>NC_045785.1:35229835-36545977 GCF_009873245.2 Balaenoptera musculus
TCACTCCCCATTCTCCGTATCTCCCCAACCCTAGACATCCACTATTCTGCTTTCTGTCTGTGTGGGTTTGCCTGTTTTGAACATTTCATGTAAATGTAATCGTACAATATGTGGTCTTTTATGACTGGCTCCTTTCATTTAACATAATATTTTCAAGATTCATCCATATTTCAGCATGTACCAGTACTTCATTTTTTATGGCTGAATAATAGTCCATTTCTGGCTGAATAATATTCCATTTATGACTAAGTAATATTCCATTTATACCACATTTTGTTTATCCATTCATCATTTGGGTTTGGCCACTTGGGTTTCTCCCTACTTTTTGGCTATTATAAGCAGTGCTGCTATAAACATTCTTTTTATCAATATGTGGGCATAGTTTTTCATTTTTCTTAGGTATACACTTTGGAGTGGAATCACTGGGTTGTATGTTAACTCTGTTTAACTTTTTGAGGAACTACCAGATTGGTTTCCAAAATGCCTGTACCATTTTACTTTCCCACCAGCAACGAATGAGAGTTCCAATTTCTCCTCATCCTCGACAACACTTGTTATTATCTGTGCTTTTGTTTATAGCCATCTTAGTGGGTGTAAAGTACTAACTCATTGTGTTTTTCATTTGCACTTCCACAATGACCAATGACATTAAGCATCTTATGTGCTTAATGGGCATTTGTATATCATCTTTGGAGAAATGTATTTTCAGATCCTTTGCCCATTTTTTCATTTGGTTAGTTGTCTCTTTATTACTGAATTGTTAGGGTCCTTTATATAGTGTAGATAAAAGTCCCTTATCACATATGTAATTTGCAAATGTTTCTGACAGCCCTATTCTGTGGGTTGACTTTTTACTTTCTTGGTGTCCTTTGAAGCAGAAATGTTTTCAATTTTGAAGAATCCTGATTTTTTTCTTTTGTTGCTTGTGCGTTTGGGGTCATTGCCTACTCCCAGGTCATGAAGACTTACCCTTTGCTTTCTTCTAAAAGATCTATATTTTTAGCTCTTATATTGAGGTCTTTGGTCCATTTTGAAGTAATATTTGGATATGATGTGAAGTAGAGATCCAACTTCATTCTTTTGCATGTGGCTATTCAGTTGTCTCAGCATATTTTATTAAAAAGACTATTCTTTTCTCATTAAATTGTCTTGGAAAATTTGATCCTTGTCAAAAATCAATTGACCATAAATGTGAGCATTTATTTCTGGACTATCAATTCTATTCCATTGATTTACATGCAAATCCTTATGACTCTACCACACTGTCTTGATTACCGGTTACTATAGTTTTGTAGTAAGTTTTTTTTCTTTTAACATCTTTATTGGAGTATAATTGCTTTACAATGTTGTGTTAGTTTCTGCTATATAACAAAGTGAATCAGCTATACGTATATCCCCTCCCTCTTGCGTCTCCCTCCCACCCTTCCTATCCCTCCCCCCCTCCCTATCCCTGCCCTCTAGGTGGTCACAAAGCACCCAGCTGATCTCCCTGTGCTTTGCGGCTGCTTCTCACTAGCTATCTGTTTTACATTTGTAGGTGTATGTATGTCAATGACACTCTCTCACTTCGTCCCAGCTTATCCTGCCCCTCCCTAAGTTTTAAAATTGGTAAGTTTGAGTCCTCCTACTTTGTTCTCCTTAAAGACTGGTTTGCCTATTCTGGGTGCTTTGAACTTCCATATGAATTTTAGGATCAGCTTGCCAATTTCTGCAAAATGCCAGCTGGGATTATGATAGGGATTATGTTGAATCTGTAGATAATTTAGGGAATATTCACATCTTAACAGCATTTAGTATTCTGATACATGAACATGAGATGTCTTTCCATTTATTTAAATCATCTTTATTTATTTAAGCAATGTTTTGTAGTTTTCAGAGTATAGCTTTATATTTCTTTTGTTAAATGTATTCCTAAGTATTTTATTATTTTGATGTTATTGTAAATGGACTTAATTTCATTTTTAAATTGTTTATTACAACTGTATAGAAATACAGAGTAAGAGTTAATGTGGTTTCTGTGCTTTATTCTATTGATATGGTGTATTACATTAATTGATTTTCAAATATTAAACTAATCTTGCATTCCTGGGAGGTTGGGGACTCTTACAGTTGCTACTGTTACTGACAAAGAGAAAAGGAGGCCCCACAGTTTGGTAGGGTCCAGGTAGGAAATCCTGGTGGAGCCTGAAGTTACCATGGGTCTCATGTACCTACTTTTGGTACTTTCTAGAGAGCACGTTCACCCGCTGAATTAGATTCATGCTGATAAGCTTCCTGGGGCCTCAGCAGACCAGGAAAGGCCTTGGGGAGTGAGCTGACTGAGGGGGGTTGTCTGGAGACTCTGTGTGGTAGGCTGAACAATGGCTCCCCAAAGATGTCTATGTCCTAAGTCCTGGAACCTTGTGAAAGGGAGTGTGCAGATGTGATTAAGTGAAGCATTTTGAGATGGGGAAATGATCCTGGATTATTCAGATGGGCTCTAAATATAGTCATAAGGGTCCTTATAAGAGGGAGGCAAGAAGGTCAAAGGGGAAGAAGGTGATGTGAACATGGAAGCAGAGGTTGGAGTGATTTGGCTACAACCCAAGGGATGCCAAAGTAGCCTCTAAAAGATGGCAGATGTAAGAAACAGATTCTCCCCTGGAGCCTCCAGGAGGAACCAAGCCTGCCGACACCTTGACTTTAGCTCCTTAAGACTCATTTTGGACATCTCCAAAGTATAAGAGAATACATTTGTGTTGTTTCAGGCCACTAAGTTTGTGACAATTTGTTACAGTAGCAACAGGAAACTCATATACTCCACCTCCTGGTTTTCTGGGCAGCACAGGTTTCAGCATTAGAACTCTTTCTCAAACTCCATCACAACTGACTTCCCAGGGCTCTTGTCCCCCTGTCCCTCCTAGTTCTACATCTTGAGTCTCAAAACACTCCTGTGTATGCTCCTGATAGTTCCTCAGAGCTTTGCAGACATCCAACCTGGTGAGATGGGAACACAGCAGTAATGCGGTCAGGCCACCAGTGTTTAATTCTTGTATCTGCTACTCATGAGCTGTGTTGGTGGGCAAGTCACATCACTTTTCTGAGCCTCAACAGATGTGGGTTTCCTTTTTTTCTGTTGTATGTCCTGGGGGAGACTGGTGCAATGGGAACAAGCCCTTGACTCAGAACCAGGACACCTGGATGCCAGTTCTGACCTGTTTTACTGTGCGGTCTTGTTTAGGTACTTTCCCCTCTGGGTTTCAGCCTCTTTATATATAATATGGATCCAGGGAAGGAATGTGGCGTTACATCAAGAATTACAAACTCAAACGATTTAGGGGTCAGACAAAGTAAATGCATGAGGTGTTTGGGTATAATACAACATGGAGTAGTGGGGCTTGTGTCTAGAATAAGAGTCCATGCCCTACCTAAACACATTAAAACGAACACCACACATGCATGCACATACACAGAGAGAATATATTGAAATAAATAATAAAACTCATCAGTCAGTTCCTTTGATACCTGCTCATCAAAATATCCTTGGGAGCCCTTCTAGTCCTGACATCCTCTGACCCCCTGACGTGCTCAAAATACAATTTTAAGTGTACAGTTGGATGAGTTTTAATAATTGTATACACTCATGTAATCACCACTCCAACTAGTTTAGAGAGCAGATTCATCACCCCATAAAGTTCCCCTGTGCTCCTTCAAGTCTGTCTCTACACCTCCTCTCCCTGCAACCAGTGTTCTGATTTTTTTCTACCATAGATTTAACTTGTTTTTAAACTTCATGTAATGGAGCCATAGAGTATGTATTCTTTTGTGTTGTGTTTTTCATCTCAACATGTTTTTGAGATTTGTCCATGTTTTTGCACATAGTAATTCATTTGTTTTTATTGTTGAGTAGTATTCCACTTTATAGATATACCATAATTTGTTTATCCATTTCCTGTTAATGGATATCTAGATTATTTCTAATTTTGGGCTGTCATATATAAAATTGCTATTAATATTTGTGTACAAGTCTTGAGTTGTGTACAAGTTGATTTTCCTGGATAAATACCTAGGCATAGAATTGCTGGATCATGGGAGTAACTCTATGTTTAATTGTTTGAAGAAGTGTTAGACTGTTTTCAAAGTGTCTGCACCATTTTACATTCCCACCAGTAGTGTATGAGGGTTCTCATTTCTCCACATCCTTGCCAGCACTTGTCATTATGTGATTTTTTAATCCTAGTCATCCTAGTAGGTATGAAGTGGTATCTCATTGTGATTTTGATTTGCATTTTCTTAATGATTAACGATGTTGAGCATCTTTTCACGTGCTTATTGACCATCTGTATATCCTCTTTGGAGACGTGTATTGCATTATTGTAAGCATTCATTATGTATTGTAGATACAAGTCTTTTATCAGATAGATGCACCTATATTTATAAATATTTTCTACCATTGTGTAAGTTTTCATTTTCTTGCTGTTTTTTGAAGCATGGAATTTTAAATTTTTGATGAGTTTCACATTATCTATTCTTTCTTTTATTGCTTGTGCTTTTGATATCATATCTAAAAACCTATTGCCAAATCTGAGGTCATGAAGGTTTACCCTTCTGTTTTCTCCTAATAGTTTTATATTTTTAACGCATATTTTGGTCATTTTATGTTAATTTTTGTATATGGTTTGAGATAAGGGTCCAACTTCATTCTTTTGCATGTGGCTATCCAGTTGTCCCAGCACCATTTGTTGGAAAGACTATTTCCCCATTGCATAATTTTGGCACTCATCAAAAATCAGTTGACTATGGACATATGATTTTATGTCTGGACTCTTATACTGTCTTGATTACAGTTTTGTAGTAAGTTTTGAAATTGGGAAGCCTGAGTATTCCTACCTTGTTATTCTTGTATTGTTCTGGCTATTCCAAGTTCCTTAAATTTCCATATAAATTTTAGAATAAAGTTGTCAATTTCTACAAAGAAGTCAGCCAGGATTCTGGTAAGGATTGCATTTAATCTGTAAATCCATTCGAGAAGTATTGTCATTTTAATAATATTATCTTCTGATCAATGAATGTGGGTTGTTTTTCCATTTATTTAGATATTCTTTAGTTACTTCAAAAATGTTTTGTAGTTTTCATAGTATGATTTTTGTACTTTTGTTTTTAAAGAATATTTTTCTTAATGAGGTGAAGTTCATATAACATAAAATTAACTATTTTAAAGTGTGCAATTCAGTGGCACATTCACTATATATTCATAGTACATTCACAATGTTATGCAACCACCACTTTTATCAAGTTCCAAACATTTTAATCCCCACAAAAGAAAACCTTGTACCCAGTAAGCTGTCACTCTCCATCCCTCCCTCCCCGCATTTCCTGACCACTATCAATCTTCTTTCTTTGTCTATGGATTTATCTGGATATTTCATATAAATGGAGTCATACAATATGTGATTTTTTGTGTTTGTCTTCTTCCACTTAGCATAATGTTTTGGAGGTTCATCCACTTTGTAACATGTATTCGTATTTCATTCCTTTTAATAGCTGAATAATATTCCATTGAATGTATATACCATATTTTGTTTATCCATTCATCTATTGATGGACATTTAGGTTGTTTCCACCATTTGACTATTGTGAGTAGTACTGCTATGCACATTTGTTTACAAGTATTTGAGTACTTGTTTTCAATTATTTTGGGTATTCTGTTAGTTTCCTAGGGCTGTCATAACAAATTAGCACAACAATTGAAACTTATTCTCTCACAGTTATAGAAGTTAGAAGTCCTAAATCACAGTGTTACCAGAGCCATGCTCTTTGCAAAGGCTCTAGGGGAGAATTCTTTCTTGCCTCTTCCAGGTTTTGGTGGCTTCAGGTGTTCCTATGTTTGGGGCTACCTGATTCCAATCTTTACCTCTGTCTTTACATGGTCTTCTTCTTTTCTGTCTGAGTGTCTCAAATCTCCCTGTCTTCTCTTATAAAGACCCCATTAGATTTAAGTCCCACCCTAAAACAGGATGATCACGTCTCAAGATATTTAATTTAATTGCATCTGAGCAGCCCATTTTCCCAAATAAGGTCACATTTACAAGTACCAAAGATTAAGACTTGAACATATCTTTTGAGGGGATCACTATTCAATCCACTAAAATTCACCTTCTGCCCCCCCCCCCCAAATTCATGTCTGTCTCATGTGCAAAACATATTAACCCCCAAGTTCCCCAAAGTCTTAACCCATTACAATGTCAACTTAATCCAAGATCTCACCTAAGTATTATCAGCTCAAAAGTTTCAAATCTCTATCTAAATATCATCTAAATCAGGTATGGGGAAGACTCTGGGTATGATCCATCCTAGAGCAAAATTCTTCTCCATCTGTGGACTTTTGAACCTAGAAAACAAGTTATATGCTTCCGAAAAGAAAAGTGTTTGTTACAAACCTTTTAATTTACAATTGAAAGCTCCCTTTAAAAACATACCCAAGAAAAAATAAATGAAATAGGAGAGGAGAAGATGGCAGAAGAGTAAGACGCAGAGATCACCTTCCTCCCCATAGATACATCAGAAATACATCTACACGTGGAACTGCTCCTGTAGAACACCCACTGAATGCTGGTAGAAGAACTCAGACCTCCCAAAAGGCAAGAAACTCCCCACGTACCTGGGCAGGGCATAAGAAAAAAGAAAAAACAGAGACAAAAGAATAGGGACGGGACCTGCACCAGTGGGAGGGAGCTGTGAAGGAGGAAAGGTTTCCACACACTAGGAAGCCCCTTCGCGGGCAGAGACTGCGGGTGGTGGAGGGGGGAAGCTTCGGAGCCACGGAGGAGAGCACAGCCACAGGGGTGCAGAGGGCAAAGCGGAGAGATTCCCGCACAGAGGATCAGTGCCGACCAGCACTCACCAGCCCAAGAGGCTTGTCTGCTCACCCGCCGGCGTGGGCGGGGGCTGGGAGCTGAGGCTTGGGCTTCAGTCGGATCCCAGGGAGAGGACTGGTGTTGGCGGCGTGAACACAGCCTGAAGGGGCTAGTGCACCACGGCTAGCCAGGAGGGAGTCCGGGAAAAGGTCTGGAGCTGCCGAAGAGAAAAGAGACTTTTTCTTGCCTCTTTGTTTCCTGGGGCACGAGGAGAGGGGATTCAGAGCGCTGCTTAAAGGAGCTCCAGAGACGGGCACGAGCCGTGGCTATCAGCGCGGACCCCAGAGACGGGCATGAGACGCTAAGGCTGCTGCTGCCGCCACCAAGAAGCCTGTGTGCGAGCACAGGTCACTCTCCACACCGCCCCTCCCGGGAGCCTGTGCAGCCCGCCACTGCCAGGGTCCCATGATCCAGGGACAACTTCCCTGGGAGAACACATGGCACGCCTCAGGCTGCTGCAACGTCACGCTGGCCTCTGCCACTGCAGGCTCGCCCCACATCTGTATCCCTCCCATCCCCCGGCCTGAGTGAGCCAGAGCCCCCGAAGGAGCTGCTCCTTTAACCCCGTTCTGTCTGGGCGGGGAACAGACGCCCTCAGGCAACCTACACGCAGAGGCGGGGCCAAATCCAAAACTGAACCCCGGGAGCTGTGTGAAAACAGAAGAGAAAGGGAAATTTCTCCCAGCAGCCTCAGGAGCAGCGGATTAAAGCTCCACAATCAACTTGATGTACCCTGCATCTGTGGAATACTTGAATAGACAACAAATCATCCCAAATTGAGGAGGTGGACTTTGGGAGCAAGATATATTATTTTTTCCCCTTCTCCTCTTTTTGTGAGTGTGTACGTGTATGCTTCTGTGTGAGATTTTGTCTGTATAGCTTTGCTTTCACCATTTGTCCTAGGGTTCTGTCTGTCTGTTTCTTTTTTTTTTTTACTTAAAAATATTTTTTTCTTAATAATTATTTTTTATTTTAATAACTTTATTTTATTCTATCTTACTTTATTTTATTTTATTTTATCCTCTTTCTTCCTTTCTTTCTATTTTTTCTCCCTTTTATTCTGAGCCGTGTGGATGAAAGGCTCTTGGTGCTCCAGCCAGGCATCAGGGCTGTGCTTCTGAGGTGGGAGAGCAAACTTTAGGACACTGGTCCACAAGAGACCTCCCAGCTCCACGTAATACCAAATGGCAAAAATCTCCCAGAGATCTCCATCTCAACACCAATACCCAGCTTCACTCAATGACCAGCAAGCTACAGTGCTGGACACCCTATGACAAACAACTAGCAAGACAGGAACACAGCCCCATCCATTAGCAGAGAGGCTACCTAAAATCATAATAAGGTCACAGACACCCCAAAACACACCACCAGACGTGGACCTGCCCACCAGAAAGACAAGATCCAGCCTCATCCACCAGAACACAGGCACTAGTCCCCTCCACCAGGAAGCCTACACAACCCACTGAACCAACCTTAGCCACTGGAGACAGACACCAAAAACAACGGGAACTACGAACCTGCAGCCTGTGAAAAGGAGACCCCAAACACAGTAAGATAAGCAAAATAAGAAGACAGAAAAACACACAGCAGATGAAGGAGCAAGGTAAAAACACACCAGACCTAACAAATGCAGAGGAAATAGTCAGTCTACCTGAAAAAGAATTCAGAATAATGATAGTAAAGATGATCCAAAATCTTGGAAATAGAATAGACAAAATGCAAGAAACATTTAACAAGGACGTAGAAGAACTAAAGAGGAATCAAGCAACGATGAACAACACAATAAATGAAATTAAAAATATTCTAGAAGGGATCCATAGCAGAATAACTGAGGCAGAAGAACAGATACCTGGAAGATAAAATAGTGGAAATAACTACTGCGGAGCAGAACAAAGAAAAAAGAATGAAAAGAATTGAGGACAGTCTCAGAGACCTCTGGGACAACATTAACCACACCAACATTCGAATTATAGGGGTCCCAGAAGAAGAAGAGAAAAAGAAAGGGACTGAGAAAATATTTGAAGAGATTATAGTTGAAAACTTCCCTAATATGGGAAAGGAAATAGTTAATCAAGTCCTGGAAGCACAGAGAGTCCCATACAGGATAAATCCAAGGAGAAACATGCCAAGACACATATTAATCAAACTATCAAAAATTAAATATAAAGAAAACATATTAAAAGCAGCAAGGGAAAAACAACAAATAACACACAAGGGAATCCCCATAAGGTTAACAGCTGATCTTTCAGCAGAAACTCTGCAAGCCAGAAGGGAGTGGCAGGACATATTTAAAGTGATGAAGGAGAAAAACCTACAACCAAGATTACTCTACCAAGCAAGGATCTCATTCAGATATGATGGAGAAATTAAAATTTTTACAGACAAGCAAAAACTGAGAGAGTTCAGCACCACCAAACCAGCTTTACAACAAATGCTAAAGGAACTTCTCTAGGCAAGAAACACAAGAGAAGGAAAACACCTACAATAACAAACCCAAAACATTTAAGAAAATGGGAATAGGACCATACATATCAATAATTACCTTAAATGTAAATGGATTAAATTCTCCCACCAAAAGACACAGACTGGCTGAATGGATACAAAAACAAGACCCATCTATATGCTGTCTACAAGAGACCCACTTCAGACCTAGAGACACATACAGACTGAAAGTGAGGGGATGGAAAAAGATATTCCCCGCAAATGGAAATCAAAAGAAAGCTGGAGTAGCAATTCTCATGTCAGACAACATAGACTTTAAAATAAAGACTATTACAAGAGACAAAGAAGGACACTATGTAATGATCAAGGGATCAATCCAAGAAGAAGATATAGCAATTGTAAATACTTATGCACCCAACATAGGAGCATCTCAATACATAAGACAAATACTAACAGCCATAAAAGGGGAAATCGACAGTAACACAATCATAGTAGGGGACTTTAACACCCCACTTCCACCAATGGACGGATCATCCAAAATGAAAATAAATAAGGAAACACAAGCTTTAAATGATACATTAAACAAGATGGACTTAATTGATATTTATAGGACATTCCACCCAAAAACAACAGAGTACACATTTTTCTCAAGTGCTCATGTAACATTCTCCAGGATAGATCACATCTTGGGTCACAAATCAAGCCTTGGTAAATTTAAGAATATTGCAATTGTATCAAGTGTCTTTTCCAACCAGAACACTATGAGACTAGATATCAATTACAGGAAAAAAAAAAAACTGTACAAAATACAAACGAATGGAAGCTAAACAATACGCTGCTAAATAACCAAGAAATCAAAGAGGAAATCAAAAAATACCTTGAAGCAAATGACATTGAAAACACGACAACCCAAAATTTATGGGATGCAACAAATGCAGTTCTAAGAGGGAAGTTTATAGCAATGCAATCCTACCTCGAAAAACAAGAAAAATTTCAAACAACCTAACCTTACACCTAAAGGAATTAGAGAAAGCAGAACAATTTTTAAAAAACCCCAAAGTTAGCAGAAGGAAAGAAATCATAAAGATCCTATCAGAAATAAATGAAAAAGAAATGAAGGAAACAATAGCAAAGATCAATAAAGCTAAAAGCTGGTTCTCTGAGAAAATAAACAAAATTGATAAATCATTAGCCAGAGTCATCAAGAAAAACGAGTAGACTCAAGTGAACAGAATTAGAAATGAAAAAGGAGAAGTAAGAACTGACCCTCCAGAAATACAAAGGATCATGAGGAATGACTATAAGCAGCTATATGCCAATAAAATGGACAACCTGGAAGAAATGTACAAATTCTTAGAAAGCACAACATCCGAGACTAAACCAGGAAGAAATTCAAAATATAAACAAACCAATCACAAGCACGGAAATTGAAGCTGTGATTAAAAATCTTCCAACAAATAAGCCCAGGACCAGATGGCTTCACAGGTGAATTCTATCAAGCATTTACAGAAGAGCTAACACCTATCCTTCTCAAACTCTTTGAAAATATAGCAGAGGGAGGAACACTCCCAAACTCATTCTACAAGGTCACCATCACCCTGATACCAAAACCAAACAAAGATGTCACAAAAAAAGAAAACTACAGACCAATATCACTGATGATCATAGATGCAAAAATCCTGAACAAAATACTAGCAAACAGAATCCTAGAGCACATTAAAAGGATCATACACTATGATTGAGTGGGGTTTATCCCAGGAATGCAAGGATTTTTCAATATACGCAAATCAATCAATATGATACACCATATTAATAAACCGAAGGATAAAAACCATACGATAATCTCAATAGATGCAGAAGAGGCTTTTGACAAAATTCAACACCCATTTATAATAAAAACTCTTCAGAAAGTAGGCATAGAGGGAACCTACTTCAACATAATAAAGGCCATATATGACAAACCCACAGCCAACACCGTTCTCAATGATGAAAAACTGAAACCATTTCCTCTAAGATCAGGAACAAGAAAAGGTTGCCCACTCTCACCACTATTATTCAACATAGTTTTTGAAATTTTAGCTATGGCAATCAGAGAAGAAAAAGAAATAAAAGGAATCCAAATTGGAAAAGAAGAGTAAAACTGTCACTCTTTCTAGATGAAATAATACTATACATAGAGAATCCTAAAAATGCTACCAGAAAACTTCTGGAGCTAATCAGTGAATTTGGTAAATTAGCAGGATACAAAATTAAGGCACAGAAATCTCTTGCATGCTTATACACTAACGATGAAAAATCTGAAACATAAATTAAGGGAACACTCCCATTTACCACTGCAACAAAAACAATAAAATACCTAGGAATAAACCTACCTTAGGAGACAAAAGACCTGTATGCGGAAAACTATAAGACACTGATGAAAGAATTTAAAGACGATACAAACAGTTTGAGAGATACCATGTTCTTGGATTGGAAGAATCAACATTGTGAAAATGACTATACTACCTGAAGCAATCTACAGATTCAATGCAATCCCTATCAAACTACGAATGGCATTTTTCACAGAACTAGAACAAAAAAATTCACAATTTGTAAGGAAACTCAAAAGACCCCGAATAGCCAAAGCAATCTTGAGAAAGAAAAACGGAGCTGGAGGAAACAGGCTCCCTGACTTCGGACTATGCTACAAAGCCACTGTAATCAAGACAGTATAGTGCTGGTACAAAAACAGAAATATAGATCAATGGAACAGGATAGAAAGCCCAGAGCTAAACCAACACACCTATGGTCACCTAATCTATGACAAAGGAGGCAGGAATATATAATGGAAAAAAGACAGTGTCTTCAATAAGTGGTGCTGGGAAAACTGGACAGCTACATGTAAAAGAATGAAATTAGAACACTCCCTAACACCATTCAGAAAAATAAACCCAAAATGGATTAAATACTTAAATGTAAGACCAGACACTATAAAACTCTTAGAGGAAAACATAGGCAGAAGACTCTATGACATAAATCACAGCAAGTTCTTTTTGACCCACCTCCTAGAGAAATGGAAATAAAAACAAAAATAAACAAATGGGATCTAATGAAACTTAAAAGCTTTTGCACGCAAAGGAAACCATAAACAAGACGAAAAGACAACACTCAGAATGGGAGAAAATATCTGCAAATGAAGCAACCGACAAAGGATTAACCTCCAAAACTTACAAGCACTTCATGCAACTCAATATCAAAAAAAAAACAAACAACCCAATCCAAAAATGGGCAGAAGACCTAAATAGACATTTCTCCAAAGAAGATATACAGATTGCCAAAAAACACATGAAAGAATGCTCAACATCACTAATCATTAGAGAAATGCAAATCAAAACTACAATGAGGTATTACCTCACACTAGTCAGAATAGACATCATCAAAAAATTTACAAACAATAAATCCTGGAAAGTTTGTGGAGAAAAGGGAACTCTCTTGCACTGTCGGTGGGAATGTAAATTGGTATAGCCACTATGGAGAACAGTATGGAGGTTCCTTAAAAATCTAAGAATAGAACTACCATACGACCCAGCAATCCCACTACCTGGCATATACCCTGAGAAAACCATAATTCAAAAAGAGTCAGGTACCACAATGTTCAATGCAGCTCTATTTACAATAACCAGGACATGGAAGCAACCTAAGTGTCCATCAACAGATGAATAGATAAAGAAGATGTGGCACATATATGCAATGGAATATTACTCGGCCATAAAACGAAACAAAGTTGAGTTATTTGTAATGAGGTGGATGGACCTAGAGTCTGTCATACAGAGTGAAGTGAGTCAGAAAGAGAAAAACAAATATCATATGCTAACACACATATATGGAATCTAAAAGAAACAAACAAAAAAATGGTTCTGAAGAACCTAGGGACAGGACAGGAATAAAGATGCAGACGTAGAGAATGGACTTGAGGACGTGGGGAGGGGGAAGGGTAAGCTGGGACGAAGTGAGAGAGTGGCATGGACTTATATATACTACCAAATGTAAAATAGATTGCTAGTGGGAAGCAGCCGCAATAGTACAGGGAGATCAGCTCGGTGCTTTGTTACCCCCTAGAGGGGTGGGATAGGGAGGGTGGGAGGGAGATGCAAGAGGGAGGAGGTATGGGGATATATGTATATGTATAGCTGATTCACTTTGTTATAAAGCAGAAACTAACATGCCATTGTAAAGCAATTATACTCCAATAAAGATATTAAAAAAAAATCAACAGAACTTAAATACACATATATGAAAATGAAGTATCCAACTATCCCACTTTTGAGTAAAAATTGAAAGGAAATAAAATCATTATCTCAAAGTAAAGAATGAAATGAAAAAGGAGAAGTGACAATGGGCACCACAGAAATACAAAGCATCATAAGAGACTACTACAAGCAACTCTATGCCAGTAAAATGGACAACCTGGAAGAAATGGGTAAATTCTTAGACAGGTATAACTTTCAAGACTGAGCCAATAAGAAATAGAAAATATGAACAGACCATTCACAAGTAATGAAATTGAAACTGTGACTAAAATTCTTCCAACAAACAAAAGTCCTGGACCAGATGGCTTCACAGGTGAATTCTATCAAATATTTAGAGAAGAGCTAACACCCATCCTTCACAAACTCTTAAAAAAAATTGCAGAAGAAGGGACACTCCCAAACTCATTCTACAGGGCCATCATCACCCTGACACCAAAACTAGAAAAAGATATCACAAAAAAAGAAAATTATAGACCAATATCACTGATGAACGTAGATGCAAAAATCCTCAACAAAATACTAGTAAACAGAATCCAACAACACATTAAAAGGATCATACACCATGATCAAGTGGGATTTGTCCCAGGGGTGCAAGGATTCTTCAATATATGCAAATCAATCAATGTGATACACCACATTAACAAATTAAGGAATAAATTCATATGATCATCTCAATAGATATAGAAAATGCTTTTGACAAAATTCAACACCCATTTATGATAAAAACTCTCCAGAAAGCAGGCATAAAGGGAACATACCTCAACATTATAGAGGCCACATATGACAAACCCACAGCAAACACCACTGTCAATGGTGAAAAAATGAAAACATTACCTCTAAGATCATGAAGAAGACAAGGATGTCCACTCTCACCACTATTATTCAACATAGTTTTGGAAGTCCTAGCCATGACAATAAGACAAGAAAAAGAAATAAAAGGAATACAAATCGGAAAAGGAGAAGTAAAACTGTCACTGTCTGCAGATGACATGATACTGTACATAGAGAATCCGAAAGATGCCACCAGAAAACTACTTGAGCTAATGAATGAATTTGGTAAAGTTGCAGGATACAAAATTAGTGCACAGAAATCTCTTGCATTCCTATACACTAATGATGAAAAATCTGAAAGAGAAATTAAGGAAATACTCCCATTTACCATTGCAAAATAAAAGAATAAAATACCTAGGTATAAACCTACCTAAGAAGACAAAAGACCTGTTTGCAGAAAACTATAAGACACTGATGAAAGAAATTAAAGATGATACCAACAGATGGAGAGATACACCAGGTTCTTGGATTGGAAGAATAAGTATTGTAAAAATGACTATACTACCCAAAGCAATCTACAGATTCAATGCAATCCCTATCAAATTACCAATGACATTTTTTATAAAAGTGGAACAAAAAAAATCTTAAAATTTGTATGGAGACACAAAAGACCCCGAATAACCAAAGTGGTCTTGAGGGAAAAAAGCGGAGCTGGAGGAATCAGACTCCCTGACTTCAGACTATACTACAAAGCTACAGTAATCAAGACAATATGGTACTGGCACAAAAACAGTAATATAGATCAATGGAACAGGATAGAAAGCCCAGAGATAAACACACGCACCTATGGTCAACTAATCTATGACAAAGGAAGCAAGGATATACAATGGAGAAAAGACAGTCTCTTCAATAAGTGGTGCTGGGAAAACTGGACAGCTACATGTAAAAGAATGAAATTAGAACACTCCCTAACACTATACACAAAAGTAAACTCAAGATGGATTAAAGTCCTAAATGTAAGACCAGACACTATAAAACTCTTAGAGGAAAACATAGGAAGAACACCTTTTGACATAAATCACAGCAAGATCTTTATTGACCCACCTCCTAGAGAAATGGAAATAAAAACAAAAATAAACAAATGGGACCTAATGAAACTTAAAAGCTTTTGCACAACAAAGGAAACCATAAACAAGACTAAAAGACAACCCTCAGAATGGGAAAAACTATTTGCAAACGAATCAACAAAGGATTAATCTCCAAAATATATAAATAGCTAATGCAGCTCAATATTAAAGAAACAAACAACCCAATCAAAATATGGGCAGAGACCTAAATAGACATTTCTCCAAAGAAGACATACAGATGGCCAAGAAGCACATGAAAAGCTGCTCAACATCACTAATTATTAGAGAAATGCAAATCAAAACTACAATATGTTATCACCTCACACCGGTCAGAATGGCCATCATCAAAAAATCTACAAACAATAAATCCTGGAAAGGGTGTGGAGAAAAGGGAACCCTCTTGCACTGTTGGTGGGAATGTAGATTGATACAGCCACTATGGAGAACAGTATGGAGGTTCCTTAAAAATCTAAAAATAGAATTACCATATGACCCAGCAATCCCACTACTGGGCATATACCCAGAGAAAACCATAATTCAAAAAGACACATGCACCCCAATGTTCATTGCATCACTGTTTACAATAGCCAGGTCATGGAAGCAACCTAAATGCCCATCGACAGATGAATAGATAAAGAAGATGTGGTACATATATACAATGGACTATTACTCAGCCATAAAAAGGAATGAAATTGGGTCATTTGTAGAGACGTGGATGGCCTAGGGACTGTGAGTGTGAAGTAAGTCAGAAAGAGAAAAACAAATACCGTATGCTAACACATATATATAGAATCTAGAAAAATAGTACAGATGAAATGGTTTGCAAGGCAGAAATAGAGACACAGCTGTAGAGAACAGAGTAATGGACACCAAGGGGGTAAGCGGGGGGTGTAGTGGTCGGATGAATTGGGAGATTTGGATTGACATATATACACTAGCATGTATAAAATAGATAACTAATAAAAACATGAAAAAAAAGAAACACATCCCATTTACAATAGCATCACAGAGAATAAATACATAAAAATACATAGGAAAAAACTTAACCAAGGAAATGAAAGATCTGTAGACTGAAAAGTATAACATTGAAGAAGACACAAATAAATGGAAAGATATCCCAAGTTCGTTGTTTGGAAAAATTAACATTTTAAAATGTTCATACTACCTAAAGTGATCTACAGACTCAATGCAATCTTTTATCAGAATTCCAAGGGCAGTTTTCACAGAAAATAGAAAAAACAATCCAAAAATTGTTGGAACCATAAAAGTCCTCAAATAACTAAAGCAATCTTAAACAATAACAACTAAACTGGAGACGTCACACTTCCTGGTTTCAAACTATATTTTAAAGCTATAGTAGTCAAAACAGTATGGTATTGGCATTAAAAAAGAGATGCACAAGCCAATGGACTAGTACAGAGAACCCATAAATAAACCTGCATGCATATGATCAACTAATCTTCCACAAAGTCACCATGTATACACAACAGGGAAAGTATAGTCTCTTCAATAAATGGTATTGGGAAAACCAGATATTCACATACAAAAGAATGAAATTGGACCCTTATCTTATACACCATACACAAAAATCAACTCAAAATGGATTAAAGACTTAAATATAAAACATGAGGGCTTCCCTGGTGGCGCAGTGGTTGAGAATCTGCCTGCCAATGCAGGGGACACGGGTTCGAGCCCTGGTCTGGGAAGATCCCACATGCCACGGAGCAACTGGGCCCGTGAGCCACAATTACTGAGCCTGCACATCTGGAGCCTGTGCTCCGAAACAAGAGAGGCTGCGATGGTGAGAGGCCCATGCACCGCGATGAAGAGTGGTCCCCACTTGCCGCAACTAGAGAAAGCCCTTGCACAGAAACGAAGACTCAAGACAGTCATAAATAAATAAATAAATAAATAAAGAAATAAAGAAATAAAGAACGTGAATTTCTTTAAAAAAAAAAATTAAGAAAAAAACATGAAATTGTAAAACTTCTAGAAAAAAAGCATAGGGGAAAAGCTCTTTGACATTGGTTTTGGCAATGATTTTTTGGATATGACATGAAAAGCAAAGGCAACAAAAGCAAAAATCAACAAGTAAGATGACATCAAACTAAAAGCAAAGAAAACAACAAAATGAAAGGACAACCTACAGATTGGAGAAATATTGAAAAGCCCATAATTGACAAGATGTTAATATGCAGAGTATATAAAGAACTCAGATAACTCAATAGTAATAATAAATAACCCAATCAAAAAATGTTTAATGACTCTGAATAGACATTTTTCCAAAGAAGATATACAAATAGCCAAGAGGTATACAAAAAGTTGCTTAACATCACTAATCATCAGGGAAATTTAAATCAAAACCATGAGATATCACCTGATGCCTCTTAGGATGGCTATAATCAAGAAATCAAAAGATAAGAAGTGTTGATGGGGATGTGGAGAAAAAGGAACCCTTATACACTGTCGGTAGGAATGTAAATTGATACAACAATTATGGAAAAAAATGTGGAGGTTCCTCAAGAATTAAAAATAGAACTATTATCTGATTCAACAATTCTACTTTTGGAGATATATAGATAGATAGACAGATAGATAGTTATCTATCTGTCTATCTATCTATATCTATATACCTCCAAAGGATATAAAATCATTATCTCAAAGAGATATCTGCACTCCAATGTTCATTGCAGCATTATTCACAATAGCTAAGATAATGGAAACAAACTAAGTGTTCAACAACAGATGAATGGATAAATAAGATGTGAGATATATATAATATAAATATTATGTATACATATAATGGAATATTATTTAGCCTTAAAAAAAAGAAAATCCTTCCATTTGCAACAATATGGATAAACCTGGATGATATTATGCTAAGTGAAAAAGGTCAGACATAGTAAGACAAACGCTGCATGATCTCACTTATATGCGGAATCTAAGAAAGTTGAACTCAAAAAGAGTAGAATTGTGGTTACCTGGGGCTGGGAAGGGGAGAGGTGGGGAATGGGGTAAATATTGGTCAAATGGCACAAACTTTCAGTTATAAGATGAATAAGTTCTGAAGATCTAATGTACAGCATGGTGATCATGATTAGTAATACTGTATTGTATGCTTAAATTTTGCTAAAAGAGTAAATTTTAAGTGTTCTCACCACACACAGAAAAAAGGTAGCTATGTGAGATGATGGATATGTTAATTAGCTTGATTGTGATAATTATTTCACAATGCATGCATGTATCAAAATATCACATCATATACTTTAAATATATACAAATTTTATTTGTCAATCATACTTCATAAGGCTGAGAGAAAAAAGTATTAGCTTTAATAAATTATTTTTCTGCAACTACTCAGGTGGTCATACATTTTTTTCTTCTTTATTTTCTTTAATCTGTTTTTCAATTGATTTATTTAATTCACCTAAGTTGTCGAAATTCTTAGAATAAAATTATTAACAATATATCTTGATTGTGTATTGTGATGTCTGCAGATTTGAGGTATATCCTCTTTTCTAGTCCTGATATTAATAATTTGTATTTTTTCCTCTTTTTCTTTGTCATTCTTACTAAGGGTTTAATAGTAATTTCGATAAAAAAGAAAAACAAAATCAATTAAATGAATACTGACAAAATGAAATAATTTTTAAATGTATAAATTAATAAAATAGAAAAAGACTATTAATAAACACTTTTTTGGAAATGATGACTATATACAAATATATAAACAATAGGCAACTTATAGGAAGAAAAAATATTACAAAAGGCAGATAGTAAGGGTATTTTTTAAAATTTGAGAAAGTACTATATAAAATTTCTTATCAGTAAATTTGAAAATATAGATTCAATGAGTAGTTTTTTAGAACAATTTAACTGACCAGATCATCTCAAGAAGAAGTAAAATCTCTGAGTAGACCAAGAAAACAAGTTATTACGTTAATCAAGTATCTATCCTTTTTAAAAAAGTCTTGGGGCCCAGATGTTTTGTGAATGAATTTTACTAACCCTTTTACAGAACAGATTCTTCCCATGTTACACAAACTGTCCCAGAGTATAGGGAAAGGTGGCTGCTTCCTAGGTTACAAGACTGGTACTATAATTGGGCAAAGATAGAAAGATAGTACAAAATGTGAAAGTTAATGCCAATCCTTCCCTTGCAAATAATAGATATAAATATCCTTAATAAAATAGTAAGTGAAATGTAGCAGTATATTAAAATAATAATACATCATAACCAACTAGGGTTTACCCATTAAATGCAAAAAGGATTCCAAATTAGGAAATATATTAATGCAATGTCCTATGTTAATAGATTTAAGAAATAAAACTACATACAAAATGAACAAGAAAACAAAGATAAAACACCTTCCAATTATTATCAACATAATGGAAAAAAGAATAACATTTGTAATTGCTACAAAATTATAAATTTTTTTAAAAAATCAGCTTATTAATAAACATTTAAGATCTATATGAAGAATGCTATAAAATTTTACTGATAAATAAAGACAGAATATATATGAATGGGAAACCTCAATATTGTAAATATGTCACTTCTGCAATTTTTTAACTCAAAACCCAATCCAAGTCCCAAGAAATGTATTTAGGAAACTTGATTAGCTGATTCTAAAGTTCATTTCGAAGAGAAAATGCATAAAAATAGCCTAAAGGAAAAAAGATAAAAGAAAACTTGTCCTGCCAGATAGAAAAACATACTGATAGATCAATAAAAGAGTAGAATTCAAAATAGAGTCATAATTACCTGGAGCATTAGAATATAGTAATGATGGAATTTTAAGTCAGTTGGGTAAAGAATATACTATTCAATAAATATTATTAGTACAACTGGCTCTCAATCTGGAAAAAATATTAGATCTCTATCTCAACCCATAACAAAAATAAATTCTTGATAAATTAAAGAGCTAAAAGAATACATGAAAAATGTAAAATATTTTTTATAGTTTTAAGATGTAGATTACATTCCTAAGTATAGATAAGATCACATACAAACAGTGCACACAGCCATAAGGGAAAAGACTGATTGATTTGATAACAACAACAACAAAAATACCAAAAAACTCAAAAGAAAAATGATAAAATGGGAGAAAATACTTGCAACATATATGATACAGAAAGGAGATATATATGAATAATATATAAAAGTATATACAATATACATAATATAAAAAGAATATATATTCAGAATATATACATTTAAAAACAAAACCAATGGAAAAAGTGGATCAATTATATGACAAGTAATTCATAAAAAATAAAAATTACTATGGTCAATAATCAGTTTTAAATGTCCATCTCATTAATATTGTAATTAGTGAGTGACATTCAAATTAAACAAGGTGTCAATTCACCACCCATCAAGTTGATCAAAAAAAATATTTCAGTAATCGTTAAGCAAGACAAGGGTGCCCCCCTTATCACTCCTATTGAACATAGTACTGGAAGTCCTAGCCAGAGCAATCAGGCAAGAAAAAAGAAATAAAAGACATCGGAATTGAAAAGAAAGAAGTAAAACTGTATATATTTGTAGATGACATAATTTTATACATAGAAAATCCTAAAAACTCCATTAAAAAAACTGTTAGATCTAATCAGGGAATTCAGTAAAGCTGCAGGATACAAAATTAACATACAAAGATCAGTAGCATTTCTTTACACTAACAACTAATATTCTGGAAAAGAAATTATTCCATTTACAACAGCATCAAAAAGAATAAAATACTTAGGAGTAAATTCAATGAAGGAGATGAAAGATCTCTACTCTGAAAACTACAAGACATTGATGAAAGAAGCTGAAGAAGACACAAATAAATGAAAAATATCCTGAATTCGTGGATTGGAAAAATTAATATTCTTAACATGTCAATACTACCAAAAGGCATCTATAGATTTAATGCAATCTCTATCAAGATTCCAATGGCATTTTTTACAGAAGTAGGAAAAAAATCCTAAAATTTATATGGAACCACAAAAGATCCCAAATACCCACAGCAATCCTGAGGACAAAGAATGGAGCATCACACTTCCTGATTTTAAGTTATATTAGAAAGCTATAGTAATCAAAGCAGCATGTTAGTGGCATAAAAGCAGACTCATAGACCGATGGAATGGCATTGAGAACCCAGAAATAAACTCATGCATATACAGTCATCTAATACTTGACAAGGGAGCCAAAAATACTCAATGGAGAAAAGACAATCTCTTTAATAAAAAGTGCCTGTAGAAGAATGAAATTAGACTCCTATTTTACATCACCCACAAAAATTAACTCAAAATGGATTAAAGACTTAAATGTAAGACCTGAAACCATAAAAATCCTAGACTCCTTGACATGGGTCTTGGCAAGGATTTTTTGGATATGACCTAAATCACAAGCAAAAATAAAAAGTGGGACTACATCAAAATAAAAATCTTCTCCACAACAAAGGAAACCATCAACAAAATGTAAAGGTAACCTACAGAATGGGAGAAAATATTTGCAAATCACATATCTGATTAGGGAGTAATATTCAAAATATATAAAGAACTCATATAACTCAATAGCAAAAAAAGAAAAAAAACCAATCTAATTAAAAAATGGGCAGAGGAACCAAATAGACATTTTTCTAAAGAAAACATACAAATGGCCAACAGGTACATATATAGGAACTCAACATTACTAATCATCAGGAAAATGCAAATCAAAACTACAGTGAGATATCACCTCACACCTGTTAGAATGGTTTTTCTTCAAAAAGACAAGCAATAGGGACTTCCCTGGTGGTCCAGTGGTTAAGACTCAGTGCTCCCAATGCAGGGAACCTGGGTTTGATCCCTGGTCAGGGAACTAGATCCCACGTGCATACTGCAACTAAGAGTTCACATGCCACAATTAAGAGTCCAAATGCCACAACAAAGATCCCACACGTGGCAATGAAGATCCCGCGTGCTGCAGCTAAGACCCGGCACAGCCGAATAAATAAATAAATATTAAACAAACAAACAAAGACAAGCAATAACAAGTGTTGATAAGGATGTGGATAAAAGGGATCCCTGGTGCATTGTTGATGGGAATGTAAATTGGTGCAGCCACTATGGAGAACAGTACCGAGGGTTCTCAAAAAATTAAAAAATAGAACTACCATATGATCCAGAAATCTCACTTCTGTGTATATATCCAAAGGAATTAAAAACAGGATATCAAAAGATATCTGTACTGCCATATTCACTGCAGCATTATTCACAATAGCCAAGATATAGAAACAACATAAATGTCCATCGACACTTGAATGGATAAAGAGGATGTGCTATACATACATACATATATATAATATATATAATTATATATAAATTATATAAATAAATAAATATATATATATATAATTCAGCCATGAGAAAGAAGGAAACCTTGCCATTTGCAACAATATAGATGGACCTTGAGGGCATCATGTTAGTGAAATAAGACAAATACTGCATAGTATCACATATATGTTTCATTTTTAAAAAATCAAACTCATAGAAACAAGAGCAGAAAAGTTGTTGCCAGAAGCTGGGGGAGGGGGGAAATAGGGAGAGCTTGGTAAAAGGGTACTACAAACTTTCAGCTATAAGATGAATAAAGTCTGAGGATCTAATATAAATCATGATGACTATAGTTCTTTTTTCATGATGACTATAGTTGATAGCACAGTATATTATATAATTGAAATTTGCTAAGGGAGTGGAACTTAAATGTTTTCACACACACACAAAATAGATAAATATGTAAGTAACAGATGGAGGAATCCCTTCACAATGTGTACGTATATCCAATCACCATGATATACACTTTAAATATCTTACAATTTTACATGTCAATTAAACTTCAATAAAGCTGAAATAAATTAAGCATATATATACTTTTTGACCTAGCGGTAAAAATAGTGTCATTTGTATCATTATTATGTTATCAGTATGTCTCTCCACCTTAAAAAAAAGAACAAAATTATATTTCTGTATGTTCATGTATATGTAATGTTAAAGCATATTCTTTTAAAACTAGGACGCAGACTTAACCTCTGATGTGGAGACTAGTAAAGATCAAAGGGGACTCTTACTCACCTGTATTGTTTGAATGTTTACAATGAGTGTATTAATGTTTACTTGTATAGTTAGAGACAAATTAAAAGAAATTACAAATAACAGCAATGAAAACACTGCAGTGGTGTCTGATGTAACCAGGCTATCACTGTCACCTTTAAAGGCTCCTAATAGCTCTGATCTTCAGTAACTGACTTGCATGGCAAGGTTATCTCAAGGTGGAGAAAACTTCTCAGGAAGCATATGATACCTGAATTTAGGGGCCTGCCTTAGATTTGTGATGTGGCTTCCCAAGCAAAATCAAAGGCCCCAGACTTTGAGAATTCCCCACAAGCTCTGCATTAGCTTGACACTTCCCAGGAGGATGCAAGTTCTGTCAGTTACACAGAAAGCTACACTCTTCTAATCCCAATTAAGGTAGAAGTAATGTCTTGATCACTCTTCCTCTTTCCCCCTCCTGCTATGAGTCTCTAAGTAGTCTATTCCCCAGTTACTGGGAGCCACTCCTGGGTCCCTCTGCCCCAGAAGTGCTCCTTCCTGGCTGTGGCCCAATTAAGCCACAGCTGAGTTGCTCTGAAGTGACAAGTCCTGGGAGGCTTGTTAAATTCAGTGCTTAAGAATATGGGAGAAACATCATTAAGAACTTCAGCTTATTATACACCTGGGCCAACAGCAGCAGCTAAGCAGGAAAAGCAGAAATTATTGTGTCCCTCAGAGACATCTCAAGAAACTTCTTTTAACTTTTACCTAACTTTATCCCAAGTGTGTACCCTAGCTACTAAGCACATACCCAAGGCACCTTAACTTTCACCACTACCATCACCCTGTTATTTTCATCACACATTACATCATCATTATAACCTCATCACCCCATTAGAATTCTCATCATCATTTTCACCCATCACCCCAAAAACATCATTCTTTACTTATTGCATTATCATTCTCAATATTATTACTAACTCATCATCTCACCGTCTTAATCATCATCAGTATTACATCATCCCCACTGTCATTCAAACACCAGCATTCAGCTTCACCATTTCATCACCATCACTGTAATATATATCTGCAACTCATGAGAAGAGAGCAGTATCCTCAAAATTCAGAGAAAAAGTCTTTATTTGAAAAACAGGCAAGAAAAATATTTTTAAATAGCTGTTCTGTGATTTTAACCAGGTACAAAAGAACAAAGCAGGCCATGATGAGAAGTAATAAACTGAGATAAGAAGAATGCATTAAGTACAGTAAAATATAATTTGACACAGAAGACAAAAGACAAAGCTGAATTGAAGATAGTAAATGGGACCATTGATCTTGCATAAAATTTTAAATATTCCCAGAATGCAGGGGAAAAAAAGACAATTATGATAATTACAGAATAAAGGGTGAGTTGTGTCAGGGAGGAAGAAATTCTCTTCTACTCTTCTAGTTTCTTTTGGTCTAAGAATTAAATTGACATGAGACAGATTAACAGGAGAAAATCACACAAAATTTTAATAACACGTATACATAGGAGAGACCCAGGAAAACTGAGTAACTCATCAAAATGCTTGAAACCCTCACCTTAAATACCATCTTTAGCTCAGGACAAAAGAGGGTACTGGGGCTAGTGGTTTGGGCCTTCAAAAGGGAGGAAGGCAATTCACAGGGAGATGAAAAAGCAAATGTTTGGTGAACAAATGTTCACTGGGCCATGCAGAGACAAGGGGACACAGAGTGAGCTCTGATCTCTCAGAGTTTCCCCTACCACACCTAGTCCATATTCACTGCAGATGTCTCTGGTGATAGCTTTATTCCTGTAATAGGCCCTCTGCCTAATTTCTTCAGGCAGTTATGGGGAAGCTCTAAGTTTCTTCCTGAGTCTTTTGGGCCTTGATTGTTTTCAGCTTGAAATAACCCATGTGCCATAGAGGCATTTGGGGGTGGCAAATTTTGTTCCCCTACAGTTTCAGTTTCATAGATCCAACTTACAAGTATTAAAGAATTTCTAAAGAAGACAACAGCAAATGGATCAGAAGCATTATCCAAAGGTATACTACAAGAAAACTTTCTGAATCTCAAAAGAAATACTAGGAAGATCAAAATATTCCACTGTATTCCAGGGAAAATTAATGAAAGAAAGGCTTCTTTAATTTAATATATAACAGCATATATTCAGCTGATAATTGTTATCCACACTGCAGCTAGAATGATCTATTCAAAATACAAGTTTTAGAACATCATCCCCAGTTTTAAATACTTTAACAACTTTCCAGTGCTCTTAAGATAAAGAACAAAGTTCTAACGTGGCCTACAAGGCCCATGGTTTGACCCTGCACATCTCCACGTGCTCTCCCTCGCTTCCTGCCTAACTAATCTTCCTTCTGTTCCTTGCACATACCATGCTCCTTCTGACTTTAGGAACTTGGTATATGTTGTTCCCTCCAAACATCAATTTCCTCTGGTTAACTCCTAATTTAGGATCTCATACATCACTTCCACAAGGAAACCTTCCCAGACCTAACTATGCTAAATGTACATATTACATGCCCTTTTAGCACCATGCACCTTTCCACTTTAGTACTTCTAACAATTAGGGTTTATATTTATTTGTATAATTCTTTTATTCTGTCTGCCTCTCTCTCTCAGAGTATGATATCCACAAGGGTAGAGACCAAGCAGCCAAATCAAGTTTCAAAGCATTATACAAACAGGCAGGATGTACACTGCAGCATCCAATTGGCCCACGGTAAACACATACATCCTTGTAACTCTAAATGGGGAAGTGCAAGCAGTCCCACTGCTGCCTTCTCTCCTCTTCCTGCCTTCCAGGTCCCCTCCAGTCAGCTTCCTGTCTTCAGTATTCTCCAGGTAGGAAGGAAGCATAAGTCTCATTCACCCCTCAAGCCCCAGTGGACATATCAATCTCTCAATCTCTCATGGTGCACCTGTCCAGTTGCATCCTGGAGCAGGGGTGGGGAGGAGGCCCAGAGTTGCTACAGCTCAGCACAAATCTCTCTCTGCAACCAGTCTGAACAATTCTCTTGGAGCTTCCCTCACTTGACCTGTGAGGGGGCAAGGGAGCACCTATTCCCCTCCCTCACTAAAAGGAAAAAGTAAGAATCATATCACTGTCCCCTAGGAGAAAGACTACACCAAACACTCTTATTTAATGAACCCATCTTTCCTATTTCAAGTATTTTTATACAGTCTACCAGTGCATGATGATGGGCTGATGATCACAGGGATTGATTTACACCTTGCAACTCATTGAGGTTCTTTGAAAAAGTGGAGCTTTAGCCAAATTTTGATACAACAGGAAAAGTCCCAATCAACATCCTGTTATGACTATGTTCCTCAAAGACTGGGGCTTCCCTGGTGGCGCAGTGGTTGAGAGTCTGCCTGCCAATGCAGGCGACACGGGTTCGAGCCCTGGTCTGGGAGGATCCCACGTGCCGCGGAGCGACTGGGCCCGTGAGCCACAATTACTGAGCCTGCGCGTCTGGAGCCTGTGCTCCGCAGCAAGAGAGGCCGCGATAGCGAGAGGCCCGCGCACCGCGATGAAGAGTGGCCCCCGCTTGCCGCAACTAGAGAAAGCCCTCGCACAGAAACGAGGATCCAACACAGCCATAAATAAATAAATAAAAATTAAAAAAATCTTTAAAAAAAAAAAAAAAGACTGGAAGATAGGGAATACAAAAAGGGAGTCAACCATAATCCCACTTTTCTAAAACCAATGGCATTTTTTAGTGTGCTTTCTTCCACTATTTTATCAAGTACATAATTGTGTGTGAACTTGTATTCATTGTATACTGGTCATTTTGTAGACTACTTTTTTTCCCCACTTCATGTTATATCATATACATGTTTCCAGTTGTTCTACATTCAACGTATCATCTTAACTGAAAGCATAACAACATGCACAATTTGAAAAAACTTTTTTTCCCACTGTGCCATGTGGCTTGTGGGATCTTACTTCCCCGACTAGGGATCAAATCTGGGCCCACGGCAATGAAAACACCAAGTCTTAACCACTGGACTGCCTGGGAATTCCCTAAAACTTTCTTTTATAAACAATACCGAAATGAATATCTTTAAACATGTAGAATTCTCCATTCTTGAACTAATTCCTTAGGAGTGAGTGCTAAAATTGGTGTTACAGAGTATGTTGGACATCTGATTTTTCCGGCCAGTATCCACTCCTACTGCTCCTACTAATAGTACATTAAAGATTTTCTCCATAAAATCTTACAAAAGCCCATAAATGCCAACATACTAAGTAGATTCTGATTTTCTACATAAGCAATCATGTCATCAAAGAACAAAGACTGTTTTAGATCTTTTTTCCAATGGATGCTTTTTATTTCTATTTCTTGCCTTATTTCACTGATCAAAGCATCCAGTGCAACATTGAGTAGAAGCATTGAAAACAGACATCTTTGTCTTGCTCTTGATCTTAAATCAAGAAATTATTTATGCCTTTTGCCATTAAGTATAATTTTAGCTGTAGTGTTTATAGATGCTCTCTATCAGGTTAGGGACTCCCTTTGATTCCTACTTAGCTGAGAGTTTTTATGAGACATGGATGTTAGATGTTGTCAATACATTTTCTACATCTATTGAGATGATCATATGGTTTTTGGTTTGTTAATATGGTGAATTACAGTGATTAATTTTCTAATGTCAAGTCAACTTTGCATCCCTACAGTAAATCTCACATGGTCATGATGTATTACTCTTTTAATATATTGTTGGATTTGATTTGTTTAAAATTTTGTTTAGGGTTTTTGAATCTATGTTCATGAGGGACATTGATCGATAGTTTTCTTTTCTTATAATGTCTTTGTCTGGTTTTGATAGCAGGGTAATGCTGACATCATAGAATGAATTGGGAAGTACTCTCTCCAATATTCTGGAAGAGTTTGTGCAGCATTGGTGTTATGTCCTCCTTAAATATTTGGTAGAATTCACCCGTGAAACTATATGGGCTGGAGTTTTCTTTGTGAGATGTTTTTAACTAAAAGTTCAATTTGTTTAATAAATAAAGGGCCATTCAAGTTATCTATTTCTTCTTGAGTGAGTGTTGATTCTCTAAGAATCATTCACTGATTTTCTCGGTTTTACTACCTCCTACTTCATTGATTTTCACACTAATTATTATTTCATTTCTTCTAAGCAGAAGATGTTTCTATGTTGAGTTTAATCTGTTTTTCTTTCCCTAGTTTCTTAAGATGGAAACTGAGGCAACTGATTTCAGACTTTTCTTCTTTTCTAATACAGGCATTTAGTGCTACAAATTTCCTCTAAGTACTACTTAAGCAGCATGTCACAAATTTTGATACGTTGTGTTTTTATTTTCATTCAGTTCAAAACACCTTCTAATTTTCCACGTTGATTTCTTCTTTGGACCATGGGTTTTGTAGAAGTGTGTTGTTTAGTTTCCAAATATTTGTAGATTTTCTAGAAATCTTTCTTATTGATTCCTACTGAACCAAATCTGGCATCTGTACCCCGAGACCGAATTAAATCTCAGAGACAGAGTTTTTGGTAAAGTAGAAAATAACAGCTTTATTGTTTTGCCAGGCGAAGGGGGCCACAGTGGGCTAATGCCCTCAAAACTGTGTGTCCCAATCTGGCGGGGGTAGTGAGGACTTTTATCCTAATGCTTCAAAGAGGGCATGATCAGCTCGTGGACATTCTTCTGACTGGCTGATGGTGAGGTAAGTGGGAGTCAGTATCATTAACCTTCTGGTTCCAACCGGTCTGGGGTCTATGTGCTTGTGGGCAGCATACAGTTAACTTCTCCCACCTGGTGGGGGTTTCAGTATCTGCAAAACAGCTCAAAGATATTGTTATGTGTATCCCTTGAGGGGGAACCAGGACCCTGCCCCAAGCCTGCACTATTGTTTCTTGACTGTTCCTCCCTTGTCTCCTCATCCCCTCCCTTACTTAATTAGCAATTGTTTGAACCTGCAGGTTGGAACTCAGGGAAGGTCATGGAGGCTGAATGAAGCCTATTTCCTATAATCAAGAAATGGGGGACACAGAAAGGCTCTTGTGCCCAGGAACCCCACAGGGTCCTCCTCGGTTTCACTATTTTAATTTCATCATGGTCATATACTCTGTGTGATTTGAATACTTTTCAATTTATGGAGATTTGTTTCATAGCTTGGAATATAGACTGTATTGGTCAAATGCTCCCTATGTACTTGAAAGAAATATTTTTTTCTGCTGTTGTGGGATGAATGTTCCATAAATGTCAATTAAGTCATGCTGCAAAACCAAGTCCCCCTAAAACAGAGTTCCCCTGCCAAGTTTATTATTAACCTCTCTATCCAAAACTTTATTCCCTTTCTTGGACCACCCTTTTCCCCTCAGAACTGAGGGATATCAAAGAAAAGGAGGGATTGAAACTGAGCAGAACCCTGCAGGGCCCTCCCAGGTAAAAAGCCTCTCTGTGTCCCCTGTTTCTTGTTTGTAGAAAAAGGCTTTAGTCTCCTAGACCTTACCTGAGTTCCAAAGAGCAAGCATAAGCAGATACTAATTAGAGAAGTGAGGGAATACAGAAACAAAGGAAAAGTGGTTAAGCAAGAAAAGTAATGATAGCTTAAACAATAGCCAGAGATAAAACAAAGTCCTAGTTTCTCCTCAAGGGATATACAATCTTTGAGTTGTTCTGCAGAAACTAAGACTCTTGCCAAGGTGACGGATGGTGACTACATGCTGACCACAAGCACTTAGACCCTAGACTAGTTGGAACCAGAAGGCTGATAATTAAGATTCCTGAAACATCACCCTGTTACCTCACCACCAGGCAATCAGAAGAAAGTCATGCACCCTGCAGCCCTCACCCCAAAATTTTTCCTTTAGAAACCCTTCCCTGAAAGCCATTGGGGAGTTAGGGTCTTCTGAGCATGAGCTGTCCTTTCTCCTTGCTTGGTGCCTACAATGAATGCTGTACTTTCCTTCAATACAAACCGGTGTCAGTAAATTGGCTTTTCTGCATGGTAGGCAAGTGGACACAAGTTCAGTTTGGTAACCATTGTTTGACAGTGTTGTTGAAGTCTGCTATAGCCCTCTGGATTTTCTATTTGTTCTATGGATTAGAAAGAGAGGACTACTGATATCTCTGACTACAGTTGTAGATTTGTCTGTTTCTCTTTGGAGATCCCTCAGTTTTTGCTTCATGTATTTTGAAGGTCCTATGTACCAAGATGCTTCCCTGGGCCCCTCCCAGGGCAACCTCACCACCAACCCATCTACCCTTAGCCAAGGTTAGCAACTGTAAGTGTAGTCAGAGTGTAGCAGACCCTCTGTGTGTATGGTTAGGAGCACTCCTGGACCAGCCTACCAGACTCTCTGCAAGTCCCAAACTCCTTGCTTGCTGTCTCCCAGGGAAACAGACTGGGATGGGCCTTGGAAGACGGAGCCCCAGGAATGGGCAGGGTGGGAAAGAGGTCCTTCCCCTCCTCCAATAGGTGTCACCTCAGGCCCAGAGCCAGAAGCTAATGGAGGAGGTAGGGGCAGAAAGGCCAGGCCTGAATCATCTGTGAGGCAATGTGAGTGGCAGTGGGCCTGTGGGATCAGGATTCCACACCATCTTGAGGTTTGGCAGCATAAGATAAATGGAACCAACCCAGCTCCTCCAAGTTCTGTGATCCACCTTTTTTCTGAGGGACAGACAGGACTCGATATCAGAGCACCTCAGGTGTCTCTGCCTCACAACCAGATTGACCAAGACCACCAGCTTCCCTCAGCAGCCTTGGGGGATGTGGGGGCCAGTGAGGGTGACTGTTGGAAGGATTATGGGTTGGAGCTCTGTGCCTCTCCCACCCCCACTGTTTCCCAAGGTTTGTTTCCCCTAGGGTCAAAATAGTCAAAGGGCCTTAATATCACGGCCTTAAGATATTTGCAACACAGACAAACTCTTCAAAAAGCTCTTATTCAGAATAGTACAGAACTCCTACAAGTCATTGACAGGCAACCTAGGAACAGACACTTCCCAAACAAGATATGAAAATTGCCCATAAACACATGAAAAGTGAGGAAGGCCCAGGTGGGGGCCTGGTCCTGAGAAACGTCCCTGAGGCTCACTGCTCACAATGTCTGCACCACTGGGCCACGTTTTCCACAGCAGCCCTTCACAAGGAAGGCTCTTCTAGTAAGAGGGCTAAACCCAGGGACAAGGGTAGGAGAGAGAGTGTGGACTTGCTGTAACTCTTTCAGGGAAAACAGCCCAGTCAAGAGTTTGGGCTGTAATTCCGGGTCTACCTGTGTTTGCTCTGACAATTTTTGACAATTCCTTTTCCCTTTGGGCTTTAGCTTCCCTGTTTGTTTAAGAAGGAGTGGGACTGGAGCAGACATGGTACCTGGCGGTCAGTCTATGAAGTCAATTTCATTTGGCCAGTGTAGTATTTTCTCTCTCTCCTCTCTCCTTCTTCTGCCTTTTCTGGAAAAATCAGGTGATTGGGCAACAATGGGCTCACTTTTCCACATTAAGCCAATCAATCTAGAACTGAGTAGGTGGCAGCATCCAGTGGACTGGGCAATAACCCTGGCCCAAGGCATCCCCCTGCTACCTCCTCAGGACAGAAATATGGAGGTGCAGAGACAATGCTATGTGTTCATCCCATAGTTTCCTTTTCCTGGGCATTTCCCAGGCTTCCTGTAGTTAGTTTGGGACAATGTGACAGAGATTTATGAATTTTCTCTGCATTCTTTTTTTAAATATTTGTCTTTGTCTGACTTACTTCACTAAGTATAATGTTATCTATGTCCATCCATGTTGCTGCAAATGACAATATTTCATTCTTTTTTATGGCTAATATTCCATTGTATATATATACCTCATCTTCTTAAGCCAATTATCTGTTGATTTACACTTGGGTTGTTTCCATGTCTTGGCTATTGTAAATAGTGCTTCTATGAACACTGGAGTGCATGTATCTTTTCAAATTAAAGTTTTCATTTTTTTCTGAATATATACACAGGGGTGGGACTGCTGGATTATACGGTAGATCTATTTTTAGTTTTTTTAAGGAACCTCCATAATGTTTTCCATATTGGTTCCACCAATTTACATTCCCATCAACAGTATAGAAGTATTCCCTTTTCTCCACACCCTGCCCAGCATTTATTATTTGCAGATATTTTTTAATGGTGGTGTGATGTGATAGCTCATTGTGGTTTTGATTTGCATTTCTCTAATAATTAGCAATAATGAGCATCTTTTCATGTGCCTATTGGCCATCTGTATGTCTTCTTTGGAGAAATGTCTATTTGGGTCTTCTGCCCATTTTTCAACTGGGTTGTTTGTTTTTTTGATATTGAGTTCTATGAGCTGTTTGTATATTTTCAACCCTTTTGGTCACATCATTTGCAAATATTATCTCCCAGTCCATAGGTTGCCTTTTCATTTGTTTATGGTTTCCTTTGTTATGCAAAAGCTTTTAAGTTTCATTATGTCCCACTTGTATATTTTTGCTTTTATTTCTTTTCCTGGGAGACTGATCTAAGAAAATATTGTTACAATTTATGTCAGAGAATATTTTGTCTATGTTCTATTAGAAGGAATTTTATGATGTCATGTCTTATATTTAGGTCTTTAAACCATTTTGAGTTTATTTTTTGTATATGGTTTGAGGGAATGCTCTAATTTCATTCTTTTACAAGTAGCTGTCCAGCTTTCTCAACACCACTTATTGAAGAGACTGTCTTTTCTCCATTGTATATTCTTGCCTCCTTTGTCATAGTTTAATTGACCATAGGTATGTGAGTCTATTTCTGGGCTCTCTATTCTATTCCATTGATCTGTATGTCTGTTTTTGTGCCAATACCATGCTGTTTTATTACTGTGGCTTTGTAGTATATTCAGAATCTGGGAAAGAGATACCTCCAGCTTTGTTCTTTTTTCTTAAGATTGCTTTGGCAATTCCGGGTCTTTTGTGGTTCTATAGGAATTTTACAATTATTTATTCTAGTTCTGTGGAAAATGGCATGTGTTTTTGATAGGGATTGCATTAAATCTGTAGATTGTTTTGGGTAGTATGGCCATTTTAAAAATATTAGTTCTTCCAATCCAAGAGCATGGGATTTTTTGCTATTTCTTTGAATCATCTTCAGTTTCCTTTATCAATGTTTTATAGTTTTTAGCATATAGATCTTTCACCTCCTTGGTTAAGTTTATTCCTAGGTATTATTTTATGTGATTTTAAATGGGACTTTTAAAACTTTCTCTTTCTGATGTTTCATTATTCTTGTAAAGAAATGCATCAGATTTCTGTATATTAATATTGTATCCTGCTACCTTGCTAAATTCATGTATTTTTTCTGGTAGTTTTTGCATGGAGACTTTAGAGTTCTCAATATAAGTATCATGTCATCTGCAAACAGTGATGGTTTTACCTCTTCCCTTCCAATTTGGATATCTTTCATTTCTTCTTCTTGATTGCTTTGGCTAGACTTCCAATACTATGTTGAATAGAAGTGGTGAGAGTGGGCACCCTTGTCTTGTTCTAGATTTTAGTGGGAAGGCTTTCAGCTTTTCACAGTTGAGTATTATATTGGCTGTGGGTTTGTCATAAATAGGTTTTATTATGTTGAGATATGTTCCCTCTATACTCATTTTGGAAAGAGTTTTTTTTTTTTATCATGAATGGATGTTGAATTTTATCAAATGCTTCTTCTTTATCTATTGAGATGATCATGTGGGTTTTGTCTTTTCTTTTGTTGATGTGGTATATCACATTGATTGGTTTCCATATGTTGAACCATCCTTGTGAATTTGGGATGAATCCAACTTGGTTGTGGTGTATGATCCTTTTTATGTGTTGTTAGATTCAGTTTGCTAATATTTTTTTGAGAAATGTGCATCTATATTCATCAGAGTTATTGGCCTGTAATTTCCTTTGTCAGTGATATCTTTGACTGGTTTTGATATCAGGGTGATGGTGGTTTCATAGAATGGATTTGGGAGTGTTCCCACCTCTTCAATTTTTTGGAATTGTTTGAGAAGGATAGGTATAAGTTCTCTGGCGTATTTTGGTAGAATTCCCCTGTGAAGCCATTCGGTCCCACAACTTTGTTTGCAAGGAGTTTTTTAAATTACAGGTTCTATATCACTTCTAGGGGTCAGTCTGTTCAAATTTTCTATTTCTTCTTGACTCAGTTTTGGTAGGCTGTATGTTTCTAGAAACTTGTCCATTTCTTCTAGGTTGTCCAATTTTTTGGCATGTAACTGTTCATTGTATTCTCTTATGATTTTTTGTATTTCTGTGCTATCAGTTGTTATTTCTCCTCTTTCCTTTTTTATTTTGTTTATTTGGGTCCTCTGTCTGTTCTTCTTGGTGAGCCTGGCTAGAGGTTTATTGATTTTGTTTATATTTTCAAAAAACCAGCTCTTGGTTTTCTTGATCTTTTCTGTTGATTTTTCTTTCTATTTTATTTATTTCCTCTCTGATCTTTATTATTTCCTTCCTTCTGCTGACTATGGGTTTTGTTTATTCTCTTTTTATAATTCCTTTAAGTTAGATTGTTTATTTGAGATTTTTCTTGTTTCTTGAAGAAGGCTGTGTCACTATGAACTTTCCTCTAAAAACTGCTTTTGCTGCATCCCATCGATTTTGTACACTTATGTTTTCATTGTTGTTTCACTTGTTTTTTTCTGATTTCTTCTTTGATTTCATCATTGACCCATTCATTTTTAAATAGCATGTTATTTAGTCTCCACGTGTTTGTTCTTTTCCTGTTTTTCTTTCTGTGGTTCCTACCATTGTGGTCCCAAAAAATGCTTGGATGAATTTGTATCCTCTTAAGTTTTTTGAAGTCTGTTTTGTGCCCTACTGTGTTGCTTATCCTAGAGAATATTCTGTGCACACTTAAAAAGCATGTGTATTGTTTTCTTTGGATGTAGTGTCCTGTAGATATCAATGAAGTCAAACTGGTCTATTGTGTCATTTAAGGCCTCTTTTGCCTTATTGATTTTCTGTCTGGATGATCTCCATTGATGACAGTGGGGTAATAAATTCTTTATTATTATTTTACTTTTGTCCAGTTCTCCCTTTATGTCTGTTAGTATTTTTTTTTTACACATTTAGGTTCTCCTATATTGGGTGCATATATGTTAATGGTTGTAATATCCTCTTCTTTTATTGATCTCTTTATCACTGTATAATCCTTTCTTCATGACCTTTGTTTGAAAGTCTATTTTGTCTGATATGAGTATTGCTACCCCTGCTTTCTTCTCATTTCCATTAGCGTGAAATGTCTTTTTCTATCCCCTCTCTTTCAGTCTGTGTGCGTTTTTTACCCTGAAGGGAGTCTCTTGTATGCAGCATATTGTATTTCTTGTTTTTTTCTTTAAATCCAATCTGCCATTCTATGTCTTTTGATTGGAGCATTCAATCCATTGATACTTAAAGTAATTATTGATAGTTATTGATATGAACTTATTGCCATTCAAAACCTTGTTTTCCTGTTGTTTTTATAGTTCTTTTTTGTTCATTTCTCTTTCTTCTTCTTTTTTCCTTTTTTGTGGTGTGATGATTTTCTTTTGTAGTATGCTTGAGTTCCTTTCTTTTTGGTTTTTGTGAATCCATTTTATTTTTTAATAAAAATTTTTAAATTTTTTATACAATTTTTAAAGGTTACTTCCCATTTACAGTCAATACAAAATATTGTCTATATTCCTGACATTGTACAATACATCCTTGAGTCTATCATACTCTGTTGTATGTTCTTGATTTGTGATTCCAATGGAGTTCAAGTATGTTGACTGAGAACTATATCTACTTACTTTAAACAGATACTCATACAAGTTCAAACACATTCTAAAAGATATACATTGTTTTACTTCACTCCTCCACATTTTGTGATTTTGATGTTTTATTCTAAAACTTCATGCCTATCCTTTTACTGTTAATTTTAGTTATAATCACTTTTATAATATTTTTGATTTTTAAAAATCTATGTAATGGCTTATTTACATGAACTTCAATCCTTTCTTGTATTTCCTTTCCTGTTGTTATTTTCCCTTTCCTACAGATTCTTGCCTATTTTTTATTTACAGACAACCCTCCAGTATTTCTTTTGGGGTAGATTTAGTATTGCTGAATTCTTTAGTTTTGCTTTTCTGAGAAATTCTTTCTCCTTCTAGCCTAAATGATACTCTTGCTGGATAGAATATCTTACATTGCAGGTTTTTCCTTTTCAGGACTTTGAATATCATGCCACTCCTTTCAGGCCTGCAAAGTTTCTGCAGAAAAATCAGTGTCTCCCCTCTACCCAAACTTTCTCACCACCAAATTTTGAATCTTGTTGTGAGGTAGTTACTTAATAGCTTTCTCTAGTTTTCTCATTTTCCTATGGAAATTAGTCTGTTCACACTTTCTATCTTTAAAAAGTTTTATTTTCTTAATCTGTATTTCCCTAAGAAATTATCTATTTTGTCTAAATTTCCAATTTTATTTGCATAGAGCTCAGCAAACTAATCTCTTGTGATTTTTCAATCTTTCTTATGTTACAGTGGTTTACAATAACATTCATTCTCTAAAGAGAAAGCGGCGGAGAGACCTTCAAGATGGTGGAGGAGTAAGACATGGAGATCACCTTCCTCCACACAAATACATCAGAAATACAACCACATGTGGAACAACTCCTACAGAACACCTACTGAACGCTGACAGAAGACCTCAGACTTCCCAAAAGGCAGGAAACTCCCCACGTACCTGGGTAGGACAAAAGAAAAAAGAAAAAACAGAAACAAAAGAATAGGGATGGGACCTGCACCTCTGGTAGGGAGCTGTGAAGGAGGAAAAGTTTCCACACACTAGGAAGCCCTTTCACTGGTGGAGACGGGGGGGTGGCAGGAAGGAAGCTTCAGAGCCATGGAGGAGAGGGCAGCAACAGGGGTGCAGAGGGCAAAGCGGAGAGATTCCCGCACAGAGGATCGGTGCCGACCAGCACTCACCAGCCTGAGAGGCTTGTCTGTTCACCTGGCAGGTGGGGGCTGGGAGCTGAGGCCCCGGCTTTGGAGTTCAGATCCCAGGGAGAGGACTGGGGTTGGCTGCTTGAACACAGCCTGAAGGGGGCTACAGAGCCACAGCTAGCTGGGAGGGAGTCCGGGAAAGAGTCTGGACCTGCCTAAGAGGCAAGAGACCATTGTTTTGGGGTGCACAAGGAGAGGGGATTCAGAGCACCAACTAAACGAGCTCCAGACACAGGCACGAGCCGTGGCTATCAGCGCGGACAACAGAGATAGGCATGCAATGCTAAGGCTGCTGCTGCAGCCACCAAGAAGCCTGTGCACAAGCACAGGTCACTATCCACACCTCCCCTCCCAGGAGCTTGTGCAGCCCACCACTGCCAGGGTCCCGTGATCCAGTGACAACTTCCCCGGGAGAACACACGGTGCACCTCAGGCTGGTGCAATGTCACGCTGGCCTCTGCCACCACAGGCTCACCCCACCTTCCGTACCCCTCCCTGCTTCCAACCTGAGTGAGCCAGAGCCCCCTAGACAACTGCTACTTTAACCATATCCTGTCTGAGTAAAAAACAGATGCCCTCAGGAGACCTACATGCAGAGGTGGGGCCACATCAAAAGCTGAACCCCAGGAGCTGTGTGAACAAAGAAGAGAAAGGGAAATTTCTCCCAGCAGCCCCAGGATAAGTGGATTAAATCTCCACAATCAACTTGATGTACCCTGCGTCTGTGGAATACCTGAATAGACAATGAATCATCCCAAAATTGAGGCAGTGGACTTTGGAAGCAACTGTAGACTTGCGGTTTGCTTTCTGCATCTAATTTGTTCCTGGTTTTATGTTTATCTTAGTTTAGTATTTAGAGCTTATTATCATTAGTAGATTTGTTTATTGATTTGGTTGCTCGCTTCCTCTTTTTTTTAATATATATATTTTTTCATTTTTCTCTTATTGTGTGTATGTGTATGCTTCTTTGTGTGATTTGGTCTGTATAGCTTTGGTTTTACCATTTGTCCTAGGGTTCCGTCTGTCTGTTTTGTTTTTTGTTTTTTTTTAGTATAGTTTTTAGCACTTGTTATCACTGGTGGATTTGTTTTGATTACTCTCTTCTTTCCTTCTTGCTTTCTTTTTATCCTCTTTTTAAATACTTTTTAATTGTTTTTTATTTTTAATAATTATATTTTATTTTAATCATTTATTTTATTTTTCTTTCTTTATTTATTTCTCCATTTTCTTCTGAGCTGTGTGACTGACAGTGTCTTGGTGCTCTGGCCGGGTGTCAAGCCTGTGCCTCTGAGGTGGGAGAGCTGAGTTCAGGACATTGGTCCACCAGAGACCTCCCAGCTCCACATAATATCAAACAGGGAAAGCTCTCCCAGAGACCTCCATCTCACTGCTAAGACCCAGCTCCACTCAACGACCAGCAAGCTACAGTGCTGGACACCCTATGCCAAACAACTAGCAAGACAGGAACAAAAACCTGCCCATTAGAAGAGAGGCTGCCTAAAATCATAATAAGTTTACAGACACCCCAAAACACACCACTGGACGTGCTCCTGCCCACCAGAAAGACAAGATCCAGACTCATCCACCAGAACACAAACACTAGTCCTCTCCACCAGGAAGCCTGGACAACCCACTGAACCAACCTCAGCCACTCGTGACAGACACCAAAAACAATAGGAACTACGAACCTGCAGCCTGTGAAAAGAGACCCCAAACACAGTAAGTTAAGCAAAAGAAGAAGACAGAGAAATACACAGCAGGTGAAGGAGCAAGGTAAAAACCCACCAGAGCAAACAAATGAAGAGGAAATAGGCAGTCTATCTGAAAAAGAATTCAGAGTAAAGATAATCCAAAATCTTGGAAATATAATGATGAAAATACAAGAAATGTTTAACAAGGACCTAGAAGAACTAAAGAGCAAACAAACAATGATGAACAACACAATAAATGAAATTTTAAATTCTCTAGAAGGAATCAATAGCAGAATAACTGAGGCAGAAGAATGGATAGGTGACCTGGAAGATAAAATAGTGGAAATAACTACTGCAGAGCAGAATAAAGAAAAAAAATGAAAAGAATTGAGGACAGTCTTAGAGACCTCTGGGACAACATTGAACGCACCAACATTCGAAATATAGGGGTCCCAGAAGAAGAAGAGAAAAAGAAAGAGATTGAGAAAATATTTGAAGAGATCGTAGATGAAAACTTCCCTAACATGGGAAAGGAAATAGTCAATCAAGTCCAGGAAGCACAGAGAGTCCCATACAGGATAAATCCAAGGAGAAACACTCCAAGACACATATTAATCAAACAATCAAAAACTAAATACAAAGAAAAAATATTAAAGCAACAAGGGAAAAACAACAAATAACATACAAGGGAATCCCCATAAGGTTAACAGCTTATCTTTCAGCAGAAACTCTGCAAGCCAGAGGGAGTGGCAAGATATATTTAAACTGATGAAAGGGAAAAACCTACAACCAAGATTGCTCTACCCAGCAAGGATCTCATTCAGATTCAAAAGAGAAATTAAAACATTTACAGACAAGCAAAACTAAGAGAATTCAGCACCACCAAACCAGCTTTACAACAAATGCTAAAGGAACTTCTCTAGGCAGGAAACACAAGAGAAGGAAAAGACCTACAATAACAAACCCAAAACAATTAAGAAAATGATAATAAGAACATACATATCAATAATTACCTTAAATGTTAATGGATTAAATGCTCCAACCAAAAGACATTAAATGTTTTTGAATGGATACAAAAACAAGACCCGTACATATGCTGTCTATAAGAGACCCACTTCAGACCTAGGGACACATACAGACTGAAAGTGAGGGGATGGAAAAAGATATTCCCTGCAAATGGAAATCAAAAGAAAGCTGGAGTAGCAATTCTCATGTCAGAAAACATAGACTTTAAAATAAAGACCGTTACAAGAGACAAAGAAGGACCCTACATAATGATCAAGGGATCAATCCAAGAAGAAGATATAACAACTGTAAATATTTATGCACCCAACATAGGAGCACCTCAATACATAAGACAAATGCTAACAGCCATAAAAGAGGAAATCAACAGTAACACAATCATAGTAGGAGACTTTAAAATCCCACTTTCACCAATGGACAGATCATCCAAAATGAAAATAAATAAGGAAACACAAGCTTTAAATGATACATTAAACAAGATGGACTTAATTGATATTTATAGGACATTCCTTCCAAATACAACAGAACACACTTTCTTCTCAAGTGCTCATGGAACATTCTCCAGGATAGATCATATCTTGGGTCACAAATCAACCCTTGGTAAATTTAAGAAAATGGAAATCATATCAAGTATCTTTTCCAGCCACAACGCTAGGAGACTAGATATCAATTACAGAAAAAATTCTGTTAAAAACACAAACACATGGAGGCTAAACAATACACTACTTAATAAACAAGGGATCACTGAAGAAATCAAAGAGGAAATTTAAAAATACCCAGAAACAAATGACAATGAAAACACAATGACCCAAAACCTATGGGATGCAGCAAAAGCAGTTCTAAGAGGGAAGTTTATAGCAATACAATCCTACCTCAAGAAACAAGAAACATCTCAAATAAACAACCTAACCTTATACCTAAAGCAATTAGAGAAAGAAGAACAACAAAACTCCAAAGTTAGCAGAAGGAAAGAAATCATAAAGATCAGATCAGAAATAAATGAAAAACAAATGAAGGAAACAATAGCAAAGATCAATAAAACTAAAAGCTGGCTCTTTGAGAAGATAAACAAAATTGATAAACCATTAGCCAGACTCATCAAGAAAAAAAGGGAGGACTCAAATCAATAGAATTAGAAATGAAAAAGGAGAAGTAACAACTGACATTGCAGAAATACAGAGGATCATGAGAGATTACTACAAGCAACTATATGCCAATAAAATGGACAAGCTGGAAGAAATGGACAAATTCTTAGAAAAGCAAAACATTCCGAACCTGAACCAGGAAATAATAGAAAATATAAGCAGACCAACCACAAGCACTGAAATTGAGACTGTGATTAAAAATCTTCCAACAAACTAAAGCCCAGGACCAGATGGCTTCACAGGTGAATTCTATCAAACATTTAGAAAAGAGCTAACACCTATCCTTCTCAAACTCTTCCAAAATATAGCAGAGGGAGGATCATTCCCAAATTCATTCTATGAGGCCACTATCACCCTGATACCAAAACCAGACAAAGATGTCACAAAGAAAGAAAACTACAGGCCAATATCACTGATGAACATAGATGCAAAAATCGTCAACAAAATACTAGCAAACAGAATCCAACAGCACACTAAAAGGATCATACACCATGATCAAGTGGGGTTTATCCCTGGAATGCAAGGATTCTTCAAGATACGCAAATCAATCAGTGTGATACACCATATTAACAAATTGAAGGAGAAAAACCATATGATCATCTCAATAGATGCAGAAAAAGCTTTCGACAAAACTCAACACACATTGATGATAAAAACCCTCCAGAAAGTAGGCATAGAGGGAACTTTCCTCAACATAATAAAGGACATATATGATAAACCCACAGCCAACATCGTTCTCAATGGTGAAAACTGAAAACATTTCCTCTAAGATCAGGAACAAGACAAGGTTGCCCATTCTCACCACTATTATTCAACATACTTTTGGAAGTTTTAGCCACAGCAATCAGAGAAGAAAAAGAAATAAAAGGAAGCCAAATCAGAAAAGAAGAAGTAAAACTGTCACTGTTTGCAGATGACATGATACTATACATAGAGAATCCTAAAGATGCTACCAGAAGACTACTAGAGCTAGTCAATGAATTTGGTAAAGTTGCAGGATACAAAATTAATGCCCAGAAATCTCTTGCATTCCTATACACTAATGAAGAAAAATCTGAAAGAGAAATGAGGAAACACTCCCATTTACCATTGAAGCAAAAAGAATAAAATACCTAGAAATAAACCTACCTAAGGAGACAAAAGACCTGTATACAGAAAACTATAAGACACTGATGAAAGAAATTAAAGATGATACAAACAGATAGAGAGATATACCATGTTCTTTGATTGGAAGAATCAATGTTGTGAAAATGACTCTACTACCCAAAGCAATCTACAGATTCAACGCAATCCCTATCAAACTACCAATGGCATTTTTCACAGAACTAGAACAAAAAATTTCACAATGGGGCTTCCCTGGTGGCGCAGTGGTTAAGAATCCACCTGCCAATGCAGAGGACATGGGTTCGAGCCCTGGGCCGGGAAGATCCCACATGCTGCGGAGCAACTAAGCCCGTGCGCCACAACTACTGAGCCTGCACTCTAGAGCCCATGAGCCACAACTACTGAGCCCACGTGCCACAACTACTGAAGCCTGTGTGCCTAGAGCCCGTGCTCCACAAGAAGAGAAGCCACCACAATGAGAAGCCCGCGCAGCACAACAAAGAGTAGCCCCTGCTCGCCACAACTAGAGAAAGCCCACGCACAGCAACGAAGAGCCAACGCAGACAAAAATAAATAAATAAAATAAAATAAATAAATTTATTTTTTAAAAAAGTCACAATTTGTATGGAAACACAAAAGACTCTGAATAGCCAAAGCAATCTTGAGAAAGAAAAATGGAGCTGGAGGAATCAGGCTCCTGGACTGCAGACTATACTACAAAGCTACAGTAATCAAGACAGTATGGTACTGGCACAAAAACAGAACTATAGACCAATGGAACAGGATAGAAAGCCCAGAGATAAACCCACGCACATATGGTCACCTCATCTTTGATAAAGGAGGCAAGAATATACAATGGAGAAAAGACAGCCTCTTCAATAAGTGGTGCTCGGAAAACTGGACAGCTACATGTAAAAGAATGAAATTAGAACACTCCCTAACACCATACACAAAAATAAACTCAAAATGGATTAAAGACATAAATTTAAGGCCAGACACTATCAAACTCTTAGAGAAAAACATAGGCAGAACACTCTCTGACATAAATCACAGCAAGATGCTTTTTGACCCACCTCCTAGAGAAATGGAAATAAAAACAAAAATAAACAAATGGGACCTAATGAAACTTAAAAGCTTTTGCACAACAAAGGAAACCATAAACAAGACGAAAAGACAATCCTCAGAATGGGAGAAAATATTTGCAAATGAAGCAACTGACAAAGGATTACCTCCAAAATTTACAAGCTGCTCATGCAACTCAATATCAAAAAAACAAACAACCCAATCCAAAAATGAGCAGAAGACCTAAATAGACATTTCTCCAAAGAAGATATACAGATTGCCAACAAACACATGAAAGGATGCTCAACATCACTAATTATTAGAGAAATGCAAATCAAAACTGCAGTGAGGTATCACCTTACACCAGCCAGAATGGCCACCATCAAAAAATCTACAAATAATAAATGCTGGAGAGGGTGTGCAGGAAAGGGAAACCTCTTGCACTGTTGGTGGGAATGTAACTTGACACAGCCACTATGCAGAACAGTATGGAGGTTCCTTAAAAAACTAAAATTACAACTACCATATGACCCAGCAATCCCACTACCTGGCATATACCCTGAGAAAACTATAATTCAAAGAGTCATGTACCACAATGTTCATTGCAGGTCTATTTACAATAGCCAGGACATGGAAGCAACCTAAGTGTCCATCGACAGATGAATGGATAAAGAAGATGTGGCACATATATCCAATGGAATATTACTCAGCCATAAAATGAAACGAAATTGAGTTATTTGTAGTGAGGTGGATGGACCTAGAGTCTGCCATTCAGAGTGAAGTAAGTCAGAAAGAGGAAAACAAATACCGTATGCTAACAGATATATATGGAATCTAAAAAAAAAAAAAAAAGTTCTGAAGAACGTAGGAGCAGGACAGAGGAATAAAGAGGCAGACATAGAGAATGGACTTGAGGACACGGAGAGGGGGAAGAGTAAGCCGGGACGAAGTGAAAGAGTGGTATGGACATATATACACTATCAAATGTAAAATAGAGAGCTAGTGGGAAGCAGCTACGTAGCACAGGGAGATCAGCTCGGTGCTTTGTGACCACCTAGAGGGGTGGGATAAGGTGGGTGGGAGGGAGACGCAAGAGGGAGGAGATATGGGGATATATGTATATGTATAGCTGATTCACTTTGTTATACAGCCGAAGCTAACACACCATTGTAAAGCAATATTACTCCAATAAAGATGTTTAAAAAAATAAAAAATAAAATAAATTATAGCATAATTGGAAAAAAAAAAGAGAGAGAGACAGCGGCGTTGGGGAACTTAAGTTTCTTGCACAAGAAGAAACAGACAATAAGTGGTAGTTTACCAATCTTCCCACACAGAAACTTTGAGATCATTAGTGCAGAAATAGGTCTAAAGGGCAAAGAATTTAGAGAGGTAGACATTTCAGTTTAGCACCAAAGTACCTCCCCCAAATGACTGACCTGTATGCCACCTGACAGGCAGTTATTACCCACTCTGCCATTTAATTTGTTCAAGGAAACACGCGGAAAAAGTTTAAAAAAATTACAACCCTATAGAGATCCCAATTAACAGAAAATTAATTTAACAACATTTTTTAACCCCACCCCTAAGTACCCATACACTTCCTAAGAACTGTTGGTTTGTGGACTGCAAATTCCTTGAGGACAGGTACTGTGACTTCCTTTCAGCAGTACCAGGGATCAGTGATGACAGTAAACAATCAACGGTGCCCATCAGTGAACTGCATGGAAGCAGAGACAGTGGTAAATCTGGCTGAGAACATTGGTATCTTCCTTGATTTCTCCCTTTTCCACCAAAACACCCAAGCCATCACATGCTCTTGCTTTCCTCATCACATCTTTCAGCATCTCCCCACTCACTGCCACCATCCAAGTCTAGTACCTTCATAAATTATGCCTAGGTCTACCCCACTAAATGTTCCTCTTCAATCCAACCCCCTCATCAGTACTCCCAAGCCATTCTTCTGAAAATACTGTGTCTCCCTCTTTCCTCCACCCCATTCCTCATCCCTGGTTCTTAAAAATAGAGGGTTGCTTATCTTTAAGATAAAATCTATTATCATCCTGAATTACAAACTCTGTTACTATCTGTCCTAGGAGAGAGACACTCTCTCTCATCACACTTTAGCCACCTCATCACACTTTATCCACAAGACTCACCTCTCCACTACCCTGGTCCCTGACTCTTGTTGTAGAAGAGCCACCAGGTAGACTCTGCACCCTCTGGAAGGAACTCCAACAGCCAGGAAGACCTCTTCCCCATTATCCAGGCAGCACCCTTCCCCACAAAGCCAGAAGCAGGAAGCTCTCAACAACTGCAAGTCCCTTCCACCAGCCTCATATTCCCTACCCCCTCCCCAGATGGAGGGAACACTCCAATAGTCCATGGGACCCTTCACTTTCTGCCTGAAACCCTCTGGAACTGCTGCCTGGAACTTTGCCATATCATTGGTGCAGTGGTACTCACCCACTCAAATCCCCTGCCTAGCCCAGCACCGTTACATCTCTGAGTAAATGCTTTAGAATTATACCACTACCCAAATTTGCACCTAAGTGCTAGAGACAAAATCTCAATCCCACCAGAAGTTCACAACTCTCTAGTCATTCATTATTCCCAGACTCCCATTTCTCATTAATCCCTCTGCTCAGCCCCCAGTTACCCAAATCCCTACTTCTCCCTTTCCCCAGTTTTCTCTCCCTTTGTCTTCTCAACATCAACCCCATAATCAGCAACCACCTGTCCCAATATCTTCAACCTGGAATTCTCCCTGGGATACCACATCCCCTACAGCTCTCCAAAAGGGAAGTTCTTTTTTCTCACTCCTGGCCTGTGAGTTCCCTAACATTCTCATCCCCAGTGACCTTTTCTCCCACCTCCTTTCCAGTCACCTCAAGTCACACCCACAGTGGAGCTTATCACCCATAAAACTGCATCACTTCACCAGTAAGAATCTAAGCATTCCTAATGCATTTAGCATACAGTAAACACTTCTTATATGGCTCTTTAGGACTGTCCATGGCCTACTTCTCAATGTTATCTCTACCTCTCCTGCTCCCTTTCCTGTGACCACATAAGCCTTCTTCCAGCTCTGCAGACAATGCAAAGTCCTTTCCTGATTTGAGCCTTTGTACCTGGTCAGAAATGTCTTTCTCTTGGCTCTTTGCACAGATGACTCTTTCTCACTCTCAGCTAAATCTTAATTCCTGACCAAGACCTTACCTGTCAGCTCTTGGTAAATAGATTTCCCTCCTCCATTTTTCCATATCACAGAACACTGTTTTCTGAGAGTTTCATTTTTCAGTAACTAAACTCAATTTCTATTTCAACCTATCTTTCCACTGGTGGGAGAAATAATATCAAACTTCTTGGGGTTTTCCACCCCCTCTCCTGATTCTAAGCTCTGGAGAGCTTACAAAGTGCTGAGCTATGCAGTCGTGGGGTGAGGTGTAGCCTGATCCTCTGTGTCTGACACCCAATGAAAGAACCTCACCCCTATGAGGCCATTAGTCCCCACAGGTCACTGTGGCATCTTCTTGGGTTGTGGTATTATAATTTCATGACTGTAAATCTCTCCACATATCTCTCTTGGGTTCCACAGGGCCTGATACTGGTTGGGAATTAATGGATGCTCACAAAACACTGGAATTGAATTGACTCATGCCCAAGACATCTGGGCCATCAATGAGGCCTGAAAAAAATGTTGGATGCCCATGCTCTCTCTTAGAGAGCCTCATATGTCGTTTAGTTCCCTTGAGAGAATAAGAGACACTGTTATATGTGCTGCTCAAATGTGCAGCAAACATGCAAAAACTTTAATTTTTCTATGGTTTCCTAATTCATCTTAGGGTTCACAGAGGATTCACAAGTTTATTGCATTTGAGTTTTATGCACTTCACTTATTGTGACATAGAATTTTAGTGACACAGAGGTCTTGGGGACCTTTCAATTTGAGGTGCTTGTTCTATGGATGAGTAAAGTAAGATGTAGAGAAATGAAGTAAATTGCTTAAACTCACAAATTAGCAAGGTTGGGACTAGAACCCAGGTTACTTAAGGTCATGTTCTGTGGTCTTCCACAAGACAATGCAGAGTATACCATGTCAGCCCCATGAACCACATCGGTTCCATGCACCAAATCAGATCTGTGGATTACATTGGTTCCATGTACCAGTGGCTTAATTTTCAATGTTGGCTACATATATTTATTGTTTACATGTGCCACTCTGATTGCCTACATCACCTTGACTTTCTACTGTGTCCATGTACCATGTCACTTAGAGTTACCATGTTTCATGTTGGTTACATGTATTCTATTGGTTCCAGTGCCACTGTGGTAGATTATAATATCACTCTCATTATTTGCTGCTCTCACTGTAGAGGGAATATACATCCATACCCATTGCCACATGATTTGCATTACTTTTCTGTGGGAAGGAAATACTTTCTGCCCTTTTACCAGCAGGCTTAAACATAGGGCTTGGTTTGGCCAATAGGACGTGAGGAAAGAGATGTGTGTTTTACTTCTGAGCAGAAGCTTTAAGAGTCATCATGTATTTCAGCCATTGTTGTTTCTCTCTCTCTTAAGACTGGCATGTGCCAGATACAGCCTCATCCTTCACACTGGATCCAAGAATCCAATGGCAGAAGGCCACAGTCTACTTACAACTGACATAGAACATAAGAAATATATGAACTTCTGCTGTTGTAAGCCACTGAGATTATGGGGTTGTTTCTCAACCAAAATGTAGCAAGTTGATCAAGACAACCATGTTTGGTTTCATGTACCACATTTGTTCCACTGACCAAGTTCTATGTGTTGGTTCAAATGCATGATATTTGTTTCATATGTTATAGATGCTCTCCCTCAACATTGGACAATCTACCCCAGGCCCCTCCTGTCTTCCAGCTCACCAGGCTAATCTACTCCTCTGCATCACGTTGAGAAAAGCCCTCTTAATGTCCTTGTTCCTCAAACTGTAGACCACAGGGTTAAGCAGGGCAGTGAAGACATTATAAAAGAGTGAGATCTGCTTGTCTTGCTCAGGGGAATAGCTTGAATTGGGCCTTATATAGATGTAGGTGGCTGGAGCATAGAAGAATGTGACCACAGTCAGGTGGGAAGCACAGACAGAGAAAGCCTTGCAGCGGGGCTGCATGGACTTGATCTTGAGAATGGCCTGGGCAATACAGATGTAGGAAGCCACAATGAGGGAGAGTGGGGCAACAACCATGAAGACACTGATGACCAGGTCCACCATCGCAATGAGGTTGGTATCCATGCAAGCCAAGCTTCGTACTGAGGGACCCTCACATAAGTAGTGGTTGACCATGTTGGGCCCACAGTATGGCAGCCTCATGGTGAAAAATGTATGGATCAGAGAGAAGAAGAAACCACAGGCCCAGGTCCCAGCTGACAGCCGTGTGCACAGACCCCAGCTAAGGATGACAGTATAACGCAGTGGGTAGCAGATGGCCACATATCGGTCATAAGCCATGACTACAAAGAAAATGGACTCGGTCAGGCCCAGAGCGCCAAACATGTACATTTGTAGCCAACAGCCAGCAAAGGAGATGGTCTGAGATTGAGCGAGAAGATGCACCAACATCTGGGGCATGGTGGTGGTGACAGAGCCCATATCCAGCAGGGAGAGGATACAGAGGAAGAAGTACATGGGAGTGTGGAGATGCATGTCCAGGCATATCAGGGTGACAATGAGCCCATTGCCAAGGACTGAGCTCAGATAAAGGAGAAGGAAGGCAATGAAGAGGATCCTGTTGGTCGTGGGGTCACTGGAGAAGCCAAGCAGGATAAATTCAGAAACCCAGCTTTGGTTCTGCCCTGGAGGCATCCTCGTGGTGAGCCTATAAGAGAATCACATTCATTTCAATGTCATCTAAAATATGATAGCCTAGTAAGAACTGGAGGCAGACAGGCTGGGATTTTAATTCTGGGCCCACTACTCACCTACTGCCTTGCACCAGTGGCTTAAATCTCTGAGCCTCAGTCTCCTCATCTGTAAAATGTGACTAACAATACTCATCTCTCAGGGTTTTTATGAGGAGTCGGGGCAATGTATAAAAGTGTCTTATATGATGTCTTAAAACACTAAAGAGCAGTAGAATGCTCGTTTGCAATCTCCCCAGTCTTACTCCCCACCCCTCAGTGGAAAAACTGTTCACTCAAATGTCTAGCAACAATTGATTTACACCACATCCACTCAAGCCCCAAACTTGTGGAGGTGGCCTTCCCCTCTGCCTTAGAGATCATTTGTCTGGATGCTCTCCAAGCCTCTCCCCACCCTGTAAACATTTCTCCTTTGGCAGCTGACAGTGGGAGGCATTATCAATAGAGGTCGATAGAGGGACAATGTGATGAGGGCAGCAGGAAGGCACTTATGTTGGGGCTTCAATCTTCCTCCTTCTGTTACTCAGAGGGAGAGCCAGTGGGTTGGTGGGGACCAACCACAATCACATACTCAGGCCACACACACTCTCCCCACCCAGTGGCCACTGTCATGGGAGCTCTGGCCTGTGGCTCCACCCCCACCCCCAGTAGCACACTGTATTCCTGCGGCAGTCATACCCTCTTTGAAAAAGTCTGGGCTCAGTCTTTTTCGGGGTGGGGAAATGAGGGGTGTCAGGATCAGGAGGAAGGAGGGAAGTATCTCTTAAATCCTTAGTCCCTTCAGTGTGTACTCTTCATCAGCCATGAGGTAGTAGCTGCATTTTTTTTTTTCAATTGTTACCTCTGGTTCTCTCTTATCCCTTTTAGCAGTTATCTACCTTTTACTAGTTAACAATTCTGCATATTAAATTTTCCCTCTTCACATTACTGGTGTGTTCTGTCTCCTTCCAGGATCCTAAATAATACAGATGTTAAATCTATGGGGAGTGAGTTTGATAAGGAACAGAATGTTACCTAGTTATAAGCTATCTATCCATAAAGTAATCATTAATTACAAAAGTAAAAAGTAGTAGCTATCAGTGGAGAAACTGAACAGCATCTTAACTGAGTGATTATAATTAATATCACCAATAAGGAGCAGATAGACACAGTGTGTCTCCATATGTGAAATCCTAACAATATACGTGTCACCTATATATTATTTCAGCCAAAAAAGCAAAACCTGAATCTAATCATGGGGAAACATCATAGAAACCTAAGTTGAGGAATATTCTATAAAATGACTAGCTTCTAATCTTCAAAAGCTATCTGTCATGAAAGACAAAGAAAGGCTAATAATCTATAATAGATGCAAAGGGACTAAAAAATATATAACAACTAATGCAAGATGTAATCCTGGAAGGGGGGAATGCTATGAATAACATTAATTTGACAATTGATAAAACTGAAATATGAATTAGATTACTTTAGATAAGTGTATCAGTATCAAATTTCCCAAATTTGATAACTACTATATAAGAGAATATCTTTATTCTCTTACATCTTAGGAACTATTCTCTGAAGTATTAAAGGTAAAGGAACATGATGTTTGCAAATTATTCTCAAATAGTTCTGGAAATTATAATGACAACAATGCTAAAAAATTAATAAATCTAAGTATGGGATATACAGGATTTTTTGTAGTATTCTTTCTGCCTTTCTGAGGGTTTTGAAATTATTTCCGAAAAGAGTTTTTGAAAAAAATTTTAATATGAAATAAAAACTTTTTCAGACAAATGAAAAGTGGGATTATTTAAAGAGAGTTCTTCTAGCAGAAAGAAAGTGACAGAAACACAAAAATGCAAAAAGAAATGAAGAGTCCCTCAAGGAAAAGATAAATATAAATTAATAATGAATATAAACCAATAAAGTTTTGTGGGATTTGGTGGGAAGCAGCTGCATAGCACAGGGATATCTGCTCGGTGCTTTGTCACCACCTAGAGGGGTGGGATAGGGAGGGTGAGAGGGAGGGAGATGCAAGAGGGAAGAGATATGGGGACATATGTATATGTATAACTGATTCACTTTGTTATAAAGCAGAAACTAATTGTTATAAAGCAGAAACTAACACACCATTGTAAAGCAATTATACTCCAATAAAGTTGTTAAAAATTTTTTTAAATAAATAAAATAAAATAAAACAGATGAAAGACTAAAGATTATGGCAAGAATAGCACAAGAAATGGAAGAGATATAGAGATAGTGTTCTAAATATTTAGCATAATAGGAAAGGTGGTAAAACTAATCACTTGCCGTTAGACTGCGATAAGTCAAAGATTTATGTTAAAATATCTAGGAAAATCAATAAAAGAATAAATAATGTATAGCCAATGACCCAAAATAGGAAAAAATGAACTAATAAAAATGTTCATTAATCCAAAATAATGCTCTTTTGAGAGAGGAAAAAACCGAACATAAAATAGGCAGGTCAATAAAAAATAAGTGGAACTTAAGTATGTAGGTAATTACTTTAAATGCAAAAGGACTAAATATTTTCATCAAAAGCATATTTTCAAACTGAATTTTTTTAAAAACCCCACATATTATTCACAAGAAACATAGCTTGTTCATTCTGCAATATATAAATATATCAAATCAACCTGTTGTTCACCTAAACAAAACCAAAAGAAACCTTGTAACTTCATGAAACATTTGTTGAAATTGACTCTATGCTGCATCATAAATGTAAACTCAGAAAAACCCAAAGGGTGATAATCATTCAGAGTATACTCTCTAAACCATGAAATTGGCTAGAAATCAATTTCAAATTACATATCATGGGTAAGTACCCTACTCCTTTGAAATTAGCATACAGTTCTAAATAATTTATGGGATAAAGAAAAATCAAAATGGAAATTAGTATATATTAAAATAAATGATGATAAAAAAAATCATTGTCAGTGCTTAGGGGAAACCATATACCCTTAATTGCATATATTTGAATATTTTTAAAAGGCTAAAAATTAATCAACTAGACTTTTATCTCAAGAAGCTAGAAAAGGAACGACAAATCAAACCCAAAATGAAGTTGAAGGAAGGAAATAATAAAGATAAGAGCAGAAAACAATGAAATCGTAAACAAACTTACAATACAGAAAAATCGACAGAGCCAAAAGTTCATTCTTTGAAATAATATCTAAGTCCTTAGCAAGGCTGATAAAGAAAAATAAAACACAAATTACCAACATCAGAAATGAAAGAGGAACATTACCATAGGTCCTACAGTGATTTAAAAGCTAATTTTAAAAATTATAAACAACTTTATAACAATAAATTTGACCATTAAACAAAATGGGCAAATGAAAACACAAATTAACAAAACTGACAAAGAAGAACTAAAAGAAGAGTCCACTGTCTTTCCAAAAAAAAGAATCTATAATTTTAAACTTTCCTAGAAAGAAAACTTTAGGCCCAGACAGCTTTACTGGTGAATTTTTCCAACATTTAAGAGAGGAGCAATACCAATCATAACAAACTCTTGCAAAGCATAGAAAAAGAGTGAAAATTTCCCAGCTCATTTAATGAGACCAGCATAAACGCAATACCAAAAAGTAACAAAGACATTACAGGAAGGAAAACTCATAAATGAATCTCTCTCATGGGCATTGTTGCAAAACTTCTTGACATTATATTAGCCAATTTAATTTAGCAATATATTAAAAAGGATAACGCATCACAATCAAATTGGGTTTATTACAAGAATTCAAGGTTGGTTTAGCATTTGGTATGCAAGCAATGTAATCATCTGATTAATGAAGTAGAGGAGAAAATTTATCTGCTTAACTTAATAGACATAGAAAAAGCATCTGGTAAAAGTCAACAATCAATTAAGATTAGAAATAAACCTCTTAACGAAGTAAAAATAGACGCAAACTTTTTTTTTTCCTTTTTTTAAAAAATTGGAGTATAATTGCTTTACGATGTTGTGTTAGTTTCTGCTGTACAATGAAGTGAATCAGCTATATCTATACCTATAACCCCTCCCTCTGGGCCCTCCCTCCCACCTCCCTCCCACCTCCCTCCCACCTCCTCCCGTCCCACCCATCTAGGTCATCACAGAGCACCGACCTGAGCTTCCTGTGTTTTATAGCATGGAAGGGAACTTTCTTAATGTGATAAATACTATCCCCAATAAAAGAAGCAACCTACAGCAAATATCATACTACATGGTGAAATACTGATAACTTATTCCCCAACATCGAAAGTGAAACAAAAATGTTCACTATTAGTATGTCTATTAACTATTATACTAGTGGTCCTAGCCAGTGAAATAAGTCAAGAGAAAGAAGTTAAAAAACCAAAGGATTGGGAAGGAAGAAACAAAATGGTCATTACTTACAGAACACCTGATTGTGTAGATAGAAAATTTAAAAGAACCCAAAGCAAACTGGAATTAATAAGTACACAAAAATCCAACATTTCAATATTTCTCTATACCAGCAATTAGAAAATAAGTTATAAGAGCAGTTTTGAAAACCAAACATGTAGTAATAACTCTAATAAAATATGTGTAGAAAAACATTCTTTAGAGAAATTAAGGTAGACCCAAGTAAATGGAGGCATATGCCACGTTCATGCATGGGTTAGACAATTCAACATTATAAAGATGTAAAATTGATTTACAGATTCAATGCAATCCTAGTCTAAATCCCAGCTGTTTTTTCTACAGAAAATTGACAAGGTAGTCATAACATTTACATGGAAATTCTGAAGAATCTTGAAGAAAAAAATCAAAGCTGGAGGACTTACCAGATATTCAGATTTACTATAAAGCTGCAATAATTAAGCAAGTATGAAATTGGCACAAAATAAACAAATAGATAAATGGAACCGAATAAAGTCCAGAACAGACCTGTGAATACATAGTCACCTGATTCATGACAAATTTGATCCTACAATGAATTGGGGAAAGCATTGTCTTTTCAAAAAATTCTGCTGGATCATGGGGATATTCACACAGGAAAAAAAAATTTTTTGAAACCTATCTCACACAGTAAACAAAAATTAATTCCAGATATATTGTAAATTTAAATGGTAAAGATAGAATAATAAAATTTTTAAAAACAAACACAGACAAATATCTATGTTACCTTGCAATAGGCAGAGATTTCTTAAACAGGACCAAAAAGCACTAACCATAGAGAAAAAATGATAAGTTATATATTTTTATATAATTACTTATAAAGATATTACACATAATTATATATATATAATTACATGTAATTATATACACAGAATTATATATGTATATAATTACATGTAATTATATACACAGATTATATTCAAATGAAGAACTTAAGATTTGTATACAGAATAAAGAACTCTTACAAATAAACAAAGACAAAAAAAACAAAAAACAAAGGCTGCCCAATAGAATAATGGGCAAAATATCTAAAAAGACACTTCACAAAAGGTGCTATCTAAATAGTCATTAATCAAGTGAAAATGTACTCGACGTCATTAGTCATACAGGAGTTGCAAGTTAAGACCACAGTGTAACACCACTACACACCTACCAGAATGGCTAAAATGAAAAATACAAGGAGTTGGCAAGAGTAACCAGAACTTTCTTACACTGCTGATGGGAGAATAAATTTGTACAATTCCTCTGGAAAATGTTTGATGGTATCTCTGAAACTTGAACATATGCATTCCACATTACTCAGCATTCTATTCCTAACTATATCCCCCCACATTTATATACACTGACATATATTCTAGGAAAAGACATGTACAAAACTGTTTAAAACACTAGTCAAAATAGCTCAAAGTAGGGAACTACCCAAGTTTCATTCAACAGTATAATGGATAAAAAACACTGTTGTATGTTCATATGGAGGTTAACTTTTGAGCGGGTAAAAACTCACAGGAGATATCAGGCCATCCTCAGTCTTCCCATAATCCTGCACAAGCCCCTCCTTGGTCTCCCTGCCTCTGGATTCTTTTCTTTACTGCATTCTCTGTATGGACTACTACAAATGATTGGTCAAAATACAACAGTGGTCCTGTCTCTCTCTTATTTAAACCATTTAAGGGTTTCCAATTCCCAATCACGTTAGACAGATGCACAGAGCTCTTCATAAATGACCTGCCCCCTGCAGACTTGTTCAGCCTCAGCACTCAGCTCTGTCCCCTATCCCATCTTTTCCATACAAGCATAGTCTCCATACAAGCATGCCCAGTTTCATGTATGTCTCTGCAGACCCTTTCCTAGGTCTCTAGCATGGAAGAACACCACCCCCTGCATCCCTGTTGCCCACAGCGACTCTGTTACACATCCAACCTTTATTCCCATATTAGGACTCAGCTCAGCTTCCCACCAGGAAGGCTTCCTAGACCCAGTCCACCATCTCCCACTCCCAAACCTTGATTAGATGCTTTATTTCTCATAGCCCCTTGTGCTTACTGGCTAGTTATAACCCTAGTGATCCTAGAGGATTCTGATATGAAGTTTGAGGTCTAATGTTTTGGGAAAACGTTCTCTCTCTGATGTTAACTTTATTCCCACTAATTGACTTGGAATATCTACAATAAAGTATGGATAAAGAGGTGAGTTTATAACCTCCCTTTCAGAAATATTAATAATAGCTAATGTTTAATGAACAATTTCTGTGTGCCAGGCATTGCTACACAAACTTTATGTCATCCTCACAACAACTCATTGAGGTAAGTATTATTACCTCCATTTTTACAGATGGAAAAGAAAATAAAGTCACAGAGAAAGTAAGTGATTCACACCAAATTATACAATTTGTGTGATGGACCTGGGGCTTGAACCAAGGCAGTTTGGTTTCATAGACAACTCTTAACCATTATCATCTCCTGCTTCAGGTGAACAGGCTCTAAGTTACCCTGAGGGGTAAAGAATGCAAACTTCCCTCATCTGCTCCTCAAGTTGAACTTCTTGAGGTTTGGCACGAATTACTATAGAATCATGGCCTACGAGGTACAGACACCAGATAAGACAGGGTCAGACCCCTCCTAGGACAAAGGGCTAGAGTTGCAGCCACAGACTATCTCTCATGATAAAATTTCCTCCATTTGCTCCCATCACTTGGATATGGGATTTGGTGGGGGGAAAAAGTCTCCTAAGATTCCATTAGCTCAGCAATCTCTGCCTTAATTTGCAATAGCCCAGACCACTAGAGAGCAGGGGGGTGAGTCTTAATCATTGTAGTAACTGATGTCATTGATGAAGGTTTCTCCCAGCATAACCATCCTTGTCCTCTCATGTTGTCTCTTAGCTGGACTTGGAGATCTCAAGCTCAGGAAATTATATTATTCATTTCCTGTTTCTAGCTCCTGGAACATGGCTTGGCAGAGAGGAACTATCCATATATATTTACTAAATGAATAAATGGAAGAAGGAAGGAGGTCTAGGATGAAAGAATGGGAGAGGATTGATATGTGAGGTGGTGAGGAAAGAAGAGTGGGGAAGGAGGGAGGGGGCTAGACGGATGCTGGGACGTAAGCATAGAGAGGACCCAGTGACTGGGTGACCTGGCTACCTCTGACCTCCGCCCCCCACAGATGCCTGGATGCCACCCAGAGCCCCAAGCCAAGTGACCATCTCACCCCTCAGGTATCCACAGAAACAAGTCACGGAGAGACTGTCATTTGTTCTTAAGAAAAAGACTGAACAGGAAGTGCCCAGGGCAACTGAGTCCAGTGAGCCAGGATTCTAGGCAACCCAGTCTCCAGAAAAGTGCTAGGTTTCTGAGAGGTGGAAGGCTGAACCCCCTGCCTTCTCTCCATTGTGCAGCTCTTTGCACTTGGCCAGCCCAGCCCTGGCTCCTGAAGGCCTTGCCTGTCAGGTCCTCAGGTGCAGATGGAGGGAGCCTCAGCCAGCCCAAGCTCTTCCCAGTGGGTCAAGCTGCTGAGGCTTGATGGTCCTGCCTCCTTACCAGGCTTTCCTGGGAGAGAGGAGGGAGGGCCATCCCCCTTCCTCCTGCCAGCACTGTCCCTGTCCCTGGTGGGGATGCCAAGATGGAATTCTCTGAATTTTGTCAACAAGAACCCCACAAGGAAGAGGACCTTGGGGACAGAGCAGGAGAAACTACTCCCCAGTTGGGGAGGCATAGTGACCTGTCTATTTCCTTAGTCCTCAGAATAATTCTGTTGGATAGGTATTATTATTTTATTCCCTTTAGAAATGAGGTTTAGAGAAGTTAAGTAACCTATGCCTAGGTTCACAGTAAGTAATAGAACTAGGCTGACTCCAAAACCTTCACTATTCCCTTTTCTTTTCTTTTCTTTTCTTTTCTTTTCTTTTCCTTTCTTTTCTTTTCTATATGGTCTCTATCAGCCTCCCTCTTCATCTATATAATGTAGGATAATAGTCTCCACTTTAAAAATCAGATATTAATTATGTAAACAGACAGCTTGGACCAGTTTAAAATTACATTAATTCATTTGAGATAACATGGAGACATTCGAAATGATTTAATCAATGTCTGTACCAGTTTAATAAGTAAAAACAATTTCACCTCTACTCTACTGGTATAGACAATCTGGTATGCCTTTGGACTTCTTTTGCTAAAACTTTAATGGAAATGCTATGGGCCGTTAGAGATAGATATTAATCATTATGTTAAGAAAATATAATTTTATTCATAAGTTGCTAGGTGTTTAATCAGGAATAATTAATTTGTCTTCAAAATAATTTGGGCCTCAGGATACAAAATTAATGTACAGAAATCTATTGCATTTCTATACACTAACAAAGAACTATCAGAAAGAGAAATTAAGACAACAATCCCACTTACAATTACATCAAAAAGAATAAAATACCTAGGAATAAACCTACCTAAGGAGGTAAAAGGCCTGTACTTGAAAAACTATAAGACACAGATGAAAGAAATGGAAGATGACACAGATGGAAAGATATATTGTATTCATAGATTGGAAGGATTAATATTGTTAAAATGACCATATCTATCCAAATGAATCTACAAATTTAATGCAATCCCTATGAAAATACCAATGGCATTCTTCACAGAACTAGAAAAAATAAGTTAAATTTTGTATGTAAACACAAAGACCCCGATAGCCAAAACAATCTTGAAAAAGTACAGCAGAGCTGGAGATACCATGCTCTTTGACCTCAGACTACATTACAAAGCTATAGTCATCAAAACAGTGTAGTACTGGCACAAAAACAGACACATAGATTAATGGAACAGAACAGAAAGCTCAGAAATAAACCCATGCACCTATGGTCAATTAACCCATGATGACAAAAGATGCAACAATATACAATGGAGAAAAGACAGTCTCTTCACTAAGTGGTGCTGGGAAAAATGGACAGCTACATGTAAAAGAATGAAATTAGAACATTGTCTTACACCATATACAAAAATAAATTCAAAATAGATTAAAGACCTAAATATAAGACCAGAAACCATTAAATTCTTAGAAGAAAACATAGGCAGAAGACTCTTTGACATAAATTGTAGCAATTTATTTTTTTTGGATCTGCCTCCTAAAGCAAAGGAAACAAAAGCAAAAATAAACAAATGAGACTTAATGAAACTTAAAAGATTTTGCACAGCAAAGTAAACCATGGACAAAATGAAAAGACATCATACTGAACAGGAAAAATTTGCAAATGATATGACTAATAATGGGTTAATCTCCAAAATATATAAACAGCTCATACAACTCAACATCAAAAAAAACCAAACAGCTCAATTTAAAAATGTGCAGAACATATATACAATGGAATATTACTCAGCCATAAAAAGGAACAAAACTGAGTCATTTGTAGTGAGGTGGATGGACCTAGAGTCTGTCATACAGAGTGAAGTAAATCAGAAAGAGAAAAACAAATACCATATGCTGACACATATATATGGAATCTAAAAAAATCACACTGATGAACCTAGTGGCAGGGCAGGAATAAAGACGCTGACGTAGAGAACAGACTTGAGTACCTGGGGGGAAAGGGGAAGCTGGGACAAAGTGAGAGAGTAACATTGACATATATACACTACCAAATGTAAAATGGATGGCTAGTGGGAAGCTGCTGCATAGCACAGGGAGATCAACTTGTTGCTTTGTGACGACCTAGAGGGGTGGGATAGGGAGGGTGGGAGGGAGGCTCAAGAGGGAGGGGATATGGGGATATATGTATACATATAGCTGATTCACTTTGTTGTACAGCAGAAACTAACACAGTATTGTAAAGCAATTATACTCCAATAAAGATGTGAAAAAAATGTGCATGAATGATATTTTTCAAAAAAGACATATAGGTGGCAGACCGGCACAAGAATAGAAGCTCAACATCATTAATCATCAGAGAAATGCAAATCAAAACCACAATGAGATATCATCTCACACCTGCCAAAATGGCTGTCCTCAAAAAGACCACAAATAACAAATGTTGGTGAGGATATGGAGAAAAGGGAATCCTTGCACACTGTTGGTGGGACTATAAATTGGTGCAACCATTGTGGAAACCAGTATAAAGGTTTCTTGAAAAACTAAAAATGGAACTACCATGTGACCCAGCAATTCCACTCCTGGGTATATATGCAAAGAGAATGAAAACACTAATTTGAAAAGATATATGCACCCTGATGTTCATACCAGCATTATTTACAATAGCCAAGATATGGAAGCAACCTAAGTGTCCATCAACAGATGAGTGGATAAAGAAGATGTGGTGTATATATACAATGAAATACTACACAGCCATAAAAAATGAAATTTTGCCATTTGCAATAACATGGATGAACTTGGAGGATGTTGTGCTTAACAAAATAAGTGAGACAGAAAGACAAATACTGTATGATATGTGGAATCTAAAAAATAAAACAAAGTAGTGAATCCAACAAAATGAAACAGATTCACATGTATAGAGAACAAACAGCGGGGAGAGGGAAGGAGGGAAATCCAATAGTGGGGCAGTGGATAAGACTCTGCACTCCCAAAGCAGGGGGTCTGGGTTCGATCCCTGGTCAGGCAACCAGATCCCACATGCATGCTGCAACTAAGAGTTCGCATGCCACAACTAAGGAGCCCACTTGCTGCAACTAAGGAGTTAGTGAGCCGCAACTAAAGGAGCCCTGGAGCCGCAACTAAGGAGGCCACCTGCCACAACTAAGACCTGGTGCAACCAAATAAATAAATAAAATACATAAATATTAAATAAATAAACAAATAAGTTACAGGATATATTGTACAGCACAGGGAATATAGTCAATATTTTACAATAACCATAAACAGATTATAACCTTTAATAATTGTGAATCACTATGTTGTGCACCTGAAACTTACATGATATTGTAAATCAACTATGCCTCAATAAAACAAACAAACAAAAAAAAATTTGGGCACCTTTAACATTACTAGCAGGCAAAACCCCCCTACCCAATACCTCCTCCAAATCGCTCACCCCTCCATCATCCCCAAAGGAAAACCTTATCCTGATCTAAAATACCATAGATTGGTTCCACCTTTTTTTTGAACTTTTTATAAATGGAATCACAGCATGCATTATTGTGTCTGTCTTCATCCACTCTACATTTTGCATGACAGATTTATCAATATTATTCTGTGTAGCTGTGTTATTCATGTGCTTTTCATTATTGTAGAATATTACAGTGTATGAATATACATTTATTTATCTATTACACTGTTAATGGATATTGAGTTGTTTTCAGTCTGGATTCATTACAAATAAGGCTGCTATGAACCTTTGTTCATGCTTTTCTGATATACATGTGCAACCATTTGTCTTATAAATTATAGACAGACTTGAAATTGCTGGATCATAGAATATGTGTATATTCAACTTCAGTAGATAATGGTAAACATTGTTCAAAGTGGTTATAGGAATTTACATATTTGGCACCAGTGTACAAGAGTTCCAATTGCTTCACATCCTCGCTAGCATTTGGTATTGACAATCTTTAGTCTTAGCCATTGTAATGAGTCTGTAGTGTTAATTCATTGTTGTTGTTTTTTTTTAACATCTTTATTGAAGTATAATTGCCTTACAATGGTGTGTTAGCTTCTGCTTTATAACAAAGTGAATCAGTTATACACATACAATATGTTCCCATATCTCTCCCCTCTTGCATCTCCCTCCCTCCCACCCTCCCCATCCCACCCCTCTAGGTGGTCACAAAGCACCGAGCTGATCTCCCTGTGCTATGTGGCTGCTTCCCACTAGCTATCTATTTTACATTTGGTAGTGTATATATGTCCATGACACTCTCTTACCCTGTCACATCTCACCCCACCCCCTCCCCATATCCTCAAGTCCATTCTCTAGTAGGTCTGTGTCTTTATTCCCGTCTTGCCACTAGGTTCCTCATGGCTTTTTTTTTTTTCCTTAGATTCCGTATATATGTGTTAGCATACTGTATTTGTTTTTCTCTTTCTGACTTACTTCACTCTGTATGACAGACTCTAACTCCATCCACCTCATTACAAATACCTCCATTTCATTTCTTTTTATGGCTGAGTAATATTCCATTGTATATATGTGCCTCATCTTCTTTATCCATTCATCTGTCGATGGACATTTAGGTTGCTTCCATGTCCTGGCTATTGTAAATAGAGCTGCAATGAACATTTTGGTACATGACTCTTTTTGAACTATGGTTTTCTCAGGGTATATGCCCAGTAGTGGGATTGCTGGGTCGTATGGTAGTTCTATTTGTAGTTTTTTAAGGAACCTCCATACTGTTCTCCATAGTGGCTGTATCAATTTACATTCCCACCAACAGTGCAAGTGTTCCCTTTCCTCCACACCCTCTCCAGCATTTATTGTTTCTAGATTTTTTGATGATGGCCATTCTGATCAGTGTGAGATGATATCTCATTGTAGTTTTGATTTGCATTTCTCTAATAATTAATGATGCTGAGCATTCTTTCATGTGTCTGTTGGCAATCTGTATATCTTCTTTGGAGAAATGTCTATTTAGGTCTTCTGCCCATTTTTGGATTGGGTTGTTCGTTTTTTTGTTATTGAGCTGCATGAGCTGCTTATAAATCTTGGAGATTAATCCTTTGTCAGTTGCTTCATTTGCAAATATTTTCTCCCATTCTGATGGTTGTCTTTTGGTCTTGTTTATGGTTTCCTTTGCTGTGCAAAAGCTTTTAAGTTTCATTAGGTCCCATTTGTTTATTTGTGTTCTTATTTCCATTTCTCTGGGAGCTGGGTCAAAAAGAATCTTGCTGTGATGTATGTCATAGAGTGTTCTGCCTATGTTTTCCTCTAAGAGTTTGATAGTGTCTGGCCTTACACTTAGGTCTTTAATCCATTTTGAGTTTATTTTTGTGCATGGTGTCAGGGAGTGTTCTAATTTCATACTTTTACATGTATCTGTCCAATTTTCCCAGCACCACTTATTGAAGAGGCTGTCTTTTCTCCACTGTATATTCTTGCCTCCTTTATCAAAGATAAGGTGACCATATGTGTGTGGGTTTATCTCTGGGCTTTCTATCCTGTTCCATTGATCTATATTTCTGTTTTTGTGCCAGTACCAAACTGTCTTGATTACTGTAGCTTTGTAATATAGTCTGAAGTCAGGGAGCCTGATTCCCCCAGCTCCATTTTTCGTTCTCAAGATTGCTTTGGCTATTCGGGGTCTTTTGTGTTTCCATACAAATTGTGAAATTTTTTGTTCTAGTTCTGTGAAAAATGCCAGTGGTAGTTTGATAGGGATTGCATTGAATCTGTAGATTGCTTTGGGTAGTAGAGTCATTTTCACAATGTTGATTCGTCCAATCCAGGAACATGGTATATCTCTCCATCTATTTGTATCATCTTTAATTTCTTTCATCAGTGTCTTATAATTTTCTGCATACAGGTCTTTTGTCTCCTTAGGTAGGTTTATTCCTAGATATTTTATTCTTTTTGTTGCAATGGTAAACGGGAGTGTTTTCTTAATTTCACTTTCACATTTTTTGTCATTAGTGTATAGAAATGCAAGAGATTTCTGTGCATTAATTTTGTATCCTGCTACTTTACCAAATTCATTGATTAGCTCTAGGAGTTTTCTGGTAGCATCTTTAGGATTCTCTATGTATAGTATCATGTCATCTGCAAATAGTGACAGCTTTACTTCTTCTTTTCCGATTTGAATTCCTTTTATTTCTTTGTCTTCTCTGATTGCTGTGGCTAACACTTCCAAAACTATGTTGAATAATAGTGGTGAGAGTGGGCAACCTTGTCTTGTTCCTGATCTTAGTGGAAATGGTTTCAGTTTCTCACCATTGAGGACAATGTTGGCTGTGGGTTTGTCATATATGGCCTTTATTATGTTGAGGAAAGTTCCCTCTATGCCTACTTTCTGCAGGGCTTTTATCATAAATGGGTGTTGAATTTTGTCAAAAGCTTTCTCTGCATCTATTGAGATGATCATATGGTTTTTCTCCTTCAATTTGTTAATATGGTGTATCACATTGATTGATTTGCGTATATTGAAGAATCCTTGCATTCCTGGGATAAACCTCACTTGATCATGGTGTATGATCCTTTTAATGTGCTGTTGGATTCTGTTTGCTAGTATTTTGTTGAGGATTTTTGCATCTATGTTCATCAGTGATATTGGCCTGTAGTTTTCTTTCTTTGTGACATCTTTGTCTGGTTTTGGTATCAGGGTGATGGTGGCCTCGTAGAATGAGTTGGGGAGTGTTCCTCCCTCTGCAATATTTTGGAAGAGTTTGAGAAGGATAGGTGTTAGCTCTTCTCTATATGTTTGATAGAATTCACCTGTGAAGCCATCTGGTCCTGGGCTTTTGTTTGTTGGAAGGTTTTTAATCACAGTTTCAATTTCAGTGCTTGTGATTGGTCTGTTCATATTTTCTATTTCTTCCTGGTTCAGTCTCGGCAGTTTGTGCATTTCTAAGAATCTGTCCATTTCTTCCAGGTTGTCCATTTTATTGGCATAGAGTTGCTTGTAGTAATCTCTCATGATTGTTTGTATTTCTGCAGTGTCAGTGGTTACTTCTCCTTTTTCATTTCTAATTCTATTGATTTGAGTCTTCTCCCTTTTTCTCTTGATGAGTATGGCTAATGGTTTATCAATTTTGTTTATCTTCTCAAAGAACCAGCTTTTAGTTTCATTGATTTTTGCTATTGTTTCCTTCATTTCTTTTTCATTTATTTCTGACCTGATCTTTATAATTTCTTTCCTTCTGCTGGCTTTGGGGTTTTTTTGTTCTTTTTTCTCTAATTGCTTTAGGTGTAAGGTTAGGTTGTTTATTTTAGATGTTTCCTGTTTCTTAAGGTAGGCTTGTATTGCTATAAACTTCCCTCTTAGCACTGCTTTTGCTGCGTCCCATAGGTTTTGGGTCGTCGTATCTCCATTGTCATTTGTTTCTAGGTATTTTTTGATTTCCCCTTTGATTTCTTCAGTGATCACTTCGTTATTAAGTAGTGTATTGTGTAGCCTCCATGTGTTTGTATTTTTTACAGATCTTTTCCTGTAATTGATATCTAGTCTCATAGCGTTGTGGTCGGAAAAAATACTTGATACGATTTCAATTTTCTTAAATTTACCAAGGCTTGATTTGTGACCCAAGATATGATCTATCCTGGAGAATGTTCCATGAGCACTTGAGAAAAATGTGTATTCTGTTGTTTTTGGGTGGAATGTCCTATAAATATCAATTAAGTCCATCTTGTTTAATGTATCATTTAAAGCTTGTGTTTCCTTATTTATTTTCATTTTGGATGATCTGTCCATTGGTGAAAGTGGGGTGTTAAAGTCCCCTACTATGATTGTGTTGCTGGCGATTTCCCCTTTTATGGCTGTTAGTATTTGCCTTATGTATTGAGGTGCTCCTATGTTGGGTGCATAAATATTTACAATTGTTATACCTTCCTCTTGGATCGATCCCTTGATCATTATATAGTGTCCTTCTTTGTCTCTTGTAATAGTCTTTATTTTAAAGTCTATTTTGTCTGATATGAGAATCGCTACTCCGGCTTTCTTTTGATTTCCATTTGCATGGAATATCTTTTTCCATCCCCTCACTTTCAGTCTGTATGTGTCCCTAGGTCTGAAGTGGGTCTCTTGTAGACAGCATATAGATGGGTCTTGTTTTTGTATCCATTCAGCCAGTCTGTGTCTTTTGGTGGGAGCATTTAGTCCATTTACATTCAAGGTAATTATCAATATGTATGTTCCTATTCCCATTTTCTTAAATGTTTTGGGTTTGTTATTGTAGGTGTTTTCCTTCTCTTGTGTTTCTTGCCTAGAGAAGTTCCTTTAGCATTTGTTGTAAAGCTGGTTTGGTGGTGCTGAACTCTCTCAGCTTTTGCTTGTCTGTAAAGGTTTTAATTTCTCCATCACATCTGAATGAGATCCTTGCTGGGTAGAGTAATCTTGGTTGTAGGTTTTTCTCCTTCATCACTTTAAGTATATCCTGCCACTCCCTTCTGGCTTGCAGAGTTTCTGCTGAAAGATCAGATGTTAACCCTATGGGGATTCCCTTGTGTGTTATTTGTTGTTTTTCCCTTGCTGCCTTTAATATGTTTTCCTTATATTTAATTTTTGACAGTTTGATTAATATGTGTCTTGGCGTGTTTCTCCTTGGGTTTATCCTGTATGGGACTCTCTGTGCTTCCAGGACTTGATTAACTATTTCCTTTCCCATATTAGGGAAGTTTTCAACTATAATCTCTTCAAATATTTTCTCAGTCCCTTTCTTTTTCTCTTCTTCTTCTGGGACCCCTATAATTCGAATGTTGGTGCGTTTAATGTTGTCCCAGAGGTCTCTGAGACTGTCCTCAGTTCTTTTCATTCTTTTTTCTTTATCCTGCTCTGCAGTAATTTCCACCATTTTATCTTCCAGGTCACTTATCCTTTCTTCTGCCTCAGTTATTCTGCTATTGATCCCATCTAGAGTATTTTTAATTTCATTTATTGTGTTTTTCATCATTGCTTGGTTCCTCTTTAGTTCTTCTACATCCTTGTTAAATGTTTCTTGCATTTTGTCTATTCTATTTCCAAGATTTTGGATCATCCTTACTATCATTATTCTGAATTCTTTTTCAGGTAGACTACCTATTTCCTCTTCATTTGTTAAGTCTGGTGTGTTTTGACCCTGCTCCTTCATCTGCTGTGTGTTTTTCTGTCTTCTTATTTTGCTTATCTTACTGTGTTTGGGGTCTCCTTTTCACAGGCTGCAGGTTCATAGTTCCCGTTGTTTTTGGTATCTGTCCCCAGTGGCTAAGGTTGGTTCAGTGGGTTGTGTAGGCTTCCTGGTGGAGGGAACTAGTGCCTGAGTTCTGGTGGATGAGGCTGGATCTTGTCTTTCTGGTGGGCACGTCCATGTCTGGTGGTGTATTTTGGGGTGTCTGTGGCCTTATTATGATTTTAGGCAGCCTCTCTGCTAATGGATGGGGCTGTGTTCCTGTCTTGCTAGTTGTTTGTCATAGGGTGTCCAGCACTGTAGCTTGCTGGTCGTTGAATGAAGCTGGGTCTTGATGTTGAGATGGAGATCTCTGAGAGATTTTCGCCGTTTGGTATTACGTGGAGCTGGGAGGTCTCTTGTGGACCAGTGTCCTGAAGTTGGCTCTCCCACCTCAGAGGCATGGCCCTGATGCCTGGCTGGAGCACCAAGAGCCTTTCATCCACACGGCTCAGAGTAAAAGGGAGAAAAAATAGAAAGAAAGAAAGAAAGAAAGAGGCTATAATATAGTGAAGTAAAATAAAGCTATTATAAAGCAGAGCTATACAGACAAAATCTCACCCAGAAGCATATACATATACACTCACAAAAAAAAGGAAAAGGGGAAAAATTAATATATCCTGCTCCGAAAGTCCACCTCCTGAATTTGGGATGATTCGTTGTCTATTCAGGTATTCAACAGATGCAGGCACATCAAGTTGTTTGTGGAGTTTTAATCCGCTGCTTCTGAGGCTGCTGGGAGAGATTTCCCCTTCTCTTCTCTGTTCGCACAGCTCCTGGGGTTCAGCTTTGGATTTGGACCCGCCTCTGCGTGTAGGTCACCTGAGGGCGTCTATTCCCCGCCCAGACAGGACGGGGTTAAAGGAGCAGCTGCTTCGGGGGCTCTGGCTCACTCAGACCACGGGGAGGGAGGGGTACGGAGGAGGCAGGGCGAGCCTGCGGCGTCAGAGGCCGGCGTGACGTTGCACCAGCCTGAGGCGCGCAGTGCGTTCTCCCGGAGAAGTTGTCCCCGGATCACGGGGCCCTGGCAGTGGCAGGCTGCACAGGCTCCCGGGAGGGGCGGTGTGGAGAGTGACCTGTGCTCACACACAGGCTTTTTGGAGGTGGCAGCAGCAGCCCCAGCATCTCAAGCCCGTCTCTGGGGTCCGCGCTGATCGCCACGGCTCGCGCCCGTCTCTGGAGCTCGTTTAGGCGGTGCTCTGAATCCCCTCTCCTTGCGCGCCGTGAAACAAAGAGGCAAGAAAAAGTCTCTTGCCTCTTCGGCAGCTGCAGACTTTTTCCCAGACTCCCTCCCAGCCAGCTGTGGTGTGCTAACCCCTTCAGGCTGTGTTCACGCTGCCAACCCCAGTCCTCTCCCTGCGATCCGACCGAAGCTGAGCCTCAGCTCCCAGCCCCACCCGCCCCGGTGGGGCAGCAGACAAGCCTCTCGGGCTGGTGAGCGCTGCTCGGCGCCGGGCCTCTGTGCGGGAGTCGCTCCGTTTTTTCCTCTGCGCCCCTGTTGCTGTGGGGTCCGCGCTGATAGCCGCGGCTCGCGCCCGTCTCTGGAGCTCGTTTAGGCGGCGCTCTGAATCCCCTCTCCTCGCGCACCAGGAAACAAAGAGGGAAGAAAAAGTCTCTTGCCTCTTTGGCAGCTGCAGACTTTTTCCCGGACTCCCTCCCGGCTAGCTGTGGTGCACTAACCCCTTCAGGCTGTGTTCACGCCGCCAACCCCAGTCCTCTCCCTGCGATCCGACCGAAGCTGAGCCTCAGCTCCCAGCCCCGCCCGCCCCGGCGGGTGAGCAGACAAGCCTCTCGGGCTGGTGAGTGCTGCTCGGCGCCGAGCCTCTGTGCGGGAATCTCTCCGCTTTGCCCTCCGCACCCCTGTGGCTGCGCTCTCCTCCGTGGCTCCGAAGCTTCCCCCCTCTGCCACCCGCAGTCTCTGCCCGCGAAGGGGCTTCCTAGTGCCTGGAAATCTTTCCTCCTTCACAGCTCCCTCCCACTGGTGCAGGTGCCGTCCCTATTCTTTTGTCTCTGTTATTTCTTTTTTCTTTTGCCCTACCCAAGTACGGGGGGAGTTTCTTGCCTTTTTGGAGGTCGGACGTTTTCTGCCAGCGTTCAGTGGGTGTTCTGTAGGAGCAGTTCCACATGTAGATGTATTTCTACTGTATCTGTGGGAAGGAAGGTGATCTCCGCGTCTTACTCTTCCGCCATCTTCTCTCCCCCCTCTCATTGTTGTTTTAATGTGCAGTTCCCTGAATGTCAATAAAATTGAGCACCTTTTTATATTTTTATTTTTATTGGGCATTTTGACCTTCTCCTTGGTGAAGTGCCTCCTCAAGTCTTTTACCATTTTTCTATTGAATTGTCTATCTGTTTCACTAATTTGTAGTTCTTTGTATATTATGGATAGGAGCCATTTGTCTATTATAATGCCTAAAATATCTTCTTCCACTCTGTATTTTGTTTTTATTCACTCAGATGTCTTTTAATAACCAGAAGTTCTTGACTTTAAGATTGTCCAATTTTTCAATCTTTTCCTTTATGCTTAATGAATATGGGTCCTTTTAAGAATCTTTGCCTATTCCCATGTCTTAAAAATATTTTTTTTCTATTATTTCTTGGATTTTTCTTCTGTTTTGTTTTCCCTTTGACATTTGGATCAATAATTTACCTGGAATTAGTTTTTATGTCTGGTGTGAGGTAGGGATCCCATTTCATTTTCTCCCATATGTATATCCAGTTGCCTGATCACCATTTATTGAACAGAATATAATTTCCCCACTGCTCTGCAGAGTGGCATCCTCATCATAAATCAAATGTCCATATATGCATAGATCTGTTTCTGGACACTATTCTTTTTCATTGGTCTATTTTTACTTAACCTTGCTGTCTTAAGTACTGCACCATGCTGTCTTAATTATGGTAGCTTTATAATAAAGCTACATGTCTACTTTAAAAAGTGCTCCAACTGTATTATTCTTCAAAATTGTCTTGGTCTTTCTTCATTCTTTGTGCTTCTATATAAATTCTAGAGTCAGGATGTCAATTTCATCCACCTACCAATTTTGTTTTTAAAAACTAAACTTGCTAGTATTTTACTTGCTATTGCACTAAATCTATTTATTGGATCAGAGAGAATTGAGAATTATCATATTTACAGTATTGAGTCTTCCAACCCATGAACATTTTATATCCTTTCATTTATTTAGGTCTTATTTAATTTCAATAAAATTAACAAATTCCTGTATAGAGGTCTTACACATTTTTTATTTGATTTATTCTTAGATACTTGATAAGTTTGATATTACTGGGAATGGCATGATCTCTCTAAGATTTATTTTCCAATTTTTATTTTTGGTAAGAAGAAATACAACTGATTTTTGTATTTTGACCTTGATCTAGTGACAATAATAAATTCACTTATTTCTATTAGTTACTCTGTGAATTCTTTTGGATTTTGTGCATATGCAGTCATGTCAATGTTATTTTTTTTCTTTTCTAGTCTTATTCCTTTTGTTCTTTTTTTTTTTTTTTTTTTTTGCCTCATTCTACTACTGGGATATTTGGAACTATGATGAAAAGAAGTGCTGATAAACTTCTTTATCTCATTCCCAATCTCAGAAGGAAAGTTATCAATATTTTACTATGGCTTGCCATAGCAAATTTTTGCAGAAAATTTTTATCAGGTTAGGGAAATTCTCTTCTATTCCAATTTTTGAAAGAGTTTATCATGAATGCATGAATAGTTAAACTTTATCAAATGCTTTTTCTGCATCTAGAGATGGCAATATGACTTTTTGCCCGTTAATACTGCAAATTACATTAACTGATTCTCAAAGGTTAAGTCAATCTTCAGTCTTGGATTCACCCATCATGGTCCTGATATTTTAGTCTTTGTATGTATGGCTGGCTTAGGTTAGCTAATATCTTGTTTAGGATTTTTGCATCTCTGTTCATGATTAATATTGGCCTATAGTTTACCATCTTTGTAATGCTCTTTTTAGATTTTGGTATCAAGGTTATTATGACCTTATAAAATTAGTTGGGAAGAGAGCTACATGGCAAGGAATTGAGGTCTTCTGTGAACAAAATGAGACCTCTCACCAAAGAGATATAGTGAACCATCTTGAAAGTGGATCTACTAGCAGCAAATTGTTAGAAATTTTCATTCTAAAGGTACATATTATAAGGACCTTATAAGGTGTAACTTAACTCCACTCTCTTTTCTTCCTTGTTTGTATTATCCAGCATTTTGTTTCACCTCAGATTTTCTGTTCCCCAAATTATTATTATTATTATGTTGCTGTTGTTTTTATAGTCACATGGGGCTTGTTTAGATTTACCTATGTTTACCAGTTTCTTTTTTCATTCATTGTCATGCCAGTTACCCGTTTATTGCCTCTAGGCTCCAATCCTACTCTTCATTGCCCCATTTAGTGATAATGGAGCTGTATCCTGTAAACATTTATGCTTTTCCTGCTGACAAAATGTAATGTTAAGCTTTGTCAGTAGCAGGCACCAGAGGCTCACCATGGGAAGAGGGGGTTGTCTTTCTGGTTCCAATGAGTTTCCTTTTTTTTTCTCCTTACTCCAAAAGCAAGGAGATAGCCACCAGTTTGTACGCCCCCTGCAGCAAATTTCCTGACACTCTAGTGGAAGGTCCCTACTTACCAGTCCTAGCTCATGATTCCCTGTTCTCTGGCCTTACTTCTTGCATTTCCTTCCTCCTGGGGTCAAATTTCTTTGTTTATTCACATTATCCTTTGGTTTTTCTTTTTGTAAGAGCTTGAGCAGTTAACTCTCTGTCTTTGTTCAGCACTTGGTCTTAAATGATGAACATATCTTTATTTAGCACTCACTTTTGAATGATATTTGGCTGGGTATGAAATGCTAGATTAATAATCCTTTCTTCTCAGCACTTGGAAGATAACATTCCACCATCTTCTTTCATTTTTTTTTTAAGAATTCTGCTTTTAGTTAAATTATTTTATGGATAACCTATGTACTCTCTTTTACTACTTTTAAGATCTCTTTGTCTTTAATGTTTACAGTTCCAGTCTGTTATGCCTAGATGTGAATTTCTTATGTTTTCTGTTAAGAATTCATTGTGTTTCCTGAATCTGAAGATTAATGAGTTTATCATTTCTAGAACAAACTCAGTTATCACTTCAAATATTACCTCATCCTCATTCTCTCTCATTTATCTTTCTTGTACTCTTATTAGACATATGTTGGATTTTAAAATTCTATTCTACATAATTCTCAATGTTTCGTATTAAATGGTTCTGATCACTAAATTCCAGTGTAGGGTGGGGGTTCCCCACACCACCAATCAATGCTCCAACACCAGCTGGATGTCCTACAATTCAACTCAATTCTGACACTGTCCACCCATACATAGCATCCAATTCCACAGGTTGAGGGTTCAATCCCCCAAGACCACCCCCCTCCACTTCAGATGCCAATGGCAAGTCCAGCTTATCACCTATGCTTCTGACCAAATGGCTAGAAATCAGTGATTCCTATAACCACCTCTTTGGGTTTGATTAATTTGCTAGAGTGACTCACAGAACTCAGAGAAACATTTTACTTGCTAGATTACCAATTTATTATAAAAGGTTATAACTCAGGAATAGCCAGATGGAAGAGATGCATAAGGGCAAGGTATGTGGGAAGAGGCAGAGAACTTTCATGCCCTCTCCAGGCACACCATTCTCCCAGCTCTTCCCTGTGTTCACCAACCAGGAAGCTCTCCAAGCTCAGTTCTTTTAGGTTTTTACTGAGGCTTCAATATATAGGCATAATTGATTAAATTATTGACCACTCGTGATTTTTTTAAATGAGTAAATATACTAGTTTTATTTAAAATATGATATATGCAATAATTCATCAATTACATTCTTTTTTTTTAATCATTCATCAATTTTATACACATCACTGTATACATGTCAATCCCAATCACCCAATTCAGCACACCACCATCCCCACCCCACCGCAGTTTTCCCCCCTTGGTGTCCATACGTTTGTTCTCTACATCTGTGTCTCAACTTCTGCCCTGCAAACCAGTTCATCTATACCATTTTTCTAGGTTCCACATACATGCATTAATATACGATATTTGTTTTTCTCTTTCTGACTTACTTCACTCTGTATGACAGTCTCTAGATCCATCCACGTCTCAACAAATGACTCAGTTTCCTTCCTTTTTATGGCTGAGTAATATTCCATTGTATATATGTACCACTACTTCTTTATGCATTCATCTGTCGATGGGCATTTAGGTTGCTTCCATGACCTGGCTATTGTAAATAGTGCTGCAATGAACATTGGGGTGCATGTGTCTTTTTGAATTATGGTTTTCTCTGGGTATATGCACAGTAGTGGGATTGATGGATCATATGGTAATTCTATTTATACATTTTTAAGGAACCTCCATATTGTTCTCCATAGTGGCTGTATCAATTTACATTCCCACCAACAGTGCAAGAGGGTTCCCTTTTCTCCACACCCTCTCCAGCATTTGTTGTTTGTAGATTTTCTGATGATGCCCATTCTAACTGGTGTGAGGTGATACTTCATTGTACTTTTGATTTGAATTTCTCTAATAATTAGTGATGTTGAGCATCTTTTCATGTGCTTCTTGGCCATCTGTATGTCTTCTTTGGAGAAATGTCTATTTAGGTCTTCTGCCCATTTTTGGATTGGGGTGTTTGTTTCTTTAATATTGAGCTGCATGAGCTGTTTATATATTTTGGAGATTAATCCTTTGTCCATTGATTCATTTCCAAATATTTTCTCCCATTCTGAGGGTTGTCTTTTCGTCTTGTTTATGGTTTCCTTTGCTGTGCAAAAGCTTTGAAGTTTCATTAGGTCCCATTTGTTTATTTTTGTTTTTATTTCCATTATTCTAGGAGGTGGATCAAAAAAGATCTTGCTGCGATTTATGTCAAAGAGTGTTCTTCCTATGTTTTCCTCTAAGAGTTTTATAGTGTCTGGTCTTACATTTAGGTCTCTAATCCATTTTGAGTTTATTTTTGTGTATGGTGTTAGGGAGTGTTCTAATTTCATTCTTTTACATGTAGATGTCCAGTTTTCCCAGCACCACTTATTGAAGAGACTGTCTTTTCTCCATTGTATATCTTTGCCTCCTTTGTCATAGATTAGTTGACCATAGGTGCGTGGGTTTATCTCTGGGCTTTCTATCTTGTTCCATTGATCTATGTTTCTGTTTTTGTGCCAGTACCATATTGTCTTGATTACTGTAGCTTTGTAGTATAGTCTGAAGTCAGGGAGTCGGATTCCTCCAGCTCCGTTTTTTCCCCGCAAGACTGCTTTGGCTATTCGGGGTCTTTTGTGTCTCCATACAAATTTTAAGATGATTTGTTCTAGTTCTGTAAAAAATGCCATTGGTAATTTGATAGGGATTGCATTGAATCTTTAGATTGCTTTGGGTAGTAGAGTCATTTTCACAATATTGATTCTTCCAATCCAAGAACATGGCATATCTCTCCATCTGTTGTTATCATCTTTAATTTCTGTCATCAGTGTCTTATAGTTTTCTGCATACAGGTCTTTTGTCTCCCTAGGTAGGTTTATTCCTAGGTATTTTATTCTTTTTGTTGCAATGGTAAATGGGAGTGTTTCCTTAATTTCTCTTTCAGATTTTTCATCATTAGTGTATAGGAATGCAAGAGATTTCTGTGCATTCATTTTGTATCCTGCAACTTTACCAAATTCATTGATTAGCTCTAGTAGTTTTCTGGTGGCATTTTTTAGGATTCTCTATGTATAGTATCATGTCATCTGCAAACAGTGACAGTTTTACTTCTTCTTTTCCAATTTGTATTCCTTTTATTTCTTTTTCTTCTCTGATTGCCGTGGCTAGGACTTCCAAAACTATGTTGAATAATAGTGGTGAGAGTGGACATCCTTGTCTCGTTCCTGATCTTAGAGGAAATGCTTTCAGTTTTTCACCGTTGAGAATGATGTTTGCTGTGGGTTTGTCATATATGGCCTTTATTATGTTGAGGTAGGTTCCCTCTATGCCCACTTTCTGGAGAGTTTTTATCATAAATGGGTGTTGAATTTTGTCAAAAGCTTTTTCTGCATCTATTGAGATGATCATATGGTTTTTCTTCTTCAATTTGTTAATATGGTGTATCACATTGATTGATTTGCGTATATTGAAGAATCCTTGCATCCCTGGGATAAATCCCACTTGATCGTGGTGTATGATCCTTTTAATGTGTTGTTGGATTCTATTTGCTAGTATTTTTGTTGAGGATTTTTGCATCTATATTCATCAGTGATATTTGTCTGTAATTTTCTTTTTTTGTAGTATCTTTGTCCGGTTTTGGTATCAGGGTGATGGTGGCCTCATAGAATGAATTTGGGAGTGTTCCTTCCTCTGCAATTTTTTGGAAGAGTTTGAGAAGGATGGGTGTTAGCTCTTCTCTAAATGTTTGATAGAATTCACCTGTGAAGCCATCTGGTCCTGGACTTTGGTTTGTTGGAAGATTTTTAATCACAGTTTCAATTTCATTACTTGTGATTGGTCTGTTCATATTTTCTGTTTCTTCCTGGTTCAGTCTTGGAAGTTTATACCTTTCTAAGAATTTGTCCATTTCTTCCAGGTTGTCCATTTTATTGGCATAGAGTTGCTTGTAGTAGTCTCTTAGGATGCTTTGTATTTCTGCAGTGTCTGTTGTAACTTCTCCTTTTTCATTTCGAATTTTATTGACTTGAGTCCCCTCCCTCTTTTTCTTGATGGGTCTGGCTAATGGCTTATCAATTTTGTTTATCTTCTCAAGGAACCAGCTTTTAGTTTTATTGATCTTTGCTATTGTTTTCTTTGTTTCTATTTCATTTATTTCCGCTCTGATCTTTATGATTTCTTTCCTTCTGCTAACTTTGGGTTTTGTTTGTTCTTCTTTCTCTAGTTCTTTTAGGTGTAAGGTTAGATTGTTTACTTGAGATTTTTCTTGTTTCTTTAGGTAGGCTTGTATAGCTATAAACTTCCCTGTTAGAACTGCTTTTGCTGCATCCCATAGGTTTTGGATCATCGTGTTTTCTTTGTCATTTGTCTCTAGGTATTTTTTGATTTCCTCTTTGATTTCTTCAGTGGTCTCTTGGTTATTTAGTAACGTATTGTTTAGCCTCCATGTGTTTGTGCTTTTTATGTTTTTTTCCTTGTAATTCATTTCTAATCTCATAGCGTTGTGGTCAGAAAAGATGCTTGATATGATTTCAATTTTCTTAAATTTACTGAGGCTTGATTTGTGACCCGAGATGTAATCTGTCCTGGAGAATGTTCTGTGCGCACTTGAGAAGAAAGTGTAATCTGCTGTTTTTGGATGGAATGTCCTATAAATATCACTTAAATCTATCTGGTCTATTGTGTCATTTAAAGCTTCTGTTTCCTTATTTATTTTCATTTTGGATGATCTGTCCATTGGTGTAAGTGAGGTGTTATAGTCCCCCACTATTATTGTGTTACTGTCGATTTCCTCTTTTATAGCTGTTAGCAGTTGCCTTATCTATTGAGGTGCTCCTATGTTGGGTGCATATATACTTATAATTGTTATATCTTCTTCTTGGATTGATCCCTTGATCATTATGTAGTGTCCTTCCTTGTCTCTTGTAACATTCTTTATTTTAAAGTCTATTTTATCTGATATGAGTATTGCTACTCCAGCTTTCTTTTGATTTCCATTTGCATGGAATATCTTTTTCCATCCCCTCACTTTCAGTCTGTATGTATCCCTAGGTCTGAAGTGGGTCTCTTGTAGACAGCATATAGATGGGTCTTGTTTTTGTATCCATTCAGCAAGCGTGTGTCTTTTGGTTGGAGCATTTAATCCATTCACGTTTAAGGTAATTATCGATATGTATGTTCCTATGACCATTTTCTTAATTGTTTTGGGTTTGTTTTTGTAGGTCCTTTTCTTCTCTTGTGTTTCCCACTTAGAGAAGTTCCTTTAGCATTTGTTGTAGAGCTGGTTTGGTGGTGCTGAATTCTCTTAGCTTTTGCTTGTCTGTAAAGCTTTTGATTTCTCCATCAAATCTAAATGAGATCCTTGCTGGGTAGAGTAATCTTGGTTGTAGGTTCTTCCCTTTCATCACTTTAAGTATATCATGCCACTCCCTTCTGGCTTGTAGAGTTTCTGCTGAGAAATCAGCTGTTAACCTTATGGGAGCTCGCTTGTATGTTATTTGTCGTTTTTCCCTGGCTGCTTTCAATAATTTTTCTTTGTCTTTAATTTTTGCCAATTTGATTAATATGCGTCTCGGCATGTTTCTCCTTGGGTTTGTCCTGTATGGGACTCTCTATGCTTCCTGGACTTGGGTGGCTATTTCCTTTCCCATGTTAGGGAAGTTTTCGACTATAATCTCTTCAAATATTTTCTCTGGTCCTTTCTCTCTCTCTTCTCCTTCTGGGACCTCTATAATGAGAATGTTGTTGTGTTTAATGTTGCCCCAGAGGTCTCTTAGGCTGTCTTCATTTCTTTTCATTCTTTTTTTCTTTATTCTGTTCTGCAGCAGTGAATTCCACCATTCTGTCTTCCAGGTCGCTTATCAGTTCTTCTGCCTCAGTTATTCTGCTATTGATTCCTTCTAGTGTAGTTTTCATTTCAGTTATTGTATTGTTCATCTCTGTTTGTTTGTTCTTTAATTCTTCTAGGTCTTTGTTAAACATTTCTTGCATCTTCTCGATCTTTGCCTCCATTCTTTTTCCGACGTCCTGGATCATCTTTACTATCATTATTCTGAATTCTTTTTCTGGAAGGTTGCCTATCTCCACTTCATTTAGTTGTTTTTCTGAGGTTTTATCTTGTTCCTTCATCTGGTATATAGCCCTCTGCCTTTTCATCTTGTCTATCTTTCTGTGAATGTGGTTTTTGTTCCACAGGCTGCAGGATTGTAGTTTTTCTTGCTTCTGCTGTCTGCTCTCTGGTGTTTGAGGCTATCTAATAGGCTTGATAGGAGGCTCTGGTGGTGGGTAGAGCTGACTGTTGCTGTGGTGGTCAGAGCTCAGTAAAACTTTAATCCACTTGACTGTTGATGGGTGGTGCTGGGTTCCCTCCCTGTTGGTTGTTTTGCCTGAGGCAACCCAACACTGGAGCCTACCTAGGCTCTTTGGTGAGGCTAATGACAGACTCTGGGAGGGCTCACGCCAAGGAGTACTTCCCAGAACTTCTGCTGCCAGTGTCCTTGTCCCCACAGTGAAACAGAGCCACCCCCCGCCTCTGCAGGAGACCTTCCAACACTAGCAGTTAGGTCTGGTTCAGTCTCCCCCGGGTTCACTGCTCCTTCCCCTGGGTCCCGATGCACACACTATTTTGTGTGTGCCCTCCAAGAGTGGGGTCTCTGTTTCCCCCAGTCCTGTCGAAGTCCTGCAGTCAATTCCCACTAGGCTTCAAAGTCTGATTCTCTATGAATTCCTCCTCCCATTGCCGGACCCCCAGGTTGGGAAGCCTGACGTAGGGTGCAGAACCTTCACTCCATTGGGTGGACTTCGGTTGTATAAGTGTTCACCAGTCTGTGAGTCACCCACCCACCAGTTATGGGATTTGATTTTACTCTGATTGTGCCCCTCCTACCTTCTCATTTTGGCTTCTCCTTTGTCTTTGGATGTGGGGTATCTTTTTTGGTGAGTTCCAGTGTCTTCCTGTTGATGATTGTTCAGCAGCTAGTTGTGATTCTGGTGTTCTCGAAAGAGGGAGTGAGAGCACGTCCTTCTACTCCGCCATCTTGGTTCCTCTCCCTATCAATTACATCACCACTGGTGATTGATTCAACCTCCAACCCCTCTCCTGACCCCAGAGGTCAAGGGGGTGGGACTAAATGTTTCATTCCTCTAGTCACATGATTGGTTCCCCTGGCAACCAGCACCTATCTTTGGTGCTTTCCAAAAGTCACCTCATTAACATAAGCCCAGCTGTGGTGGAAAGGGGGGATCTTGAATGACAAGACACCCATTTCATTTCATGGCTCTAAAGTGATTTCAGGACCTGAGGACAAGAGGCTAAATATAACAAAAGATACTCCCACTGCTCTTATTGCTCAGGAAAACCCAAGGGTTTTGAGAGCTGTGATCCAGGAACTGTGGACGAAGATCAAATATAGCTAAGAAATATATTTTGGTCAACTGAATGACCAAATATATATATTCCTTTTAAATCACAATATTACATATGTTTTACTTCTTTTCATCTCTTTGTTCTATCTCTTGTTTATTTATCCCCTCTTTCTCTCTTCAATGGCATCTAATCTCAAGTTTATCCTGTTCACTGAGGTTTCCTTATTATTGTTTCAATGACCATATTTTTCATTCTGGTATTAGAAATTTTTGTCCAAACTAAAGTTTATCCTGTCCACTGAGTTTTTTATTTCAATGACCATATCATTCATTCTTAAGTTTTTCTGCCATCTACTCTTTAGTATCTTATTCCTTTTTTTTTTTTTTTTTTTTTGGAATTTCAAGTCCTTATTATATGACTTTAATTATATAAAATTTTTATGAAGTATGTACAAATATTCTCTTTGCTGTATCTGCTGACTATCATTCATATGAATTGCTTACTCATGTGTCTTGTAATTTTGTCTTAAGAGGGATTTTCCTATGAGAAATTTTGTGGCCTGAGTTATGGTAGTGTTCCTACAGAGTGATAAACTTTGCATCTTTCTAACACCTCAGAGGTAATATTGACCTGCAACTAATGTAATTACTGGCTATAGGTTTCTACATAATGTAGTTTAAATTTTGGACTCAAAACCAGGGCAAGAGGTAGGCACAGAATTTCAATATCTCAAGAGAAACTTTTAAAACTAGGATCCCAGTCAGAGACCTTATCATTTCCCTGTGATGTGAATAGATTTTTAGCTCCATCTAGATAAGCACCAAAAGCCAAGCCCCTGGTAAACTCAAATTCACTAATCCACCACCCACCTCATTCTAGGCTGCCATAATATCACCTCAAGTACTTACATCTCTTTATTTTTTGCATCTGGATATTTCCTTTTCATATCCCATGGTGTGGCTGCACCATAATTTACTTAAATAGTTATTTATAAGTATTTAGGTTGTTTTCCATTTTTTTTACTCTATTAAGCAGTATTGACATAAATATTCTCATAGGTATTGGTTTTTGTGGATATTGTTTAGCATAGAGTTGAAATTAGACTATTAATTTAGTACCAATATTTCAGGTTGTATGAGATTTTTTTCCCAGCAGCATTCAGCAACACAGGGAAGTCAAATAGTTGGAATCGTCCAGGTAGGGGTTCCCCACTCAGGAAAATGCAATAAAAAGATATTCTGGCAAGAGAGTTTAGAACTAGGGTAAGAAAGTCACTGACATTTTGAATCATAGATTCTGAAGTGGGTAAGGAGAGAAATAAAAACAGAGGAATCAGAGTTGGTAGATTAGAAGAAAGTAAGAGTCAGTGAGTTGGAGTCCCCAGGGAAATGGGAGAAATGGAATGATTACACCATAAGTACAGGAAGTAGTGGTCAGAGAATAGAATGTCTGAACAAGTGGGAACATTTTTCAGTAATGGAAAAGACCAGGTGTGACCATAGGTGGCTGAAGTAGAATATCAGTGGTGGACTTTTTAGTGATAAAGAAATCAAAGAAAAGAGAGGCCAGAGCATTGAATGGGGTCATCTACATGGACACTGAAGTCACTCAGGATGATGGACTCAAGACTAAGACGTTGAGACAAGTACAAAGTTTTCATAGAAAAAGGGTGTATCCAGGAGATCTAAAGGTGACAATACCAGGAAAATGGTGGTGGGTAGCACCAGCTTCTAAGGAACAAGGGATCTCCTAATTGGAAGGAATAATGGTTTAGAAGGAGTCAGAAGGAACAAGGAGAATACACCTCATTCCCACCCTGAAGTACCTTAGAGTTTGAGGGAATGAACAGTCTCTACTTGAGAGATATACAGGGAAACAATGTCCTCAAGGGAAATCCAGGTTACGATTAAAGCTGGGAGATGCAAAGAACAGTCAATGAAGAAACAATCTAAGGAATAGGGAAGTTTTCCAGTCATGTAGCTAGACTTCCAGAGAGTACCAGGAAAAGTTTTGTGAAACCTGGGAGGCAAAAGTATTGGGTCAAGGGAGAATAATCAGAATATAATGTTATAAGAGAGAATAGGAGACCAAATGGGAATTATGATTTGGATGGTAATCAAAGAAACAAGGAATGCTAAGCAGAGAGAATTGCTAAATCAGACAGAGGGAAAAGGGAGTTGCAGTAGCCTCCTAAATCATCTGACGTGGAGTTAGGAGTCTCAGGTAGTGAACAGAAAAGTCCAAACCTAGTCATTAGGCACTCAGGAATGGTCAGTCATCCTATCAGCTTTGGCCTTGTGTTTCTTATTCCATATAAGGGTCAGGCAAAATACCAAGTGATCACAAGGACCAAGAGGAAAGCTATATTGTAAAGTTCTGCTCTGAAGGACCCCTACAAGATTCTGTCCAGAAACATGGGAGGGGGTCATGCTGACTGTCAGTGCTCTGTGTCATTTTGTGCTCCCTCCTGCATGCCCCCTACTTCCTGACTTTGTCACCCACTCTGTTTACCTCATCTTCATGGAGTGATATAAATGATGTGAAAGGGCTTTGGAAAATGTAGTAAGTTAAATACATGGGGGCACTGACTTCTCCCCACTTTGGTCATTTCTGCTTAAGATCCATTCTCTTTGGTCCCAACCCACAACTCTATCCTAGCCCATGGATCAATCTCTGCCTACTGAGGGGAAAAACATGTTATCCCAAGGAATAGGGACTACTCTTATAGCTCCATTTCTTCTCTTTGCCATTTCCCATAACCATTCTTCAACCTAGAAACTGGGACCACTGCTCTGGTTTGTGGGGCCTTCTTATTGGCTCCAAAGGGAGGAGTATGTACGCTTCATAATGGGCATTCCAACATGGGGAGATGCGAGTGGTAGTGTGTGAGCTTCTGCCAGTTTCTCATTTTCACAAGATGACTAACGAGACATATGCCATTTGAAAAAATGACAAGGAAGTTACCTCTAATTTCCCCATCTCAACCCCAGCTTCCACCTCCTCTTTCTGTTCCTTTTGTTCTCATTATCCAATGCAGCTTCCTCCCTTGTCTCCTCAATCTTTTAGCCCTCAGCCTACTCCCGAGCCCCATCCACCTCTTTCAGACTTCAGCCCTACCCATTTCCCTCCTGCCACAGGAAGTGTCATCCCTTCCTGCCACCCTACCTTAAGGACATCCATGTCCAGCTCTTTCCCTGTCCCTTCCATACCATCTACTTGCCACCTGTTCATCCTGCTCCCTTTCCTATTACTCCTTTATCTGTGCCCCTATTCCCCCTCCTAGCCCTTCTTTCTAGTCCCTTGAACTCTGGTCTTCAGCTACACTCCAGCCACTCCCAACCAGACCTGTTGATTCACAAATCTCATTCTGGAGAGATAGTTACTCTACTACTGGGACAGATCTGGTACAGTTCAGAATTGCCAGGACTTTGGATTCCCAGAAACCTTCCCTGGTGGACCTAGAGAATTCAAGATGATGGCCAAACAACATTCAGCTAGAAGGTAAGCTTAGTTCCTTGCAGGAGTCCTTTTCCATGATGGTGTTTTCAGCCATGAGCAGATCCTGGTTATCTTACTATCTGTATTTTGCCTTCATCCTAATCTTATCAATCCTCTTCAGATGCCAATCGAAATCCTAATAGATATTTTCAGGGAACTCAAAAAGCAATTTATATGGGAAGGCAAAAGGCCAAGAAGAGCCAAGAACTGGTAGGAAAAATTTCTGTATGAAATATCATAACCTATTATAAAAATTATAGTAATTAATATAGTGTAGTACTGGTACAAAAATAGACAAATGGCATAGAACAGAGTCCAGAAACAGATTTATACCTACATGAACACTTGATTTAAGACAAAAGTATCACAGAAGAAAAGTGGGGCTAGGACTATCTATTCAATAAATTGATTCTGGGTCAACTGGATACTCTTATGGAAAAAAAAACTAAGCTAGTTTCCTACTTCACACTACACTCAAAAATCAGTTTCAAGTATAACCTAGATCTAAAGTAAAAAGGTAAAAACATAAATCTTTTAGAATTTTTGTAGTCATACTTGGCTATTGAGCACTTGAGATGTGCTATTAAGTGGATTTTAAACACTTGTACTGGATTTTAAACACTTAGTATGAAAAAATAAAATACCTTAATGTTTATATTGAAATGTTGAACTGATAATAATTTGAATATATTAGGTCAAGTAAAACATTTTTAAATTTTATCTGTTTGTTTTTGCTCTTTTAGGTACTAGAACATTTTAAATTGTGACTTGCTTCATGTTATTGGACTGCACTGATCTAGAAGGTAATATAAGAAAATATCTTCACAATATCAAATTAGGAAGAAATTTCTTGTGATATTAAAAAGCACTAATCACAAAGGGAAAGACTGATACATTTGATCACGTGTAAATTTTTAAAAGACAGTCTTAGGTGTCTTCTAAGTTATCAAAAAGACAATGTTAAGAGACTGAAAAGGCAAGTCATGCAGTGGGAAAAATAAATTTGTAGCACATGCAACTCTCAAAGGGCTTATATCAATAATATATAAAGAACTCCAACAAATTGGTAAAAAAAAAAGACAAACAATCCAAAAGAAAAATAGGAAAAGATTTGGAACTGTCATTTCACAAAAGAGGCTTTTCAAATGACCAATAAATATACAAAAAATAAAAGTTGGTCAATCTCACCACTCAGTAGGAAAATGAAAATTAAACCATAGTGAGATGCCACTACATACTCACCAGAATGGCCATAATTAAAAAGACTGACAATGTCAAGTGTTGGCAAAGATGGGAACAATAAGAACCCTAGTAGAGTAAATCAGTTCCATTATTTTGTAAAACAACTTGATACCATCTACTAAAACTGAACCATAGGCAATCCTTACAATCCAGTAATTCCACTTCTAAGTATATATCCAACAAAATGTTTGTATGTGTGCACCAAGAGACATCTACTAAAATGTTCATACAGCATTATTTGTTATAGTTTGTATTGAAAAATCCAATGTTCATCAGTATTAAAATGAATAAATAAATTGCGGTATAATCACAAAAGGGAGCACCACACAGAAATAAAAAGTAATGAAACCATAGCTATCTACGTACAACAGCAATGGTGAATTTCACAAACAAAATGTTGACCAAAAGAAGCCAGACACAAAGCATGCATACCATATAATTCCATTTATAGAAAGTGAAAAAACAGCCAAAGTAATCTATAGTGTCAGGACAGTGGTTACCTTTGAGGAGAAAGAAGAAGACAGTGTTTGGGAAGGGGCATGAGAGAGGCTTCTGGGGTGCTGTCAATATCTATTTCTTGGCTTGTGTGATTATGACAAATGATTTACCACTTTGTGATAAATCAGTATGAGCTATACATTTTGGAGAAGAACACTTTTCTACATCTATGTGTGATATTTCACAAGAAAAAGGTTTTGTTTTATATTGTTTTTTACATGTGAGTGCTTATCAAGAATTCCTAAATTGGAAATCTGAGTTCTGACAATTTATGGTGCCAAGAGGGAAATGCAAGGATCTCTCATAACCCAGAAGCTCTCCACTTTTACTTTCCTCCCCATCTGCCAGCTGTATAGAGGGGATCATATGGCTTTTCTCTTTTATGTGTTAATATGGTGATATTCAAAATATGGTGAGTATTTCCAAATATTGAACCAACTTTGCATCTCTGAAAAATCTCCTTTGGTCATGATGTATTATTCTTTTTATATGTTACTGGATATTATTTTCTAATACTTGGTTAAGAATTTTTGCATCTATATTCATAAGGTATATTTATCCTTAACTGTCCTTTTTGTAATAACTTGTATGGTTTTAGTATCAATGTAATGCTCACCTCATAAAATGAGTTGGGAATTGTTCCCTCAACCTCTGTTTTCTGAGAGAGTGTGTGTAGTATTGGTATTTTCTTCAATTTGTGTTTGACAGATTAATCAGAAAAACCATCTGGCCCTGGAAGGTATATTGCAGAAAGTTTTTCAACTACAAATTCAGTTTTTAAATAGATATAAAGTTATGCATATTCTCTCTCTCTCTTTCTCTCTCTCTTTTCTGTTCTGGAAATTTATATCTTCACAAAAGTTATCCATTTCATCTAAGTTGTCAAATTTATTGACAAAATTCTTTATGATATTTCCTTTCTCTCCAATTAATGTCTGTAGGATGTGTAGTGATGTCCCACTTTTATTCATTATATAGATCATTTGTGTCTTCTTTTTTTCTCTTGATTAGTTTATCTGTATTGTTGAATTTTCTACAAACCAGCTTTTGATTTTATTGGTTTTATCTATTGAGTACTTGTTTTCCATATTATTCATTTCTACTCTTTATTATTTCTTTAATTCTACTTATTTTTTATTAAAATTTGCTCTTCTTTTACCACCTTCCAAGGTAAAAGCCTAGTACATCAATATTGTACTTTGGTTCTTTCCTAGTACCAGCAATTAAAGCTATAAATTCCACTCTAAGCACTGGTTTATATGTATTCTAAAAGTCTTAATAGTTGTGTGTTCATTTTTTATCAGTTCAAAATATTTTCTAATTTATCATGATTTTCTTTGATTCAAGACATTTAGGAATGTGTTATGTAATTTATAAGTAATTTGAATTTTCTAACTATCTTTTGGTAATTGACCTCTAAATTAAATTTGTTGTGGTCAGAGTACATATCTGTATGATTCATTCCTTTTAAATTTACTGAAACTTGTTTTCTGGCATAACATATGGTCTATATTGGTCAGTAGTCTACATGCAATTTAAAAGAATGCGTAGCCTGATATCGATGGGTCAATGTGCTCTAATTGTCAATTAGTTCAAATGATTGGTAGTGTTTTCAAGTCTTCTATATACTCACAGATTTTCTGTTTACTTGCTTTATCAATTACTGAGATAGAAACTTTGGCAGTTCTGCAGTTTTTGCTTTATGTGTTTCATTTTGTTTTTTAATTTTATTACTTTTTTTTTTGGCTGCCTCGGGTCTTCGTTGCCGCACGCGGGCTTTCTCTAGTTGAGGTGAGCAGGGGCTATTCTTCATTGCGGTGCACGGACTTCTCATTGCAGTGGCTTCTCTTGTTGTGGAGCATGGGCTCTAGGCACGTGGGCTTCAGTAGTTGTGGCACGTGGGCTCAGTAGTTGTGGCTTGCAGGCTCTAGAGTGCAGGCTCAGTAGTGGTGGCTGCCAAGGGCTAGGGATAGGAGGCAATGGGGAGCTGTTTAATGCGTATAAAAACTTTCTGGAGATCGGTTTCACACAATGTGACTATACACTACTGAACTACAATACTTAAAAATGGTTCAGATGGTAAATTTTATGTGTGTTTACCACAATTTAAAAAATTTAAATAAATAAACTGTAAAGTCCCTAAGGTACTTTTAGGGTTAGGAAAGGGTTATTCTGTCTATATTATCACATGGCTGATGTAGGCCAGAATGTCTTCTCAGATAGGAAACCTCCACTGTTTGTGAGACAGACATAGAGGGTCTCAGTTCTGGGCATCTGCTTTAAAGTGGGAGAGGATGGGACTTCCCTGGCGGTCCAGTGGTTAAGACTCCAGCTTCCAATGCAGGGGGCACAGGTTCAATCCCTGGTTGGGCAACTAAGATCCCACATGCCACAGAGCCGCCAAAACAAAAAAACAAAAACAGAAAACAAACAAACAAACAAACACAAGTGGGAGAGGTTTCTGACTACTTCCAAAATCTTTTTTAGGAAATGACTGGCCAAGGTGAGGTCCAATCCTAAGCTCGTTACCTCTCGGGTCTATCACTTCATGGCCAGTCGTTTTCTGGCGGTGTGCAGCCGCGATTCTGTAACCAGACTAGGTCCTGAGAAGCTGGGAAGGTGAGTTGAGCGGCCAAAGGGGCGGGCCGCGCGTTATAAGATTTGGGGAGGAGGGGGGTGGACCGGCAGGAGTGAGGTCCAAGGGAGGAGGGTGAGCTAGCATGTGTTGCCTGGAGACAGCTTGGGACTCTGTTGCCTGGAGACCTGGCAGCCGGTGAGCGTCCAAAGGGCAGTGAGAGGGGGGTAGGTACTGACCAGACACAGCAGAGTCAAGGCCATGGCTGGACACCAGAAGGAGAAGGCGATCACAGATGAGGTCCACCAGAACCAGATCCTGCGGGAATTGTACCTCAAAGAGTTACGAACCCAGAAACTCCACACGCAGTATCATGTGAATCCACTCCGCAAGGGTGAGGGGAGCTGCGGGATGGAGGAAGGGAAAGGGGGCGCCCCCAGGAAGGAGCCGGCAGAGGTGCGGGCGGGGTGCTGGGTGGAGCACAGTAGACGCCTCCTGTGACCTCTCATCCCTTCATAGCCTTCAGGAACTATGACTTTGGGGTTGGAGAGGGGTCTCACCCCCCATCACATTGAACGCATTAGATACATTAAAATGCATCCACGTCCTGATTAAGTAACATTTTATTGTAAAAAATTTGAGAGGCTTTTTATAAATTTGCTTTTGAAATAGTTTGCAGGTTTTATGTTTTCTTTTGCATGTGTTTTGGTTTGTTGCTATTAAAGGATTTCTTTCCGTCTTCTAACATTGTCTTAAGACCTTCAGAAAGTTCAAGGGGAGCAGACTCAGGGTCCAACGTGCCCCCTGATAAAATGGCCGCACCCCCACTCCTCACTTTGCACATTCCTGGGCCGGTTTCATCTGGTCCTGTAACATCAGCTCCCCCTAAATGCCACCGAGTCTCAAATGGAGCCCCAGACCCACGTCCCCAGCCACCTCCTGGCTCCCTTCCCCTGGACATCCCTTAGGCACCTCAGACGCACCGGTTCAGAAAACCGGGCTCGTCCCGCACCCCTCCCCCACCTGCAGCTACTCCAGAATATTTGGTTTTAGCCAAAGGCACCACAGCCCTTCTCTCTCCCAAATTAGAAGCTTGGGAGTCATCCTCAATCTCTCTCTCCCTCCCTCCACACAGCTGAGTAGGCACTGTCCTGTTTGTTCCTTATCCTTTCTCTCACATGATGGTTCCCATGTTCCTGCCTCAGTGGGAAACACCATCATGCATGGCGAGGTCTCTCTGCCTCACCGCACTTATCTCCGCTCTCTCTCCATCCTCACTCCCAGGCCCTCGTCAATCCTGCCTGCATTGGTCTGATGGGCTCTTAACTCTCTCTTTCCCTCCAGGCCCAGCTCTCCAACCCTCCCCTACACCACTGCTGGCGAAAGCTGTGCTAAAGGGGATTTGATCATCCAGTCTCTCTGTAAAATCCTCAGTGGTCCCACAGATTCTGAGCTAAGGTTTAACCTGATCAGTACCTAAGGCCCCCATGGATCTAGCTCTGCTGCCTACCCAGCTTCATCCTGACTCCCCTCCCAACCCGCACATTGTTCCTTTAATAAAAATTTTAGTGCCTGTTCTGCACCAGCCACAGCTCTTTTCTATCCCACCATATTTAGATGCATGGATTTCCTACATCATCTTCAGTTTCATAAATATTGTTCCTTCTTTCCGAACTTCTCCCCCAGTCCTGGGCCTGATTAACTGTAGTCCACTGCAGCCCAGCTTTGTAAAGAAAATGTAATGTCATTTTTAAAAATGGAATTTGCATATAGTTAAGGTGTACCACGTGATGTTTAGATATACATATACATATACACAGTGAAGTGATGACGACAGTCAGCTAAGGAGCATATCCACCTTCTCACGTACTTGCCTTTGCGGGGGGCGGGGTGAGAGTACAGAAAATGTACGTCTTCATTTAGTTTATAACTAACCTGGTTTTCCCCTGGAGCCACCAACAACTAATTCCAAGAAAACCACTTAACGTCCAATTCTGTTTAAACCTGGTCCATTTCAACAATTTAAATAATCCCTTCAAGGGGCGTCCAGGCTTCCTAGGAAAAGCGCTTGGTCTCCCAGCTCATGGTCCTTGGGCACATGATTAATATGATCCATTGGGATTAAGTGAGGAAATTATTAGAATTTGTATCTATGTTTACACTTATGTATAAAGAAAGAAATGATGCTTTGTTAATATATGACAATAGTGCCTAGAGACTATATAAATATTCACATGCGGAAGTTTTTTTACTGGTAGGAGTTTGAGATAAAACACTTGGAGATCACTGGTTCCTTCTGGCCTCTGCTCATTTACTACTACTCTCCTCCTAGCTCCTTCCACTAGAGTTACTCTGCCTCTCGATGTTTCTCTAACTCACCAACCTCACTCTTGGATCCTTCCCACGTATCCTCACACAGCAAATTTATTCAGGACTCTGCTCTAATGTATGTCCTTAGAGACATATCACCCACACTACACCCCACCATCAACATGGGTTTACCCATGTAACTTGCTTTATGTTGTTGCGCATCCCATTTATATTTGCTTGATATTATATATCTGTTTATTGAGTGTCACCACAAATAGAGTGGAAGCCCAGGGAGTACGGGGAACTTCTCTTTCTTGTTTGCAGCCCTATCTCCAGTGCACCAGTAATTACGGGCTGAATAGATGTCCGTGGATCCTACACCTCTGTTATCACATGGCCTGCTGGGTATATATCACTATCTCTGGCTGCCTGGTATGTCTGCATCCCCATAGAGCAGTCTGTCCCAGAGAACATTCTGTGATGATAAATCTCTATCTGTGCTGCCCTAAATGGTAGCCAGTAGCCACATGTGGCTGTTGATCACTTGAAATACAGCTGATGGGACTGAGGAATGAATTTTCAATTGTATTAAATTTAAATTATTCAAATTCAAGTCACCGCATGTGGCTGGTGGCCACCATACAGGACAGTGCCTCTCAGATTGTGAGGTCCCTGAAGGTCTTATGCCCTAGTGCCCAGCACAATACCTGACACATGACAGACACTCAGAAAATGCTGACTGGGTGTCTGGCCTAGGGTGGGTCTTGGAGAGGCCAGGAAGATCGTTTTTTAACTTGAATCTGTGATGCTGTTTTTCTCTAGTTCACACAATCGCCAGAAAGCCCATGTCTTGGCATGATAACGTGGAGGAACCTGCAGATGGTAAGTCTGGGGTCTGAGAATACCGTTGAGATAGAGCATGGAGAGGCAGGCAGCTGGGAGCCTCTCAGGGCAGTGGTTCTTTGGGGCAGGCCTCAGTCCTCTGTTTGATCATCTGAAAACGGGGCTCATACTGATAAAGCTCACAAGAGACTGACACATTCAAATAAACAGCCAGTTTATTAACCGTCAAGCCAAAAAACATGTTCCTAATGGCCCTGACATTACGGTCATTCATCCATCCAATACTTAGCTGTTACAAGCACAGGTTCTGGAGTCCTACTAACTGAGTTTAAATCCTGGTTCTGCCACTCGTTAACTGTGTGACTTCGAGCAAGTTTTTTAACCCCTCTGAGCCTACCTGTTAGGGGCATTGTGAGGATTAAACAGAATAACCCAAGTGCTTAGAAGAGTATCTGGTACACTGGCGATCAGGACATGTTATTATTTTCATTATTACCATGTGATAGTCACTAGGATGGGGCTGGGATCTCATACCATAGTCAAGGAGACAGACTAGTCAATACACAGGTAAACAGAGAACAAGATTGGGATGGCAGCAGCATAGAAAACAGGTGCCCACCTCAGGCCATGGAGTTCTGGGAAGTCTTCTTGGAGGAGGGAATAAGAGGGTGAGATGGAGTATGTCAGGGAGAGAAGAATGTGGAAGGACATTCCAGGTATATGGAAAAGCAGAGAAATGAGATACCAGCATGGCCCACAGACTGTGAGTAGTTTGGCTTGGCTGGGATGTACGGGTGAAGGGGGACCACGTTTGGGAATGAGGGAAGAGAGATACTTGACGGGAAGCCTAATCCTTCAAGCAAGCTCTCCTCCTTCCCCTCTACCTTCTTAGAGTGGAGTTTGATAGAGGAAAGATGTGTGATTTTTGTAGAAGGATAGGGTGGGAAGTGAGGGGTGGGAAGGAGGAGTCAGGATCTCATAGCATCACAGAGACAGACAAGTAAATAGACTAATAGAGAACAATCCGAGAAAGTAAGGTTGTTATCTGCAGTGGAGACATCAGCCTGGCTAGAATAAAGGATAGGAGCTGGGGACTTGCAGCAATAAGGAAAATAACAGGTGGTGAGGGGCTCAAACACCTGGCAGGAGTTCATTACTAGCTGCCTTGTATTCAGGATAAGCTCGGCCCGAGGCCAGGTCCTGTATTCACAGTCCTTCATTTACTTCTCAGACATCTTGCTGAGGTAGATATTTTCCTCGCATTTTGCAGATGAACAAAGTGAGGCCCAGAGAATTAAACCACCTGTCAGGCTAGTAGTGGAAGGGCCACGAATGCCCAACTACAAAGCCAGCTTCTTCCCCTTGTCAGACTGCCTCTCTCAAATTGAGACTGGATAGGGTAGATTGCAAATGAAATTTGTGTAAGTCCTTAAGCCGTGGAGTTACAGATATACCTGGTGTTGACAGCCATGCTGATTTCAATCCAGAAGGATCTGACCTCACTTGGTACAGCCCAGCTCCTCACTCTCTCTGCTGCAGCTACATTGCCCAAACTCGCTCATGCCCCAGGACATTTGTTCTTGCTGCCTGTGACGTGCTTTTCCTCTGCCTCTCTCAGGGCTGGCTCCTGCGAGCCTTCTTACCGAGTAGCCAGCCCTGCCCCTTTGCCAACTCCCTTCTTCAGAGTTTGCATCACTGTCTGCCACCATTGGGTTTGATTTTATAGGTGTATATTGTGTCCCCTGTCCCCTCACCTAGACTACATCTCCAGGAGACCAGGGACCATGTCTATCTCACTCTGCTCTGCCTCCAGGGCCCAAACAGTGCCTGGCACAGAGTTTGTGCTCAACAAATGTTTGTTGAGAGATGAGTGGAGGAACCAGATACCTGCGTCGCGAGGCCTAGGCAAGCCTCTGAGGCTGATGCTCTGCCTCTAAGAAAGGATGTGCCAGAGTCAAGGGCACAGGATCTCTCATTTGGTCCCAAAGCCTGACGCCTTCATAACTCATGCCTCATCTCCCAGCCAGGTTTCTAAATCTTATCCACCATGCTGCCCAGGGACCAAGGAAGAAATATCCCGAGACACAGACTGAAAGTCAAGAGATTGGATGGGACTCAGAGCCCTTGGTAAGTGTGTCTCCTTCACTTGGAAGGTCAGAGGTAATCCAGTGGTGGCTCAGAGAACAGAGTATGGAGCTGACCGCCTGGGCTTGACCTCTGGCTACCACGTACTGGCTGTGTGACCCTGGTAAGCGACTAAGCTCTTTTGTGACTAAGTTTCCTCCTAGTACAGTGGAGATATTACAGCACTTATCTCGTAAGATTGTTCCGAGGCTTACATGGGGTGGTGTTTGTAAGGTGCTTAGAACAGTGCATGGCATGTCGTGAATGCTGGTAAGTGTGGATTAAGCAAAGCTTGCTGATGACAGACGGCCTGACTTTGCTCTCCCAGGTGTTAGTAGAGTGGTCTCGGGCATATCACCTACATCTCTAAATTCTGTCTCCTTCTCTGGAAAATGCAAATGCCCGTAACATATTTGCCTCATTGATTGGAGCAATGAATCCTAGGTGCAGGGAGCCTGGCAAACGTAGTCTTTAGTACATGATCTCCCTAAATGATATAGGGCTTCTGTTCCTGAGGAAGAAATGCAGGATTTTGAATAGACAACTTGAAGAGCTTCCTGCTACACTTGTCTTTCAACTCTGATTATGTCTTTCCTCATATAGAAGGTTTTAATTTTTAAGTAGTCAAATGTGCCAATTGTTTCCATTTTGGCTTCTGGGTTTTGTACCTTACTTAGGAAAATCTTCAAAACCCAGAGTTACAAAACACCTAACTTTGCTCTGTATTTCCCCCTAAGTTGTTATTACTCTTGTTGTTGTTAACATTTGGCTATGAGCCCATCTGTTTCTTTCGTGGAAGATGTGAGGCTGGAGACACTGTTCCTCAGCTGTGTCAGAATTTCCCTCATTACCTCAAAGGCACCAAGACCTGCACACCCTGTCTTTATATTTGCTGCCCTGCCGATGCCTCCTGGCCCCCAGCCCTCACTCCTTGAGAAGTCCCCACTCACCCTACATGAAATCCAGGAGTCACCTCTTCCCTAAAGCCCGTTAAGACACTTCTGTCCCCCACTTCCCCTGGGCTTCTTGAGCACCATGTGCTCCTGCTGAGCTCCAGCTCAGTATCAGTGCATCAGTGTAACCTGGCGACCCTGGAGCCAGACACCCTGCATTCAATCCCAGCTCCAACGCTCTCTAGCTTCGTGAACTTAACCTCTCTTAACTTCCATTTATCTGCCTTAACATGGAGATAATAGTATCAACACTTGAAGGTTTGTTGAGAGGATGAACTGCGACATATATAAACTGCTTAGGATGGTACCTAGCACACAGCACGTGCTCAGTAAATGCGGGTTACTGTGATGCAGAGGGGGAAGAATAGACAAGAGGGCACGGGGCCCAGCTGAGGACCAACTCGGTGCTTCTCCTGGCCTGTTGGCTTAACCCCTGTTGTCTTTATCTGGTGAGTAATTTTCTAGCGTGCTCCCTTCCCAAGAGCTCCCCACACCCTGTAGTCCTCATATTTCTACAGGCGCCTGTCTTTCTCACCCATTTATACAACTCCGGTCTGGGCATGGCTCTGCAACCCCTGGTTCTGCACAGGGCTACTGCATGGAGATTGGAATAAACAGCTCAGTGAGTCGGGTTTTACCAGTGAAGAGCGCAAATAGCCGCTCATTTGTAATAGCCCCTCTTCAGATATGGGGCATCGCGTTGGAGGGAGGAGACTGTGTAAGACAGGGAGAGGCTTCCAGCAGGAGCCCTCACCTCTTACCCAAGGAGGACTGAGTCCAGAGGGAGAGGCGCTGTGGGGCAGCTGGGGAAGAGATAAATGCTCAAAGGGTAAAGGAGGAGGATGGGAGGCGGGCCACATAATTTACAGTGAATAAGGGAATGGAGAGGGGGCTTGTGAATGAAGAAAGGCGGAGTGAAGAAAAAATCCTCCAAGTGAGATAACTAAGCAATGTAGAAAAATATCACAAAGCACAAGTCATCTAACTCACTACTCTTCATTTTCTTAAAGAGAAAAGGCCTGGCTCCCATGGGTACAAAGTGTATGGGTAGAAGTGTTGCATCTTTGACCAGCACATCTCAGGGCAGGCCCACCAGCCATGATAGGAAGGAGAAGTGAGACTGGCTTGGCCAGCCCTGCCCTGCGTGGACCCCCAGATCACTAGTCACTATGGGGTCTCAGAGGGTCTGGAAATACACCACGCCTGTTCATTTTAAACCTGGGGACAATGCCATCAGATGGCACTGGTGGCAAAGTAAGAAAGCGTACCCAGAAAACTTAGATCCAGGGGTCATGAAACCATAAAAGGTAATTATGCTTTCAGAATGATGTGTTTGGGGGCGGAAGAGGTTTGATCAGCCCCAACTTAACACAGGGCTCCTGCCCCCAGCGGCACCTCGCCCCACACAGGCAGAGAACTCCAACCCCAACACTGGGACTCTGGGGAAGCCACACTCAGTGAGTATCGCTCAGCCTCTGGTCTCCTGGTAACATTTGCTGAAAGTATAACCTTTTAGTTAATGGCACAGTGTAGCTTCTGTGAGATTTGTGTGTCCCGGGGCTCACTCCTACTCAGTTCTCCGTGTAACTACTTCAACAACATCCAGTCTTTCATTCAGCAAATATGTCTTGAGTCCCGTGTGTGTGCTGGATACTGTTCCAGGTGCGGGGATACAGATGCAGCACCTCCCCTCAAGGAGCTTCCATGCCAGTGGGGGGAAGAGCCCACAGGCCTCCACCGTAGACAGCAGGAAAGGGCAGTGCAGTAAATCTACACAGGTTATTCTCATGCAACCCTGCAAGTATTTTGGTGGAAATGTTGTCTTCATTTCACAAACAGGGTTTAGCAAGGAAAAGCACCAGAGGCTGCACATCAGGAGACTGAGGCCTGATTCAAGTCCAGGTCCCTACAAGCCCAGGTCTTCCCCCTTTCCCACTGGCTTCTTTCTGATGTCTGCATTCCCCTCTCTAGGTCAACCCGCAACGCGATGACCACAGGCTGAACCACTTCAGGGTCTACAATGACATCACTCTGTACAAGGCTAAAATGTGGAGCTTGGGAGATGATCACCACAAATAGTATTCCCGCAGTGCTGTCAATCACTGTCATTAATGCCCAAAGTGTGTGCTTCCCAGGTAAAAAAAAAGACACTTTAAAGCCTAGGTCTGACTTTTACTGTCCTGAGTCTCACATTTCTCCCTTCTGGTTCATATCCTTAATTTAATAAACTAGGGGGAGAACTCCAGTTAAAGATGGCAAACTAAAGGCCTTCAATATCTCCTCTGCCTTCCAGACCCCAGTAAAGGATAATAAATGGATTTCTTAAAAGGTATGAACCCACAACAGAGAAAATGAGAGAGAAACATTAGCAGCCAAGAAGACTGAAGCCATGTTTAAAAGATGGAAAGCTGATGGAAGAGGGTGGAGGAAACCGCGAGCGCGACACCTTTGAGCACAGAGCTCCGCCCCCCAGAACTCTGGAGGGAGGTCAGGACTCTGGACAGAGTGGGGTGTGTTGGAGGGAACTGAAATGGCCACTGGGAGGGGGTCTGCAGGGAGTCTCCTCCACACACCCCAGCGCCAGGCGTGTAACAGCTCCCTCGCTGGAGGTTTACTCTTGGAGAAATGGGCAAAGCCCAGGGCTCAGGGACACTAAGTAAGACGTGGGGTAGGAGCGAGGGGCAAGGCTGCAGACACGACCATCTGTGAAAGGAAGGTTGGACCCCTCACCCTGCACATGCTGCGATCTTACTCTGGGTTTGAAGCTAGAGGGCTCCTTTCTGAAAAAGTGAAACAGCTCTAAAGAAAAGACCCCCCCACATGATACCATTTGAAGGTCCTGGGAAACAAGAACCGGGGAACGTCCAGGCAGGTGAACACACGGAGGTGCCGGGAGAGTCACTCGCCCAGGGGGGGTGTGGACGCCCTGTGCACTGCCCCCACCCTGCCCCCAAATCCCTTGCTCTCTGTGTCTCTTCCATCTGGCTCTTCCTGACTTACGCCTTGAAGGGTGAAGCCATATATTGCTGCGGTCACTCCTGCTTTTGTATCCTGACAGGATTGAATGGAAGCTCCAACGCTGAGTGGCCTCACCCTGACAGCCATTTGCATACAAGGCTGGACTAGACCAATTATTAATGACTACATGGGAATCTAGAAGGGTGCTCGTAACTGTTACAACCTTTTTGCTCTAAGGAATCCACAGTCAATGACCAAAGGGTGACCTGTGATATCATAGAAAGAGATTTGGTCTTTTCCTGGTTCCTGACGCAGAGCTCCTAAATCCTTTGTAATTTCCTAAAAGATAGGGGTGGTAGGAGGGTCTTTTGTTCTAATGAGGTGACTCTTAGCAGCCTCTAGACAGCTTCAGCATGGGGGCTGCTCCCCAGGAAGACCAAGCCTTGGTTAGAAACTTGCAACTTTCAGCCCCACCACCCAACCTCTGGGGAGGGAGGAGCTCAAGATTGAATTAATCACCAGTGGCCCATGATTTCATCAATCATGCCCACATAGTGAAACCTCCAAAGACCCCCTAGACTGCAGGGTTTGGAGAGCTTCCAGGTGGGTGAACACATCAAGGTGCTGGGAGGGTGGCAGTGTTTTAACTATCAGGATTTGTGGCTTGAGTGTGCCTGGCATTTGGATGCACCTGGTCTTCCTTTAAGGTAGTGTAGATTATTGCTAGATTACTGGATTTTCTTGAGTGGTCATTAGCTTACAACAGTCTCCTGAATGCCTTTAAAATTCCCTGTCTTTAATCCCCTAGTGGGATTTCTAAACGAATTATCGTACTCTATCCCTATCAGGTTCACCTCCAACATTTTATCATTTGTACTTTCAATGCCACAAAATATCTCCAAGAGTCCCTTTAATGTGAAGTTTTCTGCCAGTGTCACTTCCTCTGGGACATCATCATCCTTTCCATCATTTTCCTCATTCTGTTAAGTTCACATTCACTATTTCTCTGGCTGCATCTCTATCTAGTCTCTACAGCAGCGGCCTTGTCTCCATTCCCTCATCTCCTATCTCTCCTATAATTCCATTTGCATTCTATTCAATTTTACTTCCAACCTTACCACTTTTCATTTCTTTGCTGCACTTTCATCTGTTGGTCAATTCCCTCTTTCAATTACTTACTTTTGTAAAATGCCACGTGGGTTTATCGCTGGAGATGAGGAGACAACACAACTGCACTCTTTGCCACCTGTGCATGAACTAAGTAACAGGTGTGCAGTGACCAATCACCCACATACTTCAAAAGAAGTGATATTTGGTCACTATTCATTATGTATCTTTTATGCAGTGGTTTATGGACTGAAGAGCCAGCAGCAAAGTTTCTACTTTCTGCAGTTACTTGGTTAACAATACTTTGGTAACTGAAACATGAACAGTCTTGTCGAGAAACACTGCTGCTATAGCTGCACCTTGATAGCTGAAGTCCACATATATGGGAACAAAGCAAAGCAGGAACAGCCTGCACTCAGTAATGGGAACTGCTAGCTCCTACTTATCTTTCAATGCATGGAATTGCATTTTAAAGCAGTATGAGGGCTAATGCTGAGTTCTATAAAGTATACCTCTGAAATTAAGGAAAGTGATTCCATTTGCTATGAAGAAAAAAAAAAAAAAAGGAAAGAAGGTACATTGTTTTCAAAACCTTTAGAAGTACTCAAATCAGTAATTTACTTTTGTCCCTACCAGTGTGAACTCTGGCAATCTGTGTTCACCTTTCTTAAAACTCTCAATATGTTCCACATATAATTCAAAGTCTCTGAGCTGAGGCTCCTTATTGGAATTACTATACATTACCCCATTCACTGCTATTGTGCAGATTGTCAAAATAGGTCAGGGTTAAACATTGTGGTCTTCTGAGAACATGACTTGTTTGCTTAGAATTTTGTTCATTGAAATTAGTTTACAAAAACTAAATTCATTCTTTTTGTTCTAGATACTCAATATCATAGGAAACCAGAGAGATCCTTTTTTAAGTCCCAAAGATGCTACAAGGAAACAATGTGAAAATTAGTTGTTTTTTCTGCCTAAGCATATAGAGTTCTCAGATATCTGTAACCTCCTTAAAGCATGGCTTCTAAACTGGAATAGAGAGAGGAGGGCAGGGAAGCTGTCTTCCTTTCCCACCTTTCAAGACACAGGAAAGCCCAACACGTAACATGGCCCGCTCACCACATCCAACCCATGCACAGCTCCCAGCCAGCAATGGAGAAGCTTCAAATATGCACCACCATGGCTCAGCAGACATTAGCGAGAGCCACCCCACCCAGCAAAATAATCCTACGCAGGTATACACTCTCACACGGCAGGCAGTGTCCTAAGCATTTTACACATATTAACTCAATGCTGACAGGAACCCTCTTTGGTAGATACTATTATCATGTCTACATCGAGATGACAAAGCACAGAAAAATTAACTTGCCCAAGGTCAAGCAGCAAGTATGCAGCAGAGCCAGGTGTTAAACCGAGCAGTCTGGCCCCAGAATCCATACTTTTAACTTCCACAGGGCTCATTTATTTATTACCAATAAATGGCAGTATTATTTAATATGTAAAAAGTAACTTCTAAATCTTTTAGTCCTGAGTTTTTAACCAAGAATACATATTTCTCCGAAAATTTTTCTTTAGTTTATTGAAAGAATTTTTACAAAAGGAAACCAACAGAAGGGATCCAATTGCACTGTGAAATCCCAAGTCTCCATCCCTTTTTCTTGGTCTTTGTTTACAAAGATGCTGCTTATTTAGCGTGTTCTGCTCTTCATTTTCTCTCTTGTCCGTTTTCCGGGTCTCTTCTGCAGAAAAGGAAGCACCACATGTATTCACACAGCAGTTGGCCTTCTGCCCCAGGGTCAGGATACAGGGAAAGTAAGGGAACGGGGAGGGGCGGGGTGGGAGAGGAAGCTGCTCTGGCCCCTCACCTGCGCTCCCGGCTCACTTACATTTGATCCTTTCTTTCCAGGCCTCTTGAGGCCCTTGCCATGAGCTGTCTTGGCCCGGAAGCTGGATACATCATCATAGCTCTCACGAGTGTTCCACTTGGAGCCTTTCTTCTTCCCACCATAACCAAACTTCTGGTTTTTATAGCGTCGCTTGGCACTGGGCCTGGAAAAAAGCGGTCTTACACGTTACCCTCAGCACTGCAAATCCTGATGAATGTAATGTCCCAACAATACCCTCAGTTTCCTATCTGTACAGGTATTACTGTACCTAGAATCTCATCCTTGGCCCTACATTTCTACTCTACAAACTCCCCAGGCAAGCTCATCTATTTACAGTCTTAACCACCAAAGCAGGAAAACAAAGCAAGAATCAGGAAAAGACCCAGATATATCATGTGGCTTACCACTTATCTTCAGAAACCTTTCTATTTAAACTAAATCTTGCTAAATCATCCTCAGTTGTTTCAATTCCTCTCAAGGATATTAAATGCAGTTAACATTCAGGTGTAATACATTTTAAAACTGGTCATCCCACAGGAATCTCAATTCACCATCTCCAAAGTCACACGTCACCTCCCTTCTAGACTGGTTTCAGCTCCTGTATCTATGTCCTAACTTGAGGCTGGTGGTCCTACCATCTACTCAGCCACTCACACTATGAACCTGGAGTGGGCCTTGATTCTTCCTTCTTTCGTTCTCTACACCCAGCTCAGTTACTGAGACCTGCTAATTTAACCTCTTGAATATTTCTTCAACCCATTTTCTCTTCTCTACCCCCGTTAACACTTCTAGGTCATTATCCTTGTTCTCTGGACTTCTGTAACAGTCCCCGCCTCCCTCACTTACACAAGCAACACTGAAATATTTAAAACATGAACATGACCTGCTCGCTATTTTGAATAAAGCCCATCAGCGGCTCCCCACTGACTGCTGGATACAGCCCAGGCCCCTCACAAGGCCAACAAACACTGCCCTGTACTCAGCCCAGGTCCCCCCAGCTACACCACGCCACTCCTTGCCCACACTGTATCCCTGTGATACCAAATGCTGGCTGCTGTCATCTCTATGCTTTTGCTCATTAGTGCTCTTCTTTCTTCCCGAAACCCCGTGTCTCTCCTGTTCTCCTGGTTAATTCCTTCCTACTCATGCTTCAGACTAAGCTCAGGTAGACCCTCCTCCAGGAAGTCATCACCTGACCCTGACCTCTGAACCATGTCACATATTTCTAAAATGTGCTTCCAGACTACTCTATCTAACGCCTCTATCACAGCATGTACTATATTATACAGAAATGACCATTTCCCCCAGGACGGGTGTCCAGAAATGCATAAAGGTAAACGAAAAGAACCAATAATAATATCCAACATTATCCCCTTCAAATCTTCCTAATATTAAGAGGCACTTACAATTTTCTCATTTTCATAGATAAGGAAATTAACATTTAGAAAGGTGCAGTAACCTGCTCAAAGCTACCCTCCAAATGAGTGGCGGAGTCCAGATGGGAACCTTAGGTCTGCACACTTAACCATCACACATGAGGAATCAACTTCTACCGAGCGTTCGCTCAAAATGTGCCAAATCCTGAAATCGCCTCATTTTAGACTTCAAAGACTGATGTGGCTGAACGGGCCCATCACACGGCCTGTAGCTGTGGCCACACTCTGCACTGAGGTCACACCGTGAACTGTGGCCCTGCATGCACCACCACCAAGACAGAACCCGGCACCCATACCCCTTCTTCATCTGCTGGCCTTTGGCTCCTCCTTTTGTGCTCCGTGCGACAGGCTTCTGATCTCCCTCAAGGAAGTCCAGTTTATCAGAGAAGCCTGGGAGTGAAGAAGTACTTTGATCAGCGCCATTGCATTTTAAGAAAAGATTAAGCTTCAAAAGAAGGATGTTACTTATGGAACTGGTATTAAGAGGCCCATCTTGCTCCCCACACCATTCCCAAACTTTAGGTCCAATAGTTCCAAATCAACCAAGCCTCTAGAGCACTATGTGTTTGTTAGAATTAGCAGGTACCCCTGCTCCCCTTCAGCCTTAGGAGAGAATATACTCACCTTTCTGATATTTCTTAATGGCACTCATCATGTGTGCTTTCTCCCGCTGCCGCTTCTGAAGAACTTCTGTTTGCACCTGGACGTGGACACAGGACTGTTAAACCCACTCCAAGCCGGCACTGCAAGTGTCTACATTCTCTCAGTAACCACGCTGTGACATTACCACCACCGCTGAACACTGACCATGTGCCACAACTACACTAAGGCTCTAAGGATATTCTCCATTTCTCGTCTCAACCACCCAGGGAAGTAGAAATTCTTATGACCCCGAAACTGAAGCACAGAGAGGTTACACAACTTGACTGAGTCACACACGACAAAGTGCGGAGCTGAGATTCACACGCAGGCAGTCTGCACCCTTACCCCATGACACAACCTGCCTACAAAACTGCACAAATCATGTTTATGTCTACATCCAGTTCTCCCACTAATTATATTTGGGCAGATTAAATATCTAACCTACTGTTGCTAGGCATGAAAGTACCAAGAGAGAAAACAATCTCCCCGAAAAACAAAGAAAAAAAGGTTTAAGGGCAAAAAGAGATGATTAAACTCTAAGGCAGCACTCCTCCATCGCAACACTACGACAGCTTGGGCAGGATCACTCTGTGTGTGGGAGCGCAGCCTGTCCTGGGCACCGCAGGGTGTTCAGCAGCCTCCCTGCCCTCTACCCACTAGCTGCCAACAGGACGCTCCCCACCAGCACGCGACGACCAAAAATGTCTCCAGCATTGCCAAATGTTCCCTGGTAAGCAAAATTGTCCCCCACTGAGAAACACAGCCCTGAGGTTTCCTCATATTAGAAACAAGGGGCTAATGGGCCCGATAAGTTATTCTTTCCTTTGATAATTTAGGTTATGTTAAGCCAACTGCCCAAGTCTTTGAGTTGATCTCAACCACCAACCACATCCATCCAATAGATCCACAGCTGCCCTTGTGCAGAGCCCAGGATGCTAATCTGCTCATACCCTGATGAGGATCCGTCAGTGAAATAACTGCAACTGTGCACCCACATCACAAGTGTTTATGTCCAAAATGTTAACAAAGTCTTAACACCCATGCTGACCCTCTTCACGGTCATTTCTTCCCACAACCCTAAGTTTAGTTCCTGTCATCTTCCTTCTTAGGTAACCATGAAATAAATAAGGAAATCAAGAAAAGTTTCATGGTATGTCTTCTGGTTTTACATTAGAACTCAGTCACAGTTCAAACATACTGGTGCCGTTTTTTCTGATTGGATAACAATCAATAATATGATTGATTCCTTCAAGGACTTTACAATCATCTAGGCCAGTGATTCTCAAACCAGGATGTGTATTGGAAACATCTGAGAAGCTTTAGGGGCAAGGGATGAAAACATACAGATTCCCAGAGTTCCCGAAGCCTAGAAATCTGTTTTGAAGTTTCCCCAGTTGACTGTGCTGTGAGGTCACGTTTGGAAACCATTGATCTGGACCCAGTTCTCTGCTGTACAGGTGTGCAAACTGCAGCCCAGAGAGGCGCATGACTTGCCGGTAGTGACCACACTACCTCTGGCTACACACAGGTGTCCAGGAAGGACTGTGCTCGTGGACACTAGCACCCACGCCACTGTGAAACAGTAAACACACGATGGAACACACACGGGGCACGGAACCAACTCAGACCAAGCAATCTACTGACAAACACACTTGGCACCATCCCATCCCCGCTCATTTTCCTTCCCACCTTCTTTCCGTATTTCCTAAGTGCTCGAAGCTGCTTAGCCTTTTCCGACTTCTCCATGGCGACCTGTTTAGCCTGCAGCTTCTGTCGAATCTAAAACACAAAATATTATCAGCTTATGTTATGTGAAAATGGGATGACTGCTGCTTAGGGTGCACTGCAGCAGGGAGCAATTATTCCCAGCTCTGCAAACTACGGGGCTCCAAGGAACCTTGTGAATCATCTACTTCAAGCCCTGTGTTTTACACACAAGGACAATAAGGCCCAAAGGCTGACCACTTTGTCCAAGACACCAAAAGTCTCAGCCTTGGAGCCAGAACATCAAAGCGACCTCCCTCCTCCCAGTGTGTTGTTTGATCCATTATGCAAAATGGCGTTGTACCAGGAGAGAAGACTAACTTCTCTCCATCCCTACTGTCGGCAGACTGTGGTTAAACCAGTCTGCAGCTTCAGCCCCCTTCTCCAATACACCACACACACAATAAAAGCTCAGACAGATATCAGGTACCTAGCAGCTTGCATTAAACATACACATTTCAGTTAAAGGATGAACAGTTGTCAGTTTGAATGTGCAGAGATGGGTCTGGGCTCGTCTCTAGATTAGCTTCCCTGAGTACCACTGAGACAAGAAAATCCAGCTTGAGACCCAAGGGAACTACTTAGGTATATCTTGGATTAGATGTTGGTAATTCTCTGCCTCCCAAAGTTGAATGAGGACCAAGTTCTACCTAACTCTAAATTATATCAAATCTGAGCCATATATTAATCCTTCATTTTACAGAAGAGGAAAACCAAGGCCCAGAGAAAGGTAACTGTCTACAAGTTATAGTGCTGCCCCCAGGCATTGGCAGAAAAGAACTATTGTCTTTTCCACGCATCATGCCATGACCAAGCCAGTTAGGAAATGCATAAAGGCCATCTTTACTTCAGGGACCACATTTCTTACAATACTTTCCTCCCCTTAACTGTTTAAATTAGGAAAAAGTCATCCCTACATTTATCCAACTGGTGGTGATTGGCATGAATCTGATGTAGATAACTGAGATAATAATTGTCCACTGACAACCCATTCCCTATCAGTGGGCTTATGCCTATGTTTGTTTAAATGTTAAAGGAGACAAGCCAGCTGAATACACTTAAGTACAATCCCTCAGCTATCCGGAGAAAACCATTTCTGTTTCTCACCTTCTGCATCTGCTGATCAGACTTGGCCATCTCTGCAAAATAATCCGTGGGCCGCTTGGTAGGGACTTTGAGCTGACGCAGGCGGGGCAATACTGCAAGCACTGCTGCCTGGGCCTGAGAGTAGCTGAGGATGTAGGACAAAAGTGTAGAATAAGCTAAGGGAGAGAGGCCTTACACCCTTTTCACTGCCTCTCATGAGGCATCCAAGGTCAGAAGGACTCTCAACATCTGACCTCCACCAGCAAGAACACACACACAAACAAAAACAGTAATAAAAACTCATTAACTTAATGGGAGAAATTGAGATGTACACTCTTTTTAACAGGAGTGGGGGGTATTGCTAAAAATAAATTAGTAGTTTAAGAGAATGACCACTTTAGAAGTGCCCATTAACTTACAAACAAATGCCAATTACACATTCTTATTTGGTCACTAAGAAAAGCCCATATGAGGACCTTCCATAAGCAAAGTTTTGTTCTAATAATTAACTGCACACACAAACTTTAAAACTGAGTATTTGAAAATAAACTGGACTTTACATTGTGATTGCTGGACAAAGGGGCTCCTCTCTCAACCAGGGAGAAGCTCCTAGCTCTTCAGTCCAAAGAAGCCTTCCTCCCTACACCCCGGCTTACGACACCTCTGAGTACAGGCCCGCGGCTTCCCCCTCTCCAGCACAGGAACCCACAACCTCTGCCCCATCTGAAAACATACATACAAGTTCATCTCACGCTGAAAGTCATCTTCTGGATCAACAGCTTTCTGATCCTTGTTCTGAGATGTTGCCTGAGGTCCACGGATTCCCGGTACCGGACCCAGGGTCACATCAAGCCTTTCAACCCATTCCAGATCCCGCTTGAATTCAGCCAAACACTGCTTCAGGCCATTCTAGGAAATTCAGACACTAAGCTCACAAGACAGTAATAGGCCAGTGGACGAAGAGCTAACCTCCAAGACCCCGACAGGTAGTTGACCCTCTTGGCAATACGCAGGTTGTGTCTTTCCTGGGACTAGAACGCGGCCTCCCGAGCACAACGGTGCCTCGCGCGCATCCCAAGTCCAGCACCCTCCAACCGGGTGCCCGAGCTCACCACGTCGTTCACGGCCTTCTTCGGCCCCTCTAGCACCACGTTGAGGCCTGGCTTCAGAAGCCCTCGGGAGAACGCCTCCTGCAACTACAGGGCACGATCGGCGGTCAGTACCGGGGAGTGAGGACTCCTCTCCGCGCGCAGCCCCACGAGCTCGGATGACACCTACCTCTTTGTCTGTGACAAGGGAGTCGTCAGAATCCGAGTCCGAACCTGAGAGCGGGGGAGTGTCCATCTCGCAGCACGCACGTCCACACGCGCCGGAGGAAGCGAAGGAGCCCGAGGCCCCGCGCCTGGAAAAGGGCTCCCCTCGTCGCCGCCGCCGCCCGCTTTCAGCCCCCTGCCCTCCCGCCCGCGGCTCCACGTGGACTCGAACCACACCAGCTCCCGACAGACCCCAGATGCAGCTGAACTTTCTGATCGGAGTTCCGCTTCCGGTTGCTGACACACTTCCGGTTTCCCGTTGCTATAGGAACCGCTCCGGCGTCTGTGAGTGCCGCGTTGCTTGGGATTCGTAGGTGTAGTACCCTGTATACACGCGTGCTCTGGTGATCCAGAGAGCAGAAGAGACAGGTGGGAAGGGTCCCTCGGGGTCATCCAGAGGAGCAGGAAGCCACGAAGGCCAAAGGAAACAGGAGACGCAGGAGCGGGGTCGGGGGCGCGAGAGAAGGTTGCTGCGGGGAGGGGCGGAGGAGGAGTCCAGGGGAGGGTCTAGGGGCGTGTCACGGGGGCGGGGACGGTAGTGTGGGCGGGGTGACGCGCTTCTCCACGCTCACCAGCTGCGCTGCATCTTTAGCGAAACTCCTTTCTGGGACCATGTCCACTGTGGTAGCTCAGTCGCTGCATGTTTTTGGTCTTCGATCCCACGTGTCCAACAATGTGTTCTTCTTCGATGAACAGATCATTATATTTCCTTCAGGAAATCACTGTGTGAAGTACAATGTGGATCAGAAGTGGCAAAAATTCATTCCAGGTAAATCTCTTTCCAATCTGACACATACATAACCGTGTATGCCAAATATAACCCCATAATACCGACACGACGATTGAAAGGAAACTTTTTTGGCCAACTTGAATATATATATAGTTTTATAAATGTAGAAGAAATACATGTCTTGCCTTATTTAATGTATAGATTAATGAATCACACATACATAGTTAAAATCACATGTAAAATCATGTTAATTTAAAAGTACTTTTTTTCACTGTGATTTAATGAAAAAAATTCTTTTAAAGAGTTTCATGCATCTTCAATATCATTGTCTTTGTCGTCACCAGGGCCACTTTTTGAGTTTTCTAACAGTTTTCCAGAGTACACCACTTTCATGACAGCACCTTTTGAACCCATGTATGGTAAAGACACTGGAGATTTCAGCCCAAGTCACACATAACCGTTTGCATACTGTAACATTTGGTTTTGTTCGCACTGGTGCTGCTAATAATATACATGATTTCCACAGCTTAACCACCTACTCTCTTTTTCCACTCTTTTTTGCACTCAACATGTTTTATTGTGACTTGCATACAAAAGACTGTACACTACATATACGTAATATTTAAAGAACTATAATAAAATGAAGATCTGTGAACCCACCAACAGGAGAGCAAATAGAATATTACCAGTTCCAGTGTTTCTCCCTGACTTCATTCTTCTCACACATGCAGACTCTCACTCCATTCTGGACTTTGTAATTATTCCCTTATTTCTCTACGTAATTTTACCACATGTCTATCTGTGTGGCCTTATGTAAGATATCCTTTTTGTTTGTGCTCTTCACCAGCTTTATATAAATGTAACCATAGTGTATGTATTCTGTGACTTGCTTCTTTTTTTCAACGACATACTTTTGAGATTCATGCATCTTGATACATATTAACTGAATTCATTTTATTACTCATAGGACTCTAATTCTCAAGTATATTATCCATTCTAGTGTTGATAGACATTTGGGAATGAACTTTTTTTTGCTATTTCAAATGATGCCACTATAAACATTCTTGCACATGTGTACTCATCCACTTGTGCAGAGATTCTCCAGGGCACACACCAGGACTAAAATTACTGGGTAATGTGGCAGTACCAATTCACACTGCCATTCCTCCACAACCTCACCCCCCTTTGCTATCTTTCTAGTTTCTACTTTCTAATTTTTGCTCATCTGATGCTTGAGAAAGGGTATCTTATTGTGGTTTTAATGTGCATTTATCTAGTACTAATGAGGATGAAAAACTTTTCACATGGTTAAGAGGCTACTCATTCTGTGAAATGTCTTAAGTCTTTTATCCATATTCTGTGTTTTTTGGGGGCAATTTTCTTACTGATTTATGGACACACTTTATATTTTCTGTATGTTAACCCTTTGTCAGATATATATATATATATATATATATATATATATATAACAAATAATTTCTCCCAGTTTGGAGCTTGTGTTTTCTTCCTCCTTATGGTATCCTGATGGACAGAAATTCTTAGTTTTAATGAAGTCAAACGTGTCAACCTTTTCCTTTTTGTGTCTTGTTAAGGAATCATCCCTTACCCCAAGCTTATTCTGTATTATCTCTTCGGTGCTCTATACATTTGCCTCTCACCTTTTAGGCTCTGGGTTAGGAGGGTGCTGAGTGTGTTAGGGGAATAGCAAGGAAGCCAGTGTGGCTGGAGTGGAGTAAATGGAGGAGGAGTGAGAGGTGAGGCAGAGTAATGGGAGCAACGTCACATGGGCCTTGAGGTCAAGGGCTCCTACTCTGAGTGATGTGAGAAGCCAGCGGGAGGGGGGATTCTGAGCAGAGTGACATGATCTGACTTATGTTTCAACAGGTTCCTTCTGGCTACTGTACAGAGAATAGATTTAAGGAGGGGCAAGGGAGGAAGCAGGAGACCAGCTGAGAGACTATTGCTATTAATATAATCCAGGTGAGAGAACATGGTGGCTCACAGCAGGTGGCAGGCAATAGGGTGGTGAAAAGAGATCAAAGCCTGGCTGTGTTTTGAAGGTGAAGGTGACAGGTTTCCTCATAGACCTGATGTAGGTGGAAGAGAAAAGGAAAAAGCAAGGGTTTTGGCCTGAGCAACCAGAAGGATGGAGTTGCTGCTAACTGAAGCAGGAAAGACTTCAGAATGAGCAGGCTTTGTGGAGCGTATCAGGAGGTTAGTTTTTGACATGGGAAGACTGAGATGCCTGCTAAATATGCAAATGGGATCCTAAGCAAGCCCTTTGATGTCAGGTCTGGGTTCAAGAGAGAGAGAGGTCCAGGCTGGTGATAGAAATTTGAGGGTCATCAGCATGGAGGTGAAATATTAGGTCCTTAGAATGGATTTGATCCCCCAGGGAGTGAATATGTTTATGAAAGAGAAGGTGAAAGATTGGGCTCTGGGGCCCTCCTACATATAGTGCCAGGGAAATGAGGAACAACCTGCAAAAGAGTCTTTGGAGGAGTAGCCAGAAAGATAAGAGGAAATCCATGCAAGAGGTGAACATATTTCAAGGAGGAATCAGTCACTGACTGGGTTAAAACAATTCAAAAGCATTTACAGACTCTGCAGTCAGTCAGCATATATTGGTGGCAGGCACTGGTGATTGAAAGAATGAATAAGCAAGAAAGCCAGACCAGGAGCTCTCAGTATTGTAGTGGGGACAGGTATGTATTCAAATGAGCGGGACTATGTAAATGAGCAGCACACCTGCTAGGCCAGGTACAGCCCTGGTACAAAAGCTCAGAGGAGGGAGTGAACTGTTGCCCTTTCCGTCCTCCAGGCAATCTCATCTACGTGCACACTTTCAACTCCCCACCGTGACTTTTTTAAAAATTTTTTTCTAAAGGCCAAAGGTAAATATTTCTTTTATTGTTTTATACAGTGTTTGTTTGTATACCAACTTTTTGTTAACTGTTCCTTCTTGTTTTTCCATCTTCCTTTCTTTTTTTCTTTTTTTAAATTTTTACTGGGGTATAATTGATTTACAATGTTGTGTTAGTTTCAGGTGTACAGCAAAGTGAATCTGTTATACAAATACATATATCCACTCTTGTTTTGATTCTTTTCCCATATAGGCCATTACAGAGTACTGAGTGGAGTTCCCTGTGCTATACAGTAGGTCCTTATTAGTTATCTATTTTATGTATAGTGGTATCTATGTATAAATCCCAGTCTTCCAAATGATCCCTCCCCCCACCTTACCTTTCAGTAACCATAAGTTTATTTTCTATATCTGTAACTCTATTTCAGTTTTATAGATAAGTTCATTTGTAGCCTTTTTTTAGATTCCACATATAAGCGATATCATATATTTATCTTTCTCTATCTGGCTTATTTCATTCAGTATGAGAATCTCTAGGTCCATCCATGTTGCAGCAAATGACATTATTTTGTTCTTTTTTTATGGATGAGTAATATTCCATTGTATATATGTGCCACGTCTTCTTTATCCATTCCTCTATCTATGGACATTTAGGTTACTTCCATGTCTTGGCTATTGTGATAGTGTTACAGTGAATATTGAGGTGCATATATCTTTTCCAGTTATGGTTTTCTCCAGATATATGCCCAGGGTGGGATTGCTGGATCATATGGTAACTCTATTTTCAGTTTTTTAAGGAACCTCCATACTGTTCTCCATACTGGCTGTACCAGTTTGCATTCCCACCAACAGTGTAGGAGGGTTCCCTTTTCTCCACACCCTCTCCAGCATTTATTGTTTGCAGATTTTTTTTTTAAATCTTTATTGGGGTATAATTGCTTTACAATGTTGTGTTAGTTTCTGCTGTATAACAAAGTGAATCAGCTATATGTATACATATACCCCCATATCTCCTGCCTCTTGCGTCTCCCTCCCGCCCTCCCTATCCCACCCCTCTAGGTGGTCACAAAGCACCGAGCTGATCTCCCTGTGCTATGCAGGTGCTTCCCACTAGCTATCTATTTCACATTTGGTAGTGTATATATGTCCATGCCACTCTCTCACTTTGTCCCAGCTTACCCTTCCCCCTCCCTGTGTCCTCAAGTCCATTCTCTACGTCTGCATCTTTATTCTTGTCCTGCTCTTCTTCAGTTCTTCAGCCCCTTTTTTTTTTTTTTTTAGATTCCATATATATGTGTTAGCATACGGTATTTGTTTTTCTCTTTCTGACTTACTTCACTCTGTATGACAGACTCTAGGTCCATCCACCTCACTACAAATAACTCAATTTCATTTCTTTTTATGGCTGAGTAATATTCCATTGTATATATGCACCACATCTTCTTTATCCATTCATCTGTCGATGGACACTTAGGTGACTTCCATGTCCTGGCTACTGTAAATAAAGCTGCAATGAACACTGTGGTAGTTGACTCTTTTTGAATTATGGTTTTCTCAGGGTATATGCCCAGTAATGGGATTGCTGGGTCATATGGTAGTTCTATTTTTAGTTTTTTAAGGAACCTCCATACTGTTCTCCATAGTGGCTGTATCAATTTACATTCCCACCAACAGTGCAAGAGGGTTCCCTTTTCTCCACACCCTCTCCAGCATTTATTGTTTGCAGATTTTTTGATGATGGCTGTTCTGACTGGTGTGAGGTGATACCTCATTGTAGTTTTGATTTGCATTTCTCTAATAATTAGTGATGTTGAGCAGCTTTTCATGTGCCTCTTGGCCATCTGTATGTCTTTGGAGAAATGTCCATTTAGAACTTCTGCCCATTTTTTGATTGGGTTGTTTGTTTTTTTGATATTGAGCTGAATGAGCTGTGTATATATTTTGGAGATTAATCCCTTGTTGGTTGTTTCATTTGAAAATATTTTCTCCCATTCTGAGGGTTGTCTTTTGGTCTTGTTTATGGTTTCCTTTGCTGTGCAAAAGCTTTTAGGTTTAGTTAGGTCCCATTTGTTTATTTTTGTTTTTATTTTCATTATTCTAGGAGGTGGATTGAAAAAGATTTTGTTGCAATTTATGTCAGAAGTGTTCTCCCTATGTTTTCCTCTAAAAGTTTTTTAGTATCCGGCCTTACATTTAGGTCTTTAGTCCATTTTGAGTTTATTTTTGTGTATGGTGTTAGGGTGTGTTCTAATTTCATTCTTTTACATGTAACTGTCCAGTTTTCCCAGCACCACTTATTGAAGAGCCTGTCTTTTCTCCACTGTATATTCTTGCCTCCTTTGTCATAGATTAGGTGACCACAAGTGCATGGGTTTATCTCTGGACTTTCTATCCTGTTCCATTGATCTATATTTCTGTTTTTGTGCCAGTACCATACTGTTTTGGTGACTGTAGCTTTGTAGTATAGTCTGAAGTCAGGGAGCCTGATTCCTCCAGCTCCGTTTTTCTTTCTCAAGATTGCTTTGGCTATTTGTGGTCTTTTGTGTCTCCATACAAATTGTAAAAATTTTTTGTTCTAATTCTGTGAAAAATGCCATTGGTAATTTGATAGGGATTGCATTGAATCTGTAGATTCCTTTGGGTAGTATAGTCATTTTCACAATATTGATTCTTTCAATCCAAGAACATAGTATGTCTCTCCATCTGTTTGTGTCATCTTTTATTTCTTTCATCAATATCTTATAGCCCCATGACTTTTGTCTCAAATCTGTATTTCAGTCCAAACATCTCCCTCAGCTTTCATCATATCCAGCTGCCTGCTAGACCTCTTTACCTGAACGTTCTACAGTATGTACCTCACACACAATATATCCAGAATGGAATTTATCCTTTCCTTTTTTCTCCCTCTTTCCTTAAGAGCCTACTTTGCCAGCTATCCAAACACATGATAAGGATATGATTACAAAAATAAGCTAGTCCTCGTATAAATATCCCAGAACCCAGTAATATACACATAAATGAATACAATGGATAAATGAATTTAATACAACATAAAGGTAGCATTAGTAATTAGTGCTGGGATAACCAGTTAGGTATTGATATTTGGGAAAGGGGAATCATCATGAACCTGAGATGGATTAAAGACTTCAGTGCAAAAAAAAAAAATGAAATCATAAAAAACTGGAAGCAAATAAGCATGATTAAATCAGAAATATTTGCATGGACTATTTTCAGTGAAAAACAGTGGACGTGACCTTCACCATGGCCCCTAGCTCCCTTAGCCTGTGTTCCATCCCAGTTGTCACCACCATTCCCATCACCAAACCAGAAACCTAAATGTCATTCATTGCTCCTCTCTCTCCATCAGCCCCTCACCCCACCTTCACTGAGTCTTCCTGGTTTTACCCCTTAGCATTTCTCTAACCTCCTGTTCCCATCACCCCTACTGCCTTCCTGTTGCTCATTGCTGCCATGTGTCCCGGTTTTTGAAATAACCTGCTGAAGTTTCCTTCCCTCCAGGATTGTCTTCCATAAAGTTGCCAGAGGGATCTTTCTACAGCACACATCGGACCTTCCTAAAATTTCCCAGGGCCTTCCCATTGGCCTCCCTGGTAAAGTCCAAACTCTCATGCAAGGCTCTCAGTGACCCAAACCCTGGGTTCTTCTCAGAGGTGCAGGTACTCCCTGCAGCCCTTCCAGAGAAGCCCACGGGCTGGTCCAACTTGCTGCGGCTTGTGTGACGCAGCAGCATGGAGTCCATCGTGTCACTTTCTAACACAGCTTCCCCTGCCTCTCTCACCCGCCCCGCCCGGGGCTTGTATCAGGCCAAATTACTGTGATGCACAGCCTGGGGCCCGTGATGCTTTTAGGGACCCAAGAAAAATTTTAATTTTAATTTATTTTAAAATCAGGAACAAATGAATATAATACTAGTGAATCCAGCATGGATTATATTCTTCTTTAAAGCAATGAGTCATAAAGTATAATTTTTACCATATTTTAATGGAGGAAGGGGCCCATGAAAGCAGAAGTGCCTAGGGCCCATGAAAATTATAAAGCAGACCTGATTACATTACCCAAATAAAGCATTTGCAGTTTAATCTTTACATCAGGCTCTGCTCTCTAGAGGCCCATGGCCTTCATTCTCACACTTGTTACCTCATGGACAAGAAGAGTGCTCGACCACCAGATATCGCCTCTTTATTCTTGAAAAATGGAGAGAAACCTCCTGGTTTTGAAGGAAGCATGGGCTTTACCATAAAGCCCATTCAGCAGACCTCTGCATCTGTCTCTCAGCCAGAATGTCACATAGATCACTTAACTGCAAGGGAGGCTGAGGAATCCAGTGGTTAACATCCCAGCCTGGAAAGTGGAGGAAGAGTATTGAGTGCTGACTGCTCAGGGCATAAAGGCCTCTGATCTGACCCTACTGCATGCTCCAGACCCATCTTTGGTCACCCCTGGCTCACAGGGGATGCTCAGCCATCTCCCACCATGTGCAGTTCCCCCTCCGTCTATACCCTTTCTCACATCCACACCTTTGCCCTCCCTGACGTGCCCCACCCCCCCCCACCACACTTCATCTTCCTTCAGGAATCCTTCCCTGACTTCTCCCACCACGGCCTCAGTGAGGTGCCCATCCTAGTTATTTTCATAATAGCCCAGACACAGTTGCCCCGAGGGACACAGGGATTGACAATTAACCTGTGTCTGCACTTTTCTCCTGTTGCCTCGGCAGTGCCCACCACGGTGCCTGGTTCATGCTGAATCTTGGTGAATGCATGATCTCCCCTCACCAGCTCCTCTCCTTTGTTTGCAGGCTCAGACAAGAGTCAGGGCATGTTGGCCTTGTCCATCAGTCCCAATCGGCGATACCTTGCTATCTCCGAGACTGTGCAAGAAAAACCCGTCATCACCATTTACGAGCTGTCAGCCGTTCCTTGCCGAAAGCGCAAAGTCCTTAATAATTTTGACTTCCCAGTTCAGAAGTTCATTTGCATGGCTTTTTCTCCAGACTCCAAATACCTCTTGACCCAGACGTCACCTCCAGAGTCAAACCTTGTCTATTGGCTGTGGGAAAAACAGAAAGTAATGGCCATCGTTAGAACTGATACTCAGAACAATGCTGTCTACCAGGTACCACCCAGCATGACAAGTATGGTGCAAATTATTAAAAAATAGTACAAGCTGTCCCTCACTGAATGCTTTCTTTGTGTCAGGAATAGTGCTAATTCCTTAAAATGCATTTTAAAGTTTGCCTCACAACACCATATAAGGTATGCATAATTACTGTCTCTGTTTTAAAGATGAAGTAACTGAGGCTCCAAGAAGTTAGCAGAGCCAGGACTCCCTGACTCCCTGGGCTGTGTTCTTCACTTTGGCCCAGAACTGCTTTCTGGTCCCAGGTCAAGCCCAGAGGCGGGTTGATCAAATTTACTGTCTCTCCCTGGTCCTGGCCTCTTCCGGGCAGCATTGCGGGGCAGTGGGAAGACTTCAGGAAGGTGGTGTGAAGTGGTAGGTCTTTAGGAAGCTGTCCATGAAATCGCACTTACGTGGGGAGCAGAAGTTTCTATCGTGGTTTGAGGGCAGAATGAAGAGGATGTGTCGGGGGGCTGGTTGGGGCCCAAGGAGGCTTTTCTTGGAGTAGTCAACCTGGTCTAGGATCTAGTGCTCAGTTTTCCAAGTCCAAGCACACAGTTCTGTTCACGTTCGGAGATATTGGCTAGTCAGCATCTCAGGCACAGACTCCGTTATTCTCACAGAGTCTGGCTTGTGAACCAGCATGTCACAACCAGAACACACAGCATTTATCCAGTGTATTTCCTCCCTGGTAACAGAAGAGTCCTTGGGAGATGAAATTAGTAGTCAGAAGGTTGCTTGGTGATCACGGAATCAGAGCAAAGGCAGGTAGAGCCCGAAGATTATTTCACCCAGGTCACAATAAGGCATGATATGGCATCCTATTCAGAGCAGGGAGCACCTCCTCTCAAATAGATCCAGGAAACATTCATTGGATGCCCGCTCTGAACCCGGCACTGGGGATACAGAGATGAAAAAGCCACAGCCCCACCAGGTGCTCACCATCCAGTGGAGGTGACAGGTTGGCTGCCCATGACTGCGCATTGGGATGAGGGTAGAGATAAAGGAAGTTTAGTCCCTGACATGTGGTTCCTTCTCCCTGAAGAGGGCACATAAACCTGCCAAACCCTCATTTTATGCTTCCAGCTGAGCCTTCATTCCATTTTGTTGGCACAGAGTTTGGTGACTGTCAAGACCTGCTCATCTTGCTTTTTGGCCTTTGTCAGATGACTTTTGAAGGTTTCCTAGGCTAAAGACTCATGGGCTGTACAAATATAATGGATATAGATCTGTCCTCTTGTCAAGTATGGTCTTAAAATTATATGATTTAGTGATGTTTAAAGGATCCTATGAGCTACCTGGGATAACTCGTAATTAGTAAAATGGGAAATAATGCCATCAGGTTTAGTTTTATATATCTTTTTCTTTAATTCCTTCCCATTTTACAGGTGAGCTTCAATCCCCAGGATAACACTCAGATTTGTGTCACTGGAAATGGGATGTTTAAGCTTCTCCGTTTTGCTGAGGGAACCCTGAAGCAAACTAATTTTCAGAGGGGAGAACCCCAAAACTATCTCGCCCACACCTGGGTGTCTGATGACAAGATTGTTGTTGGCACTGACACAGGCAGGCTCTTCCTCTTTGAGTCTGGAGATCAACGCTGGGAGACAAGTATCATGGTCAGGGAGCCCACCAGTGAGACGAAAAACCTGGGGGTGATCCAGGAATCCGAGAGGTAATGGCGCCCTCTGGTCAGGAGCTCTTGGAAAAATACACTCATTGTGGTAATAGCATTACACCAAAAACAGCATTCTTTAAAAATCAGTCCTATCCCCTCTACCTTAAAAATCAATGCTTTTCATTTTCCCTCTGCCTTTCTAGTGTTCTTCCATATTCAAGCACAAATTTGAAAGTTATGACCGTAACCTAGATACAATTCTTTTTATTTTTATACCTAACCTCATTTTATAAACGTTTTAGTATGACTAGTCTTCAAAACCACAGATTTTCAAAAATATGTTTTCTAATGGCTGCCTGATTTACTGAATCAATTAAATAAATGTCCACCAAACCCTTGCAGTGTGCAAGGCATCTTGCCAGGTGCTGGGAACACAGGTCCATAGGACCTTACAATTCAGTGGGAGACACCAGACCAACAAGGAAGTGCAAGGAAATATTGTCAGTCAATCTGACAAAGCATATGGGCTAAAGTGGGGGGTCAGGATAGAGCTGTCAATTTTACCTCTACTGCAACCAATAACAGTCGTATCTCATCCATATTGGAAAGTACCATTGTGTGTTCTAGACACTGCCTTAAGCCCTTTATATATATCCTCATTTGAGTCTTACCTTAAAAAGTATATATTATTATCATGCCCATTTTATAGATGAGGAAACTGAGGCTGAAAGAGGTTAAGTGCCTCACCCAGTATCACAGCACTGTTAAATGACAGGTCAGGATTCAAACCCAGATCTGTCTGACCCCAGAGCCTGAGCCTTCAACCACAATGGCACACTGTAGATGCCTCTTCCTCAGTGACTTTGGGTTCACCCATTTTCACCACCCTCCATGCCAATGACGTCTCCTTTTTTATCGTGATTATGTTGAGAACTTCCTTAAGACCATATGCCCTCCAGTTTTCTGGGTTCACCATCCTTCAGTGGGTCCAGGGCTCCAAGAATAAAGCCTCAGACTCCTGAACACATCCCTGCTGCTCGGACCCTTCTTTACATCTGCAGCATCAGCTCTTGCCTCTGTCTACCGCACATGCTTCGTGCACTCTCCTGCTTCTGGGCTTGGTCTGCCCCAACCCCGACCCCACTCCCCTGGACATAGACACATGCCTGACACAGTCCTCTTTGTCCTTCACATCTCAGCTGGGAGCTCTCAGCCTCTGCTCATCTCAGATAGGTGGTCCTTCTCTGTAACTGTCCTCAGAAAACCCTTGTTAGCTGCTGACTGGATGCTCCCATCCTACTCAGCTGCCCTTAACAGTCCTTATCACGTGCCCCCTAGACCATCAGCTTCTCAGGGCAGGAACTGTGTCAACTTATTTACCATCGTTTCACAGAGCTGTTAACACAGCATAACTCCAGTAAATGTTATATGAATGAATGAATGAATGAATGAAAACATGTGTGAATGAATGAAAGAGAAACAATGGAAGGAAGGGAGGAAGGAGAAGGGAGGCAGGGAGGAAATGGAAACCTGGATTCAAATCTCAGCTCTTGGGACTTCCCTGGTGGTCTAGTGGTTAGGACTCCACGCTTCCACTGCAGGGGGCACAGGTTCTATCCCTGGTCAGGGAACTAAGATCCTACATGCCTTGCAGCATGGCCAAAAACAAAACCAAACAAAACAAAAAAAAACAAGTCTCAGCTCTTCCCCTTATTAATTTTGCGATCTTGGAAACAACCCCTCTGAGCCACTTTTTTCCAAACAACAAAATGAATATGATAATGACAATGAAAACAGTGACCACACAGGTTTGCGAGACTTCCACATAAATGCATAACCTTCCATCTTCCATGGAGCTCGGGTAGCATTCCCAGCCAAAGGGGAGCATTTGGGCCGTGGGAAAGGGGCTCACGCTGGTTTCTCCCACACCCAAGGACAGCCCTTCTTTCTCATCCCTAGCAGGATTAATCTCTTTGGAATCGTCTCTGTTATCTTTACATGCTGTCTTCTTTTCCAGCCTGATCGAATTTCCGACAATCACCTCCCCAGTCCCTTCCTACGAGCAGGTCGTGATGGCCGGCAGCCACCACCAGCTGTCCCTGCCCCAGGTGTCTGCCATCGCAGCCTATTCCAAGGGATTTGCCTGCTCTGCTGGGCCAGGGAGAGTTCTACTGTTTGAGAAGATGGAAGAGAAGGAGTTTTACCGTGAGAGCAGGGAAATCCGGGTAAGGAGGGGAGGAAGAAGCAATACAGGGGTCCGACTGGCATTTGTTCTCTGGCAGCAGAGCACTGACAGGGCGTCTGATGCGGGGAGAGGGGCTGAGGGCTGAGCCATTTGTCCTGAGGGGAGTTTTAAGATGGGTTGGACAGAATTGGGGTATAGAATTAGGGAGATCCGGATCTGACTCCTGGGAGAGAGCTTTGGCAAATGCCATTTTCTCTTTGAAGTTCAGTGTTCCCATAATGTATATTGATATTTAATGTCAAGAAAACTACCTGGTACACAGCAAGCATTCAGTAGATATTTGGGGAATAAGTGATACACACTGTTGTGGAGAGAGAGATTATCTTGTTGGGGAAGAACCATGAAGGCTTCAAGATGTTTGAGGATAATCTTTGAGGAAGGGTCGTAGAGGATGGATAACATTTGACAGGAAGAAACAGATCAGGAATTCCAGGTGAAAGGAACAAATTAAGCAAAGGCACCACTGACAGGGAGCAAGTGGTGTGTTTGGGAGACGTCTGTTGCCCAGTGGAGGGACCTGAAGTCACTTGAAGGGAAAGAGAGGAGCTAAGGCTTGTGAAAGATGGCAAAGCCAGCTAGTGGAGTGTGTATGTAAATGGGCAGGCATCCTGCTTTCAGTGAGGAAGCATTATGCTTCAGAAAAGTAATCTGCCGTTGCTGCATGGTGTGGGCGATTTGGGGGCGTTGAATATGAAGTGGTTAAATACACAATGAATGAGTCACACTTGACTCTGAGGTTTACTGGCTGAGTGACTTCACATGAGTTGCTGAATCTAGCAAACCTGTGTCTCTTTGTTAAGGAAATAGCCTATCCCTTGTGGTTATCGAAAGGATTAAACGACATCTGTGTAATCACTGATGCAGTGCCTGTGCTTGATAAATGATACTAGTTATTGCCACCGTTAGGGATCAGTTCTGAGGCTTTTTTGTTACTGAAGCGAAAACGCAGTGAGGTCTAGGATCACAGCAGTGGGAAACAGAGAGAGCCTTTGTGAAGGTTAAGTCTGTAGGACGTTCCCTGAGCAGATGTGGGAGCCCAGAGATAAGGAGCTCTCAGGGAGAATGCCCAGGCTCTGTGCTGGATGCTGGGAAAGGATGCCACAGCACGAAAACTAGAGGTGAGAGCAAGGTGGGTGGGGGCTCGGGGGGACCACTGTGAGTTTACTTTGCCTATAAAGCAGGTCATTCTTTTGTGTGCTTATTCATGTAACAAATATTTATTGAGTGTTTACTATGTGCCAGGCTCTATGCTCGGGACTGGGATACAGATGAGAAGTAACCACACTAAGACTTGCCCTTAGAGCTCAGTCAACAAATAAACAAGCAAATATGAACAGATTGTTGGATGAGATCAATTCTGTGACGAAAATAAAACCAGGAAAGGACAGGGAACGAGAGGGGCTTCTGTTCTAGAGAAAGTGACCTGGGGAGGCCTCGCTGAGGAATGTTGACATTTGACCAGAGACAAGGATAAAGTGAAGCAGTTGGATATGTGGTTTAGACCTTGGGAGTGAGATCAGTATATCCACCACACACACACACACACACACACACACACACCCATAGTGCTTGGCTTGTATCTGGCACGTAGTCAATGCTTTATTTTCACTGTTTTAAGTATTTATTATTGTAATTACCTTACTACTATTGTTTTCACTGAACCCTTATATTAGGTGAAATCACTGAGAGAGAAAATATAGAGCCAAAAAGAGAACTGAGGACAAAACTTAGCATTTCCTAATTTCAAGACTGGGACAGGATAAGAATCCAGCAGGGCACTGAGAAGGTGTTGTCCTTCACTCATTCAGTCAACAAATGTCCGTCGTGCACCTATCACGGGCCAGGCTCTGTGGTGTGGCCTGCGGTGGGCGAATCAGACGTGGGCGCTTCCCTCAGGGACCTCACTGTCTGAGGGAGGGCCGTGAGGCCACACCACACGATCACTGAGCGCCTGCTATGTGTCAGGCCCTGCTCCAAGCACCAGGAGACAGACGTGGGGACAGACACGGTCCTCGGTCTGTGGGCTCCCATTCTACTTTACACAGTGTGATGCGTGTGACAGCAGAGGGAACCCCGGGTGTGGTGGGCACATTGAGGGAACATCAGGGCCCACTCAGCCCAGGGTGGTCAGGGAGGGCTTCCCAGAGCCCTTGCTGTTCTGGCGAGGCAGGGAGAGTAGACTTCATGAGGATGGGTTAGGGGGTACATAGGAAGACAGGACTCCAGGCAGGAGCAGGGCAGCACAGGAGGCCAGGGCCTTCTAGGGAGGAAGGTGCCAAGGTCACTGCTGCAGGCTCTAGAAAAGCCTAGAAGATGAGGGCTGAGCAGGGGCATCAGGCTTTGGTGATGTTTATGAGAACAGTTTCAGTAAATGATGCGGTGGAAGCCACATTATAAGGAATTAAGAACGGAGTGGGTGGTAAGGAAGTGGAGATGGTACGTGCAGACCAGCCTTTCAGTAAGTTTGGTTGTTAGTGGAAGGAGAGAAATAGCAGGGAAAAGGAAATCTAGTTTCATAATGTCCACTAGGAACTCCGGCCCCCTGAGACCGCTGCAGGAGCTGCGGGACCCCTTCTCTTCTCTCTGCCCTGTCACCCACTCCACGTGGTAGAAGGGCTGCCACCTTCCCCTCTACTGCCCTGGATCACACACTGTGTACCTGGTGCAGGTGGGCGCCCACACTGGGCTCCCAACAGCTGGGCAAGAGTCGGGGTTAGGCTAACGCTGGTTGCGAGGGGGGATCTCAAACTGAGATGTACAGGTGGATCAGTTTCACCTGTACCGCTGCCTTGTTATTCAGCCACTAATCACTTAAAGGTGAGTAGGAAACCCACAGGAACGGAGGCCCCTCAAGCCCTCCCTTCTCCACATCTGAGGAGGATCCAGAAAGCATGGTCAGGAGTCTATAAGCTACAGTATCTGAGAGAATCTGAAAGCCCGAGGACACCCTGACAATGTGAGGGCACTGCTGATCGCTGTCCTGTGTCTTGGGCAGATTCCTGTGGACCCACAGAGCAATGACCCGAGTCAGTCAGACAAACAGGACGTGCTCTGCATGTGCTTCAGCCCCTCCGAGGAAACTCTGATCGCCAGCACCAGCAAGAACCAGCTCTACAGCATCACCATGTCCCTGACGGAGATCAGCAAGGTGAGTCTCCCAGCGGTGCTTCCTTCCAGCCCGGGGACTGGTCACCATGTGGGAAAATTTTAGTCCAATTCCTGAGTGCAGGCTCACTCACCACTTCATAACAGAGCAAAAGAAACTCAAATTTCAAGCTGTCTGTGTAAGGAGCGCTCCGATACCCTGGGCGGCGGGGGGAGAGGTGCCCGGGAATGTGATTGCTGCAGCCTCTTTGGAGAACACCCTGGAGACATCTGTCAGATTTAAATTGTACCTGTCTTTAACCCAGCAAGCAAGTGTACTTCAGGTATTTAATGTATGGCTATACCTGCTTCTGTGCACAGAGATGTATATATGTAAAGGTTTATCATTGCTTTTTGGTTTTTGTTTGTTTGTTTTAATTTATTTATTTTTTATTTATTTTTATGGCTGTGTTGGGTCTTCGTTTCTGCGCGAGGGCTTTCTCTAGTGGCCACAAGCGGGGGCCACTCTTCATCGCGGTGCGCGGGCCTCTCATTATCGCGGCCTCTCTTGTTGCGGAGCACAGGCTCCAGACGCGCAGGCTCAGCAATCGTGGCTCACGGGCCCAGTTGGTCCGCGGCATGTGGGATCTTCCCAGACCAGGGCTCGAACCCGCATCGCCTGCATTGGCAGGCAGACTCTCAACCACTGCACCACCAGGGAAGCCCTGCTTTTTGTTTTTAAATAACAAAGAAAGCCAGTATGAATACACTGCAGACACTGCAACAAAAAAGCGGTATTAAAGATAAAAAGAATCACTTTGTACTTATAAAAGGTTCACTTCATCAAGCAGACATTAGTTTTAAATTTGTATGCACCTAATAGCATGGACTCAAAATATATCCAGCAAACTTTGGCAGAACAACAAGGAAAATAAACCACCTACAATGGTAGATTTTAATATATCTTTCTCAGTAAGGGTGGTTTTCTAAATAACAGCTGTATTGAGTTATAATTCATTATACAGTTCACCTATTTAAAGTGTACAATACAATGGTTTTTAATTTTTTTTTTTTTTTTTTTTTTTTTTTTGGCTGTGTTGGGTCTTCGTTGCTGTGCGAGGGCTTTCTCCAGTTGCGGAGAGCGGGGGCCACTCTTCATTGCGGTGCGCGGGCCTCTCACTGTCGCGGCCTCTCTTGTTGCGGAGCACAGGCTCCAGACGCACAGGCTCAGTAGCTGTGGCTCACAGGCCCAGTTGCTCCGCGGCATGTGGGATCCTCCCAGACCAGGGCTCGAACTCGTGTCCCCTGCATTGACAGGCAGACTCTCAACCGCTGCACCACCAGGGAAGCCCTACAATGGTTTTTAGTATATTCACAGAGTTGTGCAGCCATTACCTCCATCAATTTTAGAACACTTTCATCACTTAAAAAAAAAATATGCCCTTTAGCTATTATGCTCCCACCATCCCATCTGCCTCCCTCCCAGCTGTAGCCAACCACTAATGTCTTGTGTCTGTATAGATTTGCCTTTTCTGAACATTGCACACCAATATGTGGACTCTTGGGACTGGCCTCTTTCCCTTAGCACAATGTTTTTAAGTTTCATCCATGTGGTAGCATGTATCAGTACTCCACTCCTTTTTTTTTTTTTTTGGCTGCGTTGGGTCGTTGAGGCATGCAGGATCTTTCGTTGCGGTGCTTGGCATGCAGGATCTTTCGTTGCAGCGCTCAGGCTTTTCTCTAGTTGTGGCAAGCGGGTTTTCCCTCTCTAATTGTGTTGTGCAGGCTCCAGGGTGCATGGGTGCTGCAGTTTGCGGCACGTGGGCTCTCTCCTTGAGGTGCGTGAGCTCAGTAGTTGCAGTGCGTGGGCTTAGTTGCCTCACAGCATGTGGGATCCTAGGTCCCCAATCAGGGATTGAACCTGCGTACCCTGCATTGGAAGGCAGATTCTTTACCACTGGACCACCAGGGAAGTCCCTTGTACTCCATTCCTTTTCATGGCCAAATAATATTCCATTGCATGGCTGTACCACTTTTGTTGGTCTAATCATCAGTTGATGAACATTTGGGCTGTTTCTACCTTTTAGATATTATAAATACTGCTGCTATAAACATCTGTGTACAAGTTTTTCTGTAGACATATGTTTCTATCCTTCTGGGTGTATACCTAGGAGTGGAATTCCTGGGTCATGTAGTAACTCAATATTTAAACATTTAAGGAACTGCCAGATAGTTTTCCAAGGTGCTTCCAAGGTGCTGCACCATTTATATTCCTATCAGCTGTGTACGAGTGTTCTCATTTCTATTTTTGCCAACATTTGTTCTTATCTGATTTTTAAATTACACTCACTCCCTCTTGCAAGAGCACCAGAATCACAACTAACTGCTGAACAATCATCAGCAGGAAGACACTGGAACTCACCAAAAAAGATACCCCACATCCAAAGACAAAGGAGAAGCCGCAATGAGATGGTAGGAGGGGTGCAATCACAATAAGATCAAATCCCATAACTGCTGGGTGGGTGACTCACAAACTGGAGAACACTTATACCACAGAAGTCCACCCACTGGAGTGAAGGTTCTGAGCCCCACGTCAGGCTTCCCAACCTGGGGGTCCGGCAACGGGAGGAGGAATTCCTAGAGAATCAGACTTTGAAGCCTAGGGGATTTGATTGCAGGACTTCAACAGGACTGGGGGAAACAGAGACTCCACTCTTGGAGGGCACACACAAAGTAGTGTGTGCATCGGAACCCACGGGAAGGAGCAGTGACCCCACAGGAGACTGAATCAGACCTACCTGCTAGTGTTGGAGGGTCTCCTGCAGAGGCGGGGGGTGGCTGTGTCTCACCGTGAGGACAAGGACACTGGCAGCAGAAGTTCTCAGAAGTACTCCTTGGTGTGAGCCCTCCCAGAGTAGCCATTAGCCCCACCAAAGAGCCTGGGTAGGCTCCAGTGTTGGGTTGCCTCAGGCCAAACAACCAACAGGGAGGGAACCCAGCCCCACCCATCAGCAGACAAGTGGATTAAAGTTTTACTGAGCTCTGCCCACTAGAGCAACAGCCAGCTCTACCTACCACCAGTCCCTTCCATGAAGAAACTTGCACAATCCTCTGAGATAGCCTTATCCACCAGAAGGCGGACAGCAGAAGCAAGAAGACCTACAGTCCTGCAGCCTGTGGAACAAAAACCACATTCACAGAAAGATAGACAAGATGAAAAGGCAGGGAGCTATGTACCAGATGAAGGAACAAGATAAAACCCCAGAAAAACAACTAAATGAAGTGGAGATAGGCAACCTTCCAGAAAAAGAATTCAGAATAATGATAGTGAAGATGATCCAGGACCTTGGAAAAAGAACAGAGGCAAAGATCGAGAAGATGCAAGAAATGTTTAACAAAGACCTAGAAGAATTAAAGAACAAACAAACAGAGATGAACAATACAATAACTGAAATGAAAACTACACTAGAAGGAATCAATAGCAGAATAACTGAGGCAGAAGAATGGATAAGTGACCTGGAAGACAGAATGGTGGAATTCACTGCTGCTGAACAGAATAAAGAAAAAAGAATGAAAAGAAATGAAGACAGCCTAGGAGACCTCTGGGACATTAAAGGCAACAACATTCACATTATAGAGGTCCCAGAAGGAGAAGAGAGAGAGAAAGGACCCGAGAAAATATTTGAAGAGATTATAGTTAAAAACTTCCCTAACATGGGAAAGGAAATAGCCACCCAAGTCCAGGAAGCCCAGAGAGTCCCATACAGGATAAACCCAAGGAGAAACACACCGAGACACATAGTAATCAAGTTGGCAAAAATTAAAGAGAAAGAAAAATTATTGAAAGCAGCCAGGGAAAAATGACAAATAACATACAAGGGAACTCCCATAAGGTTAACAGGTGATTTCTCAGCAGAAACTCTACAAGCCAGGAGGGGGTGGCAGGACATATTTAAAGTGATGAAAGGGAAGAACCTACAACCAAGACTACTCTACCTGGCAAGGATCTCATTCAGATTCTATGGAGAAATCAAAACCTTTACAGACAAGCAAAAGCTAAGAGAATTCAGCACCACCAAACCAGCTCTACAACAAATGCTAAAGGAACTTCTCTAAGTGGGAAACACAAGAGAAGAAAAGGACCTACAAAAACAAACCCAAAACAATTAAGAAAATGGTATTAGGAACATACATATCAATAATTACCTTAAACGTGTATGGATTAAATGCTCCAACCAAAAGACACAGGCTTGCTGAATGGATACGAAAACAAGACCCATATATATGCTGTCTACAAGAGATGCACTTCAGACCTAGGGACACACACAGACTGAAACTGAGGGGATGGAAAAAGATATTCCATACAAATGGAAATCAAAAGAAAGCTGGAGTAGCAATACTCATATCAGAAAAAATAGACTTTCGAATAAAGAATGTTACAAGACACAAGGAAGGACACTACATAATGATGAAGGAATCAATCCAAGAAGAAGATATAACTATTATAAATATATATGCACCCAACATAGGAGCACCTCAATACATAAGGCAACTGCTAACAGCTATAAAAGAAGAAATTGACAGTAACACAATAATAGTGGGGGACTTTTAATGCCTCACTTGCCCCAATGGACAGATCATCCAGACAGAAAGTTAATAAGGAAACACAAGCTTTAAATGACACAACGGACCAGAGAGATGTAATTGATATTTATAAGACATTCCTTCCAAAAATAGCAGATTACACTTTCTTCTCAAGTGCGAATGGAACATTCTCCAGGGTAGGTCACATCTTGGGTCACAAATCAAGCCTCAGTAAATTTAAGAAAATTGAAATCATATCAAGCATCTTTTCTGACCACAACGCTATGAGATTAGAAATCAATTACAGAGGAAAAAACGTAAAAAACACAAACACATGGAGGCTAAACAATATGTTACTAAATAACCAAGAGATCACTGAAGAAATCAAAGAGGAAATCAAAAAATACCTAGAGACAAATGACAATGAAAACACGACGATCCAAAACCTATGGGATGCAGCAAAAGCAGTTCTAAGAGGGAGGTTTATAGCAATACAATCCTACCTCAAGATACAACAAACATCTCAAATAAACAATCTAACCTTACACCTAAAGGAACTAGAGAAAGAAGAACAAACAAAACCCAAAGTTAGTAGAAGGAAAGAAATCATAAAGATCAGAGCAGAAGTAAATGAAATCGAAACAAAGAAAACAATAGCAAAGATCAATAAAACTAAAAGTTGGTTTTTTGAGAAGATAAACAAAATTTATAAGCCATTAGCCAGACTCATCAAGAAAAAGAGGGAGAGGACTCAAATCAATAAAATTAGAAATGAAAAAGGAGAAGTTACAACAGACACCATAGAAATACAATGCATCCTAAGAGACTACTACAAGCAACTCTATGCCAATAAAATGGACAACCTGCAAGAAATGGACAAATTCTTAGAAAGGTATAACCTTCTGAGACTGAACCAGGAAGAAACAGAAAATATGAACAGACCAATCACAAGTAATGAAATTGAAACTGTGATTAAAAATCTTCCAACAAGAAAAAGTTCAGGACCAGATGGCTTCACAGGTGAATTCTATCAAACATTTAGAGAAGAGCTAACACCCATCCTTCTCAAACTCTTCCAAAAAATTGCAGAGGAAGGAATACTCCCAAACTCATTCTATGAGGCCACCATCACCCTGATACCAAAACCAGACAAAGATACTACAAAAAAAGAAAATTACAGACCAATATCACTGATGAACATAGATGCAAAAATCCTCAACAAAATACTAGCAAACGGGATCCAACAACACATTAAAAGGATCATACACCATGATCAAGTGGGATTTATCCCAGGGATGCAAGGATTCTTCAATATACGCAAATCAATCAATGTGATATACCATATTAACAAATTGAAGAATAAAAACCGTATGATCATCTCAATAGATGCAGAAAAAGCTTTTGACAAAATTCAACACCCAGTTATGATAAAAAACTCTCCAGAAAGTGGGCATAGAGGGAACCTACCTCAACATAATAAAGGCCATATATGACAAACCCACAGCAAACATCATTCTCAATGGTGAAAAACTGAAAGCATTTCCTCTAAGATCAGGAACAAGACAAGGATGTCCACTCTCACCACTATTATTCAACATAGTTTTGGTAGTACTAGCCATGGCAATCAGAGAAGAAAAAGAAATGAAAGGAATACAAATTGGAAAAGAAGTACAACTGTCACTGTTTGCAGATGGCATGATACTATACATAGAGAATCCTAAAGATGCCACCAGAAAACTACTGGAGCTAATCAATGAATTTGGTAAAGTTGTAGGATACAAAATTAATGCACAGAAATCTCTTGCATTCCTATACACTAATGATGAAAAATCTGAAAGAGAAATTAAGGAAACACTCCCATTTACCATTGCAACAAAAAGGATAAAATACCTAGGAATAAACCTATCTAGGGAGACAAAAGACCTGTATGCAGAAAACTATAAGACACTGATGACAGAAATTAAAGATGATACAAACAGATGGAGAGATATACCATGTTCTTGGATTGGAAGAGTCAATATTGTGAAAATGACTATACTACCCAAATCAATCTAAAGATTCAATGCAATCCCTATCAAATTACCAATGGCATTTTTTATAGAACTAGAACAAAAAATCTTAAAATTTGTATGGAGACACAAAAGACCCTGAATAGCCAAAGCGGTCTTGAGGGAAAAAAGCGGAGCTGGAGGAATCAGACTCCCTGACTTCAGACTATACTACAAAGCTACAGTAATCAAGATAATATGGTATTGGCACAAAAACAGAAATATAGATCAATGGAACAGGATAGAAAGCCCAGAGATAAACCCATGCACGTATGGTCAACTAATCTATGACAAAGGAGGCGAGGATATACAATGGAGAAAGGACAGTGTCTTCAATAAATGGTGCTGGGAAAACTGGACAGCTACATGTAAAAGAATGAAATTAGAACACTCCCTAACACCATACACAAAATAAACTCAAAATGGATTAGAGACCTAAATGTAAGACCGGACATATAAAACTTTTCTAGGAAAACATAGGAAGAACACTCTTTGACATAAATCACAGCAAGGTCTTTTTTGATCCACCTCCTCGAGTAATGGAAGTAAAAACAAAAATAAACAAATGGGACCTAATGAAACTTAAAAGTTTTTGCACAGCAAAGGAAACTACAAACAAGACGAAAAGACAACCCTCAGAATGGGAGAAAATATTTGCCAACGAGTCAATGGACAAAGGATTAATCTCCAAAACATATAAACAGCTCATGCAGCTCAATATTAAAAAAACAAACAACCCAATCCAAAAATGGGCAAAAGACCTAAATAGACATTTCTCCAAAGAAGACATACAGGTGACAGAGAAGCACATGAAAAGATGCTCAACATCACTAATTATTAGAGAAATGCAAATCAAAACTACAGTGAGGTATCACCTCACACCAGAGAGGGCATCATCAGGAAATCTACAAACAACAAATGCTGGAGAGGGTGTGGAGAACAGGGAACCCTCTTGCACTGTTGGTGGGAATGTAAATTGATACAGCCACTATGGAGAACAGTATGGAGGTTCCTTAAAAAACTAAAAATAGAATTACCATATGACCCAGCAATCCCACTACTGGGCATATACCCAGATAACACCATAATTCAAAAAGACACATGCACACCAATGTTCATTGCAGCAGTGTTTACAATAGCCAGGACATGGAAGCAACCTAAATGCCCATCGATAGACGAATGGATAAAGAAGATGTGGTACATATATACAATGGACTATTACTCAGCCATAAAAAGGAACGAAATTGGGTCATTTGTAGAGACGTGGATGGATCTAGAGACTGTCATACAGAGTGAAGTAAATCAGAAAGAGAAGAACAAATATCGTATATTAACACATATATGTGGAACCTAGAAAAATGGTACAGGTGAACCGGTTTGCAGGGCAGAAATTGAGACACAGATGTAGAGAACAAACATATGGACACCAAGGGGGGAAAATGGTGGGGGGGGTGGGGGGGGTGGGGGGGGTGGGATGAATTGGGAGATTGGGATTGACATGTATACACTAATATGTATAAAATGGATAACTAATAAGAACCTGCTGTATAAAAAAGTAAATAAAATAAAATTCAAAATAAATTACATTCATAATGGATGTTGCTCTGTAGTTTTCTTGTGATGCCTTTATCTGCTTCTGGTATCCAGGTAATACTGGCCTCATAGAATGAGGTGCAGAGACATGGCAGAAAAGAGAGAATTGCTTTTGTTTTAACATAACAGAGATTTGAGTGTACTTAAAAGCTTGTCAGCTAATATATAAGTATGATAAGTATACTGATAAGTATATCAGTATGTTGTATACCCCAAACTAAGACATTTTTATCATTTCACCTGGGGGCGCCTCATTCACAAGGACTCAGAAAGGACTAATTTGATGGCTGGATCCCCAGTCTGTCCACTTTCTCTGTGTAGAGGGGTGAGCTCATTGCCTAGAGCGTCTCTCCCTGCTGGTGGGCAGGGCCTCTCAGAAGGAAGGCTGCGTGGGGAGGAGAGAACTAGACCAGAGAGTGGGACCTCTCTCTGCGAGTTTCCACTCTCTCTCCCAGGCTGGAAAAGTTTCCTGCCTGTCTCTGCATGTACACTCTGCCCTCCAGCCCCTGAATTACATTCTGTTTGGCTGCCAGAGTGATCTTTTCAAATCCCAGACGTGGTTATCGCAAAATACACATCCTCCACCACCTCCACCGTCATCACAGCTGCGATCCTTCAGTGGCCTCCCTCCTGGTGCTCTGAGAAGAACTGAACTAGGTGCACAGGGCTGGGCAATGTCTGGCCCAGGCTGCCCTCCGCAGCCCCATCCCACCATTCCACCTGATAGGACTGGCCTTTCTGATCACCATGAGTCTGCATGTTCCCTCTGCCAAAAGGCTTCAGTATGCTCCTACCTCTGCCTGGGGCACTCTTATACTGTCCCCTTCCCCACATTAGTTCTTGCTCATCCTTCAGGGGGAAAAAAAAAAAAACTAGTAGAAATGTGCTAGTAGAGACAGCGAGATTGAAGATATTGGAGAAAGAAGGGGAAGCAGATGGAGAAGAACGGGAATAATCTGTGCCTACCCCAACCCCAGCCCAGCACCTCTTTCTGACATAGTAGAGACGGGAAGCGTCTGGATTTGAGGGGATTGCCAGCTCAGCCTTTGCCTTGGCTTGTGAACAAAGTGTGTACACCTCATTAAATTCCCCAGTCATCACTCCTCATTCCGGTGTCCCAGGTGTAATGTCTCTGATGACAGACCCCTGGAATCTACACGAGCAGTGCAATAGGATACATTTTAACTTAAAATCATTCACCCAACTCTCCTTGCTGCTGCTGGTGGAGTAACATAGTCTCTCTGCAGAGAAATTTGGGAGTTCTCATGAAGATTTTGAAAATCATTCACACCGTTTTGCCCTGTATTCCACTTCTAGAAATACATCTGTTGTGTGGGTCCCAACCTGTTAGTGGTGATGCCTTCAGCTAGGAATGCCGGAGGCACTCCCTGGGGGCTGTATTACTCCTAGCAAAGGTCCCACATGCACTTCCCCCACCAGGGCCAATGCTGTGGCCTGACTGGCCCTTTGGTTCTTATTGTGACTGTAGGATGTACTTCATCAAAAACCATCAGGGAACTTTGAGGAACAAGATTTCTTACTCACAGGTCCTGGAGGGTACAGAGCAAGCCCAAGGGCCACACAGTGAGGCCATGGGTAAAGAGAGAGGTGGACCTGGGGCTCTGCCTTTATTAGGGTTTGAAAGTGGGGTGTCTAGGGTTTTGCGAGTTCACTATTTATTTATTTAATGGTCATTTAGCCATGAGAGTGGGAATTAGGGCACAGGAAGAGAAAAGTGGGGTCACTCAAGAAGTCAGTTATTTAAGTTATCCAGGACTTTCTACAAAAGGGGTCTTCAAGGGTGGGGACGACTTAATTCCTTGGCAGGTTATTTGGCTGGTAGCTGTGTCATACAACTGGCAATATGTTTATTCAAGATGGATGTCCTTTGAAATAGATGCCTTGAGACTCAAAAGCTTAATGTCAGGCATTTACCCTACAGTACCTAAGGAAGTAATCAGAGAGGAACACAGACTTACATGCAAGAATATTTAGTCTAGTGTTACCCCTAACTAACAAAAATCAGAGACCACTTAAATATTCCTATAGTAGAAGGATAGATAAATTAAATTCTGGTATATTCATAGAATAAAATATTTTATTTCCATTAAGATGATGTTTTAAAATAATAATGGTATAGGAAAATATGCATAATGTTAAAGCAGTTTGCCCACAGCCTGATTTTTGTGCATCTGGGCTAATTAACATCCATAAGTAGTAATGAGAGCTGGAGTGCATAACCAGCCTTTGCTTCCTCTGCCTGATCTCATTCTGTATGATTTCTCCAGGGGAAGACTGCCCACTTTGAGTATCTGATGTACCCGCTACACTCAGCGTCCATCACTGGTCTAGCTACTTGCATCCGCAAACCCCTCATTGCCACCTGCTCTGTGGATCGGTCTGTTCGCATCTGGAATTACGAATCAAAGTAAGGAATGAAAGGCTTTGCTACTGTGATATGCACGATTTCAGTTGTTAAATTTTCCATGCGAATTATTTTAATTAGAGGTTTGAAATTTTAATTACTTAGAAGCTTTCAGTTGGAAAACTTTTTTTTTTAATCAAGTCAGTCAAGCTACCTTATTCTCTTTACTATTCACTCCTGCATGAGCTAGAAAATCACTTTGTACTTTATTCAGTACTTGCTACGTGCCAGACACTATGCTTGGCACGAGGGACATAAAGAAACATCCCAATATCTCCCATCCTTACGTACCTCCTGTGTCCTTCTAGCTTTCCTATCCCCTCACCCCCACTAGACCTGCTTTTTGTCCCACGGAGCTCTCCAGACCATTGATTTGCCCTTTGAATCCAGATCACTGCCCCAACCACCTTCGGCTCCCAGTGATTTTTTCCTCCTGGCATAGCTTCCTTGAGACTCTCCAGCCTAGATTGGCCCCATAATGTAACTTCTTTGCTCTTGTATATAGCTGCTGGGGCTGCTAGAAAAAAAAATTGTGCAATACTTCTGATTTGGAAATCTAAATGGAGCTGTGCCTTCCACATCTCTAGACAACCCCATATTCAGTCCCCCTACTTGCCATACTCATTGCTGGACACTATCCCCAAGTAACCAAAATCTAGAAAAAGAGGCACCAATAATTGCAAGTAATAAAGTATCTCAAACGCTAGGATAAAAATATGTACCAGATACAATGGAGGACTTGAGGGACTCAGTGGGCTAGACTTATATTCAATAATTTATCTTTTTCACAGCACCCTGGAACTATTTAAGGAATACCAAGAAGAAGCTTATACAATCAGCCTTCACCCATCTGGACACTACATTGTAGTAGGGTTTGCTGACAAACTACGCCTTATGAATCTACTCATTGATGATATACGTTCTTTCAAAGAATATTCTGTCAGAGGGTGCAAAGAGGTAAGAACTGCTGGATATAAAGGTCTAGTTTCTTGGAAAGCCAGAGTTGAAATATCAAGAACTAGCACAACTGGGGAGGTAGGACCAAAGACTGTCTTAGAGAATTCTGGTGGCTTAAAAAGAAATCCAATTCTCCCACCAAACTTATTGAGTATGTTGGTTCTATCCTCTTTCTTTTATGCCCACCAAAATATATCACTGAACCAAACCATATGAGATCCCACCTGTGATCAGTTCTCTCTGTGACTGTGGAGTAATTTTTTTTTAAAGCATTAAAAAGAAAGTTATCACAGAATCAGAGTCACAGCTGGGAAGGCGAGTTTGGCGATTGGGAGGAGCCAGGGAAAATTAGCAACAGGGAGAGACAATAGCCCATCAGATTGCCCCCTGAAGTGACTTGTGGAATCAAGACAGTGATTTGAGGAATTGCTCCCCTGTTCTGAAACTTCTTCTGCAGACAAAATGAGGGTTCTATTCTCTGATCCAAGCACCTTCATGATTCGTGCACGTGGTAGCGTCAGCATCTTGGCCAATATGAGCTACAGGAATAGTGAAAGTGAAGATGTCAGCCACTTCTCAGTCCTATTTGCACCTTCCCCTGATTCCCAGTCCTACGCATGGTTTCACCCTGAACTCAACTGTAACCTCCAGATAGACTACTCTGTCTTTCATTCTTGCTCTCTTCCTGTATTTCCTGGTAGTGTTGCTTTAGCAACGGAGGTCACCTGTTTGCTGCAGTCAATGGGAATGTGATTCACATTTTTTCCACCACCAGCCTGGAGAACGTCTCGAATCTGAAAGGACACACAGGGAAGGTAAGTGAGTGAACAGTGTCCAAGGAAACAAGGACACAGAGCCAAGCATCATGCTAGCCAATGGGGTATAAGTGAACAAAAGAGAAGTGACTCCTTTCCCTTGAAGGTCCCTGTCTAGTTGGGGGAAATGACAATAAAACAAATGCACAGACAGATTTAAGTACTAACTGTAGTAAACTCAGTGAAAGAAAAATATGGGTTGTTATGAGAGGAAGTGATGAGGAGTGGGCATGATGAGGGAAATTGGGATGTTCACAAAGGCTTGGTCCTAAGGAGTGGGTCGGAATTAATCAGACAGAGCTGGTGGGGAAAATCATTGCAGATAGAGATCCAAAGACCCTGGGCTTCCCTGGTGGCACAGTGGTTAAGAATCCGCCTGCCAATGCAGGAGACACGGGTTCAAGCCCTGGTCCAGGAAGATCCCAAATGCCGCAGAGCAACTAAGCCCGTGTGCCACAGCTACTGAGCCTGTGCTCTACAGGCCGTGAGCCACAACTACTGAGCCCATGAGCCACAACTACTGAGCCCACGTGCCACAACTACTGAAGCCCGCACACCACAACTACTGAGCCTGTGTGCCTAGAGCCCATGCTCTGCAGCAAGAGAAGCCACCACAATGAGAATCCCACGCACCGCAACCAAGAGTAGCCTCCTCTCACTGCAACCAGAGAAAAGCCAATGTGCAGCAACAAAGACTCAAAGCAGCCAAAAATAAATAAATAAACAAAGACCCTGAGATGGGAGATTTCTAAGGGTATAGGAGGAACCATCTGTGAGGCTGAAGCATAGGTATCAGGAATGAAACTGAGATTGGTGAGGTTAGCAGCAACCCAAGTTTATGGAACCTTGTTCATGGAAACTTGTAGGCCTTTTAAGGATTTTATACGTTATCCTTCTTGTTCCATGAAATCATTGAAGACTTTTAGGACAAGAAATGATATGACCATATTTGCATTTTAAAAGATTACTTTGGCTGCAGAATAAAGATTGTATTGAAAAGGACGAGGGTGGAAATGGTAAGGAGATTGTTATCTACATGATAAATGATTAGTATTTTAGACCAGGATGGAGGTGGTACCAATAGAAGAAGTGGATGGATTCAAAAGATATTTAGAAAGTAAAACCAGTAGTTCCTGAAGATAAAGTAGATATGGAGCATGCAGAAAAGGGAGAGACTAAAGATTGAAAGGGTAAGAAGTCAGCAGATGAATTTGGAGAGAACAAGCAATGGGAAAAGAAAAGCATTCTAAGCAGCAGGATGTGTTGTAGATGAAGGAATGGGAGTATAGAATAGGATGATGGTTTGTGGTTTATAGGGCACATTTAAGGAGTGATAGAAGGAGGAGCTGGAGAAGTTTGCTGCACCACGGAGTGTGTATGCCATGCCAAGGAATTGAACATTAGTCTGTAGGTGATGAGAAACAATTGGAAGGATTTAAGAAAGGAAGTAATGGTATCAGAAAGATAATTCTCCAAACAGTGTTGAGGATGGATTAGAGGGGAGGGAAGTTGGAGTGAAGGAGATCAGCTAGGAAATGAGGGTGAAAGAGGAGCTAGGAACTAAACCATGGCTTTAGTAGTAGGGACAGAGAGAAAAAAGATATTAAGCTCCATTTTGGACACGTTATGTTTGATGTGTCCAGGAGTGTGATATATTAGTGCAGAGGTCAGAAAGAAGTCAAGGCTAAAAATTCCAATTCAGGGGAGTAGGTGGTAGTCAGTAGAAGTCAGAAGCATAGATTAGATCACCAAGGGCTCATGCAGAATCTGAGATCTTGGGCAGGAGATGAGTGACCAACATTTAAGGGACTGGTAAAGAAGAGAGAGACTGCAAATGAAGTACAAAGAGAACCTGGAATCGAGGAATTGTATCAAAGAAGCCAGGGAACTGGTTTCCAAAAGGATAAAGTAGTCAGTGGTATTAAATGTCAGAGAGTGGGATGTGAATACTAAAAAGTGACCACTGAGTTTAGCAATTAACAGGTCATAAGCAAAAGTGCTGTTAAGCACAAGCAGTACTGGGAGTTGCTGCGCTTCCTCAGCTTCAGCAGTGTGACTGCGGAGATGCAGAGGAAAGCACACCAGGTGAATGTGATGCTCTTTCCAGGACCATGCACACCCCCATAGGAGGCCCTACCTCACCAACCCAGGAGAGCAGCCATGTTTCATCACTTTACAAGAATTTATAACACTTGTCTCCAACCAGGGATATATGTTAGGCTTACATGTGTAATACTGCAAGAAAAAACAAAAACAAAAGAAAATATAAATGGAGCATGCAGCTAAAGCCATGCATACAGGGAAATTTATAACATTAAATACATGTATTGGAAAAGTGAAAAAGATGAAAATCAGTGATATAACCATCCAGCTCAATAAATTAGAAATAGAACAGCAAATTAATTCAAAGACAACAAAAGAAAGGACGTCATAAGGATAAGAGCAGGAGTTAATGAAACAGAGAACATTCACACAATAGAAGATCATCAAAGCCAAAACTTGATTTTTTTTTAATTTTTATTTTTTTTACATCTTTATTGGAGTATAATTGCTTTACAATGGTGTGTTAGTTTCTGCTGTATAACAAAGTGAATCAGCTATACATATACATACATCCCCATATCCCCTCCCTCTTGCGTCTCCCCTCCCACCCTCCCTATCCCACCCCTCTAGGTGGTCACAGAGCACTGAGCTGATCTCCCTGTGCTATGCAGGTGCTTCCCACTAGCTATCTGTTTTACATTTGGTAGTATATGTATGTCCATGCCACTCTCACTTCTTCCCAGCTTACCCTTCCCCCTCCCCATGTCCTCAAGTCCATTCTCTGTGTCTGCCTCTTTATTCCTGTCCTGCCCCTGCGTTCTTCAGACCCTTTTTTTTTTTTTTTTTAGATTCCATATATATGTGTTAGCATACGGTATTTGTTTTTCTCTTTCTGACTTACTTCACTCTGTATGACAGACTCTAGGTCCATCTACCTCACTACAAATAACTCAATTTTGTTTCTTTTTATGGCTGAGTAATATTCCATTGTATATATGTGCCACATCTTCTTTATCCATTCATCTGTCAATGGACACTTAGGTTGCTTCCATGTCCTGACTATTGTAAATAGAGCTGCAATGAACATTGTGGTACATGACAAAACTTGATTTTTTGAAAACACAAAATGAACAAACCTTTAGCATAACTGATTAAGGGAAGAAAAAGAGAGAAGATATAAGTAACCAATGTGAGGAATGAAAAGGGGATATCACTACAGGTCCTATAGACATTTAAAAAGATCATAAGAGGATATTATGAACAACTTTATGCAAATAAATGTGAATACATAGACGAACTGACAAATTCCTAGAAAAATTGAATCTGTAATTTAAAACCTTCTGACAAAGAAAACTATCACTGAAGAAGTATATCAAATTTTAAGGAAAACATGACACTAATCTTGAAAAAACTCTTCTAGAGAATTAAAAAAAAAAAAAAAAAAGCAAATACTTCCAAAATTGTTCTAGGAGGTCAGCATAATTGTGATACCTGTCAAAGACATCACAAGAAAGGAAAATGATAAGCCAGTCTTTTGTATGAACATAAAAAGTCCTACATAAATTATTATCAAACCAATCAAGCAATATATTAAAAGGATAATACAGCATGACCATGTTGATTTATTCCAGGAATGCAAGGTTATTTTAGATTTTGAAATCAATTAGTGAATACCACATTAACATAGTAAGGATAAAAAAGCATATGCTTATCTCTATAAATCCAGATATAATAAAAATCTATACCATTAACATGCATTCATGATTTTAAAAAACAAACTAAAAATAATGGGGAACTTATTTTGTTATAAAAAAATTTTAGGTACTTTTAAAAAATATTTTATTTATTTATTTGGCTGCACCGGGTCTTTAGCTGTGGCACGTGGGATCTTCGTTGCAGCATGCGGGCTTCTCTCTAGTTGTGGCGCGTGGGCTCCAGAGTTCACGGGCTCAGTAGCGGCGCACAGGCTCCCTAGTTGTGGCACACGGGCTCTAGAGAGCGCAGGCTTTTTGCCCTGCGGCATGTGGGATATTAGTTCCCTGACCGGGGCTCGAGCCGTGTCCCCTGCATTGAAAGGCAGATTCTCAACCACTGGACCACCAGGGAAGTCCCTAAATATCTTATATAAGACATTTACAGGGACTTGCCTTGTGGCGCAGTGGGTAATACTCTGTGTTCCCAATGCAGGGGGCCTGGGTTCGATCCCTGGTCAGGGAACTAGATCCCACATGCGTGCCGCAACTAAGAGTTCATGAGCCACAACTAAGGAGCCTGCAGGCCACAACTAAGGAGCCTGCCTGCCACAACCAAAGAGCCCACGTGCTGCAACTAAGGAGCCTGCCTGCCACAACTAAGACCCAGTGCAACCAAATAAATAAATAAATATTAAAAAAAAATAGAGGTGCGGCCTGGAGAAAAAAAAAGACACAGAAAACCTACAACAAACAGCATGCTTGATTATGAAATTATGAAAGCATTCCCTCTGAGATAGAGGACAAAACATGATGCCTTCTGTTAGCCTTGTACTGAGTCCTATCCAGTGCAATAAGGCAAGGAAATGAAATATGCATTAGTCCATGGGGCTGCCATAACAAAATAGCACAGACTGGATAGCTTATAAACAACAGAAAATTTTCCTCACAGTTTGGAGTGTGGGAAGTCCAAGATCAAGGTGCCAGCATGGTCAGGAGAGGGCCCTCTTCCTGGTTGCAGAGTTCTTGTATCCTCACATGGTGGAACGGGTGAGCTAGCTCTCTGGAGCCTCTTTTATAAGGGCTCATGAGGGAAGCACTCAGGACCTAATCACCTCCCGAAAGCCCCAGCTCCTAATACCATCATCTTTGGGGGTCAGGATTTCAACATATGAATTTTGGGGTGAGGAGGTAGCGAGAGACACAGACGTTCAGGCCATAGCAGAATAAAAGGCATGAAGGTTGGACGAGATGAAATAAAACTATCACCACAGACATAATCGGGTATGCTGCAAATTCAGAGAATTTGCAGATAAACTATTAAAATTAGTGAATCTAAGAATATTGTTGGAAATAAGATAACTATATTTAAGTGCATTTTTACATGATAGTGGAAAACAATTAGAAAATGCAATTTAAGAGGTAGAGCTGGGACTGAGACATGGCTAGGTAGAGCTAGGACTGAGATGTGGCTGACAGGACTGTAGTCATGGGAACAACCAAAGAGGTAACCAGTGGGTCAGCAGGTTTGTTACTTATAAGGAGATTGAGAGAATCCATTAACGTATTGGAGTTCATGGGAGCCAGTCTCTCTCTATTGGAGAAAGGAGTTACAAATATGAAAAGGGGAAAAGGCTAGAATGTTTTTATTTGGTTGTTTTGTTTAGTAACTTGGCTGAACTAATTCTGAGAAATCTTTTTTTTCTCCTGCACAGTCTCTGTTCCTACTGAGATTGAGGAGATTTTCCTGAACAAATGTTTCTACATTTGCTGCATGCCCTAAGGACAATTTCCAAAGACTTTAAATAACTGTCTTTATCATTTTTAACAGTTACCTTATTGTGTGGGGGGTAGGTCAGCTGAGGTACTTACTCTGCCATCTGGAAGAACCCTCTCTCTGTGCAATTTGTGCAACTCCCTGATAATTATTTCAAAATAAAAAGTTTTTGTAAAACATAGCAATGATTGATTGTAGCATTAGAGGAGCTATTATGATTCCGTCTTTACACTCATAAAGTGAAATGGAAATGGGAATGTTTCATCTTCAGTATTTTGCAAGCATCTGAGAAAATAGAATGTTAACTTTCCCACAAAGCTATGATTAGTGTTTACTGAAGGGCATGTACCAGGAAAGGACATTCTGCCTCAGTCTAGTGGAACACATAAGAAGTTATCCTCCTTTCCATGAGAGGCGTGTGTGTGTGTGTGTGTGTGTGTGTGTGTGTGTGTGTGTACACTCCTAACTGGGTATGTCTTCATCCCCCATAGATTCGTTCAGTTGCGTGGAATACAGATGACAGCAAACTGATTTCTTGTGGCACAGATGGTGCTATATATGAATGGAATCTGTCCACAGGAAAGAGAGAGACAGAATGTGTGCTCAAGTCCTGCAGCTACAACTGTGTTACCATCTCCCCTGATGGCAAAATCATCTTTGCTGTTGGATCAGACCAGACTCTCAAGGAGATAGCAGATTCTTCAGTAAGTCTGCACCTGTCCCTCCTCTGGGCTGCTGCCCTGATCTGCAGAAGAAGAAACACAGAAGCCTCCTGTGTTTACAGCAGAAAGGGATGGAAAGGGGGCCTGTGAGAACAGCATCCCTTCTTCATGGGATAACACCTGGCTCCTCATTCCTATAGGATCAGCTCAGTAATTGTTACTCCTGGAATTTCCTGCCCAGCGTCCAACTGACTGGGTTAAATTGTGGGGCCCTTTTCCATTTCTACTTTGCTTGCTGTCTGTAACTTCTCTCCTACCCTCCAGGGATGGAGGTCAGCAGCATCTCTAAACTGTGCTCTAACCCTTGATCTGCACCTGCTTTGGTGGGGTAAAAACAGAACTCTAGTTATTGCTACCACCTAAGCTTGCTACCATATTTGTTTGGAAATCCCCAAACTACTCTGAAATTTTAGAATTAGCACGTTGGCTCCAAATAGTTGAGGGAGGAGAGAAGAGCTCAGCAAAGACACTTCCTGCAAATGTGGCTGTGTCCTTCTCCACAAGCCCAGCTGAGAGTAGGGTGTCTCTCCAGTGTGCCCCCAAGTAGCTTGGTCCTGACTCTGTGGTGGCTTCCACAGTGCTGCACCAGAACAAAGCTCCTTTAGGGCAGGGCCATGGTTCACACCTCTTGGTATCCCTACTAGCTAGCACAATGCATGGCCCACAGCAAACATTCAGTAAATATTTGGTGGCTAGATGGGTGGGTGGGTTGATGAGTGAATGAAAGAGCAAAGGAATGAATGAATTCCCTGATAGAATAGTTTTTTGTTTATATAATGGACATTAATAAATGTTTGCTAAATAAACTTAGGACCCACATCCCATTCTTAGTTTGAGATACATGGTTAGAATAGCAGTCAAGAGCATAGTCTTGGGAGCCTGACTGCCACCTAGGAGGTGGTTGAGTTGAGGCAACTTACCTAGTATCTCTGTGACTGTTTCACCATCTTTAAAGGGTTTTTGTGAGGATTGGATGAGTTACAACCTGTAAAAGCCATAGAACACTGCTTGGCACATGCTTTATGAAAGTTTCCCTTTTTTAGTATTATTCCTAACTCCTAGAGCTGCTTACTCATCGGTCAAGCAGCCAAGAAATATTTAGTTTGTGCCCCTTATGTGCTGGACGGTATGCCAGATGCTAAAAGAAATGGAAAAAACACATTTTTAAATCCAAAACTTGTCCTAATGTTGCTATTAGAAGCAAGGAGGAGAATGACATGGGGACAGTGGGTACACGGCTCAGCCCCTCAATCTGAACAGAGCTGGCTGTGTTCTAGGTCCTTCGAGAGATGTCAGCATTTGACGTCACCTACACAGCCATCGTCATCTCCCATTCCGGGCGCATGATGTTTGTGGGCACCTCAGTGGGAACCATTCGTGCGATGAAGTACCCGCTGCCTCTGCAGAAAGAATTCAACGAGTACCAGGCCCATTGCGGTCCTATCACCAAGGTGGGGGCAACCGTCTCCCCTAGGGCCCAGTCCCAGATCCAGCTCTCGATAGATCCACCTGGTCCTGCCCTCCACATACCACCTTCATCCCTTCAATCTCCCAGCATCTTTTCTCTCCCTTTATTTATTCATCCAGCCAAATGCTCAATAAACCTTTATTGGCTCTTAATACTCTTTGTTTAAACTACTCCCAGGAATTTGTTCTAGGAGGTAATCAGAGATGCACCTAAAGATTGAGGTACAAGATTGTTCATCATAATATTTCGCATAATTATGGGCCATTCGAGAGATGTTATAGGCCCCCCGACCACAGCTGTCCTTTACAGGCCAGTGCCCTCATGTCCCAGCTGCTGAGTGTTGGCTACTGAAGGCTCACAGCTCTCCTCGTCCTCCACAGAGTCGCTCTGGACTAAAAGGAGTCATGGCCCGGGAGATGAGCCCCCGCCCGTCCCTGGGGGTCATAGCATGAGCACGCATTTGTAAATTGTCCTTCCGTTCCCCCTTGTAAAAAAAGCAGTGTCTATGTATACATGGGCTCCTGAAGAACAGGCACTGGGAAATGTGTTCTCTCTCCCTCCTCGCCTCTCTTATCCCCAACTGAACAATACCAACACCTGAGGTTTTTAATTATGTCCCAAACTCTATACTGGCTTGCCTGCAGACACCATCTTTACTAGGAAAGGCTTTTTCATTATAAACTGGAACAGTCCTGTACTGAATCTGAGTCTTGGGTCCAAAGTAAATTACTCTCACAAATTCCCCCCTTTTGCTTCAGAGCTACTAAGTTCTGTGGATAAGATGTTTACTTTTATGATTATAAAAGCAATACATGTTTATTTTAGGAATAAAAATCTTCATAATAACATTATCATTAATATAGTGATGCATTTTCTTCTATTTTTTTGTGCATATGCTTTAGATAAATTAAGACCATACTGTATGTATGCTCTTGTAGGCTGCTTTTTTTAAATTGATGCTCTTGTAAGCATTTTTTGTATGATTAAATATTCCTCAAAAGCATGATTTTAGTAGCTATTCAAATATCCTGTCACAATGATGGAACATAACTTATTTAACTCTTCTCTTACAACTGGGCATTTAAATTATCATGAACTCATGAATATCCTAGCCTATAGATTTCTCTGAGCATCTCTGATTATCTTCTAAGGCTAAATGCCTAGGCAGAGAGCGAATCCTGAGGGAAGGAGCGTTGCCATTTTTAAGGTTCTTGACACATATTGGTGATCGTGAGAGGACAGTTTCCATAGTTGATTCTTTACTTTTCACTTTTTATTTTGAAGTAATTATAGATTCGTAGGAAATCTGAAAGATAGCATCAAGATCCTGTGTGCCCTTCACCCAGTTTCCCCCAATAGTTACATCTAATGTAACTACTGTACAATGTCAGACCAGAAAACTGACACTGGTACATTATGTGTGGGGTTCTGTATCATTTTTTCACATAGATGCATAAATGGTGTAACCACCACTGCACGCAAGACACAGAACTATTCCTGCACCACAGCATCTCCCTCATGCCACCCTTCATAGTCACCCAACACCATGCCTCGTCCTCAGCAACCACTAATTTGCTTTCCATTTCTATAATTTTGACATCTTGAGAATTTTATATAAATAATCATACAGTATGTGACCATTTGAGGGGAGCTTTCTTCACTCAGCATAATACCCTTGAGCTCCATGCAAGTTATTTCATGTATCAATACTTTATTCCAGTTTTGCTGAGTAGAATTCCATGGTAAGGATGTACCATGATTTGTTTAACCATCTACCTCTTGTGGGATATTTGATTTTTTTTTCCCCAGTTTTGGGTTATTACAAATAAAACTGCTATGAACAATTATGTACTGGCTTTTATGCTGACATGTTTTCATTTCTCTGGGGTAAATGCGAAGGAATACTATTGCTGGATCATATATTACAAGTGTGTTTATTTAGTTTTTTAAGAAACTACCAAGCTGTTTTCCATTCCTACCAGCAATGCATGAGAGATCCAGTTTCTCTGCATCATTGCCAGCATTTGGTATCATCACTATTTTTTATTTTAGCTGTTCTAATAGGTGTATAGTGACATCTCATCATAGTCTTAATTCACATTTCCCTAATGGCTAATCATGTTGAACATCTTTTCATGTGCTTATTTGCCATTTGTATAACTTCTCCAGTGAAATGTCTCTGTGTCTTTTGCCCACTTTCTAGTTGGATTATTGGTTTTTTTTACTGCTGAGTTTTGAGAGTTCTTATATAGTGTACATAATAATTGACTCTAAAGATTCCAAATCCACAGAGAACATATACATAGTCTTATTCTTTTATTCGTTCCCAGAAGCCCGTGAGGGTTCTTGTCTCACTTCTTTTCTAAGATAGAGTCTTCCTCCCCAGGAGGCTGTACCCAGGCATGGAGGGAGGGCTCGCACAACAGCTGGCTCAGTCCTGCTCTCCACGGCCTGCGAAAGCCTCCCGTCTGCGCTCTTTCACCTCAGATGTCGCTCACCTTTGATGACCAGTTCCTGCTGAGCGTCGCCGAGGATGGCTGCCTGTTCACCTGGAAGGTCTTTGATAAGGATGGTCGGGGAATCAAGCGAGAGAGGGAGGTGGGCTTTGCTGAAGAGGTGCTGGTTACAAAGACGGACATGGAAGAGAAGGTAAGAATTGGATCTAGTGAAGAGGGACATGGAAATTCCATACCAGGCTGCATCCAAAGTCCTGGGACTGGCACAGAGCCCTTCTCTAGCCCGGCTTCCCCTGTGCCCAGCACAGACCCCCACAGCTCCCTGTACATGCTCGCCCACGCCACCGCTGCTGCATTCTGTGTCCTCCCCACCCCCACCTGTCCTTCTGCCACGTGATCGCCTTGACTTACACTGAGCTCTACTTCTAGCCTGTGACCTATCTTTCCTCTCCTACTCTTTGAGGGCAGGAACCATGACATGTAATTCGCTTGTATGACCAACAGTTTCCAGCTCGTGCTAGGCGTAAATAAATATTTACATAAATATTTCCGATAAATATTTACAAAATTAAAGTGACAACCTTGTATATTCCAGTTGTATCTGTGAAACTTAATAACTGCTGGTATCTGGAACCTTCTTTAAAAAAAAAACAAAGATATTTATAAAACAGTCCTGAAACCCACTCCTCTCAATAATAAAACAATAACAGTACTAATAACCAATCACCAGCTTTTTTTTAGGTTAGCCATGAAGCAGACACTGTGCTAATTACTTTATAAGTATTTTCTCATTTAAATCTCCCAATATCTCTATAGAGAAGATACTGTTGTTTCCCCACGTTTCAAAAAATGTTTTTGGAGAGGTTGGGTGACGTGTCCAAAGTCACTGAGCTAATTACGAGTAGGCCCAGAGTTCCAATCCAGATTTCATCTGGAGCCCACTCTCCTAATCATGACCTCGGAGCGCCTTCCCTCCTGTTGATGCGGCTAACAGTCCGTTAAGATGTGTTTTGAGCGCTCTGAGGGCTGCGCTCACCTAGGGAGAAACCGAATGGGTGGTAACCTCACGGGGCTTGCAGAGGGTGCACAGCTGCGAGCTCACTGCTGTTCATCCAGAGTTTAAAGCGCATTCACTGAGTACCTACTGTGTGCTGGTCACTGTGGATGCATGTGGGAGAGGACAGGATGGGCCCTGTGATCAGGAAACTCACAGTCAAGTGAGAGACAGAGACAAGCGAAACCAACGGGACCACAATGCCACAGTGGCCCCAGAGCAGGATGATAGGCCCCTGGCGATTGCTGAAGAGCCCTCCTAGAGCTCCCTGGAAGTTTCTGCAGGAAAGGGAAGTGGGAGGAAAGGCTGAGGGAGAGCCTGTGAGAGTTAGGAGTCTGACCTTCTGCAGGCAGGCAAATGTGTCTCCTCCTCTTCCTTCTTCTCTGTTTTTTCTCTTCTTCCCCGAGGGGAGGGGAAGACACCAAGTAGGAGACACCAGACTGCACCAAAAGCCTGAGGTGTCTGGGCTGACTCCTGACCTCAGCCCCCAGCCCCCAGCTAGGCCTGACAGCACGGCTGCCAAGCTGGAAGTGACTAGTGTATGTTCCGCTCACTTCTTGAAATTCCCTTCTCTCTCGGGCTCCAGGAGACCACACCACATCATTGCCTGTGTGCCTCTCTGACTGTTCCTCCCCACCTCCCTTCCTGGCTCTTCCTTCAACTGGCCTTAAAAGCCACATTGCCCAGAATTCCCAGCTCTCTCTTTTTCTTTACATTCTATGACATTCTATGTAACTATCGTGATTTACCCACTCATTCAGTCATTCATTTATTCATGCACCTAACTAGTATTTGCAGAGAGATGTGCTATGTACCAGACACTGTGCTAGGTCTGGGATTACGGAATGAAAGACATAGATGGTCCTGGAGCTTATATCATGGGAAGAGGTATAGGTAAAATTTTAAAAGGGAACCAAGTGTGTAATGAGTGTTATGAAGGAACTGTGCTGTGGGAACACGGGGAAGGGACCCTGACCCAGGCCAGCTGGTGCCAGAGGAAGTGAGCCTTGAATGGAGCCTCCAGAACAAGTTGGAAAGGGCCTTCCACCCCGAGGAATGAGCGGGTGCAAACGGACGAGGGGGGATGCTCTGGGGAGGCTGCTGCCAGCTGGCGGGGCTGGAGAGTAGAGGGGGTGCCGGAGAGAAGCGTTGCAGGTGAAACAGAGATAGTGAGGGGCCTTTGACACCATGTTTCAGACTTTGGGAATGGTTCCTAAGGCCCCACTGATGATCTAAGTTAGGGGATGACTCAGTAGATTTGTGTCTGAAGAGACTGCTCTGTAGCAGCAACGTGGAGAAGGATGGAGAAGGGCAATGAGCAGGTGCCTCCAATGCAACCTGTCAGAACCAGGTCATTCCCACCAAAATGTGTCCCACTCGTCCGCGGCGGGCCCCCAGGGCCATGTATTCATCCGATACATATTTGTTTAGTGCCGGTCCTGTGCTGGGCTCCCAGGATAAAGCAGTGAAGCAAGACAGGCCAATGCAACCCTCAGGGAATGGTCTGGGCCGGGGAGACGGTCTCCATCCACAGTCCTCTCACTTCACCCCACAACCCATCAGGCACCACGTTCCCTAAAATCTCTTTCTCTGGAGTCTTTCTCTGGAATCTTTCCCTTCTTCTCTGCTCCCCACCTCTGGTCAGGCCCTTACCATCCCCCACCTGAACTATGCAGACCCCCCCCCAACCAATGCATCCGCCTTCAGTCCTTCTCTACCCTAGCCTGCGTGCACACTCCCTGGCTTTGGGCACTTATCACAGTTGGTAATGTTATGTCTCCTTGGCTGTCTCAGTAGACTGTAAGTTCCATGGGGGCAGGAATCATGATTCAACAAATATTTTTCGAGTGCCTACTCTGTGTTCGGCACCGTTCTAGGTACTTGAGGTACATAAGCATACAAAACCAACAAAGATCTCAGCCTTCTTGGAGATTAAATTCTAGTGGGGGATGAAAACAAAAGACCATAAAATAATACGTAACATTTAAAAGTGCCAAGGTTTACGGGAATAATAAAAAAAGTAGAACAGAGTAAGGGGGTGGGGGGAGTCAGAGGTGCCGGGAATGGGAAGAGGAAGGAAGCAGGATTAAATCATGTGGTCTGTGTAGACCTCACTGAGGTGACATCTAAGCATAGTTGAAGGAGATGTGAGTTATTAGCATACTGCCTGTTGCACAGTGGAGCTCACTGATTACGCGTTTTGAGGGTAGAGGAAGAAGCTCATATTTCTCTTAGTGTCTGGTCTGTGTGTCTTGTGCAGAAAGATGACACGTGCGTTGGAGGCTGAGCAGAGCTGTAGGTCTCAGAGAGCTCAAGGCCACGGGTTTAAATAGTCTGATTCACCCGCACTGTGATTGTTGTTGATTCCGTGTCCTTCTCCCAAAGGTTCAGGTTATGTTGGAGCTGAAGACTCGTGTGGAAGAATTAAAAATGGAGAATGAGTATCAACTCCGACTAAAGGATATGAACTATTCTGAGAAGGTTAAGGAGCTAACAGACAGGTTCCTCCAGGAAATGGAGTCCTTGAAAACAAAAAACCAGGTCTGTTGAACCAACAACAGCAAATAACAAGAAATTTCCTGCTCACTCAAGACAACTGGCACACGCTCAAACAATAAAACATATGATAATATGCGATTTTAAAGCATAGTTGATAACATCCGAAATGCTTACAACAAAGTGCTAAGTGGGGAAAAAAAGCAGAATATAGAACTCTCTATAGTGAATGCTATTAATGATGTAAAATAAATACACATAGAACAATTTTTAAGAAAATAGCTAACAGTGTGATTATCTCTGAAAGTTGGGGTTGTGGATAGTTTAAATTTGGTTCTTTATGCTTTTCTATAATTTCCAAATTCTCCACCATGAGAATATATTACCTTTGTGGTCAAGAGAAACTTATTTAAAAGCAAAATGAAAAGTAACAAGAAAAACAAAGTATGGAAAGAGAAGAGCTAGCAGAATATTGACCTCAGAATTGTCAGTAGGTTAAATAAAATTAGTCTAAATTGGCTTCCTTGGTGGTGCAGTGGTTGAGAATCCGCCTGCCAATGCAGGGGACACGGGTTTGAGCCCTGGTCCGGGAAGATCCCACATGCCGCGGAGCAACTAAGCCCGTGTGCCACAACTACTGAGCCTGCGCTCTAGAGCCCGCGAGCCACAGCTACGGAGCCCGCATGCCACAGCTACTGAAGCCTGTGTGCCTAGAGCCCGTGCTCTGCAACAAAGAGAAGCCACCACAATGAGAAGCCCACGCACCGCAAAGAGTAACCCCCGCTTGTCGCAACTAGAGAAAGCCTGCACGCAGCAACGAAGACCCAACGCAGCCAAAAAATAAAATAATTAATTATTAATTTTAAAAAAAATAGTCTAAATGGGCTTCCTGTAGTTAAAGATGGTCCAAGACTCTCCCAGAATGATTTCTCTGTTCTGTACAAATCTGCCTGGCCCTTCACCAGAACAGCCAGTTTTTTGCTCAAGTCATATTTGTTCTTTTATGTTATCTCCATGGGTCTAAAAACACCCTGGCAGTTAATTTTATTATTTCATTCATTTAATCAACAAACATTGGTGCCTTCTGTAATCTGAGCACAAAGTTAAATACCTCCCCTTCCTGCAAGGAGCTTTCCTGCTCCATTAAAGAAAACTTTCTTAGAAGCTGATACATTAACATAGCCAAGGATTTCCTTGAGAGCAATGTGCTGACAACAGAGAATTCAAATCAATCCTTACCTTTTCCACCCAAAAATCCATTTGGTGCATGTCCAAAACTGAACTCATCATCGACAAGATTCATTTCGTAGAAGGATCTAAATAGAGATAGTATAGAACTTTCAGAGCAGAATATAATGCAAATAAAAGTGATAGCTTGCATGTTGCTTGTAGAACAGTGCTCGGTGCAAAGTAAGGGCTTGGGAAATGTTTGTGAGTGAAGGAGGCTCTCACTTGTACAATTGGTGCTTCTCATGGTGGTGCTTTCAGCAGATGTGTAGAAATGAGAACATTTTACTCTGTGTCTTAGGTTTTAAGAACAGAAAAAGAAGAGCAGGATGCACTCCATCGTGAACGCATGGACGACCTCCTGGAAAAACAGAGCCGGGAACTGCAGGACTTGGGTGAGGCCATCAGTGGAGGCCACTGGGCAGAGGGCAGTTGACTGGGAGCAAAGTCTGAGAGTCCTCCAGATTCAGCAGAAGCCCCAGCCTATAAACAGCCTACATTTATCCCCTGGAACTCACCATGGTTTTTGCTCCTGTGTATTTACTCATTGATTAAACACAAATTAAACACCTACTGCATGCCAGTAGGAGATAGGAAAAGTGTGGGTTTGGAGCCTGATAGGCTGCCTTGGGTCCCAGATTCACCTGGACTTGCTGGGTGCTCTAGGGAATCACCTAAGCTCACCAAGCCTTAGTTTACTCTTCCATAAAATGGGGGTACTAGTACCCGTTTTGCACACTCAGGGCATTCTTCTTGGCCCTGAACCCCCCAAATACCCCTCTGCACTTTCCTGGAAACTTTTCTGCCTAGTTGGTGAAGGGAGGAAATCGGGCTGCCAGACAAGACGATGGCATGGGGGGCCCGTGAGGAAGACAGGTGTGCATTTGTATCTCGCCTGTGGAGGCAGAAGCTCTAGCTGGTGCTGGAAGGGGGCCCAAGGCTGGAAAAGCACCCAAGGCTCCCCTGGGTGTCCCTGAGGCTGATGCTACTGTCCCTCCTGAAATAACCTTCCTTGCTTCTCTCCAGAATGTTACAACAACCAAAAGTTGCTTCTAGAATATGAGAAGTACCAGGAGTTGCAGCTCAAGTCCCAGAGGATGCAGGAAGAGTATGAGAAACAGCTTCGGGATAACGAAGAGACCAAGAGCCAGGCCCTGGAGGAGCTGACTGAGTTTTACGAGGCCAAACTGCAGGAGAAAACCACCCTCCTGGAAGAGGTACTCGCAGGAAGCCGAGCTGTGCCTGCCTGTCACGGTGCCATCCTGCAGACCTGGCCTGGGAACAGCCCAGAGAGCTGTGGGAAGCCTCGCTTGACCTCCATTTCCTTCCCCACCCTCCTTTCCGAGTGTGTTTCGTTTGGCCTTGTTTGTACTGTTTATATATTTGTTTCCCTGGCGGCCAAGGGACTCCCTGAGCTGGGAGGTGCTCAGCTTTTGAAACTAAAGTTCCTTGGATAGACTAAGTTCATAACTATTGTTCTCTCCTAACTGTACCTTCGAGGCTTAAGCACTGGGGAGAGCTTTCTAGAAGAAGCCTATAGAACTGGAGAGGAACAGGGACCTGAACCATGGGAAAGGTGGTTGCCTGAAACCCCTTTGTAACTTCTTATGTCTTGCAAGACATTGTAAGCCAGTGAAATCATTCCTGCACTGACTCAACAAACACAGACTGTGTCTTATTGGTTTACCAGCCTGAGTGCTGGGTGGTGAAGCGAAGTGAAACATGGGGCCAGGTTCTCAGTGGGTGAGAAAGGCGGTCACACAGGCTGATATTCATCAAGGTGTAGACGGGACAGTGGGGAATGCAGACACAGAGCACCCACCCTGGCCTGCAAGGTCTGGAAAGGCTGGCAGGAGCTACCGAGATCCAGGAGGCATGGAAGCTGGAATGAACCAGGAGACTGGGAAATGCAGGAGGTTAAGAACATACAGGCAGAGCAAAGTCATAGAATATTCAAGCAGCTGGGTTGCCAAAATATCTCGTTTCCGAAGATGAAGGGAAAAATGAGAGAGGCCAGATGGTGTCCTTTTTGGCACGAAATTCTGGCAGACGTTGTTGCTAACAATGAGAGCCCAGGAGAGTCGCGAAAGTATGGAGTGATTTTTGAAGGGAATGAGGAAGGGAGTGAGCAAGAAGAGGACGGGCAGGTCTGTAGCTGAAGGCCCAGCTGAGGTCTGAGAGGCGAATTCTGGCGGCGTTCACCCACCAGGCTGTGCGCTTTTCCACAGCAGGGCTCAGCAAATAGGTGTGTGAGACAGGAAGGCATGGAGCAGCCCTGAGCCAGAGCTGGGGCTTCTCTGAGTGGTGAAAATAAAGGTCGGCTGGTGACCTGCCACGGGGTCCAGGCCAGAGAGGGTCAGTAAGGCACCAAGGGTCAGTGGAGGAATCAAGACCAGGCGAGGGGATGCGATGAGGTGGAGAGCTGGGATGGCATACCTGGGGTCCAACAGAGGAGTCACGTGTGCTCAAAGAGCAGGGCCTGTATTTTAGGACTTCAGAGGTGGCACCATTCCAGGGGGTGGACCTGAGAGTGGGTGCAGGAAGATAAGGGTCAAAGCACCAGGAGACGTTCTAGGGTCCTCTGTAACCACCCTGGTGGTGGCGGGGAAGACGGTGAGTCGGCATCCAGAAGTCTTCGGTGAACAGGGAGGGTGACCAGGCAGTGGGGGATATATAGGTGGTGAGAATTAGAGGGTGGAGGCCCCGCAGACCTGGCAGAGGCTGAGCTCTGATAGCAGAGGGGGAGCTAAGAGATTCCACCCCCACCTGAGCCCGGCCTGCTTCCAGTTCCACGGAGTGAGGAATGTTCCTTCGCTGCCCTGCCCACCTCCCCAGCCCCATTTCCAGCTGCCCCTGTCCAGTGAGGTGGAGCCTCTGGGAGCTTCCTGCACAACCTCTGAGCCCCTGCTCAGGATGATGCCTCTTCATCTAGGCACTTGTTTGCCCCCCTCAGGGGCTCAGGACAAGAGCCAACTCCTTGACAATTCTTCCCTAACCCTCCCCTCCCACAGGGCTAAGCATCCCTCCTCTGCATTCTCAGGGCCCCCGGACCCCTTTCGCCCATGCGGCTTACACAGCAACATCATGGTTTGCTGGGCTCTGCTTTTAGGGTGAATGGATCGATCCTCCCAGAGGGGAGAGAGGCCAGCCTTCCTCCCAGGACCTCTCACAGTGATGACAAGGCTTTTCTTCTTTTGAGTCAGTAAGATTTCAACTCAGAACCTTCCTAGGGAGATTCCTCCCAAGTGCCATCTTACTACCGGCTGGGCTGCTTCTACTTTTTAGCAACATCTCCCAGACCAAGAGCAGGGGCTTGCGGGCCCCTCTAGGCTGCAGTCGGAGCCGACCTGGCCAGGCTTCTGTCCAGCAAGGGTCTGGTGACGTGATGGGCAAAGGGAAGCCTTTCTCAACAGGCCATTGAGTCCGGTTTTAAACACCTTGTCTCACTCAACCTCCAAAACACTCAGTCCAGGGATGGTACGTGCAGCCTGGGAGAATACCAGGGTCAGTGTGAGAAGAAAGCCATTGACTCTACCGTGATCTAAATGTCCACCCCTGGGCAGCAGTGAGCAAGTAGGAGCCCTGCCCCAGTCCCTCCCCAGACTCCACGAGGCAGAGCTCGTTTTCCCAGCATCTGGGCTCTAGGCTTTTCCTCATTCAGCACCGACACGTACCAGATACTGTGCTGGGTGTTCACTGCGGTGGGTGGAGATGTAGCCCTGCCGTCAAGGAGCCTCCGTGTCAAACAGGCATTTACAATATAATGTACAGTGATGGGGGACATACAGTGTTCACACGGGAAATGATAGCTGAACCAAGAGCCAGAGGAAGAATAGGAGAGAGCCACGGGAAGATGCTGGAGTCAGAGGGACAGCGGGTATAAAGGCTCAGCAGCTGAGCACCGTGCACACTGGGGGAACTGAAGTTAGTTCACACTGGCGAGAGCTTGGGGTGGGAGTGATGGCTGAGGCCAGGGAGATGCACTGGAACTGCCTCCTGAGAGCCTGTGGACCCGTTTCAAGAGTCTGGACTCTACCGTGAGGACAAGGGTGAGCCAGAGAAGGCTTCCAAGTGGGGGGTGGCATGACCAGAGGCAGGAAGCTGGCTAGGAGGCTGACAACAGTCCAGGCAAGAGAGGACAGGGGCCTGGGCAGTGGCAGAGGCATAAAGTGGATGGATTCAAGAGGTGAAAAGGACGGGATTGGTTGAATTAAGGAGGGAGAGGGTGGAATTAAAGATAGATTCATTCATTCAGATATTTATTGAGTACCTACTGTGTGTCAGTGTGCGCTGTACACTGGGAACTCCTGGTGGGCGTGATAGACTGGGGTTTTACCCTCGAGGAACTTACATCTAATGGGAGAGACAATCAAGTAATTCCACAAATAAATATAAAGTTACAAGTGTCACAAGCTTAGTGAAGGAAGGATAGAAGGGGGCTGGTGTCAGTGTGAAGAAGACCAGAAGTGGAACAGGGTCGGGGGGTGTTGGTGGGACAGTGGTTGAAGTGATAGAGCCCAAGGCCTGATCTGGTAGGGAAAGGGGGACAAACAGAAGGACAGAAAGAAAGTAGAAGGGTCAAGGGACCCATGGACTTGGTTTCCACTTCTGTACTAACACTCGGTCTCCCATCCCCATGATAGGCCTCATATGTTCACCTCGTCCCAGGCCCTCTGAGCACAAGGGTGCCGCGTGTCCCCTCTCCCCTGGGCACACACTCTCCCTCTCTCCGAGCCAGGCGCAGGAAGATGTCAGGCACCAGCTGCGCGAGTTTGAAGAGACCAAGAAGCAGATTGAAGAAGATGAAGACCGTGAGATCCAAGATATCAAAACCAAGTATGAGAAGAAGCTTCGGGATGAAAAGGAATCAAACCTGCGGCTCAAAGGAGAAACGGGCATCATGAGGAAGAAGGTACCGGGCTGTTCCCGAGAGGCCTGGGGGCAGATCAGGGCCTCACTACAGAGAAAGCATGGGGTGGGCAGACGGACACGGAGCCGGCTGATGGCGGCTCTGCCCCAGGATGACCTGGCAAGATCCCACCTGAATGTCCTCATCTCCAGCAAGCGGGTTCGGAAAGCAGCACTGGCCGGTGTGAGGGTCCCCCCTGCCCAGACAGGCAGACAGATCCTTACCACATCCTCTGATGGGGTAACCATCGGGGCTCCCCCTCCTCTTTCCTGTTTACAGGGACAGTGAGGTTCACCGTGACACTGGTGGACACCCTGGGCTTTCATTTATTGGCAAGTGGGATTTAGAGTTTTCAGAGCTAAACATTTAAAGTGGAAATGAGGTCTTTGGAGGTGAGATAGATAAAGTCTTCGCCTGGAGGTGTCCTCAGGTTCTCAGTGCAGGGATTCAGGCAGTGCTCCTTTTCAGACTCTGTGGGTGGGAGAAAGATTGGGAGTATAGGATGCTTAGGTTATAAGGCAGGGGAGATGTTTGTAGTCACTGATGGCTGAGTGAGGAGGCATTCAATTCATAGATCCTTATAGAATTGCCAGTTGCCCCGAAACGTTTAGCCTTAGAGAAGCCAAGTTCAAAGCAAGCTCATGTTCTTTCCTATTAGAAATCACACTGCTAGTCAATCCAGGGGGCAATCACATCTTCCCTTCTTGGACATGACTAAGATGGCTCATCAGTTAGGGCCCAATCTCTGCAACCTTGGTGAGGCATGGATCCCAGCCTTTCAAGGTCAATGTGGTCATGGAAAACTCTGGATCTGCTGGGGGAACTGGTCTCTCTGGAGCCTCTTAAGGCAGACAGCCCTTCTTCACATAAGGGGATGGGATTGGATCTTGTCGGACAGAATTGTCCCATTTGGCCTGGGAAATTCCTGACTGTCCCAAATTCTGATGGGGAGCTCTTAAAATCTACAGGCAGTCAGGAGGAATGGAGATGAGTTCACAGGCTCTGGTGGTCTCCGTTGTTTCTGTTTTTTCCTCTAGTTCAGCAGCCTGCAGAAAGAGATTGAAGAGCGAACCAACGACATTGAGATTCTGAAGGGAGAGCAGGTGAAGCTGCAAGGAGTCATCAAGTCCCTGGAGAAGGACATCCTGGGTCTCAAGCGGGAGATCCAGGAAAGAGACGAGACGATTCAAGATAAGGTAAAGGCGCATCCTGTGTCCCGCCTCAACTCCAGCCTAGATGGACCCAGGCAATGAGGACAAAGCTCAAGAGACAGGGTCCCTGCCTTCCTGGAACCCATTTATTGAACTTGATGGGGGGGGGGGGTGAAGTGCCTACTGTGTGCTTGGCACTGGGCTAACTGCTGTAAACACATACCATTCAATTCCCCCAACAACCCCAGGGACCATGAGCAGCCAAGTTGTATAGCTCAGGAAACTGGTTCTGAGGGGTAAGTATCTTGCCCCGGGTCGTACAGTTTATAGATGACAGACTTGGGGTAACAACCTGAGTGCTGACTGCCAGGCCCCTGCTCGCCACTGCGCCAGGCATCCCAGGGTGACCATCCCATGGACTGGGGGCAGCTCACCCACCCCATCGCCCATGTGGTCCCCCTGGTCAGAGAGGAACTCCCCCGTGGTTGGCCCTGTAACCACTGGATACCCCATAAAGTGGTATCAGTTTTCTGGATGGCTTTCTCACAAAACACTAAAACAAACACATCACATTTTGTGAGGCACACCACCTCTGTATCCAAAATCTCATATCCTCCTCCTGAGCGAATCCAGGCTCCGTGCCCTCCTCTCCATCCCCTCTGCCATTGCTGCCTTAGTTGGGCACAACTCCTGGGTGGTTGAGAACGCAGGTTTCAGCCTAGTGAGCTAGGTTCCAGGGCAGCCTCTGCAATCGGCCACAGGACCTCAGGCAACTAATCCAAGCCTTGTTTCCCCACCTGTGGATGCGGCCCTCAGGGGCTCTGATAAGGAAGAAATGAGACAGTGCACACATATCATTTCTGCAAGTGAGCGTTTGCATTTGTATCTGGGCATTTTTTAGGGAGGAACCAAATCCCTCCGCAGATTCTCAAAGGGTTTTTTTTTTTTATTTAATTTTTATTGGAGTATAGTTGATTTACAAAGTTGTGTTAGTTTCAGGTGTACAGCAAAGTGAATCAGTTATACATATACATATATCCACTGTTTTTTAGATTCTTTTCCCATATAGGTCACTACAGAGTATTGAGTGGAGTTCCCTGTGCTATACAGTAGGTCCTTATTAGTTATCTATTTTATATATAGTAGTGTGTATATGTCAACCCCAATCTCCCAATTTACCGCCCCCCCACCCCAACTCAAAGAGGGTTTTTGACAAGAAAGAGGTTAAGACCTCTAGAAAATTGCACCAGCCTCCTAACGGGTCTAACGGCCTTCCTTCCCACTTCCCATCCGGGCTCCCTGCCACCACACTCTGTAATTATTGTCACTCTTCCACTTAAAATTCTTTCACACGTCCCAACTGCCTGTGGCAAGGGGCAGCAAAAATGTTTTTCTATAAAGGGCAAGGTAGTAAATATTTTCATCTTTGCAAGCAGTGTGGTCTCTGCCACAGTTGCTCAGTTCTGCCGCAGTAGCATAAAATCAGCCATAGACAAGACATCGATGAATGGGCTTGGCTATGTTCCAATAAAACTTTATGAAAACATGGGCTTCCCTAGTGGCGCAGCGGTTAAGAATCTGCCTGCCAATGCAGGGGACAGGGGTTCAAGGCCTGGGCCGGGAAGATCCCACATGCCGTGGAGCAACTAAGCCCGTGCGCCGCAACTACTGAGCCTGCGCTCTAGAGCCCGTGAGCCACAACTACTGAGCCCGCGTGACACAACTACTGAAGCCCGCACACCTAGAGCCCATGCTCCGCAACAAGAGAAGCCACCGCAATGAGAAGCCTGCCCACCACAATGAAGAGTAACCCCTGCTCGCTTCAACTAGAGAACAGCCTGCGTGCAGCAACAAAGACCCAATGCAGCGAAAATAAAATAGATAGCTAGTGGGAAGCAACCGCATAGCACAGGGAGATCATCTCTGTGCTTTGTGACCACCTAGAGGTGTAGGGTGGGGAGGGCGGGAGGGAGGGAGATGCAAGAGGAAAGAGATATGGGAACATATGTATATGTAAAAGTGATTCACTTTGTTATAAAGCAGAAACTAACACACCAATGTAAAGCAATTATACTCCAAAAAAGATGTTAAAAAAATAAAATACAATAAAATAAAAATAAAAGTTAGGCAGTCAGGAAAAAAAAAAAAGTATTAAAAAAAAAACTTTATGAGAACAGGCGGCAGGTCAGATTTGGCCCGAGCGCTATAGCTTACCAACTCCTGGCCTCCTGGATAAATTCTCAACTCTTTAACCCAACATGGAAGACCCTTGCCTCTCTCCCCTCCTCCCCTCCAGACTCACCTCTCACTGTCCCCATGAACCACCACCCTGACTCACACAAGTTGTTCTCAGCACCCTCAAAACACACCACGCTTTCCATGTGCCTCCCTCTTCCACAATACCTGTCACAGTGCAGGTTTACATTTGTTGACACATCTGCTTTCCCAGCTAGTGTGTTTCTCTGTAAGGGTAGGAACTGTGGCATATTTCTATTTGGAATCTCCAACCTTGGCAAAAAATCTTTGTGCAGTAAATGTGTGGTAATGGATAGACCTACATTCCAACTACAATTGCCTTGCAACAAATTACCCCAAAACGTAGTGGTGAAAAACAACTGTTTTATTATGCTTGCAGATTTTGTGGGTCTGGAATCTGGACAGGGTACAACGGGTTGGCTTGTCTTTGTCCCCGATGTCTGGGTCCTAGTGGGGCCTCAGTTGGGTGACTCCCGCAGCAGGGGGCTGGAAGACCAGCATCCAAGGTGGCTTCTTCATCCCCCTGTCCAGCCCCTTGACCAGCATGGCTGGGAGGCTGAGCTTAGCTGGGACTGTTGACAGAGCACCAAACATGCTCTCCAGCCTGGAGGTCTCAGTGTAGGAGGACTTTTCACATAGCAGATGGCCTCCCAGAGCACGTGTTCCAAGAGAACCAGGTGGAATCTGCTCGGCCTTTTCCAAGCTAGCCTGGGAAGCTATGCAGCATCACTTGAGTTTCATTTGTTGGATACAAGCAAACCATAAGTCCAGCCAGATGCAAGGGGAGGGAATTAGACACCACCTCCTGATGGAGAAGCATAAGAAGCACGCTCTTCTCTTGTAGAAGAGCATGTAGGACAGGAGATGCTGCCCAGGTGAGCTTTGGAAAACACAGTTGACCAAAACCTATGTCTGAATGGGTGAGTGAATGAATGTAGTCCTGGCACAGAAGCCAAGAAGTCAATGGTTCCCCCTGGTGGGGGATCCGGCCTTTGTGTCCCCAGCAAGGGGAGCAGTCTGTGGCCTCCTCAATCAGGAGGTCACAGGATTTGTGCACTTTGCCTAAAGGGATTCCGTACCAGGGCCTCCTGGTAGCTCTCTCAACTTCTCTCTCCTCTCACGCACAGGAGAAGCGAATCTATGATCTGAAAAAGAAAAATCAAGAACTAGAGAAATTCAAGTTTGTGCTTGACTACAAAATAAAGGAGCTGAAGAAGCAAATAGAACCTCGAGAGAATGAGATCAAGGTGATGAAGGAACAGATTCAAGAGGTGAGAAGCCATCTGGACCCCCTGGCCTCCTTCCCAACCATTCCTAGCTGACCAGGAGGGAATGAAAGAAAGCTCTCCTGGGACTTCCCTGGTGGTCCAGTGGTTAAGACTCCCATGCTTCCACTGCAGGGGGCGTGGGTTTGATCCTTGGTCAGGGAACTGAGATCCCGTATGCCATTCAGCGCAGCAAAAAAAATTAAAAAAAAAAAGAAAAGAAAAGAAAAAAGAAAGGCAGCTCTCCTCACAGCCCCTCCCTGCTCCCAAGGTGTGGGCAGCATCCACTCCGCAAAAGAAGCGACGGGGAAGGCCCAACGGGGGTTCGGTGGTGCAAAAGCAAAGTGCTTTGGGATTTGGCTTCCCCAGGGGCCTTGGGGTGGGCTTTGGACCTATTTGGACCACGGTTGCTGGGCCTTCAGCCACCGGGGGGCGATGTGTACTCAGACACCAGCCTGTCCACCAGAAAGTACACCCCTCCGGATTCAACACTTTTTTCTCAGACTAAACATGTTGGTGGGGGCCCTATTCAAGGCCATGGTATTTGGACTTCATCTGATAAGGAGTAGGAAGTCATCAAAGGCTCTTGAGCAGGAGAGTGGCAAAATTAAGAGTGTGCTCTGGGAAGCAAACAGGATGAAGGCAGAGAGGAGGGAGATCAGAAGCAAGGGACGAGGGCTTCTGAGAGCCCAGTGGGGTACAAGTGTTCCCCTTCGGCCCCTCTGCCCAGTACACAGGGCATTTCCTTATGACGTGTTTACCTGTCAGCCTCCCCACCCTGGGCGGTGAGCAGCTGACAGTGGGGTCCACGGTTAATCTGAACGAGGGTGGTCCTGACCTCCCCCTCGTCCAGTTTCCCCATTTCTCAGTCAGTGGCACCACGATCCACTCAGGTGCTTAACGTAGAAGCGTGGAAGCCTTCTCGGTTCTTCCCTTCTCTTAACTCCTATATCCAAGTCACCGATGCCTATCGGATCCATTTCCAGACGATACCTCAGATCCAACCCTCCTTGCCCTCTGCTGCCATCACTCCAGTCCAAGCCTCCATCATCTCTCTTCTGGACCTGACTCCAGCCTCCAGTCTGGTCTCCACATAGAGACCACAGCAAACCCCCAGGGGTATCTCCTCACACCTAGAATGAAGCCCAGACTCCTTAAAGAGGCCCCTGAGGCCCTGCGTGATCCCACCTCAACCAGCCTCTCTAGCCGTATCTCCAGGCTCCTTCCCCGGCTCCAGCCTGCAGGCTTTCTGACAGTTCCAAGGACAAGCACCTTTGCCGTGCTGCTCCCCCTGCCCGGAAGGCTCTCAGATCTTCCCATGACTGGCTTCTTTGCGTCTTTCACGTCTCAGCTCATGTGTCACCTCTCCAAGGAGGTCTTCCCTGCCACCCTCTCCTAGCCTCCTGCTCCCCCTCCATCTTCTCTAACTGTGCTGAGCAAAGCTAAAAGGGTAGCAGAGTGTACTGATGGCCCAACTAGAATTGGCTCCACAAGGGCTATCGTGGAGAAAAGCAAAGCCTTTTCTCCAGGAGGCCCAGAAAAGAGGCCACGTGGTGGGATCAGTCCAGGGCTGGGGCATCCAGAGAGGATATGTCCTGTGACGATGACTTTCTCCCTGGCCTCTGGGATAAGGAAGGATGTTCCCAGCTGACCACAGAGCTGCCTCCTCTGGCCCTCCTGCCATTCTTGAGTGACCTCAGGGCCCAAGAATGGCAGCCTGAGAAGATGAGAAAGAGCAGGGGCCCTACCTGCCTGGAAAGCCGATGTGCTGCAGGCCCCTGGCAGTCACGGCCCCACTTCTCCCGCCTCATCTCACATATTTGTCAACTGCAGTTAAGGTTGGGTCAGTTGCCTTCCACTGCAACACACCTGAGAGATTATTCACGTTCCCTTCAGTAACTGGACCAACCACGGCTTTGATCCTCAGCAGGGAATATGCCACCCCCTTGGGAACGAGTCAAACAGGACCCCTCCTGCCCCACCCCAGGTGCCAGTTGCTGCCAGGGCTGATGTCTGGGCCCAGTTCCTTCCCCAGGGGCCTGTGACCTGGGGGCTTCCCTCTGTGGGTCAGACACCCATTTGGCCCACCTGCTGTGGACCACCTGTGAAGTTCCTTTCGCTGCAAGAAGGAAGCTGCAAGCCCTTGGCTCCTTTGTAGAACTGAGACATCCGTGCCTGAAAACAGAAAACTTCCCTGACTCAAGTGCCTCCCCTCACAGACACTCTTCCAGCTTCTCTTTGAAGAAACGTGACTGTCTCCTTCCCGGGGCAGGAGTTTCCAGAGCCTCATCGTTTTACTTCACACTCTTTTATTTCTTCATCTAGTGCAGGTTTTCTCCGCCTCGGCGCTATTGGCACTTTGGGGTGGATAATTCCTTGCTGTTAGAGGGAAGTCCTGTACATTGTGGGATATTTAGCAGCGTCCCTGGTCTCTACCCACTAGAGGTAGAGACAATCCTCCCCCAGGGGTTTGTCCTCCCCCTCCCCCAGATATGACAACCAAAAATGTCTCTAGATGTTGCCACATGTCCCCTGGTGGGGCGGGGGTCAAGATGCCTCTCCCCAGCCCCACCTCCCCACTAAGAATCTCTGAATGTGTTGAGTACCACCTGGACGAGTAGATGGAATTTCCACTCCAGGGAAAGGATGCTTGTTCCCATTCACCAGCTAGTCTCCTGGCTGACCAGCCAGCTACTCAAATTTGACATATTTCTATGTCAATCTTTCTATGAAATAGATTCTTTTTACTCTCAGCGTGGTTTGAGGCTTTGCTCATATCACTTCCTTTCTAACCTAATCTGGTCATTGCTGACTTTAAGATTGTAGAGAAAGAGGCACAGCCGGCTGCAAGCACTCAGACCTTGGAGAAGCCCCTTTCTCTCTTGCAGCGGCCGTTTCCTTGGTCTGGGGCACCAGCATCTCACCTGGGCCACAGTGGCGGCCCCCTGACCAGGCTGCCTGGCTCCAGTCTTGCTCTCTCCGGTAGAGCCTCTGCATCAGGCCTTCTAAGGTGCACATCAGATCATGCCACTCCTTGGGTAAGACCTGTCAGTGGCTCCCTGAACTTTCAGGATAAGGGCCAAACTTCTGACCTATTTAAACTTCTGGGCAGGGTAAAGGCTGAGCTTCACAGCATTCGAGCCTCAGCCCCAGGGTCCTGCATGACCCAGCTCAGCTGACCTCTAGCTCCTCTCCCGCTTCCTCATACGCACCCCTCCAAGGTCCAGGGGTGGCTGGACCACTTGCAGCCTGCAGAGATGTGCCAGGCTGCCCACGCCTCTGGTCCTTTCTGTGCATATGGCTGTTCTCTCTGCCTGAGATTCTGCTTCCCAACTTGTCCTTAAACCCTATTCCTCCTACAAAGCCCAACTGAGCGTCCCTCCCCTGGGTGCCACCCCTCAGCTCCACTGGGCACGCACAGGGCCCTTTCTGCCCTGCCTGCTGATGGTGTTTATCCTGCTCCACGTGAACTTCTCATTTACGTCCCTCTAATCCCTCTAGACCCGGGGCTTCTTGAAGATGGAAACTGCCTCTCAGTCAGGTCTATATCCCTATGCCTGTGACAGCCTGCCAATCCTTTCTAAGGGATACAATCTTTCGTTAGCTGTGTAAATATCCACACTTGCTCTGTGTCCTCTACCAGGCGGCTCCACATAGCTCTGCCAACATTGCATGTTTATCTTATCATTCTTCCAGAGGCAGGTTGTTTCAGGCTCTCCTCCCTTCCCTCACTCTTGCTTCCCTTGGCCTTCTATACCTGCGATGTGTTCATTTATTCATATGAATATTTATTGAGAGCCACCTTTATGCCAGGCATTGGGTCAAAGGGCTACTCTGTTCGTACAAAATGCTTCCAGTAATTAGGCTAACATTCTACCAAACGCTGCCCTTTCCTGTCCAGGATGCGGCTCCCTAGGGCCTCCTGGTACCCCAGAAGTTGGCCGGGAGCCTTGAAATCTGACCAAAGGGCCTGCTTTAAGCTAGAGGGGCTACTCCATCCAGCCATGAAAAAACCCAGTGAACTCCCCATCCCCCTGAAAATAGTCAGCAAACCTCTCTAATAACAGGAACGCTAGCATCCACCAGATCCGGCGTGTCAGTCAGGCTGCACTCCTTTGCTTTTGGCAGGACTTGAATCAAAGGAGAGCTCACCTACAGCTGATCTCATTCTAATCAGAAGCTCTGATTGTTACTCACATGTCTTTGGTTGATACCAACGTAGCAATGAATAAAGAGTCAGAAGCTCATGGGTAGCTTCTTTATTTTTTTCTTTAAGATGAGGCCCTCTGGGCTTCCCTGGTGGCGCAGTGGTTGAGAATCTGCCTGCCAATGCAGGGGACACGGGTTTGAGCCCTGGTCTGGGAAGATCCCACATGCCGCGGAGCAACTGGGCCCGTGAGCCACAACTACTGAGCCTGCGCGTCTGGAGCCTGTGCTCCGCAACAAGAGAGGCCGCGATAGTGAGAGGCCCGCGCACCGCGATGAAGAGTGGTCCCCGCTTGCTGCAACTAGAGGAAGCCCTCGCACAGAAACGAAGACCCAACATAGCAATCAATCAATAAATAAATCTTTAAAAAAAAAAAAGAGCTTTTAAAAAAAAAAAAGATGAGGCCCTCTGAAGTTGTACTTTTTAGTCCTTTTCAACAGAATGATGAGGCAAAGATTCCTTCTCAGCCTCCTCTTTCCTGTTTTATGCCTTAGACTGGGGACACCTGCATGCTGGTCCCTCAAAACTTTCTGCTTGAGGGTCGGCCCTGATGATTTGTGGCCCCAGAGGGTCAAGATTCACTCACACAACTTCACAAAGTAGAACGAGGAAGCTGCTTTTCTGCAGAACCTTGCCTCAGGTTACAGGTTCCAGTCAATTTATAAGGAATTCAAGAAAAGAAGGAAGGAACAGGGAAACTAAGGGCAAAAAATGCATAGCCGGGCTATAGAAACACATGATCTGGGTTAACATATCAGCCAAGGGGTGGGGAGCTTTGGGGACGGCGAGGCATAAGAAGAAAGGTTCCTTCCAGTGTGGGAACTAGAAGGGAAGTGCCCTGGTAGCAGGGGAAACATTCCCACTGAAAGACTTCAGTTCTCAAATATAATTTTCATTCTCTGACTTTCTTCATTGAGGTACCATTGGTTTATAACGTTATGTAAGTTTCATGTGTACAGCATTATATTTCTACTTCCATATGTACTACAGCGTGTACAGTTTCCATCTGTCGCCGTAGAGTTGCTCCCCTTTACCCATGCTGCCCTTGCCCTGCCCTTTTCCCTCTGGTAGCCACTACTCTGTTCTCTGTATCTATGTGCTTGGTTTGTTTGGTTTGTTCATTTATTTTGTTTGTTTTTTGTTGTTTTTTTTAATTGAAGTATAGTTAATTTACAATGTTGTGTTAGTTTCAAGTGTACAGCAAAGTGATTCAGTTATACATGTAACTTTCAGGTTATTTTCCATTATAGGTTATTACAAGATATTGAATATAGTTCCCTGTGCTATACAGTAGATCCTCGTTTACCTATTTTATATATAGTGGTGTGTAGATGTTAATCCCAAACTCCTAATTTATCTCCCCCCCTCCACCCCCTCTATCCCCTTTGGTAACCATAAGTTTGTTTTCTATGTCTCTGAGTCTATTTCTGTTTTGTAAATAAGTTCATTTGTATCATTTTTTTTAGATTCCACATATAAGCAATATCATGATATTTGTCTTTCTCTGACTTACTTCACTTAATATGATAACCTCTAGGTCCATCCATGTTGCTGCAAATGGCATTATTTCATTCTTTTTTATGGCTGAGTAATATTCCATTGTATATATGTACCACATCTTCTTTATCCATCATCTGTCGATGGACTTTTAAGTTCCTTCCATGTCTTTTATATCCCAAATGTGAATAAAATCATACAGTATTTGTCTTTCTCTGTTGGGCTTATTTCACTTAGCATAATACCCTAAAGGCATCCATCCATATTGTTGCAAATGGCAAGATTTCATTCTTTTTTATGGCTGAATAGTATTCCATTTGCGTGTGTGTGTGTGTGTGTGTGTGTGTGTGTGTGTGTGTGTGTGTGTACCAAAGTTTCTTTATCCATTCCTCCACTGATGGGCACTTAGGTTGCTTCCATATCTTGGCTATTGTAAATAATGCTGCGATAAACATAGGGGTGCATATATCTTTTCAAATTAGTGTTTTTGCATTCTTTGGATAAATACCCAGAAGTGGGATAGCTGGATCCTCTGTTATATATCTATTCTTAATTTTTTGAGGAATCTCTGTACTGTTCTCCATAGTGGCTGCACCAATTTACATTCCAGCCAATAGTGCACAAGAATTTCCTTTTCTCCACATCTTCTCTAACCCTTACTATTTCTTGCCTTTTTGATAATAGCCATTCTAACAGGCAGGAGGTGATATCTCATTGTGGTTTTGATTTCCATTTCCCTAATAATTAGTGATGTTGAACATCTTTTCATGTGCCCATTGGCCATCTGTATGTCTTCTTTGGCTTACTTTCTTATTCTTGACTCTTTTTCCCCTGTTGTCTATAGATGGAAACTGAACTGGAGCATTTCCATAAGCAGAACACACAGCTGGAGCTGAACATCACAGAATTGTGGCAGAAATTAAGAGCTACTGATCAGGAGATGCACAGAGAGAGACAAAAGGTGTGAGGATTTTCAGAGTCTGGCAGCTCTTGGATTCAGGAGCTGGCGCCTGTCTGCAATGGGCAGCTGGCTTCCAAGAGACAGAGCCAGCCCATAGCTAAGATACACCCATTTTAACTAGCATTCTTCACTTGCTCACAGCCCTGCCCTATTTCAGGCTCATGTAAATTTACGTGACTGAATCCATCTGAGACTATAAAATGACTTTGGGTATAGTGATCAAGGAGGTGGGAAGCCAGTGTTACAGGAATGCTCACAACATTGGCTTGTGTGGCCTGGGAAGGAACATGCTCAGAGAGATCATCTGTAGTCGGTGGTTAAAGCCTTGACTACCGAAACAATGTTGAGCTAGGAGGACCTCAGAAATCACCTATTCCGGTCTCTCTATGTAATAAACAAGGAAAGCAAGGTCAGAGAGATTAGGAAATTAGAAATTTCACCCAGCACCCACAGCTAGTGAGCACATACAGAGCCAGGGCTGGGAACCCAGTCTTCTGGTCCTGGGCCAGGACTTGGCTGCACCCTCACCCCCTGGCACAGAGCACCTCGTAATGTTGGTAGAATCAGATTGAATTTTTCCACCCCTCACGTTAAGGATTGACTCTGTACTAGGTAATACTAGAAGCTGCAGAGCTATCAACGTGAACTGATACAGATCCTGCCCTTCACAAACTGAAGAGGTTGACAGGTGATTTGTGGCATGTGCACAGTAATTATCAGCCAGCCAAGGCTGAAAATTATGGAACATGAATAAAGAGCTGTGGGAGTGAAGAAAAAGGAGAGGCTCTCTAGGTCAGGGGTAAGGGAAGATGGGTATCTGAGAAAGCACGATGGGAGAGGGAGGATGTAGCCCAAGTTTGCAGATGAACCAATCTGCTCAATTTTGTCTTGATCTTCCCTACCCACTCACAGCAGCCCTCAGGCATGAGAAACACTGGGTGAGCTAACAAAGGGGCAGGGAAGCCCTGGCACAGGGATCTGCAAGAGAGAATCGATGCTCTCCATCTTGGCTCCGAAAGGAGTAGGTGACCGCTTGCGCCTCTTTTAGTCTTTTAAGGCCTGTGGTCCTGGAAGGAATCCAGAGCCAATAAAGGAATCAGTGTGTGCTGCCTCCTAAAAATGCACCTGTTCAGGCCAGGGGCACAGGAGTTTTAGGGCCTCTCCCTCTGGGCTATGTGCCCATCCAGGCCTCTGGGCCCTGTGTGGCCCCTGGTGGTCAACGGTAAGTCCTAGATGAGGTGTCTCTTGTCCCTTTAAGCAGCCACAAGGCTGCAGCCCCTGCCCCTGGAGAGTCCCTATGGGGCCAGAAGTAAATGCCTCTGCTTGCAGGAGCGGGACTTGGAGGCGCTGGTCAAACGGTTTAAGACGGACCTTCACAACTGCGTGGCGTACCTCCAAGAACCCCGGCAGCTGAAGGAGAAGGTCCGCGCTCTCTTTGAGAAGTACGTGCAGCGGGCAGACATGGTGAGCTCTGCCTCCCTTTCCGCCCTCCCCTGCCCTCCAGGCTCTCCCCTCCCTCACGGTGAGCCCCTCCTGCCCCATCAGGTGGAGATCACAGGGCTGAACTCGGACCTGCAGCAGGAGTACGCCCGTCAGCGGGAGCACCTGGAGAGGAGCCTGGCCACTCTCAAGAAGAAGGTGGTCAAGGAGAGTGAGCTGCACCGCGCGGATTATGTCCGTATCATGCAGGTACCCGCACGCGCCCCTCAGCTCCCTCGAGGCTGGGCCGTCAGACACAAGAGAGCCTGTCAAGGGCCCCTCCAAGACCACTGTCCTCAGGGTTCCCCAAACGTCCAAGGGACCCACTAGCTTTCTCCAAAGCTCCTTCTTTGACCTGTCTCCTCCGAGCCCCCAGAGCTCGTCCTGGCGGTGACCATGGCCCAGAGCCCCACCAAGGAGGTTTTCTAGGCATTTCCATGCCCACTCCTGCCCCTCCAAGGTTCGTTCATTTCTGCCCCATCTCACTTCACCAGCCACCCGTTTCTTTTTTCTACCCCCATCTTTATCCAAAGCACTCCTGCATCCTGCCTCACTCCTCTCCTTGACCCTTGTCCCCTCTGGACTTTGGCCACGTGACTTTAGCTCTCCAAGTTACTCTCTTCCTTCTCCTCTTTTGTTTCCAGCTCTTGTTTCACCTTACTTTGTTTTGCTGCTTTTTATTCTGCTACCTGTATCACATGGTCCCTGCTGGCCAAGTTCTCTCCTGGGAACATGCCCATCTCCTCCCACCTCCTCCAGCTTTTCTGGTGCCTCAGGTCCCTACTCTTATCTCTCCAACCACACCCACCCTAAGTGTTGGCCTCCCCAGGCGCGCTTTAATGAACTCTCCAAGCCCACCTCCCCGGAATATTCCTAGGGCCGTTCAGAGAGCCTAACCCCATTACTGCCACCTCCACTTACACACACTATTGGACTGCCAGGCAGGATTCTGCTGCCAATTTCTCTTTGGGTATCAGTATCACCCGAGGCAATTAATGTGACTTAATATCAAAAGAGAACATCAGAATCACATTTATAAGGCATGTACCTTTTTATGTTTCTATTTCTTTAATGCTGTAATTAAAATGCTGGAATGGGGATGGGCTGCAGTTGGATTGAAACAAATCAGTTCCGAACACAGCTGGGCAGAGCACACTGCAATTCAGGCCAACCCCAGGCACGGCAGGTCTCATGCCACCTTTACAACCAGCCCCTGCTTAAAAGCAGCCCACAGCATCAAGCAGCCCACTGCCCAGCTCCTGAGCCATGAAAGCAGTCAGAGGCCCAGAGATAGGAGTAAATTCAATTGGTGGGACCCTTAGGCACCAGCAGCTGATACACAGAGCCATTGCTAAGGGTCTCGAGTGCTCCCAAGCATGCAGAGTCCCCAGGGACACTGCAGTGCAGCCTGCGGGGCAGGGGGACCAGGGAGACTGCAGGAGTGGTTGTGAACTGGTGACATTGCTGAGCTCTCATCTGTGACTTGCCACCAGAGCACAGGCCTGAGGGGTCCTCCAAGGGCTGGGTCCCTTTCTCCATGCCAACCAGACACCCAAAGCAAACGTCAATCCTAGGAGAAGAAGGAAAAGGAAAGAGAGTAAAGACCACAGCCTAGGTGAGGGTGTAAGCGTCAGCACGAGGCTGCTCAGGACAGGCAGAAGGGCCTCTTTTGCTCCCCCATTCCCCAGGGGCCACATGCCCACTCCTGCTGGGCCAGGGTGAGAGTCGGGGTAGCGGGAGCAGAGGAGACCCAAGCAGGGCTTCTGCCCAGCGCTACCACTCCCTGGTGGTTGGCAGAGGGAGCCATCGACAGGGAGAACCCCGGAGAGTGTTTGCTCAAGCAGCATTGTAAACCTGTGTGCTGCGGAGCCCTGTGGACGCACAGAAGTGCCACAGACAACTGCAGGGGGCAAGGGGGGGTCAGGACGCAGGGCTCTGGGTGCCCAGCACCTGCTCAACCAGGGAGACTCCTTGCCTATTGCAGTGGGCTCTGCGTAAGATTTTGTTTGGAAGACTTTAAAAAAGATAAACTTTCAAAACTACTGTTCTGGATGATAAAAATTGTTTCCTTCTTTGGTCTTAAGGGCCAGGCAAGGTGGCAGGCCTGGAGAAAAGAACACAGCCCTGTCTTGGTACAGACCCAGTTTACCCTCCTGCTGGCCAGTCTTGCTGGGGGAGGGGAGGGCGGTCCTGAACTTCTCCAGGAGCCGCCTTCCTATCTGTAAGAGAGGAAGAAAACACCAACCTCAGCTAGTTACTGCAAGGACTGAGTGAGCTAACTAATGTCAAGCGTTGGCCACTGGCCCTGTACAGAACAGGTGCTCCAAAAATGCTATTTTCCTTCCCTTCTTCCGAGCAAAAGACTTACTCAAGAACCAAGGCAAAATCTAGTAGGAGAGCCTGGAAGGCCGTCACAGGACGGACTGGGAGTGCCCACGGCCTTGAGGCACGGAAGATGGGACAGTACAACTGATCCCAGACCCCCCAGCTGGTGGCCCGGGGTGCCCGTTGCTTTGGTATGCGTTTGTAAGGAGCTGCATCTGCAGGTACCAAGGCCCTGACACTTAAGTCTCAAAAGGCTGAGGAAGGCTGGGGCAGACATGGCGTCTGAGAGAAACTTGTTAGGAAACATAGGAAGTGAGGTCGCTGTCTCATTTATATGTTCAGATAGGAGCACGGGGCCTCCTCGTTCATTCTCCAGCATGATTGCCGATACTAAAATAAGAGTTGCAATGGAATACAAACATCTAGGACACGTACTTTATTCATTCAGGACATGTATTTTGCGGGCTTCTTACATGCCAAGCTGCGAGCTGGCCGTGGAGGATTCCCAGATTAATGTGATGGCTTGCCTACTCTCAGGGAGCTCACCTAGGGAACTTGAGCCAGACACAGATAAGCACTGCTCCATACAGCGCATCCAGGGTGGTAAGCTCACCGGAGAGGGGGGCTTCAGCTAGGGGGCATGGCATCTGAGCTGGGCCTTGAAGGGTGAGTAGAGGGGGTCAGGGAGCAATGGGGTAAGAGCCTTCCAGGCCGAGGACACAACCTGAGAACAGTCAGAGAAGAGAGAGGCCTGTGGGGTGTTTGGGGACCCAGGAATCCCCCGACGTAACTTTATTGCAGAGCATGGGGGCAGGGAGGAAGGGCCCTTTGGAACGGTAGGTAGCTTAGGGTCACGTTGAAAGGGCTTTCCGTGTCACACAAGAAGCATGAAGTTTATTTTATAAGCTGGTGCCCCCTAAGGTTTCTTAAGTAGGTAGGGGTGTTATCTGTTCTGGAAAGGTTACTTCAATGGGCAGGGGGGAAAGACCGGTGGGGAAAGGCAAGTGGCAGGAAAACCCTTTCGAAGATGACTCCCATGTTAAAGGGAGATGACAGGCCTTGGGAGGGGAAAGTTGTGATGTCAGATGTTTCAGAGCAGAGATGATGAATAGAAGTGTCTGGTTAGATGTGAGAGGAAGGCTGAAAGAGGAGTGGAGAAATGGTTCATTTGTGCAGTTAGGCAGATGGCGATCCCACCAACTGTGGGCTCTGGAAAGATGCCACTGAGTGGGGCTCCCAAGTTATCGGAATAAATCCATTGCCTGCTTTTTCCACACTAACCAGACCCTGCTGCATTCTTAAAGGTGTCAACTCAAGGTAGGCCAGTAGGGGGTGCTCTAGGCATTTCCTTTCTGCGCCCTTCTCCCTCGGAGTCTGAAGTTCTGTCAGTCGGTTCCCGTGCGGGGCTCTCTCGCATTGCCCTCAACCAAAGGCTGGACAAGTCCTGGACAGCTTGGCGTAGCCTCTTTGTTCAGAAGCCTTTCTATATAAACAGACCTTAGTATCCCCGAGCCAGCCTCTCTCACATGCCCCAAGTCCTGGCGCTTGATGGACCCAGGTCAGATTTTCCCTGCCAGAGGAGCTGGCTGGGGGTCTGGAGCATCAGAGGGGCCTTTGTAGGCCGTCCTGACCAAGGGGGCATCAAGAACAGAAAGCTCAGCAAACCTGTTGCATTCACGTTTTGACTTCACAAAACTACCCAAGGCACTCACAGTTGACCTCAGTGTGGCCTCTGGACTCCTCAGAACACGGACCACCCCGGAAAGCCCTCTTAAGGCAGCCCCACTTGTACTTTTCAGGGGCTCCCTCGGCCTCCATACTATGTGAGGTGTTGACGGAGGTGACGTACACCAGAGGTGAGAGAGTGGAGTCTGGGAGGCAGCAGTCAGAGGCATCAAGGCACCTGGGCGCGGACGCCACCAGATTCGAATCCCAGCTCTGCCACCCATGCACGGCCTCGGCTTCCTCATATGAAACTGAATCTCATAATACCTTCCTCCTGAGGTGGTTGTAGGGATTAAACGAGGCTGTGTATGCAAAGTGTCAGACACAGTGCAGGAATCTAGTCCACCCTTGGAGTTGTTATCTTGTTATTATCATCGTCATCAAGCATTTGGCGGCTCAGACCCTGCTTGCTCCCTCTTGGCTCGGGGCCTGAAACACTCTTCCCTGCACCGCCCCTCCCCCAGGCTCCACAGGGAGGCTGCCTCACACTGGTGACCGCCCCGCGGGGCATCTCTCTGCACTGGATCCAAGCTGGGCCTCCCACGTCTGGCACAATAAGCACCTAATAGGCTTTCTGTTTTTATGAATGAACGAACGAACAGAGCAGAGGAATCGGGCTGCATTGAGTCCTGGGCCCCAATCACACTCTAGTGAGGCCTGAGTCGTGTTCTGGAGACCTGTCTTAGGTGACCAGCCTCATGGAGGTGTCCAGGGCTGGCAGTGGCGTCAGAAACATGCATATCAAAAAGGTACCAGGAGCCTGAAGTCCCAATCATGGCGACAGGGTTGTCAGGGTGGAGAGAATGGCGGGGGCCCCACGTGGGGCCATTACAGTAGTAGAGATGAAAGATGCTGAGAGCTGGTTATGAATGAACATGAGATTCAGTTCAGACACAAAGGCGACAGGATTGAGTGACAAAGTGAATGGAGGTTGACCGGGAAGAAGTACCTAAACATGTTTCTGGAGAGAACTGGGGAAATGGCACTTTCAGTCTCCAATCTTTATTCTGATTACTATTATTTTATTGAATGAAGCAGAGGAAGTGAAGCTAAGTGATGCCAGCTAAGAGGAGGGGTGGGGAGAGCCCCTGAGTGGGCTGGGGTGCCCAGGAGTTCCCTGTGGCTCTCCTAAGACTCCCTTCTGTCTGGTCTCCCCTGCTCAACATTTACCCTCTGGTTTGTAATTTCCTGGTTTACAAGATTCATCTTATTCAACTTGGTATCCACTGTGTTAGTTATCCATTTGCTTATCCCTTCCACAAATATTTATTGAGCACCTCTTACAGGCCAGGCAGAGTCCAAGGTCTTAGAATCCAGTAAATACGTACTTAAGTGATTATGTCATGATATAAAGTCAGCATGGAGAAATTCCAGGGGGAGGAAACAGAGCATCTGGAAAGAAAATGTGGGCTATGCATCACCAAGGCCTGGGCTGGTTAAAAGGGTAAAAAATCAGAAGGAGAAAACCTGCTGACTTTATAGAAAAACAGGCACAAAGCCGAGCCTGCGAATGAGGGACTGGTAATAATTGGGCATTTCATCCGGAGAACATTTTTTTTTAATGAGGAAGAGTGAAATTAAGCAAAATACCGAAAATCTGAAGGTAGATCTGATCTGCCTAATTAAAAAGGCTCTGGAGGGAAGGACTCTCGGGGTGTCTGCAGTTCACATCCCCATAACAGAGAAGCCTTGTCCTGCTCGCTGACGGCAGCGCTTGGCATCACCCTGTCCTCTGGGCTCAGACTCCACACTCACCACTCCAGAGACAGTGTCCCAAGGGGAAGCACAGTTTGTTTCTGGCACAGGTTCGTCTTATGTAGATTTGGTCAGTGTTTGCCTTTGTTGGTACTCAGAGCCTCGAGGGCCTTGCTACTACCCAGGGCAGCATCTCCTGGAACCTGGTTAGAAACGCAGAATCTCAGGAGCAGCTCCAGGCCTGCTGAGTCAGAAGCCACATCTAACCGGATCCTCAGGCGATTCGTGCATAGTCCTATGAGAGGTGCTGTGGCGGACATGCTGAGCACTGAGGCCGTGGGCTCCAAGAGCTGAGCGGTCCATGGTGAGAGGGACGCCTCCATGGAGCCTCCCCTGGGGCTCCTGTGCTGAGTGTGAAAAGGAAGGCAAGGCAAGAGAGAAGAGACTGCTTGGTCCCAGAGCGCAGAGCCCCTCCACCTGGCCTGCAGCGGGCCCTGCCCCGCACGCCTCTCTACTCCTCTCACCTCGCACTCCCGTGACACAGAACTGCTGCAGGTCACCCCACACACCTGCCGTGTCATTCTGTGCCTTTCTCCTGCCATTCCAGTTATCTGGGACCCCCTTTACCTTCTCCTTGGTAACTCTGTCAAGCCTCAGCCCAGGGGTCAGTTCCTAGGAATCCACCCTGGTCATTCGGGCAGAGCTAAGTGCCTTTCCTCTGTGTCCCCCTCCTCCATCCCAGCAAGGTGGCCACCTCACTAAAGTGTGCCCAGACCCCTCACTAAACCCTAAACTCCTCAAGAACAGAGGCCAAGTCTTACTTTCTCTATATATACACCTCAGGATCAGCACAGTGCCTGGCACATAATAAGTACTCAATAAATATTGGATGGATGGATATTTATCAAACACTAACGAGAGAAGTGAACTTCCAGTGGCTGTAGCAAATGTTAATTATCCATTTACTTTTCTTTATTCCTCAGTAAACCGTATGCTGCTGAGAGCAGAAACCATGTCTTATTTCTGTCTGCATCCCGGGGATGCAGCAGATACCATATAAATGTAGGTTCAACAAATGAATGGAAAAAAACAGAGTGTAGCACAGTACTTAAGAGCTCAGAACTCTGGAGCCAGACTGGGTCAGAATCCTGGCTCTGCCACTTGCTATCTATGTAATTTGGGTAAGTTACATCACCTCTCTGTGCCTCAGTTTTCTCTAATACTGTGGTTGTAATAGAATCTATGCATAGGGTTGTTATGAAACTTCAATGCATTAAGTCCATGAAAAGTGCTTAGAAAAGCATTGCTGTTGCTATGGATGGGAAGAGCCTGGATGGATGGGAATGGTGCACACTGCCTGTAGCTAACTTTGCCAGAGTCCACCTGAAGGTAAGTCAGCTGTTAGCTCAAGAGGCTGATCCATGAGCCAGGATAAAGACTCATGCAGCAGTAGAGGCACCAGAGACGTAATCTGGGTCCAGGACCAACACTGACTCTTCCCCACACCCTTAGCCCCAGGCCAAAGCAGGTCCTGTGCCCACTGACCACTTATCCATCTACACTCACTCTCTCCTCCTTCTTCTCTATAGGAAAATGTCTCCCTGATCAAGGAGATTAATGAGCTCCGCAGAGAGCTGAAGTTCACCCGCTCCCAAGTCTATGACCTTGAAGCAGCCCTGAAACTGACCAAGAAAATTCAACCACAAGACGTTCCAGAGACAGGTAATGTCACCAGTGGTCAAGAAAGATGGGCACTGGGATCCAGGGACCAATGGCAGCCACGAGCAGGTCTCCTTTTGGCTTTCAAAGCTGCCTCTCCTGAGTTTCCTCCTGTATCAGCTCACATCCACCCCATGGCCTCCTGGGCACCTCTGCATGCCACGCGCCTGCTCTTCAAAGGATTTGTGAGGACCCTACCACATTCAAACACTCACAAATCCAGAATTCTTGGGGTTAGCAAAGGTTTCAGAATTCAGAATCTTTCAGATCTTAGGAAGAACATACTATTCGGTAGTGAAACATATGAATATTCGCACTAAACTTCATGAATTTAAAAATGCTTTCCATTTTTAAAGCTTTTTGCATTTTACAATTGTGGATCAAGGATTGTGGACTTGTACGATGAAAATAAAGGCAAAAATGAGGACCAGAAACAACTTAAAGGGAGAAGGGAAAGAATTACATTAAAAATATTAAATGAGGGCTTCCCTGGTGGCGCAGTGGTTGAGAATCTGCCTGCCAATGCAGGGGACACGGGTTCGAGCCCTGGTCTGGGAAGATCCCACATGCCGCGGAGCAACTAGGCCCGTGAGCCACAATTACTGAGCCTGCGCGTCTGGAGTCTGTGCTCCACAACAAGAGAGGCCGCGATAGTGAGAGGCCCGCGCACCGCAATGAAGAGTGGCCCCCACTTGCCACAACTAGAGAAAGCCCTCGCACAGAAATGAAGACACAACACAGCCAAGAATAAAATATAAAAATAAATAAATAAATAAACAAAAAAAAATATTAAATGAGTTAGTTATTGCAGTTATAAAATTCCTCTGAATTTCTGATAGCCAAGACAAAAAGGGAAAAAATATGATGGTTTACATAGCTCTCATATGGGGAAAGGAAGTTTTTTTCTGGAGGAACAAACCTTTCCCTGGTACTAAGTTCTGTGAGAAACTAAATACATGGAGACTTACAAAAGGGATATTGAACAACATAATTGACAGTCTTTAATGGTAGGTTTTCAGACAATAAGAAACATTCTTCAGATGTCCATTTCTTATCTGGACAGTCAATAAAAAACAAGAGTATAAGGTATTACTGTGGAAAATTAAGCCAACGTAGTTCAAGTATATTGTTTTCTGGTGGTTTACCTTCAGGAATAAAGCTCAGAAACCCTAATGAACTGAAACATTCCACAGCTGTGGACTGGGTCTTTCAAATATCAGCCACCTCATGTACTATGGTTATGCAAGATATTATCATTGGCAGAGGGTAGCTGAAGGATACACAGGAACTCTCTGCACTATTTTAATAACTGTTTGTGAGTCTTGAACTGTTACAAATTATATATATATATATATATATATATATATATATATATATATAATTGTGTCTCATACGCCATTGCCATTAGAGTTGAAGTTGAGAGGGTAAACTCTGTGAGTAGTACCCGAAACAATATTAGCTCTGAAGAACTGACATAAGAGCACAGCATGTGTTAAAAAGACTGAGAGGCTTCCCTGGTGGTGCAGTGGTTGAGAGTCTGCCTGCTAATGCAGGGGACACGGGTTCGAGCCCTGGTCTGGGAAGATCCCACATGCCGCGGAGCAACTAGGCCCGTGAGCCACAACTACTGAGCCTGCGCATCTAGAGCCTGTGTTCCGCAACAAGAGAGGCCACGATAGTGAGAGGCCCGCGCACCGCGATGAAGAGTGGCCCCCGCTTGCCGCAACTAGAGAAAGCCCTCGCACGGAAATGAAGACCCAACACAGCCAAAAATAAATAAATAAAATTAATTAATTAATTTAAAAAAAAAAAAAGACTGAGAACTTGGGAATTCCCTGGTGGCCCAGTGGTTAGGACTCTGTGCTTTCACTGCCGAGGGCCAGGGTTCAATCCCTGGTCAGGGAACTAAGATCCCACAAGACGCGTGGCACAGCCAAATAAATAAATTAATTTAATTAAATTAATCAATCTGTTAAAAAAAGAAAAAGAAAAAGACAGAACTTGACTTCTTAGAGGTGAAACCATCTTCAGTTGGAGGTGAAGCATAGATGTGTCTGTGAACAATCACAAAACTTCTCTTTTAAAAAAATATTTCAAATATGCCCCAGCGGCCTAGCAAATAACTAGAGACGTCCTCAGGATGCTGTATGATATAGCCAGGTTCTTCTTATTACTATGATGGAAACTATCAGACAGACAAAAATTGAGACAAATTCTAATGAATCCCCATGAATTCATTCCCTGACTTGAACAACTGTCACTCTTGCTTCATTGGTATTGCCACGCCCCCCTCCACCCAGTTATTCCCTCCCACACCCATAGTAGATTATTCTGAAGCAAACCAAACATCATGCCACTTGTGTCATAGAGCTTTACTCAAGGGAGGTTTCATCGGTAATGGCTGAAGACAGGTACTACCAATTGTCTGCCTTGATCATGAAGAACCTAAGTCTAGCTTCTGGTTCTGAACATGGGGCCTCCAAAACAAGTTAGCTCAAAATATACATTCCTATGTTGTTTAAAACTGACCAATTCAGTTAGTTTGAAGAATTCTTTATCTGAACAGGAGAGGTTATCATCCCCAACCACAATTTTAGTTTTAGCAGCATTTATATTGTCATTCACACAACAATTAACCAATAGGCCTAATAGACACACCTGTTTGGTTTTCAGTTATTAAAACCATATTATTAGAACGTCTAATTAAAGATGGCTAATTGAAAACCTACTAAAATGGCATAAATAAACCAAAGAAAACACAACGGAAACAAGAGACGTACAATTTTGAAAGCTGGAAAATGGATAGATGAGTGGTTACTGACTTCATAGACCCGAGAAACCTGAATCCTAAGCCAGGAGTGGGGAACCTAGAAGAAACCTGATGAACCCCTGAAAGGCTCAGGAATTAGCAGAAGCAGCTATCTCTGGAAGTGGGGGTGAAGGTGTGGCTGAAAGCAAGAGGGAAAGTCTTTAAGAAGCTGTTAGATCTACCTAGTACCCAATACAGTGGCTAAAAATAGAACCATCAGGTCCATCATCATGAAATTCTAGAATACCAGAGTGCAAAGAAAAAAATCCTAATTGCGGGATATAAAGTCAGCACACAAAAATCAGTTGCATTTTTATACACTAACAATGAATAATTTGAAAAGGAAATTAAGAAAACAATTTAACTTACAATAGCATCAAAGAGAATAAAATACTTAGGAATAAACTTACCAAGGAGGTGAAGGACTACCTGTACACTGAAAACCTACAAAAAACCACTGAAAGAAATTGAAGAATACACCAGCAAATGGAAAGACATCTTTTGTTCATGGACTGGAAGATTTATTAAAATGTCAATACTATCCAATGTGATCTACACATTCAATGTAATCCCTATCAAAATCCCAATGACATTTTTTTTGCAGAAATAGAACATCCATTCTAAAATTCATTGGGAGTCTCAAGGTACCCCAAATAGCCAAAACTCTTGAAAAAGAACAAAGTTGGAGGCCTCACACTTCTTATTTCAAAATTTACAGCAAAGCTATAGTAATCAAAACAGTATGGTACTGGCATAAATACAGACATATAGACCAATGGAATAGAATACAGAGCCCAGAAATAAACACTCACATATATGGTTAAATGATTTTCAATGTGGGTGTTAAGACTATTCAATGAGGAAAGGACAGTCTTTTCAACAAATGGTGCTGGGAAAACTGGGTATCCACATGCAAAGGAATGAAGTTGGACCCTTACCTTACATCATATACAAAATTTAACTCAAAATGGGGGCTTCCCTGGTGGCGCAGTGGTTGAGAATCTGCCTGCCAACGCAGGGGACACAGGTTCGAGCCCTGGTCTGGGAAGATCCCACATGCCGCGGAGCAACTGGGCCCGTGAGCCACAACTACTGAGCCTGCGCATCTGGAGCCTGTGCCCTGCAGCAAGAGAGGCCGCGACAGTGAAAGGCCCGTGCACCGCGATGAAGAGTGGCCCCCGCTCGCCACAACTAGAGAAAGCCCTTGCACAGAAACGAAGACCCAACATAGCCAAAAATAAATAAATAAATAAATAAAAATTTATTTAAAAAAAAAAAATCTAACTCAAAATGGACCAAAAACTTAAACATAAGAGCTAAAACTATAAAACTCATATAAGAAAATATAGGGGGAAACTTCATTATATTAGATTTTGCAAAGATTTCTTAGATATGACATCAAAAGTACAAACAAAAAGAAAGTAGATAAATTGGACTATCCAAATTTAAAGCTTTTGTGCATCAAAGAACACTATCGACAAGTGTGAAAAGGCAACCCATGGAATGGGAGAAGATATTTGAAAATCACATATCTGATAAAGGGTTGACATCCAGAATATATAAAGAACTCCTACAACCTAACTACAACAACAACAACAAAATTTTGTTTTAATAAGCAAAGGACTTGAATAGACATTTCTCCAAAGAAAATATACAGATGCCTATAATAAGTATATGAAAAAAGCAGGAGTGGAGGTAAACAGAAACTAGGCAGAGGCGAGTGATGCAGGCCCAAGAAGGTGGATGGGCTGGTAGGTGGACGGGCTGGTAGGCTTTTGTGTGCTGTACCTTCCCAGGGGTGCTACTTTTCCCAGGGCTCCATGGCTGGGCCACAGCTTGACTGAGGAGATGGTTACCAGGGACAACCAGTAGCAGAAGGAGGATGAAGCGTCAAGACCTAGAAAAGAGAAGCAATCAAGAGCCTAGAAAGATCAAGAGTCTAGAAATTGCAGTAAAGGAGAAGAGGCAAGGAGCAAAGGCAGACAGAGAAGGATCCAGACTTCTCCTGGGAAGGATGGGATAAGTCGAGTACTCTGAATGCTGGCCCCATCAGGTCAATTAGAGGCCAAGGCAAGGCTGGCCACTGGCCACTGCTGACCACTTCCTCTTTAAAATACTCTCTTCCTTGGCCACCATCATCTGTTCTTTTCTAGTTTTTCCTCCAGGGAAGGGGTTGGCAGCAGATAGGAAAGAGACCCCTCTTCCACTGAGAGAAGCTTGACTGTGGTGAGGGAGTTGGAGACACAGTTCCTCAGTGAAGAGGGTGGCAACGTCATCCATTAAGAGCAGAGGAGAGGATGGATTTGGCAATAATTTCTTGGATATGATATCAAAAGCACAGGCAACAGAAGAAAATATATAATAAATTAGACTGTCAAAATTGAAAACTTCTGTGCGTCAAAGAACACAATCAACAGAGTGAAAAGGCAACCTATGGAATGAGAGAAATCATACAGCTAATAAGGGGTCAATGTCCAGAATATATAAAGAACTCCTACAACTCCAAAACAAACAAACAAACAAACCTGATTTAAAAATGGGCAAAGGACTATAGACACTTCTCCAAGAAGATGCACAGGTGGTCAACAAGCACATGAAAAATGCTCAGTATTACTAACAATTAGGGAAATGATATCAAAGCCACAATGAGATACTGCCTCACACTCATTAGGATGGCTACTATCAAAATACACCAAACCAAAAAGAAAAAACAAAAAAAAAAAAAAAAAACCCAGAAAGTAACAAGTGTTGGCAAGGGTCTGGAGAAATTGGAACCCTGGTGCACTGTTGATTGGAATGTAAAACAGTACAGCCACTATGGAAAACAGTAAGGTGTTTCCTCAAAAAATTAATAACAGAGTTACCATATGAACCAGAAATTGCGCTTCTGGGTTTATACCCAAAAGAAGTGAAAGCAGGGTCTCAAAGAGGATATTTGTACACTCATGTTCATAGCAGCATTATTCACAGTAGCCAAAAGGTGGAAGCAACCCAAATTTCCATCAATAGATGAATGGATAAACAAAATGTGGTCTATATATGCAATGAAATATTATTCAACCTTAAAAAGGAAGGAAATTCTGACATATGATACAACATAGATGAGCCTTGAGGACATTATGCTAAGCCAGACACAAAAGGACAAATACCGTATGATTCCACTTATCTGAGATACCTAGAGTCATCAAATTCATAAAGACAGAATGCAGAATGGTGGCTACCAGGGGCTGGGGGTGGGGGGACTGAGGAGCTGTTTAATGGGGATGGGGTTTGAGTTTTTCGAGATGAGAAGAGTTCTGGAGATTAGTTGCACAGCAATGTGAATGTACTTAACACTGCTAAACCATACACTTAAAAATGGTTAAGGGACTTCCCTGGTGGTCTGGTTGCTAAGACTCTGCGCTCCCAATGCATGGGGCCCAGGTTCGATCCCTGGTCAGGGAACTAGATCCCACATGCCGCAACTAAGAGTTCTCATGCCACAACTAAAGATCCCACATGCCGCAACTAAGAGTTCGCATGCCACAACTAAAAGATCCCTCATGCAGCAACAAAGATCCCAAGTGCCGCAACTAAGACCCGTGCAGCCAAATAAATAAATAAATAAATAAATTTTTTTTTTAATGGTTAAGATAGCAAATGTTATGTTATATAGATTTTACCACAATTTTTTTTTCTAAGTAGGGCAGAGGAGTTGGAGTAAAGATTGAAGTTCCTAAGTGCTGCTGTGGGGAATGAGAGTTTGCTGACTATGGACATAAAGTCCGTCTGGGGTTGGAAACCAAGAACTTGAATCTCATGTGTTACTTTTATCGGTAACGCGCAGCAGGCCAGATGTGAAAGTGGCGACCCTGGATGCTCAGATTATCTTGGATGTAGGCTGGGCAGGGTACCTGGGGCAGAGGGACGAGGCATCTAGATGGGAGAAGAAACTCACTGTGGGTCTACCTGGTCAGAAAAGGAGTGAATCTAAGAGGAACCCATTTGGTAGGTAAAAAATGGAGTTGTCCGGGAAGATGAGGTCTAAATTCAGTCTAAGAAGAGGTGAATGGAGCGCTAGAGTGAAAGATCCTGGGCGGGACGAGGGAGGGAAAGCCACAGAGTGGGTGTGGAGCTGGCGTGCAGGCCAAACAATTAATGTTGAGAGTTTAGCCTCGTGAGGCCAGGGAGTGGGGTGAGCCGTGGACCCTCGTGGACACCAGCATCACCCAGGACAGCACTGAGACAGGAGGATGGCTGAGAGTCTCGGGGGACGTCCTCAGGGAACATGAGTGAGTGGCCACAGCAGGAAGGCTAGAGAGGGGTCTCCGGGAGCAGGTTTACGTGAGGAGGAGGACTGGCAGCTTGGAGGCCAGCCCGGGTCAACAGGAGAGTGCCACTCTGCTTGGGGTGTGGGGACTGAGCAGCCCCCAGTGGAAGGGGCCTCGGGGCAGGCACACTGCGGGGCTCAGGAGAGGGGCCGGGCTGAGGTCAGGTTTAGCATTTGCCTTATCACTCCAAAGCGTGTCTCTTCGTTTCTCCTTCTCTGCTAGACAGTGAAATGGCTCATCTCCATCTCGCTAGCGTCTGGGTTGGAGTGTCTACCCCATAGCAGGTGCTCCATAAATGTGTGCGGGGGTGGAGGTTAGAGGCGGAAGGAAGGATAAGCTTTGCAGCAGCCCAGTAACAGGCCCACACTAGTCCTGCTCTGTCCCCTACAGAGTCCGGCAAAGACTTGCCAGGCATTCCTCCCACCGTGAGACTGAATGAGCAAGAAGAAACTGGGAGAATCATTGAGATGCAGCGCCTGGAGATCCAGCGCCTCAGAGACCAGATCCAAGAACAAGAGCAGCTCCCAGGCTTCCACCCCTTTGCCGGGATGCGGTTGCCTTCCCTCCTGGGGGCAGAAGCAGACTTAAAGCTGCAGACCAAGTGACCCCCTCTGGTGAGCCGTCTCCAGCCAGGCCAGAAGAAGCACGGTGCTCCTGTCGTCCCCAGCCTGACTCTGGGCTGCAGCCCCTGCAGCCCTGACCATACCAGCCTCTCCCTCCTGCCCTGGGGAACCTGGGACACGGGCAGAATAAAGGTGTTCTCCCACAGTCGCGTCCAACTCTCTGCTTAGCCAGGGAGCTAGGGAGGGAGGAAGGGAGAGAGGGACCCTGAGGCCCGGGGGGCTCCTGCTCGTCCAAAGCCACCACTGCTAGTCCCTGCCCAGGCACAGGGCTGCCTGTCGCTGCAGAGATCCCACGCCCCGCCCCGCCCTTCTCTGGACCTCAAGGGCAGGGCTGCCTGCCGCTGCAGAAATCCCACGCCCCTCCCTGCTCTTCTCTGGACCTCAAGGGCAGGGCTGCCTGTCACTGCAGAGATCCCACGCCCCTCCCCGCTCTTCTCTGGACCTCAAGGGCAGGGCCGCCTGTCGCTTCTGACCTGCCTTCTCCCCTGCCAGCCACGTCAGGACCAGACAAAGCCTCCTACGTTTTCTTCTTACTTATGAAACATAATGAGGTTTGCTGAGAATTTTCACAGCTGTGTAAAGGTGAGAGTAAAATCATGAACATGGCAAAGTTGGTAGAGTTCCCCCACATCTTCCATTATCTGCAGACCCTGGTATCACGACTATAAGCAGAACTCTGCCCTTCTTCCTCTTACCTCCATGCCTCTCTAGACTTGTCATCCTCGGTCTGCAGGGCGCTGCCCTGCTCCTCCATTTCTGGGGGGCACCTCTTCCTCTAGACCCCATACTGGGTGGCCCAGCCACACATACCAGGAGAGGTGGTTGTTTATGCACTAAGAACCCAGATGTCCCTGTCTTCTCCCACCTGCAGAAGCCAGACACCCTTCTAATACCCAAATAACAAATATTAAGCCCCCGGTCCCTCCTGGTGTGTCATGGACTCTCAGGGCTGAGATACAACCAGACCTCAAGAAGGACTTGAACTAAGACCTGGGACACGGCTGGAACCCCCTCTCCCTCTCTTATTCTTGCCTCTCTATAGACCAGCCTCCCATTGCCAGGACAGCTGGCAGAAGGGGACCCTTAGCATCCCATGAGTAGATGCCCCAAGGCTGACATGGAGTCTCTAGTCTAACTTTAAATTGCCCAAGGAGAATATTTGGGGCCTAGCTTGAGTCTGGAGCTCACCGCTATCCAATCAACTGTACCCATAGGGGTGGGTCACAGAATAGAATCCTGGTTACTGGGGTTCATCCCTGTAGTGAAGCTGGTCATTGTGAGTGGAGCAGATATTCCAAAAGATGTCTGTCTGGGGCAACTGTCAGTCATGGGGAACATGGGGTGGGGGCAGGGGACCTGGAGCCATTGAAGACCTGGTGTTGCACCTGTGCTTTAAGCCCTTTATTCTCCAACTGCCTTTCAGGGTGGCAGGGTGGCAGGGATGGGACCTCTTTTGCTCACCACTGTCTCCAGCACCTGCACAATCCCTGGTCCAGAGAAGGGAAACAGTAAATGTTTGCTGGATGGATTATATTATTTATCGCCTCCCCCCCAACTATTTAGACTAGGTATTATTGTCCCCATTTTACAAATGAATAGACTGGGACCCACGGAGTTTAAGCCATTTTTCTAAGGTTGCAGAGCTAGAGCTGGGACTGGGACCTTCAAGGTCAATCTAGTTCCAAAACCAATATTCTCTCCACTGTTCATGCTTTCATTCACAAGCACTCCTTGAACACGTATTATATGTCAGGCCTGTTCTAGGAGCTAGAATGCATAAATCACTCCGTTCAAGAAGCTTATCTTCCAGGGCGGTAGACAGACAATATTCCAGACAGATAAGAATATATAGCATATTTGACAGCGACAAGTGCTAAGGAGAAACATGAGAGAATAAAGGAAATCAAAGAATGAGGGGCAGGGAGGTAGGAAGTACGGGGAAGGCTGTGATTTTAGACACAGGAAGGAAGCCTCACTGAGAGGGTGACATTTGAGCACCTTCCTGAAGAAAGGTGAGGGAGGGAGCCACGTGGGAGGAAGGAGCTCCAGGCAGAGGGAACAGCCAGTGCAAAGGCTCTGAGCAAGCACAAGCAGAAGAGGGACAGCTGGGGGGGTGAAGTCAGAGAAGGCCTTAGAGATTGTGGGAGGACTCTGGCTGTTTCTCTGGGTAAGACAGGCCATTGGAGGAATTTAAGCACAGCAGTGACTTTACCTGCTCTACCTTATCACAGGATCACTCTAGCTACTGGGTGGAGGATAGCCTGAGGTGGGAACTTGGCCGGGGAGGCTGGGCTACAGGGCCTCTCCCTTCTCCTGGGTCCTCCCACCATCTAACACAGGGGTCCCCAACCCCCGGGCCACATCCAAGGCCTGTTAGGAACCGGGCCACACAGCAGGAGGTGAGCAGTGGGCAAGCGAGCGAAGCCTCATCTGCCGCTCCCCACCGCTCCCCATCGCTGGCATTACCGCCGGAACCATCCCCCCACCCCACCCCCAAGTCCGTGGAAAAATTCTCTTCCACGAAAGCGGTCCCTGGTGCCAAAAAGGTTGGGGACCGCTGGTCTAAGGGATCAGTCAGAATCCACACCTCACGCTCTCTGCCCACTGCCACCTCCTCCCCCTGCCTTCAGTACCGCCCATCTGAGCTGCCTCAGCAGCCTCTGCTTTGGGGACAGAGTTCACCGGCCCTGCGAGGAGCCTGCCTGTCCACTTTAACTCCAAGTTATTCGATAAGACCCAGAATGAGAACAAAGTCTCACCCAATCAATGTTTAAACTGGAAGCTTTTAGGCTTTGTTCCCTCCACCCAAAAAATTCCCTTCAAACCCCCAGGGGAAGCCGGTGGAGGGCAGGGGGGGCGTGGATCTCATGACTTCCCCCGCCCAGCTCTATCCAGGACAGCTGGACCCTGGATGGGTCTGGCTGGGACCGGTCCCTCCTTGGGACCAGGAGGAAAATAAATGTCAGAGGGGCAAGAGGAATACACAGTCACTGAGCCCTGCCAGGCCCCTTCTTCCCCGCTCACCCCAGGGCAGGGAACGCCTCTATAATGCTCTGCAAAGTGGCAAACCCACATGTTTGTCCCCAAGATCCAGCCTGCCCTACCTCTCCTTGAGGGGAAGAACCATCTAGTAAGGGATCTGCAAGCCACACGTGGCGAGCGTTAGACATGTGGCTAGTCTGAGCTGAGATGCACTGTAAGCATAAAATACACAGCGAATTTTCAAGACGAAATAAAAGACTGAAAGAGCTCAATCCCTTGTGTATTAAAATGAAAATATTTGGGGCTTAAAATAAAATTTCACTGTATTAATTTCACCTGTTTTTCTTTACTTTTTTCACATGATTACTAGACGATTTTACATTTTAAAATTACATATGTGGCTCGTGTTATATTTCTATTGGACGGTGCTGCTCTAGAGTTATGACCAGGCCCCCAACCATCTCCACCGAGCAAAGCAAAGAGAAGCATGGACAGGTCCAGCATAATTATTTTGTGAGCTGATAATGGAAAGATAACTTTGATTTTGTTTTTCTTGTCTATTTCATACACACCAAAAGGAGAGACAGCAGGAGGCATTACAAGGGGGTCAATCCAGGCGACAACCACCTCCAACTAGCCTCCCCGCCCCCTGCCCATCGTGTAGTGTGTGGTGCCAGATTCGCCTGTTAGAAGCAGAGCCCTGGCCATGTCCTCATTATACTTTGGAACCCTCCATGAGTACCTCAGATGAGTCCAAATGCCTCACCAAGGCATTCAAGGCCCTGTGCCACCTGAGCCAAACTTGCCTTTCCAGCTTCCTCTCACAAGCTCCCTGCGTAGCCCCACATCTGGCAGTTCACACGTTCATTCATTCAACACATGTTTACTGAATACTTCCCATGTGCCAGGCACAGTGCTGGCTGCTGAGGTCATGAGGGTTAGCAAAACGGGCACTAAACCTGCACCCACTGGGAACCACACATCTAGTAGGGGATGACAGGTGAATAAATAGGGCAATCACAGCACATGCAGTAAGAGCAGTTGTGGGGGAAGCATGGGGGCCATAGGTGCCCCAAAGAGGCACCTGAACCAGCCTAGAGGTCAAGGAGGGCTTCCTGGAGGAGGTGACATCTCAGTTGAAGAATTTGAGTTAGCCAGACCAAGGCTGGGGGTGGGGCGTGGTAAATATCCCAGGGAGAGAGAACTCTGAGTTCAAACACTAAGCGGAAGGGCAGAGCAGTGCAGAGCATACATAACTGAAAGACAGGCATTCTGGCTGGAGGGCAGGGGCCAGGGGCAAATGACTGGCCTGCTGTGGATGGCAGGGGTTCTGTGAGCCTTGTAAAGGAATATGGCATTTATCCCGAAGTGTTTATTCTGCAAGTGTTTTAAGCAAGGGAGCTCCTGTTTCCCACCTGAAAATCCTTTGCCCCCTCCTCCCTGTGCACTCAAATCCTGCCTCCTCAGGGGGGCCAAAACGTGGGGCAAACCTACCTTGGTCAGGCCCTTGAGGCTTTGGAGGAGAATGGGCTAGGGGCTTGTGGGGCTCCGGCCCAGGGGAAAGCACCAAGGGATGGAGTTACTGGGGCTGGGTTTGGGGGCCAGCTGGTGTTGCAGTTTGGGGCTGAGGCAGGATTTGAGCTTGGAGTCGGGATTTGGGGGCTGGATTCAGGAACATGGGTCAAGGTTGGGGCCAAGGATGAGGCTGCCATCTAAAATCTAATTCCAGCATTTGGAGCTGAGGTTTCAAGCCAGATTTGGGGTTGGGATCTGGGGCTGGGACTGGAACTGGATTTGGAAATGGGGCTGGGGCGTCGGGGCTGGGATTTGAGATTCAGGGTTGGGGCTGAGATGTGGGGTAGGGGCCTCGGTTGGAGCTAGGAGTTCTAGTTCGGGTCTGAAACTGCAGCTGGGGCTGGGGTTGGGTTTAAGGCTGGAACTAAAGCTAAATTGGGTTGGAGCTGGGGGATGGCCTCAGGCCTGGGCTCTGGGGCAGATGGACAACATTCCTCCTGCTGCCCAGGTCTGGAAATTGCATTCGTGCCCTAACAGCAAGAGACAGAAGCCCCTCCCTTCCCAGGAATGCCTCAGCCCAGCAGAAGGAGCAGCGCCACGTCAGCCAATCGGCTCAGGCCCTGCCTTGGAAACACCTGTTGATCCTCCTCCCCCTGCCCCCCCGCCTGAGCTCACCCAGGTGCAGGTCAGGCAGGTGAAGCGCCTCCCCGGAAACAGAGCTGGAGTGCCCCACCTGCCCGCCCTGCCTGCTCAGATCGGATCCAGCACCTCCAGGCTTCTTGTGAGTGCCCCGTGGTCCCCCCTACCCCCACCATTCACCGTCTCCCACTGGCTCTTCCCCTGAGCGCCTCCACCCCACCCCCAGCCTGGCCCCATGATGCCGGCACACCTGTGCAAGCACTTTCAGACCCATGAAGTCACAGCCCTGGGGAATGCTGGGACTGATTCCAGGGCCCCTCCCCCGGCCCCTCCCCCACCTCCCTTGGGGGCACCTGCAGCTGCCCCTCCTACCTCGTGTGCCGGGCAACCCCTGCTGAGGGATTGTGGAAGACGGACACCTCATCAGAGGTGTAACCCACGTACAGCCATGAAGTCATAGTCCCGAATGATCCAGGACCTGCGTCCTATATATAAAGCAGGTGTCCCGTCCTAAATGGGAGGAGAGAATGTTGTGTTCTTTTATTCAGAAAGCATTCTCTGGGCATCTATGCGGGCCCTAGAATTCCCACTGGAATTCTGACCTGGAGCTTTTAATGCCCCCACCCCTCAAGATAAAAGTTATCGTCCTCACTTTTCAGATAATGAGCCTGAGCTCCAAGAGGTGAACTTGCTAGGGGCTTCTCTGACCTCCCCCAAGCCCCTCTTCTGACTAACCCATAGCCAGCACTCATCACAGGAACACACCTGCTATAAACTGGGGCTCCCTGAGGGCAGGGGCCGGGCTGCTGTACTTTGCCCAGTGGGAGTCACGCTGACTGGCCTCTGGAGGACGTGTTCAATGAGGAACCACTGCGAGGTCCCTCGCCCACGTACCCACGGTGGCAGGGACTGCAGCTGGGGGTCCAGTCCAAAGCCCTCCTTCCCTTTGTACCACTTTAGAGAAATCGTGGAGGAGGATGGCATGGGAGTGCGGTGAGAGGGAGAAGAGTGGGGGAAGCAAGAAGACCAGTGAGGAAGTTGAGGGGAGGGAGGTTGAAGCGCAGGAGGATGAGGGCAGAGAGTGGGATGGAGAAATGTTTAGAGGTGACATGCACAAGGGAGAGACATGAGAGAGGAGTGGGTTTGCGGGAAGATGACGAGCTTGGGTTGGGAGCTGTTGCATCAGAGGTGCCTGTGGGACACCAAGGTGACAATTGCCTTATGGGTCTTGGAGCTTGGGAGGGAGATCTGGGTTTGAGAGAGAGAGGGATTTGGGAACCAGCAGCCATGCCTGTGAGGTGGGATGGAGTGTTGGGGGTCAGATCCTGACTCGCGGAGAAGGAGTCGCAGCCCAAAGAGAGAAGATTCAGAGTCAGCCAGCTGGTTGCAGAAGGGTTAAGTCATAAGCCCCCTCCCTCCCCACAACCCTCCCCGCAGGAGCCAGCGGTGACAGCTGAGGCCATGTGAGTCGGATCCTGAATGAGGCTTTATCTCTGGGTCTCCATCCAGTCCCATCGTCCACCGTGGCACCAGCTCCCTCGGCCAGCCGGGATGGGACAGGCAACTGAGACAGCCAGAGCCAGAGAGGTCAGGGACTGGGCAGGGGGTTCCCTGGATGGGTGAGGGTGCTTTGGGTGGAGGGAGCTCTCCTGAGATCTCTGGAGAGGCATTCCCGAGGGGGCAGTACTAGGGAGGAGGTTTTCCTGAGGGGGGGGGGTTGGTTGCAGAGGACATGGGAGGATTCCCAGGGACCATCCTCAAGGCTCCCAGGAGAGACCATAAGGGGCAGGTGGGCCGGGGAGATAGCAAGTATGATTCTCCCCCCTGCAGGTGATGGTGACCATCCCCTGGACCGTGCGAGGAACAGGACTCTGGGCCTCTGGCTGCCGCGCAGGTAGTGGGGGCTCCAGGCCATGATCCGTACCTCTGCCCCCTGACGCAGCCCTCTGCCCTTACTCGTGCCAGATCAGCCATGTCTGAGAGAGAGGCTCAGGCGCCGCCGGGCCGGGGGCTGCCGCCGGATGTGCTGGCGGAGCAGGTGGAGCTGTGGTGGTCCCAGCAGCCGCGGCGCTCGGCGCTCTGCTTCGCCGTGGCTGTGGGCCTCGTGGCGGGCTGTGGGGCGGGTGGCGTGGCCCTGCTGTCCTCCACCAGCAGCCGCTCGGGCGAGTGGCGCCTGGCGGTGGGCACAGCGCTCTGCCTGCTGGCCCTGCTGGTCCTGGTTAAGCAGCTGATGAGCTCGGCCGTGCAGGACATGAACTGCATCCGCCATCCTCGCCACGTGGCCCTGCTCCGCAGCGGCGGCGGGGCCGATGCCCTGGTGGTGCTGCTCAGCGGCCTGGTGCTGCTGGTCACCGGCCTGACGCTGGCAGGGCTGGCCGCCGCCCCTGCCCCCGCCCGGCCGCTGGCCGCCATGCTGTTTGTGGGCGTCACCCTGGCTGCCTCAGGCGCGCTCTTCCTGCTGGGCCTGCTGCTGTATCAGGTGGCCGTGAGTGGACACTGTCCCCGCCCCCGTGCGGCCGCCCCCTCCACCCGCAGTGACCGCAGTGGGAATGGCAGCGTCTTCAGCATCTCAGGGCGGTTGTCCGCTGGCCAGCGTCACGAGACCACGTCCAGCATCGCCAGCCTCATCTGACCGAGCCCGGGCCCTCCTTCCCGCGACCCGCCTCAGCCTCCACAGAGCCGTGCCCGGGTGCGAGTGAGGGTGTGTGCCAACACGTGTGCGCACACGCACCAAGGGGAGAGTGACTGCATGGGTGCCCCCAGGACTGCCCAGCCCTCTGAGGGACCGTGTGACTGTGATGAGGGGCCGACTTGCACCCACACGCCCACGTCACAAGGAGGGAACTGCTTCTCCTTGGAGCTCGTGGAACCGTCAGTCTGCCTGTCTGTGTCCGGGGCCTCTAGGCAGAGAAGGGTCTGGGATCCCTGAAGATCCCTGGCCCGTATCCCTAACACCCCTCAAGGGCAACTCTGCCCTGTAACACCTGTCAGGGATTTCCCCAGGAGAGGCTGCTGCCCGCCCCAGAGACTGCGCCAGTGAGCCCCTTTATCAAGGAGACTGAACGGTGACAGTGGACGGAACACAGGCTCCGGCATGACAGGCCTGGGCTGCAGTCCCCCCCTCTACCACTCACCAGCTGGGGGCCTTGGGCAAGTGGCTTAACCTCTCTGAGCCCCGGTTTCTTGAGCGTCATGGTCACGGTCATCAATTGTTAGGATCAAATGACATTATGTATAGAAGGACCGGGCACACGGCAGATGTGCAATAAAAGTGGTGGCTGCTGTTAGTGGTATTGTCTTTATCGCACCATCTCACCTAGAGACCTTCCCTCCCCTCCCCCTCCCCTCCCCTCCCCCCCAGCCACCCCTCCCAAAGGGAACACGTCGTGCCTACCTCAGGCTGACCTAAGGTGCCTTGAAGGTGTCCTCAGCCAGACCTGTGGTCTCTCCTCATAGGTACTAGGAGGCCTGAGGGGAGACGGGATGAGGGGATGCTTAGCCTCAGGAAGGTAGTGCGTCTCTGGTCCCAGGGAGAGGGTGTTGTGGGCAGGGAGGATGGTGAGTCCTCATTTGCTTATGTGCTGGTTCCAGATGAAGCCTGAAGTATTGGGGTTTTATTGCCTGGTTTCTCTGGAGGCTGCAGCTCCTAACCCCACCTCTGAAACCAGAACATCCTGTTCTGTGTAGTTGCAGCACCGGCTGACCTGCCTCTGGGTTTCCAGGCACGGGAGGGGTGTTGGACGCCCGCTTGGGCATGAGAGTACCTGCCTGATTGGGGTCAGCCCTGGAAGGGCTCTCCCTTTCTGGATGCAGGGGCACTTCCTGTGTGACAAGGACAGAGGTCCACTGGAGGAACGCCCAAGAGCGCCAGTTACTGTTTCATCACTTGCTGCTTCACAAAATGAAGATTATAGGAAGCCCCATGGGGGACACCAAGAGAGGCCGGGAAGCCAGACAGACGTGTTGCCTAGGAGGTGTTAAATGTGGAGCTACAGAGGCTCTGACAGGAGAAAATTGCTTTCAACTTGCCAAGATCAAGGCAGTTTCCTGGAGAAAACACTAAGCCGACGGATGAGGGAAAGGGTGTTGCCAGGCCTGGGAGGGAGAAACGTGAGCAGAGAGAATAGGGCAAGTCCAAGTGCACCGGGAATTCCGTGCACCTCAGACTCCACATATTCAAATGTGAGCCCCTCTCCTCTCTACCCTGACCTAGGTCCCCGTCTCACCCTCCACCCAGCATCCAGGTTAGAGACCTCAGGTGCCGAGGTTCCCCCCTGCTTATGCAGGCTAGTGTGCAGACCCCCCAAAACGACAGGCCTCCCTCTCTCCTCAACACACCCACGAGCCAGCCACACTGCACCATTGTCGTGACTTCACCACGGGGGGTCCTGGCACGGGCCTGGGCACATAGTAGGGTGTGGATGGGCGGATGAAGAACTCGGCTTGGTGAGACCCACCTATAACCGGGAAGGGTAGGGAAGTTAGGCCATTGTCCGCTGATGGCCCTGAATCTTTCCCTCCTGAGGCCCCGCACTGTCTTCCCCAGAAACTCTCATTCTTCCCTGGCTCCCAAGAGGGAGCTCTCACTATCACCCAATTCCTGGGCCATTAGAGGACCACAGAATGCCTCTTCCTCCTGTGAAACAGGGATAAATCCTGTTTCTTTTCAGCTAAGACAGGGTTAGACTCTTTCACGATATTTCTTTTAAGAAACTAAAGGAAAACAGAAACACAGAAAATTGGGAGGGGGGAAGAGTTACACAGGAAAATGTCTAGACGAGCAGCTACTGTAGGCCAGGCCCATGTCAGGCTCTCCTGGGAAGGATGCCAGATGAGGAGCATGGTTAATGCCCACAGAGGACACTGTGGACCTATTCCAAAGGGCAGTGGAAGTCGGCATGTACACACCCAGCTACAACATGAGAAGGATGGTAGGAGCTGGGTGGAGGCCCAGGTGGGGCGGAAATGCTAATACTTCCTGATTCACTAAAGCCAACCCCACAACCTCCCACCTCCAGCTTGTGTGCTCAAAGCTGTGCACTAAACCCCATCTTGGTCCCCATGGCAACCAGTCATCCACTGGCCCCTCTGCTCTCTCTCTGTCCCTCTAAAGCAGCCCATTCTGTTTTCATCTCCCATCTGGCTCAGATTCTGTGACCCATCATGTCACCCACTCCTTGACAGAGTCCTCAACAACTTAGCCCCCTGACCTTTGGTCCCACCCTCCCAGCAAAATCCCCTCCTTGGATAAACCCTCACACCGACCAGCTACTAGAGAAATCTGCACAGCCGGGCAGCCTGGTGTCACCGTGATTCCCCATCACCAACCTCAACCAGGTCTGAAACTCGGCTCACCAGTTACGCTGTTTCCCCGGCCAGCTCCTGCTCCCACAGAGCCCTCAAGTTCTCTCCACTCCCTTCACACCACAACATCACCCCCTCACAGCCCCCAACACTGCTCTCTGCAGACTTGGCCTCCCTCACTCGCCATGAGAAAATAAGAGTCGTGGGGTGGGAAGCCTCCACCTTGCTCCTGTGAAATCACGCCTCCTTTACTCCTGTCTGTCAAGTGGTCTTGTCAGCCCAGCTGAGGAATGTGGACTTTGTCCTCGGGACACTGAGAAACATGGAAAGATTTTAATTAGGGGAGTACTCTGAGCAGAATAGGATTGGGGACTCGCGGGCTGCAGTGTGAAGCTGGGATTGGTCTTAGCAGGAAAAAAAAAAAAAAGATCAAACAGCCCCAGAAATGCCATCTCAGCTGGCCCCTGAGGGATGAGAAGCAGCTGGTCAAGAAGGTTGGGAAGAGAATCCCAGAAAGGAGGAATAGCAGAAGGGCCCAGAGACAAAAGAATTGGTTCCTTCGAGGAACCACAGAAGGTTTGGGTGGTGGGAACATGGAGTATCAGCTGGCAAGAGGCAAGGGTGAGGCTGGGGGGATCCCTGGGCCCCTCCCGGGTTTCAGAGGCTCCCTAGCAGGTAGCACAGTTTCTTAAGGCCAAGAGGAATCCAGTGAAGGATTGTAAGCAGAGGGATGGCCTGGCCGGAATTGTATTTTAAGACAATTAGGATTAATTGGAAGGGGTAAAAATGGAGGCAGGGAAATCAGTTGGTGGATTGCTGCCATCTCCAGATGCGAGATGACGCGGCTCAGACAAGGGGGTGGCTGCTGGGACAGAGTCAGACAGGACAGGTTCGATGGATGCTCAGAAGGTGGGACCGACAGGTCTTTGTGACTAACTCCCTGGAGGGGCTTTTTTAGGATGGGACAGATGTGATGGGTCCACGTTGATTGAAAGAGAAGTTGAAGACACAAGGCAGAGAAGAGGCCAGTCTTCAAGTCCCTGAGCGGGGAGGCGGGGAGGGTGGATCCGAGCCCATAATGGAGGGATTGGGCTCACGATGCTATTTTGATAGGAGAGAAGGAAGAATGGACAGGAAGCTCTGTGGGTTTTGTAGCAGGAAACTGACAACTACTCTCTCTGTGAGGCAGAGGCCATTTTAAGGAGCTGCTGCCGAGAATGACCAAGAAAACAGCGAGGTTGCTGAAGGCTTTGAGAGCCCGCGGGAGGCTGGAGAACAGGCAGGAACGGAAGCACGGCCTGGGCGATGGGGGCAGCAAAGGGGGGGTTCCTCAACAACACGCGGAGGGCGGGATGCAGGCCTCAGGTTGGAGTGTCACCTGGAGTGTGTAATGGTGACATGACAGGGCAGGTAAGCTGAGGATACTAGCAAGAGGGAGGCTGCCATAGAGGGCCCTGTAATCTAAACTGATGTTGGGGGAAAAGACAAGAGGAGCTCATGGAGACGGCACAGAGAGGTCTGGATCTCTTAGAAGCTCCCATTGGGCGGCAGGCGAGGTGGAGGGAGAGAGACCTGCCGCCACATGTTCCTCCTGGGCCACCTGGATACTGGATCCTGGAAGAACATGTTCCTGAAATTTCCAAATGTGTTCCAGTCCAGGTGGTCCTTCCATCATATCCAGTCACACCCCTCCTGAGACCTCAGGCCCCCCTCGAGGAGCTTCCTCCAGGCCTCGGGGGACCAACACAAGCTCAGTTCTTGCACACTGACTGTGCTGCCTTCTGGACTGCTCCCCGGGACCTGTGAGACTGCCCTGGGCATAGCAGAGACCAGCCCACTCTGGTCCCCTCCCCAGCCAGGGATGGGACATACCACTTCTACCCTCACAGCCTGCTCTCCCAAACCTGGAACTTCTCGGCCCCCATTCACAGGGGGCAGAGGGGCGCCAGCCCAGGCAGGGTGGGAACAAGTCCAGCTACCAGGAGATTCCTTCACTGGGTCTGTTTGATCATGACTTAGACGTGAGATAAGGGCGTTATTGCTGAGTGAAGCAGGCACGCTGCAGTTAACTTGTTTAAGCCTCAACTTCTCAGTCTATAAAATGGGGTGCCTGCCTAGCAGGGCGGTTGTCAGGAAGTGCTAACACATCAGTATTATTATTGTTATTGTTGTCGTTATTTTTATATTCTACAGCATCAGAACTTCTAACTCAAGTCCTTTGCTGTTCTGAACTGGATCTTCTGACCTGAGTCCTGGGAAACAGAGAAGTTCAAATCCCAGCCTGGAGAGAGTGAGGAGGAGGAGGCATGGCGAGCTCCTCCTTCAGGATTAAGACTGATCACCTGTCCTGGGGAGCAATTGCCCTGGCGGTGCCCATACAGATATGGCTAATACTTGCAGATGCTTGCTCTGTTCTACTTTACACGTCACTCATTCAATCCTTCTAAAATTGTGTGAGGCAAGTACTATTATGATCCTCATTTTACTGAGAAGAAATTGGAGCGCTGAGGGGGTAAGTAACTTGCCCAAGGTCACACAGCAGGTAGATGGCAGAACTGGGATTTGAATCCAGATAGTCTGTGCTCTCAACTCAGTTTACTGCTCCGCTGGGCTTCTTCAACTTCATGTCCGTGGCTTGTGTGACCCCTGTCTTTGGCCTCCACACAAGGACAATGGATGTGGCCTTACTCTGGGGGCAGCAGGATGAGGCAGCCAGGAAGCTAGGCTGTCCTCTGCAGTCAGGTCTGGGTTGGGGCTCCCTGGGAAGAGAAGGTGATGCCAGCTGCTGAGGGGTAAGGACAGGGTGCAGGGCCGGGGGCAGAGATGGGCTGGGATCAGGGTCTGAAGCCAGAGGAGGGCAGACCAGAGGGAAGCCTGGCTGAGTGCCAGGCCTCCCAGCAGTTCCAGCATCCCCGGGCCTTTGAACCTGTGGACCCAGGTGGTGCTCCCTCTTCGTGCCTGGGGCCAGGCATGCAGAGCTCAGTGGGAACCATTCCTCAGGGGAATCCAGCAGGGCTGCTCTCAGGGTCCAAGTTTCCTGCCACCCACAGCAGGTTCTGAGAGGAAGCCTTCCCTGCCAACCCTTCTTGGTGCTGGGCTCAGAAAAGTGACTTCTAATCTGGGGTTGGGCCCTTACCTCCTCCTGGATCCCTCAGAGGTTCTGACCCAAGTCCCCAGGAAGATGTGAAAACGGGGACAGCCGAGCTCTTTCCTAACCCCGAACTGCAGGCAGGGCAGCCCCTCCAGGTGGACCTTGGGAACGCATGAGGGCAGGGGACAGACCCACCTGGGTTCCCAGCAGCTCCCCCCCCGGAGGCCAGGACACGCTCTGCTACTCAGCCTCCTCTCCGGGGTCTCGGGCTGGGGCCCACACAGGGCCTTCCCGGGCCTGCGAGGGGGGCAGCTGTCTCGTGACTGAGGAACAATGGCTGGGGTTAGGCTCCCCTCCTCCCTGGCGGCTTCTCGCCAAGCTCTCCTGCCACATCCTCCTCTGCGGACGAACCCTCCTTTGCCAGTGTTTCCCTGCTCAGTCCTCAGCGCCTCCGCTACCCCGCCCCCTCCCTGGTGATCTGATTCACTCCCGGGGACTCAGGGACCCTATTGTCAATGATTCCCAAGCCCACATCTACAGACCGGCCTTCGCCCTGTGAATCCAGCAGCCCCAGGCATCTCTCCCCCGGAAATCCCATGTCCAGCATTGAACCCTCACTCCCCCGAAACCTGCTCTGCCTCAAGTGCCCAGCCAGCCAGTCAGAAACCAGGGTGGCTTCGTTGATTCCCTACTCCCCACGTCCAGCAGCCAAAAGTCCTGTCAGCCACCCCTCCCATCCACCCCCATCCCTTCCAGATGTGACCCTGCCTGTCACACCTCTGGAATCTCTCTGTTCCCTGTACCACACCTTAGTCACGTCTGGGTCTCTCCCCTGCAATCCATCCCCACGCACGGCATCCCCCTCTTCAGCTTCATCACTGGCGCGGGCCCCCTGGACCCTACACTGCAACCCTCCTTGACCTCCTGCCTTTTCCTCAAGCACCCCCCTATATTAGTCAGCCCTCACTTTCTTTCTCTGCTGGCTCTTTCCTCAAAGGCTAACACTGCATCCGGTGGACACATGTGAGTGGCTGTCAGGTGTCCGACAACTTCCCCTTTTCTGGCTGGGACTGACCTGGAACAAACAGGTGGGCTCCCCAAATCACAAGTGGACTACACGAGCCTGCCCCCACTGGTCAGAACTGGGACAGAACTGACTGACAGAACTGGTCAGTAGTAGATACTTTTCTTTTTTTTTTTTTGGCTGCGTTGGGTCTTTGTTGCTGCGCGTGGGCTTGTCTCTGGTTGTAGTGCGCGGGCTTCTCATTGCAGTGGCCTCTCTTGTGGAACACGGGCTCCAGGCACGCGGGCTTCAGCAGCCGTGGCGCGCAGGCTCAGTAGTTGTGGCGCAGGGGCTTAGTTGCCCTGCGGCATGTGGGATCTTCCCAGACCAAGGCTCAAACCCGTGTCCCCTGCATTGGCAGGTGGATTCTCAACCACTGCACCACCAGGGAAGCCCCGCAGTAGTAGATCCTTGACTCAAGATGGGCCAATCAGATTCTAGCACCTGAATACTGGAGACCCAGAATCAAGAGTTTGGAAGTCCCAGGCATGGAGCCTCATAAGTGCCCATAAATGACAAAGCACTAGAGGTCCCATGCCTGACCTCAGGCGGCTGGGACCACCTGCTTCCTGCCCTCCTGAGTCAGCTGTCCCTTTAATTCACCCCCAAAACTCCTTTCCATTGCTTGCAACCAAAGAAGCTTAACTCAAGACTCTGCCGTCTTGAAACTGCCTCCCTTGCCCCAAACTCCCCCCCAGCAACCATGACTCTGTCCTTCTCCTCTCTGCCAAGGTTCCTGATAAAGTCTTCCACAGTAGACGCCACGGTAATTCAACAAAGTCAACAAATATTTATTTAGCATCTGCCGTGTGAGAGACTCTGAGGACACAGAAGAAGGCGCAGACTGTGGCCTCAGAGAATTCACAGTCTAGCCCGGTAAGGGGTTAGTGCAAATTGTAATAAAGATAAAAATTAAACGTGGTAAGAGACTGGTAGGGAAACTCACAGGTGTTAAGGAAGGGAGGGGCTCTGGGAAGGTGTCCCAGGGAGGGCATGTCCGAGCACTGTCATGGCTTTGAGCGACAAGGGACATGTTTATGCACAAGTTTCAGTTCAGGAAAATAAAAAATGAGTGACTTCTTCCTATTTTTATTTAAAATGAAAATAGATTTATTAGTATCTGTGAAAAACATAATATATTATAACTATTTAGATTACCACTTGATTGATAGGAAAAAAATCTCCCTAAGAAACTTGGCACAATGATTTTCACCTGCTAAGATGTTATCACCTGGGCACATTTGAAATGCTGGCAGGTAGGCAGGCCCCATGGGGTCTACTGGCCAGGGATTCTCATCACTGTCATAAAGGACTTGGGAGAAGAGAAGGGCAGGGAGACAAGGGAAGAGCGTGAGCAAAGGTCCATGGAGAAACAGCATGGTAGGTGGGGGAGGAATAACAAATAATTGGTTAAGTAGGGAGTAAAGTAGGGAAAGGCAGGAAAGGAAACCAAAGGCTGACAGAGGCCTGATTTCATAGCCAGGGCCTTGGTAGGCTTTATCCCAAGAACAGGAGGGAGCCATTGAGGGTTACTGAGCAAGAGAGGGTCATGGTCACTTTGGTGGCTAGTGTCAAGGAAGGGAGGATTGATCTACCCCTGGTCAGCCCTTAAGCCCTAGCCACCAAGTCCCTGAGGCTTGCGGTTCCCACAAAGTATCTGCTGACCTTAAGCTGTCAGGCATAGGGGTGGGGGGGGTCCGAAGATGAGGGCTCAGAGGGAGAAGTGGTCCCTACTTCCCTCCGTCCCCAGCCCACCAACCCCAGGGTGAATGTAATTGTCCTCGATGAAGCCATCGTCATCCTCATCTTCACCCACCTCGGGGCGGACCCCTTTCCCTCTCCCAGACAGCGGGCGGTGCTGGTAGCTGGCACGGTATTTGCGGCAGAGGTGGCATTTGGCAGCAAGTGCGATGAGGAGAGAAAGGACCACAGCCCCCAGCACGACCCCTACCAGCACAGGCCATGCCCGGGCCCCGCTGCCCAGTCCAGGGGATATGGCGGATGCTGTGGGGAGCTCCGAGGGCTCCACAGTGGCTGCAGAGAAAGGGACAGTGTTAGGGATGGGGCCCCGGATTGGCTCCCTGGTGAAACTGAGAGGAGTGGGGCAAGTTCCTCCCCCCAACCTCAGCATCTAAGGGGTACCCAATCCCCTCCTCAGCCTCCCTCCCACTGTCACTCACTTCGGTTTGCCTCACTCATTGAGGGGCCAGAAGACACTGGTGAGCCTCAGCCTCTGCCAGAAGAGCCCTTGCTCTAAGGAGACTCCCAGACGCCAGGCAGCCACAGGGCACAGAGTCCTGGAACATACACATACGTTTGGATGTCAGGGATGGCCACAGGGCGCATGTTCCAGGCCACACTCACAGCTGCGTGAGGGCGCTGCACAAACTCCGGAGACTGGACAATTGACCATAACCAGTTGCCCGCAGGAGAAAAACAAGCCGAGCCACGGAAATTGGCTGTTTGTAAGGGAACACCCGGAAGTGGCTGGAAAAATAACTCAATGCTGGAATTTACTGAGCACAACTTATGATTCAGTCAACAGGCAACGTTGACTTGGCTTACAGAACCTTGTAATGTGGGCATAAACATTATCCCCACTCTCCAGGTGAGGACTCTGAGGCCCAGAAAGGTGAATTAACTCAGCCAAAGTCCCAGGACTTGAACCCAGGTCTCTGATGCCAGGGCCCAGAGCCCAGGCTGCTCCCCTGCTTGGTAAGCTGAGGATGGTAGGTGGGGCAGAGGCAGGCCTGGCTTCCAGGGGTTGGACACAGCAACTGCTGGGAGGTAATGGGCAAAGTGGAGACCACGCATGGAGGGCGGTGCTGGGCTCCACCCAGAACAGGAAGCTCCAGACACAGCCTGGCCCCTCTGCTCCTGAGTCAGAAGCCCTGCGTCCACACCCACCACCGCTACCCTCAGCCCTTCAGGCACATTCCTTGTCCTTTCACCTCTGCCCCAGGGGGCGGCGAGCTGTATTCTAGCAGTAGCCAAATGTAAGTCAACTGGATCAGGAAAATATCTGGCTGAGAATCACTAGGGCTGGGAAGGATCTAGAGAAGGACGAGCATCTGAATTAAGGGAATATCTGGAGGAAGGTCATATAGGCTCAGGATACCTGGAGGAAGAGCATCTGGGCCAGAGGAGTGTCTGGGGGAGCAGCACCTGATTCTGGGGAGTACCTACAGGAAGAGCATCTGGGTTACAGAAGTACCTGGAGGAGGAACAGCTGGGGCTTGAGGTATCTGAATCAGAGGAGGACCTGGGAGGAGTGTCCAGGCTAGGAAAGCACCTAAGAGAGAAGCACCTAGTTTAGGGGAGTACCCGGCCATACTCTTTAATATCAATACTGTCATGATGCCCTCCCTCCTCAACTCCACATTGTCACCAAGCCCCATGAGTTCTTCCTCTCAATATCCCTAGAATGCCTATGCCCCTCCTCTGCACCCCGCCGCCACTGCCCCAGTCCAAGCCACCTTCATCTTGTACCTCAACTCTTGCAATAACCTCCTAACTGGTCTCTCCTCACCTCTCATCCATTCCTCAGAGTGATGGGCCTATGGCTCAAACCTGACCCCATTACTCCCCTGCTTAAAAATCCTGCCCAAGCTCCCCAGGCCCGCAAGGCTGCGTGCAGATTCCTCAGCACATCCTTCAAGGCCTCGCAATCCAGCACGCAATCCAGCACACAGCCCCCAGTTCCCTCCCCGTGCTACACACACACACCTACACACACACACACACACACACACAAACACACACACACACTCACACACACACCCTGCCTTGCCCTCTTGTTTCTCAGCCACCCCCTCCTCAGTTTTTTGAGTCCCTCATCCCTCAAGGCCAAATCAGATCATACCTGCCTGTGAGGTTGTCCCAGGGCCCCCCTCATCACCCCCTTCACTGCCCTGGCCAGTTACTAGATGGGCAGCTCCCTGGTCATGGGCTGGGCCGAATAGCGTGCACCCTGGCGCTGGCAGAGAGCTTAGCAGTCAGCTGCTCCGCACATGTTTGTGAGATGAGTGAATATGGGGGGAGGGTAGGTGGGGGGTCATTAGAAAGGAGGAGTAAATCATTCACTCATCCATTCATCAGCAAACATTCATTGGGTGCCTACCACGAGCCCGGCACTAGGCATTGGGTCCTAAAAAAAAAAAAACAGAAAGGATTTTGTTAAATTGAAATGAGTTGAATTCAACCTGACATTTTTAAGATTTTACTCCTACTCCTTTCCTTCCTGTCCTGTCCCTGTGAATTCTTCCCAAGGACACACACACACACACACACACACACACACACCCTCAGGCTGCCACCCCACCCCTTCTGGTCACATTTCTTCCACCGACAAACACGCACCCCACCCTGATTTGTAGCTCCTTTCCTGCTCCCAGGAGCCCTCGGGGATCTGTGGGTTCCCCATCCCAGGCCCCCCCAGTGTCTTTCCCTCTGCTCCCCACCTGTAGGAACTGTGCACTGTCCGCGGAGGAGCTTCCAGTTAGAGCCGGCAGGACCCGGCCAGGTGGGCGGGCCAGAACTGCAGCTTGACTCACCTGCGGACGCAGCAGCCAGGCGGGGCCGAAGCCGCAGGTGAGGGCGGAGAGCAGAGCCTCCAATAGGGAGGACTAATGCTACATCTTCCCCAGAATTGCGGAGAACCTTCTGGCGCAGGCGTCACCCCCACCCCCAGTGCCGGGGGCGGGGGCGGTTGGGGGGTTAGTGCCGCTGGGATCCAGGGAGGGGGCAGTCTTCAGCAGGCAGCAGCTCCAGCTGGCGGCCCTGATAAACAAGTGAATTTCCGGTGACAGGTACGAAGTCCAGAGTTGAAGAGGGACGGCCTGTGAAGGCGGCCGGCCGGAACCAGAGGGGAGGGGGGTAGGCATCCTCCAGGCAAAGCCAGAGGGACCAAGAAGACGCAAAACTGCCTGCAAATGTGTATGTAAGCGTGTCTCTGTGTGTGTGTGTGTGTGTGTGTGTGGAGGTCAACGGGGAGTGTGAGTTCAGAGGCCTTTTGAGGAGTGTGTATGTGCCCTTGGGGGGTTATTGTGTGTATGTGTGTTTACCTGGACAAGGTACAAGCCTCTATCTGGATCTCAAGGATCCTGTGACCCCACAAAGCTAGGCTCTGAACCTCTACCTTTTGCCTTACTCCTCTTCCCCAGGCCGAGTGCCTCCTTGTCCTTTCAGACCCTCATGGAGTCACGTTCCCAGAGCCCTCCGTCTAGCCCAGCAAGCCCCGCCTCCACCCTGGCAAGCCCCGCCTCCACCTGGCAAGCCCCGCCTCCTCCATCCCCAGAGCACCGGCTGTCACAGCATTGCTTTCACGATCTTGTAATTGTTTCTTCCTGTGCTGCCTCCCCAACTAGACTAGCAGGGGAGCTCTCCCAGGGTGGAAACAAGTTTGACAGTCTCTGGGTTCCCAGCACCTGCCGTAGGGCAGGCTCTCAGTAAATATCTAAGGGAAGAAGAGTTCCATGAGCTAAGCCATGCTGGCACAGGAGTTCACAGGAACCCGCAGGGCACAGCGGAGCAAGGGCTGCTGCCAGGGCTTGCAAGTGGGGCACGGTAGAACTGTGGCTGGAAAGTGGAGGCCAGTTCATGCAGGACCTTGAAGATCTTGGCTCCGAGTTTGAGCTCCTACCGCCAATGGCCCCTTCCTAACTCTCCCACCTACACCTCACACTCTCTGCTGCAGTCACACCAAACTGTTCCCTATTCCTAGAACCCACCACGCTCTCATCTCCCAGGCTTTTCATGAACTCTTTCTGGGACCCCTGCTTTCCTCCAACCTTAACCTTCATCCTCTCCCCCAACATGTCCACCTCCCACTTGGCTAACTGTTCCTCCCATCACATGGGCCCCAACTTAGGTCCTCTTTATCTAGATGCACCCTTGTTTGGATCCCTCCTCCCTGCTCTGTGCCCCCTGAAGACCCTGGCCCTTCTCCCCCATAGCCCTGACCACACAGCACTGTGATTTTCTCTTTACTTGTCAGAGTGCCCTATGAGCCTGTAAACTCTGGAGGTAGGGTCTGTGTCTGTCTTGTTCCCCTTCAAATCCCTAATATCTAAAATGACAACAATAAATACTCCTGAAATAAATGAGAGGAAAGTGGAGATTATCCTGGATGGGGCAGTGAAGAGCCTAGGAAGATTTAGGGGTTTGGTTTGATTATGAAGCAAGGAAATCACAGGATTCAAAAGATATTCATTGAGCACCTACCATGTCCTGGGCACTGTGCCAGGTGGTTTTGTTGTTGTCATTGTTGTTTTAATTGAGGTATTCACATAGCATAACCTAGTTCACATAACAAAAAATTCACCATATCAGTCGATTTCAGTGCACAATTTAGTGGCATTTATTACATTCAGAATGTTGTGCAACCATCACTCTATGTAGTTCTAAAACATTTTCTTCACACCAAAAGGATTCTCCCCACTCATTCAGCAATCACTCCTCATTTCCCCCTCCCCAGCCTCCAGCAACCTCTAATCTGCTCTCTGTCTCTATGGATTTGCCTATTCTGGATATGTCCTACAAATGTAATCAGATTTGGGCCAGCTTTTTAATGAATTATTTCATTTAATCCTCCTGACTGTACTATGAGATAGATGTTAATTATTTCCTTAACAGATGAATAAAATGAGGCCATGAGAAGGTAATTTGTGTGAAGTCCCATAGAAGAAAACAAGTAAAGGTCTACCCATCCATTAGTCAGCCATTTATTCAATGAATACTTACTAAATGCCCACCACAGAGCCACAGCCAGCCCATATGGCAAGCATTGCAAAATAGCAAAAGGCCACCTGCTAGATGCCCCACAGCATGGAGAGCAGAGAGCAGGCTGGATACTGGCACCCACCGGCCCATCAGCCAGGAGCTCTGGTGCAGTGAACAACCTTCACAACCTTCTATGGCAGCCCTGGCAACCATGTGGTAAGCTCTGTGCTAGCTGCTGGGGAGAGTTCCTGCTGCCATACAGCTTTCATTCTGGTGGTGAAGGTTGACAATACACAAGTAAAGAAATAAATACGATTATTTCAGATAATGGTTAGTGCTGTGAAGAAAGTAAAATAGCTTCGAGTGATGAAGTTGTGGAAGGGGCTATTTTTTTCTTTTTTAATAGCTGTGACTTCTATGGGTGACAGTCTTTTTAAAAAATATTTATTTATTTATTATTTATTTTGGCTGTGCTGGGTCTTAGTTGCAGCACCCGGGATCTTCATTGCGGCATGCAGGATCTTTAGTCGCGGCATGCGGACTTCTTAGTTGTGACATGTGGGCTCTTAGTTGCAGCATGCATGCAGGATCGAGTTCCCCGACCAGGGATCGAACCCGGGACCCCTGCATTGGGAGTGCAGAGTCTTATCCACTGGAGCACCAGGGAAGTCCCGGGGCTGCTCTTTATTAGTTAGTCGGAAAAGGGGGGGACTGGCTGAAGGGGGGATGTTTGAGCTGAGATCTGAATAAGAGTGAGTGAGCAACCATGCCAATATCTGGGAGAAGAACATTCCAGAAAGAGGGAACAAAGATGGAGAAGCAAGAGCATGGCTTGTTCAAGCAACAGAAAGGAGGCCGGCTGGATGGGGTTCAGTAAGTGGGGAGAGATGGGAGGAGCTGTATGAGAGGCCTGTCCAGAGCCAGCTCAGGTGGTGCTGCACTGGGTCCTTCCCTCCGTGAGATGATGGGAAGCCACTGATGATCGGAGTCGGGGACCAAAGGACTGGCCTTCTTCGGCTTCTGTGTGAAGAATGGACTAGAAGAGGCCAAAGCAGAAGTGGGGCGGCCAGTTAGGGAGCCGTTGCTATCATCCCGGAGAAGGGGAATGTGGCATCAGGGTGGTCAGGCAGAAACGGGGAGAAGTGCTCAGATTCTGGATGTACTTTGAAGGTGAAGTCAGCACGATTTGCTGACTGGATATGGGGTTTGAGAAAAAGAAAGGGAGCAAGAATAACTCCAGAGTTTTGACCTGAGCAACTAGAAGGATGGAGTTGTGGGAGACTGCGAAGGGGACAGCTTTGGAAGGGCAATCTGTACCTCAGTTTTGGACATGTTACTTGTGAGATGCCCGTGATTCATCCAAGTAACATACTAAGTAGGCAATAGCATAAACTAGCCTGAAGGCAGCAGAAGGTAAGGGCTAGAAATATAAATTGAGGAACCAGTAAAAAGTGGATGGTTTTTTAAAGCTGGTCATCTAGGTGAGGCCCCAAAGAGAAGTGCAGAAAGAGAAGAGGGCTGAGGGCTGAGCCCTGGAGCACTCGGGCAGCAGAGGTCAGGGAGTGGAGGAGAAGCAGGAAAAGAGACTGGGGAGCGGCCTGCGTGGTGAGAGGCAGACAGGCGAGGGAGGTGCCCTGGAGGTCAGAGAAGAAAGTGCTTCAAGGGCAAGGGCTTCACCAGCTACGCCAAATGCTGAGGCTAGGTCAACTAAGACAACACGAACTGAAAATTGACATTGAATTTGGCCGTGTAGCCGTCACTGGTGACCTTGACAAGGACAATGTCACTGATTTGTCAGGGACAAAAGCCCAACGAGTGATGCATGAGTATGGGAGCAGAGGAAGTGGAAACAATGCCTTCAAGGAATTTTACTATAAAAGAAGCAGAGAAATGGGGCCCACATGGGAGGCAAGTGTGGGATTAAGGAAGGATTTTTTCAAGGCTAGGAGCTTTTAGACCACGTGTGTATGCTGGTCAGAATAATCCAGGAGAGGGAGGAAACTGATGATGCAGAAGGAAGAGAGCAGGAACAGTGGGGGTGGGAAGTCCTTAATGGCATCGAGGGGTGTGGGGTTGAGCGCACAGGTGGAGGGCTGGCTTTGAGCAGGAGCAGGGAGGTTCCCTCTGAGGAAGGAGGAGGGTCAGGTGAGTGATATGAGCCTTAAGGAGTTTTCTTCCCATGGCTTCTGTCTTTCCAGAGAAATAGGAAGCAGTGTCATCAGCTGAGAGTGAAGAGTGGGGAGCGGGTGCTGGGGTTCAAGGAGAGAAGAGAAGGTGTAAGTTCATCATCCTGGGGCTTTGGAGAGAGAATGGAGTGTGGTAGGCTTGCCAGGCAGCATCAGGACCCCCTTGAGGTGAGCGGCATGAATTTAAAGTGATATCAGTAAGGGTGGCTGAATGTTTTGTTTTCCAGCCACTCCAAGTGTGCAGGTGGGGAGAAGATGGAGCCTGGAATTTAATCAGGATTGGGGCCTTGCCAGGCAAGTCTGATAAAGCCAGAGAGGGGCAAGAGGGCTGAGCTGTAGGTAAGGCAGTGGTTGACATGATGGCCCAGACAATCAGGCCAGGTAAAGAGGGAAGTGAGGATGGGGTCGGGGAGGGGTGAGGAACCCTGAAAAAGTGGTAGGATTGATAGATTTTAGGAGCAATTACTGACGTACTAGAGAAAGTTGAAAACATAGAAGGTGGTGGGCAGATGACGGCATACAGAAATGGAGGTTACCCAGGGGATACAGACAAGCCCTAGGACATGAACCATGGAGTGGTCCTGAGGTAGGGTTTACAGACCAGTGGTGGTTTTACTATTACCTGAAACATATCAACTCAACCTGCTGAATCAGAGGTCCAATGATTATGTGCTAACAGCTCTATGAGTACAGAGGCAGAGGCAGAATTTGAACCCAGGTCTTCTGCCTCTAGGCAGAATTTGATCCCAGGTCTTCTGCCTCTAGGTCCAGCACGTTTCCAGATACATCCCCACTGCTCCTATGAGTAACACTATCAAGGTGTTCCATTCCTCACAATCATTTGAAGTGACAGATAGCAATCACTGCTTTTGAAAGATTTGCTTATATTTCCCTAAGGAGACTTGGGGTGCTGCTACTAGAAGAACCAGGAATGAATGCTGAGCAAGCAAAAGAACGAGGTGTCCTGGTCCCCAGCCTGCACCTACTTCCTCCTCCACCTCACCCAACCCCTCCCTGTGGCAGACCCAGGGCTCTTAGCCTTGGGGTAGTTGCGTCCCCTTTAAGAAGCTGATGAGAGCCCCGACTGCCCTCAGCCCACACACCAGCCAGCTCCGTTAGGGTGACCTGCAGCCCCACCGTCGTGATTAGTGATAATGAACCAGTTTATGACCTGGATTTATTTTGTATACCTAATCATTATGCTGAGGATTTGGAAAAGGTGTTTATTCCTCATGGACTAATTATGGACAGGACTGAACGGCTTGCTCGAGATGTGATAGAGGAGATGAGAGGCCATCACATCCTGGCCCTTTGTGTGCTCAAGGGGGGCTATAAATTCTTTGCTGACCTACTGGATTACATCAAAGCACTGAACAGAAATAGCGATAGATCCATTCCTATGACGGTAGATTATCAGACTGAAGAGCTACTGTAATGACCGGTCAACAGGTGACATAAAAGTAATTGGTGGAGAGACTTCCCTGGTGGCACAGTGTTTAAGAATTCCCCTGCCAGTGCAGGGCACACGGGTTTGAGCCCTGGTCCGGGAAGATCCCACATGCCACAGAGCAACTAAGCCCGTGTGCCACAACTACTGAGCCTGCGCTCTAGAGCCCACGAGCCACAACTACTAAGCCCGCATGCCACAACTACTGAGGCCCAAGCGCCTAGAGCCTGTGCTCCGCAACAAGAGAAGCCACCGCAATGAGAAGCCCACGCACCATAACAAAGAGTAGCTCCCGCTCGCTGCAACTAGAGAAAGCCCACGTGCAGCAGCGAAAACCCAACGCAGCCAAATAAATAAATAAATAAATAAATAATTTTTTTAAAAAGGTAATTGGTGGAGATGATCTCTCAACTTTGACTGGAAAGAATATCTTGATTGTTGAAGATATCATTGACACTGACAAAACAATGCAAACCTTGCTTCCCTTGGTCGAACAGCATAATCCAAAGATGGTCAAGGTTGCAAGTTTCCTGGTGAAAAGGACCCCTCAAAGTGTTGGATAGAGACCAGACTTTGTTGCATTTGAAATTCCAAGCAAGTTTGTTGTAGGATATGCCCTTGACTATAATGAATACTTCAGGGATTTGAATCATGTTTGTGTCATCAGTGAAACTAGAAAAGCAAAATACAAAGCCTAAGATGAGAGTTCAAGTTGAGTTTAGAAACATCTGGAGTCCTATTGAAATCACCAGTAAAATTATCAAATGTTCTAGTTCTGTGGCCAGCTGCTTAGTAGAGCTTATTGTATGTATCTTCTAAGAATTTTGTCTGTTTTGTATTTTAGAAACGTCAGTTGCTGCATTCCTGAACTCTTTATTTGCACGATGAGCCTATAGACTATCAGTTCCTTTTCGGTAGATTGTTGTTTGACTCGTGAATGAAAAATCCCTTAAACCACATCACTATTGAATGAAAATATTGAAATTGTATCTGTAAGAAACATTTAAAGCAAAGAATATATTAGTTTTTAAATTGGTATTTTAATTTTTATATATTCAGGAAAGAACAGAAGTGATTGAATATTGTTCATTATACCACTGTGTGCTTAGAAAAGTAAGAAGCAATCAGTTTCATATCAGTGACAGCATTTAGAGGTATCATTATGTTCGATAAACCATATGTCCTGGAATTATTTTAGTAGGTTTCAGTAGTATTAACTGTATTTTCCCACTGGTTCAGATTATTTCCTGTGAATCTTTGTCAACAGTTCCTTTTAAATACAGATCGGTAAGTTCCAAAAACCTGCCACTTTTTTGAGTCTTCAATGTAAAATCCTTAAAATAAAGGCTGTCTCTTTAAAAGAAAAAAAAAAAAGCAGCTGATGAGAAAAACAAAATGCATTTGCACACCCAGTCACAAATATGCTCACAGGCTTGGCAGGGAGTAAGGGCTCAATAAAAACTTGTCGAATGAATGAATGGTTGGAATTCCAGGGGTCTCACTTGCTCTCTTGGGGTTAAGAACTGGTGTTAACACACCAGTTCCTGCACACTGTGTGTGCAGGAACCTCTATTCTATTGTAAACAGGTACCCCTTTGATTAGGTAGAGCACCTCTTCTTCTTTGCAAGCCTCTGAAGGGTGGCTGCCCATTTCCTGCTCCCAGTCGCGTCCAGCCTCCCAGCGGTGGAGGTAGCACCATCCTGCCCTCTTCCTCCTTCATTCAACCCCCATCTTCCCTGGAGGCTGGCTGTTCCCTGCTCCTGTTCTGCCAACGCTGACCTCCTGGACGTGCCCCAGCATTCAGAGCATGCCTGACGTAGTCCCAGCGGGGACTGGGCTTGAGACTTGGTGAAAACAAGCTCTCTGACCTGGTCATCACTGAAGTAAGGTCAAAGGATATATTCCCAGTGGCGCTTCCCAGACCTACACCTGAAACTAGGGAAACGCTTAGACATCACAGCTTCTACGGTTTCCTAACTTGCTCAAGGCAGACCAGCCTGTCTGGGGCCATGGTATTCCGCAAAGCCCTGAGGGAGAGCTTGCTAAACCTCCTCTATCCCAGTCAAAGCACCCTGAAACTCCAGTATAATTACCTCAGATGGTTCACATCCAACATCCAGATTCACGGGACAACTTCCTCCCAAGCCACCAGCTCCAACTTGCCACACCGGATTTATAATTGGACATCACAGGTGCCCAGTATGATGAGGTAGCCCTCTGTGGCACCCTGTGGTCAGTTATCTCTTGGGTAACTGGATCTGGGGGGAACAGAACTCAGCAGACCTGGCAGAGGATGACCATACCCTCTCCCGAGGGATGTCACGCCCAGGCCAGTGGCCAGAGGTGGCAGAACAGCTGGACAGAGTGGCCCCAGCAGGCTGCCCCTCCCAGCCCTGCCTCCCTGGGTTCCCTGCAGTGGGAATAGTCATCTCTTCCACATTCTCACTTTCTCCTGGGGTCTGGAAAGGAGGAAAGTAGGTCCCACCTGAGACCCCAAGAGTGTTGGAGCATTCCTGAGTGGAAATCCTCTCGTGGCCAGCACCACTCATGCCTGGGAAAAGGCATTTCTTCCCACGGGAACAGGAAGCCCACTCCTGCGTGCTATGGCACACACACCCACTCCGATGCCCCAATCAGAACAAGCGTCCCTTCCTCAGGGTGTGGGCAAGGATGGAGCACCAACATGCCTTCAGGGACAAAGGGTTAAGAAAAGGGTGGGACATCCCTATGACATTGGTGAATGACTCATGAGAGCTAATGGGCTTGCGTCATCACTACTCCTTATCCTCAAATAACATTTGAAGTGAGATTGAGCAGCCAGGAAGCCATCCCCGCTCTTCAGCCAGGATACGGATCCTGCAGGAAGGAAGGTGTGTCTATGGCCGGTGGTGGCAGTTTACTCCCATAAAATGTGCTTTGTATTCTAAGTAGGCTTGCTGTTTTTTGAGGCCAAGGACAATGAGTCATTTGTGTCAGGTGCTAGTGGTTCTAGGATTTCAGAGTGATCTGGGGGTGAAGCAAGGACCTGGTGTACCTTAAAGGCAAGACGCCCTGAAAATTCATGCCTGCCCATCTCTGCTGGCCCACGCTTGCCTTTTAAATGGCCCCCACTCAATCATGACACAGCACAGAGATGAGCAAATTATTTTTCTGGAATAAAACCTCTAATGCTTTCTGAGTACATAAGGGTTGGCTTTTTAAAATCATTTGTAAGACTTTGGAGGTGACACATGCAGATGGTAGCCACCCCCTGTGAATGCTGGAAAAGACTTTTACCCTGCTTGCTATCTAGGCAGGACCATTTAGCAGGCCCAATGCGGAGTTAAGCTCTCTGGTTGTGGATCCAATTATCTGGGGTCAAAGCTGAGCTCCACCACTTAACACCCTTAGGAAGCATCAGTTTCCTCATCTGTAAAATGGGGATAATCACAATGAAACCTGCCTCAAGAGGTGGGGTGCCCATGAGGAGGTGTCAGTACCTTTTCCTGACACCTGTAAATGTTCAGTAACTTAGTCATTCTAATGGGGGTTTGTTGGCATTCTATGTAAGACCTCTGCTTGCAGTACCGGGTAATTTCATTCTAACCAAGGTCGATAAAAGTCTGTTATGCTTTAAGAAGGTCCTGAGCTTTGAACTATCTGAACCCTCTTTGGGGTGTTGATACCAGCTTCTGGCCTCACAGGGTTCCTCAGGGCCAAATGGCCTTTGTCAAGCAGTTTGTATAAAAGGGACTTCATCCAAGCCTTGTTGGATTAACTGCGGCTTCCTTTAAATAAGGGTTTGTTTTCAGAAGCTTTCTTTTTCCAACAAGGGAAAAGAACACAATGGATTCCAAGTAATCTACAGTCCTCATCACAGCTTGTCACAAACACCTGGCACATCTTTTCAGCCCAGAGTGCAAACACACACGCTCCCTCACTTGCTAACTTCAGGAATCCAGCCCCAGCCTGATGTTCCAAAAGCATTTGCTGACAAACTTCCTCTCACTATAGAGTTATTTCCTGGAAGAACAGCAAAAACTGTTTTTGAATTGACAATATGGCTTTAGTTGTTGCTGAAGTGAAGTGAAAGTACAATTGTTACCACCTATTTACCTTAAAAAAGACAAACAAACCTGAAAACAATTACTTTTTCTTTTTTTTTTCTTTGCTGATCAACATTTTTCAAGCAAAGACAGGACTTGGGAATTGGGTTAATGTGTTGCTTATTTCAAAAAAAGAAAATTTCTTAATGTTTTTTGGGCAACATTTTACTTGGGGCTTCAAAAAGCAATTGTGATGAACAATAGAGAGAGTTAAAGCACTTATGGAATAGACAGACACCGGCATTTGGGGTTGCACATAACAAAGAAATATCTTAAATATTTTTCAAAATATTCTAGGAGCCAAGACACAGGGGCATGCTTTAGGAATGTAATAGGGTGGGGGGCATATTGGAACTACCCATTTCCTTTAAAATCACTGAGGAAAACAAAGCAGCATTCAGCTTCACATACTGACGTTACACAGTTTATATGTAATAGCTTGACTTAAATCCAAGAAGCAAAGATGGAACTCTCACTCTGTTTATTTTGAAAAATAATTGCATGGACACCCAGGTAACCCACGCTTGTCAGGCAAGTTTCCTTGGGAGGAGTCTCTCTGTTATTTAGAAGAGGACCAAGTTAGCAACCTTATTTAGATGGCCGTGGTGTCAACTTTTTTTTTTTTAAATATATATTTATTTATTTATTTTTATTTTTGGCTGTGTTGGGTCTTCGTTGCTGCACACAGGCTTTCTCTAGTTGTGGCGAGCGGGCGCTAATCTTCGTTGCGGTGCACAGGCTTCTTATTTCGGTGGCTTCTCTTGTTGCGGAGCACGGGCTCTAGGCACGCGGGCTTCAGTAGTTGTGGCTCGCGGGCTTAGTTGCTCCGCGGCATGTGGGATCTTCCCGGACCAGGGCTCAAACCTGTGTCCCCTGCATTGGCAGGTGGATTCTTAACCACTGTGCCACCAGAGAAGTCCTGGTGTCAATTTTGAGGGGCAGTTTGCAGAGACTAATTTTCTTCCCCTCTGTTCACCCAGCTCTAAATTTCACAAGCAGTTTTTTTGTGTGTGTGCATAATCTGCATAAAAATTTCACCCAGATGGGTCTCAATTCCACCACCATTTCTGCAAGAAGACAGTGGAACTTGTCTACATATAACATTAAATCGAATTCATGGGTATTTTCAAAAGAGCCTATCAAATGTTTCCACAAATATTTACCTGCAAGCTAAGACCATGGAATGGTTATAAATCAGTTTGCTGTCTGAGCCACCTGTTAAGGGAGGCTAATGCAGCTTGGAGACACCAGCTTTTCTGTCCCTCTTAAACGTGAGGGTCACTGGATAAAGGTGAACCCAGCCCACTGGGGTGACCACAGGCAATGGGCCTTTACTCTCCTAAAATAAAAGAATAATCAAGAAAATTATGTTTTGACGGGTTTGCCGCTGAGCACTCCCTCCAAAACAGTACTTAATACCACAACCAGACATTCATGCTCCTGAGTTCTCTCAGGGGTAGTAGAATGCTTTTTGCCTTTTTTTAAACCAAGGAAATAAACATGAGGAGCTGAATTGCCATTATTTCAAATTAATTTTATTTTATTCTCAAAAAGGTAATATGAGTCAGAGATCAGAAAAAGATAAGATATACAGTGAAAGTGCTCACTGCCACCCACCCCCCGTTCCTATCTACCTTATTCTTCTCACCCCAAGTAATAACATACTTGTATTAATTTCTGTTGTATCTTTCCAGTTTCCTTGTGAAGATGCAAGAAGTATGAATATATATTCTTATTTTCTCCTTTCTTAGGCAAAATCCAACATACTATACACACTGTTCTGCATCATGTTTTCTTCACTTACTAGATAGTGTGTCTTGGAGAGCTTTTTAAAATCAGTATATAGACTTAGAGAGTTTCTCCAACCATTTTTTTTAATAAATTTTATTTATGTATTTATTTATTTATTTATTATTTTTGGCTGCCTTGGGTCTTCATTGCTGCGCGCGGGCTTTCCCTAGTTGCGGCGAGCAGGGGCTACTCTTTGTTGCAGTGCACGGGCTTCTCATTGCGGTGGCTTCTCTTGTTGTGGAGCATGGGCTCTACACACACGGGCTTCAGTAGTTGTGGCACGCGGGCTCAGTACTTGTGGCTCGTGGGCTCTAGAGCACAGGCTCAGTAGTTGTGGCGCACGGGCTTAGTTGCTCCGCGGCATGTGGGATCTTCCCGGACCAGGGCTCGAACCAGTGTCCCCTAGGCAGATTCTTAACCACTGCTCCACCAGGGAAGCCCTCTATAAACTTTCATAATCATGAAATTGTGTGTTAACGTGTTATCTTTTTCATAATCTTTGCCCATTCATATACTGGATTTTATGTGTCCTTATTGATTTCTAATCTGTAATGATGAGTTACAAATATTTTTGACATTTGTCTCTTATTTTTGCCTTTCAGTTTCTTTTATATTTAGTAAATTTGATTAATCTTTTCTTTTAAGGTCTGTGGATTTTAAAGCTTAGTTAGAAAGGTAACCCAATCCAAAGTTATAAGAGAATTTATCCATGTTTTCTTCTGGTTCTTTTGTGGGTTTTATTTTTTTATGTTTAAATCTTAGACCCATTTGGAGTTTATTTTGATATATTATGTAAAGTATAGATCCAACTTTATTTTTTCAGACAGTTACCTGTTGTTGCAACGTCATTTATTAAAAAGAAACAACTTTTCCCACTGATTCAAAATGCCACTTTTTATGCATACTAATTTCCTGTTTGTATTTGGGTCCATTTCTGGATTTTCTCTTCTATTGGTCTATCTGTATGCCGGTAACACATTGTTTTAATTATTGAGACTTTATATAGAATATGCTTTATGTCTTGGAAAATATTGATGTGAAATAAATCACCCCAAAACTTAGTCATTCAAAACAACAATTGTTTTATTATATCTCACAGTCTCTGTAGGTCAGGAATTTGGGAAAGTATTGGCTGGGTGGTTCGGGCTCGTTCGCTTATCAGAAAGTAACCAGAACTGGAAGTGTCGGAGGGGAGGAGCTGGAGCAACTGGGTGCTGGTCAGGCATCCCTTTCTCACCATGCAGCTTCAAGGTTTCTTCATGTGGTCTCTCTGTGTGAGCTAGTTCACGCTTCCTCACAGCATGGTGGCTTCAGAGAAGACAGACTGTTTACATGGCAGCTAGAGTTATAGTGCAAATGCTTCCAAGAACAAACTAGAAGCTGCCTTATCTTTCTGACCCCGGCAGCATCATATTCTCTGCAATCATTTTATTACAAGTGGGTCAATCTCATCCAAACCCAAGGAGAGGAGAAATGACCCCATCTTTCAGTGGGACAAATATCAAGGTCACATTGTAAGAAAAACAGGTGGAATGGGAGAAAATACTGTGGCCAATTGGGGAAAATACAATCTACTACATTTTACTTTCTGATAGGACTGGAACACCCTTCATTGATCTTCTATTTCAGAGTTTTCCTGGCTATTCTTACCAGGAGAAAACTCTTTTAAGTAGCATTTTTAGAAATCTGATACTTGAGGTGAATTCACTGATAATCATGTGTTAACCTTTTATCATTTTCATAATGTACATTTAGTTCTAACTATGGATAAGCTCTCACTATCAGATATGATTCATTTCTAAAAATATGCTTTTAAAAAATTAAATAATAGGGATGAATGTTGTGTTTGGTCAGCGAGAGGATGGGTCTAAGATAAAAAGCACTGCTCCTGCCCCATGTGGTAATGGATTAGAGTTGGAGACATCCTTATGAACTGATGTTTAGTTTACTATAAATATAAATTGCTATATATAGAAATATTTATAGATATGTATATATGCACGAGTTGGTTTAAACACATATATTTCTTTGCTCTATCCGCTGAGAGGGCCTAGAAGCAATAATACCCCAGTAGCAGTAAGCACACTTGGCACCCAGATTTTGGTTTCTAATATCATTCTCAAATAAAATTAAAAAAACAAACAAAACAGGGCTCCTCGGAGAGATGGCTCATTCTAGGACTGGAGCAGGAAATATGCGACGTGAGCCTGGAGCATCTTGTTAGAGTCAGGAAGTAAGGAAGTGGTAAAGAACAAACAAATAACAACAACAACAATAAAAAACCCTACATTGGTGGGAAAATGTCAAAGGAACACAGGAGCCAACTGAAAGCACTACCAACAGCCAAAGCTGGAACAATTGAGCAACAAAATAAATAAAGTAGTATTGGATTATAACCCAAAGTATGAAATAAATATCCATGAGTACCTGGTGTTATAAAACAAATAATTGACTAGATAGATAAGTGATAGAGAAGGGGGACATATCTCCCTTTCAGAAGAATTCTGATTAATTTATGTAGATAAATAAATGCCTATGTAAATAAATAATGCCTGCATCTATGTAAAGATACAGTGTGTTCTGAATGATAAGGGGGAAAAGGAGCATATCCTTACAGATGACCCTTCCAAACCCCTGTTGGACTTCCTTGTCTCCTGCGGCCTTCACCTCCTTGCCACTCCCATAGCGACCCCATAGACTCTGCCATAACCCAGAAATGCTCTACGAGTCTCCCCACTATCGGAAAATAGAGTGTTCCTGTGAAACCTTTAAGCTGAAATGGCATAAAGCCAAGATGCAATTACCTTAGGACACATCTCGCTAACAGGTGCACAAAATAAATCGAGATTAAGCACAGATGCTCACAAACGCAGTTCAGAGCTCTGGGGGCTTGATGCTGAGATGCTGAGTATTGTTTCCGGGGAAGGAGCTTGGCAGTCTACAACTCTAGCTGCTCAGGGTGCAAGCTGCCTCTATAAAAATTCCCTGCAAAACAAACGCTGAATGCTATTTTCGCTTTTCACCTGTTTTCATAAAATCGTGAATCGTCCTCGGATTTCTTTTGGTCAGCAAAAACAGGTACTAAGGCAGGTCTCTCATAAAAGAGAAAAAGTGGGGGATACCTGTAACTCTCAAATTCAGACCTCGGTTTTGACTTCAGCCATCTATCCCCCAACCCTCTTTGTCTGTTACCCCATTAGACTAATGCTACACAAAATGTGGCCAGCAGCCCAGCGCTAGTCTGACAACTGTTACATAGAGACAAGGGCTAAAACCTTGGTCTCATTAACCTGCTCCTAGATAAGGACCACTCTATGGTCTGAATGTTTATCCCTACCCCCCGCCCAACATTCATACGTAGAAATCCGAATGCCCAATGTGATGGTATTAGGAGGTGTAGGCTTTTGGGATAATTAGATCATGAGGGTGAAATTACAGGCATACCTCATTTTATCATGCTTTGCTTTATCATGCTTCTCAGATATTGCATTTCTTACAGATTGAAGGTGTGTGGTAACCCTGCATGAAGCAAGTCTATCGGTGCCACTTTTCCAACACCATTTGTTCACTTCATGTCTCTGTGTCACATTTTGGTAATTCTCACATTTCAAACTTTTTCATTATTATTATATTTGTTATGGTGATCTGTGATCAGCGATCGTTGATGTTACTATTGTAATTATTTGGGGGCACCTCGAACTGCGCCTATCTAAGATGGCGAACTTAATCGATCAATGTTGTGTGTTCTGACTGCTCCACTGACCGGCCAGTCTCCTGTCTCTCCTCCTCTCCTTGGGTTTCCCTGAGACACAACAATATTGAAATCAGACCAATTAATAACTCTACAACGGCCTCTAAGTGTTCAAGGGAAAGAAAGAGTTAATTGATGCAGACGTCATTGTCTTATTTTAAGAAACTGCCACGGCCACCCCAAGCTTCAGCGACCACCACCCTGACCAGTCGGCAGCCAACAACATCGAGGCAAGACCCTCCACCCGCAACAAGATTACAACTCGCTGAAGGCTCAGAAAATTGTTAGCATTTTTTAGCAATAAAGTATTTTTTAATTAAGGCATATACATTGTGTTTTCTAGACATAATGCTATTGCACACTTAATAGACTACAGTATAGTGTAAACCTAACTTTTATATGCACTGGGGAACCAAAAAATTGTGACTCGCTTTACTGCATTATTCACTTTATTGTGGTCTCAAACGGAACCCACAGTATCTCTGAGGGATGCCTGTAATATGTTTATAAAAGAGGCCTGAGAGAGCTCCCTTGCCCTTCGGCCCTATGAGGACCTGAGACCTGGAATAGGGTCCTCACCAGACCATGCTGGCACCCTGATCTTGGACTTCTACCCTCCAAAACTGTGAGAAATAAGTGTTTGTTGTTTATAAATCACCCAGTCTTTTGTTATGGCAGCCCAAAGGGACCGCGACAGACTGCATCTACAAAAGCAGCGGCCCCAAAGCTACAGATTAGCTATGAAAAATACGCAACCATTTTCAGTATCAGTTGATACCATCGAGCAAACACAGACCTCTTTAGCTCCACAGCCCCACAGTGGAGCACGAGGCTGCCCCCATGAGTCTTGGACAGTTGCGAAATCACATGTCCTTTTTCAGTTGTTATGGGCAAATGATAACTAATTTCATTACCTTTCCTTTTCAGGTCCAACAGCAGGCTTCTTACTAGCAACATTCTAATTGAAGGTGACTAAAATCTGGCATTTGGAAAGTAAAATGGCATGAAGACTAGTAAAAATCTCTGCTTCAGAGTTCCTCTAGGAGGCCTGGCTGCCCTGAACCCCTGGCGACCCGGCAAAACTCCTGTATGTGCCAAGAGCTGGAATTCCCACTATTTGCAGGAAGGCGTCTTACAGAGCAGTGAATTATCAGCCTTGTGTGGAGTTAGTCATGCTGCTATTCTTACTTTTTTAAAAAATAAATTACCTTTAGCTCTATCATTATCAGCTTTGTTTTGGATTGGAGTGTTGACCTCACAATGTGTAGAACTGCATATCTGCATTAACGTTATTCTTGGTCTGTAACTTTACAAGGACTGAGACTTTAAGAAACGCATTATGGTTTAAGTATTCCTATTGCAATAGCCAGATGTATACACAACCCACTCAAAATTAGTTGGTGTGGTGACAGTTCATTTGTGACATGCTGTTTGTAAACAGATGCTACTTAAGTTACTTGCAACATAATCTCAACACGTGTAAAAATATACTTTTACACTTATAGGACATTGTTTTATAATATAAACCCTTATATACAAACTCTGCAAGATGTGCATTGTGCTTATCTACAGATCATTACTACTGGGTTTTGTTTCCCAGTTGAAAGTGGGGAGGCCAGATGGGCCTGTAGTCTTTGTCATGCTATAGTGTCACAGAGCAAACACCTGTCATTTTCCAGATCAGATGCTGCCCAAGTGCTCTATGTATACATACAAAATGACGTTAGGCCCACCAGGTTCTCCCAGAACCAAGGGGTAAGTTCTGACTACAACCCTGCCAGACAAACTGCCGCAGTATTTCCCAGCTGCTTCCTCACGCCAGAGTCAAAGGTCTTGGCACCAAGATGAGCTGAAGACTAAGAAGGCATCCACCACCCCCACTCCCACCCGAGTCTTGTCCACAGAAAGCTCTTCCCAGACTCACACCTAGGAACAGGGTGTCCGGGGGCCTACAGCGTGGGCCTGGGGGTCTTCCCTGATCTGTTTTTCAAACTACATCCGGAGTCAACGTCTCTCCGGAGACTTTTCAGGGATTTTCAGATGAGCCGCAGGGCTAAACCAGCTCAGTTAGGCTGCAGGGGCCCAGCTTCCCCCAGACAGTGAATTAGAGCCTGGTGAGTCCAAAAGAGAGTCCAGCTTTCACCCGGGAACAGACTCTGGGAAGATGTCCCAGCCCCAAAAGGAGGGTTTGGACTCCCAAACCAGTCCCCTAACCTGGCACCAGGTCTCACCCCACCGCAACCACTCCATTCAAGGGCAGAGGAGTCACAGATTTCACCAGCAAGCCTGGCCGTTGGAGGGCTCCAACACGTCTCCCTTTGCTCCCTGCCAGGACAGACCCCCACTGCCACCGCGCCTCGGCAGGCATTCTGTGCCTGCGGGTCAGGCTCTGCTCTGGGAACTGCCAGTGGAGAGGTGGCACCAGGGCAGGGAGAGATGAGGGGCACAGCAGATCCATGGGGCTTCGGAGCCTTTGTCAAGGGGCTGGGACTGCTCCCAGGCTGTTATCAGCCCTCAAGAGTACGGGTGCTCCCTGGGTGGGGCTTCTGCTGCCCCAGTGCCCAAGGGTAATGACATCAGGCAGACAGTGTGCTGAAGCCTCTGTTACTGGCTTAACCCAAGGGACTCACTCCCTGTGCATTCTCTGGGTCTGCTTAGCATGAGTCCTTGAGGAGCAACGAAGTCAGAAGTTCAGGTCCCAGCCTCACCGTGACCTCAGAGAGCCTTCAAGCCCTGCAGGCCTCAGTTTTCCCGTCTGTGAAATGAGAGAGTTACACAAGATTGAATCAAAGGGTTTTTGCCCTGAGTGTGTTCTTTTGTTCCTTTGTGTACATGCCAGATCCTTGTGTTCCATACATGAACGGCTCTCGAGGACACCCATGTAACCACGTCCTGGGACGCATACTTGAGGAATCGTGTGTTTGTGCTGGGGGAGGGACACCCCAGAACAATATCCTCCCCCATCCCCTCTCAATAGGAGGAAGCCACCGGCTTCCTCCCTTTCCTGCCTCCTGCCTCCTGCGTGCTGGCAAGGCTGAGGACCACGCGGAGAAGAGGGGAGGGGAAACAGTCCAACAGTCCCCAGGTCTGTCCTTATCACAACCCTCCCCCACCTCAAGTGACCCCGGTCCAGGACCTTCCAGGCCACACCCATCCCCAGCCTTGTAGGGGCCGGACTAGGGGGGCCCAGAGGCCCAGAAGCAGGATAAGTCCTCCCCACCCCTCTCCCCGGCCCGCCTCCCACCCAAGCTAACTCATTTCCTCTTCCTCCCCAACACCAACACACACTGACAGCACAGGCTGAGGAGCCAGACCCAGAGTGACTGACCGTGGGCCCCGCTTGTCCCGGCTGGCCTGGTCAGCCTCTGGATTATGGTCTGGCTGGGGCCCCCTTTGCTGCTCCCCATCTTCTTCCTGGCTTCTCATGTTGGTAAGTCTGCCCTGAACCTCCCCCCACCCAACCCCCAAAGCCCTGACTCCCCCCGAGAAAACCCTATCATCACTGCCATCACTTTCCTCTGCACCCTGATCCGCTAGAAAGTGGGATGAGGGCCTGGAAAACCCAGGCAGGCACCAGGGATTGGGGGAGGGGAGCAGCCACTGACTGTGTTGGAGGCGAACATCAGTGGGGAGCAGCAGGGCCCCTGGGCCCGTGAAGCTTTCCGTGGGTGCTCACATGGTCAGTGTGTGGGACTCACTCAATTATTCATTTATCAAGCATTGTCAAGCACCAACAGTATTCCAGGAGCTGTGCTAAGGGACAGGCCATTAGTTGAGAGGCAGACAGCCGCTAGATCTGTACAACAGATTAAATGGTGTGGACCTCCTATGGCTGTTACTGGGTTTAAAGGAGGTAATTTACACAGAGCACTTGGTAAGAGCTTCTGAATAAGCGGTAGCCGATTCCTTCAGTGTGGTGCCCACAGAGGATTAGAACGCAAAGGCCGCCTAGAGTGGTTCATGGTCTAGTGGGGGACACGGGACACCAGGTGAGCGCTGAACAGATAGACACAGAGGAGCACCGAGGAGTCAGCTTACTCTGCTTCAGGGTAGGAGATGAAAAGGGATTCGGAAAGACTTCACTAAGAGGGGTGGTCTTCATTCCAGGCAGCCAGAACAATAGATGCAAGTCTCAGAGGCGGGGAAGTGCACAGGAGAGAGGGTTCCTGGAGCGAACGCAGCAGGAGGGGCAGTGTGAGCAGCAGAGGGCTCAAGAGCAAGCACTGCATCCTGAGGGCAATGGGGAGCCATGGAAGGTTGTAGGCCAGAGAGTCACAAGGTCTTAGAGGGATCACTTCGGAGGATGAGTTGAGGAAGCAGGAGTGTGGCTGTCAGGATGGTCCAGGGGGGTAAGGATGAGGGTTAACAAGGGCAGACTTGGGGATGGGGGTGAAGCCAAGAGGCTTTGAGGAAATAGAATTTTGTGACTGATTGGGGCAGCCAGAGTGGTGCTCCGAGATGTAGACTTTTAGAGTCAGACAACCGGGGTCTGCCAGTTACTCGTCGTATGACCTTGGGCAAGTTATTTCTCTGAGCCTTAATTTGCCAGCTATAAAATTGGGGTGATAACACTCACCTCCCAGGAGAGTTGGAATGATAAAATGAGAGAACATACGTAAAGTACCTGGCATATCACTGACCTCCAATAAACATTAATTATTATGACAGCAGGAGTACGAGTTGACTCCAAAGCTTGTATCTCAGGCGGGCTTTGCCGTCTGCGGAGGCAGGGAGCGCAGAGTGGAGCAGGTTTTGGAAGAGCTGATGGAAAGCAGGCCCGAGCTGAGAGGCCATTCAGGGGTTATTGACTCAGAAGTGATAGTGAAAGCCCAGGGAGGGGATGAGCTTGCTAGAGAAAGCGTCGAGAATAATTATCATGACCCTCCTCTGTGGATGGAAAGACATCAACTTCTGGAGGGTGTGAGGACCCAAAGGAAAACAGGTGCTCGGCACAGGACAGGCAGTCAGCTTCATTTACTCATGGCAGCCTCTCAAAGAATAGCCATTGATAAGTGAAGTAGCACTTAAACCAATTAACCACTTGGCAGTGAACAGGCAGGGACAGAGTAGGAGGGGCTCGGGAAGGTGTGGGCCCCGGGGCTGAGGAGGCTGGCAGGGCTCAGCCAGGCCTGGACTCCGGCTCTACTTGGTCCCTCCTGGCTGCTGCCTCACACTGTGTGCCCCAGCCTTTCATTCCACACCTTTACTCAGGCTGTGCCCTCTGCCTAGAATGCCCTTCCTACCACTGACCTCTCCCTGTCCTCATTCTGAACCCTCACCGTACCCTGCTCAGCTGTAAGACCCTCAAGCTGTATCTCCCAGGAGACACCTGTTCATCCCCTGCCTCCCGCATGCTGGGTTAGGCGTCCCTTCTCTGTGCTCCCCACACAGTGCCCTGCATTTGACGGGTAGGTCCATGTCTGTCTCCCCATGGGGCCCAGAGCTCTTTGGAAGGCAAAGACCAAGGCCCACCTGGTGTCTGTGTGTGTTTCAGCCCCAACTCTGTCCTAGGGTCTGCCCTCCCTGCTTCTGGCCTTTTGCTGGGCCCAGAGCTCTCTTCCTTTCTGCCCCATAACCAGCTGGCTGCAGAACCCAGCCTCTCCCACCTTCAATCCCAGCACAACAAACAGGTCCAGATTTCTGGAGTGATGGGGAGGGGTTCCTCCAAGACACTTCTGATCTCCACGGCTCTCCCAGCCGGCACTCAGCGGTGGGGGGCGGGGGGGAGGGCAGGGAGAGCGGCTCCCCTTTGCAGAGCAGCTGCAGAGACAGGTCAGGAAAGGGGACTGCCGGGAATAGAGGAAATGGAGACGGGGCGCATAGATCATTCTTTCTTTCCGAAGGCTGGGCTGTAAAGGGAAGCCATCTGGCAGGAGAAGGGAGGGGATGGGGAAGCCAGAGAAGGGGCTTTGTTTTTGTTTTTGTTCTTTTAGGATGAAGAGACTTGAAGGAAAGGGGCCAGTGCACCGGGAAGGGGACTGGGACAGGAAGGGACGGGGGTGGACGTGCCTGATAAAGTTCAGTGCCTGGGGGGCGGGCGGGGAGAGGGGGGGAGAGGAGGGGAGGAGAGGGAAGAGGCTGGGAGGAGAGGGGCAAGAGGGGGAGGGCGGGGCAGGGGTGAGGGCGGGGCCCTGCCACATACGGAGCCCGGTATCCCGGTCCAGGCGCTGCGGTGGACCTGACGCTGCTGGCCGACCTGCGCCTGACAGAGCCCCAGCGCTTCTTCCTGACCTGCGTGTCCGGGGAGGCGGGGGCGGGCAGGGGCTCGGACGCCTGGGGGCCCCCGCTGCTGCTGGAGAAGGACGACCGCATCGTGCGCACGCCCCGGCCCTGGCAGCCCCTGCACCTGGCCCGCAATGGCTCGCGCCAGGTGACACTGCGCGGCTTCTCGCAGCCCTCCGACCTGGTGGGCGTCTTCTCCTGCGTGGGCGGCGCGGGGGCGCGGCGCACGCGCGTCCTCTACGTGCACAACAGCCCAGGAGGTAAGTCTGGCCGCCGGCGGGGAGAAGGGGCAGGAGGGGCTGCCCTTGACCCCTGACCCCGCCCTCCATCCGCCTCGCAGCCCACCTGCTCCCGGACAAGGTCACACACACGGTGAATAAGGGCGACACGGCAGTACTTTCCGCGTGGGTGCGCAAGGAGAAGCAGACAGATGTGATCTGGAAGAGCAACGGTGAGAGGGGCATCTGAACTGGGTGGGCAGGTAAACCCGTAGCTCTGACACCCCAGCACCTCCATGGCCCTCAGTGTTCCCAGTTTGGGCCCCTGACACAGCACCTGTTACCCCCACTGGCCAACCTCCGGGGCGCCCCCTCTCTCCTGCACCAGGTCCATGGGAAGCACCTGCATCCAACTCATCTCTAGCTGTGAGATGTCCTCCTACTGCGCCCAGAGGACCAGCAGCCTCGTGGTCAGCTACCTCCTTCCCTGTCACCCCCAAATTAGCGCTATGTTAACCCCTCACGTTGGACTCTCCTCTGAGAGTTAGCAGGTGCTATCACATTAGCCCGTCTGGCAGGGAGCAGCAGTCCCCATGCTGAAGAAGAGAACGGGTAACAATGTCCCAGAACAGGCAAGGGAGGTTTGGCCTCTTCCAGAGATTTGTCAAGACACGTGCAGGGGCCTGGGCAGGCCTGGGGATCTCAACCCAGGCCTGCCCCCACCCTGGCCCTGTCAGGCCCTCTGGGCACCCCATAGAAGGCAGCAGTTTTCCTGTGTGGCCCCAAAGATTCCTGCCTCAGCTCTCACACCCACAGCCCTTTGGCTGACTCATGTGTCCCTGGGCTCGTGAGGGAGGAGGACCCTTCTCTTGGGCCAAGGGGTTTGCCTCCTGAGCTCCAGGCCCCCCGAACTGATGAGAGATGTGGAGAGTCAGGTAGACCTGCGTTCCCTAGAATCTCTGTTCCATCCTGAGCAAAGAGGCAAGAAGGGGTGGGGCAGGGACAAGGACCCTGATATTAGGATCCACACGTCCTGGAGGGAGAGGCTCCTGGGAACTAGCTTCATGAAGAAGAGGGGAAGAACATTCCAGGAGGAGGATTGATAAAAGCAAAGGCAGGAAGCTGTGAGATACCACAGTGTTTCTAGAAGAGATACAAGCAATTCAGGAATTCAGGAATGTTAGGAGTCAGGCAGGATGTGGAGAGGTATGGGCTACACAGTGGCCAAACTGGTGAAAAAGATTTGCTAAGGAGTCGGATGTTGTCTTGAGGGCAGTGGAGAGCTCTGGAAGAGCTTAAGTAGGGGAGCTACTGCGCAATCTATTGGAGAAAAATCTCACTGGCTGCTGAGTGAAGGACGGACAGGAAAGGGGGAGACTGGAGGCAGAGGGACTGCTTGGAAGGCTGTGGGAGGCTGGGAGCAGGGTGGTGGCAGTGCACGTGGAGAGGAGTGGGCAGCTTTAGGAGACGAGGGGGAGATTGAACCGGACTTGGTGATTTACTGAGTGGTTGGTGGAGCATGGAAAAGGGGATGCTTCCCAGCTTTCTCGCTTGGGTCCAGACACTCGCTGGTGCCTTCCCCCAGGTCTGCTCACTCTGCCTGGCGCACGTTGATGTGACTCAGGCCGAGGTGGGCAGAGGGAGGGAACACCAGCTCTTGTGTGATGCTGAGGCCCCTGACCCGTTTATGCCCCCAGGATCCTACTTCTACACCCTGGACTGGCACGAGGCCCAGGAAGGGCGGTTTTTGCTGCAGCTCCCAAGCGTGCAGCCGTCATCAAGCGGCATCTACAGTGCCACCTACCTGGAAGCCAGCCCACTGGGCAGCGCCTTCTTTCGACTCATCGTGCGGGGTCAGGAGCAGAGGGCAGAGGTGGTGGGTGGTGTGGGAGGCTGGGAGCCCTATGGTACTTCCTGTGGACCCCCTGCATCCTCTGGACCCCCAGGGCTGCCCCAGTCCTCAGCAGCAGTGGTCCAGTGGGTGAGGGTCAGCTGCTGAAAGCACATTCCTGCAGGTTGTGGGGCAGGGCACTGGGGACAAGACTGTACCAAGGAATGCCCGGGCTGCCTGCATGGAGGTGTCTGCCACGACCAGGACGGCGAGTGTGTGTGCCCCCCTGGATTCACTGGGACCCGCTGTGAGCAGGGTAAGGAGGAGGGGGGCACTAAGACCTGGGCAGGAGAGGATGCCTGGCTGGGGGAAGACTCTCAAACCATGGGCATGGACCTTGGAGGGTGAACATGCCAAGTAGGTCTTGAACCCTGGGGCCCAGCAGAGGCCCCTACACCCACATGCCCTCTTTCTAGCCTGCAGAGAGGGCCGTTTTGGGCAGAGCTGCCAGGAACAGTGCCCAGGCACATCAGGCTGCCGAGGCCTCACCTTCTGCCTTCCGGACCCCTATGGCTGTTCTTGTGGATCTGGCTGGAGAGGAAGCCAGTGCCAGGAAGGTACGGACTAACCCACCCTCCGTGCTCCCTGACCCAGGCAGTCGGCTACAAGCCCGGCCCCAGCCCTTCACTCTGGCCCTGACTTGCACACCAAGACCTCCATGGTCCCCGCTCACTTGGTCAGTGCCCTTTCTACCCAGCCTGTCATTACCCAGGCCCCAGCCGGCCCTCGTTGCCCCCTGACCTGTGCCCCTCTAACCACACCCCCTCTGTTCCCAGCCTGTGCCCCAGGTCATTTTGGGGCTGACTGCCACCTCCAGTGCCAGTGTCAGAACGGCGGCACTTGTGACCGCTTCAGCGGCTGCGTCTGCCCCTCCGGGTGGCATGGGGTGCACTGTGAGAAGTCAGGTACGAGCACGGGGGGCTCTGAGGTCCCTCGGAACAGGTCAGCCTTCACCAGACGCATCTCCCTGGCTCAAAGCCCTGCCCTCAGGGAGCTCATGGTCTGGAGGTTCTCACCGCCAGCCCACATCATCCATACAGGGATGGGCAGCACCCCAGAGTGGGTGGGAGCCCAGAGGAGGCCCTGACCAGCCTGAGAGAGTCAGGGAGGGCTTCTGGAAAGAGGTGCGATCTGAGATGGGATATGAAGGACAAGAGAAAGATGGCTGGAGAGAGAGCAGGGCAACGTCGGGGGGACTGAGGACTCAGGCTCAGGTACCAGGACAGTGGCGTGAGGGGAGGCTCCGGGAGTGATCAGAGGAGGTCAAATCTTGGGGCCTTTGAATGACAGGCTATAGGATTTGCACTTAATGTGAGAGGCCAGCAGGGAATTGTTGAAGAGGCACAGGGCTCTCAGGTTTGTGTTTGAGAGAGGACACTGGCTGCTGGGTGGGGAGTGGAAGCAGGAGAGCCTGGAAGACCTGTCGCAGGGCCCAGAAACGATGGAGGCCTGAACCAGTGTTCCGGCTGTGAGGCTGGCAAGGGGTCTGGTCTCCGTGTGGGAGGGTATGAGGAGGCGGAGGGTGCAGGAGGTAGACTCAGGGGCAGTCAGAGGTGGGCGTGAGGGCCCTGGAGGAGTTGCACAGGACTTTGCTGGCTTTCAGGCCTGGGTGACTGGGCTGCTGGCGGTACCGCCGCTAAGATGCAGGACTCCGGAGGAGGGGCGCTGTGGCAGTCACGTATCTGCCCTTGCAGGGCCTCCAGGATGCGTGTCCCCTCTCTCCCCAGACCGGATCCCCCAGATCCTGGACATGGTTTCAGAACTGGAGTTCAACTTAGAGACGACACCCCGGATCAACTGTGCCGCCGCGGGGAACCCCTTCCCAGTCCGGGGCAGCGTGGAGCTCCGCAAGCCGGATGGCACGGTCCTCCTGGTCAGCCCCATGACCCCGGCCCAGGGCCCCTGCCCCTCCAGACCCCTGACCCCTCGGGGCTTTCTGCGGGCTCTGCCCACCGGCCTGACCACAGCTCAAATGGGGTCAGGCTGATTGTTGAGGGACCACTACCCAGGCTCTATCCCCCCATCAGCCTGGACGAGCACGCTTGTATCCGCCACATGGCACACATTCTCTGTGGTCTGTCCCCTTCCCCTATCTCTCTCAGTCCACCAAGGCCATTGTGGAGCCAGATAGGACCACAGCCGAGTTCGAGGTGCCCCGCTTGGCTCTTGGGGACAGTGGGCTCTGGGAGTGCCGCGTGTCCACGTCCGGTGGCCAAGACAGCCGACGCTTCAGGGTCAACGTCAAAGGTCAGTGATGTCCTAGCTGATGCTGCTCAGACTGGGCATCGTCGCAGGAAGGCCAAGGGCATCTAAGGCCACAGCCCAGCACCAGGCAGAGAAGAGGGCTTGTCGTCAACCTGTGGCCTGGGCAGGGCATTGTCCAGGCTGGAGCACAGCTCAGTCCCATCTGGAAAGGGCATCCCATGCCCCAGAAATGGGACACCCTGCAGCCTTGCCCAGGGTGATGCTTCCCCTCTCTACCTCTCCCAAACCCCGCCCCACAGACACACAGTGCCTTTCACTCCACCTCTGGGATGCTGCATCCCCCCACCCCCCAACCCGGAGTCACACCACAGGGCATTCATTGCTAGGACAGGGGAGTGCCTGGGGCTGTGGAGCTCAGAGGGTGACCTGCTTCATTTCCAAAGGGGCTTCCTGGTGAGTAAGGAGGTAGCTGCCAGCACCCAGGATCGCTCAGAGCAGAGCACCCACACCCCGGTATAGGTATCCCTCACCTTCTCCAACACCATAAGCCTCAGACATTCACAGCCCCTGCCGCCCCTTGGCTCCTCTTTCCCTGTGCTCCTGACCCCGTCCTCCCCTGACATAAGCCCAGACCTCTTGCTCATCTTCCTCTTTCTCACTGCCAGACTCTGCTTCCCATTCTCTCTCCACTACTCTGTCACCTCCTCTACCACCCCGGTGCCCCACCTCCAGCCTTTCTCTTCTCACTCTCCCCAGGCTTTGGGCCCAGACAACTTGGCTTTGAATCTTCACTACAATTCTAGCTCCATCATCGAAGCAAGTTACTTATCTCCTCATAGCTTGTTTCTCTCTCTGTGAAATGAGGATATCAGCGCTCCCTTGATAGGGTTGCTGTAAAGATTAAATTAGATGATGCTTTTAAGCATTTAGCACAGTGCCTGACACAGGGTATGTGCTCAATGTATGTTGACATTTATTGTTATTATTAGTTAAAATGTCAACTACTCCTAAGATTTCAACCGTTCCCTAGCAACTCCCAGATATGATCTGCAGCCTGGACCCCTCTCCTGGGCCCCAGACCCAATTGGCGGGACTTCTGCGTAGTGGAGGTCTGGTTCTGAAGTCAGCATGGAAGTTACCTGGTGCATGACTCAAGGGCCCAGTTTCTTTTTTTTTTTTTTTTTTATTAGCACCTTTAATTATTATTTATTTATTTATTTATTTTTTGGGCTGTGTTGGGTCTTTGTTTCTGTGCGAGGGCTTCCTCTAGCTGCGACAAACGGGGGCCACTCTTCATCACGGTGCGCGGGCCTCTCACTATCGCGGCCTCTCTTGTTGCGGAGCACAGGCTCCAGACGCGCAGGCTCAGTAGTTGTGGCTCACGGGCCTAGTTGCTCCACGGCATGTGGGATCTTCCCAGACCAGGGCTCGAACCTGTGTCCCCTGCATTAGCAGGCAGATTCTCAACCACTGCGCCACCAGGGAAGCCCCAAGGGCCCACTTTCTATCCAGCCACCTCCACATCTAACCCCACATGTGAGCCACAGGCCCAGGGGCTCCATAGGATCCAAACTGGACCTTTCTCTCCCTCCAGACCAGCACTTCCTCCTGACATACTTCTTCCTGCCTGACCCCACTGTTCCCTCCCACCCCCTCAGCCACACCCCTGCACCTTCCTTGACCCTCCCCCATTCCCCCATCCATCCATCCATCCATCCATTCTTAGAAAATCCGTCTGGAAAATGTCTGAAAGAGGCAAGGGAACCAGTTAAGGCATTAATGCAATAATCCGGAGAGAAAAGCTAAGGCAGAAAGGGCAGTGACCATGGGGTGATGAAACTGAGCAGGGGCACAAAAGCTGCTTGGAGCAGGATGGGCTGATTTTAGGTGGCCTGGTCAGATAGACCTTGTTCAAACCCTGGCTCCGTGTCTTTAAGCAAGTTGTTCCATGTCTCTGAGCCTCAGTTTCTTCATTCATAAGATAGGGGTGATGAGCCCTGCCTGAAGGCACTTGTCAGGATTAGAGACCATGCACATGAAGCATCCGGGTAGAGCAGGTGCTTCATCACCTGCTACTTTTTTTTTTTTAATTAAGAGAGTGATGGATGATGGGGGAAGGGGCAGAGAGTAGGGTGACACTGCCGTGGGTTTCAGGTCCCTCCGTCTGCACCCACCTTGCATGGGCAGAGTGCCCTCCCTCAAACCCCTGTCCAGCCATGCTACTCCCTCACTTCACATCTTTTGGGACATCCTCATGTCCTTATTGCCGAGTCCTCGCACCCTGAGCTGTCCTCCCTGGGCCCTGGACACTCTGGTCATCTGTTGAACTTGATCTCTCCCCAGCCCAGGGGGTCCCCAGATCTAAACCAAAAACCAGAGTTGTCTTTGATGCCCAGAAGACAGAGTCTGCTCTTATTTCCAACGACGGGAGGGTGCTGTCTGGGCCATGCCTTACCCCGAGTCTCCTGGCAGTGCCCCCGGTGCCCCTGACTGCCCCTCGGCTCCTGGCCAAGCAGAGCCGCCAGCTCGTGGTCTCCCCGCTGGTCTCCTTCTCCGGGGATGGGCCCATCGCCTCTGTACGGCTGCACTACCGGCCCCAGGACAGCACCATGGCCTGGTCCACCATCGTGGGTGAGCGGGGCGAGAGCAGGGGGTGGGGAGGGGGGGTGGCTGGGGAAGGACGGGACGTCAGGCAGTGATGAGGGGAAAGGGGGGATGGAAAGGGAGGGAGAAGTGTGTGGAGAAGAGAGGGACTGAAGGGAGAGTGGTGGCTTCTGGAAGGGGTTGGGACTGAAGAGTGTGTGCTGCACACCCCGCCCCCAGTGGACCCCAGTGAGAACGTGACGTTAATGAACCTGAGGCCGAAGACGGGATACAGTGTCCGCGTGCAGCTGAGCCGGCCAGGGGAAGGTGGGGAGGGGGCCTGGGGGCCTCCCACCCTCATGACCACAGACTGTCCTGGTGAGAGGCCAAGAGTTATCCCTTTCTGCCCCCCAGGGGTTACTGTCCTATGCACTCAGGGTTGTCATGGCTTGTCCACCCTGGGGGTCCCTGCCTTTCCCACTGGAGGTTGTCCCCTGGGGATCAGTATCCCGTCCGGCCCCAGGGACCCACCGGACAGTTCTGACCCCCGACCTCTGGCCCCAGAGCCCTTGTTGCAGCCGTGGCTGGAGGGCTGGCATGTGGAGGGCCCCGACCGGTTGCGAGTGAGCTGGTCCTTACCCTCGGTGCCGGGGCCACTGGTGGGCGATGGTTTCCTGCTGCGCCTGTGGGACGGGGCCCGGGGACAGGAGCGGCGGGAGAACGTCTCGTCCCCCCAGGCCCGCACCGCCCTCCTGACCGGACTCACACCTGGCACCCACTACCAGCTGGACGTGCGACTCTACCACTGTACCCTCCTGGGCCCAGCCTCACCCGCTGCTCGTGTGCTTCTGCCCCCCAGCGGTACGCTGGGGAGGGGGTGATGGGCTCAAGACGAGGGAGGACATGGGACGCAGGGAACACAGGAGACCCAAAAGGACATAGGAGGTTATAGGAGCCTGGATGGACATGCAGAGAGCATTGAACGTGAAAACATGGGCATAGGGAGGACCCGGGATGTGAGGCAGACACAAGCACGGGGAGAACGTGACACAGGGAAGGATACAGGGTACCAGGAGGACATGGGACTTGGTGGGAACACAGGGTGTGGGGGGACATGGGGAGGACCTATGACACTGGGAGGGTCTGGGCCACCAGGAAGGCTTGGCATGTAAGGAGAACCAGGGGCAGCAGAAGCTCAGGGGTGAAGGAATACGCAGGGAGAGGGATTCAGCCCAGGAAGGAAGGAGGAGGTTGGCGGGGTGGCTCCCATTCTGGGGCTCACGGAGCCGGGGACACAGCTAGAGTGGATCTGTCTGACCCCACAGCCACACAGCCCGGTCCCATCTGAGCCCTGCCTTCTCACCCCCGTGTCCGCAGGGCCCCCAGCCCCCCGACACCTCCACGCCCAGGCCCTTTCAGACTCCGAGATCCAGCTGGTGTGGCAGCGCCCAGAGGCTCCAGCTGGGCCTATATCCAAGTACATTGTGGAGGTGCAGGTGGCTGAGGGCTCAGGAGACCCGCTGTGGATGGACGTGGACAGGCCCGAGGAGACGAGCACCGTCGTCCGCGGCCTCAACGCCAGCACGCGCTACCTCTTCCGTGTGCGGGCCAGCGTCCAGGGCCCCGGTGACTGGAGCAACATGGTAGAAGAGTCCACCCTAAGCAATGGTGAGAGGGCGGGGCCCAAGAGGACTCCTGGACCACAGGATCAGTCTCAATGCTCTCTCCTTCCAAGTGATCCCCTGCCTTGGAGCTAGGGCATCCTAGGCCCCCTGCCAACAAATGACACAAACCCTGGCACTGGGGACCCTGACCCTTCCCTTCCTATGACCCATTGTCCTAGTGCTGGAAAAATCATGTCATTCCAGATCCATTGGTCCTAGGCCTGATATACCTGCTCCCTCCCTGGAACTGGGATCTCTGACCTCTCCCTCTGTGTGACCCCATGGTGGCCTCTGGGTTCCCTGACCCAGGCGTCCCTATGATCTGCCCCTCTTATTGGATCCAGGGCTGCAGAGTGAGGGCCCGGTCCAAGAGGTCCAGGCAGCTGAAGAGGGTCTGGATCAACAGCTGGTCCTGGCTGTGGTGGGCTCTGTGTCTGCCACCTGCCTCACCATCCTGGCTGCCCTCTTAACCCTGGCGTGCATCCGCAGAAGCTGCCTGCATCGCAGACGCACCTTCACCTACCAGTCGGGATCGGTCAGTCACCTGTACCCTTCTCAGGGCACATGTGTGCAGACCTTGTGTATATACGTTCCTACCTATACACACATGAGTATTTGTACACTGCGAGCGTGTGTGTGTGTGTGTGTGCACGCGCACATGGGTGTTTATGTCATAGGTATAAGACTACACTCAACAACGTGCAAGGGTGCAATACTTATCAATAATTTTCTCTATTTCTCTAGAAGTGAACTCAACTCACAGCCCATTTATATTCGTGGTGACATGTTTAATATCCCCAGTTCAGAATCACTTGGTTATGTCCATGTTGCACCACGGTCAATTAAGGATTCTCCCCCTTCTCACGAGGGGTGATGGAAGCCTGGGAAGCCTGGTGATAACGTAGGGAACGCCTGGGCTGCGTGCCGGCCTCTGTCCGGGCAGGCCGTCCCGCGCTTGGGTACCAGCCTGCACCTGCACGCATCTGTGACTCATGTCCTCAGCCCTTCCGTAGCCTCCTTCCTGCCGGCAGGGCACTCGCGCTGTGAGTTCCTCGTCCCAACCTCCATCCTTGCAAATCCCAGGGCCTCCTTGGGGAAACGTAAGAACTCCAAGGGGCTTCCCTGTGCCCTGCAGAAGGCAGCGTATTCTATGGCCCTCAGACCCGTTGCTGCAGACCCTCCTACAGCTGTTGAGCTGGGCCTGCAGCCTCACCTGTCACTCCTGGAGACAGGAAGCACAGGCCTCCACTCTTCTTGGCTTCCCTGTAAACCTGGCTGAGCTTTCTGTCCTGCCTATGCCCCTCCAGCCAGCAGGCCCACACCGAGGGGCTGGGGGTGGGGGTGGGGTGCTGGCTCCTCTTCGGGGACAAGGCATCACCTCATCTTGTCACCTCCTCCCATCTCTCTCTCCTCTGGGATCTTCCCCACTGTTGTCACTTATGATCTGAACTCTGACCTTGGTCCTCTGTGCCTGGGCTCTTGATATTTACAGCCAAGCTTTGGCATTTCAAAAAAACAAAAACAAAAAACTTCTCTCTCAAGGGCTGATCCTTATGATAGAAAGCCTAGTGTCTGAGGCTATTGTCTCTGCCATGCCTTTAGAAAACTCCCTTCAGAGATTCAATCAGCTTCTTTGTTCCAGGCTGCATTGGCCTCCTTCTGAGGTCAGTGTGTGCAGAAAGCGGCCCTGGCTGTGGCAGGGGAGGGTCACGGGTACGAATGTGGAGGGAAGGAGTAGGAAAGCAGCCTTAAATGGGTATAGCACCCTGACATATATCAAGATGTACCCCTGCTACATGCACCTGCGTGCGCGTATGCGTGCGTGTATGCATGAGCGCGTGTGCCGGGCGTGAGTGCACGTGTGCGCCCCTGTGAGTGCCCCCATCTGTACGTGCCTGTGTCCCTCTGCTTGTGCTCCTGCCTGAGCACATGTCCACGTGTAGCTCTCATGGATGCCCTGCATAGGGGCCACCACTAGAACATGCGTGTGCATGCTGGTGTGTGCCTTCAGCTCTCCATGTTTTGTGTGAATCCATGTGACCTGTGTCCTCAGCCCTCGCCCCTCAAGCTGGGCTGCAGCTCACGTAGGGACCACACCCACCACCAGGTCTGTCTTAAGCCTTCTTTTGGTTCTCATATTGGCAGCGCCAGTGGTCCTGTTCAGCGGTTCCCTCTTCCTGCTATCAGCCCTGTGCAGGTGGCCCAGCTCCTGCTTGGTTGGGGGGAGTGGATGTTCCCTTTTTTGTGCTCTTTCTATCCTCAGGTCCCGGGGTGATTTGAGAGCTATGGGTGGTCGCCAAGTGGGTGGACAGGGGTAATCTCTGCTTCCACTGCTGTGGAGAAGAAAACCCATCCATTGGCTCCCAGCAGCTCAGGGCTTAGCATGGAGTAGGTGCGCAGTAAATGTACCCTAGCCCACCGCCCAGGGCTGGAATCCCCTCCAGAGCGTCCTTGGTGACAAAAAAAAAAACTGGTTGTGGGATTAGCACAATAAGGGGAAGCTCATTACACCCCATCACAGTTCATTCCAGTTCCTTTCAGTTTTAAATGTTGGGAGTATCATCCTTCCATCGACTCATGCCGTGGCTTCTAGCAATTTTACCCACTCCTTGTTCCTCCAGAGCCCCACACACCTGATCCCCAGGTGGCGGCCTCTGCATTTCTCTCCTTGGACATCTGTCCACCCAACAGCCCACCTATGGCTCCATCTCATATGATTCTGTCTCAGTATGTGTCCTGTGTCTGACTGTGCCTGGCTGGCCACCAGGGTGCCCTCTGTCTGAGTCTCTGTCCATTTGTCTAACCACTCTTTGTCTGCCTATCTGTGCATCTTGCTGCCCCTGTCTCTTGTGCGGACTGTCTGCCCACTTGTCCCATCCTATGAAGGGTGAGGAGACCATCCTGCAGTTCAGCTCGGGCACCTTGACACTGACCCGGCGGCCAAAACCACAGCCCGAGCCCCTGAATTACCCAGTGCTGGAATGGGAGGACATCACCTTTGAGGATCTCATTGGGGAGGGGAACTTCGGCCAGGTCATCCGGGCCATGATCAAGAAGGACGGACTCAAGATGAACGCAGCCATCAAGATGCTGAAAGGTCCGCTGCGAGTGACTCCCGCCCAAGCCCTGACCCTCTCCTTTGTCCCACAGTCCCAGGCCCCACCTGGCTTCCACCAGCAACTGACACCAGCCCTCACCAGCCCATACCCTTTCTCCAGGGTTATTTTCGGCAAAAGTGATATTGGATTCTTTACACAGAGTATGCCTCTGAAAATGATCATCGTGACTTCGCGGGAGAACTGGAAGTTCTGTGCAAATTGGGGCATCACCCCAACATCATCAACCTCTTGGGGGCCTGTGAGAACCGAGGTGAGCTCCCAACTCATCACCTACCCTTTCTTCCAGACCCCCATTATCAGCCGTCACCCTTGCATCTGTAGCTTGTGGGAAGCTTCAGGACACCGAAACATCACTATGGGTTCTCCTTCGTGCACCAGGTTCCCTGTCTAGTACCATGGGGTGCCTGCTGCCACCCCAGGTTGTCTGAGTATAAACCACCACCCTGTATTCCTCACCTCCCAGGTTACTTGTATATCGCCATTGAATATGCCCCCTATGGGAACCTGCTCGATTTCCTGAGGAAGAGCCGGGTCTTGGAAACTGACCCAGCTTTTGCCCGAGAACATGGAACGGCCTCCACCCTCAGCTCCCGGCAGTTGCTGCGTTTTGCCAGTGATGCCGCCAATGGCATGCAGTACCTGAGTGAGAAGCAGGTGTGTGTGAGTGTGTGTTGGGGGAGGTGAGGGGAGACCATAGAGCGGACTTCAGGAGATTAAATTGGCAGGCTCTAATTGATGTGGGATTGAGGAATAAAGAGGGACATGACCCCATCCTGTCCTGGATGAGTGGGTGAGAACACAGGGCGAGAAGCAGGTCTGAAAAAGGTGTTGCATTTGAAGCATCCGAGGGACATCATGGTGGAGGTGTTGGCTTAGCGGTTGTAGAAGCCAGCCTAAAACTCAGGAGGGAGGCCTGGGCCGGAGACCACAGTTTGGGAGCTGTCACTTCACAGATGGTGACACTGGTGGCCAGGGAGTGGGCGAGACTCACCAGGAGAGGCTGGAGGGTAGAACAGACAGGGGAGTCCCGAGCCCAAGTTCAAGGACACCCTGCTTGAATGAAAGGAGAGAGGGGACAGTTGCAGGGGGTGACCAGAGACTGAGGAGAGGCATTTTGAAGTTATTAAAGTTTTGAGTATCTTTGAAAGCAGAGGGGAAGGGACCAAGATAGAGGGAGGGGTGATGGAGAGAGGTCTCTGAGGAAGGTGGAGGGCCCAGTGGGGAGGATCTGGAACTCAAGGGAGAGGTCACTTTGGGCAAGAGAAGGGCCTTTCCACGCTCATCAGTGCGGTGGGGGTCGGGGAGAGGTCAGGAAAGACGGGGTCAGGGAGCATGCAAAGAGGAGAAGGTGCAGTGTGGTCACTGGGGAAAAGCCCACCTTCGTCCCAGGAGAGGGATACAGCCTGAACTTGGCTGTGGCCCAGGTCACAAGAAGGAAGGGATGACAGCCAGCACTGTGGTTCTTCTCAGGCAGGAGTTTCTGATCCAGGATGAGGCCTGGGTTGGGAGGCAGAAGAGTAAGGGGCTACTAAAGGCACGGAGGGGCCCACGAAGCCAGCCGCGGGGCCAGACCCCTCGCTGGCCCCGGAGTCTGGGGCTCACTCATCCCCCATCTTTCCTGACTTCTGACCGTGCCTGCAGTTCATCCACAGGGACCTGGCTGCCCGAAACGTGCTAGTCGGAGAGAACCTGGCCTCCAAGATTGCGGACTTCGGCCTTTCTCGGGGGGAGGAGGTTTATGTGAAGAAGACGATGGTAAGTCTCACTGGGTCCCCCTCTCAGGGCCAGGCCTGGCCCTGCCTCCCGCAACCTGCTGAACAGCCCCTTTCTCGTCACCTGACCCCTCAAACCCACTCTCTCCCAGGGGCGTCTCCCCGTGCGCTGGATGGCCATTGAGTCTCTGAACTACAGTGTCTATACCACCAAGAGCGATGTGTGAGTGTGGGGGGGAGGGGCGGGAGGGTCTGGTCCCCTGAGGATGCTTGTAGATGTAACCTGGACGCACCTCAGAGATGTCTCAGGTAGTCCAAGGTGTGACTTGGCCATCCCTACGGTGTGTTCCAGGTGTGACACAGGTGTGACACAGACGTGTCTCAGGTATACCTTGGCCATGCCCGGCATCTTAGTGGGAAGGCGTGGGGCTAGCTGGAAGGAAGTTTCAACTTGGAAGGTGTGTCAGGAGTAGGATTGGAGTAGGGGTGGTTTAGGGCTATATTTGACTAAGAGACGGAGGATGCCTTGGAGAGGCTTGGGGATGCTGGTGGATAATGCCTGAGTGAATGGAGAGACCACTCAGAGAATGTTCTCGCCTTCCTCTCTGAAGGGCAGGTCATCCCCATCCGAGGACCTAACCAGAGCATGACCCCCAAGACGCCCTCTCTGCGCTCCCTCCTCCAAACAGCCATCCTGGCACACCCCTGCCCTTCTCTCCAGGGAGCCTGGCCTGCCCAGCGCTCCAGCCCTGGCTCTGCCCCTTGCCCCAAGCCCCTTGGCCTGGCCTGCCCGGCTCACTATCCACCACACCACCACCCCTCTGATCACTACTTGCCTACTTCCTGCTTCTGCCCCAAGACCGCTGAGATTCCCTCCCCGCAACTAGAACTTCCACCCTGGCCTCAGCCGCCTCTAACCTGCACAGCTGTTGTTACAATATAAGAGGCAGTTAAGAGCAAGGGCTTTGGAGCGAGACTGCCAGGGTTTGAATCCCAGCTCTGCCACTTACTAGCTGTGTGGCCTTGGGTGAGCTAGCTAAGCTCTCAGTGCCTCTGTGTCTCCATCTGTAAAATGGGGATAATAATTGTACCTATACCATAAGGTTGGTGTGAGGGTTAAATGAATTAACATATACGTTAAATGATCAGTGCCTCGCCTACGGTAAGTGCACAGTAAAAATGTTAGCTATGATTACATTAAGCCTGGGAGGCTGTGAAAGGAGTTTCAGTTGCAGAGACAACAGCTGGCCAAGGCCAGACCCTTGCAAAGTAGATACACACAGGGGCTGGGAGGGGCTGCACGCCCGGGGTAGGTAGACACTAAGCTGCTGGGCCCCGGGGCCTAGAAGGTAACTAAGTACATCCTCCTCATTTCAGTTGGTCCTTTGGGGTCCTCCTCTGGGAGATCGTGAGCCTTGGTGAGTCCCTGACCCCTGTTCCCCAGAGGGGCCCCACCTTCTCCCTACCCCACCCCCACCCTCCCTCCTGGGCCCTGGGCTGAGAGAGCGTTGCCCCCCCCGCAGGGGGCACCCCATACTGCGGCATGACATGTGCCGAGCTCTATGAGAAGCTGCCGCAGGGCTACCGCATGGAGCAGCCTCGCAACTGTGATGATGAAGTGTGAGTCCCCTCAGCCTTGAGCCCCGGGAACCCCGTCACCCCAGCAGGCCCTGACCCTCACCTCAGCGATCCCCCACCTGCAGGTACGAGCTGATGCGGCAGTGCTGGCGGGACCGTCCGTACGAGCGACCCCCCTTTGCCCAGATCGCGCTGCAGCTGGGCCGAATGCTGGAAGCCAGGAAGGTGAGGAGCCTGGGGGGACAGGGGCTGGTCTCGCCGAGCTCACAGGGGTGCCCTCTCATAGGAGCCAGAGAGCAGCAGTCTCTGCGTCCCTGTCCCCACCACTAGCTGCACCACAGCTAGGCCGGGCCCTGGGATGCAGCCCCCCTTTCCAGCTCTCACTGGGTTGGACACTAGGCCCTTCTAAACTCTTCCAAGGCCACTGATTAGCCTCAGCAGCAAGTCCTTGTCCCAGGTCCCAGGTCCCAGACTCCCTGCCTGTCCTCTGCTGGGGCCATCAGCCCATTCTCATCTGGGACACCTCACCTGGCACAGAGTCAGAGTGGAATCATGGATGGTCAGCTCACCAAATGGATGGAGGATGAATGAATGACCCAGTAACTGAATGAATGAATGAATAGAATTAGTGGATGGCTGATACAATAATCAATCAAATAAACACGTAATTAAATAACTGAATCTAGTAAGCATATAAATAAATGAATTATCAAATAAATATAAGTGAAGAAATGCATCAAAATGAGTAACGTGAAGACTTTGTCATATGAATTAATTAATGACTAAGTAGTTAAAGGAGTTATTAAACTATCTTAAGAATGAAGGAATAATCAAATAACCAGAAAAATGGGTAAATCATCAAGAATAGCCTTATAAATAGATGAATAAGTAAATGAATGGATGAATGCATTAGCAATCAATTCATCGGATAAGGGCATGAAAAAACTCCTATTGAACAATTGTGTCAAGGGTCTCTCATGTAAGCCCCCAGCTGTGGTCTGATGACCTTGCTGCTCTGGGCTGGTGAGGACCACCCTTGGCAATGGGGTCATCTTGAATCTCCAGAACAAATCCATGTCACTTCAAATACCCCAACCACGTGGAAGTCAAGGACCTCCAGGGCAGGTACGCCCCCATCCCTGGCCCCCACTAAAGCTTGCTCTGCTCCCCAGGCCTACGTGAACATGTCGCTGTTTGAGAACTTCACGTACGCGGGCATCGACGCTACAGCTGAGGAGGCCTGAGCTGCCATCCGGCCAGAACGTGGCTCTGCTGGCCAGAGCAAACTCGGCTCTTCAACCTGTGACTTCTGACCCTTGTCGCCTGAGCTGCCTCAAGGAATTGTTTTTTAACTTAAGGAAGAAAAAAGGGGATCCAGGGATGGGGTGGGCTTCGGGGGGGGTGGGTCCTCATCCTTTGCAGTTGCTCCCAGTGCCTCCTGAATCACTGACGGCTACCCTCACGTCCTTCGTTCTAGTTCAGCTGTTCCACGTTTGTGCTCTTCTGTTCCCTGCCCTCAAACCCCTGCTTCAGCCCCTCCACTCAAGCCAGCACTCATACCACTAACATGCCCTGTTCAGCTGCGCCCCACTCCCAGCCTTGTAATCAGGAAAAATAAATGCTCTGAGAAGCTCCATCCAATGTCTACCTTTTACTGCTGGTCAATCCCAGGGAAAAGTTAAGCCAAAGAGGGAGAAACTGGACTTTCCAGGAAAAGAAATGCTATCCCTGGTTACACTGTCATTATTCCAAGCCCTCTATGGGGGTTGCCTCTCCATGATGGGAGATGTTCTTGAAGACCTATTTTATACATACATTGCCCCCACATCTCCGTCATAATGAGAAGTCCAATTCTCCCCTGGTCTCTTCCCAGTTTTCCAGCCTCTATCACCAATATGTCTCCCTAGGTAGCTGCCAGCCTAGGAGTCTTTGCTCTGTCCAAACAGTCCCTCCTAGGATCGGCTCTAAGCCAGCCTCAGCTCAAACTGACACCTCAGCACCAGACAGATTCTGACCTGTCTTGAGCTCCCATTTTCCTTATGTCTCTAGGCGGCCTTCCCTGGCTTGGTACTGCCCGGCTTGTGGGCCCCAAAGGAAGAAAGCAGAGGTCACTTCCAACTTCAGCCAGCCACGGTAGGATTCCTTTGCCTTCCTCAGAGTCTCTAAGTGTGTGGGGAGGTGATCCCTGTACTGAAAGCTAGTCCCAAATCACTACCCCATGCTGTGTGGCCTTCAGGTTTGCCCATCCTTTTGATTTGTCACTGCTGGCCTCAGATTTCTCTCCCACTGGTCCTTAAGAAACAAGACTTGTCTTGCTTCTCACATTTTTTCAGCGAATCAGATAAAATTGAAGAAGACATAAAGATAGGATGATATTGTGGTTAAGAGCACAGATACTGGAATCACACAGACCTGTGTCCAAGTCCCTGCTATATCACTTACTATCTGTGTGACCTTGGTCAACTCACTTAACCTTTCTGAGCTTCAGTTTTCTCCTCTGAAAAATGAAGTTAATAACAGCTACCTCACTGCTGTTAGCACTAAATAAGATTACACAGGGACATTTTTCACAACTATGACCTTGGACATAGTGTTCAGCAGGTGTCAGCTGATAATCATTATACACAAATGCAGGAAGTTGGGGAAGGGGGTGATTATCAGAATCTGTATTCCAAAAAGACTTGAGTGGATAGAGAGTGGAGCTGAATTTAAGAAGAAGAAATTAACTGGAGTAAAGGGGAGGCTATGCATGCTAGGGGAGATGGGATTTGCTAGAAAGAAATTCCATTTCAGATCTACTGCAGGGATATTTCCAGGTCTTGGATGTGGGGATTAAAAAGTTATCTCTGGTAGGGACCAATATATAAACAAAGATGCCCCTGTGGGGTGACAGATATGTAAACAAACAATAAAATACAGTGGTGTATGCTATAAGAGAGGGAGACGGGACCTGTGGGATACATAGAAAGGAGATGCAGTCGGGAAAGCTTTTCTAGAGAAAGTAACATTTTAATATGGGCCATGAAGAGGAAGCAGGAGCTTGACAGAAGAAAACACCTGGTAGAGGAAACAGCACCTGTGACATGTGGTATGTTCAGGAGCTGCAAAGAATTCCCTGTGTCTGGAACAAAGGGAGGACATAGCTCCGTGAGGGTAATGACTGCAGAGAGGTGACAGGGGCCAGCCCGTACTGAACCTTATAGGGAATATTAAGGATATGAGTCTTTATTCTAAGGGCAAAGGGCAGCCATAGAAGAGCTGGATGCAGGGGTGTGTCATGATCAGATTTGCATTTTTGAAAAGATCACTGGTTACTCTGTGGAAGATGGATTATAGAGGAACAAAGTGACGTGCCTATAAATTAGATACCTTAAATAAAATGGACAAATTCCTAGAAAGACAGGAACTACCAAAATTGACAAGAAAAAATAGGCAATCAAAATAGACTTATGACAAGTAAAAAGATTAAATTAGTAATCAAAAAACGACCTACAAAGAAAAGCCCATGCCCAGATGGCTTTGCTGCTGAATTCCACCAAACATTTAAAGAATAAATACAAAATTTTCACAAACTCTTCAAAAATAGAAGAGGAAAGAATAGTTCCCAATTCATTCTGTAAGACCAGTATTACCCTGATACACAGAGCAGACAAAACATCACAAGAAAACAAAACAACAGATCAATATATCTTATGAATATGGACACAAAAATTCTCAGGAAAATACTAGCAAACGGAATCCAGCAACATATAAAAAGGATTGCATAACATAACCAAGTGGGATTTATCCCAGGAGTGCCGAGGTTGGTTAAACATCCAAAAACCGATTAATGTAATATGTCAACGTATCAATAGAATGAAAAACAAAAACTACATGATCATCTCAATAGGCACAGAAAAAGCATTTGACAAAATCCAACACACTTTCATGTTTGTTTAAAAAAAAAAAAAAACAACTAAAACTAAGAATAGAAGGAGACTTCATCAACCTGATACAGGGCATTTACAAAAATCCACATCATACTTAATAGTGAAAGACTGAATGCTTTCTCCCTAAGAACAGGAAGGAATAAGACAAAGATATCTGTCTCCCCACTTCTATTCAACACTGTACTGGAGGTTCTAGCCAGGGCAGATGGGCAAGAAAAATAAACAAACAGCATCCAGACTGGAAAGGAAGAAGTAAAACTGTCTCTATTTGCAGATAACATGATTGTGTATCCAGGAAATCCTAAGGAATCCACTAAAAAACTATTAGAACTGATAAATGAGTTCAGCAAGTTTGCAGGACACAAGATTTATATACAAAAAACAGTTTTCTTTTATATACTTGCAATGAACAATCTGAAAATGAAAATAAGAAAATTCCATTTACAATAGCACTAAAAAGAATAAAATACTTAGGAATATATTTGGCATGCAAAACTTATACTCTGAAAACTACAAAACGTCATTGAAAGAAATTAAAGCACATCTAAATAAATGGAAAAACATCTCATGTTCATGAATTGGAAGACTTAGTATTGTTAAGATAATAATACTTCCCAAACTGATCTACAGATTCAATGCAATCCTGTCAGAATACTAACTGGCTTCTTAGTAGAAATTGACAAGCTGATTCTAAAATCCATATGGAATTGCAAGAGACCCAAATCAGCCAAAACAATCTTGAAAAAGAAGAACAAATTTGGAGGACTGACACTTCCTAATTGCGAAACTTATTACAAAGCAATAAAAATCAAGATAATGTGGTACTGGCATAAGGATAGACAGATAGATCAATAGAATAGAACTGAGAGTCTAGAAAGAAACCCATGTGTCTATGATCAACTAATTTTAAACAAAAGTGCCAAGACCATTCAATGGGGAAAGAATGGTCCTCAACAAATGGCGCTGGGACAACTGAATAGCCACATGCAGAAGAATGAATTGGACCTTTTACAAACACCATAAACAAACTTAAACTGGATCAAAGACCTAAATGCAAGAGCTAAAACTATAAAACCCTTAAAAGAAAACATAGGGGTAAATCTTCATTACCTTGAATTTAGCAATGAATTCTTAGATATGACACCAAAAGCACAAGTAACAAAATTAAAAATAAATGAATTAGACTTCATCAAAGTTGAAAACTTTGGTATATCAAAGGACATTATCAAGAAGGTCAAAAGACAACCCATAGAATGGGAAAAAAAATACTTGCAAATCACATATCTGAGAAGGGACTTGTATCTAGGATATATAAAGAAGACTTACAACTCAATAAAGATAAATATCCCAATTTTTTTAAATAAGCAAAGGCCCTGAATAGACATTTCTCCAAAGAAGATATACAAATGGCCAATAAGCACAAGAAAAGATGTTCAACATTATTAGTCATCAGGAAAATTCAAATCAAAACTGTAAGGAGAGTTGGGGTGGGGGAGGGAAGGATTGGAAGTTTGGGATTAGCAGACGCAAACTATTATATATAGGATGGATAAACAATAAGGTCCTACTGTAAAGCACAAGAAACTGTATTCAATATCCTGTGATAAACCATAATGGAAAAGAATATATATATGTAACTGAATCACTTTGCTGTACAGCAGAAATGAACACAACATTGTAAATCAACTATACTTCAATAATTTTTTTAAAAAATACTATAAGGAGATACCACTTCATATCCACTAGGATGGCTATAATCAAAAGTCAGATAATAATAAGTGTTGACAAGGAGAAATTAGAACCCTCATACATTGCTGGTGGGAATGCAAAATGGTGCAGCCTCTTTGGAAAATAGCCTAGCCGTTCCTCGAACAATTAAGCATAAAATTTCCATAGGACCCCGCACTTCCATGCCTAGGTATATACCCAAGAGAAACGAAAACATATGCCCACACAAAACTGTACTTGAATATTTATAGAAGCATTATTCATAATAGCCAAAAAGTGGAAACAACCCAAATGTCTATCGACTGATGAATGGATAAACAAAATGCGGTATATCCATACAATTGAATACTATTTCAGCCATTAAAAGGGAATGAAATGCTGATGCACTCTACAACATGCATGAACCTTGAAAATACCATGCTAAGAGAGAAGCCAGTCACAAAAAGACCACATATTGTATTTGTTTGTATTTCATTTATATGAAATGTCCAGAATGGACAAGTATTTAGAAATAGGAGGTAAGTTGCAGGTTGCTTAGAGTTTGGGATTAGCAGATGGAGGGATAGGAGGGCAAGAGCTAAAAGGTACAGGATTTCTTCTTTTTTTTTTAATATTTATTTAGTTAGTTGAGGCAGGCGGGCTCCTCAGTTGCAGCTCGTGGGCTCCTTAGTTGTGGCATGCAAACTCTTAGTTGCGGCACGCATGTGGGATCTAGTTCCTGGACCAGGGATCGAACCCAGGCCGCCTGCATTGGGAGCGCAGAGTCTTAACCACTGTGCCACCAGGGAAGTCCCAGGATTTCTTTTTGAGGAGATAAAAGTGATCTAAAATTGACTGTGATTTCATATATCTGTGAATATACTAAAAGCCATTGAATTGCACACTTTAGTTGGGTGAATTGTATGGTATGTAAATTAAATTCCAATAAAGCTGTTAAAAAAGAGAGAGAGAATGAAGAAGTGATGGTGTGGTGGTGAGCTGGAAGAAATACTTAGGTGATAGAATGGCCAGGGGTTGAATATGGGCGTGGAAGGAAAGGGAAGGAGTCTAGGATTATTGCCACACTTCTGTTTAGATGACTGGGTTGCTGGAAGTGCCAGTCACTGAAAGAACAAAAACAGCTGCTACATACATGGTGCTTAATTGCCAGGCACAGCCCAAGCACGTGGCACATATTAATTCCTTTCATCTTCAACAACCCTATTAGGTAGGTACTATTATTATCATTCCCATTCTACAGAAGAGACAACAGGCTCAGAGAGGTTAAGTAACTTAGCCAGAGTCTGGCAGCTCATAAATGGCAGAGTTGGGGTTCAAACCGAGACATTCTGGATCCAGAATCCTTCTCGTAGCCACAGTGCTGTGGTGTTTCTCTGGCACAGGGGAAAGGGCCCGACTGGGGTATAATACCAGCTTGCAAATCCAACACCAATACTTTGATTGCATACTGCGCGCCAGGTCCTGGGCTAAGGGCGGGCCCCAAGGGCATTCTCCCCCAACAGAAGAGCTCACACGTCCACTGTGGCACCATAGGACCCAGGATGCCACTACAAACAAGGCAGAGAACTTCAGGCCAAAGCACCTAAACTCTCAGCCTCACCTGCCCCAGCCCTGTCTAGCTGCAGTCCTCACTGCCTCACTCGGCAGCTGTATTCCCACAGGGGATGACCTGGGTTGGGCAAGGGTTGGAACAAGAGACCAACTCAGCAGCACAAACTTGTTTCCAGGGAAATGATGGAAAGGGAAGAGGGAAGGCCGAGGCACGCCTCTTGAAGCCTCATTTGGCTGGCGGCTGTGGGAAAGGCGAACCCCAGTGCTTTGTCCAAGAGGCCCCGCTGCAGCCTGCCCGGACTGCAAAAACGGAACTCCCACCCGTCAGCCCTGAGTCATTCCCCTCTCGGCCCCAAGGAAGGGGTGATTTCCTGCCTGGCCCTCTGGGCAGCTCAGGCTCCTCCCACGGGCTGTGCATCTCTTATCTCACCCCAGGCCCGCTCCCAGAGTCTGGCCGGAGTGGTCTGGTCCTCATGTTTCCTCAGCAGGAAACTTGGATTCAGGGGTTAGAGAGAGCCCAGCAGCTCAGGAGGACAGAGGGCTGACCAAATTGGGTCCCCTGTAGCTCTCGCTTGGGGTCACTGCTGGGCACCTAGGGGCCCTTTTCCCATTTACTTGAATAAAACGTCTCCTGATGCCTGTTTTGAACCCAGCCTCATCCTGTGGGAGAGACTCTGGCCTGGTGTGGCCCTGTTCCAGGCACATAACGTTAAATAAATGAATAAAGTGGAGAAAACAGTAGTCCTAGTCAGAGGTGCCCATGTAGTAGTTATAAGAACAGGCTTTGGAGTCAGACCTGAATTCAAATCTCAGTTCCCCTTAATAGTAACTTTGGACAACTCAGTTAATCCATCTCATCCTGCGTTTTCTCTTCCGTAAGGTAAGAACAAGGGCACAGAATGGAGTCCTCGTGGGATGTAATGAGACAACGCATTAGCGTAGGGCTGGCAAATAGCAAGTGCTCTTTAATGGTAGTTGGTGGGACAGGGAATCAGGGAGGAAGAGGCTGGCCCACTCCCACCCGACTTTTACCCCAGGATGAGTGAGCTAAGATGACAGTCCCCTCTTGGCAGGGTTCACATCTTGTCTCGCTAAGGTGGAGGTGTGCACAGCTGTTTATGTATAAAAGCACCCTCACAGGGGCACAAAATCCTGGGGGGCCTCAGAGGAAGGAAAGATTGTGTGTGTGTAACCCAAATGTCCTCAAGGCTTGCAACACTTTGGGGTCACCTTTTCCCTTTACATCCAATCAGAATAGCCCAGTCCCGGGCTTCCCTGGTGGCGCAGTGGTTGAGAATCTGCCTGCCAATGCAGGGGACACGGGTTCGAGCCCTGGTCCGGGGAGATCCCACATGCCGCGGAGCAACTAGGCCCGTGAGCCACAATTACTGAGCCTGCGCGTCTGGAGCCTGTGCTCCGCAACAAGAGAGGCCGCAATAGTGAGAGGCCCGCGCACTGCGATGAAGAGTGGCCCCCTCTTGCCACAACTAGAGAAAGCCCTCGCACAGAAACGAAGACCCAACACAGCCAAAAATTAATTAATTAATTTAAAAAAAAAAAAAGAGAGAGAGAGACTAGCGCAGTCCCTATTCCAATCCTCTGGGAAGTCCATGCCCTCATCTATTCTGACTAGGACTCTAGTACATCCTCATGATTACCCCTCAATCTGAATTCCTGCTCTTGCTAAATTCTTGATCACTGGATTGCTCACTTTCTGTGGCTGCCATCCTCTCTTGACTCCACAGGTATCGTTACCTTTCTCCCTTTGTTCCTAAAACACCGTGAATATAGGGTTTTGCTACAGAAGGCCTCTACTGAGTGTTTGGGAATGCTTTAGGGAAGCTAAGCTTTCACAGAATAGGAAGTAAACTTAAAACTGAGTATTAAGCATCACTGTTCTGAGATTTTCCTCCAACAGTCCTTCTACTGGAATTTCTCACTGGTGAAGATTTCTTTCCCTCAGGCTGCTATCTTTCACTTACTAGCCCTCCTCCTTTTTTCTCTGGAGTTACCACAATACACTCCAAAATTCTCACTAATTTCATATTTGGCAAATTTAGCTCTCTAACTCCTTCCTATGCCCAACGTGTCACCAGGTTGCTTCTGATCACAAAACAGTTACAAGACCTCTGAAAGGAATGTGAAATTGCATTTTTCTTTTTAAGTTAGGCTTTTTTCCACATTACATATGGTTGGGGGACAAGAGTCCCAAGAAGTAATGACTTGAATCACAAAGACAGCTCCAACAGGCTGAGAGTTTGGAGGGTTCTGTGCTTGGGGAAGCAAGGAAGTAGGGCCTGTGGCAGGGTTTGGGAAAGAGTGAAGGGAGCATCATGAGGGAGAGAGTCCAGGAACAGGAAGATGAGAGGTTTAAGGACTTTAGTTCTAGCATCGAGAGATGAGCCTTGGTCCAAAGGATCACAAAAGGGTTTTAAGCAGGGAAAGAATAAAAGCAAATTTGAGCTTCAGAAAAAGTACTGAATAAGGAGAAACCATTTGTCAACTATGGGAATAGCAAACGTAACACTGAAAAAGGTGTGGGGAAACCACAGTGCTCTGACACACTGCTCCAGGCGTCAATGGAACAATGGCTCTGGAGAGAAGCTTGGAAACGCTGGGAAAGAGATGGGAAGATGGAGAAACCAAGTGCCCAGAGCTACCTCTCCCGGGCTTTCGGACTGGATAAAAATGACAGATGTTGGGAAATCTGGGAAAATTGGGAGGGAGAGGGCAAGGGCCCAGGCATGGGCCCCTGAAAGCCCAATTCTCTTCCCACTCACTGTTCAGGGATATCACATTAGTAGCTTGAAATTGGCCATGTTGGAGTATTTGTACCACAAATAGCGAGCAGTCCAACAGCACACTACTGCCTGAGCCAGTCCTCACCCAGCAACCCCTTGACTTCTCTCAGCAGCTGCTGCAAAGAGATCAAATACAGACTTTTATACGCCAGGGCTTTGGCCTTATATCCCAACAGAAAAGCCTAGGCCTGCTGACCTGGGCTGGACCCACTGGTCCCTGACCAGAGAGTAGCAGATCTAAGTGATCTCCTTTCCCCTAGGGCTATTCCAGTCTCTGTTTGATATTCTAAAAAAAGCAAAGGATTGGGGAAGGCATCTCTTTCCAGCTGTGTGGAAGCAGGCAAAAATGGCAAAATGACAGGGACAGGTAGTTGGTCGTCCTTCCACGCAGAAGCAGAAAGGCCCCAACTCAACTCTCTGATGGTAGTAAACAAGCCCCTTGTCTTGTGGGCTCTGCACCCCTAAACACTATTATGCTGCCTCCCTGTAAAGGTCATAGGACTTGGTAAGACCTGGATGCAGGAGTGGAGGGAGAATGAAAATTTGAGGATAACGTTCAGGTTCCAAGCTTACACACCCAGGTCGCCTATGGTGAGATGCAAACATAGGAAGGGAAGATCCGATAGGAAGCGTGGGAGGTAGGAATAGCTCTGTTTGGGACACGGTGAGCTTGAAGTGCCCATGGAGCAACAACTCGAGATGTCTAATAAGTAAGTGAGAACTTGAAGTTCAAAAGAGTGATAAAACCTTGAGAGTTACTGGTATATAGATGGAATTGAAGCCATGAGACCACTCGGGGAATATGAAGGGGGAAACAAGGACATCTGGGGAACACCAACATTTAAGAGAAAGAGCAAAGAGAGAAAGAAACTGGGAGGGAACGTTACAGAAGTAGGAGGAAACCGGGAGAAGGTGACACATTGCAGAACACAAGGAAGGAGGAGAGTATCAAGCGCTGCAGAAACGTTGAGCATGATAAGGATTAAGATGAGAGACACAATGAGGTTATTGTGGCTGGTGGAGATGGGATCTAAGTAGGCAGGGGCCGGATCAGGCAGGACCTTGTGTGCCTCTAGGAGGTGTTTGGATTTTATTCTAAGTGCAGTAGGAAACCGTTAGGGGTTTTAAGCAGGGGAGTGAAGAAATCTGATTTGCATTTTAAACATTTCACTCCAGTTCTGTGGAGGATCTGCTGGAGGGGTTAAGAGTGGAGTTAGTTAGGAAGTTACTCAGTGATCCAGACTTGGACGGACTAGGATGGTAGCAGTGGAGGTGGTTCAGGTTCAGGGTGCATTTTGAAAGACTATCTGGCAGGACTTGCTAATGAATTGAATGTAGGGTAAGAGGAAGACAGGAATCAAGGAGCACTGAGGTTTTTGGTTTGATCAACTGAGTAGATAGATGGTGGTGCCACTTACAGTGTGGGTAAGACTAGAGGAAACAAGACAGGTTTAGGGGTGGGAGCCAGAATCAAGAGTTTTATTTTGGCCATCGTAAGTATAAGATGCCCATTAGACACATAAGCAGAGATGCCAAGTAGGCAGTTGGTGATCCAAATCTGGACCCCAGGAGGGGGAGTTGCAGCTAGAGATATTTTGAAGCCATCAGCACATACACAGCATCAAAGCCACGGGACTGCATGAACATTAGAGTTGTTTCCCCTCTCACTTGACCCGGCAGAGGTTGGGTGGCCCTTGATTGGGGTCTGGGAGAGGCATCCAAAGTCACCCCCATTGGGCAAAGGAAGCTGGTCCTTGGAACTTGAGAACTGAACAGGAATCAGGACAAACCTAGCCTCGGGGACTTCTTGCAGAGAAATGGTGCGAGAGAAGCTAAGACTTCACAGGGGAGCTGTTGGTTTTCGTGTCCCTCCTCCTACCCCTTCCCACAATTCTCTGTTAGTAACATTAATTCAGGAGGAAGAGAGAAAAGTGATATTGAGGACACTAACTCTGTAGAACCAGGAAGGGGAGCCCCAGCTGAAGCCCCAGAGGGGCTAAATGTGGGAGTTAATATGGTCTACACTGGCCCCATGCCCTGCAAGAGTCAAAGCTCCTGAGAGTCGGCATAAAAGCTACCACAGCCAGAGCAGTCCCAGGAGGGGGCCTGGGCTACAGAGAAGGGATCACACCCACTCTTCCGCTGCTAATGTGAAGATGAGCTCAAGCTGGAGGACTGAGACCAACCATCCCTTGATTCTGAGCCAACCAGATAAAAGCACTGAAGACCAGAGCTTCTCAAACTTTCATATGTATTCGCATCATCTGGGAATTTGGAGAGAGTGCAGATTCTGTTTCAGAAGGGCTGGGGCGGGGCCCAAGAGTCTGCATTTGTAAGACACGCCCAGGGAATGCTGTTGCCGCCATCCATGGACCACACTTTGAGTAGCAAAGGATGAAAGGCAGCTGTGGAGGGTCCCCACAATGGAGGGTGTTGTCTAGCTCCAAGGAGAATGTGTTTATTTGTGCACAAAGTGACAGAACCTATTCAAGTGGAAATAGCCACCATTTTGTCACAGTTGCAAGGCAGACAGTCATTTCTTGGCAAATTACACCTTCCAGCGGCACTGGTATCGTTGTTAAGCACTTGGGTTCTAAAGCTTGATGTCCTGAGTTTGACCTCTTAGGAGGTGTGTCATCTTAGGCAAATCTTTAATTTATGTGCATCTCAGTTTCCTCATCACTCTAATGGAAAGAATAAGACTATTATGAGGATTAGCTGAGTCAGTAGATATAAAGTGCTTAACACATGGCAGCATTGTAAGTAGCACTCAGTAAATGTTGCTCTCCATGCTCATAATACGCCCTTCTACAGCAGTGAACATGGACACACATAGAGACTTATTCTGCTTTTGGTACATGGTCAAAAAAATGTAACCCCCCCATCTCCCTCCCACCAAAAGGCCTGTATCCTCTCTTTCAAATTCCTCCTACCCTCCTGCCCACTCCCACGCCCCCTCCCCTGGCCCCCGGCCCCAGTGTGGTCTGGATGGGCCCCACAGGGGCAGGGACAGGGACAGGACGTGGGGCTGTATCTGACAGGAACCTGAGGGGCTGGCCCGGGAGGGGATTGGGGCCCGGCTTCCTGCAGGGAGGATGGGCTAAGGCAGGCACACAGTGCCGGAGAAGATGCCCTCCTGGGCCCTCTTGGTGGTCATCTCCTGCCTCCTCCCGGCCCCCCAAAACCTGGCACAAGTCACCAGCCAAGGTGAGGTATGTGGAGGGTGGAGATCACCTATACCCAGGAAGAGGGAGCCCTGGGAGGGGGATGTGCAAAATAGGAGGCTCCCATTGGTCCCCGACTCTTGCCCACAAACATACCAGGGAGGACCCAGAGCCCAACTCACCAGCTATTCCTCAGATGCCTCCTTGCTGGCCTCGGACTCAGAGGCCCTGAACTGTTTCTCCCGAACATTTGAGGACCTCACTTGCTTCTGGGATGAGGAAGAAGCAGCGCCCAGTGAAATATATCAGCTGCTGTATGCCTACCAAGGGTATGTGCTGCATCATATATATCATATATATGTATCATGTATATACCACTCCCCTGTATCTGTCCTGTACATACCGCAGCTGAGCCCCATTCCAGTAGCTTCCCTGCCTTTGGCCCTATCAGAGGACTACTCCAAGTACATGCCCTAAGTAGCCACCTAATGAACAGATGTGCTTTGGATATACCCAGCTCACACCCCTACGTAACCCCTAATCCCACCCAGGCACTGAGAAGAAAAATGGCAGTATTGGAAATAGAAGTTGGGTTTGGGCCCAGACCCGGGTCCTCAGGGCTGAACAGGTGGCTGTGTAGGTAGGATGGACTTCTCCTGTGCCCACAGGGAGAAGCCCCGTGCCTGCCCCCTGAGTTCCCAGCGTGTGCTGCCCTTTGGAACCCGGTACGTGTGCCAGTTTCCAGCCCAGGATGAAGTTCGCCTCTTCTCTCAACTGCACCTCTGGGTGAAGAACGTGTTTCTGAACCAGAATCTGACCCAGCGGGTGCTCTCTGTGGATAGTGTGGGTACGGACCATCCTCCGGTCATCCTGGCCCCCCTGTTTGCTGCCCTCAGGCCAGCTCCTAGAATTAGACTGAGCTGTGCTCTTTCAAGACGATGTGGATGTCCCCCCACTACGAGACCCCCAGAGGCACCTCAAGAGCCCCTTCTCATTCCTCTTAGCCTCAGAGCTAGACTTCATTTCACACCAGAGACACCCTGACTTTCCCATCATTAACCTAATCATCGACTCACTCACTCGTCAGTTACAGAATACCTACCATGTGCCAGGCGCTGTGCTAGGTGACAAGGGTGCACAGATGAAGGGAGGTCCCTGCCCTTGAGGATCACTGAGCCTGACACACCTGCAGTGAGGTCACTGTTCTTCCAAGGACAGGAGAACAGGATGAGGAGCCTCCCTGCCCTGCCCCAGGGGCTGCCCTCAATCCAGCCTCCAGTATCCCCTCTCCACAGTCCATGGGTTGAGCTGTAGACTGTGGCCCCCAAAGAGTTCTGATGTGCCCTGTCTCACCCTCAGGCCTGCCAGCTCCCCCCAGCCTCATCAAGGCCATGGGAGGGAGTCAGCCAGGGGAACTTCAGATCAGCTGGGAGGCCCCAGCTCCCGAAATCAGTGAATTTCTGAGGCATGAACTCTGCTATGGCCCTAAGGATCCAAGGAACTCCACTGGTCCCACAGTCAAACTGCTGCTGTCCACAGAAACCTGCTGCCCAGCTCTGCGGAGACCAAACCTAGCCCCGGCTCTGGACCAGTCTGCATGTGCTCAGCCCATGATGCCCCAACAGGATGTACCGGAGCAGACCTCCACAACTAGAGAAGTATCCCGGCCTTCTTCTGCTCTACCTCCTATCTCCTACCCACAGTTTTGCCCCCAAGAAAGGATAGGCCATACTTTGGGGATTCCAGATGGAGTTGGTCCTTAGAGAGTTAATATAGGCTCTGATTAGGAGCCATGTCTATTTAGGGATCTCCCACTTTGGGTCATTCATGCCAACAAAACTGAGAGCTTCAGGCCTCCAAGTTAATGGGGATTTCCCTAAAAATCCCTGAACTCCACCTGAAACCCACTGACCTGGCTCCCAGTCTGTGTGCATATCTATCCAGTGAAGAACTGAGTGTCTCTCCACAGGCATGTTGTGGGGCTTCAAATATAAGAGGTGGAGGCTCTCTTGGCTGAGAGGCAGACCTACATTCTGAGGCTGGCATTCTTCTCCCAAGGCTCCATCTCTGACAGTGAAGGGTGGAAGCTGCCTCATCTCAGGGCTCCAGCCTGGTAACTCCTACTGGCTCCAGCTACGCAGCCAACCTGATGGGGTCTCCCTCCGTGGCTCCTGGGGATCTTGGTCCCTCCCTGTGACCGTCGACCTGCCTGGGGATGCAGGTGAGTCAACAAAGGTATGGGGAGATGGGGAGGAGATAGAAAAGATCTCTAGAGAGGCCTGGGCTGGATATGGAAGCTCTGGGAACCATGGTCCTTCCTGATGACCTCAAACTTGCCACTGGACAGAATGAACTATGTTCAGGGAGAGAAGAAAGAATAGGAGTAAATGTTCCAAGTTATGTGTGTAAAGATGATCTGGATACCCTATAGAGCAGGCGCACGTGGGCTCTGATGGGACTTCCTTCTCTGACCCCAGTGGAAATTGGACTGCAATGCTTTACCTTGGACCTGAAGAATGTTACCTGTCAGTGGCAGCAACAGGACCATGCTAGCTCCCAAGGCTTCTTCTACCACAGCAGGGCATGGTGCTGCCCCAGAAACAGGTGAGAAGTAAACTGCTGATTGAGCTTGATGTCATGGGAGAGAAGCACAACCTTGCAGAAAGAAGGGAGAGATTGTCTTGGTCCTCTTCACTCCCCTCCCTTGTCCGCCGAACCAAACAGCCTCCATGCTCTCATCCTCCAATGGGTATTGTATCTTCTCAACCTCTCTTCATACTCGCTGGGAATGCCTTGGTTTCATGCAGCTTTAATCATGTCACCTGGACCATTCCAACAGCCTACATTCTCATCTACCTCCGATTTACCCCCCATGCTGCTGACAGACTGACTATTGTTAAACTCAAACTTTGCATGGCCTTTCCCTACTCAAATGTGTACTGCAGCTTTTCACTATCTATCAGATCCAATCAAAACTTCACCTGGCCTTCAAGAATTTCCATCAAACACCTCACTGATCTGTCACTTCCTTCATATCGAGTATATAACCAAGTCTTACTGATTTTTCCTATTAAACATCTCTAGAATCTGTCCACTTTTGTTCTTCACTGCCATCATCCTAGTACAAGCCATCATCATCTCTCACCTAGGCTATTGAGAAGACTTATTAACTGATCACTTCTTGGATCCTCCAAAACATTCTCCACACAGGAGCTGGAGTGAGTTTTTTTTTGTTTTTGTTTTTTTTTATTTATAGCTGCGTTGGGTCTTCGTTTCGTGTGAGGGCTTTCTCTAGTTGCGGCAAGCGGGGGCCACTCTTCATCATGGTGCAGGGACCACTCTTCATCGCGGTGCACGGGCCTCTCACTATCGCGGCCCCTCCCGTTGCGGGGCACAGGCTCCAGACGCGCAGGCTCAGCAGTTGTGGCTCACGGGCCCAGTTGCTCCGCGGCATGTGGGATCCTCCCAGACCAGGGCTCGAACCCGTGTCCCCTGCATTAGCAGGCAGACTCTCAACCACTGCGCCACCAGGGAAGCCCTGGAGTGAGTTTTTTAAAGTGCAAAAAATAGGGACTTCCCTGGCGGTCCAGTGGTTAAGACTTCACCTTCCAATGTAGGGGGCGCAGGTTCGATCCCTGGTTGGGGAGCTAAGATCCCACATGTCTCGCAGCCAAAAAAAACAAAACATAAAACAGAAGCAGTATTGTAACAAATTCAATACAGACTTTTAAAACGGTCCACATCAAAAAAAAAATCTTTAAAAATAAATAAATAAAAGTGAAAAAATAAATACAACATCCTCTGCTTAAAACTCTTCCAAGATTCATAGCTTCCATTGATCTTAGGACAAAGAAAAGAATACTACTGCGACCATATAAAGTTCTAAAAGGCTCAGCCCCTATCAATGCCTTCAGTTTCATCTTATACTATGCTGCCTTTTGTGCTCTGTGCTCCAGTACTGGTCTATTTTGGTTCCCCCCTACCTGCCATGATCCCTCCTGCCTCTGGATCTTTGCACATGCTGTTTACCCAACTCTCCTATCTTTACTTAACCTTTATCCTTCAGATCTCAACTCAAATGTCACCTCCTCAGGGAGCCCTCCCCTGACCTTCCTCCTTAGGTCCAATGGCACTATTATACATCCTTGTTGTACCACATACCTCTCCTTCTTAAATACTTATCATAGTTACAATTTTACATTTGTACCTCACATAATTTTTTTTTTTTTTTGGCTGCATTGGGTCTTCGTTGCTGTGCGCAGGCTTTCTCTAGTTGCAGTGAGCGGGGGCTACTCTTTGTTGCAGTACGAGGGCTTCTCATTGCGGTGGCTTCTCTTGCTGCAGAGCATGGGCTCTAGGCGCGCGGGCTTCAGTAGTTGTGGTACGTGGGCTCAGTAGTTGTGGCTCATGGGCTCTAGAGCTCAGGCTCAGCAGTTGTGGCACATGGGCTTAGTTACTCCACTGCATGTGTGATCTTCCTGGACCAGGGATCGAACACGTGTCCCCTGCATTGGCAGGCAGATTCTTAACCACTGCGCCATCAGGGAAGTCCCATGGTTATTTGATTGATAACAAAATTCTGTCTCAGAGCTCCAGTTGAGAAAGGCTGATCTTGACTATACATGATCCATGAGGGCAAAGTCAGTGTCTGCTTTTACTCACCAATATGTTCTCAACTAACACGGTGCCTGGAACACAGTAGATGCTCAGTGAAAAAAAATTGTTGAATGAATGAATAATGAAAAAAAACCCCACTATTAACAGTTTTAATGTATTCTTCCAGTTTTTATATGCATTTACATATGTCTATACACAATATTCAGTTTTCAATATAAATTGGATCGCATTATATGTATGATTTAATAACTTACTTTTTTTGTTTTTTTATAATTATTTTATTTTTATTTTATTTTTGGCTGTGTTGGGTCTTCGTTTCTGTGCGAGGGCTTTCTCTAGTTGTGGCAAGCAGGGGCCACTCTTCATCGCGGTGCGCGGGACTCTCACTATCGCGGCCTCTCTTGTTGCGGAGCACAGGCTCCAGACGCGCAGGCTCAGCAGTTGTGGCTCACGGGCCTAGTTGCTCCACGGCACGTGGGATCTTCCCAGACCAGGGCTCGAACCCTTGTCCCCTGCATTAGCAGGCAGATTCTCAACCACTGCGCCACCAGGGAAGCCCCAGTAACTTACTTTTTTACTTAAAAATATGTCTTGGAGATCATTACAAAAAGATGTAACTCATTCTTTTTAATAACTGCACAGATTTCCATAGTATGGAGGGGCCATGAATGGATTAAAAGGTGGCAAAACTGAATTCACATATTCCCTGCCAAAACCTGCTCCTCCTCTTCTGGTCCATCCTGCTATCAGCTCAGTTTTCCACCCTGAACTTCTGCCATTTCTACACCCTCCATATCCAATCAGAAACGCTTGTCATTTCTACCTCTACAGTATCCCTTGAATCCATCGATTTCCCTCTACCCCAACTACCACAACCCTACTTTCAGATCCTCGTAACTTTGCATGTAAAATACATAACATTGTCCTAATAAATTTCTCTGCTTCTGGTCCACCTTCACAAATCCTCTCTTACAAACCGCAGTTAGAGTGACTTTCCTAAAGTACAAAGCTAATGATGACAATTCCTGTTTAAAATCTTTAAATGTCTCCATCATTACTGCAAGATTAAGTTTAAGCTCCTCAGAAAGGCAATAAGGCCATCCATGACCTTGGTCTGCTCACATTTACCACTCCCCACCAGACCCTCTATGCTAAAAGCATTCTGCACCACTTAGAATTTCCCCCAGAGTACCATATCTCTTATCTGTGTACAAGCATGTGCCTGGGATGTCTGTTTGTCCCCTCTGCCTGTCCTATTTATAGTCCAGGACTCAGTCTAAGCACTGCCTTGCACGGGAACTATCCTCTGACCCTCCCCATCTGGGTTAGATGATCCTCCTTGATATTCCCAAGCCAGCCCGTGCACATCACAGAAAAATACCATCTGTTTGTTTTTCTACCTTTCCCATTGAAATGACAGGTCCTTGAAAATTATTCCTCTGTGTAGTCATAGGGCCTATTACAGTGCCTGGCACGTAGTATCAATTATTTGTTGAATAAATTAGTAAACATAAAAATATATAAAATGATAAATAATTTTAGTAATAGCTAGTCATTTAGGGGTTATAATCAGGAAGGAGACAGGATTTATTTGTTCAATAAACAATTATTGAAGGTGACTATGTACCAGGCACTGGGGATAGAGTGACAAAACAGAAAAGCTTCCGGCATTGTTGGGGCTTACATTTTAGTTGGGAGAAGGGAAGAGGGGGTGAGAAACAAGTAAAGAAATAAAGGAATAAGGTTATATGATAGAGACTAAGTGGGAGGGTAGGGGAGAGGTGCTAATTTCAACTGAGTGGTCGGAGAAAGCCTTGCCAAGGAGGTGACAGGTGAGCTGAGACCCAAGTGGCAAGAAGAAGTGAGTCACGTGAGATCTAGAGGCAGGGCAACCCAGGGCAAGGTGAGCTGCAAAGACAGTTCATCTGGTATATCTGCTGCACAAAGAGAAGATCTGTGTGCATGAAGGGTGGTAAACTGGTGTGAGAATTGTAGGAGATGAGAATGGGGAGGTAGGGAGGAACTCAACCGTATGGAGTCCTATAGGCTCTGGTAAGGAGTTTGGATTTTATTCCAAGGGGGATGGGGAGCCACTGAAGGATTTTAAGCAAAAAAGTGACATGATATGATTTACATTTCAAAAAGATGTTTCCTTGTGCAATTAAAAAGAAGTAAGAGTGGAAGCAGGATCACCAGTTAGAAATGTGCCTTAATCCAGGCAACAGATAATGGTTTCATCTAATGCAGCAGGGGTAAAGATCAAAATAAATGGACAGATTTGTCATATATTTTGGACATTATCAGATCAACATTTAGGATCTGGTTGCTGTGTGGAGAGTAAATTGAAGGGAGTGGCAGAAATGGAGGCAGAAAAGCCAGTTAGGAGGCTGTCATAATAATCTATTAGTAAAATAACGTTTAGAGGTGACTAAGAGGGCCGCCTAATGAGAACAGGTTAAAAACATGTTTTCCTCCAGAAAGATGAAAGCTCTTTAATCTCTGAAATAATACCATTCAAAGTAGGCATTATTAACCCATTTCACAAATGAGGAAACTGAGGCAGAGCTAAATCAAATAATTTGCCCAGAGTTATACACCAATAAGCCAAGACCTGAACTCTATAGCCCATGCTGTTTTCCTATCTCATCTAGCTCTTTTCTTAAGAAGAGGCTGGACACCAAAACAAACCTCAGAAAACAAAACATTATGACACGGGAGAGAAAGCCCTGGAGGCCTATCCAAAGAACAAGTTAGATTATAATCCAGTCCCCTGTGGGATGGGGGATATCAGAATTAGTCTCTGAGGCAGGCCTGATTCAGTGACTCTATGGGACTGATTCGTAGGGACCCCGTCTGGGAGAAGTGTGAAGAGGAGGAGAAAAATCCAGGATCACAGCCCTCCCAGTTCTCTCGCTGCCACTTCAAGTCACGAAATGACAGTGTTATTCACATCCTTGTGGAGGTGACCACAGCCCAGGGTGCCATTCACAGCTACCTGGGCTCCCCTTTCTGGATCCATCAGGCTGGTAAGAACTTTCTCCCCTTCTCCTCCCACATAGTTCCCACCTCTACCGTGTCTGACCCCATGCCCAGGATCACCAACTCTGATACTTCTGACCCGTGGCCCTGGTGACATGATGTCTCATGCACAGAAGGGCTTAGGCCAGTCCCTGCTGACGTCCCTGTAGTGCTCATCCCCACTCCAAACTTACACTGGAGGGAGGTCTCCAGCGGGCAGCTGGAACTGGAATGGCAGCATCCATCACCCTGGGCAGCACAAGAGACCTGCTATCAGCTCCGATACACAGGAGAAGGCCATCAGGACTGGAAGGTACAGTCAAGGAACAAATGCCCCCAGACCTCATAATCAGGGTATCCCTGAGTTTCACTGTATCTGTTATCAGGAGTGAAGGTGTCTGTGTATTCATGTCTGAGCTTGTTTATCTATGTTTTATCTGATTCAACTGGTGTCTTAATCTCTCTTTGGCATCTGACACTGCTGACTGCTCCTATTTAAAATTTTCTCCTTCCTTTGCTTTTGGGATATCAGTCTCTCCTGATTCTCGTACCACCTCTCTGACTGAACCTCCTCACTCTTTCCTGGCTCCTCCTTTCCACACTTCCTTAATAAGTTGTGCTTCCAACAGTCCCATCCTAGACTCCTTTCTCCTCTAAATAAATATATATGTTCTCCCTAAGTGAGTGCTTCAACTCTGTGGTTTCAATGACTATACATTAACCATCCCAAACTTATCATTCCAACACCCACATGGAAAGGAACTTCTATACCATAGGTGAATTACTTAAATTTTTGAAGTCTCAGTTTCCTCATCGGTGAAATGGGGATAAAGCTATGTACTTTCCAGAGTTACAGTAAAAATTAAATATATAAATATTTAGCATACTGCCTGGCAGATAGAAGGCGCTCAATATACATTAAATATTAGTTTCTTTCTTTACTTTTATTCTCATTCACCACATATATATACAACTTCTTACCAGACAGCTCTATCTAAAAGCCTCCAGGGCATTTCAGACTCAGTATATCCAAAACTGAACTCATCTTCTTCCCCAAACTTATTTTACTTTTTTACTGAGGTATAAGTTACATAAAGTAACACAAATCTTAAATATACCACTGATTAATTTGTACATGTGTATACAGCCATGTAACCATTACCCAGGTCAAGACAGAGATTACTTCTAGCACCCCAGAAGTGTCTCATGCCCACAGGTCACATACGCACACCCTCCAAGGAAACCACTACTCTGACATTACCACTCATAACTTCTGACTGTTGTTGAACTAATAAAATAGAACCATACACCATTTCTTCCTCAGACTTACCTCTCCTGTTCCTTGTCTCTGACAGTGGCACCAACACTTACCCAGTTACCTGAGCCTGGAATTATCTTTGACTCTTCTCCCTTTTCCCTTCCCTCTATTTATCAACAAATTAGTTGAGTTTATTGTACTAATAGGTCTCATGTCCCTACTACCACTGGCTTAACCTCACCTTTGACCATCCAGCCGGCCCATGCACGCTCTTAGTACACAGAACACTCTGTAACCTCCAATCAAGCAACTCAGGCAGCATTACACTCTTCTTGGTGCTCCCGTGGTACCTTACTTATATCATTATTATTGCACTAATTACTTCTTGTAACTATTTACTTGTGTGGGTGTCTTACCCTTAAGACATGTGAGACCATGTTTCATTTATCTTTTTCCCCAGTGCCTAGCCTATGCCAATGCGTGGCATATCATAAGCAGTTCATAAATGTTTGCTAACTGATCAAGTTAATAATGTCTCCCTGCCTGTGCACACGATTCTTGTTCCCTATGCTTGGAATCTCTCCTCGTAACCCCAGCACCTAGCACAGTGCTGGCATCCTCTACTTAGAGGATGTTATTTGTGGCCTGGTCCACGTGGCTCCGAGTATCTGAGCGTGTCCGGGGTTTCCATCGCCCGACCTGGTCTGGTGCGTGCCTGGTCACTGTGTGTGTACCAGATCTCTGTCGGTTTATCGTATGTATATGTGTCAGGATTAGTACTCTGTGTACATGAGTCTGTGTGTCGGGGGTGTACCGCACCAGGCAGGGCGAGGCCGCAGGCAGGGCGAGGCTCTCTGTCCTGGTGTTCTTTCCAGCCAGCTTCCGCTGGGATGAGCGTTTTCTGCCAGCGAGGCTCTCTGGGGGAAATCCCCGGGGACTCAATGCGGTAGGATTTCGGTCAAACAGATGCCGAGTTCTAGAGGCCCCGACGCCGGCCCACCCGGACCCGGAGCCTGACCACCCGCTCGCTTCTCCTCTGCGCAGGTGCTGGAGCCGCCTCTCGGGGCCCAGGGAGAGACCTTGGAGCTGCGCCCGCGCTCCCGCTACCGTGTACAGCTGCGCGCCAGGCTCCACGGCCCCACCTTCCATGGACCCTGGAGCGCCTGGTCCGACCCAGTGAGGGTGGAAACCACCTCCGAGACGGGTGAGGGCCGAGCCAGAGCGAAGGCGGTCAGCGGCTGCGCGAGCGGAGGGGCGCCGGCTCAGCGAGGGGCGGGGCCGCGGCTGAGCGGACTTACCCGGCGCCCCGGGGCGGCGAGGGGTGGGGCCTGGTGGACCTGGGGGCGGGGCTCCGGCCAGGCGCGGCCCCCCCGAGATCTGACTGCTTTTGTCCGTTAGCCTGGATCTTCTTGGTGACCGCTCTGCTCCTGGTGCTGGGCGTCAGCGCCCTCCTGGGCCTGCTGCTGCTGAGGTGGCAGTTTCCTGCGTACTACAGGTACCGCTCGGGTCAGGCGGGAGACGGGGCCGTGGTCCGGGCGAGGCCAGCGGCCTCTAAAGAAGCATCCCCGCGTCACTCTATGTCACCCGCTCTCCGGACAATCCCACATCCACACCTGTGGCGTCAGCTGCTCCCAGCGCGTCTTCCCCGGGAGTCGCACTGCCTCCTTACACTCTAACATGCCCACTATACGGGACACCCCAAACAGCCCCACCTTCTGACTCCATCTCAGTAACAAGGCTACTGTCCCCCTGTCACCCAAGCCGGAACACTTAGGCGCCACCCTCGCCCTTATCCAGTCTGGTCCGGTCATTCCACCTCCTAAAGCTCGCTCAAACAATAGCCCTCTTTTTCTAGCCGTACAGGCACTACCCGACTCACCAAAACGGAGCCCCTTCTCCCTCCAATCTAGCCTCACGCAGCCACCAGAATAATCTTTCTAAAAATGCACACATGAACTTGTCACTCCGCCTCCTTAAGTCACATTATTAGCTCCCCAGGATAAAGTCCAGACTCTAGAATGACAAGGAAGGCTGTGCAAAATCTGGCCCCTGCCAGGATTTCCACCCTCCCACCCTGTGCATCAGCCTTGCCAGACTGTTGGTGATTTCCTCCACAAGTCAAGAGATTTTACTTCTCAGTGCCTTTGCACATAATGTCCTGTCTGCCAGGAATATCCTCCCTGGATGACTAATACCCATTTATCTATAAATAACTTTCTTCCCTGACTCCTAGGAAACCTTTCATGACCTTCCCCTATTGGCTACTTTCTTTGTGCCCCAATACAGACTTCTTCCGTAGTACCAGAAGCATTTTACTGCATTCACTTCTTTATATGTCTTCCCTATGCCTTACTTGGTCATCCTTAAATCTACAGCACAGGGCCTGCTAAATAGCACACACTTAAATAAATGTTATTAATGAATGATTTGTTTATGTGGGGAGACTATGGCTGAGGAGAAATGGCATTGGAAGTTATAAACATAAAGGACAGAATCCATACCACCTCAGTCCTTCAGTTGGTAACATCTCTCGATTCTTGAAGACTCAGCTCAGAAGGCACCTCCTGCAGGTGGCCTCTTTAGATGGCCCTAGGCTAGATTAGATGCCCCTCTTCTGTGCTCGCATCTCTCCTTGAACATGTCTTTGAGCTTTTAATCCACTCATATGTATGAGCAGACTGCAATGCAGCCTCTATGCAAGTAGCCAGATCCAACAAAAAATTTGGGAGAGAAGAGGGAGGTGGTGCTGCTGAACCAGGCGTACTCAGTTCCTTTTCCCCAATTTACCAGATACATCACTCCTTCTTCCCTGGAGAGATACGAGTGAGGTCACAGAAGAGGCCTGAAATGTCGTTCAGCTAAAGTCCCTCCATGTGGAAATATGAGCCTAAGGAATTGGAGGTTCCCCCAACATACCTTCATCCACGTTCTTCCTGGAGAGACCACCTTCCCCAGTAACTTAATAAAAGCCCCATTGGTTCTCTCCATTCATTCATTCAACTAATTTCTTGAGAACCTATTATGGGCCAGACACTGTTCTACACCCTGGAGCTACAAGAATGAGCAAATAGACAAACTCTTTGCTCTCATGGAGTTTACATTCTCGTATATGTGATATATATAAGGATCTAATAAATACACAATAAGTCAAGTGCTATAAAGAAAAATAAGCAGAGCAGGAGACAGAGAGTGATGGGGAAGGGAGGTGGTTCTGTTTTAGGGCAGTCAGGGAAGCCCTCTCTGTCAGGATGACGTCTGAGCAGAAACCTAAATGAAGTGAGGGAACAAATCAAGTGTTCCAGGCAGAGAGAACAGGAAGTGCAAAGGCCCTGAGGCAGGAGTGTTTGAGGACACTCAAATCCCTTTTTTGAACCTCCGCACTACTGAGTTCCCTCCGCCACCAGAGGTTTCCTTTTCACCTTTGCTCCACTACCTTACTTTACTGCCTTGACTACACTCTTACCTCTCCAAGCTTGCTCCCCCACCTCACTGCCTCCCCCCACGGCCCCCCCTCAGGGCTCCCCTCCTAACTCACTCCCACAACTCAGTCTCCTTCTCTTCCTTCTCCTCAAGGAGCCTGAGGCATGCCCTGTGGCCCTCACTTCCAGACCTGCACCGAGTCCTAGGCCAGTACCTTAGGGATACTGCAGCCCTGAGTCCGGTGAGTGCACCCCTGCTCTCCACCACCCACCACCAGCCCTGTGTGGAGCTGGATCCTTGCCCTACCACACAGCTTTTCCAAGGCCCTTGCCCACCAGCATACCACCCCTGGGTCCTACCGCCAACCGAACCCTCCTTTCTACACAATCCAGGTCCTGCTCCTACAGGACCTGCTCTAATCCAGACCCCTTCACCCCCTCCCCCATCTCTCCCAGCCCAAGGCTGCAGTTTCAGATACCTGTGAGGAAGTGGAACCCAGCCTCCTTGAAATTCTACCTAGGTCCTCAGAGAAGACTCCCTTGCCCCTATGTTCCTCCCAGGCCCAGATGGACTACCGAGGATTGCAGCCTTCTTGCCTGGGGACCATGCCCCTGTCTGTGTGCCCACGCATGGCTGAGACAGCGTCCTACTGCACCACTCACATCGCCAACCATTCCTACTTACCACTCAGCTGCTGGCAGGCCCCTCGCGCCCAGTACCCTGGACAGATCCAAACCCTCTAGTCCTTCCTTCTGAACTTCCCTACCCACCGCATCCCAACAACACAACCATCTCAGACCTCACGTCCTTCCCGGTTGTCTACCCTCCTAGCTGGGCTTCATAACACTGATCTTTCAGTAGTGCTGCTGACATAAATCCAGGACAAAGCTCATTTGACTTAGCTCCTCTAAATTTCACCTCCTTTCTGTCTCCTCTTTAATGCCAAACTCCTTGAAAAGGAGTCTCCACTTCCTGACTCCCATTTACTCCTCAGACTACTTCAATTCATTCCCCTACTACCACTCTGCTAATGAAACTACTCAGGCAAAACTCACCTCAAATTTTTCTCATCACAAGATCCAATCAGATTTTGTTAATTCTCAATCCATTTGATCTCTCTGTTGTCATTTGTCATGGTGGCTACTCATTTCTCCTTTAAATTCTCTCCTCCATGGCTTGCATACATCACCATCTCTCCTGGCTCTGCTCGGGCCTCTCTGAGTATACCAATAGTTTACAGCATAAGCTCTGGAGTCAGAGCTGGGTTCAATTCCTGTCTTTCCCACTTGCTAGCTGTATGGGCTTGAGCAAATAACTTAAGGCCTTTGAGCCTTAATTTTCTCATCTATAAAACAGGGATAATAACAGAACCCCATAGAGTTGTAAAGAGCATTTAGTGAGATAATCTAAGTAAAGCACAGTAACTAGGACATAGTAAGTGTTTGATATGTCTAAACTATGGTAATTATTCCTTCCTAATCTTATCCTGGAATCTCTTCCACTCCTTAATTACTGCAGTCCCTCAAGAGTCCATTCTTAACAGTCACCAATCCCATCCGCTCTCATTGCCTTTCCTATATGCTGACCATTCCAAAGTTCTTATCTGCAGCCCAGACTTCTAACAGCACCTGTAATGGTTTATGCAAGTAACCGTTTACATGTCTGTCTTTTGTTACTAGATTGTGAGCTCCTTGAGGGCAAGGGCTGTGATTTATTTGTCTTCCCTCCAACCCCCACCCCCCAGCACCTGGAGTAGTGCTTGGTGCATGGTAGTAGGCCTTCAATAAATGTTTTCTAAATGAAGGAAATCTTTCTGGACAATGCGGCCTTAACCCCATGCCTCTCATCCTCTCTGCCATTCATATGCAGCAGTAAATGTGCTTAGGCCATTCTGATTATGGATTCCCCTGACCCTTTCAAATTCTCAAACAAACAGTATTTTTTGCTGACTCCGAATATACCCAGTGTGTCAGTCAGGGTCTTGGCAGAAATAGATGACACACTCAATCTGGGTATCTGGATGAGAGTTTAATAAAGGGCATATTTATAAAGATGAGGCAGGATTTAGGAAAACCATCAAGGAATAGTGCAGTACCCCGGGGCTAACAACAGTTGGGAGCTGGTACCCACCGCACCCCACCCTGGGCATCAAGGGGTAATGGGAGAGAGTAGTTATGAGACAGGGAGAGAGTAGCTACAGAGAGGGCCGCCTGGCAGGAGCTGTGGCAGAGAGCTACAGCCAACCTGTGGGGATATGGCGGGGACGGAGCCAGGGGAACAAAAAGCTCATGTCTGCTCTCCTCTTCCCCCAACCCTCACTCTCTGATCTCCTGATCTCCTGCATCTGCCCTAACAAAGTACCGCGAACTTGGTGGCTTAAACAACAGACGTTTTTTATCTCTTAGTTCTGGAAGCTAGAAATTCAAGGTGTCAGCAGGGTTGGTTGCTTCTGAGAGCTGTGAGGAAGAATCTGTTCCATGCCTCTCCCCTAGCTTCTGGGGGTTTCCTGGCAATCTTCAGTGTTTGGCTTGTAGAAGCATCACCTCCATCTCTGCTTTCATCTTCACATTGTGTTCTCCCTGTGTGTGTCTGTGTCCAAACTTTTCCATTTTACAAGGACACCAGTCATACTGGATTAGGGCCCAACCAAATGACCTCAACTTAACTAATTATACCTGGAGTGACCCTATTTCCAAGTAAGGTCACACTCTGAAGTACTGGGGCTTAAGTATGCAACGTATAAATTTTGGGGGGGAGAGACACAATTTAACCCATAACATCCTCCCATTGGTGGAATACAAACAGAAACCAGAGCCCAAGGGAATCCATTGACGCAGGCCATATGAGTCAGCCTCACAGGGCACACGGCAGAGTAGAGGATGAAGAGTGGACCTGGATGGGACAAATGGATGACATCTGGTATACTCACTTTCCATAATTCCTTCCCCAAGCCACGTTCAAGGCTCCAGCTCTACTCCTAGGGACTCAAAACTAGGATTGAGATCCAAACCACTAAACCTCTCACCTTTACACCGATTCAGCCGTCATGTCCTGACCCCTTTTACTTACTAAATTCGGCCTCCTCTTCTCCATCTCCACTGAGCTATTACTACAGCCTCTACCTAATATCTCTGCCTCCAGTCTCTCTCCCTAAATCCAACCTGTATGTTGCCTCCAGATTGATCTTCCTGTTCATCTCACTCCTTGCTCACTCCTTACCTCTAAATCTTTAGCTTGACTCTTCAGAACTGATCTCGTTCTCTTCTACTATTTCCCTGTGTGAGGATTAACGGTGTTAACACAATGCCATGCATATAGTAAATAGTGTTTACAGGGTTATCTTTTTTTAAAAATTAATTTTAAATTTATTTTTGGCTGCGTTGGGTCTTCATTGCTGTGTGCGGGCTTTCTCTAGTTGCGGCGAGCAGGAGCTACTCTTCGTTGCAGTGCGTGCCTGGGCTCTTATTGCGGAGCACAGGCTGTAGGCGCGTGGGCTTCAGTAGATGTGGCACGCGGGCTCAGTAGTTGTGGCTCGCGGGCTCTAGAGTGCAGGCTCAGTAGTTGTGGTACACGGGCTTAGTTGCTCCGCGGGCATGTGGGATCTTCCCGGACCAAGGATCGAACCCGTGTCCCCTGCATTGGCAGGCGGATTCTTAACCACTGAGCCACCAGGGTAGTCCCTACAGGGTTATCTTTATTTTTATCCCAACTGGGCTGTTCCACCCCCTGAATATCACCTATATTTTATTCCCTCCATGCCCTCTGCTTCCCTACATTCAGGTCCTTCCGGTGGGAGTTCCCCAATATAAGCAGCTCCTCAGCCTCTAATTATCTATCTCTAAAGCCTTGTTCTCCTTCCCTCCAGCCTAAGAGGAATTGATCTTTCTCCCCTAGACTGAAAAAGCTCCCTGTGTTTTCTATCCCCTTTCTTCCTGGGCAAGGTGCTTGTTCTACCCTCTTCCATCTCCTCTGGCTCTTCACCTTCAAAGATGCATAGGCATCTTGATGCTGGCATTCCCTCCAGCTCCCATGCACTGCCCTCTTTTTCATTCCCAAATTTCTTATACAAGTAGCCCATGCTTGCTGCCTCCACATTCTCCCCACCCCTCTTTCTGCAACCCCTTCCAAACGGAACCCAAGCACCGCCTCGCCTGATCCCTTTCTCTCCAAGGTCACTGAAGATTTGTTTCCCAATAGCCAACTCTGACCTTTTCTGTCATCACTCTATTTGACCATTTTGTATCATATTAGAATCCCTCCAACTTCAAGGTCCATGTCAGTTATAATCTCCACTGGCTTCTTTCATTCCTTTATTTTTAAATGTTCAAATTCCCTGAAGTTGTACTCTCATTTACCCTGTTGTTCTTTTCCTCTACAGTGACCCTTACACCAGAAGCTGCAAATTGCTGGCTATGTTCTGCCCTCAGAAATGTTTTGTTTGGCCCTTACCTGCACGGAAACTCTCACTGACTCCACAATGCCTGGCAGATAAAGTCCAAATTCCTTAGCTTAACATTTAAGGCCCTGACCAGCCTGACCTTTCTATGTCCTCTGGGGTTAAGGGACTCCCCATTTCCAACTCCAGGACATCTAACTAACTCCTTGTTTTCCAAAGTAATTGGAAAGAGACAGCATGAATGCTTCAAAATTAAAAATAATAACTATCATTTGGGTTAAGGGCCCCCAAATTTTCTCTGTCATCATCAGAGTTGATCTTAGGCTAAAGACTGAAAACGCGATTTTTTTCTATCCTCTCTCTGGGGCAGTGTAGCATATGGTTAGATTGCTGAGGTTAGTTAGATAGTTTGGCTCCACTAATTATTATGGCCTGTGTGCCTTTGGGCAAGTTTCAAACCTTTCCCTGACCAGGTTTCTTTTTTTGTAAAAAGGGAATAAAGCATCTGCTTTATGGGATTAAGGATTAAACTCAGTAATGTATGTAAACTGTTTAAACACCGCAGTTAGCAGATGGCCAGTAAATGGTACCCATGATTATTTTTATTATTGCTGCTTCACCTCTAAGCATATCATACAATTCATTGAAGTCATTATTAGAGCACGGATTGAATGGGAGTCAGGCCTGGACCCCTAACAACATGGGACCTCGGGCAAATCCTTTCTTGGGCCGCGGTTTCTTCACCTGTAAAATATGGGTATGTTGCTGGGATGGGGAGGGTGCACCATGTGCAGATTAGACTAGCAGATCTCTAAAATTCCTGACATCTCTAAAGCCCCATGGGGGTGAGCCCCTGTTTCCCTCACAGGGCAGTCCAATCTTATCTCCCAGATAGGCAGATCCGAATTCTGAATCCTGATCTTTTTTCTTGACCATAAGGAATTCACCCCTCTTTCAGCCTCATTTTCCTTGCTTGTAAAACAACAACAAACAAAACAGTTTTTAAAAACAAACAAATGAGCTACTTCCTTCCTAGCAGTGTTTCCGCAGGCACTAAGCTAACAGTGGACGCTCCAGCCTTCTTTCTGCTTCTAAGCTGCTCAATCAACTCCTGCCCCCGCCTCCCCGCCCGCTGCCTGTAACCTTCTCTAAACAGGGTCAAGTGCTTTAGCTGAGTCCTGCACTTTGTATCATAAACACGATCCACAAGCAGAGTTAAGCGTGAAGGGCGGGTGCGGGGAGGCTGAGGAATGAATGGAAGCGACCTGGGAATGCACGCAGCTCAGGCCCCGCCCCCAGACGCGACGCGCCCCGCCCAGCCCCGCCCAGCCCCGCCCAGCCCCGCTTTCCGACACCTGGTGGGGCAGGACCTGCCTTTGCCTCTCTCCCACCCTTCAAATCCCGCTCCACTGCTGGACTCCCGTGAGATCTGCGACTTGCCCCGGAAGACCCGCCCCCTGCGCCGTGGAGGCCAATGGGCAAGGGCGACGGTTGCGACAGTTGGGTTTTGAAGGAGCCAATGAGTGCTCGGAGCGGAGAGTTTAAGAAGCGTAAATCCGCACCGCTAAGGTCGGTCTGGGATCCGAGCCTGCTTTGAGCTGACGGTGAGAGGCGGGTGGGCCGAGCGAACCGGGGTGAGGCCGCGGCCGGGGGTGCTGGGCTGGGAGGGGCTGCGGCCGGGGTGGCCCTGTGTGGTCGGCCGTCCCAGAGCACGGTCGCCTTTCTTCCTCCGGGGCTCAGCGGGCAGCCCTCTCCCTCCAGACACTCCCATGGCCCAGTTCGTGTTCGAGAGTGACCTGCACTCGCTGCTGCAGCTGGATACACCCATCCCCAATGCACCCCCTGCGCGCTGGCAGCGCAAGGCGAAGGAAGCCGCGGGGCCGGCCCCCTCGCCTATGCGGGCAGCCAACCGATCCCACAGCGCCGGCAGGACCCCGGGCCGAACTCCCGGTCAGTGGGGTGCGGCGGGACGCGGGCAGGGAGGGAAGGGCTGAGAACAGCCTTCACGACTGCTCCCATGGGAGCCTGTTGTGACAGTCTGGCTTCCCTCTCCCTGCCCCAGGCAAATCCAGCTCCAAGATTCAGACCACTCCCAGCAAACCTGGCGGTGACCGCTATATCCCCCATCGCAGTGCTTCCCAGATGGAGGTCGCTAGCTTCCTCCTGAGCAAGGAGAACCAGCCCGAAGACAGTCAGACGCCCACCAAGAAGGTATGTGTCCCAGGGGGGCTTAAGGCAGGAAACCGATCCGTATAATCTGGATGATACCACCACCTCACCACCACCCTTATGTGCCAGGAACATCAGAAAGCATGGGCTTTGAACCTGAACGGTTTTGATGTGGAGGAAGCCAAGATCCTTAGGCTCAGTGGAAAACCACAAAATGCCCCAGAGGGTAAGACCTGAAGTTTTCAGCTCTTGGAGGGAGGTGTCATTCCATCCCCAGCGCTCGGGATAGATGAGATGGCTCTTCCCACCTAAGACTGAGGGGAGGGAAGGTGCTTATCTGGCCTTCCTGGTTAGGGGCAGGGGGAGGTGTCAATTCTCCCAGTGTCTAGACCCACTCCGTTGCCACAGGTTACCAGAACAGACTGAAAGTACTCTATAGCCAGAAGGCCACGCCCAGCTCCAGCAGGAAGACCTGCCGTTACATTCCTTCTCTGCCAGACCGGATCCTGGACGCCCCTGAAATCCGGAATGACTACTGTAAGTGCAGCCTTCTCCCTGTCCGGTGGATGGAGAAAAAGGGAGAGAAAGGGACCAGGCAAACTAGAAAGCTCATGCTTTTCCCTTCCCCCTCTGGCAGACCTGAACCTTGTGGATTGGAGCTCTGGGAATGTACTGGCTGTGGCTTTGGACAACAGTGTGTACTTGTGGAGTGCTAGCTCTGGTGACATCCTGCAGCTGCTGCAATTGGAGCAGCCTGGGGACTATATATCTTCTGTGGCCTGGATCAAAGAGGGCAACTACCTGGCTGTGGGCACCAGCAGTGCTGAGGTGCAGGTGAGACTTGTCCCTGTGCTGCAGCTCTATTGTTCCCCCAGAACAAGACCCCAGGGGTCTTGCCCAGCAGGAGGATGTTAATGCCAAGTCCTGATCTTCATGGTCTTCTCTCTCTGTAGCTATGGGATGTGCAACAGCAGAAACGGCTTCGAAACATGACCAGTCATTCTGCCCGAGTGGGCTCCCTCTGTTGGAATAGCTATATCCTGTCCAGGTTAGTGGTTTTTGCTAGTCTGTTACAAAATCAGTCTATGATTTTGGCCCCCTCTCCCCGGATTGTACACCTCTGAACTGAAGCAGCTCTGGCCTGCTGGTGGCGTTTGGCACTGCTACAGGACCTGATTCCCTTCTCCCCTCCTGCAGTGGCTCTCGCTCTGGCCACATCCACCACCATGATGTTCGGGTAGCAGAACACCATGTGGCCACATTGAGTGGCCACAGCCAGGAAGTGTGTGGGCTGCGCTGGGCCCCAGATGGACGACATTTAGCCAGTGGCGGCAACGATAACTTGGTCAACGTGTGGCCTAGTGCTCCTGGAGAAGGTGGCTGGGTTCCTCTGCAGACATTCACCCAGCATCAAGGGGCTGTCAAGGTGAGAGTGGGGCTGGGCTGGGCTGGGCTGGGCTGGGCTGGGCTGGGCTGGGCTGGGCTTCTGCAGACTCTCACTCAGAACCTCTGGGGACATGGGATGGTGGCATTGGACTGGGTTAATCTGTGAGCCCTATAGGTCTGTGTCTAGCTCTAGTACCTGCTGACCCCAACTTTTTATCCCACCTAGGCTGTAGCTTGGTGTCCCTGGCAGCCCAACGTCCTGGCAACTGGAGGGGGCACAAGTGATCGACACATTCGTATCTGGAACGTCTGCTCTGGGGCCTGTCTGAGTGCTGTGGATGCCCATTCCCAGGTAGTCTTCCTTATTCCAGCCTCTCACTCCCAGATGCGTTCTTAATTCTATATAGCCTTCCTGGGCAACCACGTCCCCTCCAGTGGCTTCACTGATGCTATACTCTGATGGTTTCCAAACTTCTAACTCAGCTCTCACTCATGAGCTCCAGACCCACATTTCCAACAGTCCACAGAGAGCTTGTCTCTAACCCCATGTGCTATAGGTGGCACCACCCTAATATGTCCCAAATTAAACTTGTCACTTCCCCTTGCCTCCCTGAAATGTGTTCCTCCTCATCCTATGTTGTTGTGAGGGACACCACTCAGAAATCTGAAAAACCTAGAATCTTTCATCCTCCCCACCTAGTCACCAAGACGTCTCAGTTTTACCTCAGAATATCATTTACACATGTCCCCTCCCCTTGGCCTCATCCTTCTCCCCAGTGGAGGCTCACAGCACTGGTCTTTTCATATCTCTTCCAGTCTGTCCTCTGCACTGGTCTGGGTGGTCTGTTTCTGTCCTCTTTAAACCCTGCAAGGGCTCCCTATCACCTACAGTATATAATCCAAATGCTTTAGAATGATATTTGAGGCCCTTGCTGGTGTGTCTCCCTGCAAGCACTGCAGCTTCCTCTCTTGCCAGCCCCCTGCCCAGCACATGCAGCCTTCATTCTAACCTTGGGCTCAGGTTCAAATTCTGGCTCTGCCTCCTACTAACTTAACTTGCATGTGATCTTAGGCAACTCGCTGAACTTCCTCCTGCTTGATTCCTGATCTGTAAAGTGAATAACAGTTATAACTCTCAAAAGGCTTTTGTAAGGACTACAGTCATTCAAGTGTGAGTCCGTAGCACCTGGTAGGGTGGCTAACACCACGGTGGACTTGGTTCTGATTTGAGTAGTGTTGGCCCTACGTACGTCATGCCCATGCCACTCCCTCTCCACAGGTGTGCTCCATCCTCTGGTCTCCCCACTACAAGGAGCTCATCTCAGGCCATGGCTTTGCCCAGAACCAGCTGGTTATTTGGAAGTACCCAACCATGGCCAAGGTGGCTGAGCTGAAAGGTAGGTGCTAAGTGACAGAAGCCAGAAACAAAAGGGCACGTATTGTATGACTATTTATATGAAATGTCCAGAAGAGGCAAATGCAGAGGGAGAAAACAGATCAATGGTTGCTAGAGGCTGAGGGGAGAGGGTAATGAGGAGTTACTTTCTTTATGGAGTGATGGAAAAATTCTGGAATTATTGTTGTGATGGTTGCACAACTCTGTGAATATACTAGGAACCAATGAACTGTACACTTTAAAAGGATGAACTTTATAGTATAGTGTGTGAATTGTTAATTACCTCAGACTGTTATAAACAAGCTCTCAAAATTGGAAGGCTATAGGTATCTACCTTCATTTGTACTGCTCTCACTTTTTCCCTCCTCATGCCCCAGGTCACACAGCCCGGGTCCTTAGTCTGACCATGAGCCCGGATGGGGCTACAGTGGCATCAGCAGCAGCAGATGAGACCCTGCGGCTGTGGCGCTGCTTTGAGTTGGACCCTGCCCGGCGGCGGGAGCGGGAGAAGGCCAGTGCAGCCAAAAGCAGCCTCATCCACCAAGGCATCCGTTAAGGACCAACTAATCTCAGTTTTTTGTGCTTTTTTTTTTTTTTTTTTTACTTTTCTAATAAAGTCACGTCTCCCTCTTCTCCTGGCATGACCTCTGTCCCAGCAGCCTTCCCAGGGGCTCCTCTCTACTGTGATCAGAGAGCTAGAAACATCCGTCCTGTGGGCACCTTGACCATCCCTCCTGTTTACAGACAGGCTGGCAGGCTTTGTACCCACCTCCTCCATTCACACATGTACACACACAGCCTCAGCGGTTTCCTCTGTCACTTTTAATGAAGACATAAGGAGTGAGCAGCCTCCACAGGCTGTATTCCCAGGCCCCCACCACCCTGACCTTTGGCCAAGAAGCTCCTACTTCAGTGTGGGCTGGAGAAGGAGGGAGCCTGGGTCCACAGTGACAGATTATTGCTGACCTCTTCAGTGTGAGGAAAAAGGCCACAAGACCCTGGTGGGGGCCAGCCCTGAGTGCTCCTCTCCCACGTGTAAGGCAGGGAGGGGGAAATAAGTGTCCAGCCCTTTCGGCCCCTGGCTCTGGAATGGCAGAGGGCAACGAGGCCATGTCCCTGGGGCTGGCCAGGAGAAGAGGAATGGAAGCAGTGGTCCCTGTGTACCAGCTGTGGGGAGCAGAGGGCCTGTACCCTGCTCAGTCCTGACCACATAAGCCCTGGTCACAGGTGTAGCTGGGGAGGACAATGACAGATGCTGCCAGAGGTGCAGTCCTGAGGCACTTAGGTGGGCGCCTAGCTAGGCCATGTTTCTCAGTTAGCCTTGACTTTGGCAGTACCTGGAACTCCATTTTGCTGAAGTACACGGGGCAGCCGCTTGCCTTTGGTGTAAGACTGATACCAGAAATTGGAGAAGAGCAAGAAGAAGATGGTGCCGTACATCCAGATGAGGTGGATGATGATTGGATACTGGTAGTTACAGCTGGGCATGAAGTAGTACTGGGAGATGTGCAGCGAGACCAGGACAAACTGGATCTAGGACAGAAAGGCAAGGGTCAAAGGGCACAGTGAGAGGACTGGAGGGAAAGGGGGTAGAGAAACAGAATGCCGAGCAGGGAGGGCTGGGGTCAAAGGTGAAGTAAGCTGGCTAAAGGTAGGATCCAGACCAGAATGTTGAGGGGACGGTTGTAGGTCAGGCTTAGGCCCCTCACCAGCTGGACAGCTGTCATGTGCTTTTTCCACCAAAGGTAGGGCTGAGCCACAGGGCCAAGGGCAGACAATCCATAGTACAGGTACATGACGACGTGCACAGAGGAGTTGATCATGGCGTGGAAAGAGCCCATTCCTCCTGTGCATGGACAATCAGGACCTGAGTTGGGCCTCTGGTCCCCAGTGCCCGTCCCTCCTCCCCCAGTGGTCTTCACCACTCACCTGGGGCAAATTTTATCCCCCACCACCAGCTCCAGGGAAGCACTGAGTGGTGGAAGACATGTAGGAAGGTCACCTGTCCATCTTTCTTGCGGAGAATAAAGATCACCTGAGAGAAGAGTGGGGTAAGGGGTCTCAGAGGCAGGGCCTCTCACTCCTTTCTCCCCACAAGTTCTCGAATCTCATGTAACTACTCACCGTGTCCATCAGCTCAATGAACTTGGAGAACAGGAAGAGCCAGGCCACCCGAACCATCTGTAAGAAGTCAGGGCAGCCTTAGGACCGCCAAGAGCCTCTAAACTGGCTCATGAGCACAGGGCACGTCCAAACTGCTCCTATCCCCAGGTTGCTAAGGACCTGGCCTCCGTCCCCACTTACCCTCAGTGCCTCCGGGTTGCTGGAAAAGTCCACTGGGTCGCAGCGCCAGGTGTAGGTACTCAGCCAGCCAGACATCAGGAACTATGAAGGGGTGTGGATTAGACCGCCAGACTTCCCTCCCTCCCCCAAATCTCTTCTGTTCTCTAGACGGAGAAATAGAGCTGAGCCTCTCTGGAAAGGAGATGCCATGCTCTGGCCCTAGGGCCTGCCCCTTATCCTGCCGGCAGGAATTAAAGCCTAGGCATCCTGGGGCCCCACCTCATAGACGATGTAGAGGGAAAATGCCACCAGTGAGAAGTTGTAGACAACCATGAAGCTGCGGAGCTGGAAGGGCTTCCGATTGGCCATGACGCGAGGCCCAAGTGAAAGAACGAAGTACACGTAGGTCAGGAGGATAGAGGTCATTAGCAGGGGGGACCCCATCAGAGGGTAGCCCTGGATCCGGGGATCTGTGAATAAGGGTCAAAGGAGTCAGGAAGGGTCACAGAGTCCAAAGGGTCCCCACCAGGTGTGCAGACATGAGATCAGGTCACAAAGGGTCAAGGGATTTGAAGGGACTCTCCACCATTAGGAGACAGCCCTAGATCCAGGGATCCCAGGGTGGGAGGGAGAAAGGGTTGGAGGACAGCATCTCACCTGCATGCTTCATCATCTCCTGGTACAAGTTCACAACAGCCTCCATCCTGGCTAAGGACTCTGGCGAGGTAGGGAGGATGGGTGTCAGACAGGGCCGACTGTGCTCCCCCCACCCCCCAATTCCACCCCTGACCCACAGACAGGACACAGACCAGACGGGACAACCCCAGCAGCTCACTGCAGAAAGGACAGAGCAGTGAGAGGAAGGAATTGCTGGGGACTAGGGTGAGGAGGAGGCCGCTGGGGGTGGGGGGCGGGGTCTGCTTCCCGCATACCCTGCCTGCCTGGGAAGGGCTCCTCCGCCCTTCCTCTCCACACCTTCCTCGCCCCTCCTCACGCTCTGCTCCTCTCCAGAGATTTTCACTTCCTGACCTCCCCTACCTTCTTCCACAAGAGGACTCTCAATGTCTGGTCTCTTTCCAGAGAGTCTTCCCTCCTACCAACAGGGGACTCATCTCCAGACGAACCTCCTCTCCCTTCCTCGCCAGTCCCTCACCTCCCCAGCCCTGGGTCTTCCTTCTCTCCAGGGATCCCCCCCTTCAACTTCTCCTGCCCCATTTCAGGATGCACATCTCGCGGGATGGTCCCTCCTGTCCTCTCCCCTGCTGAGTCACCCCCTCAGGCTCTCCTCTGCCCTCCTTGGCTCTCACCTCCAGCCTCTCCTCTCGTCTCCAGCGCTCTCCTCTCACCCTCCCTCTCCAGGAGCCTGGCTCTTTGAGACTCCTGCCCTGGCGGCTCCACCTGTCTGACTAGATCTGGCAGCAGCCCCGCCCTCTGCCCACCCCGCTGTACTGCACATGGGGTGGAGGGTGGGTCCAGGCCACAGGTCAGTACCTGGGGGACCCACCAGGATTGAGAAAGCCAAGTAAAGCCCAGGACTCACCACCCACCCACCCCAGACCAGTCAGATGAGCTAAGCTTCTAGGTTTTGGCTAGAAACCTCCCAGGACGCCAGCCCCAGGCCTAGCCTTGGCCCAAAGAGAACTGCTGAAAACCCACACCCAGCATCCCCTCCTAAATTAGGCATAGATTCTCAGTTTGTCCTACTTCAGAATGGGTACCATCACCCTTCTCTCCCAGGGAGGGGCAGGGAGTGGCATGTGAGGAGGTGGGGAGTGGGGGAGGTCTCAGGAATCTTGCCCTCCCTCAAGGAGGGGGTCGTAATGGGCTAGGCCCTCTTCCCCTCAGAGCCTGAAGGCATGTCGGGGGAGGGCTCACAGGGACACAAAAGCCTTGGCCCAGGCGGAGGACAGCCTGGGACTCGAGGCAGTCCTGGAGGAGCAAGACGTTCCCCCAACAGCCAGGACAGGAGATGCTCTGCGAGCTGCCTGCACTCTGGTCGGCCAGGTTCCCTCTACCCAGAGAAGCACCTGTGCAGGTACTAAGTGAAGAACACACCTTCTGACACAGCTACGGAGGCTGCACACGCGCCCCTCACACACACATGTCACAGACGCTCCCCCAACTTCCTTGCCGACCCACAACTGCTCCACCAAGGTCAGGCTCCAAGTCCTCCCATACACACAGCCCCTGTCACAGCTCCCCGCCACCAACGACAACTCGCCAGTGGCTATAGCACACACGTGCACGCAGAGCCCACCTGGCTCCTGCAGGCTGCAAGTGCCCTCCTCTGACACTCTGACCACCCGGACAAGTCTTCATGGACTTTGACATGCATGGTCTCTAACACTCAGGCCTGCTCCTAACTACGTTCACACTGGCAAACACACCCACTCACACACACTCCTTCACAGGACCCGCATTACCATGTGCAAGTGCTTGTGCTCAAACGCAGGTTTCCTCACACGTCTGAGTCTCAGATGAATGTGGTCACATACAAAAACTCACACAGCCCACCTGCAGGTGAACGAACCCAACATCACCCACACTGTGTGCAGACATATACCTGTCCTGGGTCAGGCACACCCACAGCTCTCTTTTCACGGATGGCAGTCACCATTCTTCATTGATTCATTCATTCATTCATTCATTCACAATCAGACTTTTGTTGGCTGCTTATTCTGGGGTAGGGCCTACCCAGAGGCACGTGCTCTAACACACAGTTCCTCCCCGACCCATGTGAGCTTGCCAGCTTGTTATCTCCCAGGCTCTCTCAGCCACCATCTCCAAGTTCACCTCCCCCCAGCCTACACACGCATGCACCCTGGAGGTCAGGGGTGGCTCGAGGCTTCTGGAAGGACCTCTCCCCAAGTTTGAGCAGAATCTGGGTGTGTCCCCAGTGGGGGAACTCAGTCTGGTCCTTCCTTCCTTTCAGATGGATGGAAGGGAAAGGCAGACAGGCAAAGGAAGGGGGCGGTGGCGGTGCACAAGGGCGCCAAGGGGAGGAAGGAGTAAGAGGGGGAGAGGGGCAAGAGAAGGAGGTGGTAGAGGAAGGCCCAGGTTCAAGCAAATGGGGGCCCGGCGGGAGGGAGGCTGCTGGGGAGGCCCAGCCCCGGAGAGCTGGGACCTCCCACCCACCCTCCCCAGGAACGGCCTCGCCCACAGCCTGGGCAGGGCAGGGCAGGGCAGGGCAGGCCGGGCGGCCCAGCGGGTCAGGGGCCTGAGCACGTGGCAAGCCCGCCGTGGGAGGTCCCGACTCACCAGTGGGGGCCAGGCGGGCAGTCGTGGAGGGCTCGGAAGGAGCAGGGCCGGAGAGGTGTCCCCAGGGCCAGGCTGCCTGCCACTTCCTCATCTGCTGGGCCGACTTTCTGTCACCAGAGGGGGAGGGGGCGGGCCTGGTGGGGGGCGCCCGCTGATTGGGCCGCGGGCTGAAGCAGGAGGGGCCGACCAGCCCCGTCTCTGCTGGGCCCGCGGGGTGGGGGCGGGGGCGGGGGCGGGCCGCCGGGCCCTGGGCAGGAAGCACGCCCAGCCCCTTCTCCCCACCCCTTCCCGCCGCATCGCCTCCCGTCTCGGTCAGCTCGCGCAGCCTGGCCCCGGCCCGCCCCAGTTGCACCCTGCGCCTTCCTGACGTTCGGCCCGCGCATGGCCTCATTCTGGGCTCTCAGGGGGTTTATCCACCAACAAGACCAACACAGCTTCTTTCGTGGCCGGTCCACCCGGCCTGGGACCCTGGGAAAAGTTCCAGGGTCAGCCCTCCCCGCAAAGAGCTCCCTCTCTAGATGGTGGGACCGGAGGGGTGGGCTGCAGGTAGCTTGTATGTGTGCGGAGAGCGGACTCGGGGCAGCGGGGAGGTCTCAGCCCGAGGGAGAGGCTGCGCGGGGAAGCCTTCCCTACCAGACCAAAAACTTGGATGAGCCTAGCGTTAGGAATTGCTGAGAGGATTGTGTGGACTGGAGGTGGGAGAATACAATAGCCTGGGGCAGCAACAGTTAGTGAATCACTGGCTACACTGGCCTTCAAGGTAGTGAAAGGAAAAAAAGGGAAGTGAAGCCGGCTGTAGCTGAATGTAGCAGGTCTTGAAGGACAAATGGAGCAGTTTGGTTTATTCTGGAAGCAGAGGAGAAACTGATGAGTTTTGAGGAGGCTATAATCAGACCTGCATTGTTAAATATTCATCACATTTATCGACCACCTACGGGGTTAAGTGCTGGTGGCACATCAATGAACAAGGTAGGTGCCGTCCCTGCATGGGGTTTACTGTCTAGCCCAATCACTTTGCTCTGGCATCCAGTGAGATGAGGGTACTGGGGGGGAGACCAGGTGAGAGAGCACCCTGACCTAAGAAGGTTTGGAAACTGACGGGATTGGAGAAGCAGACAGTGGAGATTTCCCCAAGACAGCTGGACCCTCTCTGTACACTTAGCTGCGTATCTGGCTCCGTGCGCTCTCCCCTCCCTCCTCCATACACTCACCAACTAGACTGAACTACTGGGGGTGAGGACTAGGTTTCTGCGAAATGAAATCTGTATCTCCAGCAGCTCCTGAAACTGCTAATAACTGCGTACAGGATTGTATGATGTACACGTGGAATTCAGAGGAGGTGGTGGTTTGGAAGAAACAATGTATTCGTCCGTGGTGCGATCTAGCTATGTGGAAGTTTAGGCTTAGAGTTAAGAGGTCAGAGCCAAAGTACAGCTATGATCTAGCCCATTAGTACCTACGCTTGAAAGGAAATGGCAAAAGAATTCAACTATTCAAAAGGCTCAAACTTCTTAGCATGGTACACGAAGGGCTACCTGATCTGGCCCTCAGCCTCCCATTCTACCAGTGCTATTCTCCTGGGCCACGTCCTATGCTTCAACTGTTCCCCAAGGATATCAGCGTCTTTCATATCCCCCCACCCCTCCAAGCCTTGTCTCCTAACTCAACACAAGATACAAGCCGCTCTCCCAGGCAATAAATCAGTCCCTGCCTTCGCTTCCACAATCTCCCTGCAATGCAATTATCTGCATGCCCCCTCACTATGTTTTAGTTGTCTCTATACCTCTAGCATCTGACCTAATGTCAGACTCATTTGACCCTCCACAATGTTTGTGGAATATTAGAGTGAATGAGAAATATGAGAGGTGGAAGAGAGGTCAAGGGACCCAGAGTCAAGTGGGGAAAACGTGAAGAATTCAAAAGACTTTCTACTTCCCTTGGGGTGGCACTATCTGTTGAGTCAATAAATATTTACTGTGTTAGGTATACTTCAGTGGCTTTGGGGGTCACACCTAACTCCAAAGGCCTGAATTTAACTCTTCTAGTTAGTACCTATATGACTTAATGTAAGTGGCCGAACCTCCATAAAATGTGAACAACAGTACCTGTCTCATAGGATTGTTGTGAAGATTAAAGGAGATGACCCATGTAAAGTGCTCAGCACTGCTTCTATCTTGACATATCATAGACAAGGGGGGAAGCAAGAAGGTATATACTTGTATGTAGATTCATGAGCATTCATTTAACAAACATTTCCTAAATGCTTACTGTGTGCAAAGCACTGTTCAGAGAGCACTATTGAGAGGTTTTGGACTAAGTGTCCATCTAGAGACGAACAAAGTAGACTATTATAAACGATGAAACAGTTCCAGAGTTCCGTTGGAGATAGAGAACTTCAACTATCCATTACTCACCTGGACCACACGGGTAAATGACCACAGCAATCCCTCAGTAAATGCCCACTGACTACATGAATGAACATGCCCAAAGACTCACTTCCTTCAGCTTTTGTCCTAGTCCTAGGAGAAAGCGTCTTCAAATATCTGATATACACCACCTACCCAGGTCCTACCAGATGGTATCTCCATGGCCCTGGGGTTACTGCAAAATACTCACAGTCTAGACGAGAAGACAGACATATAAATTAACAATTTACAGAAGCGTGTGGTGAGTATTCCCACAGAGATAAACCCAGAGAGTTAAGAGAGCACCGAGGGGGGCACATTACCCCAAGGTGGGGATTAGTTCTTGAAGGCTTCAAAGAAATGACACCAAAGCTGAGCAATAAAGGACGCTTTCTAGAAGGCAGGGAAACATATTCCAGGAAGAGGGAAGCATGTGTGTGAAGGCATAGAAGCAGGAGATGTGGCAGGTTTGGTGTGGCTCCAGCCCAAAGGTCATATAGGTAAGGGGGAAATGTCAGCAAGAGTCAGTTATGAAGAGCCCTGTATGCCTTGCTTGGTAAGAAGTTTGGATTTAATTGTTTATCTTTTCCAGCCCTGGCTACACACTAGAATCTCCTGGGAAGTTTTAAAAATATCAGTGCCTGGCTCTCATCTCCAGATTGATTCTAAAGGTTGTTTTTAATGGGAAGAGGCTCGAGTGTGTTTATGTGCTGTGTGAAAGACAATGAGATCCAGCACACACGGAGGGGTTAACCTTTGGCTCGAGAGAACACCTCACAGGCTGAAATATACAGAGAAGAAGGATAACTTTGTCAGTGGACTGGGAGGAAATGGGACCATTTGGGACCTGCAGAGAAGCTAGGATGAAGGTAAGAGGTAAGAGGGTCCGCAGAAGCGTACCTACACCAGGGGCAGGCTGATGAACTGGAGAAGCTGAAGGGGTCCAGGAATTGTCTTGATAAGGATAAAAGCCAGGTGTGCGTGTGGGTAGGGAAGAATAGGCAGTCCAACAGCTGAAACTCCCCCTGAAATACCTGGCGCTTTCCTGACTAACGGAAAGTGACGTGACAACCTCCCCTTGGCCCCATCCTCTCTGACTCACATCTCACTCACAGCTCTCTGAGGGGCCTTTTTCCATCCTCTTTCCCCAGAAGATAAACTACTGATTTACCATCTCCAAGGTTCAGCCTGAAAACCACCATCTGTATGAATGCTAACAACTCTGTTTCCCCGATTATGCAGCTTTATATGTTTCTGCAGAAAAACTAAAGGTAAATGGGATCACAGAAGCAGGAAAAAATGGGAAAAGGTATGCCTGTATGTGCATGAGTGGGTGAGGGAGGGAGCAGGTGAAGCCGTGGAGGGAACAGGGCATGGGAGACGCAGGGGAACCGGCTGAGAACAACAGGCACTGAGGGTCGAGGCTGAGAGACAGCAGGAGTGGCAGGTAGAAAGGGAAGCAGCCTCCCAGGGCCTGTGTCAAGCTTCTCCCTTCCCCATCCTGTAAAGGACAAAGGGCGCTTTCTACACGGTACCCACACAGAGGAGCTGAGCAGAGGGCTGAGTCCGTGAGGACAGGGGGGTGAAGACGAGGGTGAAGGGCTCATCAGTTAATCATTCTGCAGGTCCCTGGGCCTTAGCTCGCTAGCCTCCTCTACCTAAGGCTGGGACCTTGGCGGAAGGAAAGACATCCGGCCAGCAGAAGAGAGACACTGCATGCAAACAGTCATCACACCATCTAGAATTTGGGGATTGCCTGGACCCTTGAGAGGTCAGGGGCAAGGTCTGATCCATCGTAGGTAGCCAGTGCCAACGCACTATGGGTATCGTTCAGTGTTCACTGAACTGAAGTAAAGAAACTCAGCTTGGGGGAGAGGGCTGTGATAGAATGTGCAGGAAGAGCTCTGGAGAGAGAAAAGGGAAGGTTTTTGGTGAGGGGACAATCCAGGGGAGGTTATCAAGATGGAAGAAAGAGAGTTAGCAAGATCTGGAAGATGTGGGAGAAGGGCCAAAAGGGGAAAAGAGGAAACGCAGCTTACTGTTCAATACTTTCTCTGGCAAGTATAGGGCCAGCTACTTTCCATATGCTCTTATGGATCAGTCCTGTAAGGTAAGTACTATTATCACTGCTTAACAGATGGAAAAAAAACGAAATCAGAAAGGGTGAAGGATTTTCTCAAGGTCACACAGCAAGTGAGGTGGAAGCAACATAGATGTTCCAAGCTGAGGAAAAACTGTGGACAAAGGGATGGATGGAGGGAGGCACAGGACGGGAGTAGAGAATTGCAAGTGATTCTGTTTGGCTAAAGGATATGGTGAGTGAAAGGCCTTCATATGCTAGGTTAAAAAGGAGGTTGGCCCCAAATCATGAAGTGTTTTAAATGAAAGAATGAGGAGTTTTATTTGTACTGGGATGTCCCTGAAGATTTTTAAGGGGTTGGTATGATCCCCATTGTCATTGATAAAGAAAAACCTGGTGAGAGTGAGATTATCAAGAGGAAAGCAGAGGAAGGGAGAGCAGGTGGGAGACCAGCTCAGACGCACAGGTGTGACACAGTAAGGGCCTAACCTAGAGCAACGGAGTGAGAAGGAAGAAGAGGGGATAGAGCAGAGAGAGGACCCAGAACTGACAGCAAGGTTGGCACGCTGGATAATGCAGGTGGAGCAGGATGGAGGAAGTGAATGCAGTTTGGGACATCCGGAGTTTGAGGAAAGATGGCACATTCCTCAGGCAATCTGAAACACAGTACTGTAAGCTTAGGAGAAAGGATGGGGTTCAGGGGAAAAAGTATCTGCGGATTGTCTGTAGAGATGAAACCACACAAAGTGGACCGTAGTAGCTGTAGGTCTGGTCGTATACAGATACTGTCCCATCCCCCTGCTTTCATTTCCTTTAAGGAATTCCTGTCCCGCTCCACTGGCCCTTTAATCATGGTGTTCTCTCCACTTCCCCCAATGCTCCTAATGGCACAGAATCCAAGCAGCAACAATCAGAGTTCTTTCATGGGATGAGCTATATGCGGTAGAGTGGAGAAACGCAGAGACAGAGAGCCTAGATGACACTGGAGCCCCTGACCCACCTGGAGCTGGTCACCCTTCAACTCCACATCCGCATAATCCAAATCCAGTTGGGTCTCTCTCTCTCTTTTTTTTTTTTTTCAGTTAAGCTAGTTTAATTGTAATATGTTGCAATCAAAACAGTCTAATATACCATGTGATAAAAATGAGATTGCTCAGGAGAGAGTAGGAGAAGAAGAGAATAGTATTAGCATTTCAGTGCTAACTATATGCCTGGAGGCCCTTGTGTGCTCTTCTAAGAAGCTTGGACTTTATCCTGTAGAAAATTAAGAGCTATTTAAAGGTTTAAATCGAATTTTAAATATGCTCGGTGGAAGGTACCTTTCTGAGGTCAGTGCTATAATCCCATTTTACAGAGGTAGAGATTGAGGTTCTTGGAAGTGAAGTAACTTGCCTAAGGTCACACAATGGATAAGTGTCCAGGTCAGGTATAATTTAAGAGTGGTCAAGCGTACAGGGGAGGAGGTGGTAAAGACTTTACAGAAATAGGTACCACTGGAAGGATGAATTGTTCACTAGGTGAACAGGGGTTTGGAGCAGGAAAAAGAGAGGGCAGACATACCAAGGAGAGGGCAGAGCATGTGTAAGGTATGGAGGTGTGAGACAGCACCTCACCTGCAGGTGTTGCCGACAGCTTAGAGTCCAGTGGCAAGAACCAGGAAGTTGCCATGGCAAAACAAGGCCTAAAGCACTGGTGGTGAGTGTGAGGAAGAGGCAAGCATGGAGCTCTGGTTTGTGATACCCAGTGAATCACACAGCCACCCGTGAAGACCTGAGCCTGGATTGAGTAAGCACAGACAGAGGAGAGAACACATCCCAGCTGCACAGAGAGACCTCTGAGTGGTGAAGGGCCTCCTTTAGAGACGGGATGTAGGCAGACTGTGGAACTGAGTCTTCAGCTGGTGTGGACAGGGAACAGACCCAGTTTAGAAGGGAGGAAAAGGAACACTGCCAGTGAGGGAGTTTGTCATCTGATCTCAAATCAAAATCACACAGTTTAAGAGATCAAACTGGGCTTTAATAGAAGAGTGTAGGTGACAACTAAGTGCGAGAAAGTTCACACAACTAGATTTGAAAATGACTTATCACATCAGGCAAACCAATATAAAAATGTTCCAGTGCCTGCTCTGCACACCGTGGGGGATGAAACGTGCCCAGAGGGTCTCTCCTGACACGTGAGCATAGCTGTATGCACAGACGAGCTGCAGAGGGAGGAAGAGTTACCTCCTCGTAGAGGGACTGGTCAATCATTGATTTAAGCAACAACTACTGACAGCAGGCTTCGAGACACTACCCTGAAGACAGTTAATATCTATTGAGCTTCTACTATTGTCAGGCACACTATTCTAAGCACTTTGTATGTATTAATGTATTTAAACTTCACAGCATCTCCCAAAATAAGGAAACTGAGGCACAGAGAGGTAAATCAACTTGCCTAAGGCCACACAGCTAGTCAGCGGCACGGCTAGAATTTGAACCCAGGCAGTCTGGCACTAGAAACTGCTCTTTTAACCAAAATGCTACATTATACTCTCTCTCCAAAGTCAACCTAATAATAATAATAATAGCAGCAACTACCACTTAACGTGTTTATGATGGTCCAGATGCCATAGTATGCCAGGCATGCACATTGCTTGCCAAAGATCATACGGCTCCTAGACAGAAGAACTGGATTCAAACCTTGGCAGTTCAGGGTGCTTGAACTTGGGGGACAGTAAAGAGCAGCAGGAGCTAGAATAAGTTTGTACAAATGTGGAGCGGAAGATAGGAGGTCATGGACCTTACCTGGTGGGAGCGGCACTGGGTTGTAGACAGACTGGGTGGTTGGAAAGCTTCCCAGAGGAGTAACTCGTGAGCTGAATTTTGAAAGATTAAGATTGAGTATTCATCACAGAACGATGGGGCAAAATGTTCCACGCAGAGGGAACAGGGGGACTAAAGGAATGGAGTCTGTTACATTCAGGAAACTTCAAGCAGTTTGAAGTGGGTGTCAGGACAATACAGAAAACAAGTCAGAAGTCAGGGGCTAGATCACACAGAATCCTACTTGCCTTTCCAGGAAATCTAAGCTGTTTTTCAAACTTCCACTGAAGTAAATGTGGAAAAAAAAAAGGAAGAAGAAAGAAATATCCCCAGAGAATCCCAAAGGGCTAATCCCAAAGGGCTAATTATGAAGCCCTTCAGACTAGTAGGAATTCTTTGAAGTCTATTTTCTCTTACTGCATGCATGATAATTCTGCATTCTGGGGCTTCCCTGGTGGCGCAGTGGTTGAGAATCTGCCTGCCAATGCAGGGGACACAGGTTCGAGCCCTGGTCTGGGAGGATCCCACATGCCGTGGAGCAACTAGGCCCATGAGCCACAATTATTGAGCCTGCGCGTCTGGAGCCTGAGCTCTGCAACAAGAGAGGCCGCAATAATGAGAGGCCCGCGCACCGCGATGAAGAGTGACACCCACTTGCCGCAACTAGAGAAAGCCCTCGCACAGAAACGAAGACCCAACACAGCCATAAATAAAATAAATAAATAAATAAATAAACCCAAAAGTTTAAAAAAAAAAAAATTCTGCATTCTGTTTAAATTATTTACCCTCGAGTAAAATGGGCATTCTAGGATGATTTTTTTTTTTAATATTTATTTATTTATTTATTTAGGCTGCTCCGGGGCTTAGCTGCAGCACGCGGGATCTTCGTTGCGGCATGCGGACTTCTTAGTTGTGGCATGCGGACTCTTAGTTGTGGCATGCATGTGGGATCTAGCTCCCCAACCAGGGATCGAACCCAGGCCCCCTGCATTGGGAGCGCAGAGTGTTACCCACTGGACTACCAGGGAAGTCCCTCTAGGATGATTTTTATCCTGCGACTTTCAGTATGCCTGGCACACTGCCCCTACCAACCTGCCAGGTATGTGGACCCCAGTTTGAGAAACATGGGAAGGAAACGATCAAAAGGATTTTAATCAAGGGAGTAATGTGATCAGACCTGCAGTTTAGACAGATGTATCTGGCAGCCATATGGAAGATGAGTTGGAGTGGGCAAGACTGGATACAGGAAGTCTGAACAATACTTTTAGGGTGAGAGGCCCAGAGCCTAAACTGCAGGGCAGGATCCTGGGGAGACCGAATTGACAGGATTTAGTATCTGACTGAGTTGGTGGGGGGTGTTTAGGATGGCTTCCATAGACCTGGCTTAGGTCACACCTAGGATGTTGGAAAAGAAACAGGTTTGAAGGGAAAGATGATTGGATTTGGACATTCAGAACCTGAGGTACTTGTGGATCATATGGGCAGAGATACCCAATAGGCATCTGCAAGTCAGCAAAGAGGGCTGGGCTGAAAATAAAACCTGTTTGAGTTATGTACATAAAGGTGGTGGTCACAGAGAGAGCAGGTAGAATAAGAAAAGAGGGTTAAGGACAGAGTACTGGAGAATAACATTCAAGAAGTAGGCAGAGGGGGACTTCCCTGGTGGCACAGTGGTTAAGACCCTGCGCTCCCAATGCAGGGGGCCCGGGTTCCATCCCTGGTCAGAGAACTAGAGCCCACAGGCATGCCGCAACTAAGAGTCTGCATGCCACAACTAAGGAGCCCGCCTGCCACAACTAAGACCCAGCGCAACCGAATAAATAAATAAATAAATAAATGCTTTTTTTTAAAAAAAAAGAAGTAGGCAGAGGGACAAAAGGCCAAAAGCTGCAGAGAAGGAATGGCCAGAGAGGTGGGAGCCGGTGAAGGTCAAGAGGTGAAAAGTTAATGGCCAGCACTGTTAAACACCATGGAGATAAGTAAGAAATATAAGGACTGAAAAAAGTCTGGATTTAGCCATCAGGTCAGCAGTGATCTGAGACACGGTAGTTCCCGAGGAAGGGTGGAAGTGGGGCTATAGAGTGAATGTGAGGTGTGCAGGAAAATGGTAGGCTCTGTGTTTCACGAGCGTGGCTGTGAGTCAGTGAGTGGGGACATGGGCTCAAGAAGGACTAACATGGAAGGATACTAACCAGGGCCATGAAAATGGGTGCAGCCCAGAAAAATTAGTACAAAAAAAGAAATAAGGATGCTCTACATTTGGGGTGTGGGCCAGAGAAGATGAAGAATCAAAATGACCATAAACTAGGGAAATTCGAGTGAGAGCCAGGGAAGGCAGTGGAATGGCAGAGGGAAAGCGGGAAGGGGAGCAGCCTAGGGCTCCTTGGATTTGATTCAGTAGGGAAGGTTATCATGACATGGAAAAGTATAATTTACTGCTTTTATGGGGGAGTCTCTCTGGTACATATATCTTGCCCGGGGAGAGAGGGGGATACCTGAGTGGGAAGGTGACTTCTGGCATTCAATGCATTTATCTCTGTGGTAACTTACTACCTCTTTGATGAATTTTCACTAAAGAACTAGTGAAAGCTAGAAAACAATTTTAGGGAAGTGATCTAGAGGGATGTGGGTATTTTAAGCTGCAGGTGACAGGGAACTTTAGGAACAGTTTGGAGGGGTTCAAGGGATTGGCGGGCTGATCTAGGAAAAACCTGGCCTATAATAACATAGTCATGCAATGAGGAATATGAAAAATGCCAGGGATAAACAGGCTGGAGAATCATTGCCAGAGACTTTAAAGCTAGGAAGGATCACTGGGAGCACCTAGGCGAGAAAACTGAGGTGTAGGGAAGTCAGGGGCCTTGTCCATAATGTACTTGGGGAAGCTGCCATGTCCAAATGGTAGGCAACATCTTGAGAACATGTGAACTCATCAAGAGATGACAACAGAGATCCAGGACCTGCCTCAGAGACGCACAGGAGCTCAAGAACAAAAGAGAGATAAGTTAAAGGGAAGAAGAGAGGAAGTTTGTCCTGTGGGACAAAACACATGTTGAAGCAATGGATGCTATGGCCCTGTCAGATGGATTGGAGTTTACCTTCTGTTCCAGTTAGAAAGCCCCATCTGCAGGGTGGCAAACCCCTTCCAAGTGTTAGCCCCTGTGTGTTCAAAGCTGACGGGCCAGAGCCACATCGAGCCTCCACAGGTTGGTACAGTGAACCCTCCGGACTGAACCAGAAAAGGGACCACAGCCCCCAACCCTACTCCTGGCCCATTGCTAAACTTCAATAGGCTAGCCCCCCAAATCTGGAACAGATGGAAGAAAATGTACATCCCTTGGTAGTTTCTCTGAACAGTAATCAGGAGTTGACCTAGGGTGGGCATTTGGAAGGATTCCGCCTCCGTCCTGCCTGGTGCTGGGATCAGCTCACACGGCTCCTGTGTCCACAGGGCACAGAGAATACATTGTCCATAAGGAGGATTATTCTGTACAAGAAGCTCAGACAAAGGGAGAGGTTGTTCCCAGCTGCCTGGGGGAGGTGAGAAGGGGGTGGGAAAGGGACCAGCCTTGCACTGGGGCATTCCTGCAGAGCTCAGCTTCTTCCCTTCAACAGCAGGACAGGAGGTGGGCGCTACACCCACTGCAGCTCAGTCCTAATGGCAGGACTGATAATGGAGTTAGAAGGAGCACTTAGCTAGAACCTATCTACACCTTGGCTGTTTCCCAAGAAAATGCAAGGTGAAGTTAGGTTACCTAGCTAGGTAGGGCAGCAATAGACACCAGGAGGGGAAGAGAACAGGGTGACTGGGGCAATGAGCAAAAGGGAGGTTCAACAATGACTGAGTCCCAGCCTCAGGGCAGAGCTGGAGAGGGAGTGGTCCTAGCAATGGGTGTCATGCGAACACTGATGCAGTAAGCGTCCGCCTTCAGCAGGATGACCTCTGTGCTACAGAAGATTGAAGTTTCACAGCTGCTGCTTCTTTCTCCATCCCAGACACACACCTGGGAGACGATGGCCTAATCTCATTCTCCCGGGGCCCCAAGAGTAGGAGAAAACACAGGCCCCAGGCCAAACAGAGCCATCAGAAACTGAGCAACAGTACCAGAGTGGAGCAAGAGGGCCATCTTTTGCAAATCTGGAATCTGAGCAAGGGAGCAGGTCAATGTCCTCTTCTTGAAAGGAAACTCTGTATTCCCTCCTTTGGGAATGAGTGTGTTAGGGATGGGAGATACTCTCCATTGAGGCATTTACTGGGCTGTATGGGCCCCAAAGTTGGCAATGCTACATAGATTTGTGCACTCCAGAAGATCTGGGGTTGAGGGGTTGGGAATGAGAGCACGTGCTCCCGGAGTGAATATAAAGACATGAATGCCTGCGGAGTAATGACTGTTGGTTTAAGGGCACAAGATGTAGGTGGGGTCCTGCATATGTCCCTGTTGGCGCAGGAGGACATTTCCACTCTGGGAGGACAAGGAAGCCATTTCAGATGGTACTTTGGGAATGACGTCGATATTAGCCTGGGACAACAAAGAAACTTGGGGTGGTTTCAATAGGTCCAAAAAGTTTTCAAGAAACTTTCAATAGGAAGGAATCTTTTGGCAGAATAAAAGACAGCAGTCACCAAAAGATGCTCCAGGGGTTTTAGAGAAGCACACCTTGAACTCTATCCAGTATGACAGTTAGCTCTGACATTTCCAGTGCAAAGGGAAGAGAAGATAAGGAACATCTGAGTGGGCTGAAAGACCAGTAAGGGAGCACTGTTGAAGTGGGGGACAGGTCTGACATTGCCTCAGAGCTGATGGCAGGACTTTCCATGCTCTTGTGTACTATGATCAGTGAGCTGTGTGAATACCATTTCTTGTCTTGATGGAACAGGAATGGACATGACATCTGCAACCACTTTTCCAGCCCTTTGCTGCCACAGCCTGGCAGAATTCTGCCTGGCACCGAACAAATGCCGAAGTACTAATGTGTGACAGAAGAGAACAGAAAAAAGGCAGCTGGAAGGTATGAGCAGGGCCTCCTATTACCTCTCAGGACATTTAGATCAAAGCTAATCAAAGATAAGAAAACTTTTTATTGGAAAACAAATTAGAATTGCCTTGCAGCAACCTTGAAAGTCTCTGACATGTAGTCTCCAATCCCTACATAGCTGTCTCAATTTATCTGCTGTCAGATTAACCCTGACACAGTGGCCATCAACTTAAATAACTTTTTTCAGAGAAACCCTTTGGTCCACTTCTGCTGACTCAACCCCTGCCCTAGCTCACAACAGAGAGCTAAGCAAGGCAGCTTAAGCTGGAGACCCAAGCCCACTCTGCTCTCAGCTTTATAAAAGCAGGCAAAAGTACTGGCGGCTGCCACCTCCCGCCATCCATCTGGCCCTTATTGGAACCATAGACTCAGTGTACTGGAGAAAAACCATCCTGGCTGGAGCCCAGGAACCAGGCATATTATGAGGATAACTCAACCATGATGAAAAATGGTGTGAGGTGCAATTCCCCTCTCCCTCTAAAATAAGAAAAAAAGAGTCTGGGGAACAAGGGACTTTTTCATTTGCTAAGAAAAACCCTTTCTCACATAGTCCGGCCTGGTAGAGCCACTTCCTGAGGAAGCCCCCATATACCGGGCCTTCAACATCTTCCTTCGTGTGTGAAGCGTAGGGTAAACGATAGGGTACTTTGTGACTATTTCCCAGATAAGAGCTGAATTGGCTTCTCAGAGGATGGAGAGTAGAGCAGGCCTGAGCTTCTCCAGAGCCACAAGTGGACGGTCTGTCTCAGCCCAGAGGCCTCGTCACCTGCAGCTTGGAGAGATGGCCAGGATGGAATCTGGGCAGGAAGGCCTGCGGAGACAGTAAGCCTCTAAGGACATAGAGGCTGTCATCATTTCTGGCAGCACGAAATAAGCACAGGCTTTCAAACAGAGCTGAGTGGTCCATGATCTTGTGTCCATCAGCTCACCACAGACATGAAGCAGTATCAGATCAGGATAAGTTCTGGATCGAGGACTGAAGAGGGGGCAGTGGGGAGAAGTGGCTGTAGAAACTCTCATTTATTGAATACCCATTATTTCATAGACTGTGCCAAGTGTTTTACATTCATTTTCCCATTTTAATCCTCACAACAACCCTATGAGGTAGGTATTATCACCATTTATAAACAAGAAAACCGGCTCAGAAAAATTCGGTCACTTGCCCAAGGTCACACAGCTAGTCGGCAGTGGAGATGGGATCTGTCTGTGGCTGAAAGCCCGTATTCTTTTTATTATACCCATCTAGGTCAGCTTTGGGCAAACGGCAGTTTCACTGCCCAACTCTGCAAAGAGCACCTGAGAGTGGAGGTTGTCGGCCACACTCACCGCTGGTAGGGATGCATGGAAGCCGACTTGATGTTGGTTTTTATTCCACTTGGCATTTTCCCTAAAAGGAACATGAAGAAAGACACCTGAAGCACAGTAAGACGTTCATGGTAAATCAGAAATGTGGTCTCTCAGGTTCCCTTCTGCACCTCCGCTATCATCTCAGAATCTCTGTGGCATCTGACCCTGGACGGCAAGGCTCAGAGGTATGGCTCCTCGTCTAGCCCTCTCCCTGAAGGTGTCTAGGAGGAGGAATAGTGGGAGGGGTTGGAACACACCCAGCTCCTGCTCATCCCCTCCTAGAAAAAGAGAACTAAATCTGTGAGACCCCCATTTAATGTCACAGGTAAAAGAGTGCTATGTCCTCTCTTATTTTAATTGTCCCTTTGCCTAGACAGCTTGGAAGAAAATACCTCTTCTAGCTGCTTGCATCTGAACTCTGCCAGGCTGTTCTTATAATTACTAAAAGCGAGCAGGAGAGACAGGATACAGAGAAAGGAATACACGCAGCACCGGGAAACTTGCCTGCTTGTCCATTCCCAACACACCTACACAATGGTCCTAATGAAGGTCTGACCATTCATTTCTCTACCTAAGACAAGACAGTGAAAACACACCTAATATCCAGAGTTAAAGGGGACAGAAGGGTAGTTGAGACCGAGGTCTGAGATGGGGTGGGAGGTGAGAGCAGTTTCTGCTCGTCAAAGTTCTTCCTCATTGTCTGGTGCCTATTAAGAATCTCAAATGAGACTTTTACTCCAAAAGTTTTTTTCCGGGTCACAGTCCAAGGGAGAAAAGGAGAATATCTCCAGCTCTGGGGATGCTGGGGCCCCAGATAACCCAGCTTATTCCCACTTCCCGGCTCAAGGTCTGCCACCATGCCAATCCCTGTCACCTTACCTGGTTGACCTGCTTGGGCCATCTGCACCCCACTGAGCATTGGCTGCTGCTGACTTGGAGCTCCTGCCATCTGCACCTGCTGTAATCCTGAGGCTCCTGCGAGGATTGTCCCAGCTCCTGGCTGGCCGGGCTGGCCAGGACCACTGCTGCCTGAAGGTCTCCAATTAGACAGCCCCTTCCCAAAGGCAACAGCTGCCACTAACGCATTGGTGTCTGCTGGGTTAAAGGTCTGCTTGTTCGGCCGGAGACCTGAAGAAAAAGGTAAGTGGGGACCCCGAGGTATGCTTCTGGCCCTGGACCGAACCTAGCAGCAGGAAGACCAGTATGGGTACCAGGGCTTGGAGTTCTGACTTCAGCAGAATCTAGGCTCCCTGGCAGCCCAGAGGAAGAGCCAGAGGACCCCCATGACTATCTCAGAATACTCCCTTCTCCCTTTGCCCATTTCCTCCACCTGCTCCAGGGCTGGCCAGAAATACAAAAGGCTAACAGAACGGACGCATACCTTTTCCTAAGCAGCACATCCTTACGTCCTCACTTCACCACTACCAACACCACCCTTCCGATTGATCTTATCCCTCTTTCCTCCTCCGTTTTGCCACCAATCCCTCCATACCTCCACTCTCCGCTTCTCGTTCCTCTTTGCTGATTTTCTCCAGAAGGTTTGAGCACATTTTATTCAAGCTCTGGATCTGCTTCTGCAACACACATAAATTTGTGCAGAGATTAGGGCAAGCAAGAAATGATTACGGGGAAGTTTCTTCCTTGGGCTATTCCAGGGGCAACTGAGGGGTAACCAGCTGTGCATCCCTACCATACAGAGGTGGTAATGCCCAGCTTCTCATGATAAAACTCGGGGTGGGGGCAGCAGGGCAGTGACTCAGTCCAACCTGAGCTGCATCAGCACCAATGCGGGCAGCGTCCGTTGTCAGCTGCTTCTCTTGCTCTTCTACCTCAGGGTCAGGCTTGGTTCTCAGATGGTCAGGGACCACCTCATGGCTGAAAACAGGTACCCGTCCTTCAGTCTGCCTCTGTAACACACAGATTTTATTGATCCTACTGTGCACTCCAAGAAGATTCAATCTGGCCTGATATATACATAGTTCCTTCCAAAGGCAAACAGTGCATTTTCAGGGAAAACACAACCTGAGACTAACAATATCTGACTTCCTAAGACACTATCCCCCTCACTCCATCCTTCAGTTCTGTCTTCTCACTCCCCTATCTCTACCAGACCTAAGGATAAACCTCTCTCTGCCACATTTAAATCAAAGATTGAAAGAGAAAAAGTCAGGGACTTCCCTGGTGGTCCAATGGTTAAGACTCCATGCTTTCACTGCAGGGAGCACGGGTTGGATCCCTGGTCGGGGAACTAAGATCCCACATGCCGCGCAGCTCAGCCAAAAAACAACAATGACAACAAAACCAAAAAAAAAAAGAAATAGAAAAAGTCACAAAAGAACATACTTTCTGCTCAAGACAGGTGCTGGAGGAAAAAGGTCTTTGTCTTGGTGACAAATGCCTCAGATTAATTCAGTTTGGGAGTGGCTCTCCCAACTCCAGAAGGACAAAAAGCAAGGGCTCCAAAATGCAGCCCTCGCTTCTTACTGCCACACACTACTGCACATTCAGAACTTCTAGAATAGCCAACCAACCACTGCGCCCTCAGTCCTCATCTAAGAACTTAATTTCCCAAGTTGCACCCCTCTCCTCCTCTTACCATGAGATCTTCATCTCGGTCTGGGGACAACACCAGAGGGATGATGACCTGGTTACGGAACAGTGGTGTCTTTTCATGCTTCAAGACCTTGTTCAGAGTGTTCAACTGTCCAGAGAGCAAGGCAAAGCTGTCCAGGACAGATGGCCTGGTGGTGGAAAGAAGGTGTCAGAATGTTCCCGGTAAAGGAGCCTCAAAGAGGTCCTTCAGACTAGGAATACCCAGACTCACCCCCAAAACACTCATAGCCCTATGGCTGGCCTGGGCAGGAACTAGCCTGGCTCACAGGGATTATGGGGTTAAGAAAGAGGGACACACTTTCAGTTTCTGATACAGATGGAGAAGAAAGGCAGGTCATTACAGCAGGCCCCCCTTATCTGCAGTTTCACTTTCCGAGGTTTCATCTACCCGTGGTCAACCACAGTCCAAAAATATTAAATGGCAAATTCCAGAAAAAAACAATCCATAAGTTTTAAACTGGGCGCTGTTCTGAGCAGCGTGATGAAATCTTGCTTCATCCTGCTCTGTCCCACCCAGGACGTTAATCACCCCTTTGTCCAGCATATCCATGCTGTATACGCTACCCACCCCATTAGTATAGAAAAAAAAAACATAGTATATACAGTGTAGGTTTCAGTACTATCACAATTTCAGGCATCCAAAGAGGGTCTTAGAACTTATCCCCCATAGATTAGGGGGGACTACTATATTTGAAAGGGAGTGAGGACGATGGCAAAATAGGAACCATGGCTACACTATTATCACTAAAACTTCAGAAACTGGGTAAAAGTCTCCTTTCTGGCCTAAAAATAGTATCCACACTTCCAGAGTAGACTGGGCCTAAAAGACTCAGCAACATCCGTGGCAAGAGATCCAGTATGAATACTGTAGTGGGAGGACCCACTGCGGGAAGACGTCCTCCCAGAGAAGTCAAAGGATGAGAATCAAAAGCTAGTGAGAACCTGGGCTGGGAAACTGGGCATCTCTCTACTTCCTTACCCTGGGGGCCCAAAGCCAACTTCAAAGTTAAATGTTGGGAAACCCAACTCTTTCTAAATCAAAAGATGTTTGCAAACTGATAAATGCTTACGTCACTGGAGATGTCCTATCCAGCAGGTGGCCTGGCCCTCCACCCATGGAGCCCTCCCCAACTTGCCCTGGGAACCCTTACCAGGTCAGCCGGTCATACTCATTCTCCAACTTGTAAATGAAACTCCCCAGTGAGTTCTTCAGATCAGCCACTTGACTCAGCAGTGCATCTAATGATGCCTCAAGCTGCTTCTCCTCCCTCTGCACCAATAGGAATAGGTTGGTTACTCAGATGAGTGTGAGGATGACACATACAGAGGAAGGCTGAAAAGCCAGGATGACAGTGTGCGACACCAGTCCAGTGACACAGGATCTCATTGGCATAGGGAGAGCCAGGTTGTTTACTTTCTTTGGTATTAGGGTTACAGACAGCGTCAACCCTTAGACCTTTAAACCCATTCATCTGACCTCAATTCCTCCTACCTACTGATTCCTTTCTCTCATTGCTCCTAATCCAGGCCTGGTTTTTCTCTGTATTAGGTACACTCTATTCTCTCCCACTGAGCAATTTTCACCAGACCTAATGCCTGGGGTTTATTATCTTTTGGGCACCTCTGCAGCATACATACTCTGACTTCCTCTGTCCTAAAACCTGCCGGTGAGTCTAGCCGTTCTTGCCCATGATACAATCTCTGGAAAATCTACCTACACATGAAGGCTCCTCTGAATACCTGCCACTGCCGCCGCCACCACCGCTGCCACCCCCCACCTTCATTTGCCCTCAGTCTTTGCTGCTTCAACCTCCTCCTTGCTAAATTAATCTGCACTCATTTTTTCTCTGTGCCAATATTCCTGTGCCCCTTTCACAAGCTTAGTCAACCTATAAAAACTTACGGAGAGGCTACCAGCTGCAAGAAACTAAGTGACAAATGAAAAACAAAACAAACAAACAAACAAAATGCACATGCCCCTAAGCACTACACAAACTATTTTAAATGCTGGGGGAGGGGGGTCTCCAAAGCATTTCCTTTCCATCTATGGCCTCCAGTTTAATTTCATTTCATCCTTAATTACTATCGGGCACAGACTAGGAAGAATGAAGCAAAACTGTCTGACCAAATCGCCAACGTTTAGGACAGGAGCCTTGATCCTGGGTTCCACCCACGGCCTCAGATTATATTAGTCTGGCTTTTGGCCACCGCGGTCCCACAATTCCTTCCACCCTCGGGCTTCTCTCCAATTACAGATTACCTGTTCTGTCGGCATCCAACAGCGGCCATCCAACAGCCTAGGCCGGGGCCTGAGCCGATCCACCACTTTCTTGAGCCGTTTTCCTTGGACTGCACCTCAACCTTCCCAAATTACAACCTGATCCTTTCCCACACCCTAGCAAGTCAGTGCTGCCTTCTCCCTCCCGACTTAACCGCAGTCTGTCTCCCGTCAGCCGAGCTCCACCCCTATCTCTCATCTGCGCCGCTCCCTCGCCAGTGGGCCTCTGCCCCATCGCGCGTCCCCTTAATCGACGGTCGAGGGCTCTACCCTCTCTTCTCAGCCCCAACTCCTCACTCCCTCCTCCGCCAGCCCACTCTCGGTCCCGATACCCGAAGCTAGCTAGCGGTCACTAGCGCCAACCTGGCCCTCACCTGCATTGCGGCAACAGGGGCGGTGTCAAAGACTTCCTCTTCCGTTTCCCAAGTCAGCCAATCAGAAAGCTCAGGACTCGGCCCTCCCCCTCACTTCCTGTCCCGCCTGTCGCCAGGCCGCCGGGTCAGGGGTCACGAGCGGAGCAGCTTCTCTGGCCCGGGCCGGCGCGGGAGGGCTGTGTGATGGCCTCGGAGCGCCCGGAGCCGGAGGTGAGGGGCGGGCGGGCGCAGCGCTGGGTCCCGAGATCCGAGGGGGAAGGCCCGGCGGCCGGGCGCGGCCGTGGCCTCCTCCGGGTCCGGGGCCGCCGGGCCAGCCCGAAGCCCAGACAATCGTATCTCCTCACCGGCACTTTCCTGGGGGGGCTAGAGAAGGAACTTGTCGCTATTTTGTTTGCCGAAATTTCATCCACGACGCCAACTCTAGGGCTCTCGGGTTCTTTGACCTCGTAATGGTATTAAGAAAACCTGTATTTTGATTTTCCGTTGCAGTTTCAGTGGGCAGCTTTGCCAGTTGCTGCATTTCTTCAAATATTGGAATGGCATAAACAGCATGAATTTAGTTCTATCGCTCATGCTTTTGGAGAGCAACTTTGGTTTCATGATAAAACATTTGACTCAGAGAGAAACCTCGTTCCGGTATTGGCGCTGCCGTGTAATTATCTGTGCAACTTCGGGCAAGTCTTGACTTCCCGGCCTGTTTCCTTCTTCATAAAGTACTTATCATTGGTGTATTGTTAGGGTCACATGCTTTAAATCAGAAAATGCAAATAAAGTATCCGTAAGGTGCTAAGGACCATGCAAGGAACTTTATATACATTGTGTCATTCAAACTTGTGCAAAGGAAGGTGGCAATACCGACTGTCATTTACAGGTAAGAAACTGAGAATCGATAGAAGTACCTTACCCAAGTGCTACTCTCAGCTGGGGTGTAGCAGAGTTTTGGAGTTAGAAGATCTGAGTGTAAAATCTCGGATTTGGAAAGAACAACGTCACTAGGAGAGGGGCCCGGTGTTACAAGAGAATATATGAGTAGATGGGAAGGGTGAGAGATGTGTATAATGATGCAGATGGTTGTCATTACTTATTGAATGCTTACTGTGTGTCAGGGACCATCTCAGCACTTTACCAACATCAGTTAATACTCTGAACCCTACTCAGTAGACAATACTATCATCCCCATTTTTCAGTTGAGGAAACTGAGGCACAGAGATAGATATTAAGAGTAATAAAGTTGCACAGCTAGTAAGTACCAGAGCCAGGACTCCAAAACTGGTGGTCTGCTGTAGATCTTGTGTTCTTAGTCATAATGTTTACAGTATAAATAATAAAGTAGCCACAGGATGGTGAATCTCCAATTCGATGTCACAAGACCCAAGATTAAATATGGTTGTAGGAAACTACCCTATTAAAAAGGATCAGATGTGTCGACAGGGGTGATGGAGTAGCCTACGCATCAGAAATATCATTGAGAAAAACCGATGAAGGAATTTGGAGTATGTTTTGTTATGGGTTAAAATGAGAAGAAATGGAGGGATGTTGTGGTGAAATACAACATACCTTTTAGGCAGGTAGTCTAAAACAGCACTGCATCCAATGCAAGGCATATATGTCAGTTTTCTAGTAGCCACATTTAAAAAGATAAAAAAAAAAAGGTAAAATTAACTTTAATAATATATTTTTCTTTAACCCCATATTTCCAAAACATTATCATTTCAATATGTAATAAATATTAAAAATTATGAGATATTTAACATTCTTTTATTGTACCAAGTCTTTAAAATCCAGAGTGTATTTTACAGCATATCTCACTTTGGACTAGCAACATCTCAAGTGCTCAGTAGCCCCGTATGGTAATGGCTACCATATTGAGCAGTGCAAATCTAAAGGAACTTGGAGTCAAGACATACGCTCCTGGAAGTCTCACTCAGCCAAAAGTTCATTTGTTGAATTCTTGATTTACATTTCTGAAAATTTTATCTCAGAAGGTAAAGGGAGTAAAGAGTTCTGCCCCTGAGCAGAAAAGTGACTGATTGTTAGAGGTTATTACAATTCCAAGAGAGAAATATTGGGCATAGTCAGATTTAAGAAGTCATTCATTCCTCAGATACTTAAATTATTTTATGCTGCTGCTATGGACTCAGAACTGTGCTAATTATCAGGGTGGATACGGAGCAGTGTAAGACACATTCCCTGTTCTAATGGAGTGCACATGTTGAATTATGATAATAAGCACTTCAAAGGAAAAGTACGGAATGAATGAGTGTTTAACAGGGGTTCTTAACCTAATTGTTCAGTGGAGGGGGTGGATCAGAAAGCCTCAGAGGAATGACATTTAAGCCTGAAGAAGGAGTGGAAGGTGGCTGTGAGAAGAGGCAGAGCGCATTACAGGCAGAGGGAACAGTGAAAATGCTGAGGTGAGGAGGAACTGAGAACCTTCAGAGAACTAAGACGAAGCAGCTGCCAGTGTGGGCGCAGTGGCAATGAGAATAGCTAACACGAGTGCTTACTGAGTATCATCTAATACTGGGAAAACCCCTGTGAAATAGACACTGTTGGGACTTCCCTGGCAGTCCAGTGGTTAAGACTAAGCCTTCCAGTGTAGGGGGTGCGGGTGCGGGTTCGATCCCTGGTCGGGGAGCTAAGATCCCACATGCCTCGCGGCCAAAAAACCAAAACATAAAACAGAAGTAATATTATAACAAATTCAATAAAGACTTTAAAGATGGTCCACATCAAAAAAAAAAAAGCACTCTTACTATCCCTGTTTCTCAGATGGGGAAATTAAGGCACAGAGAGTTTAAGTAACTTCACCAAGGCCTTATACTAATAAGCAGCAGAACCAGCGTTTGATCCAAGGCGCTCGAACTCAGGTGGAGGTGGGTGAGAGGGAAGGCTGGTGAAGAAGATTCAGGTTGAAGCCGTGCTAGAGGTTCAGGACTTTGGCATAAGTATAGTGAGTGGTTCAAAGGCATGTGGAGACTACATTATTTTGTGGGATTCTGTTAACAGAAAACAGCACAGGGGTTGGAAAAGTCTCCAGGAATAATTTATACCTTAACCACCAAGGGAGAGGGGCAATGAACAAACAACAAATTAACGAGATGGACAATGTTTGCTTCATCCTGGTATACATGGTATGCAGCACAGTGCCTGATAATGTTTTATTCATCTTGCTATAAATGGTATATAGGCCTCAATAAATGTTCCAAAGAATGATAGGCTTCCTCTATCATTGTTCTGACTCTCCTGATTAATTGCCACAACATCCTTCTGAAGTAGACATTCTTTTCTTTTTTTAAAATTTATTTATTTTATTTATTTATTTTTGGCTGCATTGGGTCTTCGTTGCTGCACGTGGGCTTTTCTCTAGTTGCAGCGAGTGGGAGCTACTCTTCGTTGCGGTGCGCGGGCTTCTCATTGCGGTGGCTTCTCTTGTTGTGGAGCATGGGCTCTAGGCGCATGGGCTTCAGTAGTTGTGGCACTTGGGCTCAGTAGTTGTAGTTCACGGGCTCTAGAGCGCAGGCTCAGTAGTTGTGGCGCACGGGCTTAGTTGCTCCGCGGCATGTGGGATCTTCCCGGACCAGGGCTTGAACCCGTGTCCCCTGCATTGGCAGGCGGATTCCTAACCACTGCGCCACCAAGGAAGTCCCTGAAGTAGACATTCTTATCCACATGTTATAGATGAAGAAACTGAGGCCTGGAGAAACTAACTTGTCCAAGCTCACCTAGATAGCAAGTAGTAGAGCCAGATTTAAATCCAGATCTCTGACTTCAAAACCCTGCTTTCTCTTTGCCAGACTGCTCCAGTGCACTTCAGACTCAGAAGGATTAAGTATCAGGGATTAAAGCTCCATATAAGTGTGGGTGCTGGGAGAACACAACTAATTCAGGGATTCTCAAACAGGAAAGCAGAAGAATCACTTGGGGGAGCTTGTTACGTATAGCTTCCCAAGGTCTCTCAGCTCTTAATTCAGTTGGTCTCGGATGGCGCCCAGGAATCTGCATTTTAACAAGCACCTCAGGTGGTTCTGATGCTGCTGGTCCTTGGATCACACTTGGAAAAATACCATTCTAGCTGCTTTAATTAATTCTTGAGTCTTTAGTTCTGTTAAATCACCTCTTTTTTTTTTTTTAAAGAGCTAAGGGTCTGGCTTTTTTTTTTTTTTAATTATTAGCACCTTTAATTATTATTTATTTATTTATTTATTTTTGGCTGTGTTGGGTCTTCATTTCTATGCGAGGGCTTCCCCCAGCTGCGGCAAGCGGGGGCCACTCTTCATCGCGCTGCGCGGGCCTCTCACTATCGTGGCCTCTCTTGTTGCGGAGCACAGGCTCCAGACGCGCAGGCTCAGTATTTGTGGCTCACAGGGCTAGGTGCTCCGTGGCATGCGGGATCCTCCCAGACCAGGGCTCGAACCCGTGTGCCCTGCATTAGCAGGCAGATTCTCAACCACTGCGCCACCAGGGAAGCCCTAAATCACCTCTTGAATGTGAAGAAAACTAAGAGATGATGTTTGTGAAAATGTAGTTGTTGACTTGGAAGGGTCATGTATGGGGGGAATGTTGCGAGAAAACTCGAGTTAGGAAACGTTCCTGGTTTCAAGACAGTGGATTCTATAAGAACTGATTGGTGAACTAGACTTCAGTTTGGCCTTGAAGAGTCAGTCTGTCATTCAAAATAACCTTCGAAACGAGGTGGAGAAATGGAAGCTGCACAGCAGTGGAATTAAGCAGCCTACTAACAAATAGTGTGAAGAAAATCTTCTAATAGGACAGTGCTTGTTTATATCCTCCATCTGGTGTATTCCCCTTTCCCTCCTCACTAGGCCAACCCTGCTCAGTCTTCAGGGTCACTTTCTCTTAAGACTCTTGCCTGAGTCAGGTTACTTTGTTGCATGCTGTCATAAAACCACATCCTTATCCTTGGCACACTTAGTTTGTATTAATATAGTATTTAGAGTGATTATTTGATTAGTTTTTTCCTCCATTATAGGGTAAATCTTGTGAGGGCAGAGAATGCCAATTTTTGCTTTCCATTGTATCCTTAGGACCTAGCCCAGTGCTAGCATGTATCAGGCTCTCCGTAAATTTGTTGACTGATAAATGAATGCATGCTCACCTTGCCTTTGTCCTCTTGGGACTTGGATGAGGACTTGATGGCATCCTGATCAAATTAGCAGGGAAATTAAGCTGGAAAGAGATCTACTAGAAGACAAAACAGCAGTCAAGCTTCACAATAGAAAATAGGCTGGATTTATCCAATGTAATAGGACGAATTGAATAATTGTGTGTGTCCCAAAAAAGCCAGCTGCATGAGGAGAGAATGGGAGATGTGTCTAAGCTGCAGCAGAAGCGAGAAAGTCAGAGAGGTTTCTCGGGTCAATAGCATGGTAAAGCTTCGCCTGAAGTAAATAGAATCTAGGAGATTCTGAATCTGTGACCTCACCTGGGTATTGTGCTCTCTTCTGGCCCCCACATTTTAAGTTGAAAAGTAGACCATCCAGAGCTCATTTGTAGGCACGTGATCTAAGATATAAAATAGTGAGGGAACTTGAAACCATGCCGTTTGAGATACATGTAAGGAACCTGGAGATGTTTATTATGGAGAATCAAAGACTCAGAACCATCATCAGATGTTTGATAGCTTCTCCTTTGGCAGAGGGTCAGATTTTTCCCTGTGTGGCCCCAGGAGGTAAAACCCAAAGTGAGTTAGATATGTTCAAGAGAACAGATTTCAAGAGCAGGTCAAGGTAATATCAACAAGACAGATTATGGCTCAGTGTGAAGAAATTTCCAACTCTGCCAACTAAGTGGGGGTGAGCCAAAAAAGCTGAAGGGAATGGCTGTGCAGGACTTCCTCCAGACTCAAAGAAGCAGCACCTTGTTACTGCTACTGTGTGCATTTATGTGGCACTTTTAACTTTACAATGTGCTTTCACCCATCACTGGGGTAGGTGGTGGTGTTTTATAGAGGAGGAAACTAAAATTCAAGCCCAGAGTCTCAGCTATCATATCACATTTTCTTTCCATAATACTGTAATTCTGTCTAAAACAAATCTATTAGAGTTTACACTACAACTCCCCTTCCCCCGATTCCAGAATTGTAGAAAAGAAGATAATACCAGTAAAGAACATACTAGTGAAAAAAAACTTGGTAAAAACAACTTTCATGGAGGCAAAGGAAAAGTCCAAACAACAGACTGGGTTAGTTTTTCCATAAAGCAGATGAGGAAGGATGAGAACTCTTGAACAACAAAAGCCAGATGTTGATAAAAATGAAAAATTAGGAATCTCTGGTAAGGTACTAAGAACATAGCTTGAAATAGAGAAGAGAATAAATATAGCTTGCGAGAGCAATTTCCCTCATTCATACATTCATTCAACAAATACTCAGACCCTTAGTGTGTCTTGGCACTGCGCTAGTTGCTAGAGATACAGCAAAGAACAATATAGACAGCCCCTACCTCCCTGGAGCTTCTACACTTGTAGGGGAAACCAACATTAAAAAATACACAAATTCTTCATTATAAACTGTGGTGGATGCGATTAAGAAGTCCAGACTGCTTTGTGAATGCCTAGCAGAGATAACAAACAGTGTAGGGAATCATGGAAAAGTTCATTTATTAAACCCAGAGTGGCCAAGATTTTAGTCCTAGAAGATGAAGTGACCAAGTGTCCCCAGCTGTCCTTACGGTGCTCCCTCCTTTAACCCTGGCTCAATATGGGTCAAAACTCCTTTCCTGGATATTTCCTTGCATAACTGAAACAGGCTGGCACTTGAAAAAAAGTCTTTACTAAGCACCAAAGAAGAACAAAAGGAAAAATGTGGAGAAGAGTGTTAAGATTACCTCACCTTAAGAAGAGTTGTACTGCCTGTGATTCATTTTAAATGCCGCGTTTGCTTTGCTTAGCTTAGAATATATAGTGAATTCACTTATTCAGCAAAATTTTATTGAGCATCCTATTGCCAGGCAATGCGCCAGGCTCTGGGGATAGAGTGATAAACAGAAAGGGCTGCTGAACTGGGATATCCTTCCTATTCTGATAATACTGAGCCCAGCCCTTCCTTTTTTAGATAAGAACCTTGGCAAGGATCCAGCATAGTCAACTTGTAGACGAGAGAGATCACTAATATCATACCCACATCAGTTCAGCCAATCCTGAGGGAGAGGTTGCCTATTGGCATTGAGCGCCGTTGCTCCTTCTCTGAGAAAGCCAAAGCCCAATACAAATGAATATATTTTATGGTGTTTATTGGTGCTCTAATCATACATATGGAAGCCATCAGGCCTTGAATTTCTTATAAGGGTGTTGACAAAATACCAATGAAAAGTTAATGTTAAATGTTTTACAGTACAATATGTAAGTATACCCAAGTTAATAGACTAACACTGTGGGAAAGAAATTAGGCAATCTGGCAGAATTTTCGAAATGTTAATCAGGGAGAAGACTGTCTTTTCTATTTATTTATTTATGGGAGTATCTCCTCCTGAGACCAAGGATCAGAGAAAGAGAGGGCAGGTAATTGCTGCAGTTTCCTTCTTTGCCAGTAGACCCCTTTTGTCTTTTTAGGAGTTTGGCAATAAGAGCGTTCAGTTTGATGGGACCTTTTGAGGGGGATGATGGTTAGAAATGATGGGAAATAACTATATCTGATTTCTCTAGCTAACAGAAATCATCCTGCAACTTACTGGTTTCTGATGTTGCCTTAGTCATCCTTGACACCTTGTTTTTTTTGTTTTTTTTTTGGTTACTTTCCTCCCTACTTCAGTTAATCACCGGTTCTTGTCCATCTTATTCTAAAGATTCCTTAAAGTACAATTGAGCTCACTTCACTTGCTCACTTGTCTTGAAGGTTAGTTCAACTGACTTTTCCAAGACTCTCTCAGTGAAAGGCAGTGCTGGTTTTACATTCTAGCACAACTACTTGTCTCTTCAGGAACAGTCTCAAACAGTTCACAGAATGGCTACTTTGAGTAGCTCTGGTCTAGGCCATTGTCATCTCCCCTGGTTGTTAGGGGATCTTTCTAAATCATGTGGTAGCCAGATGGAATTTTTTTGAATGCAGATATAATAGTACTGCCCTGCTGAAAAAAGAGTTTGGTAGCTTGACCTAACTCTTGGATAAAATCCAAAATCCTAGCCAGGGCCTGCCTCAGGCCAGTGCAGGGAAACAGTACAACAGAGAGTAGTATTTCCCAAAATGTGATTTTAGGTGGTGTAGAGACAAAACACAAAATAATACTAAATCACATCATATTGATGTTTAAATTGTCTTTCTGATTATGTCAAAGCATCCTTTCTATTTATAAACCCCCATTGTGTTCCTTCTTGTAACCACTTTAAATCTTTTCTGCTCTTAAGTCCCCAGTTTGATCCAGTTGTCACACTCAGTAGATGGGTTTTGCAGCTCATCAAGCCTGGGTTTGACTTCTGACCCTATGCCTACGAATTCTGCTAAGTCACTTAACTTTTTTGGACCTCAGCTTTCTTCTATTAAATGTTTTGTGTGAAGACTGAATGCAGTTACTTAGGTAAAGAGCCTAGTATTGGGCCTGGTAATAACCTGTAATAATTAACTTCTATTATATTCTTATAAGTGCCATGCACTGTGCTGAGTGCTTCATATGCACGGTTTCCCTTCATCTGCAGAACAGCACAATTAGATTGGTATTAGGATTTATCTCCATTTTACAAATGAGGACACTGAGGCTTAAATAGTTTGAGTGCCTTTTCCACAGTCTCACAGCTAATAAGAGGCTGAATTGGGATTCAAACCCAGGCTGTTTGAATCTGAAATTCTTGTACTTAACTTTTACAGTGTACTATTGAATGTATTTTAGGTGCTCAATAAATATGAGTTCCTTCCATCTTCTTCCTTCTCCTCTCATCCATGCCATTTCCTAATATCTGTTTCTGTACCTCTTTATGCTTGCCTTCTGAAGAAGAAAGTCTTCCTTCATCTTTAGTCATTGCATCTCTGCTCTCCACACTCTTCTCCGACATCAGGCACCCTTCATTATTGCTTTTCCAGGACTTTTTCCATCTCTTCTCCATGCATATTTCCCCATTATTGAAAAAAAAAACTTCACTTCCTTTCAACATCCCGTTTCTCAACAGGGAGTCACTGACTTCTGCTCACTTCCTCACAGCCTGTCATTTCCTCCTCACTAGGAACACCGGAGGAGAAATTTGCAGTTTGTCTAAACAGGAGGAGAGTAATCTTTTCATCTGAGGCAAGAGTAAGGGGGTAAAGGAATGTTAGAGAAACATTGGGGGAATTCAGACCAGTTGACCCTTATTTTCTCTGCGAAACAGTAGGCAAATTTATCTGCCAGGACGGCGGGGGTTGAGAGATTGGAAAACCTGAGGGGAATAAGGAAAGGTAACTGACCAGGGAGAAATAAAAGGATTGGCAAAGGCCACTAGAAGTGGCACCACTGGCAAGGTGACAAGTTTCTTTCTGTCAAAGTACAGCTGGTGTGGTATTTGTGTGGATAAGGAAGAAAGTCAAATTCATCCTGAGTCAAGATTTAGCTGGGCTTGTGTAGTGACAGGTGAGGACACGGGCAAAGGACCTGACACTTGTTAGGACACAGTTGAACCGACTGCCTATGAGGCAGTGGAAGGAAGGAACTAGAGCGTTGACAGCTGAGAAGGGTGGGGGTGGGAGACTGTGACTCTCAGAAGTTGGGCTTTGAGGTCTTTAGTAGGCTTGCCATTCACCCAGTGAAGATCCTTTAGTGCCTGCTGTTGTCAAGGCTTATTAGGGGGAAGTGCCAGGCATTATTGTCTGCTCTGTTTTAAGCAATTTGCTAAGCACAGGGACACAAAAATAGAGCAAGACACAATCCCCACCCTCAAAGAACTTAGAGTTTATAGGAGAAACTCACATATCTGTTGAAATGTGCAAAGGTCACTTGGTCTACATAGAGGTCTTTATAGGGGGAATGGGAGCCAAGAGTTGAGAACTGAATCCTTGGGAAGCCCTTGCACTGAGGTGGGGGTAAACGTTTCACTTCTGCTGCCTTGCCTCTCACTAATGGATTCTGAGCTCTTTGGACAAGTTACTTGCACCATGATCTATATGTACTAGGAACTAGTGAATTTTTATGGATTTATTAAATGTCTCTTTGTCCCCAGGTGGAAGAAGCTGGGCAGGTGTTCCTGTTGATGAAAAAGGATTATCGAATATCCCGAAATGTTCGCCTGGCTTGGTTCCTCAATCACCTGCATCAGACTGTGCAGGCCACACCCCAGGAGCTGCTGGTGAGGCCCAGAGACACACAGGATGTGAAGGGCTAGCCCTGAGGATCTGTCTTTTTAGGAGGGTGCTGGAAACACACAGGAGGGGAGACTAACTCTGAGGGGTCTGACTCTAGGAGGGGCAAGTGACTTTGCCCACAAGATGATTCCCCAGGGGAAATCTTGTTTAATTGTTTTTCCAGCTCGGAAGAGTGCTTGGTTGGGTTGCAGAAGGTAGAACCAATGGTGTGTCATTTTGGATATGGAAGTCAGGTCCTGGAAAGAAAGGGGTGACTTCCTGACTCTTCCCTTTCCTCCCCATCCTAATTGTCAGCTTCAGTCTGAGCAGGAGTTGGAAGTCCTCAGTGTCCTGCCTCCTGGGTGGCAGCCAGATGAACCGGTGGTCCCCAGGCCATTCCTCCTTGTACCATCCACCCGGGTCACCTTCCTGGCCTGGCAGTATCGGTTTGTCATTGAGCTGGACCTCAGCCCATCTACTGGCATTGTGGTAAGGGGTTGGTTGAGGGGAGACAGTGGGAAGAAAGGATTGGGTGGGAAGTGAGGAGAAGAGGAGGGGCCTGGGATAAGTGAAGAATGATCCCACAATGATACCATTTTGGAAAGGAGACAGGTTTCCTTTACACAATGGAAGGAGTGGTGGGTGTTTGAAGACAGATCCCATTCATCTGTGGCACTGTATTTGGATGTGTGATCAACCTCAAGAGTCTCACTGACCCATGGAAGCTGCTTGTTTCTGCCCTCTGCTCAGGGCTGCCTTTGGTTACCCTTGAGAGACCTTTCTCTGCATTGCCCTCAGGATGATTCCACAGGGGAGATCTTGTTTGATGAAGTTTTCCATGCCCTCTCCCGCTGCCTAGGCGGGCTGCTCCGGCCCTTCCGAGTGCCTGGATCTTGCATCGACTTCCAACCTGAGATCTACGTCACTATCCAGGCCTACTCCTCAATCATTGGCTTGCAGTCCCACCAGGTATTGCATCCTTTCTTCAAGTTTGTATCCTCAGACCTAATTTCGGATAGTCCACTGACCAAGTCCTTATCCTGTCTCCACTCTCCGTGCCCAAAGTCCCCAGCTCTCCTCGAACCTGTTCCTAGTAATCTCTGTGAGTCTCTCTCCTCTTAAGAAGCATCCATTGCTCTGGTCTTAAAGGGCCTTCCCATAGCATTAGGTGAGTTGGCATTGACTGGACAAATGCCCCTCTCATTCCTCCTCTAAGTCTCTGGTTCTGGCCACTGAATGACTGTTTTCTCTCCCCCGCTCCCTTTAGTTCCATCAGAAGGTTAGCTAATGTCCTAACTCCTTGCACTACCAGCAGGAGAAACAAAGACCCAGAAACATAATTTCTTCCAAGGACAGAGGAGGGTCATTTTTCTCCTAGAGCCCTGTGAACTGTTGGGTGTAATGCTGACTACACAGATAATTACAGGGCTTATCCAGCACCCAAGCAGGCCATCAGAAGGCACTCCTTTTTGGAGAATGGCCAAGTCTGTTACTGGAATATCTGTATTGGGCTTAGATAAGCATTGGTCCAGTTTCCCTTCATCTACTCTTAACCACCCTCAACTCACTGGTAGAGGCTTACCCTGAAATTGTCCCTGATGGCTTCATTGTCACCTTAGCTATCAAACTGGCTTTGAGAGAAGGGGATGCAAGGAACAGTATCTGAGGGGCTGAAATATACACAAGGCAATTGGTACATGCCTGGATCCCAGCCCTCTGCCCTGGTTTAAAGTGTTCTCCTAGTGCAGGTGTTAGGACTGTTGGTTGTGGGCTACATCCCCAGACTTTGCAGGTGCTCACAGTCAAGGCGGGAAAAGCTTGGATATTAGGTAATCACTCAACACTTGGTTCACTTTGACAAACACTTACTAAAGCCTGACTGGGCTAGGTCCTGGAGACACAGATGAATCAGACCCTGTCCCTATCCTGATGGGAGGGGTTGAGAGTTAGTTGTGGAGACAGATATTAAAGGGGGTAATTTCAGTTGAATGTGATAAAGACACTGGTAAGTTTTGACTCGTGCTATGGGAGCACCCAGCCAAGCCTGGGGCAGCAACAGGAGAGACTTTTGGACAAAGAGGCATTTGAACTGAATCTTGAAGGATGAATTGATGTTAACTAATCAAAGAAGAGGAAATGAGCTTTCCAGGCAGAGGGGCCAGCAAAAGCAAAGACACAGAGCTGTGAAACTGTGCTCTCAGACAGGGGTTCTAGGGAACTACATGTTACTCAGTTGGACACAAGGAAGTTTGAATGATGGGGGAAGGTTAGGGGGTTGGTAAAGGGGAGACTGGAGAGATAAGTGGGGGCAGAATTATGAAAGGCCTTGAATGTCATGGCTAAGAACTTGTACTTTATTCTGTAGGGGAGTTTAGTGTGGTGGTGAAGAGCACTGGATCTGTAATAACAGTGCCTTATGTGCTTCCTGGCTATACCACTTACTGGCTGTGTGCTCTTATGCAAGTTACTTAACCTCTCTGTGCATCTGGGTCTTTTCTCCAAAATGGGGATGTCAACAGTACCAGTATTGCATGGTGATTGAATTAATACATGTCAAGCATTTAAAACAGTGCCTGCCACATAGAAAACATGCAAATGTTAGCTGTTAGAACTATTAGCCATGGGTAGAGAACCACTGGAGGTTTGGAATGTCAGTGACAGGATCAGATGCGTACACTAGGAAGATCACACTTGTTTGTGGCCGGTGAGATAGATGGATGGGGGGCAAATTCTGGATTGGGGAGAACAGGCAGAAGAATATTGCAGCATGGGAAAGGAGATAAGTCCTGAATGAGGACAGCAGCTGTGGAGAAGACAAGGACTGAGAACTTAGGTAAGCCTCCAGGGCCACTTGCCACTAAGTCAGCTAAGAAGTCAGACAGCTTCCTCACTGTCTCTGTAGCTCCCTCAAGATGCATCCTGCTGTTTTTCAAAACAAACAAACAAACAAACAAACAAAAAGTCACGTTTATAATACATGCCCAGTGAAGGAGATTTAAAAAATACGTAAAATATAAAAAACTCACAAAACTCACTTATAATAACCACCCATAAATAACTGCTCTTGACATGTTGTGGACTGTGTTTCTTCTCTTTGAGTTTGTGTTTACTTCCCTCACCACCACCCCTCCATCCAGAGAGAGGAGAAACATCAGGCTCATTCTAAACACACAGTTTTACATCCTGCTTTTTTAACGTATGATATGGGCATTTTTCCGTGTCACTAAATATTTTTGAAAACAATTTTTAATGACCACTTGTCTTAATATTTTATCATATTTTGTCGTTATATATTTAGCCATACCTTTACTGTTGGACCCTTAGGTTGACCCAGTTTTCACTCTTCTAAACAATACAGCTCTGAGCATCTTTCTCACCTTTTCACAGCCCCAGTTCCCACTATTCCTCTGATTCTGTTTCTCTTCTCACAGTCAGGCCTTTAGTGGTCCAGAGTCCCGCTCTGCCCTCTTCTGGCTGTCCCCACCCACTCACCTGAATAGAGAGAAGAAGTAGCTGTTGCACGGGAGGGCAGGGGTTGGGGAGAAGTGGGCAGGTTGTAGGAGTCTGATGGGGGCAGGGAGAGAGGAGAGATCCCGAGGGCCACCACAGGGACCACCAGGCCTTTATAAAATTTTTAGGATGGGGACACTTATTTATGTCGAGAGTAGAAGGAAGGAAACCCCATGGAGAGAGAATGAAGCTATTAGATAAAAGATCCAAGAGTGGATGGAACGATTAGCTTTAGGGAGAAAAAGGAGGAAGAGGAATCTTTTCTTCTGAGCCTGAAAGGAAGAACTAGAACACAGATAGATATAAACATCTAGCAAACACTGAGGACATTTTCGATGGGTTGGAGAGTAGTACACCCTCAGGGTTGGGGTGAGTGGGTAGTTCCTGTTGACTTGTTTCCTTTCTCTGTGAAGAGGGGGGTGGGAATTATCTGCTGAGGGTAAAAGGAAAGAAGGAGCATTCACTGGGGGAATAAGATTTTGAGCTTAAAAAAGAGAAAAGGTCCAGAACAGCTTCTGTGTGCAGTGCTTAGAAATCAACAAGAATAAGAAAGTACGAGTCAATGAAAAAGGCTTTGCCTGGCCAGATAGGGCAGCTTATAGACAATGTTCTGGAGGCCAAGGTGGAGGAAACTGGAAGATCTTACAGTGCCTCCATGCTTGGGGAAGCCCAGTGTGGAGAATAAATAGGGAGACCAGAGGGGTACTGCCCAGTGTCCCCCTGACCTTCATGTCTTGCTCTTTCCACTGTGCTTCTCAGGTGCTGGTCCAGGGCTGCCTTTTGGACCCTTCCCAGCGGGAGGTGTTCCTGCAGCAGGTGTATGAGCAGCTCTGTCTCTTTGAGGATAAGGTGGCCACCATGCTGCAGCAGCAGTATGATTCCCAGAGCCAGGTATGTGGGAGAGAAAGTGGGTAGAGGTCACTTAGAAAGAGGAGCTGTTAAGGGACAGAGAGGAGAGAGGAAGGACAAGCCAAATATTATAGAGGGAGAAGACAGCAGAAAAAAAGGACTGAAAGCCAGGGACAGAGGGAGCCAAGGAAAGAAGTGCTAGTGAGTGCACACAACAGGTTTCCTGTTGAAGAGGGCTCGGATACACTCCCCAAGACACACGTTCTTGCTGGGAGAAAATGTGAAGGCCATTTGCTTGTGTTTTTTCAGTCTTGGATCTTCTCCCCCAGTGGCTCTGAGAAGGTGATCATGGGTGACTTTGATCTCTAGTATTTTGTACAATCAGCGATAAAGCTGCTTGGGCTCACTACAGTGCACTCTCTCGTTCCTTTAGATATCCTAGAAGTAGCCAGGCAGATAGCAGTTCTATATGTCTGAAGACTTAATCTGATTGATGTGTAAGATATTTCATAATGGCGATGGGAAAAATATGGGAAAGGGGCCTTATTGGCAAAAGGTGGGGAAGCCCTGCTCCAGTACAGTGTGGTGCTGGTGCTTCATCTGGTGCTGGACTCCCTGCCCATCTGAGGGTCAGTATCCAAGCACACATTAGGGGAGGGAGCATAGTCAGGACTTGGCCACACAGTAGGGGAATTGGGGTCCTCACAGGATTAGGCCCATCTGGCCTGGGCAGTGCTGGGCTATAAATTCTGGTTTTGCTGTGGATGGGGCAGCAGTGCCATCTGTCCCATTCTATCTTTTCTGTAACTTGAGCCAGGCAGAGGACCAGTCTCCAGACTCAGGGGAGCCCCCAGGCCGGAAAGTGGGAGTCTCCATGGTGACAGCTGATCTTGGACTGGTCAGTATGATCCGTCAGGGCATCTTGGCACTGCAGTTGCTGCCGTCAAACTCTAGTGCAGGTCAGTAGAAGGAATGTTGGTGGGATTGGGGAAAAGGAGGAATACAGGAAGGGAAGGGGGCATTATCGGCAAAGATAGAGGTTCCAGGGGATCAGTGGGCCCCAGGGAAGAGTGTCTGTTTCCTTGTTTGTAAAAGGTAAGTGTTTCTTAGTGTATATCTCAAGTACCCCCTTCTCTGACAACTGTCATGGACCCTAGTGGGAAGGAGTAGAGCACCAAGGTCGTCACTTAGGAGGAAGTTGGGATCCAGCCCTCAAGAGGAAGGAACAGGAGGAAAGGAGAGAAGGAAAGGTGCTGGAGGATTATAAAACACATTGGTTGGTGGACACTGAGGCCCCGTCCATCAGATGCCTCCCCGTGACTTTGATCAGGCCAGAGTCCCCAGGTCTGAGTCTGATGCTTCCTGCTGCAGGTATCATTGTGATCACAGATGGGGTGACCAGTGTCCCTGATGTTGCTGTCTGTGAGACGTTGCTGAACCAGCTTCGCAGTGGCACTGTGGCTTGTTCCTTTGTGCAGGTGAGGACTTTCTGGGAAGGAGGAGAGGGAGGTGTCGTATATCACAAGGTGGGATGTGGCTGGTTACTTTCTTGCAGGCAATGATTTCCCAGGTAAAGCCAATGACATAGTTCTGGAGGGTGGGGGGGACATCATGTCTAGAACAGGGTGGGTACTGTGGTGGGAGAGGACTCTCATCTTTGTCCTCTTTCCTTAGGATGTGAGAGGCAGCATGTTACAGTAAGAAGAATGCAGAATTTGCAGTCTGGCAGTCAGTTCCAGTCCCACCTCTCTTATTAGATTAATTATTACTGTTTTGGTTGCAAGGGTCAGAAAACCCAGCTCAAACTGGCTTAAGCAGAGGAGAGAGTAGGTATATTCAGGGACCTGCAGCCAGTTTGGATTGACAGACTATAGGATAGGAGGCAGAGAGCTGTGGGAAACAAGGCTGAAGGGTAGGCATGGGCCAAGCATGGAAAGCCGCTTCTGCTGTGTTAGGCATTCCAGCATAATTCTGCGGGTGATGCAGATATATGGAAGGAAAACCACTAGCTAGGTGTATGTTTTATAAAGGTCACTCTTGTTGCTGGGGGAAGGGCAGGAGAGAAGGCAAGGAGGCTGTTAATTGCAGTGGTCAGGTGAGAGAGGATCAGGGTTTAAACTGGGGGAATTCAGGGTAAGAGAGAAGGTGGTAGGATTGAGGAAATGAAGCGGTAGAGTCAACATAACTTATGATCAGCAGAATGTAAGGGGTGAGCAAGAGAGAGGGGCTAAGGATGTCTCCAAGTTTCTGACTTCACTGATGACTGTGTATCTGGCAGAGCAAACAGAGAGCAGCAGTTGGGGTGGAGTGAGGACAGGACGATGAATCCAGGTGTGCGCATGTTGTGTTTGAGGTGCCTGTGGGTCAACAGGGTAGCTGTAAAGCATCACCTCTGGAGTTAGGCATGCCTGGCCGGCATCCTGGCTTCACTTACTGGCTGTGTGACATGGGGCACATCACTGTCACTTCTTGGTTGGATTCATTTGTAAATGGGTGAGATGATGCATTTAAAGGGCTTAGCATAATGCATAATTACGTAATAAATGACTGCCCTTCATAGCAGTTAGCAGTTGGATATGCAGATCGGATACTCAAGAGACAGCACTAGCTGAGAGATAGCAAGTTAGGATTTGGCAGTCGACACATGGTGTTTGAGAAGGGAGGAGGGTCCCCAAAGAACCTGGGGGCCACCGGTGTTCAAAGATCTTTCATAGGAAGAGGGCCCAGCAAAGAATGAAGGGAAATCATCAGACAAGAACCGGGAGCTCTGGTGTCAAAAATTTCAGAGTTTGGGGGAAAAAAGGAGAACTTAACAGCATGGGATGCAGCAGAGAGATCATGTAAAATGAGGAATGAAAAGTACCCTTTGGGAGATCAGCTTGGTGCTTTGTGACCACCTAGAGGGGCAGGATAGGGAGGGTGGGAGGGAGATGCAAGAGGGAGGGGATATGGGGATATATGTATATGTATAGCTGATTCACTATATTATACAGCAGAAACTAACACACCATTGTAAAGCAATTATACTCCAATAAAGTTGTTAAAAAAAAAAAAAAAAAGAAAAGTGCCCTTTGGGTTTGGCGATTAGGAGGTGGTTATGGGGATTTTTTCCAGGCCATTTCAGTGAAGAGGCGGCGAGGGAAATGATTGCAGTGGATTGAAGAGTGGATAGAAGAGAAGGAAGTAGAGAAAAGTGTTGACACGCAGAATTTGGTTGTTCAGATCAAGTGGGGAGCGAGAGAGAGAATGGCAGCCAGAGGGGAGTACAGGGTGGAAGGAGAGGGGTGTTCTGCTTTGTTCTGTGTTTTAAGCTAGAGACTTCAGCATGTTTCCAAGGAGCTGTGATGAAGCAGAGTTTGAAAATAAGGGAAAGGAAAGGAAGCCGGATGGAGTAAAGTCCCTAAATTGACAGGAGGGCATTGGCTCAAGAAACAGATGGAGGGACTCTTTAGAAGCAGGAGAGTGTCACTTCTTCTTTGAGACTGGATAGAAGTGAAGATGTAGATAAATTCTGCCAAGGGGGCCTCTGATTTCTCTCCAAAGTAGAAGGTGAGGATGTGTACTGGAGGGAGGGAGGGAGGGAGGCAGAGCTGGGAAGGAGGAGCGGCACTGAGGACAGCCCTGAAGGACTAGCTGGGTTGGGTGTCGTATGTTTTGATGTGGTGCCAACCTACACAACTATGCAGGTTTTTTTTCCATTTGGGATTCATTGGGATCTCATTTGGAATCTGGGTATAGAACTTGTGATCCTAGTTGGGGTTTTCAGGTGGAAGCAGAGAAAAGGTGAAGACAGCCAGGGAGTTGAGAATGATGCATAAGAAGTTGCTTGACCATGGGGTCCAGGCTGGGTTGAGAAAGGAGGGCCAGGAGAACGTGGATAGATTTGAAAAGAGTAGAGGTTCAAGGCCTGGGAGGCTTAATGAAGTCAAAGAGCAGCAGGAGGAGGATGGAAGGAACCTAAAAATGGGACAAAGTTGTGTGTAATCAGTCAGATGTGGCAATTGAATTTGCAAAGAGGAAGTAGTTCCAGGTGAAGCCCAGGGCCAATGTGTAGTCAGAGGGCAGATGAGTGGAATAAGGTTCCTGGTGATAAGGGTTAAGGAGCAGAGAGGCCAGGGAATTGAATGAACCATCTAGAGTACATCTGCAAAGGGCCAACTAGTAAACATTTTATTTTTAATATAAATTTATTTATTTATTTATTTTTGGCTGCGTTGGGTCTTCGTTGCTGCACGCGGGCTTTCTCTAGTTGCGACTAGCGGGGGCTACTCTTCGTTGCGGTGCACAGACTTTGCATTGTGGTGGCTTCTCTTGTTGCGGAGCATGGACTCTAGGCATGTGGGCTTCAGTAGTTTTGGCTCGCGGGCTCTAGAGCACAGGCTCAGTAGTTGTGGCGCAGCGCTTTGTTGCTCCACGGCATGTGGGATCTTCCCGGACCAGGGATCGAACCTGTGTCCCTTGCGTTGGCAGGCAGATTCTCAACCACTGCACCACCAGGGAAGTCCCCCAACTAGTAAACATTTTAAGCTTTGTGGGCCATGTGGTTGTCACAACTACTCAGCTGTGCTCTTATAGCCTGAAAGGAGGCACAGACGATAAGAAAATGTATGGGCATGGCTGTGTTCCAATAAAACTTTATTTATTTATTTATTTATTTTACTTATTTTATTTATTTATCTTTTTGGCTACGTTGGGTCTTTGCTGCTGCATGCGGGCTTTCCCTAGTTGTGGCAAGCACGGGCTACTCTTCGTTGCGGTGCGTGGTCTTCTCATTGAGGTGACTTCTCTTGTTGCAGAGCATGGGCTCTAGGTGTGCGGGCTTCCATAGTTGTGGCATGCAGGCCCAGCAATTGTGGCTTGCAGGCTCTAGAGCGCAGGCTCAATAGTTGTGGCACACGGGCTTAGTTGCTCTGCGGCATGTGGGATCTTCCAGGACCAGGCCCGAACCCGTGTCCCCTGCATTGGCAGGCAGATTCTTAACCACTGTGCCACCAGGGAAGTCCCAATAAAACTTTATTTACAAAAATAGATGATAGGCTAGATTTGACCACAGGTTATATGTTGTTTGCCAATCTCCAATCTTTAGGCTTGGTGCTGAAAATATGGTCCACAGTCCAGCAGCCTTGGCATCACCAGGGAGCTTATTAGAAATGCAAAATCTCAGGCCCCAGCCCAGACCTACTGCATTTTAACAAAATCCCCAGGTGTTTTGTGTGCACCCTAAAGTTTGAGAAGCACTTTGTTAGACACTGTAGTCTTGAGATGATGACAGGAATCCAATGAACCAGTGGCCAAAATCTTTAGTGAATGGGGGCAGGCTGGTATTTGAGGTGGAGCAAGAGGGGTGTGGCTAGATGGCACGGGCTTCAGACAGAAGGGCTCAGGGAAGGAAAGCTGCAGAGCAGTGGTCTGTCTTGGGAGAACACTGGCCCACTTCCCACCGTGTGGGTCAGGGACGGGAGCAGCCACCCAGCCTGGTGCCTCTTTTGGAGCTAGGTCTCTAATTGCTCACTTTCTTCAGGTAGGAGGAGTTTATTCTTACGACTGTAGTTTTGGCCATGTGCCCAACGTGGAACTGATGAAGTTCATCGCGATGGCAACATTTGGCTCCTACCTGTCCACTTGTCCTGAGCCTGAGCCAGGCAACCTGGGCCTGACTGTCTACCACCGGGCGTTTCTCCTCTACTCCTTCCTGCGCAGTGGGGAAGCCCTGAACCCTGAATATTACTGCGGTGAGTGACAGACTGGGGCAGGTGTGGGAACAGGGGAATATAATGTGGACCTAGAGATGACGCAGGAATCCATCTAGGGCTTGGGTCCCCGGGGCACTAGCAGTGTAACTGGGGCTGACGGCTTTGGCACTGTTCTCTCGCGACTCAGTGTAGCCTCTGCTCCTGTGCCTCTGTCAGCTAACAGATAAAACACTTTCCCCTTCCCCATCCTCACTGGTCTTCTAGGCTCTCAGCACCGCCTGTTTAATGAGCACCTGGTCTCTGCAAGCAGCAATCCTGCCTTGGCCCTGCGCCGGAAAAAGCACACTGAGAAGGAGGTGCCGGCTGACTTGGTCAGCACCGTGTCTGTGCGGCTTCGAGAGGGCTACAGTGTCCGAGAGGTCACACTGGCCAAAGGTAAGGGTTTAGACCCTGCTGTATCCCACAAGTCTGAACAAAGCAGAAGACACACATGTACCGTGCATGAGAGGGTGTCTCAGTGACAGATTCTGCCTGTCATTTGAGACAAGTGGGTTCTGAGTTGCCTTCAGGGCTTAGTTCTCATAGCATTTAGCTTCCCAATTCCATCTCCTTTTGCCCCAGGTGAGTCCGCTGAGGATGGTGTGGTGTCCTGAACTTAGCTTTGTTTTCAGATGACTCCTACAAACTTCAGTTTGTGTCAGTTGGCAGGCTCTGGGCCTGCATTCTGTGGAACCACGCTTGGAACCTTTGGCCAGGCTAGAGTTCCATGTGGTAGGTGGGGTTTCGGATAGGACTCAGTCCCAGGCCTGGAGTCCCATGCCCTCCTGCCCTAACCAGCCCTCCTGCTTCCCCTGAAGGAGGGTCCCAGCTGGAGGTGAAGCTGGTGTTGCTGTGGAAACACAACATGCGCATCGAGTATGTGGCTGTGGCACCCTGGCCCCTGGAGCCTGAGGGCCCTCGAGGCACCCGGGTGGAAGTGACAATGGAAGGTGGCTATGACATCCTGCATGATGTGTCCTGTGCGCTAAGGCAACCCATTCGCTCGCTGTATCGGACCCACGTTATCCGGCGGTTCTGGAACACACTGCAGAGGTGAGAGAGGTCACCGCTCAGTGAGGGATGCCCCATTTGTTGTGTGGAGGGACAGATTTGTGAAACTGGGGGCTAGAGAGGGTCACCCCGAGTACTAAGCTTGTGTCCAGGGCCCCCTGTGCCCCTGGGGCTCCCCTCCTCTGACTCACCAGAGTCCGGTGAGGCTCAGGGTTGGCACTTGTTCTGCAGCATTAATCAGACGGACCAGATGCTAGCCCACCTTCAGTCCTTCTCCTCAGTCCCGGAACATTTCACGCTTCCCGACAGCACCAAGAGCGGAGTGCCTCTCTTCTACATCCCGCCCGGCTCCACCACCCCGGTGAGGGGCCCCAACGCTCACTCTCCCCATCTTGTGCCCACCCAGACTTGGATTGGCACTGCATCTAGAGCCCAGAACCACGTTCGTTTTCCTCTCCTCTCAAATCTGAGGCCCCCAAACCAGGACCCTAAGCTTCAGCCTTGAGAGCCCCCTCCCTCCTTCCACGCCCCCAGGGGAAGGAAGGGTCTATAGAGAGAGGCTGTCCTCAGCAGACCACGGGTGTCAGAGGTAAAGACTTGCAGAATGTCTAGGTGGTTGTCTCCCAGCCGGCTGCGAGCCCCCTTGCCCGTCTCCATGTGGCATACTCTGGCTTCCCCCCGCACCTTCAGCCAACCACCGTGAACTGTGCACTTCCTGAAGACCATGGCTCCCTTTGTCCTGTGCTTTCTCCACACTCAGCCCTGGCTGTCAGCCTAGCACTGACAAGCAGGGGGCTTATGCTAGCAAATAATGGCCTCATCCTGGGGTCCTGCCATCACTCAGCGGCTTTCCTCCAAAGTCAGTGATGGAAGTTCCCTCCTTTGCCTGGATTCAGCTTTAAAGGGCTACACAGCCTGTCCCTGGGCTCGTTCATCCTAATCCAGCCCTCGTATTGGAGGCCATTTTTGCCTCTGTCCCAGGCTGGGCCATGGGTTCCTTTAGCCTTAACCAGTGCCACCTCTGACCCCCTGAGCCCCACGGCTCTGTTTGCTGCGTGGAGGTTATTCATGAATGCTCCTATAGGGCTGTCCTTCCTGTCCGCAGGTGCTCTCCCTTCAGCACAGTGGTTCCGACTCCTCCCACGCCCAGTTCGCTGCCTACTGGAAACCAGTGCTGTCCATGGACGCTAACTCATGGCAGCGTTGGCTGCACATGCATCGCCTGGTGCTAATCCTGGAACATGACACGTGGGTATCCGCCATAGTTGGGCCATCTATGCTCCCAAGGTGGGGTGGAGGGGCTGGGGCGAGGGGACAGGGAGTGATGGAGAAGGGAAGCAGCAGATGAGCCCGTACCGACGTTGGCTAAGGTAACTCCAAGCCGTCCTAGCCCTCCTGCTCATGAGCCTTCAGATCCTCAGACAGGGCCTAGCAGAGAGACGTAGCAGTCTGTTCTTCTGCCCCACGACTGGGGCTGGGAGGGCTGCCCTCTCTCCACACCCTCTTCCCAGGCCAATCCCCAAGCACCTGCACACCCCGGGCAGCAATGGCCGCTACAGCACCGTCCAGTGCAGGATCTCACACTCCTCGCTGACCTCCCTGCTCCGTGACTGGAGCAGCTTCGTGCTAGTCGAGGGCTATTCCTATGTGAAGCTGCTCTCCAGGTGGGCAAAGTGATGTCCCCTCACTCCTCCCCCTCCCCGTCATCCCACGTCTCTTCCTCTCACCCCAAACCCTCTCCCTCCTACCTCCTAAACCCATCTTCTCCCAGCCAAGGGCTGCTCACGGACTCCCTCCCGTTTCTCCCCAGTGCCCCAGACCAGCCCCCCTCCTCCTTCTACATGATCCGCATCATTTCCAAGGCCCCGTGCATGGTGCTCCGCCTGGGTTTCCCCATCGGCACGCCAGCACAGGCTCGGCACAAGGTGAGCTGGGCCCCGACTCACTCCCAGCCCAGGGAGCCCTGGAATGTTGACTAGCTCTTTCTCCCCAGACCCCCCAGGGCCAGGGCCAGTAGAGGGAGGAGCCCCCAGACCAAGTAAGGCTTGGGGTACAAGGATTTCTCACCTTGCCTATGGGCCCCTTCTCCACATCTGTAGGAGACGGGAGTAGGAGGGTCTGATCACATTTTTCCCTCAGATCGTGTCGGACTTGCAGGAAGAAATCCTGCGCCTACGTTTCCCCCACCGGGTGCAAAGCAAGGAGCCAACACCCAAGGTGAAACGAAAAGGGCTGGGGGGCGCCGGTGGGGCCAACTCTCCCTCCAAGTCCCCCCCCATGCTGGGGCCACAGCAGGCCCTGTCTGATCGGCCCTGCCTTGTGGTCCTGCATAAGCCACTGGACAAGCTGCTCATCAGGTTGGTAAAGAGAGTGGGGACAGGGCCAGGAGCACACGGGGGGCTGCGGCTAAGCTGGGTATGAGTAGAGATCAACTGGGAATTGCCCCTGTTGCTCAGGTATGAGAAGCTACCGCTGGACTACCGGGCACCCTTCTTGCTGACACTGGAGCCGCCAGGGCCACTGCCCTTGGTGTCGGGCCGCTCAGCCTCTTCTAGCCTAGCGTCGCTATCCCGCTACCTCTACCATCAGCGCTGGCTCTGGAGCATCCCATCAGGACTGGCCCCCGCACTGCCGCTCAGCGCCATCGCCCAGCTCCTCTCCATCCTCACTGAGTACGTCACCAAGCCTGCTGGGCAACTTGGGCAGAGTCTAGTGTAGACTCTGGGTTTGGAAGCTGGCAGAAAGCCTAAGCCAGATACTGCCCCCTCTCAGCCCCAGTTTCTGCTGCAGCCGCTGCTATGCAGAGGATCCAGCACAGAGCAGTGTGGGCTGCTGCCCTCCCCACCAGAACTCCCCCGACTCAGTTTATTTTGGCCTCTGGCCCTAACTGGGCCTGCCACCCCTGAGGGACCAGTTGTTTGGGCAGGGCCACCAGCATACAAGTCTGCCTGGATGGCTGCTGGAAAGTGGGTATATAAGTGGCGTGGGAAGCAGGGGCTGTACACTGAGTGTCTCTTCCCATCTCATCCTGTCCCCACCCCAACTCTTGTGGGGCTTCAGAGTCCGGCTCTCGGAAGGGTTCCACTTTGCCTGCAGTGGGGAAGGAATCATCAACATGGTCCTGGAGCTTCCAATTCAGGTATGTGCTGTCCCTCACGACCCCTCCCACCAAGGTCCAGCATCATCCCAGGGATACTCGCCTCTGAGCTGGGTTGGGACCGCTGGAAATGCTGCCTCACAGGGACCCTGTGGCCAGAGGACCCAAGGCCTGAGGCCAGTCCCAGGACAGTGTGGCGAGGGGACTAAAGTGCTGAGGGTCAGAGCTGGGCCAGGCCAGATCTCTGCCTGGGCTGGGGCAGGGCCAAGCTCTCCCATCCTGTCCCAGAACGAGCCCCCGGGGCAGGCTGCAGTCGAAGAGAGGCACACGTGCGTCGTCCAGTACATCCTCTTCCCCCCGCACTCTACCTCCACCAAGGACAGGTGAGGCCCAGCCCCTCTCTGAGCCACCTTGCTCCACATTCCCCCTTCTTCCTACTGTCCCCTGAAGTTCTGTCTCCCAGTGCTGAGAGTTGGGGCGGGGGATACTGTCTCCAGATGCTTCACTGGGCAGACGCAGGTCTGGAGAGACCACGTGTGAATTGTGGCTGTCCCGTGTGCCCTGGCCTTCCCGCCCTCCATGGACCAACTCCCAACCAGGTGGTGATGGGTTGGACTCTGCTTTCTTCCAGTCTCAGAGCCCTTCCTCCTTTAGCTTCTCAACAGATGATGACAACGATGTGGAGGTGGAGGCCCTGGAGGGAGACTCGGAGCTCAACCTGGTCACCGAGGTGTGGGTGGAGCCACAGTATGGACGAGTGGGACCTGGCCCTGAGAGCTGGAGGCACCTCCAGGACTTGGCATACTCTGAGATCCCTCGAGCTGTGAGTGGCCTCAGGAGTACCCTACCACTTACCAGGTTGGGTGCATCCCCTTGGGAGCAGCACAGCTTGGCGGCTTCCTGGTCCCCCTGCGTCTCTGTGTTCTGAATGTCCGTGACTCTGAGGGCTTCCTTGAGAGCTGGAGGCTGGGGTCCTCTGGGCCAGGAGGGGCTGACCCCTGCCCTCTGCTATTCCTCCCCTAGCTCCACCCTCGGGATGCTGCCTGCATAGGCTCCATGCTGAGCTTTGAGTACTTGATACAGCTGTGCCAGAGCAAGGAGTGGAGTCCCCTGCCCCCAGAGCCGAGGGTCTCTGACGGTCAGTGGGGAGGGGGCCCCTGGGGAGGAGCAGGCGAGCGGGTGGGGAGAAGGCAGCCACAGTCAGGGACTGTGGGCCTCACTGCGCTCTTGTCTTCCTTCCCTCCCTCCCAGGATTGGACCAGGGAGGAGACGCCTCTGTCCATGAGATCCCTTTCCATTTTGACCTAATGGGACTGTTGCCGCAGTGCCAGCAGATCCAGATGTTCTTCCTTCTGCTTTCCAGAGGTGGGTGAACCTTGTACCTAGAGGGCCAGCCAGCCAGGGAGTGTTAGAACATAGAGGGCAGATGAGTCTGCGAATGAGAGCGGAAGAGTGAGGGCGCAGGAGGGGGCTTGGAAGCTGCAGGAGGGGCCGGGCTGGTTGGGGCTGAGCCGGGGGTGCCGGGCAGCAGGAGGCCCTTGGTGCTGAGCAGAGTGTGTGTCGGGCAGAGCCAGAGGGCGTCCCTCTCGCCGAGGGGCCCTGTCCCGCCAACGACATGGTGCTGTGCCTGCTGCACAGCTGCCTGGGGCAGGAGCTGAGTGACCGGGAGCTCCCGCTGCCCGCCGCCGACCAGGCCACCTTCCTGCGCGAGGTGCTGCGGAGGAGCTGCCACAGTCCACGTGAGCCCCCACCTTGTTCCCGGCACCGGACTTTGGCCCATCCGCTTTCCCCCACCCCACAGGGTGCCTTCTGTCTGGGTCTTGGCCTCCCCTTCCCTTCACCTCCGAGCCCTGCCTCTCTTGCTGGCCCTGCTCTCTCCCACCTCCCTCTACCCCCATTGTAGGTCCAGAGGGGCCACCACTGGGGGACTGCGGGATCCTGAAGGATCAAGCAGGCGGCAGCGCCCAGGCCAGCGGAGACTCAGTTCTTCCCACCCGGGTCAGCACTGGTGCCTCCCCTTGAGCCCTTTGTCATAGTGACTTCCTGCCGTCCCCACATATTCCCCCCCCAGGTTTCCATCACTGGGGATACTAAGTGCCCCCCTCCACTGACAGGATGCCATCATTCCCCTTGCTCCCCGATCTTGCAAGCTATCCCTGAGGATGGACTCTCGGGCGGAGAAAGAGAGCGGGCATTGGATGGTCCCTTATAGATGGCTCTAAGTTTGTTTCTCTCTTACAGAGTCTAGGCCCTTCTGAAACTCTCGGGCCTGTCAATTCTGCCCAGCCCCCTCAGTGGCGCTGCTATGCAAGGCTTGTGACCCCCCAGCATGTGTTTCTGACTTTCCTCCCTGCGACCTTCTCAGGTACCAACCGCTGACCTCTCTCACTAACCCCCTCAGATACAAGCCCTGGAGCTCCCTCACCAGCCCAGCAGGCGGCTCTGAGTTATGTCTTGCTTTTCCTTTTCAGATGTCCAGCATCTGGCTGCCTGTGGCCTGGAGGGACCCTCTCAAGAGGAGACAAAGTCTAAGTTCGAGGACTGCAGTGGGGCTCCCAGCCTGAAAGATCTGGGAGGAACTGGGGTCAGGGCAACAAAGTCCCAGGTCCCCATCCTCAGTGTCACCCCAGCCAGCGGTAAGGCTGCTGACTCTTAAGTCAGTTAAGCTGCAGCGGGAATGGGAACAGATAAGAGGTCTCAAAGCCATGTGCCACCTCTTGCCCACAGACAGTGCCCAGAATCCAGGAGAGCTGAGCCCACCCTTCCGTCGGGACTTACCAGCTTACACTGGGCGCCAGGCTTCACAGACAGAGGGTGCAGATGGGCCCCGGACCCGGTGTCCTGTCTACATCTATAGCTGTTCCCTGGAAGCGCTGAGGGAGCAGATGGTGGGTGTGCAGCCCCCTCAGGCGCCCCGAGACCTCGTCTTCCGGTGAGTGCCCTCAGTGTTGACCTAGGTCCTCTCCCAACCCCCAGCCAACCGTGGCCCCCATCTGTGGCTCAGATACATACTCAGGGGTACGGACAGACAGGTTGATGGTCAGTGGCAGGAGCTCAGCTTCTGAGCCATGTCCTGCCCATTTCGTGCTGGACTTCCTCAGCACATCAGTTGAGCTTGCTGGGCCGTGAATACATTTGGTAGGGACCTAGGGATGATCCACTGGAAGGTTGGGGATGGTGAGTCTGAGGTGTCACCAGGGGAGCTGGCCAAGCCCTCTCTTTCCTCCTGTTTCTAGGACTCAGCTCCTCGACCAGCCTGCCCTCTCCTCAGCCTGGATGGAGCCCAGGCACAAGGAGGCAGCTACCCACTGTGCCTTGCTGCAGGAGCATGCACAGCGATGCTACGTCCGTGGTGAGTGTGACGCCGTGGCAGGGAGGAGCCCACTTTGCAGGATTACGGGCGTGGGGACTGGAGAGGCCCTTGCAGAGCTTGACCCTCGTGGCCCCTTCCACTTCCACCAGGGCTGTTCCGGAGCTTGCAGCAAGCACAGAGCGTGACCTCGCAGGACATGCTGATAGCAGTGGACGCCTGTGAGGAGCTACTACAGGAAGTAGACATCACCCCTTTTCTGCTCGCACTGTGTGGCCACACGCGGGGTTTGCCTCATGCACCCCCAAGCCCTGGTCCTCTCAGCCCTGGGCCCTTCAGCAGCAGTGTGGAGGAGGGCCCCGAGCCTCGGGAACGAGCTGTCTTGGCTTCTGAGTCCAGGTTGGGATGGCCCTTGAATGACGTATAAGGGGGCACACAGACAAAGCCCCCATAAGCAGGGGCCTTCTGACCTGGGGGAGTGGCTGTGCACGGTAGTCCCCAGCCGTGCTTTGTCCTGGCTTCCCACCCCTCCTGCCCAGGCTTCTTTCTCCCATTTGGCACCCACGGCGGTCTTCCTCTCCTACTCTCCTTGTTCTCCTGGCTCTCCTGTTCTGGTGTGGAGTGTTGAGCTAGATTAGGGGTGGGAGTTGTCAGTGGCCATCAGTGAAAGTAGAAGTTTGTTCTGAGGACATTCACATAATAGTAACAATCCCCCAAACTGTGAGTTTCATAGAGGCAAAAACCGTTGAAGGGAGGGAGAGAGGCATGCAGACAGACGGCTACGTGTCTGGTGTCTGCAGTGGGTCAGCACTGGGGAAACAGAAGGAGCGGAAGGATGAGTCCACTGATGATGCCCAGATCGGAAGTCCAGCCCAGTTCTCTCTGTGGAGGTCTAGATCCCATACCTTTCATGCCTCCTAAATGAGTGCACTTTCTTCCCACCAACCCTTGCTTCTCCGCCTGCGTCCCTCCTCCACGGTGAAAGATCTCTCCCTCCACCCACTGGTCCAAGTCAGAAAACTGGGAGTCAGCCTTACTCATTCCTCTGTTTCACAGAAATGTCCAGCCACTAAGAAATGTGGAGGTTAGAGCCAAGACGGGTGGGTTGGCTCTCCTGGCCTCTTCCCGCCCGTGTCGTGCGCTAATAAGCACCCTTCCTAGAGGCAAAGACAGACAGGTGTGTGCTGCTCCCACTCGGGAAGCAGGCTCGTTTAGGCCTTGATGGTTCCTAACAATTCACTGTCCCCACCCCGCCCTGCCCACTCAGCATAGAGACCGAGGACCTAAGCGAGCCTGAGTTTCAGAGCACCCGTGTCCCTGGCCATCCAGACCCTGGCCTGGAGATATCTCTGACAGACGTCTGCCAGCTCAGAGGAGAGGCACATGATGCCCTGCATAGCCTCATCCAGGTGAGGGTAGAGAGGGCAGAGTCCTGCCTGCACAGGGGGGGCAGTGGTCCCTCCTGGGTTCGGGGTGTATAGGTGTCTGTTCTAGGGTGGGAGCAGTGTCCTGCCGAGCAGTGACTGACATCATAGCCTCCTTCTAACCCCCAAACAGGAGAAGTTCCTGGAGATCAGCGGTCTGTACTTCCGCACAGTGCCCTCCAATCCCCACTACTTCTTCTATTGCCCTCCATCCAGCAGGCGTGAGGTGAGTGGCTTTCTCCCTTACCTCCCTCCTACCCCCAACCTGTAGCCCCAGAGGCCCCGCTTGACCCACCCGGATCCTCTTAACTCTCGGTTCCCTGAGGCCCTGCCTTGGATCATACTGTCTCTTTCTTTTGCCCAGGATGAGGGCCCCCGGGACACAGGAGACAGAAAAGTCAGTGACTTGGAGTTTTCAGAGGCTGAGCTCATGGGAGAAGAAGGTATATAGGCAAGTGGGTAGAGGTGGGAAAGGCTGCTTCAAGCCAGGATTCGGGGGCCTTTGCTGCCAACCTATCCTGTTGACCACACGACGTGTATCTCTAGGAGACACATCTGCCTGCTGTGTGGTCACCGAGAGTGACCCAGAGCTGGAGGTGGAATACCTCGAGAGCCGTGAACCAGACCTGGGGCCTGCTGGGCTGGACTCCGCCTCATTGTCAGACGCAGATACCGTGAACCCCGATGAAGACTCCTTCAGCATCCTGGGGGGCGACTCGCCCACGGGGCCCGAGAGCCTGGCACATGACCTGCCACCACTCTTCCTGCACCTCACATGCTCCGTGCGGCTACGCGGCCAGCACAGCTCAGTACCTGTGTGCAGCCTGCCCACCTGCCTGGGTGAGTTTGGGATGCCTAGGGGAGGGTCACTGGTCCAATACAGCCTGTCTGCCTGCCTGGGGGTCGGGGAGAGCCTACGGGTGTAACTCTTTAGCCCTGGAGACTTGGAATCTGTGTTCATCCCAGGGCTGCAGTAACCCCTAACTTCCCTCCTCTCCCAGGCCAGGTGCTTTCTAGTCTGGAAGGCCCCCCCATTGGAGGCCGAGTTCTTCTGCGGGACCTCAGTGTCACTCTGGACGTCTTTGTGCTGACCTTGCCCCTGGAAGTGGAGCTTCCCCAGACCTCAGACCCTCAGCACCACCGGTGGGGCAGCAAGTTTGGTGGGGGGATCTGGGGTCTTGTTGGAGTAGGGGGACCATTAAGAAATCTGTGGGCACCTGGGGACTAAGGGTACCTTAAGGTTTCCAAGAAAGGAATGCTGAGGAGGCCCTAGGAGGATAATAGCTGCTGACCTTTGACCTTTGCTCCTACCCTGTTTCAGGTCAACATCTGAGAGCAGTACGTCCTTCCCACGGTCCCCAGGGCAACCATCCGATGATGGCCTGGGGCCCCCACTGCCACCTCCAGGAGAAGACAGGTACTTCCTTATGCTCCCTCTCTGAGTTCCTTGTTCCCTGTTGGTTTTGTTTTCTGGAAACCAATATCTAAACCTTTCGTCCAATTAGGCACCCAGGACTATCTAATTTGGCCACACCCCACAGACTGGCTATTGAGACCACCATGAGTGAGGTGAGGGCCTTCCCTCCCCCAACCTAAGTGACAGCCCCTCAACACTGTAACTGACACCCTTTCCATCAGATGGTGAGGTAAGGCACCCTGTTTACGCTGGGGTCCAAGTGAGGCCTCTCTCAGTCTGTGAGGTGGAGTATCTTCTAGTATCTTCTAATCTAAGAGTGCAGTGATGTCCCAATCAGCATGGGAGGTGCCCTTCACCACTTCCTGGATTGCTCTCCACCTGTAGATCCGCTGGTTGCTGGAGGATGAGATGGTGGGGGCACTCCGAAGAGGGGGCCTTCCCCAGAGCCCTGCCCTGCACCGTGCAGCTGCCCACATCCATAGCTCTCTTGGACGCTCCACCTGCCTTCGCCAAACTCTGCCACTGAGCTTTGTGTTCGGGCCAGAGCGTTCCCTCACACAATTCAAGGAGGTATGCTGCCCTCAGAATGCTCCCTGGTCACCTGGGGGCCCGTCCGTCCCTGGACTCCACATACAGAACCAGAAGGCTCTCTCTTGGTTTGAGTTCACCTCCTCACCCTATTGTCCGACCTTTACCCCATGCCTGGCAGCCCAGCTCAGTGGGAAGAGACCCAGCTCAACCTTGCCACTGGGCCTGTTGAACCTTAGGCAAGTCACTGAGCCTTTTCGTAACTCAGCAGTAGGGATGCTAGTGTCTGCTTCACCCGGTAGTTGTGAGGGTCTGATGAGGAAGTGTGGGGTGCCATGAACAGGGAGGGCTGCTCCTGCCTAATCTCTGCCCTTGGCTCCTGCTCCCCAGGAGTTCCGCCGCCTCCACCTCCCTGGGCATGTTCTTCTTGAGGACGCTGACAGTGGCTTCTTCTTTGTGGCAGTTGGCCAAGAGCCAGGTGGGTCTCGTGGGGAGCCCCCTTCGGCGGCCTGGGCTTGGCACAGCCAGGAGGACAGGGCGGAAGGCGTTGAAGGGGAGGTGAGTCTTTCCTGGGCTGACCTGGGAACGGAGGGGGTGGTGGTGGAAGTGTGGGGCCTGTACTCCATCCTGACCTCCTGCCTCTCAGGCCCTGACAGCCAGCCCCCAAGCCCCTGGCTCCCCAGAGGATTCTGAGGGCCCCCTGCTCATCAGTCTGCCCAGCCTGCCCCAGCGAGGTAAGAGAGGACTTGCACCTCCCTGGCCCTGCTTCCATGTTCAGAGGGCATCCTCGGCAGGATTGAGAGAGGCTCCAGGCATTTCCCTTCTCTTCCCAGGGAGCCAGCCTGGGCCCAGCCGGGGACTCAGCCTCATGTCCAGTCAGGGCAGTGTGGACTCAGACCACCTAGGTAAGCTGGGGCGGGGCACGGAAGACTAAGCTGATGGGAAGTGGACTCAGGGCTGCACAGTGAAAGGTCTGGGCAGGGCCATCAGAAGGGACTAACCTGGAGGGGCCCACCAAGCTGATACACTTGGGGCTCAGATGAGCCTAAGGATGGGGTTGAACTTCAGCACGTTTGACACAGGTTATGACGGTGGCAGCAGTGGCTCAGACAGTGAGGGTCCCAGTGAGACCCCAGGTGAGAAGGCCCCCTTCACGCTGCGGACCCCGCCCGGCCCAGCACCTCCACAGCCTTCGCTCGCGGGCCTCCCTGGGCCCTGTCTGCCTGACTTCTGGCTCATCGTCCGGGTGCTGCAGGACCGTGTGGAAGTGTATGCACACGCACGGTAAGGAGCAGCGGGGCCCTACACCCTGACTCTGATGTTAGCTTCTTCTCCCTGGTCCCACATCACCCCTCTTCAGTGTCGTTAGAAGGCTAGACTTGGGACTGAGGGTTTGGGTAGGGGTCTGACTTGTGTTCTAAGGTTGGGGGCTCCTGACCACTTCCCACAGATTGTAGCAAAGCACATCACTCTGCTTTCCTAATGGAGTTGAAAAGCTGATGAGGATTTTGGTTCCTAGCCGAGCATTAAGCGCATCTGTAGTTCACAGCAGCTTCAGGAGCTGTAGATATATAAAAATAAGGAATAATAGATAATATTTAACAAGTACTTGCTATGCGGCAGGCACCGTTCTAAGTTTTTTACATGGATCAACTCATTTAATCTGTAACAGCCCTATGAGGTATTACTATCCTCGTGGTCTGAATGAAGAAACTCCAGCACAGATAAGTTAAACACTTGCCCAGGGTCTCAGTTAGTAAGTGGCAGCGCCAGGATCCATACCTAGGTATCTGGTTCAGTACTGCTCTAATCACAGTGTTGAGAGGGGTGGGGGTGTTGAGAGAAGGGAGGACCCGCCATTCTGAGGAAGAAGATCTGAGGGTAGAGAAGGTGAGCTGCATGATGGAAGCCTCAGTATGGCAGCTGGTGAGGCAAGCATGGAACCCAGGCTTCCAGAATTGCTATTGAGAATTCCATCTTTCCCAGTTCCCATCTTGTTTACTTCCCCTTGTCCAGTCCTCCTTCCTTTTCATGGTTCCTCTTGGCGCCAGCTCCCATGACACCCTCCCCACTGCAATTCTGTGTCCGATCCATCCTTCCCAGGAGCCTGATTCGGGAGGATGGGGGGCCAGGCACTGAGTGTCGCCACCTGCAGCAGCTCCTGGTGAGGCGAGTTGGGGAGATCTGCAGGGAGGTCAACCAGGTAAGAGGCAGCCGGGGGCAGGGCTTTCCAGGCATGGGACACAGCCCAGATGAGGAAGGGGTTTCCAGGAACCTGACCTTCAGAGGCTGTTGGCCCATCTTGGATGTTTTCTTTGACCCTTAGTTACTGGGATGCTATTACGCCCTAGGCTCCCTACAAACTGGGGAGCTCTCCCTAACCCACCCCCAGAGTGGGTCACTCTCTCATCCCCTCGCAGTGACTGTGAGATGCTCCCTCTCATTGCACTGTGCTACCATTTGGGACATGATAGTGAACAAGACAGAGGGAAACCCTGACTCTCTGGAGCTTATGTCAAGTGGAGGAGATAGACATGGAACAACTAAAACACACAAACTATTTCCACTACAATTGTGAAGGCTTCTACAGAGGAAAAGCAGAGACTGGTGTGAGAGCGTATAACAGGGATCTGACCATCTGCAGTGTCAGGGAAAGCTGGGAAGAAGAGATTTTTTTAAGCTGAGACCTGAAAGATGGTGAACAGATTCTGGCAAAGAGGAGGGACAGATGTTCCTATCTGGGCTTCAGTGCTCAGAGCCCGGAGCCCAGTGACTGTCAGACATCACCTCTGAGCTCCCAGTGGTTACAGATGCTCTTTTTGACTTCTAACCCCCAGTGATAATGGGCGTTCTCTCCAGCCTTTGATCACCCCTCACCACCCCCACCATTGTATGGGGGAATATTTCAGTTCCCTGAGGACTTGCTCCTTCTTCTCCCAGCGGCTGCTTCTTCAGGACCTTCATGACAGTCACGTGTGTAACTCTCTTCTGGTGGCTGAGAGTGAAGAAGATCTATGGCGCAGCGAGACCCCCTTCCACTCCCGTCAGCGGGTACCACTGCCTAGTGATGGTGAGTCCTGCCCAGTGATGGTGGGTCTCACCCAGGAGCCTCCCTCCCCAGGGGATGCTGCTGCCCCTGCCTTTATCGAAGACTCTGTTGAGAAGCTGCGGGTAGAGTCACCATTAATTGCCATCGGTGCCAGGTAATACAGGGAGGGCAGGGAGGAGAGGACAGAAATGGATCACAAGGTTTGGCTGTTGCGAGTTCATCAGTGACTTTAGTGAAAATGCTTTCAATGGAGAGACAGGAGTAGAAACCAGAGGAAATGGAAACATGAAAGGATGTTAGGTAAGAGGAGCTGGGACTAATTAGTCTTTCAAGTAGCCTGGCAGTGAAGGAAGAGACAAAGTAGATACGGCAGAAACTAAAGGAAAGTGGGAGGCAAGGCAGGAATTTAAAATAAGGTAGAGACTTGAGCACCCTTATGTTCCACGGGAAAGAGCCAGCAGAGGGGGAGAAATACAGGAGAGAAGGTACACGGAAGAGGCCCCCCGCTGTGACCTGTCTTCCTAAATGCACGCCTCTGCCTGGCCCTACCTTGTTTTCCAAAATGACCCTGCAGGGTAATAGACAGGGCTGAAGAAGGGGGCAGGGGCATCGTGGACAAGCAGGCCAGCTCACAGGGGAGAAAAACAGAGGGGTGGAGCCTGAGGGCCGGTAGAAGGATTTGCCTTCTGATTGGCTGTCCCTCCAGACAGGCAGGCAGGCAGGCACAGAACCCTTCGGGGTTTCTGAGATTTCTGGTCATGGTTAGGAAACGTGATAATCTACTCGAGATGGTAATTGAAGTCTCCGCAATTCTGCTTCCTTCTCTTACTCCTCATGACCTCTCACCCCAACTCACAGAGGAAAGCCAGATCATGGCATTCCTTTGCCATTGTCTCTCTGTTATAAAAGTCAGATCACTCCTTATCTTTAACATTCTCAGCAAGTCTGTGGACGAACGTTCCTAACAGCTCCGGGAGAGTACATCTCTCAGCTCATCCTGGGATGTATTCCATATCAAAGCAGAATCCCCATAATTGATGGACTTCCCAGGGTTTTGAAGCATCTTCTGCAAATCGAGTATGAGCTACGACAGCCAAGCACTTTTACTTCACAATGGCTCCCAGCAGCCCAGGATGTAAGATCAGTCAGAATCCAGACCCAGCCCTTCCTCATTTTAGTCTCTCCATATGGTTTTGCTGAAACCCTTAGCAACCAGCGTTCCATTCCAGACTCTGCAGCCTCCCAGGTGTCCTGTACGCTGCTCACATCTGACAGCAGCTTCTCTGGGAAACCAAATTGCCACCTTGACCTACCGGAAGGTTCCTCATCGACCTGGAAACCTAAAAAGGGTGGACTGAGGCCATGGGCTGTGGCCATGGGCTCTTGTGTAGAGCCACACTGCCCTTTGGGTTCTCTGGGATAGCTGTCCTCCAAAGCACAGGACGTAGTTTCCCCCCACTTTGCTGCACGTGTGTGTAAGCAGTCACGCCCTTTTTGTTTTAATGGGGTTATTGTTGCAACTCCCAGTGAGTACACAAGTGGGGTGTATGTTGTGTACCCTGTATATGTATATGTATATGTGTGTGTATATGTATTTTGACAGGCTCAGAGTGTCTTCGCATTATCTTCAGGATTTTCTCATGCTTTGCCTTGCCTGACACCTTTTCTTAGCTCCTTCTCCGCATCTCCCTGACATAGTTCTGAAAACCTTTGTGCTGTGACTTATCTGCCTAAAAGCATGGTCCTATCTTATTACCCAAAATGACCATCTATCCCCCCTGCAGAGTAATAGGCCCGAGGAGTAGGGGGAGTGAGGACAGGTAGGCTGGTTCACAGGTGAGAAGTCTCTGAGGGCCGAGGGCTGTGTCCCGTTTCTGATCCATTGTCACCCTTCCCGCAGATTACGCTGCTGATGAGAGCTGTGGACCCCGAGGGTACCTAGCAGCCACCATGCAGTTTGTCCCTGGCCATTTCTCCTGTGACGTTGTGTGGGGAACCGTGATTCGAGTCCACTCACGCCTCAAAATGGGGCCCAGCATGGGGGTCTCTCGGGGTATGTGATTGACATGAGAGGGCAGGTAGAGTTCAGGCAGGTCGAGGTCGGGGGGCGATCTGGAGAAGGGAGTTTCCTGAACCCATGTTCCTCCCCCAGCCATCCAGGCCCTGCGCTCTGTGCTCAATGCCTTCTCCGTGGTGAACCGGAAGAATATGTTTGTTTATCAGGAGCGAGCAACGAAGGCTGTGTACTATCTGCGGTATGTGGGCCCTGAGAAGATGGGCTACAGCATGGGTTAAGGTTGGCGCAGGAGGAGGTATGTCCAAAGCCCTTGCCACTCTTTCCCAGGCTCCTGGAGACGTCCTGCAGTGAGCGGCCATGGGACGGCGATGCCCTGCCCCCGTCCCTAGCTCTGTCCCGAAGCCAGGAGCCCATCTACTCTGAGGAAGCCTCGGCATGTATCCCCCACTCCCCGATGCCCCCGTGCTCCCTCATGCTTTGCTCCCTGGAGCCGAGCCCTGACCAGAGTTTCCCTGCAGGGTCCTCGTTCTCCCCTGGACATGGCCTCCAGCCGAGGTTCAGATGCTGCTCGTCCTGTGGGCCAAGTGGACAGACATATCCAGCTGCTGGTGCATGGCGTAGGGCAGGCAGGTGAGGGCCATGCGGAGGGGTCGGGGAGCGACCAGATGAGGTTCCAAAGTCCTCTGGGACTTCTCTTCTTATGCCAGCTCATGCTGTGCTCTGGGCTTCTCTCGAGCAGGAGCTGGGTGGGAAAGGACAGGCTCCTGGGATGTTTAGGGGTAGGACCTGTCGCTGACTGAAATGCATCTTAGGGAAGAGGAGCTGTAAAAGTTGACACCCAGATGTCTGTCCTGGGTGACTGTGTGGGTGGATGGTGGTACCACTGGCCGGGTACTGGGGCAGGTTTGGGGTGAAGATGATGGGTTCAGTTTGGGATACGTTGAGCCTGAGGCATCCAGTAGGCAACTGGCTCATTTAATTTATTTATGGCTCAAAAGTGCACTAGTCTTGGGCTAAGACTGCGACATATGAGGTAGTTGCTATTATTATCCCCATTGTATTGAGGGGGGCACTGAGGCTTTGAGAGGTTAGACTCACTTGTCCACGGTCACATGACGAGTAGCTTGGCAGAACCAGAGCCTGGTGCTGCCCACCTCTGGTGCATGGGAGCCTGTTTGAATCTGGGGTTAAGGGCTGGGATGGGGGTAGCTGGATCCTCCGCCCGTGTCCCCACCTTGCCGCCGTGGCTGTGTCCAGGTCCCGAGATCACAGATGAGCTGGTGCGGGTTCTGCGTCGGCGCCTGGATGAGGCCACCCTGGACGTCATCACGGTCATGCTCGTTCGGAACTGCAAGCTGACGCCGGCTGACGTGGAGGTCAGCTCCCTCCCAGGCTCCCTGTGTGGCTCCGCCGCAGCCGCAGGGACGGTCTCCACGGCAACCTCTTCCTTCATCTCTGACTCCCCTGCCTTCCCTCTCTCTGCAGTTCATCCAGCCCCCTGGAAGTCTGCCCTCGGAGGTGCTGCATCTGGCGCTGCCGCCCTCCTGCAGGCCCTGGCTTCCTGCCCTGGCCTGGTACCTGCGGCAGAATCTGCTCATCTTCCTGCACTCCCCCAAGTACACAGACAGCAACAGCCGGAACCACTTCCAGGTGAGACTGCACGCACCTCTCCCCACCCGCGTGCACCAGGCCCTCCACCCACCACACACCCTTGCTGTGTAACTGTTTGCTACAGATGCCCCCCACCAATGTACCTTTGCCCATGGACCTGTGTACACCCAGGCACCCCTTCCCCGGCCTTTATTATCTACCTGTGTCTTCCTGTGCTTCTACGTGTAGCTGTCCCCCACTTCTCCTTGTGGATACCCGTTCCCTGATGGCATTTGTCCATTTGCCTGGTCTTAGTGCTCAGTGGCCGTTCTCTCCCCAGCATCCACTCCCACCACAGGGTGGCCTCCCCGACTTGGACATCTACTTGTACAACAAGCCTGGAGGACAAGGCACTGGGGGCAAAGGTACAGTGCAGGGCCTGGGCCCGTGGCACCACCAGGCATGGGAAAGCCTTTTCCTGTCCCGCGACTGAGGGCCTTTCCCAGCCTTGCAGCTGAGGGGGATTGGGTGGGGTGGGGCAGGGCCTGGAAGTCCCAGACCTGAGCTTTCCTGTGGATTTCTACCCAGGGGTCGCCTGCATCACTCTAGCTTTTGTGGATAAGGAGGGAGCCCCCATCTCACTGGCATCATGGCCCCCCTCTTCTCCGGGGCCCCCAGACCCACTGCAGGAGGAGGAATTTGAGCAGCTGACTCAAGTCACTCGCTGCCCAGTCGTGCCGGATAATTCTTCAGGTAGGGAAGCTTGGTCAGAGGAGGGGGTGTTCATTTAATGCTGCAGAAACCAGGGACACACTCAAGTGGCCCCCATTCTCTCCTCCAGCTCCGAACGGGGCCCCACGGCTTCGACTGGATGTGTGGGAAAAGGGGAACATCAGTATCGTGCAGCTGGAGGAGAAGCTCCGAGCAGCAGCTCGCCAGTCCCTGGCTGATGCCATCATGGAGCTCCGGCTGCTGCCAGCTTCACTATGTACAGAGGACACGTCCCCAGGTACGCAGGGTCTGGAGAACCTCACAGGTCTAGGTGCAAACGTGAGAGTCTGGGGAGACGTCGCAGAGCCCCCATCTGAAATACACATTCACAACTGTCCATCACCTTCCCTGCATCAGCAAGGTGATACGCCTTGGTAGAAATGTATGCATGCTGGTCACTCAGTTAGAGAGGGGGAATATGTGGTCAGGAACTCCCTTCACACAAACACACACAGCCATGGACCTTCAATTGCATATACTGCCATTCAGGAACAGGTAGAGTAAGTGGCACATCACTCTCTTACCAGTCTTGGGGCTACATTGTCTGAAATGGGGATTGATGGTCAGTGACAGGAGTCTGTAATGTCTGCTGCCCACAGGAAGTCTCAAGAGTGGGTCATTGGAAACCAAGAGCCCTGCAGGCCGAGCTAGCATCTTTCCCCCTGGCCCTGGCCCTGGCCCTCGCCCTGGCGAGCCTGTGACACCCCCAAGCAAAGCTGGCCGACGTAGCTTCTGGGATATGCTGGTAATGGGAAAAAGGGAGGTGGTGAAGTTGACATCTATCTGCCTTCTTGTCTGCCTCCTGTCTCCCCTACACGCTCCTACAGGCCCTGCCCCAGATCTCCTGTTGTGTAAAACTGCTCTGTGCCTTGGATAGGAGTGTGCAGAGCGTGGCAAGTTCTCACTGATACAGAGAGAGCCTCAGCTTGTTAAGTGCTTTCACTTCCACTTTTCCTGTCGGATCCTCCTAGCCTGCACGATTGCAGCAGGCCTTTCACCAGTGAGGCAGCTGAGGCTCCAGAAAGTTGAGTAGCCTGTCCAAGGCTGCTTGGTCAGCCTCCAGGGCCTGAACCCGGGCCTCCAAATCCTCCAGGCTCTTGTTACCGTTCCATGATGCCTCCGTCCTCCGCCCCGTTCCCCTTCCCTTTAGCCCCTCCTCATTCACTGCATTGTCCCCAGAGTAAAACAGAATGTGGGGACTTGGGTTCCCCCAAAACAACTGATGACATTGTCCTGGATCGGCCAGAAGACACTCGGGGCCGGAGGCGTCACAAAACAGAGAGTGTTCGGACTCCCGGTGGGACTGAGCGGGCAGCAGGCCCAGAGTCTGGAGCCCAGAGACAAAGGTGTGTGTGTGTGTTGTCATGGGAGGTGTGGTGTGAAGTCACAGGGGATGTTGGGTGCATGTAAACACAGCCGTCTTGTATGTGGGTGCAACGCTGTTACTCCTGCTGTGTCTTCAGACGCAGGACCACACAGCTGGAGGAGGGTGAGGCGGGCACCCTGCAGCCTGTGTTTGCTCTTGTCGCTCAGCGCTGGATGGAGTTCATGGTTCAGATGGGTGAGACCCCAGCCCCCTCTCCCACCCTTACGCTCCTGCCCTGGTCCCCATGCCACAGCCCCACCGTGACTTCTGTGTCCTGGATCCAGGATGTGCCTCGGTGTCCAGGAGCTCCACTCACATGGTGTCCCGGTTCCTGCTCCCATCTGTCCTGTCTGAATTCACCACTCTGGTCACCTCAATGGCTGGAGACACCAGTGTCCGCATCTTTGAGCAGCATTTGTGAGTTTGGGGTCTCACGGAAGCTGAGGTAGGAGAGGTGGGGGCCTGGGCCCAGGAGGAGATAACCAGGGAATGGGGCCATGGACGGTCTGCTTTCTGTCCGTCCCTCCCACTAGGGCTTCTGAGCCAGAGATCTTCAGTCCTTGTTCCCTTGGACAGCTGGGCCCAACTCCCCGCCCGGCAGCTGAGCGGCATCTGCTGCTTCTGGGGAGGAACTTCTCGCAGTGGAGGAGACCCACCCAGCAGGGTGAGGCCACGGCCTGGAGGAGGGTGGGCTCAGAGTGACTGACCCTGGAGCCGCTGACCCCGTGGGAGGCAGGGTGGGATCAAAGGGGATCGGCCCCCAGACCCTCATTTTGCCCCTCCCTGACCCCGTAGCTGCCAAAGCCGTGCAGCGCTTCGAGCCAGGAGGCGACGGGAGCTTGGGGCGAAATGCTCCCCGGCAGAGGTTCTTGCTGCTGGAGGTCATGGACAAGAAGGTAGACGTGGGGCCAGGGGCTGGCTGGGAGGAGGGGCTCCATGATCCCACTGACGCTGAGCCCTGACTTCCAGCTGCAGCTGCTGACCTACAACTGGGCTCCAGACCTGGGGGCGGCCCTGGGCCGAGCACTGGTTCGCCTCGTGCAGTGGCAGAATGCACGCGCCCATCTCATCTTCTGCCTCCTCAGCCAGAAGCTTGGGCTCTTCCACCACTACGGCCAGTTGGACTTCCCAGTGCGCGACGCAAAGGTGCCTGCTGCTCAGGTTCTCTCCTCTCCTGAGTGGTCAGCTAAAGGAAGTAGCAGTTCGGGAACAGGAGAGGGGACAGGCTGAGGGCAGGGGCAGTGGGGCGGGAGAGTCTGAGAGAGGAGGCCACGGGGGCGGTGGGAGAGGAGGTCTGAGGGCAAAGGCCATGGACCCATTGTGAGGCTCCGTCTCTCTTAGGAGCCAAACCCATTCCTGCTGCCGACCATGGAAGCAGAGACCCTCATCCGGAGTGCAAGCCCCCCTCTGAGCCGCGAGCAGGGACGGCTGAGTGGGTCCTCTCGGGGTGGGGGCCCCCTTCCCCTGGACACATTCCCCTTCGATGAGGCCCTAAGGGATATCACGGCCGCCCGCCCCAGCTCCTCCCTCGGCCCTGTGCCCAGACCGCCCGATCCTGTCACCTACCATGGACAACAGTTCCTGGAGATCAAGATGGCAGAGCGCAGAGGTGAGGGCGCTGAGCCGGGCAGCGGGCAGGGCAATCTGTGGAGTCTGGCAGGGCGAGAGGTGGCCACTCCTGGGGGCCGCTACTAATGCCTCCAACCCCCAGAACTGGAGCGCCAGATGAAGATGGAGAACCTGTTTGTAACGTGGCAGCAGCGCTCCGCCCCAGCCAGCATGCCCATCAGTGTGAGTGGCCAACCCGCGTCCTCTGGGAGCGTCCCATGACCCTGCCCTGGCCACCGCCCCGGTGCTCACTGCCCACTTCCCCAGGCCGGGGAGCTGGAGACCCTGAAACAGTCGTCTCGCCTGGTGCATTACTGTGCGACGGCCCTGCTCTTCGACCCCGCAGCCTGGCTGCATGGGCCCCCAGAGACCTCTGGGCCCCTGGAGGGGCAGGTGAGGCTCCAGACTCTGGATTTCTCCTGTGGGACCTCCCTTTACCCAGCGGGGACCTCCATTCCTCCACCCCTGCTAGGGTGGTTGACGGTGGGTAGAGCCTTTCTTAATCTCCACTCCCACAGCGGCGCCACCGCCCTGAGTCAGGGTCTGGGAGCCGAGAGGCCTCCGCCAGCTGCGACTCCTCGGATGGGCCTCCACCGGGCGCCCGGGAGGAGCCTTGGCTGAAGGAGCTGAGCCTGGCTTTCCTGCAGCAGTACGTGCAGTATCTGCAGAGCATGGGCTTTGTGCTGGTGCCGCTGCGGCCCCCCTCGCCCGCCCGCAGGTGAGCGCGTCTCGTCTCCCCGCCCTCCTCTCCTCCTCCCCAGCAGGTGAGGCCCCACACACCCTTCCTCTTGGGTCCTATTTGGGTAGTTTGGGCCTTGCGTACCACCATCTCATCAGGCCCGCACACACACGTGAGGATCTGGGACACCTACCTGCAGCCCTCAAGCACATTCCGTAAGCCTCACACATCTCCTGGAACTCATGGCCACATTCATACACAAACTGGGTACATTTTCACAGAGCTGCTTGCCCACGTGTGTCTTCTGTGCTTTAACGCTGGTGTCCATCCACACACACCAGTCCTGTACAGGCTCTTGGACCTGGGTCTTAATGATTGTTGTCCTGATCACCTCCTGACCTCTCCAGAGATTTACATCGTTCCTGGCCCAGGAAGTTCTTTTCTCACCATGTTTTTTTGTTTGTTTTTTGTTTTGTTTTTTTCTCACCAAGGACCCCTGCAATGGGCCTACTCGCATCACTGTCCTCTGGCCTGTTCTTGGTCATGTTCACTCACTGGCCAGTAGTGGGAGGTCTGAGTCCTGGGAAGTAGTAGACAGCTCCTCTGGCAACACCTTCCATCTCCCCAGAACGCAGTGAAAACTGCAGCCACCTTTCCCATCCTGTGTCAAGTCTCAAATTCCCATTTCTGTGGCCCGTGCCCTATGCCCCTCTCAACGTCTGAGCCTCCAGATTCTATGTTCCCAGCTCCTTCCCAGTGGCTGCATGGGAACATGTCTGTTCGTGTTATGCCGTTGCTTTCATGTATCCAGATGTGTGAGTTTCTTTTCTCCCTCCTCTCTGCTTTCAGTTTGATACTTTTTCAAACTAGTAAATATAAGTTGTACTTCCTTACTCAAGACACCCTCTTGGCCCAGAAAGCCAATTCCAACTCCTTAGCGTTTTTGTAACCAGCTCTCCACCTCCCAGGCCTCCCTCTCTTTTCCAGGCCTTAGGAAGAGAGGACAGGCCTGCACCTCTGGGACATTTCATTCAGCGCCCCTCTTATTTCTCAACGACAGACCCCAGGAGGAGCTCTCTTCTCATTGCCCTCCGCAGCCAGTTCCCAGCTGTAGGGATTTCTCTGGAGTTCGCATCCTTCCCATTCAGTTACGTTCTTCCCAGAAATCAGAATTCCCTTTTAAAACCAAAGATACTAGGATTAAAAATATGTTTCTAGAGGAAAATTTAAAGTCAGGCCTTCCTTCCTCTCCAGTCTCTAACCATCACCAATCACTAGTTAGGTCTGGTCCCTATTTCCTTGAGGATTAAGTGGGGCATTTCTCGCCAGAGGCTTTGAACCCCCAGCAGGAGTTCCAGTGGTTTATAGCTCCTGAGTATGAGTGGGTCCCACTGGCCCTCTTTCTCTTTTCCCTTTGCCTCTGAGTTGAGAAATGAAGAACAGCAGGCCTGTGGAACACTGAAAATGCCCTTCCCGGGTCAAAAGAGAACCCCTTTTCCCTCTCAGGGGAACGTCCCTAACCAGGGCATCAAGGATCTGCTTGCGCTTTCCCCATGAAATCTTAGACATCACCCTCTCCCCTCCCTTGCTGTCCACAGTAAGCAGGTATCTCCATCCGCTCATAGGTGTCTCCCCCCAGTCATAGCAGCCTCTGCAGCTCTACCCTCACCCTCTCACTGGAAGAGAGGGGCCTGATCCCCGCCTCCCCCTTAGAGCAGCAGCTGCTGTGGAGAGAGCCCCGCCCCACAATCGAGCCCTGGACTCCTGGCCTAGCCTTGCCACTTACCCACCGTGGGACCCCAGGCAGGTTCTTCCCTTCTCTGGGCTTGTCTCCTCTCCTGCAGAACGATTCCACGTGAAATGGGTTCTGGGTCTGATAGCCGTAACCCTTCACCCCACTGGCCTGCCTCACCCCCTTGTCCCTCTTCCTTTTCTGCAGCACCAGCCGGCTGCGGGCCATGGCTATCCTTGGAACAGAAGGTCGGGGCTCCTTCTCCTGCCCGAAAGCCAAGACTGAAGGGAGCCCCAAGGTAACACGTCGTCGTGTTCCTTCCCCAAGAGTGAAATCAGTGATGCCTCAGACACCAGCATCACTGAGCCTGAATTATTTGCCCAAGGCCTAAAGCCAGGGGCTCTGGGTGATGACTGAGGTCATTGATCCCAGCCTGACACCATTAAAGTCACTGACCCAGGGGACTTTTTCCCCGATGGTCCGAGGCTGGTGAGCCCCCTGCCCTTGCCCCTGAACCCCAGTCTTTTTCCTTTCTGCAGAGCACTGGCTCTCCAGTGACCACGTACCACCTGCAGCGGGCACTGCCCGGGGGCATCATCCTCATGGAGCTGGCTTTCCAGGTGAGCAGAAGCACTACACGGGAGAGCCAGGCCCACCTGTCTCTTGCCCTCCTGACCTCATCTTCATCCTCTCTCCAGGGCTGTTACTTCTGTGTCAAACAGTTTGCCCTGGAATGTTCCCGAATCCCCATGGGGCAAGCTGTCAACTCTCAGGTACGTGGTGGGGACGGAGGGCCATGGGGTCTCAGGCGTAGTCAGTGCAGCCCCAGGGACCATCTGGTGCTGCAGGCAGCTGGGCCATTCCAGTGCTGTGACCGCCTCAGGCGCCAGTCTTACTCTGTGGTAGTCCAGAGCTGTATTCAGCCACGGCGCTGGGGGCAGAAGGCAGTGCAGCACAGTGGCTGGTCTGGCCCTGTGGTCGTTCTGGCACTGACCTTAGATTGGTAGACAGGACATTTGAGCAGAGCGGGTAATCTGACACATGGGTGGGTCGGTGCCATGGGCAGTCCTGGCCTAATCTAGGGCTGGGGACAACCTGGCACTGTCCATGTAGTCACTAACACTTAGAATGTGGACTAGAGTCCCCACCCACACAGCACAGCCCCCACACTCAGTTGTTATTTCTGTCCCTGTCTGACTGCCTGAAGGCAGGGCTTTTGCACCCCATGAGGTTCTGAGCACTCAAGAGGGCTCAGAACGAATGAGTCGGGACTGAGTGTGGTCAGAGACCCGAAGCCCTCCAGCCTTGAGTGAGTTCGGCCCCTTCGTTGTTAGGCTTCTGCCTTCCTTGTGCCTCGAGTTGAGTTTCTGAGAGATCAGGGTCTGACTGGGTGCGGTCTGTCGCCCTCCAGTACAGATGGCACAAACTTTTCCCGTATCTGGACAGCTCAGATCCAGCCCACAGGTGGTTGCCTTTGACTTGGGTGTGGATGCCTGGTCTAGCCATCACAGGATAGTGAGATCCAGGAAAGCCTGGTGACTTGAGTGCAGGAGCCTACCTGGGCCAGGGCACAGAAGGCAGATTGGACAGGCAGGCACTCTTTCACACTTTGCTGTAGTATTGGCGGGAAGGACCCACCCCAATATTCTCTTGAGCTGCCTGAAGTCCTGGCTGCCCTGCCCCCTGATCTCCACCCAGTTTGGCTCTCTCTGCCCCTACATATCTAATCTCTAACCTTACTTAGATGTCTAAGTTGCTTTATTATAGCTATTACGTATTTATTAACTGCTTAGTGTACATGCTAAGGGAAGAGGAGAACTTTACTCCTACTGTACAGATAAGGAAACTGAGGTTCACGGAGGTTAAGTGATGTGCCCCAGGGCACACAGCTAGTTGCTGGCAGTACTAGGGCTGCAAGCTGGGTCTCTGACTCTGAGGCTCATCCTTGGTTACTGCAGTTTATCACGCAGCTCTAAATTTATGAGGACCTTTCCTTTATCTCCATGGTAGATGAGGAAACTGAAGCAGAGAGGTTGTGACTTACCCAAGGTCATGGAGCTACTCTGACTCCGAGGCAACTGCTGCTTCTACAGTCATTGATTTCCTTTCCTGTTAATTTTTATGCCCAGTGCCCCCAAGGGCACGGTCAGGTAGATTCTGCCATTCTAGCATCACCTATCCAACTGTTAACACACTCTCAGTAACGCTGATTTCCACCAAGAGAAGCACCAGCTCTGTGTCTCTGCCCTCCTTTCTTCCTCCATCAATGGTTCGTTCGTTCATTCATTCATTCATTCACAGATGCATTAGAGGAGGCCAGCCCTGGACTAGCCTTGGCAGGATGTCCCAGATGAAGCTTTACAAATGAGTGGGAGTTAGCCAGCTTTGGGGATCAGGGGGAGCAGCATTCAGGCAAAGAGAACGGCAGGTACAAAAGCGTAGAGAAAATATGTGGTATACTTGGGAAGAGCAAGTAATCTGATGAGAAGATAAAGCTGGAGAGATGGGAAGCGACCAGGAAAACCTTTCTAATAGTAAGTAATTACACACCTGGCCTACCCTGACCACCCTGTTTAAAACCACACCTGCTTTATTTACTGCTTGATTTTCCGTAACCATCTACTAACGTGCTATTTACTCATTTACTCTGCCTAATATTTATTGTCTTATCTCCCCACTACTAGACTGTAAGCTCCTTGAGGGTAGGGGTTTGTATCCCCAGCAACTAGAACAGTACCAGGTAGGCACGTGGTAGGCACTCGACAAGTGTTTGTTGCGTGAGTGAATCTGTGCCAGACTTGAGTGGAGATTGGGATACAGAGTAAAAAGGTTCATGTCTCAAAATGGTCAGTTCATGTAAACAGAGTTACAACACTGCATAATGTAACGAGGAGGGCTCCTCATAGAAGCGTTTCTGGTAGAGGGGCCCACGGCGACGGGGTGAATCTTGAGCTGCCGTTTCCCAGGCAAGAGGAGGGAAGTGAGGTGTGCGGGCAGCCTGCCGCTGTTTCCTGACCTGGTCCCCCCCCACCCCCCCAGCTGTCCATGCTGTTCACGGAGGAGTGTGACAAGGTGCGGGACCTGATGCATGTGCACTCGTTTAGCTACGACTTCCACCTGCGCCTCGTGCACCAGCACGTGCTGGGCGCCCACCTGGTGCTGCGGCACGGCTACCACCTCACCACCTTCCTGCGACACTTCCTGGCCCACCACCCTGATGGGCCCCACTTCGGCCGCAATCACATTTACCAAGGTCGGTGCCCAGGGGCAAGCCAGTGAACCCGAAAAAGAACAGGCTGCCAGGTGTCTCAAGCCAGGGCCAGGGGGACCACTTCCGGGGGCCAGACCTTGTCTCTGCCTCTCCTGTCCTATATGGTCAGTCGCCTCATGTCACCTGGACCCTGTCCCCATGTCTCTGTCTTAAGTTCTTCCCAGTCTGTTTTCATAGCAAGTTTGGTTTAATTTTCATAGCAAGCAAAGTTTAGATCCTGTGTCGTGTGTACCCTGCCCCCTGTGTGTCCTGAGCCACTTCTGTCCCATCTCCATGTCCCTCAGGAGCTCCCCAGAAAGAATCGGCCTTCCTGCCAGTCAGAGCCTCATGGATTCCCATTCTCCGGCCCCACCAGATCACTGTGTCTGTCCCAGACTCAGTGTCTCCTGTAACTCGCCCCTCAGGGACCCTGGAGCTCCCCACTCCGCTCATTGCTGCCCACCAGCTGTACAACTACGTGGCCGACCATGCCAGCTCCTACCACATGAAGCCACTACGGATGGCCCGGCCAGGAGGCCCGGAACATAACGAGTACGCCCTGGTGTCGGCGTGGCACAGGTAAGGCGAGAGGGGATGTCTGGAGCTGCAGTCGGGGCCATCCTTGCAGTGGGGGACCTGTGTTTTCTTGGGCAGAAGGGGTGGGGTTGGCTTCATCAGAACCTCAGGCTTGACGTCTCCCCAACCCCCACCGCACAGCTCTGGCTCCTACCTGGACTCTGAGGGACTTCGTCACCAGGACGACTTCGACGTGTCTCTGCTTGTTTGTCACTGTGCCGCACCCTTTGAGGAGCAAGGAGAGGCCGAACGGCACGTTCTGCGGTCAGCAGATCCCCTGCCTTGAACTTTCCCGTTGCCCAGCCGCTCCGTGCTGTTGCCCCGTGTCTCTCCTGCTGTGACCGTCACACTCCTGTCCCCTCCCCACCCTAGGCTGCAGTTCTTCGTGGTGCTCACCAGCCAACGAGAGCTCTTCCCCAGACTCACTGCTGACATGCGCCGGTTCCGGAAGCCGCCCAGACTGCCCCCTGAGCCAGAGGCTCCTGGGAGCTCAGCCGGTAGCCCTGGGGAGGCCTCAGGGGTTGGTCTGGCCCCTGGACCGGCTCCCCTCTTCCCCCCACTGGCTGCAGAGGTGGGCGTGGCACGGGCACGGCTGGCTCAGCTGGTACGGCTGGCTGGAGGGCACTGCCGTCGGGACACCCTTTGGAAGCGCCTCTTCTTGTTGGAACCACCAGGACCTGATCGGCTGCGACTAGGGGGGCGCCTGGCCCTGGCTGAGCTGGAGGAGCTCCTAGAAGCAGTCCATGCCAAATCCATTGGGGACATCGACCCCCAGCTGGTAAGCAGCTGTGGGTTCCAGAAGGGGCTGGGATGGATGCTAGGAATTCCACTGGCAGCCAAGGTAGAGGTTGCAAGGGTCTCAGAGGTGGTTCTGGAACAGCAGATCCATGCCTGTGGACCTTCCCCTAGGACTGCTTCCTGTCTATGACGGTCTCCTGGTACCAGAGCCTGATCAAGGTTCTCCTGAGCCGCTTTCCCCAGAGCTGTCGCCATTTCCAGAGCCCAGACTTGGGAACTCAGTACCTGGTAAGTCTCCTTGACCTTCCTCTGAAAGGGGAGACACAGCAGAAATCCTCATCAGAGAGATGACAGGGTCCCCCTCAAAGAACCCCAGTCTGACTAAACAGGGAGGCTGAGATGGAGTGACCACACCGGTAGATGGATGTAAAACCCTTCAAGCACCAAGCCACAGCATGTGATTCACTGAGAATAACCTAGAGCTGTGCCCTCAGGGCTCACAACAGCACAAACCTTGGCTAGCGATCCTGAGGGCCAAGCTCTGGAACCTTGTGAGTGGTTGGTCTTGGAGGTCCCAGTCCCAGAAAGGACTTCCTGGGCTTTCAAGCCTTTTCACCAAAGTGTGGCCCTCACACCAGCAGCGTCAGCACCACCTGGGAGCTGACCGAAGTGCAGACTCTCAGACCCCACCCCAGACCTGCTGGCTCAGAACCTGCCTTTCAGCCAGATCCGCAGGTGATTTGTGTGCACAGTAGAGGTTGACAAGTTGCTGGGAAGGACAGGTAGAGGGGAGAGCTATGGCAGTGGGCACAAGCCTGGGGATTGAGAGCCTAAAGGATGGCCCCAACGAGAGCAGCGATCAGGAGAGGAGACATTCAAGAGAAGATTTCAAAAGAAAAGGTACTTGGTCTGTGGTAAGGGGTCCTGCGACATAGTGCTTGTGGGGAAGGCTAGTTTCAAGGTGTGACAAAGCATCGCCCAGAGAAGCCGAGGTTAGTTAGGGTAAGGCTGCGATAGTGCAGGTGGGTGTGAGCAGATGGGGATGCTTCTGTGGGTGGCGGGAACGCTGAAGCAGGAGTGGGTTTGGGGGAAGGGTGAAGAATTGAGTCTGAGGCCCAGGAGGACCTTCGAGGACCACAGTCTAGAAGGTATATGGGCACCGGGGATTGGAGCTCAGGAGAGAGGTGTAGGCAGCACTTATACAAACAGGTGGTGACTGAAGCTGGGCATAGAAGAAACTGCCCAGGGAGAGATCACAAAGCTGAGCACCAGGGACAGACATCAGGGAGGCCAGAGATACGAAACCCAGGAGCAAAGGAGGGCTCATGTCAAGGGGAGAGAACCCTCCTTTACTGATGGGCTTCAGTGTGTCAGCTTATGCAGGGCCTTCCAGTCAAGTACCACTCGCTCATTCTGACGAGGCTGGACAGGCTAACCGGGAGCCAGTGAGGATGAGGACCGAGGTTGGGCTTGGAGGAGGTCCTGGGTGACCGTACAGTGTAGGTGGGGTCAGGTGTGGAAGCGGGCCTTCCTCAGACTGGTCCCACTTTCAGGATGCCTTCAGGGAGGGTCTGTGCCTCACTCCGCATCTCATTTTGTCTTTTGCTACAGGTTGTGCTGAATCAGAAGTTCACTGACTGTTTTGTGCTAGTGTTTCTGGATTCCCACTTGGGAAAGACGGTGAGAACGGGAGGGGGCAGTGAGGGGCTTTGTCAGCCTAGTGGGAAGCTGTACCCCAAATGCGCCATCCCAGAGCCTGCTGAGGTTGGGGAGCCCTGCTCCCTGGGCTCAGCCTGCCCTCCTCTCACCACCCCCGCCCCGTGTTCCCCAGTCTCTGACAGTGGTTTTCCGAGAGCCCTTCCCGGTACAGCCCCAGGACAGCGAGAGCCCCCCTGCCCAGCTGGTCTCTACTTACCACCACCTGGAGTCCGTCATCAACACAGCCTGCTTCACCCTCTGGACCCGCCTCCTCTGAGGGATGGACCACTGAATGTCCTCAAATTATGGCTCTGTAGGATTGCCCACTTGCAGCAGGACTGACCAGCCTTTCTGGGCCCCTGGACAAGACTGGACACTGAGGGATGCCAAAGGTTGTGTAAATGTGTCTTGGGGACCTGGTAGCAGGAGCTGCCCTCCCTAAACACTCGCTGCCACTGACCAGCCCAGGGATCCAGAAGGTCCGGTCACCTCCCTGAGGTGCCCATGCCATCTCAGGCCCCTGGGCCATTCCAGAAGGAGACTCCTCCTCCCTGCTCACTTGGTGGAGTCTGGGAATTCTTCACATCAGGTGGCACGTAGACCCCTTAGAGTTCCTCTGCCTGAATCCTGCCTCCGCGTCTTGGCTTGCTGTCAGCCACCCACCTCCCCCACCCCCATCTTGAGCCCTGTGGTCTTCACTTCCCACTGGGACATTATTGCTGGACAATTGCCACTGAGATAAGACACCTGGGTTCCAATCCCAGCTCTGCCTTTGAAGCATCTGTGACCACGGGTGAGTCCCTTTGCTCTCGGACCCTTGGTTTCTCATCTGTACGTGAGGTGGTGGGCTCGAAAGCTCTCCCATCTCCACAACAACACTGGCACAGACTGGAGGACTTGAACGTGAGCTGTATGTCCCTTCTCTGCAGGAAGGAAGTGACCCAAAGAAACTGAAAAGTTAGACACTGTGTGTCCCTCCCCTTCCCCCTCCAATAACATACACACATGGAAACCTTCAGCAGATTGTCTTTAATTCAGAGGAGACTCGGGATGTGCAGCTCACCGTCCCAGAGGTGTGTGGCTGGAGCGCAGGACCTCACTGGCCAGCCTGTGGGCGGCCCCGCTTATCCCAGTACGAACGTAGCCAACTCAAGCCCTCTACCGTGTCTCCTGAGGGGAGAGGGACCCGAGGCGTCTCAACCCATGAGGAGGAAAACAGCCCCTGCCCGACACCTGTCCCTCCAGATCCCCTTCCCCAGGGCCAGGGCCAGGCCTGGAGCTCAGCCCACCCTCACCTCGAGGCTGGTACTCGCAGCCCACAAAGCCTTTGTAGCCTTCATCTTCCAGCAGTTGGAACAGATAGGGGAAGTTCAGCTCTCCAGGGCTGCTGGGTTCCCCTCGGCCCGGGACCTGTGCCACCTGCACGTGCCCTGGGGGCAGATGTGGGCAGATGTGGGGGGTAGAAAGAGTGGGAGGACAGGAAGCAGCATGGCAGACTAGGAAGAAGCCAAGAAAGGGGCCCTCACCAACGAAGGGCAGGAACTCCCGGATGTTCCCTGTCAGGTTCCCGTCCATGATCTGCCAGTGGAATATGTCCTGGGGCAGAGATTCCGACAGTCACAGACCCTGCAGGCCACACCATTCTGCCTGGATTTGGAGAACACAGGCCCATGGGCCCTCTGAGAAGCACTCCCTCTCTCCCACTTACCATCTGTAACTGGAGGTTGGGTCTTCCAACTTTCTCTAAGATGGCTGCCGCTGGGAGAGAAACCGGGGAGGGGGCCATGAGACTCAAGGAGGGCACAAGAATCAAGGGACAGGAGGAGACACAGGGCTGGGGTCCTACCCTGCTGGGGCGTATCCAGGAAGTACCGGGGGTCCGTGATGCGGGTGTTGATGGGTTCCAGCAGCCCCACAAGGTTCTCCTAGCACCAGGCGGGATCCATGAGTAGAGCTCTCCCTGAGGTTTGTACCCCCTCAGTCAATCACCGATCAAGCCCGTCACCAATCCCTCCGGCCTGGACCGGGGCCCAGGCTTGTGCCTCACTGCCCTCCCCACTGTGCATCCCCTCCACACACACAGACATTCATGAAGCATGTGTGTCTGTATGTGTTTTCACTGTCTCACCTGAGCCAAAACCCCAGCTGCGTGCCTCAGGTTCTCCAGAAAAACTGTCTCCATTTCACCCCTGACTGCTGCTCGATCAGCCCCCTGGGGCACTCGGCCAGCCATCAGGTGAATCCTGTGGGGAAAATGGGCCTGGAGGGGGCTGTGGAGTCCATCCTCGAAGCGCGAGCCTTCACTCCCTCGCTCCCTGGGTGCACCTCTTCCAGCTGCTCTCTGATCATGCCAGCTTCCCATCTCCCCAGGTCTCTCACTTAGCCCCTCCTGTACTTCCAAATTCTCCTTTTCCATGCCCCTTCTCCTCGTGCCTGCAAACATGCTTAAGTCTCACCTTTAAAAAATTACTTTGACCCTTACCCTTCTCAGGAATTCCGCGCTGCTTGTCTCTCCTCCTTTCATCTGTTTCTTAGCTTCGCATCTGTTTTCTGCACACACACCCCTCCACCCCCTTAATAACCCCTTGTTGGCAGTTCCTTCTCAGCCTGGTTGCTCTGTGCAGGATTTGACCTTTATGAGATCAGCCCCACTTTGAGTCCCCCCCACTTCACCACCTGATCCTTCTCAGCCACCTCTAAAGCAGACAGGTTACATTTCCAGCCTCGTAAACTCTGCAGAACACACCAAGCCCCTCTAGCCTTTGGCCCCTGCATCCTTGACTGGAATGCTCCTTACCTCAAGCAAGTGCCCACTAGAGACCCACTACTTACTACCTGTAAGAAGCTTTCTCTGATCCCAGACAAGAGTTACTGCCTACCTGCTCCCACAGCTTCCTTGAACTGACCTGCCCTCAAATGGATCACTCCGTTTGTTTACTGTGCTATCTATCTCCCAGGTCAAACTGAGCTCCCAGCATGGGATCCCAGCAAGAGTTGAGCAAGAAAGAGTTGCAAACTGAGAGTGACACACAACAGATGAAATACAGGAGGCAATTTACAAGGGACCCAGACGGAAGGGGCGAAGAAGGGCCAGTGCGCTCGGACCCCTGAGCCCCTCAAGCCCCGGCGGCCTGTTCTCTCGTGGGTCATGGGGGCGGGGGATTGGAGAGAGGAGGATACCTGGGACAGCCCAGAGCCTTGGCGTACAGCACAGCCTGCTCCAGCCCATCTCGGAAGGCCGCCTGCCTCCCGGGAACGGCCCCCAGACCCATCTCCCCTTTCTCTCGGTCTCCTGCGGAGAGAATGGGCCTCAGTTCCCGGCTCGCGCTCCCGGCTCGCCCCGCCCGGGCCCGGGCCCCCACGCCGCACCCGGGGGCGTGTTGATCAGCACGAGCTGCAGCCCCACTTCCCGCGCCGCGCGCGCCAGCGCCTCCGGCGGCTCCTCGTACGGCCAGCCGACCTCGGCCGCCTCGAAACCCGAACTGCCCGCGGCTCGGAGCCGCGCGGGAAGGCCGGGGAGCTCGGGGAACAGCCACGACACGTTGGCCGAGAAGCGCAGCGGAGCCATGGCCGGCCCGGAGCGCGCGTGGAGCAGAGTTCGCGCAGCCGGAAGGCGGCAGCCGCGGGCGGGGCTGGGGAGGGGAAGGGACTGAGGGCCCGCGCGGGGGGCGGGGCGGGCGCCGAGGGGGCGGAGCATCCTGGCATCGCCGGGCGGGGGCGCGCTGGCGCCGCGAGCTGGGTGCCGGCTCTCTCCGGCTGGGAAAGCCGTGCGTCGTAAAAACCGCGGACTGGCTAGAAAAGTGCACTTTCCCTGACGGGAGAGGGCGGCGCGGGGAGGAGGCGCGGGCCCAGTTAACGTGAAGGAGCATGGAAGCTAACAAACGCTTCGTGTTTTCCTTCATTATAACCAGAGTACCTGTTCATTATGGAACATTTGAAAGTGTGTGCCGCACCACTCACCCGTTAACTTTCCCATACAGAGCAAAAACTAAACACGTGCAGTCTTTTCTTAGAAAACCCTGATCATAGTGTATATGCGGTTTTATGGCATATTATTTCGTGAGCATTTCCCGTGAAAACCTTGAATTAGCTGCTCACTGTTCCGCACCTGGACAGCCCAGAATTGATCATGCTACTCTGTTGATGGTCATTAGGGAGTTCAACGTGTGTGTGCCCGTGCGATATAAAAGCACTTTAATGCACTTCTTGGTCCCATCTCTGAATCGTTTTCTTAGGTTCCTTTTGTAGGAACAAAGTACGAAGTCCTTTATAAGGAAAACTGCCCCCACCCCTGGACTCCGCACTGAGCGGCTATGGGCGGGCTGTCCCCTCTCAGCCCCGGCTGATTGGACCACGGAAAGACATCTGATCCAAGGGCAGCCAATCCATAGAATAGCCCAAGACCCTTGATTTGTCCAATTTGGAAAGATAGTCTGGCCAATCAGGTTCCCTCTTGGAGAGTTCAAACTAGGAAATACTGAGAGCCAAGTAGGAGGTGGGTTTGCCAGAAGATGACTGTGGCTGTAGAAACTAAATAAGCAGGAGTCGGGTGGTAAAGAAAAGCTAGAGCAGAGAGGGTGGGAAACTGAGCACTATGAGTAGGGGGAGCACGTTGAGATACCGCTGCTGCAGAGTTCTCAGGACTGGCCAAACCCACGGCAGCTCCCAGGTCTACGCTTCCCAAGGCCAGGATGTTTAGACTTTCCCGGGTTTCTGTGTCTGTAGCCTCTTAATGTTTCTTCAGATCATTCGAATGGATTTATCAATATTTCAGCCACACTAACCCAACTGAATGGGCAGATTCCAAGTTGGGTGAAAAAATAGGAGCATGCTTAAGTTCTTGACGACTGTGCTAAATGGCTTTTCAAAAATATTGTCAGTTTACACTTGGACAGTACATTCATAGACGTCATCTTGATCTGCTTCCTGTACTAGCTTTGACAAAAAGCAGCTTGAAGTGCAACATCAGGAGCACCCAGCGTCCGCTGTCTTCCTGTCACTGCTCTCCTGCATCCCAAGTCAGGCTCACCCAGACACCTGGGGTCCAGGCTCAACTCAGAGTTAATCCAAGTGTCTGGCAGGTACTGTTTCTTCGGCTCTGCCTCCAAGCACGGACTGCCACCAGCTATGACTGATCACCTGATTTCCTGCCCCCCTGCAGCTGGCAGTATACTTGGAACTCAGACTCCTCCTGGAACGTGTTTCTTGGGTACTGTCCAATCAGGATGTGACCTCACTAAGTTTAACATTTTAATCAATCCCAACTTCAGCGTGTTTATGATCCATGGTTGGCAATACAGAGTAACATCTAAGGTAAGTAATTCCTTATTAACACTTCACTGTAAATCTGAGTATGCAAATTTTATTTAAGACTTTCAAAGCACCACCATCTGCTGGGGTCTGTACCGGAAACAAAATTTGTCCAGCCTCCAATGGTTACACTCCTTTTTCGCTTGTATTCCCTGTAGGGCAGCAGAGATGATGTATAAACTAGATGTGCATGACTCACTTTTTCCCTTAATTCCCTTACAACCACCTTTACATAATGTATCAAAATATATACAAGAGAGGTACAATGCCCATGACAATTATTTTCTTTAGTCACCATTTGTCTATATCTTAGCCCACTTTGCAACATAAGCATTACACTAAGTTATTACAAATCTTGATTCTTTGCATTTAACTTTTAATCAAAGAACTTGTACAGGTATGATGATCAGTTAAGATAACAACAGCTTGTAAATAATTACACGGATAATGGCTGACACTTGCACGTAGAGTTCAGAGTCTCATTTGACCACTGGATTGCACTTGCCAATGTCGTAAAAAATATTACAACTAATATGTGAAATGCAAATCAAAACCTCAATGAAATTTCATTTTATACTTTCCAGATTGGGGAGGGAAAAAAAACCCTTAAAAGTCAGACAATAGCAAGTATTGGAAGGGATCTGGAACAACTGCAACATTTATTCACTGCTGATAGGAGCATAAATCACTACAACCACTTTGGAAAATAATTTGGCATTATTTCTTAAAACTGAACATTCATATACCTTTGATCCAGCGGTTCCTTGCCCAGGTTTATCTCCTGGAGAACCTTGTGCACGAGTGTACCAGGAAATAATTCAGTGATGTTCATAGCACCACTATTTATGTAGCAAAAATAAGGAATTAACTCAAATGTCCATTGATACATGTATAGATGTGTTGTTGTATAGTCCTACAGTGTTGTTTATAAAAGTGAAGAAAAAGCTGGTGACTCAAATGGTAAAATTGAGTTTGCTCCTGGGTTAGAGTAATATATGAAGAGCTTAGTGACGTTTGGGTCACATTGAAAGCATCAGTATGAACACATCGAATGGATAAATCTCAGAAACATAATCGTAAGTGAAAGAAGCAAATCACAGAGAAATATATACAGTATGATTCCATTTACATGAAGTCAAAAGCAGGGAATACCAAACAATATCTTGTGTAGGGCTACAAACATCTGTGGTAAAACTATAAAGAAGAGCAAGTGATAATGACCACAAAATTCAAGATGATAGTGACCTCTGGAGTGGGAGGGAAGGGAGTGGCATTGGAGACTTCAAGAGTAATGGTCGTCCCCTTTCTCTGGTGTGGTGTGATCACACATCTTTGTTTTATCACTACTCTTTATATCTTACATATATTTTATAAATATCATTTTGTATCTGTTTCATATTTAATAAGAACAAAATTTTAAAACTTTCTGTATGCATTATTACCACCTGTTAGCACATTTTCTATTAACATCCTCATTGTAGTATCATGAGAATCTCAAGGTTTTTCTACAGACTCAGCTTGTTTGTATTAGACTAGAATGACTCCTTTTTGGATTCAGTGTGTCACTGCTCAAGCTAGTGGTCTTTGATTGTATTACCTGCTCAGAACCTGTGCTAGGCAGCCTGTGAAATGGTCCCCAGTGATCTCCACATTCTGGTCTCCATGCCCCCTCTGCTTGAATACGGGCTGGACCTCGAGATTCACTTCAAACAAATAGAATACAGCAAAAATGGTCCAATGTCACCTCAGAGATTAGGTTACAAAAAGGCTTTGGCTTGTGTCTTGGGTGCCCTCTCTCACTCTTTCACTCACTTGCTCTGAGGAAAACCAGCTGCCATATTGTGAGCTGCCCTATGGAAAGAGCTATGTCAAGGGGCTGATGCAGCCTGTGAATGAGCTTGGAAGCAGGTCTGCTCCCACTGAGCCTTAAGATGACTGTGATCCTGACCAGCACCTTGACTGCAGCCTCATGACAGACAAGGTTTGAGTCAGAGACATCCACCTAAGGCACGCCCAGATTTCTAGCCTACAGAAACTCTTTGATAGTAAACATTTGTCATTTTAAGCCACTGAGTTGTGGGGTAATTTGTTAGCAGCAATAGATATCTAGTAGAGGTTCCCTTTCTTCTTCTGGGAACTGTTCCCTTGTTTGGGGGAATTATCACTTTCACCACTTCTTCATCTTAAGTGTGAATAGACGCTGTCATCTTCTTATAAGATCCTCTCTTCCCAGCCACAGTGATTGGTCAGTGAGTGGGCACCTGACACAAGCTGGACCAACCAGAGTACCTGTTATAGACATTGTAGGTTGCCTACCCCACATCTGTTCCCTCTTTTCTCCTTCTTAATAGAACCATACCTCATGGGGACACTCAGCCAGAGAGAGTAGAAATGATGTACAGAGAGACGTGGCAAGAAAAACCGAGAGAGGCGTTGTATTCGCTTGGAACATCTGTAAGGGAATCAATCAAGCTAGCCTTCCTGCTTCATCTTAATTCTTTCCAAAAAAGAGATGTCTCAGAACTAACTTGCTTTTCCCATCCCAAGACCAAGCATTGTGCACATTTCAAAAAACACTTGGTGCTTTTGGTAAGAAGCAATTTGAAGACCTGGACCCTGGGCACTTGGGCTATGTATTTATATCATTTCATGAATTTATATCATTTCATATAGCTGGTAGTGGTAAACTGGATGACTCATGGCAACTTAGGGGTCTCAGTGTCTATGAGGGAATCTTTATCTTTCAAAGTCATGAGTTTATGCTGATGATTTTTATTTCACCCGATCTTCATTAAGCTTTTTCCTACCTTGCTCTAATACAAGAGCATCTTCATTTCTATTTTAACTTTCTTATTTGAGCTCCCAGTCTTTTTATCACTTTTATACAACATGTTCAAATCAGGCTCCATATATCATGTTATATATTTTCACATCCAACCATGTGTTCAGAATCTAGTGTCACTTTATTTTTTGTTGGAACCATGGAGTCTGCATTTCTAAGGCTTCGGAATGTAACTTTCCCACTTTACTCAATTTTACCAGTAATAGTCCATATCACACAGATTCATGATAGCTTGTAACTGTGTCAAAAAGGAAACTAAACCTTTGGTAAAATTTTTCTTTCATAGGTTTCTACTGTATCCAAGTATGTCATAGAGGAATATCCGTGATACATCTATTATACATTAGGACTCGATAACTAAAATTTCAGCACATTTACACAGAATCATTTCACACACACAGTACATTGAATAATAACATCATTATACAAAACAGCATTGAATCACTTTACAAAATTTGTGCTTGCATGAGCGATCATTATATTCTTGGAAGAATATAATAATATTTGCTGTTCCATGTTATACATCCTTATCTTTAAAAGGAGGCTCCTATAACTGGCCCTTATCTTTAGTTTCTATTCTATTACTGGGTGGCTGGATTGCATCCAGAAACTCTTCTTGTGCACTTCCCCTACGTATGCATGTTGTTAGGAACACATGAAGGCTCTTGGCCATATTAGTTAATGGAGTGTTAGCTAATTACATACCCATCCACATGCAACCTTTAAACTTAAATACAACCAGTGAATGTATGACTCAAAGAGTACAAGTGTGGATAGTCAGAAAGGTTTTTTTTTCATGCTTAGAATTTTGAAAAATCTCAATAACCCTAACTACAGAATCTTATTCTTCCCTTGTTTAATTTTTACACTCATGAATTCTACCCATGGTATTAGGTATATATTTTTTGCAACTTGTTTTTTTTTTTCCACTTAGCATTATATATAGGAGGTCTTATAGGATGTCTTTCCTTGGGGGGGGGGAGGAATATAAATATATATATAGAAACTCAATCTATCTTACTGTTCTCCCTTTCTTTGGCCATTCTTTTAACTGCATTTTATTCCAGAATATGAAAATTTTATCCTTCCCCTATTGATGGACAAAAAGATTGCTTCCAATTTATCACTATTACAATAAACATCCTTGTATATGCCTTTTTGTGTGTGGATACAAATATGAGTATTTCTCCAGTATATATGTCTGAAAGTGGACTTCCTTGGCCAAAGGATATGCACGTTTAAAGTTCTAATTCACTGCCAAATTGCCCTTCAAAACGCTTCATCAGTTTACATTCGTACTGACAGCCTATGAGCGCCTGTTTCTCTACATCTTCATCATCAACGCTGGATTCTTGACAATCTGAAGCGGGGAAAAAACATTTTAAAAAATCAAATCCTTCATTATGACTGAAGTTGAACATCTTTCCAGATGTATATTTGCCATTAGCATTCCCTCTTCTGTGAATTGCTTATCTGTAGACTTTGTCCACTCTTCAGTAGGATTCTTACTGTTTTAATTAATCAGTTTGTAGATGTTCTTTATAGAAATTCTGGATATTAAGTCTTTGGCTGTTTTTGCTTATCTTTGACTTTAGTTAAAGTATCATTTGCTGTTCAGAGTGTTGGAGGAGTGCCACCTTTCTACCAGGCTTCGCATTCCCGTTTTGAAGGAGGTCTGCCCTCTACAGACGTCTCTGGGTGCCTGCCCCGCCTTCTCGGTCTTCCCCAGGGGAAGGAGAGTGACTCCTTTGGCAGAAAGAAGGAGCCAAAATGCTCAGCTCATTCCCATCCTCCCTCCTCTCTGTAAAAAGGCACACTCCCTACTCTGCCCGCCTCTGCCATAAGTTTTACAGGAATAAACCCTCACAGGGCTGACCTCAGGGGTGAAATATTAGCAACCTGCTTGCCTAGCAGACCTAAGCCATATTGTCCAGTGTCAGTTGTAGTGGTAATAAAGGTAATATTTGTATCTCCATCTGTCACACTCCCGTGCCTATCTCTTAATAGGTTCTTGTATCACTGAGTCCAAACAGAAAACAGATGGCACACTCAAATTAGGATAATTCAGAAGATTGAATAAAGGGACTATTTATGAAGACGTGGGCAGGCCGTAGGGGAAATACATGGGATAATGCAGCAACCTAAGGCTGGTAACAGCAGAGCTGTTACTCCTCCTAAGCCTAAAAGGGTGAAGGGGATGGGGGCATGGGGACTGAAATCCAGGAGGAGAAAGTCGTGCAGAGATAACTGTCCTACGAGGAACCGAAGCCCTCAGTTGCAGGACACGGGCAGCCTGAGGCAGCCCGTAGGGAGGAAACCTGAGAATTAAATAGCCTACCTGACTCTCCTTCTGCCCTGTAATCTCCTGCTGGGCCTCCCCACTAGATAAACCAACCAGAGCCCAAGGACAAGGGAACCCACTGATGGAGCCAACCTCAGTCCCTCTGTTTGGGCAGAAAGCAAGGAGGAAAACAGAATGAGGGACAAACAGGAAATACCTGGCAGGGTTCTCCTCTTTCTTCCCTCAGTATGCCCTCTCATTCTTCACCTGGGTGAAAAATTCACATCTCCATCAGCGGGACGCACAAAATCCCACTGACTACCATTTTATCAAGAGGTGATCTCAATCCAGAAAAACCTCTCTGGAAACCTAAAGCTTTACTACCACTAGTGTTCTTCAAATAAGGAATCGGGTTAAAGTGAGGAGAGGTGTGGTAGGCAGAATCCGGAGATAGTCTCCCCAGATTCCTGCTCCCGGCTGTACACACCCGGAGTGTGTTTTCTCTCAGTTTTTCAATCAAACACTAGTCTAGATACTGCTATGAAGGGATTTTGCAGAGACAGTTAAGGTCCCAAATCATTTATGAAAGGGAGAGCTGGGTGAGCCTGACCTAGTCAGGAGAGCCCTTAAAAGGCCCAGGGCTCTTCCTGGTGAAAGAGATTTGAAGTTAATGCGTGAGAAGTTGTCCATTGGTGGCTTTGGAGATGGAGAAGGAATATGGGTGGCCTCGAGGAGCTGAGAGTAGCCCCTGGCTGACAGCCAGCAGGGATAAGGAAGCCTCAAATCCTTTGGCCACGGAGAACTGAATTCTGCCACAACCAAGTGAGCCTGAAAGAGGACCCTGAGCCCCAGATGGGAATGCAGCCCAACACCTTGATTTTAGCCTTTTGAAACTTTGAGCAGAGAACCCAGCCATACATGCCACGCCTGGACTTTTTTTTTTTTTTTTTTGGCCGTGCCACGTGGCTTGCAGGGTCTCAGTTCCCCAACCAGTGATTGAACCCGGGCCATGGTGGTGAAAGCCCAGAATCCTAACCAGTAGGCCACCAGGGAACTCCCTGCTCCTGGACTTCTGCCCTACAGAACTGTGAGCTAGTAAATGGATGTTGTTTTAGGCTGCTGAATCTGTGATAATTCGTCAGATAGCAGTAGAAACCCATACGGGAGCAAACGGTAAAGAAACATAGACACAGCTGTTACGGTCCCCATTTTTGCAGCTGGTAATAGGGCCTAAACTGGTAATCACAGCTGTCTTCTTCCAGCACTCAAAGCAAGTTCCCTTTGCCCTTTCCAGCACCGCAGCTGGATGAGTTTCTTTACCTGATGGAATGACACATACCTTCATTGCTGTAGGATCCAAGTCTTTGGTGGTCTTGACAGTACTGGGTTGTCAATTTCCACTGACCAGAACTTTAGAGCAAGAGAAGAATTAGAGTTGCCCTAAACCAAGTCCTCCTCATACCCGCTCTATAGCAGCAACACAATTTTCCCTGGAGATCAGGATCAACCACCTCAGTCAGGCTAGAGAACCTCTCCTCTGACTCTTTAGTGGCACGTGGAGCCTAAAATGAACAGGGGAAATCTCAGCTTCTAGTTCGTTGGAACCATGACCATGTTTCCTGGCAGAAGAATTACTGCTGTGGACACTAGAAGCTTCAGATCCACCAAACCTTTGGTTGCAAGGATCGAAAACAAAAAAGTCTTCTAGTGAATGATTAGGTGTAACAGTGAGAGGGACCACTCCCAGAGCCCTTTGTTCTCTGGCCACGAATCCTGCCATGGGGGAGATGGCACCAAAAACTGACCTCTGGTTTAGAACATATACTGCTGGAAGGGTGTTTTCTTCCCTCTGGCACTGTAACTGAGTGCTTAGTAATCCACCTCCCGTCCTCTCCGCCTGTTTGATTCTAGGTGATCAGCCACATGATAATACCAGTGAATTTCATGGGCATGAGCCTGTGGCCACACTTCTTTTTTTTTTTTTTTTTTTGCATTTTTCAATTTTATTTTATTTACTTTTTTATACGGCACGTTCTGATTAGTCATCCATTTTATACACATCAGTGTATACATGTCAATCCCAATCGCCCAATTCATCCCACCGCCACCACGCCCACCCCCCACCGCTTTCCCCCTTGGTGTCCATACGTTTGTTCTCTACATCTGTGTCTCAATTTCTGCCCTGCAAACCGGTTCATCTGTACATTTTTCTAGGTTCCACATATATGCGTTAATATACGATATTTGTTTTTCTCTATCTGACTTACTTCACTCTGTATGACAGTCTCTAGATCCATCCACGTCTCTACAAATGACCCAATTTCATTCCTTTTTATGGCTGAGTAATATTCCATTGTATATATGTACCACATCTTCTTTATCCATTCGTCTGTTGCTGGGCATTTAGGTTGCTTCCATGACCTGGCTATTGTAAACAGTGCTGCAATGAACATTGGGGTGCATGTGTCTTTTTGAATTATGTTTATCTCTGGGTATATGCCCAGTAGTGGGATTGCTGGGTCGTATGGTAGTTATATTTTTAGGTTTTAAGGAACCTCCATACTGTTCTTCATAGTGGCTGTATCAATTTACATTCCCACCAACACTGCAAGAGGGTTCCCTTTTCTCCACAGCCTCTCCAGCATTTGTTGTTTGTATATTTTCTGATGATGCCCATTCTAACTGGTGCGAGGTGATACCTCATTGTAGTTTTGATTTGCATTTCTCTAATAATTAGTGATGTTGAGCAGCTTTTCATGTGCTTCTTGGCCATCTGTATGTCTTCTTTGGAGAAATGTCTATTTACGTCTTCTGCCCAATTTTTGATTGGGTTGTTTGTTTTTTTAATATTGAGCTGCATGAGCTCTTTATATATTTTGGAGATCAATCCTTTGTCCATTGATTCGTTTGCAAATGTTTTCTCCCATTCTGAGGGTTGTCTTTTCATTTTGTTTATTGTTTCCTTTGCTGTGCAAAAGCTTTTAAGTTTCATTAGGTCCCATTTGTTTATTTTTGTTTTTATTTCCATTATTCTAGGAGGTGGATCAAAAAAGATCTTGCTGTGATTTATGTCAAAGAGTGTTTTTCCTATGTTGTTCTCTAAGAGTTTTATAGTGTCCAGTCTTATATTTAGGTCTCTAATCCATTTTGAATTTATTTTTGTGTATGGTGTTAGGGAGTGTTCTAATTTCATTCTTTTACATGTAGCTGTCCAGTTTTCCTAGCACCAGTTATTAAAGAGACTGTCTTTTCTCCATTGTATATCCTTGCCTCCTTTGTCATAGACTAGTTGACCATAGGTGCGTGGGTTCATCTCTGGGCTTTCTATCTTGTTCCATTGATCTATATTTCTGTTTTTGTGCCAGTACCATATTGTCTTGATTACTGTAGCTTTGTAGTATAGTCTGAAGTCAGGGAGTCTGATTCCTCCAGCTCTTCTTTTTTCCCTCAAGACTGCTTTGGCTATTCGAGGTCTTTTGTGTCTCCATACAAATTTTAAGATTTTTTGTTCTAGTTGTGTAAAAAATGCCATTGGTAATTTGATAGGGATTGCATTGAATCTGTAGATTGCTTTGGGTAGTAGAGTCATTTTCACAATATTGATTCTTCCAATCCAAGAACATGGTATATCTCTCCATCTGTTGGTATCATCTTTAATTTCTTTCATCAGTGACTTATAGTTTTCCACATACAGGTCTTTTGTCTCCCTAGGTAGATTTATTCCTAGGTATTTTATTCTTTTTATTGCAGGGGTAAATGGGAGTGTTTCCTTAATTTCTCTTTCAGATTTTTCATCATTAGTATATAGGAATGAAGAGATTTCTGTCCATTAATTTTATATCCTGCAACTTTACCAAATTCATTGATTAGCTCTAGTAGTTTTCTGGTGGCATCCTTAGGATTCTCTATATATAGTATCATGTCATCTGCAAACAGTGACAGTTTTACTTCTTCTTTTCCAATTTGTATTCCTTTTATTTCTTTTTCTTCTCTGATTGCCATGGCTAGGACTTCCAAAACTATGTTGAATAAGAGTGGTGAGAGTGGACATTCTTGTCTTGTTCCTGATCTTAGAGGAAATGCTTTCAGGTTTTTACCATTGAGAATGATATTTGCTGTGGGTTTGTTGTATATGGCCTTTATTATGTTGAGGTAGGTTCCCTCTATGCCCACTTTCTGGAGAGTTTTCATAATAAATGGGTGTTGAATTTTGTCAAAAGCTTTTTCTGCATCTATTGAGATGATCATATGGTTTTTATTCTTCAATTTGTTAATATGGTGTATCACATTGTTTGATTTGTGTATATTGAAGAATCCTTGCATCCCTGGGAGAAATCCCACTTGATCATGGTGCATGATCCTTTTAATATGTCATTGGATTCTGTTTGCTAGGCTGTTGTTGAGGATTTTTGCATCTACATTCATCAGTGATGTTGGTCTGTAATTTTCTTTTTTTGTAGTATCTTTGTCCGGTTTTCGTATCAGGGTGATGGTGGCCTCATAGAATGAGTTTGGGAGTGTTCCTTCCTCTGCAATTTTTTGGAAGAGCTTGAGAAGGATGGGTGTTAGCTCTTCTCTAAATGTTTGATAGAATTCACCTGTGAAACCATCTGGTCCTGGACTTTCTCATTTGTTGAAAGATTTTTAATCAGTTTCAACTTCATTACTTGTGATTAGTCTGTTCATATTTTCTATTTCTTCCTGGTTCAGTCTGGGAAGGTTATACCTTTCTAAGAATTTGTCCATTTCTTCCAGGTTGTCCATTTTATTGGCACAGAGTTGCTTGTAGTAGTCTCTTTGGGTGCTTTGTATTTCTGTAGTGTCTGTTGTAACTTCTCCTTTTTCATTTCTGCTTTTATTGATTTGAGTCCTCTCCCTCTTTTTCTTGATGAGTCTGGCTAATGGCTTATCAATTTTGTTTATCTTCTCAAAGAACCAGCTTTTAGTTTTATTGATCTTTGCTATTGTTTTCTTTGTTTCTATTTCATTTATTTCTGCTCTGATCTTTATGACTTCTTTCCTTCTGCTAACTTTGGGTTTTGTTTGTTCTTCTTTCTCTAGTTCCTTTAGGTGTTAGGTTAGATTGTTTACTTGAGATTTTTCTTGTTTCTTGAAGTAGGCTTGTATAGCTGTAACCTTCCCTCTTAGAACTGCTTTTGCTGCATCCCATAGGTTTTGGATCATCGTGTTTTCATTGTGATTTGTCACTAGGTATTTTTTGATTTCTTCAGTGATCTCTTGGTTATTTAGTAACGTATTGTTTAGCCTCCATGTGTTTGTGTTTTTTACGGTTTTTTTCCTGTAATTCATTTCTAATCTCATAGCATTGTGGTCAGAAAAGATGCTTGATATGATTTCAATTTTCTTTAATTTACTGAGGCTTGATTTGTGACCCAAGATGTGATCTATCCTGGAGAATGTTCCGTGCGCACTTGAGAAGAAAGTGTATTCTGTTGTTTTTGTATGGAATGTCCTGTAAATATCAATTAAGTCTATCTGGTCTATTGTGTCATTTAAAGCTTGTGTTTCCTTATTAATTTTCTGTTTGGATGATCTGTCGACTGGTGTAAGTGAGGTGTTAAAATCCCCCACTATTACTGTGTTACTGTCGATTTCCTCTTTTATAGCTGTTAGCAGTTGCCTTATGTATTGAGGTGCTCCTATGTTGGGTGCCTATATATGTATAATTGTTATATCTTCTTCTTGGATTGATCCCTTGATCATTATGTAGTGTCTTTCCTTGTCTCTTGTAACATTCTTTATTTGAAAGTCTATTTTATCTGATATGAGTATTGCTACTCCAGCTTTCTTTTGATTTCCATTTGCATGGAACATCTTTTTCCATCCCCTCACTTTCAGTCTGTATGTGTCCCTAGGTCTGAAGTGGGTCTCTTGTAGACAGCATATAGATGGGTCTAGTTTTTGTATCCATTCAGCGAGCCTGTGTCTTTTGGTTGGAGCATTTAATCCATTCACGTTTAAGGTAATTATCGATATGTATGTTCCTATGACCATTTTCTTAATTGTTTTGGGTTTGTTTTTGTAGGTCCTTTTCTTCTCTTGTGTTTCCCACTTAGAGAAGTTCCTTTAGCATTTGTTGTAGAGCTGGTTTGGAGGTGCTGAATTCTCTTAGCTTTTGCTTATCTGTAAAGCTTTTGATTTCTCCATTGAATCTGAATGAGATCCTTGCTGGGTAGAGTAATCTTGGTTATAGGTTCTTCCCTTTCATCACTTTAAGTGTATCATGCCACTCTCTTCTGGCTTGTAGAGTTTCTCCTGAGAAATCAGCTGTTAACCTTTTGGGAGTTCCCTTGTATGTTATTTGTCGTTTTTCCCTTGCTGCTTTCAATAATTTTTCTTTGTCTTTAATTTTTGCCAATTTGATTACTATGTGTCTCGGCATGTTTCTCCTTGGGTTTATCCTGTATGGGACTCTCTGGGCTTCCTGGACTTGGGTGGCTATTTCCTTTCCCATGTTAGGGAAGTTTTTGACTATAATCTCTTCAAATATTTTCTCTGGTCCTTTCTCTCTCTCTTGTCCTTCTGGGACCCCTATAATGCGAATGTTGTTGTGTTTAATGTTGTCCCAGAGGTCTCTTAGGCTGTCTTCATTTCTTTTCATTCTTTTTTCTTTATACTGTTCCACAGCAGTGAATTCCAACATTCTGTCTTCCAGGTCACTTATCCATTCTTCTGCCTCAGTTATTCTGCTATTGATTCTTTTTAGTGTATTTTTCATTTCAGTTATTGTATTGTTCATCTCTGTTTGTCTGTTCTTTAATTCTTCTAGGTCTTTGTTAAACATTTCTTGCATCTTCTCGATCTTTGCCTCCATTCTTTTTCCGAGGTCCTGGATCATCTTCACTATCATTATTCTGAATTCTTTTTCTGGAAGGTTGCCTATCTCCACTTCATTTAGTTGTTTTTCTGGGGTTTTATCTTGTTCCTTCATCTGGTGCATAGCCTTCTGCCTTTTCATCTTGTCTATCTTTCTGTGAATGTGGTTTTTGTTCCACCAGCTGCAGGATTGTAGTTCTCCTTGCTTGTACTATCTGCCTTCTGGTGGATGAGGCTATCTAAGAGGCTTTTGCAAGTTTCCTGATGGGAGGGAGTGGTGGTGGGTAGAGCTGGCTCTTGCTCTGGTAGGCAGAGCTCAGTAAAACTTTAATCCACTTGACTGTTGATGGGTGGTGCTGGGTTCCCTCCGTGTTGGTTGTTTGGCCTGAGGCGACCCAACACGAGCCTAGCCGGGCTCTTTGGTGGGGCTAATGGCTGACTCTGGGAAGGCTCAGGCCAAGGAGTACTTCCCAGAACTTCTGCTGCCAATGTCCTTGTCCTCACGGTGAGACAGAGCCACCCCCAGCCTCTGCAGGAAACCCTCCAACACAAGCAGGTAGGTCTGATTCAGTCTCCTATGGGGTCACTGCTCCTTTCCCTGTGTCCCAATATGCACACTACTTTGTGTGTGCCCTCCAAGAGTGGAGTCTCTGTTTCCCCCAGTCCTGTCAAAGTCCTGCAATCAGATCCCGCTAGCCTTCAAAGTCTGATTCTCTAGGAATTCCTCCTCCCGGTGCCGGACCCCAGCCTGACGTGGGGCTCAGAACCTTCACTCCACTGGGTGGACTTCTGTGGTATGTGTTCTCCAGTTTATAAGTCACCCACCCAACAGTTATGGGATTTGATTTTATTGTGATTGCGCCCCTCCTACCATCTCATTGTGGCTTCTCCTTTGTCTTTGGGTGTGGGGTATCCTTTTTGGTGAGTTCCAGTGTCTTCCTGTCGATGATTGTTCAGCAGTTACTTGTGATTCTGGTGTTCTCGCAGGAGGGAGTGAGAGCACGTCCTTCTACTCCGCTATCTTTTTTTTTTTTTTTTTTTTGGCTGTGTTGGGTCTTCATTTCTGTGCGAGGGCTTTCTCCAGTTGCGGCGAGTGGGGGCCACTCTTCATCGCGGTGCGTGGGCCTCTCACTGTCACGGCCTCTCCCATTGTGGAGCACAGGCTCCATACACGCAGGCTCAGTAGTTGTGGCTCACGGGTCTAGTTGCTCCGCGGCATGTGGGATCCTCCCAGACCAGGGCTCGAACCCGTGTCCCCTGCATTGGCAGGCAGATTCTCAACCACTGCGCCACCAGGGAAGCCCTACTCCGCCATCTTGAACCAATCTCCTGCCACACTTCTTATGCTGTAAAATGTGTGCCCTTGTCAGAGGTGATGTTGCATTTGATAGCAAAGTGAAGGATAAGGCATTCTGTAAGTCTACAAATGATCCTGGAAGAAGAACTTCAGGCAGAGAAAACAATCGGAATATGTATTTACCCCGTGAGAACCAAGCTTCACTCCCTCTAAGATAGAGGGGTCCACGGTGGCCTCCCTCCAATTCCAGTGTCTCTCTTTCTTTGTGGTGTGAAATTCAAGAGGCAGCAACTTGTCTCTCCCTTTAGAAGGTTGCCCCAGACCACAGAGGCCCTAGAAACTTCCCCTATATGGTGGGCCCCCCTCCACCTCAGGCACACATACATCTTACAAAGGCATCTAGAGTGCTAGGCAATTCCCACTCACAGGTCCAGTTAGCATAATACCATCAATGTGATGAACCAAGACGTCCTGTCTGATATCAAGATACTTGAGTTCCCCTTACATAATATGACAGGGAGGACAAGACTTGACATTGTCCTGGTAAAGATGGTAATGGTATACTATTTTCCCTGCTATGTAAATTCAAATTGCTTCAGCTTTTCCTGGAAAGAAAATGTTTTCCAGGTCAAAAGCTGAATGCCAGGTGCCTGGGCTGTGTTGACTTGCCACAGGGAAGATTCCACATTTGGTACTCTAGTTGTGATTGGCATCACTACCTTACTTTGCAGAGATTTACTCTCTTTCTCTATGTTCCATCTGGCTCTTGCACTAGCCAGATAAGTGAGTCAAATGAGGATGTGCTAGGAATCACTACCCTTGCACATCTCAAGTTTTAAAGGTAGTACCAATCTCTGTAATTTCCCCAAGGTGGAAGTATTGCTTCTGACTTACCTTCTTGGTGTGGTGGGGATGGGAATGGGGGAGTCGTTTCAGGAGCTTTCAGTCTGCCTCTCTCATCATAATAACCTTCATTTCATGAGTGAAAAGACCAATATAAGAATTCTACCCATTATTAAGTATCTCTCTTTTCACCATATATTCTGGGAGTGGGGGAAAAACACAGGGTCCGTGACCCCATGGACAGTGTATTAGACTTGGGTCAGGACTCCATACATAACCTGACTCTCATAAGTTCCCAGTCTCACTGGTGGCACTTCAGAGCTCTGGGGATCAGCATGAATTCATATCCAATATCTTTTTTAAAAATATATTTATTTATTTATTTGGCTGTACCAGGTCTTAGTTGCGGAATGCGGGATCTAGTTCCCTGACCATGGATCGAACCCGGGCCCCCTGCATTGAGAGCACAGAGTCTTAACTGCTGGACCACCAGGGAAGTCCCAGATCCAATATCTGTTAACCTAAGGAAGATCATGTACCTTTCAGTAGTGCACAGTTACCTTGGCCAGTGGCAGCAAGTCATTTGGGGACAACACATGGTATCTATCTACAGCCACATCGCAGGGTCCTCCCTCAGTTGAGGGTCTCTGAGTCTGTGAACTGACTTAATTAGATCTGGAAATTGGGTAAAAGGCCAAGAATACCCCCTCCCCAGTTTCTACCCAGAAATCTAGTATTTTTCATCTGTGTTTGTCAAGCAACACCGTAACAGGATGCCCAACTGTTTCATTTCTAAAAATCTTTGCCACAGTTCCCTAGAGATCAAAGCACTTGGATTGCCATTCTTGGCTCACCTGGTCTCTGACAGGTAAGCATGGCCATCTTTCCCTTTCTACTCTGGGATCCCATTATTCCCACTGAGATCAAGGGATATAATTCCTTTGCATTATCCCCAACCATCATCTCCAGTCTATAGATGACAGTCCAGTCACTGCAAGCTCTTCAAGGACTTCTTAATGCCTTCATGAGGGGAGTGTCCTCCAGGCCTTCCTGAGGGCTATGGTTGGGGAGAATTGAGCAGGTTTACCCACTACCATCATTCTCAAACTGTGGTGATTCTGATGCATGCTAAAGTTTGAGAACCATTACTGTAGAACAGGGCTTCTCAAACTTTAATGTGCATGCAAATCACCTGGAGATCTTTTTGGATGCAGAATCTGATTCATTATGTCTGGGGTAGAGCCCAAGCTTCTGCATTTTTTAACAAGCTCCTAGATGATGCCAGTGCTTCTGATCTGATACCACCGCTTTGAGCAGTAATGCTATAGAGGAGGGTGTCTGATGACTCAGGAAATGGGAATATAATGGATCTATTCTATCAGTGGTCCTCAAACTTTGGGGTGTATCAGAATCACCTGAGAGCTTGTTAAAACATAGATTTCTGTCCCCCCCCCCAAAGCTTATGACTCTATAGATCTGAGGTGAGGCCCAAGAACTGGCATTTCTAATGTGTTCACAGATGATGCTGATGTTGATGGTACAGGGACCACACCTTGAGAACCCGTTATCTAACATTCCTTAGAATCCACTACCACACATTTTCCCTAGATCCTTGTTTCTACACCTTGGCAAAGTTTTGTAGCCTTTAAGTGCATAGGCCATCTTCTTCTGGAGCAGGCCTTATACCTCTCCATCTGGGCCTTGATATGGGCCTGAAAGTGATAAGAGATAAGGAGATGGGACCTAAGGAGAATTTACCTCAGCTTATGAGGCAACTGCCCTAGGTGCAATTATTGTAAGGCTTTTATACAAAGGAGAGCTAGTTTTTCCAGCCAGCAGAAGAGGTTCGAAGGAGTATGGAGGGTCAGAATTTTCAGCCATGTCATGTCTGCATCATGACTCCCTTTCCCATGTCTCAGAGTTTTACTCCTCCCATCAATAACCTTGACTGGGTGTAAGAGACTTGGCAGAGTTAAGCATTTAATTGGTGTTGCAAATCTACCACCCTTACAATCAGACCCTAGGATTGGTTCTTAGCCATATTTCCTCTGCAATTAGTGGAAACAAGGGACTCCTTCATTGCTTCCATGGAGGTATTCTGGTTTTCCGTGTGTCTTTTTAATTGTATTTCTGTAGCTTTTATTTTCTCTTTTTCCCTATGTATACTTTTCAGGGTGGTAAAAAGAATCCAGTTGGTTCCACTATTTTATAACCACCGTTCTTACCATAGCAGTGAAGTGTCACAGCCACTTGATCTCTTAATGCCTTGCCCTCCATCTGCATTTCATCTCATGCTGCCACCATTGATAATTTGAGTAATGATGATGCTACCACATGCCATGGATTGCTTATTTCCTAATTCTTCCCCAGCAAGGTTATCACTGTGATCCTCAAATATATGAGCAACTGAATTCCAGGATCCCATTTTGAGGGACTATTTCCTGATTCCACAATTACTGTATTATTCTGAATCCAAATAGGAAACAGATGGCTCACTGAAATTAGTATAATTCAAAGAGGGTTTTATAAAGGTACTATTTATTAAGGTTTGGGCAGGGTAAGTGTATAGGGAACCCACAAGGGATAATGTGGTAATCGAGAACTAAGAACAGCAGAACGATTAACACCCGTAGGCCTGAAGGGATGAAGAGAGGGAGTGGTTTCTGTAATCCTGAAGGAAATTCCGATAGAGTGGGTCAATTGGAAAGAAGCAATGACTTTAGATCGACGGACACAGTAGCCCAAGTGGACTTCTAAGGGAGATGTCTTGCTGGGGATCTGCATTGGCTGAACCCAACAAGAAGCCAGAAGGTGAAGAATCCACTGACATACTCCATGCAGGTCAGAGCCAAGGCAAAGAGCAGGGTGGAAAAATGTACACAGTGAATCTGGAGAGGCAAATATCCTACTAATTTTTTTCTGACGCTCTTACTATTTATTTTTCTTTACATTCAAATCTGCCATTTTGTTCTTTGTTTTCTACTTGTTTCACCAAGTTTTTGTTCCTTTATTTCTCCTTTATTGCCATCTTTGGGACTAATTATTTTTTATTTTTCCATTTTTCCCTCCATTACCTTGCCAGTTTTACATTCTTTTCTTATTCTTTTAGTAGTTACCATAGAGACTGAATAATCTCCTTACATCCATATGAACTCATGTTTAGTTTAATATAGATACAGATATAGAAATATATATTTATAAATATTTATACATACACACACAAACATACATATGTGTGTACACAGGCTAGTATACAAACATATGCTTCCTTACTCTGTCAGCTGAGAGGGCACCCCATTAGCAGCAACCACAGCTAGTACTGAACCTTGGTTTCTAATGCCATTCTCAAATCAAAGAAACCAGGGCTGTTTGGAGAAATAGCTGACTAAAATTGGAACAGAAAATATACAAGATAAGCCTAAATCATCTTGTAGTGCCAGAAAGTGAAGAAGTGCTTTTAAAAAAAAAAAGTGAGGGTATGTCAAAAGGACACAGGAATCAAATGAAGAGTTCCCAATGGCCAAAGCTGGAACAATTTGAGAAAAAAAAAAAAAAAAAAAAAGAGTACTCTATTATAGCACAAAGTATAAAATAAATATCCATGAGCCCATACTGATATAAATAAATAACTGAATAAATAAATGAAGGAGAAGAGAGAAATCTCCCTGTATAAGAATTACAAATAATTTATATAAATACTCTGCCTTCAAGGAGGTAGAACATAATTCCCCACTCCTCAGGTATGAACCATACATAGTCACTTCCTTCCAAAGAGTATAGTATGAAAAAAAGGAAAAAGTAATTTTACAGTGGAGAAGTCCGACACACACTACCTCAGCCAGGAGATCAAGATTAATGTCAGCATTGATAGGTCATGTTGATGGTAGGTTCCCCTTGATATAATGTGAAAAAAGGCAATTACCAGTGTATTCGTCCTCTCCAAAACAGACAACCCCAATATAAATATGAGAAAAAAATTAGACAAATACCAGCTGAGGGACATTCTACAAAATACTGACCAGTGCTCCTCAAAACTGTCAAGGTCATCAAAAACAAGGAAAGTGTGAGAAATGATCACAATCAAGAGTTGCCTAAGGGGACATGACAACGAAATGTCATGTGATATCATAGATTGAATCCTAGACAGGAAAAGAATATTAGATAAAAACTAAAGAAATGTAAATAAAATGTGAACTTTGGTTAATAATAATGTGCCCATATTATTAACAGTTCATTAATTGTGACAAATGTACTAATAATGCAAGATTTAATAATAGGGGAAATTGAGTACGGGAACTCTCTGTACTATCGTCTCAATTTTTCTGTAAATCTATTCTAAACTTTGAAAGTGTATTTAAAAAACATGACTCCTTGACTCAGTACAGTCTACTTTAAAGTAGTACTTTTGTTACTTCCCCAAAAATGAAAGAAACTTATGACAGTTTAACTCCATTTACCTCTCCCTCCCCACCTTTGGTGCAATTTTTGTTATCCTTTTTATTTCTATATCTGTTTAAATGCCGCAAGACATTATTGTTGTTTTAAACAATTAATATTTAAACACACACCATCTATATCTATATCTATATATCTGTATCTATGTACGCACATGCATACATGCATACACAAAACATCTGTGTGTGTGTATATATATATACACACATATATATACTATGTGTGTATGTGTGTGTGTGTGTATATGTATATAGTGTTTCACATTCCTTCCTGCAATACTGTGCTTCCATATAGGATTATTTTCCTTCAGCCTGAAACTCCCTTTAATAGTTTTTTTTTTAACATCTTTATTGGAGTATAATTGCTTTACAATGGTGTGTTAGTTTCTGCTTTATAACAAAGTGAATCAGGTATACATACACATGTATCCCCATATCTCTTCCCTCTTTCGTCTCCCTCCCACCCCCCCATCCCACCCCTCTAGGTGGTCACAAAGCACCGACCTGATCTCCCTGAGCTATGTGGCTGCTACACACTAGCTATCTATTTTACATTTGATAGTGTATATATGTCCGTGCCACTCTCTCACTTCATCCCAACTTACCTTCCCCCTCCCTGTTTCCTCAAGTCCATTCTCTATGTCTGCGTCTTTATTCCTGTCCTGCACCTAGGTTCTTCAGAACCTTTCTTTTTCTTTTTTTTTAGATTCCATATATATGTGTCAGCATACGGTATTTGTTTTTCTCTTTCTGACTTACTTCACTCTGTATGACAGACTCTAGGTCCATCCACCTCGCTACAAATAACTCAGTTTCGTTCCCTTTAATGACTGAGTAATATTCCATTGTATATGTGTGCCACATCTTCTTTATCCATTCATCTGTCAATGGACACTTAGGTTGTTTCCATGTCCTGGCTATTGTAAATAGAGCTGCAATGAACATTGTGGTACATGACTCTTTTTGAATTATGGTTTTCTCAGGGTTTGTGCCCAGTAGTGGGATTGCTGGGTCATATGATAGTTCTATTTTTAGTTTTCTAAGGAACCTCCATACTGTTCTCCATAGTGGCTGTATCAATTTACATTCCCACCGACAGTGCAAGAGGGTTCCCTTTTCTCCACACCCTCACCAGCATTTATTGTTCGTAGATTTTTTGATGATGGCCATTCTGACTGGTGTGAGGTAATACCTCATTGTGCTTTTGATTTGCATTTCTCTAATGATTAGTGATGTTTAGCATCCTTTCATGTGTTTGCTGGCAATCTGTATATCTTCTCTGGAGAAATCTCTGTGTAGATTTTTGGATTGGGTTGTTTGTTTTTTTTATATTGAGCTGCATGAGCTGCTTGTAAATTTTGGAGATTAATCCTTTGTCAGTTGCTTCATTTCCAAATATTTTCTCCCATTCTGAGGGTTGTCTTTTAGTCTTGTTTATGGTTTCCTTTGCTTTGCAAAAGCTTTTAAGTTTCAGTAGGTCCCATTTGTTTATTTTTGTTTTTATTTCCATTTCTCTAGGAGGTGGGTCAAAAAGGATCTTGCTGTGATGTATGTCATAGAGTGTTCTGTCTATGTTTTCCTCTAAGAGTTTGATAGTGTCTGGCCTTACATTTAGGTCTTTAATCCATTTTGAGTTTATTTTTGTGTATGGTGTTAGGGAGTGTTCTAATTCCATTCTTTTACATGCAGCCATCCAGTTTTCCCAGCACCACTTATTGAAGAGGGTGTCTTTTCTCCATTGTATATTCTTACCTCCTTTATCAAAAATAAGGTGACCATATGAGTGTGGGTTTATCTCTCGGCTTTCTATCTTGTTCCATTGATCTATATTTCTGGTTTTGTGCCAGTACCATACTGTCTTGATTACTGTCGCTTTGTAGTATAGTCTGAAGTCAGGGAGCCTGATTCCTCCAGCTCCATTTTTCTTTCTCAAGATTGCTTTGGCTATTCGAGGTCTTTTGTGTTTCCATACAAATTGTGAAATTTTTTGTTCTAGTTCTGTGAAAAATGCCATTGGTAGTTTGATAGTGATTGCATTGAATCTGTAGATTGCTTTGAGTAGTATAGTCATTTTCACAATGTTGATTCTTCCATCCCAAGAACATGGTATAGCTCTCCATCTGTTTGTATCATCTTTAATTTCTTTCATCAGTGTCTTATAGTTTCTGCATACAGGTCTTTTGTCTCCTTAGGTAGGTTTATTCCTAGGTATTTTACTCTTTTTGTTGCAATGGTAAATAGGAGTGTTTCCTTAATTTCTCTTTCAGATTTTTCATCATTAGTGTATAGGAATGCAAGAAACTTCTGTGCATTAATTTTGTATCCTGCTACTTTACCATATTCACTGATTAGCTCTAGTAGTTTTCTGGTAGCGTCTTTAGGATTCTCTATGTATAGTATCATGTCATCTGCAAACAGTGACAGCTTTACTTCTTCTTTTCTGATTTCGATTCCTTTATTTCTTTTTCTTGTCTGATTACTGTGGCTAAAACTTTCAAAACTATGTTGAATAATAGTGGTGAGAGTGGACAACCTTGTCTTGTTCCTGGTCTTAGTGAAAATGGTTTCAATTTTTCACCGTTGAGAATGATGTTGGCTGTGGGTTTGTCATATATGACCTTTATTATGTTGAGGTAAGTTCCCTTTATGCCTACTTTCTGGAGAGTGTTATCATAAATCGGTGTTGAATTTTGTCGAAAGCTTTTTCTGCAACTATTGGGATGATTATATGGTTTTTATTCTTCAATTTGTTAATATGGTTTACACATTGATTGATTTGCATATATTGAAGAATCCTTGCAACCCTGGGATAAATCCCACTTCATCAAGGTGTATGATCCTTTTAATGTGTTGTTGGATTCTGTTTGCTAGTATTTTGTGAGGATTTTTGCATCTATGTTCATCAGTGATATTGGCCTGTAGTTTTCTTTCTCTGTGACATATTTGTCTGGTTTTGGTATCAGAGTGATGGTGGCCTCGTAGAATGAGTTTGGGAGTGTTCCTCCCTCTGCTATATTTTGGAAGAGTTTGAGAAGGATAGGTGTTAGCTCTTCTCTAAATGTTTGATAGAATTCACCTGTGAAGCCATCTGATCCTGGGGTTTTGTTTGTTGGAAGACCTTTTTTTTTTTTTTTTTTTAATTGGCTGCGTTGAGTCTTCATTGCTGCGTGCGGGCTTTCTCTAGTTGCGGCGAGCGGGGGCTGCTCTTTGTTGTGGTGCGCAGGCTTCTCATTGTGGTGGCTTCTCCTGTTGCGGAGCACAGGCTCTAGGCAAGCAGGCTTCAGTAGTTGTGGCACACAGGCTCAGTAGTTGTAGCTTGTGGGCTCTAGAACGCAGGGTCAGTAGTTGTGATGCATGGGCTTAGCTGCTCCACGGTATGTGGGATCTTCCGGGACCAGGGCTTGAACCCATATCCCCTGCATTGGCAGGCGGATTCTTAACCACTGCACCACCAGGGAAGTCCCTGTTGGAAGACTTTTAATCAGAGTTTCACTTTCAGTACTTGTGATTGGTCTGTTTATATTTTCTATTTCTTCCTGGTTCAGTTTCGGAAGGTTGTGCTTTTCTAAGAATTTGTTCATTTCTTCCAGGTTTTCCATTTTATTGTCATATAGTTGCTTGTAGTAATATCTCATGATACCTCGTATTTCTGCAGTGTCAGTTGTTACTTCTCCTTTTTTCATTTCTAATTCTATTGATTTGAGTCTTCTCCCTTTTTTTCTTCATAAGTCTGGATAATGGTTTATAAATTTTGTTTATCTTCTCAAAGAGCCAGCTTTTAGTTTTCTTGATCTTTGCTATTGTTTCTTTCATTTCTTTTTCATTTATTTCTGACCTGAACTTTATGATTTCTTTCCTTCTGCTAACTTTGGGGTTTTTTTGCTCTTCTTTCTCTAATTGCTTTAGGTGTAACGTTAGGTTGTTTATTTGAGATGTTTCTTGTTTCTTGAGGTAGGATTGTACTGCTATAAACTTCCCCCTTAGAACTGCTTTTGCTGCATCCCATAGGTTTTGGGTCCTCGTGTTTTCATGATCATTTGTTTCTAGGTATTTTTTGATTTCCTCTTTGATTTCCTTAGTGACCTCTTGGTTATTAAGTAGTGTATTGTTTAGCCTCCATGTGTTTGTATTTTTTACAGACTTTTTCCTGTAATTGATATCTAGTCTCATAGCGTTGTGTTCGGAAAAGATACTTGATACGATTTCAATTTTCTTAAATTTACCAAGGCTTGATTTGTGACCCAAGATATGATCTATCCAGGAGAATGTTCCATGAGCACTTGAGAAGAAAGTGTATTCTGTTGTTTTTGGATTGAATGCCCTATAAATATCAATTAAGTCCGTCTTGTTTAATGTGTTATTTAAAGCTTGTGTTTCCTTATTTATTTTCATTTTGGATGATCTGTCCATTGGTGAAAGTGGGGTGTTAACGTCCCCTACTATGACTGTGTTACTGTCGATTTCCTCTTTCATGGCTATTAGCAATTGCCTTATGTATTGAGGTGCTCCTATATTGGGTGCATAAATATTTACAATTGTAATATCTTCTTCCTGGATTGATCCCTTGATCATTATGTAGTGTTCTTCTTTGTCTCTTGTAATAGTCTTTATTTTAAAGTCTATGTTGTCTGATATGAGAATTGCTACTCCAGCTTTCTTTTGATTTCCATTTGCATGGAATATCTTTTTCCAACCCCTCACTTTCAGTCCGTATGTGTCCCTAGGTCTGAAGTGGGTCTCTTGTAGACAGCATATATATGGGTCTTGTTTTTGTATCCATTCAGCCAGCTATGTCTTTTGGTTGGAGCATTTAATCCATTTACATTTAAGGTAATTATCAATATGTATATTCCCAATACCATTTTCTTAATTGTTTTGGGTTTGCTATTGTAGGTCTTTTACTTCTCCTATGTTTCCTGCCTAGAGAAGTTCCTTTAGCATTTGTTGTAAAGCTGGCTTGGTGGTGCTGAATTCTCTTAGCTTTTGCTTGTCTGTAAAGGTTTTAATTTCTCCGTCAAATCTGAATGAGATCCTTGCTGGGTAGAGTAATCTTGGTTGTAGGTTTTTCCCTTTCATCACTTTAAATATGTCCTGCCACACCCTTCTGGCTTACAGAGTTTCTGCTGAAAGATCAGCTGTTAACCTTATGGGGATTCCCTTGTATGTTATTTGTTGTTTTTCTCTTGCTTCTTTTAATATTTTTTCTTTGTATTTAATTTTTCATAGTTTGATTAATATGTGTCTTGGCGTGGTTCTCCTTGGATTTATCCTGTATGGCTCTCTCTGCACTTCCTAGACTTGATTAACTATTTCCTTTCCCATATTAGGGAAGTTTTCAACTATAATCTCTTCAAATATTTTCTCAGTCCCTTTCTTTTTCTCTTCTTCTTCTGGGATCCCTATAATTCGAATGTTGGTGTGTTTAATGTTGTCCCAGAGGTCTCTGAGACTGTCCTCAATTCTTTTCATTTCCACTATTTTATCTTCCAGGTCACTTATGCATTCTTCTGCCTCAGTTATTCTGCTATTGATTCCTTCTAGAGAATTTTTAATTTCATTTATTGTGTTGTTCATCGTTGTTTGTTTGCTCTTTGGTTCTTCTAGGTCCTTGTTAAACGTTTCTTGTATTTTCTCCATTGTATTTCCAAGATTTTGGATCATCTTTACTATCATTACTCTGAATTCTTTTTCAGGTAGGCTGCCTATTTCCTCTTCATTTGTTTGGTCTGGTGGGTTTTTACCTTGCTCCTTCATCTGCTCTGTGTTTCTCTGTCTTCTCATTTTGCTTAACTTACTGTGTTTGGGGTCTCCTTTTTGCAGGCCGCAGGTTCATAGTTCCCATTGTTTTTGGTGTTGGCCCCCAGTGGGTAAGGTTGGTTCAGTGGGTTGTGTAGGCTTCCTGGTGGAGGGGACTAGAGCCTGTGTTCTGGTGGATGAGGCTGGATCTTGTCTTTCTGGTGGGCAGGACCGCATCTGGTGGTGTGTTTTGGGGTGTCTGTGACCTTATTATGATTTTATACAGCCTCTCTGCTAATGAGTGGGGTTGTGTTCCTGTCTTGCTAGTTGTTTGGCATAGGGTGTCCAGCACTGTAGCTTGCTGGTCGTTGAGTGGAGCTGGGTCTTAGCATTGAGATGGAGATCTCTGGGAGAGCTTTCACCGTTTGATATTATGTGGAGCCAGGAGGTCTCTGGTGGACCAATGTCCTGAACTCGGCTCTCCCACCTCAGAGGCACAGGCCTGACACCCGGCCGGAGCACCAAGACCCTGTCAGCCACACAGCTCAGAAGAAAAGGGAGAAAAAAAAGAAAGAAAGAAAGACAACAATAAAATAAAATAAAGTTATTAAAATAAAAAATAATTATTAAAAATAAAAAAATTAAAAAGTAATTTAAAAAAAGAAGAAAAGAAAGAAAGAAAGATGAGAGCAACCAAACCAGAAAACAAATCCACCAATGATAACCAGCTCTAAAAACTATGCAAAAAAATAAAAAAAAGCGGACAGACAGAACCCTAGGACAAATGGTAAAAGCAAAGCTTTACAGACAAAAATCATACTCACAAAAAGAGAAAAAGGAAAAAATATATATATATATTGTTGCTCCCAAAGTCCACTGCGTTAATTTTGGGATGATTCATTGTCTACTCAGGTATTCCACAGATGCAAGGTACATCAAGTTGATTGTGGAGATTTAATCTGCTGCTCCTGAGGCTGCTGGGAGAGATTTCCCTTTCTCTTCTTTGTTCGCACAGCTCCTGAGGTTCAGCTTTGGATTTGGCCCCGCCTCTGCATGTAGGTCGCCTGAGGGTGGCTGTTCTTCGCTCAGAGAGGATGGGGTTAAAGTAGCAGCTGATTAGGGCGCTCTGGCTCACTCAGGCCGGGGGGAGGGAGGGATACGTAGTGCGGGGCAAGCCTGCGGCAGCAGAGGCCAGCATGACCTTTCACCAGCCTGAGGTGCGCCGTGTGTTCTCCCGGGGAAGTTGTCCCTGGATCACGGGACCCTGGCAGTGGCGGGCTGCACAAGCTCCTGGGAGGGGAGGCATGGATAGTGACCTGTGCTTGTGCACAGGCTTCTTGGTGGCTGCAGCAGCAGCCTTAGCATTTCATGCCTATCTCTGCTGTCAGCGCTGATAGCTGCGGCTCACACCCGTCTCTGGAGCTCGTTTAGGTGGTGCTCTGAATCCCCTCTCCTCCCACACCCCGAAACAATGATCTCTTGACTCTTAGGCAGGTCCAGACTTTTTCCCGGACTCCCTCCCGGCTAGCTTGGCACACTAGCCCCTTCAGGCTGTGTTCACGCAGCCAACCCTAGTCCTCTCCCTGGGATCTGACCTCCGAAGCCCGAGCCTCAGCGCCCAGGCCCCACCCGCCCTGGCGGGTGAGCAGACAAGCCTCTCAGGCTGGTGAGTGCTGGTCGGCACCAATCCTCTGTGCGGGAATCTCTCCGCTTTGCCCTCTGCACCCCTATTGCTGCGCTCTCCTCCAGGGCCCCGAAGCTTCCCCCCAGCCACCCCCCATCTCTGCCAGTGAAGTGGCTTCCTAGTGTGGGGAAACTTTTCCTCCTTCACAGCTCCCTCCCAGTGGTGCAGGTCCCATCCCTATTCTTTTGTCTGTTTTTTCTTTTTTCTTTTGCCCTACCCAGGTACGTGGGGAGTTTCTTGCCTTTTGGGAAGTCTGAGGTCTTCTGCCAGCGTTCAGTACGTGTTCTGTAGGAGTTGTTCCACATGTAGATGTGTTTCTGATGTATTTGTGGGGAGGAAGGTGATCTCCACATCTAACTCTTCCACCATCTTGAAGGTCTCTCTCCTTGTCCCACCCTTTTAATAGTTTTTAATGTGGGTCTGATGGTGACAAATTCTCTCAGCTTTTATTTGTTGGAAAACAACTTTATTTCATTTTCCTTTTTGAAGCATATTTACACTGGGTATAGATGCTAGATTGGCAGGTATTCCATTGTCTTATGGCATCCATTGTTTTTGTTGAAGAGTCAGCTATCGTTCTTAATGTTGCTTCTATGAAGGTAATGTGTTTTTCCCTCTCTAGCCATTTTAAAGATATTTTCTGCCTTTGGTTTTCATCAGTTTGACTCTAATATGCCTGAGCATGGCTTTATTTGTATTTATCTTATTTAGAATCTTCAGAGCCTCTTGAATTTGTGGTTTTATGCCTGTCTCATTTGCTTCTGTCTCACTCTTCTCCTTCTGGAAACCTTACTATACATGTGTTAGACTTTTCCATTGTATCTCATATTATCTCTTATGGGTTCTTTAAGATCCTTTACGTCTCTCTTTTAAAATCTTTTTAAGAATCCCTCAGTGTTTCAATCTATGTATTGTTTTCTAGACTGTCTTCCAGTTTATAAATCATCTGTGTGTCTAGTCACCTATTAAACCCACCTATTGAATTTCTGGGATTTAATTTAACTATTTCTTATAGATTCCACGTTTCTGGTGAAATACACTATGTATGTTGTTGACTATATTAATAACAGTTATTTTTGGGTCCCTGTCTAGTAACTCCAATATCTGAATCATGTATGGGTCTATTTTTCTCTTGATTTTTAAGCATTTGGTTCTGTTTCAATCATGCTTCATAATTTTTATTGAATGCCAGTCATTGTGTATGAAAAATTGTTAAGACTTTGATGATGTTGTCTTTCTACAATGAGGATTAAATTTTCTTCTAGAGGGTAGAGTATTGGCCAAATACCTCAATCCTGTCAAGGGTTGGATTTACCCCTGGAGCAGAGCCCTGTTCCCAAGTCAAGAAACTTACTCTTAATGTGTGGCCCTTACCCCCAGGGATGGCTTTTCTAGAGTCACAACTAAAAGCCTAAGGCTTTTACCAAGACCCTTTCACCCTGGCAGGACTTGAACCCCAACTTCTGTCTTCCTAACATAATGCATTTGCTGAAATCCCTGCTCAACTTTTTACTCTATCAGCTATTCTTTTCTTCTAAGTTTCTTGGAGTCTTACTGTGTGCATGTCCATCTTAGGAGTTGGCCAAGATATAAAGACATATTAGGTGCAGAAAAATCCAACACAAGCCACTCTCCACTGCCTTTTATTACAGTTAGATGTTTATCTTTGTTAAATTATGAAATATATAATACATTAAAAAGAGTATGTATAACATATATGTAAATTTTCTAAAATAACAAAACATAAACTAATAGTGAGGTTAAGAAATAAAATAACAACAGAACCTTTGAAGTTTCTTATATGCCCCTCTTCAAATGCAAAGGCATCCTCCTCCCTGAACCCAAAGGTAACCACCATCCCAAATTGGTCTTCATCATTTCGTTGCTTTTCTTTATAGTTTTATCACATATATATGTGCTATATATTGTTTAGCTTGGCTTGTAATTCTAATACAATATAAGTGAAAGCATATTGGTTTTTTTCTTTTGTGATTTGCTTTCTATTCTAAACATTAATCTTTGAGATTCATTCTTGCTAATGTATGTTGCTAGTTCATTTTCATTGCTCTATTATGTTGTATTAAGTAGTATTACATTGTATGGATGTATTGACGTTTGCTTATTCACCAGTTGATGGATAGTTGAGCTTCCAGTTTCATGCAATTATGAAAAGCTGCTATAAACATTTGTATACAGGTTTTAGTGAAAACATAAGCTTTCATTTCTCATGAGTAAATACCTAGGAGTGTGATTACTGGATCACATGTTGAGTGTATGTTTAACTTTATAAGGAACTTTCAAACTGTTTCCCAAAGTGGCTGTATCATTTTTGCATTCCCACCAGCAATGTATGAGAGTTCCAGTTGCTCCATATCTTCTTCAGTGCATGGTTTTGTCAGTTTCTGTTTGTTCCTTTGTATACTTAGCCATTCTAATAGATGTGTAGCAGTGTCATGTTGTAATTTTAATTTGCACTTCCCTAATATCAAATGATGTTGAGAATCTTTTCATATGCTTTTTTCCTATCCATATATCTTTTGAGGTAAAGTGTCTGTTAAAAATGTTTGCCTATTTTTGGGCTTCCCTGGTGGTGCAGTGGTTGAGAATCTGCCTGCCAGTGCAGGGGACACGGGTTCGAGCCCTGGTCTGGGAAGATCCCACATGCCACGGAGCAACTGGGCCCGTGAGCCACAACTACTGAGCCTGCGTGTCTAGAGCCTGTGCTCCACAACAAGAGAGGCCGCGACAGTGACAGGCCCGTGCACCGCGATGAAGAGTGGCCCCCGCTCGCCACAACTAGAGAAAGCCCTCGCACAGAAACAAAGACCCAACACAGCCAAAAATAAATAAATAAATAAATAAATAAAATTTTTTTAAAAAAGCAAAACGCAAAATTCAGTTTAAAAAAATGTTTGCCTATTTTTAAATTGAGATATTTTCTTATTACTGAGTTTTGGGAATTTAAAAAGCTTTATTCTGGATACATATTCTTTGACAGATATGTGTTTTGCAAATATTTTCTCACAGTCTCTGACTTATCTTTTCATTTTTCAACAGTGTCTTTCACAGAGCAGAAAATTTTAATTTTAATGAAGTCTAGTTTATATTTTTTGTAATGGATCAAGGTTTTGGTGTCATATATAAAAAATCTTTGCCCCCCCCAAAGACACAGTGATTTTCTTTTATGTTTTCTTCAAGAAATTTTATCACTTTGGGTTTTACCTTTAGCCTATAATCCATTTTGAGTTAATTTTTGTATAAAGTGGAAAATGTGGGTCAAGGTTCAGTTTTTGTGTTGTTTTTTTAAAAAATTTATTTCGTTGCACTGGGTCTTAGTTGCAGCAGGTGAGCTCCTTATTTGTGGCTCGCCAGCTCCTTAGTTGTGGCTCGCTGGCTCCTTAGTTGTGGCATGTGAACTCTTAGTTGTGGCATGCATGTGGGATCTAGTTCCCTGACCAGGGATCGAACCCAGGCCCCCTGCATTGGGAGCACAGAGTCTTAACCACTGTACCACCAGGGAAGTCCCCAAGGCTCAGTTTTTGTGCATGAACATTCAGTAGTCCCAGCACTGAGCCAGGAAACAGGACCTCGGAGCCATAGCGACAAGAAACTGGATTCTGCCAACAACCTGAATGAGTTTAGAAGCAGGTTCTTCCCAAGAGCCTCCAGTTCGCTGACCAGGGATCAAACCTGCGCCCTCAGGACTGAAAGCTCAGAGTCTTAACTGCTGGACCGTCAGGGAATTCCCCAGAATCCCCCACTTCTTACCATCTCTGCCACCCTCATTAAAGCCACCATCATCTCAGGTTTATCCACTGAGAGGGACTGGGGACGGCAACATCCCAAAGCAAGGAGCCCGCTTAGCAACCAGATCTCAGATTCTGAGTGCTAAGAAATCTGGCAGAGACCATCTTCATCAAATGATTCAAGTAAACAAAGTTAACATCACAAGGAATGCAACAAATTGAAATTGTGCACCCCCCGATAGGATGCAGTAGGAAGAACACAGCATCACTTGAGTGATATTCCTGCCAAAGTGCATCGCTTGAGACCTGTGACTTGCACGAGTGGCAGCTCCAATGGAATCCTGTGGGACATAATTCATTTTTCATATGGATAGGAATTATCAAAGCAAAAACTGCACTGGACAGAGTTATAGCACTGTGTGGCTGACAGGGTATTGGGGCTCTGGCCGGGTGTCAGGGCTGAGCCTCTGAGGTGGGAGAGCCATGGTCAGGACATTGGTCCACCAGAGACTTCCTGGCCCCACGTAATAGCAATGGGCAAGAGCTCCCGCAGAGATCTCCATCTCAATGCTAAGACCTAGCTCCACTCAACGACCAGCAAGCTACAGTGCTGGACACCCCATGCCAAACAACTAGCAAGACAAGATCACAACCCTACCCATTAGCAGAGAGGCTGTCTAAAATCGTAAGTTCACAGACACACCAAAACACACCACCGGATGTGGTCCTGCCCACCAGAAAGACAAGATCCAGCCTCATCCACCAGAACACAGGCTCTAGTCCCCTCCACCAGGAAGCCTACACAACCCACTGAACCAACCTTACCCACTGGGGGCCAACACCAAAAACAATGGGAACTATGAACCTGCGGCCAGCAAAAAGGAGACCCCAAACACAGTAAGTTAAGCAAAATGAGAAGACAGAGAAAGACACAGCAGATGAAGGAGCAAGGTAAAAACCCACCAGAGCAAACAAGTGAAGAGGAAATAGGCAGCCTACCTGAAAAAGAATTCAGAGTAATGATAGTAAAGATGATCCAAAATCTTGGAAATACAATGGAGAAAATACAAGAAACGTTTAACAAGGACCTAGAAGAACCAAAGAGCAAACAAACAACGATGAACAACACAATAAATGAAATTAAAAATTCTCTAGAAGGAATCAATAGCAGAATAACTGAGGCAGAAGAATGCATAAGTGACCTGGAAGATAAAATAGTGGAAATGAAAAGAATTGAGGACAGTCTCAGAGACCTCTGGGACAACATTAAACACACCAACATTCGAATTTTAGGGGTCCCAGAAGAAGAAGAGTAAAAGAAAGAGACTGAGAAAATATTTGAAGAGATTATAGTTGAAAACTTCCCTAATATGGGAAAGGAAATAGTCTACCAAGTCCAGGAAGTGCAGAGGGTCCCATACAGGATAAATCCAAGGAGAACCACGCCAAGACACATATTAATCAAACTATGAAAAATTAAATACAAAGAAAAAATAGTAAAAGCAGCAAGAGAAAAGCAACAAATAACATACAAGGGAATCCCCATAACATTAACAGTTGATCTATCAGCAGAAATTCTGCAAGCCAGAAGGGTGTGGCAGGACATATTTAAAGTGATGAAAGGGAAAAAGCTACAACCAAGATAACTCTACCCAGCAAGGATCTCATTCAGATTCAATGGAGAAATTAAAACCTTTACAGACAAGCAAAAGCTAAGAAAACTCAACACCACCAAATCAGCTTAACAACAAATGCTAAAGGAACTTCTCTAGGAAAGAAACACAGGAAAAGGAAAAGACCTGCAATAACAAACCCAAAACACCTAAGAAAATGGTAATAAGAACATACATATTGATAACTACCTTAAATGTAAATGGATTAAATGCTCCAAACAAAAGACATAGCTGGCTGAATGGATACAAAAACAAGACCCATATACATGCTGTCTACAAGAGACCCACTTCAGACCTAGGGACACATACAGACTGAAAGTGAGGGGTTGGAAAAAGATATTCCATGCAAATGGAAATCAAAAGAAAGCTGGAGTAGCAATTCTCATATCAGACAAAATAGACTTTAAAATAAAGACTATTACAAGAGACAAAGAAGAACACTACATAATGATCAAGGGATCAATCCAAGAAGAAGATATTACAATTGTAAATATTTATGCATCCAACATAGGATTACCTCAATACATAAGGCAATTGCTAACAGCCATGAAAGGGGAAATCGACAGTAACACAGTCATAGTAGGGGACTTAACACCCCACTTTCACCAATGGACAGATCATCCAAAATGAAAATAAATAAGGAAACACAAGCTTTAAATAACACATTAAACAAGACGGACTTAATTGATATTTATAGGGCATTCAATCCAAAAACAACAGAATACACTTTCTTCTCAAGTGCTCATGGAAGATTCTCCTGGATAGATCATATCTTGCGTCACAAATCAAGCCTCAGTAAATTTAAGAAAATTGAAATCGTATAAAGTATCTTTTCCGAACACAATGCTATAAGACTAGATATCAATCACAGAAAAAATCTGGAAAAACTGCAAACACATGGAGGCTAAACAATACACTACTTAACAACCAAGAGATCACTGAAGAAATGAAAGAGGAAATCCAAAATACCTAGAAACAAATGACAATGAAAACATGACGACCCAAAACCTACAGGATGCAGCAAAAGCAGTTCTAAGAGGGAAGTTTATAGCAGTACAATCCTACCTCAAGACACAAGAAACATCTCAAATAAACAACCTAACCTTACACCTAAAGCAATTAGAGAAAGAGGAACAAAAAAATCCCAAAGTTAGCAGGAGGAAAGAAATCATAAAGATCAGATCAGAAATAAATGAAAAAGAAATGAAGGAAACGATAGCAAAGATCAATAAAACTAAAAGCTGGTTCTTTGAGAAGATAAACAAAATTGATAAACCATTCTCCAGACTCATGAAGTAAAAAAGGGAGAAGATAGAAAAAGAAATGAAAAAGAAGTAACAACTGACACTGCAGAAATACGACGGATCATGAGATATTACTACAAGCAACTATATGCCAATAAAATGGACAATCTGGAAGAAATGAACAAATTCTTAGAAAAGCACAACCTTCCGAGACTGAACCAGGAAGAAACAGAAAATTTTAACAGACCAATCACAAGCACTGAAATTGAAACTGTGATTAAAAATAATCAAACAAACAAAAGCCCAGGACCAGATGGCTTCACAGGTGAATTCTATCAAACATTCAGAGAAGAGCTAACACCTATCCTTCTCACACTCTTCCAAAATATAGCAGAGGGAGGAACACTCCCAAACTCATTCTATGAGACCACCATCGCCCTGGTACCAAAACGAGACAAAGATGTCACAAAAAAAGAATACTACAGGCCCATATCACTGATGAACATAGATGCAAAAATCCTCACAAAATACTAGCAAACAGAATCCAACAACACATTAAAAGAATCATACACCATGATCAAGTGGGGTTTATCCCAGGGATACAAGAATTCTTCAATATATGCAAATCAATCAATGTGTAAACCATATTAACAAATTGAAGAATAAAAATCATATGATCATCTCAATAGATGCAGAAAAAGCTTTTGACAAAATCCAACACCCATTTATGATAAAAACCCTCCAGAAAGTAGGCATAAAGGGAACTTACCTCAACACAATAAGGGCCATATATGAGAAACCCACAGCCAGCATTGTTCTCAATGGTGAAAAACTGAAACCATTTTCCACTAAGATCAGGAACAAGACACGGTTGCCCACTCTCGCCACTATTATTCAAGATAGTTTTGGAAGTCTAGCCACGGCAATCAGAGGAGAAAAATAAAAGGAATACAGATTGGAAAAGAGGAAGTAAAACTGTCACTGTTTGCAGATGACCTGATACTATACATAGAGAATCCCAAAGATGCTACCAGAAAACTACTAGAGCTAATCAATGAGTTTGGTAAAGTAGCAGGATACAACGTTAATGCACAGAAATCTCTTGCATTCCTATATACTAGTGATGAAAAATCTGAAAGAGAAATTAAGGAAACACTCCTATTTACCATTGCAACAAAAAGAATAAAATACCTAGGAATAAACCTACCTAAGGAGACAAAAGACCCATATGCAGAAAACTGTAAGACAGTGATGAAAGAAATTAAAGATGATACAAACAGATGGAGATATATACCATGATTGGAAGAATCAACATTGTGAAATGACTATACTACCCAAAGCAATCTACAGATTCAATGCAATCCCTATCAAACTACCAATGGTATTTTTCACAGACCTAGAACAAAAAATTTCACAATTTGTGTGGAAACACAAAAGACCCCGAATAGCAAAAGCAATCTTGGGAATGAAAAACGGAGCTGGAGGAATCAAGCTCCCTGACTTAAGACTATACTAGAAAGCTACATTAATCAAGACAGTATGGTACTGGCACAAAACCAGAAATATGGATCAATGGAACAGGATAGAATGCCCAGAGATAAACCCACGCACATATGGTCATCTTATCTTTGATAAAGGAGGCAAGAATATACAATGGAGAAAAGACACCCTCTTCAATAAGCGGCGCTGGGAAAACTGGCCAGCTACATGTAAAAGAATGAAATTAGAACACTCCCTTATACCATACACAAAAATAAACTCAAAATGGATTAAAGAGCTAAATTTAAGGCCAGACACTGTAAACTCTTAGAGGAAAACATAGGTAGAACATTCTATGAAATAAATCACAGCAAGATCCTTTCTGACCCACCTCCTAGAGAAATGGAAATAAAAACAAAAATAAACAAACGGGACCTAATGAAACTTAAAAACTTTTGCACAGCAAAGGAAACCATAAACAAAACGAAAAGACAGCCCTCAGAATGGGAGAAAATATTTGCAAATGAAGCAACTGACAAAGGATTAATCTCCAAAATATACAAGCAGCTCATGCAGCTCAATATTAAAAAAAACAAACAACCCAATCAAAAAATGGGCAGAAGACCTACATAGAGATTTCTCCAGAGAAGATATACAGATTGCCAGCAAACACATGAAAGGATGCTCAACATCACTAATCATTAGAGAAATGCAAATCAAAACTACAATGAGGTATCACCTCACACCAGTCAGAATGGCCATCATCAAAAAATCTACAAACAATTAATGCTGAAGAGGGTGTGGAGAAAAGGGAACACTCTTGCACTGGGAATGTAAATTGATACAGCCACTATGGAGAACAGTATGGAGGTTCCTTAAAAAACTAAAAATAGAACTACCATACAACCCAGCAATCCCACTACTGGGCATATACCCTGAGAAAACCATAATTCAAAAAGAGTCATGTACCCCAATGTTCATTGCAGCTCTATTTACAATAGCCAGGACATGGAAGCAACCTAAGTGTCCATCATCGGATGAATGGATAAAGAAGATGTGGCACATATATACAATGGAATATTACTCAACCATAAAAAGAAACGAAATGGAGTTATTTGTAGTGAGTTGGATAGACCTAGAGACTGTCATACAGAGTGATGTAAGTCAGAAAGAGAAAAATAAATACCGTATGCTAACACATATATATGCAAACAAAAAAAAAAAAAAAAGGTTCTGAAGAACCTAGGGGCAGGACAGCAATAAAGACACAGTCATAGAGAATGGACTTGAGGACCCGGGGAGGGAAAGGGTAAGCTGGGAGGAAGTGAGAGAGTAGCATGGACTTATATACGCTACCAAATGTAAAGTAGATAGCTAGTGGGATGCAGCTGCATAGCACATGGAGATCAGCTCTGTGCAGCATGGACTTATATACGCTACCAAATGTAAAGTAGATAGCTAGTGGGATGCAGCTGCATAGCACATGGAGATCAGCTCTGTGCTTTGTGACCACCTAGAGGGGTGGGATAGGGAGGGTGGGAGGGAGACACAAGAGGGAAGGACTATGGGGATATATGTATACGTATAGCTGATTCACTTTGTTATATAGCAGAAACTAACACACCATTGTAAAGCAATTATACTCCAGTAAAGATGTTAGAAAAAAAACATAGTTCCAGCACTGTTTATTGAAAAGATTATCCTTTCTCCAAATTTGCATTTGCATCTTTGTACAAAATAAGTTTACCACAGTGTCAGTCAATTTCTGGACTCAATTCTGTTCCATTGATCTATATGCCTGTCCTTTTGCCATTACCACACAGATTTGATTACAGTATCTTTGAAGATCTTGAAATGAGGTAGTGGAGTTCTCCAACTTGCTTTTCATTATGGTTTTTAGAGAACAATATTTCGGCCTTCTTGATTTTCTCAGTTGTATCATTGTTTTCTATTTCAGCAATTTTGGCTCTTTTCCTTATTATTTCCTTCCTTCTCCATTAGGCTTATTCTATTGTTCTGTTTTCTAATTTCTAAATTAGACGGTTAGCTCATTTATTTTTAGCTTTTCTTCTACAAGTTTCTGAATAAAATCTATAAATGTCCCTCCAGATTTCTCTTTAGCAGCATCCTACAAGTTTTGATATGTTGTATTTATTTTGTATTTTTATCTAAGTATGTCCTTATTTACATTTTCATCTCTTCTTTGATCCAGCAATTATTTGGAAGTATGCATTTAAATTTTCAAATTTATGGGATTTTAAAACTTTTTACGTAATTGCATTATGGTCAAAGAATGTGGTTTAAGTGGTGTTAATTCTCTTAAATTTATTGATTTAATATATGATTTAGCACATGATCAGTTTTATAAATGTCCCATGTATGCTTCAAAATATTTTATATATTTTTATTCTCCAGTTGTTGGGTGCAATGTTTTAATTGTGTTCATAAGATCGAACTATTAATTGTCTTATTTAAATCTTCTATATCTTTACTGATTTTCTGAATGTTCAATCTTTAAAATTTTAATAAGTTTCTGTTGAAAATCTTCCACATGAGTAACAAATTAAGTAGTATTATATTATAGCCCAAAGTATAAAATAAATATCCATGAGTCCATACTGATATAAATGATTGAATAAGTAAATAGATGGAGGAGAAGAGAGAAATCTCCCTTGCAGAATTCTAAATAATTTATGTAGATACTCTGCCCTCAGAAAAGGGAAGTATAATTCCTTATTCCTTTATTTTTTTTTAAACATCTTTATTGGATTATAATTGCTTTACAATGGTGTGTTAGTTACTGCTTTATAACAAAGTGAATCAGCTATACATATACATATATCCCCATATCCCTTCCCTCTTGTGTCTCCCTCCCACCCTCCCTATCCCACCCCTCTAGGTGGTCACAAAGCACCGAGCTGATGTCCCTGTGCTATGCGGCTTCTTCCCACTAGCTATGTATTTTACATTTGCTTGTATATATAAGTCCATGCCACTCTCTCACTTCGTCCCAACTTACCCTTCCCCCTCCCCGTGTCCTCAAGTCCATTCTCTACGTCTGCGTCCTTATTCCTTTAGCTTGAGGTGCACACGGTAACTTCATTCCAAAGAGTAGAGAATTGACGGGAAGGAAAAAGAGTAATTTTACAGTGGAGAAACGTGATAAACACTAACTCAGCCAGGTGATCAAGGTCAACATCAACAGCTATATAAGTCACATTGATGGTATGTACCCTGGATATGATATGGTGAGAATGGTACTTTTCCTCTGTGGGCTTCCTCTCAAATACGTTACCAGTCTAATCATGAGAAAACGTTACATCATTTCCAGTAAAGGAGTAACCTACAAAACACTTGACTGGTACTTCTCAAAATAGTCAAGGTCATGAAAAACAGGGGAAGTCTGAGAAACTGTCACAACCAAGAAGAGCCTGCCTAAGGAGACATGACAACTAAATGTAATGTGGTATCCTGGACGGGATTCTGGAACAGAAAAAGGATATTAGGTAAAAACTAAGGAAATTTGAATAAACTACTTTATTTAATAATAATGTATCAATATTGGTTCATTAATTATAACAAATGTACCATACTAATATGTTAATAACAAGGGAAACTGGGTGAGGGGGTATATAAGAAATCTCCATATTATCTTTTCAAGTTTTGTGTAAAGATAAATCTGTTCTAAAAAATAAAGTCTATTTTGAAAAAAAAATCTTCCACAATTATAATGGATTTATCGATTCTTCCTTGTAATTTTATTGATTTTTGCTTAATATAAAGTTATGTCATATATATATAATGCATATATATTTAGAAATGTTATCTAAATCTATATATATATATTTAGAAATGTTATCTCTAGTGTGTTTAATATTTTATCATCTTTATCTGATTGTTTTTTTGCCTTAAAGTCTGCTTTGTTTGATATTAATCTAGCTATGCCAGCTTTCTTTTGCTTAGTGTTTGTTACATGTTTTTCCATCTTATTACTTCCAAACTTTCTTTGTCCTTATGTTTTAGGTATGTCTCTTGTGAATAACGTGTAACTGGATTTTATTGGGTTTTCTTTGTTTCTTAATATAGGCTGACTAATCCTTTACTTTATTGTGATTATATAAATAGTTGAAATAATTTCTACTCTTATCTGTGCTTTCACTTTGTCTTCCTACCTGCACACACATATCTGCATATATCTACCCCTTCTTACAGTGGCGTACTAGAAAAAGTTTAACCACCAGCTCTCTAAATATAGTTCTGATATCAATGTTGGTTTATATTTTCATTGACATTAATAAGAACATCTTCTTTGCTAAACTAGATAATAGTTTCAAATATTAAAAGGCTATTCCCTCAATATTTTGTGCTATTCCCAATATAATGGCTGCAGACACAACATACTTTTAAGTTTAACCTGTGTTAACATTTTTCTTCATCACTTTCTTGAGTCTGGATTATCAACAAAACAATAAACCAAGCCCTGATTTGTATTGTTTCCTGATTTCTGGGTGTAATCACTCCTATCATGGCTCCTGTCAAGCTACCAACATGACATCACTAAATATAGAGTTTGAAAAAAATGAGCAATAGCACACATAGTATTTCCTCCAGACAGATGGGAGAGATGTGAATAATTTCAAGAGCACAGGTAATAGTAAAATAATTATGAAGTGATGAATTTTGAGTATTTATTACCTCTGTTATTAATAAGTTTGTATATTTAATTGTAAGTTATCTATTTTAACATCTAATCATAGCTATGGTTAACAACTGGTTCACATAATTCCTGAAAACTTAACAATTGGCTCTCAGGAGCCAGTACAGGATGTCTCCAGCACACCACTTCTTTTGGATTTTTTTCCTCTACTAGTTTTGAAAGTATACACTTCATTTATATGCTTTTAGTAGTTACTCTAAACATTTTAACATTTATATTTAACTTTAAAAGTCTACAGTTAGTATCTATATCATCCTCCCAATCAATTCATGGATCTTGTGATATTTGAACTCCAGTCACCCTACTTCAGACCTATGTGCTATTGTTGTCCTTGTTGTTCTGTATGTTAGATCTACCTCGTTATCTTTAACCCCATGAATTAGATATTATTAACAAATTTTTACAAGGTTTTATTTTTAAATTTATTCACACGTTTTTCATGTTCTTTGCTCACAATTTTTTCTTGCATTCAAGGCATTTCTAGGATTGATTTCCTTCTGCCAATGTACATCCAGTGGTAAGCAGTAAAGTGGGGGTGAGGGGATCCCTGATTTGTAGTCAATAAGTGTACTCCCACCACAGCCTGTTTCAATCTACCAATGTAACATCACTGAATGTGGACGTAGGAAGAGACGGTCGAATTTTGCAGGCTCCAGCACACCACTGAATTCAGTTTTTCTTTTCCCTTCTTCCCTCCTTCCTTCCTTTTCTTCCTTCTTTCCTTCCTTCCTTGCTCCCTCCCATCCTTTCTTACCTTTGTTTACATTTTTATTGAGGTATAATTGGCATGCAATAAACTGTATAAATTTAAAGTGTACAGTTTGATAAGTTCTGACATCACCATCACCACAATCAAGATAGTGAACTACCCATCCCCCACAAACGTTTCCTCATGACCCTTGGTGATCACTCCCTCCCACCCCTACTTACCCCTGCCTCATCCCTAGGCAAGCACTAATCTGTTTTTCTGTCACTAAAGATTAGCTTGCATATTCTAGAGTTTCCATCAGCAGTGAATGAGCGTCTCGTTGCTCCATATTCTCAGCAACACTTGATGTAGTCAGTCTCTTTAAATTGTAGCCCTTCTAGTGGGTATGTAGTAGTGTCATTGAGGCTTTAACTTACATTTCGCTCATGACTACTGAAGATGAGTATTTCATCTAAAGGTGCTTAACCTTTAGCATCTTCTTTAGTCAATTGAAGGTAAAGTCCTCTGTTTTTATTTGTCCAGAAATACCTTTATTTTGCCCTCTCTTTTGAAAGAAAATTTTGCTGAGCATATAATTAAACAATTACTTTCTCCCAGCACTTTGCAGATTGTATCCTCCCATCTTCTGAGTTCCACTGTGGCTGTTGAAAAGACAGCTTTCAGTCTAATTCTTGTCCCCTTGTAATCTGTTTTTGCTCTATCTTCATCTTATACAGATGTGTATTTCTTTTTATTTATCCTCTTTGAGAATTGTTTGTCTTTTTGAATCTCATACTGATAATTGACACCTCTCATCTGTTTTGGAAATTCTCAGCGACAATCTCTGAATATTGCAGCTCCCCTTCTTCCTGGAATTCCTATTACGTTTATGGTAGGCCTTTTCATTCACTCCTCCTTATCTCTTAATCCTTCACATTTTCGCTACCTTTGTTTCTTATTAATGCATGCTGGGTAGTTTCCTAGATGTATCTTCTCCTTCCACCTGAGTATGATTTCCCTTTTTTTATTTTTTCCCATTTTGTTTTTAATTTCCAGAAGTTCTATTTGGTTTGTTTTCAACTCTGCATAATTCCTCTTGATGGTCACTTTCTCCTTTGCCAAACTTTTGATGTCTTTTGTATTTCCTTAAGCATATTAAATGTGTCTTTTATATTCTGTACCTGATCATTCTAGTAGCTATCATATATACAGGTCTGATTCTGCTAGGTATTGTTTCTGCTGATTCACACAGGGAGTGTCTTATTACCTCCTATGTTTGAGGATTTTTTAAATGTGTGTGAACTCATATTCTTTGAAAATATATCTGTGGGAATTGAGGCCTGGGTGAAAATGTGTTCCTCTGTGGAAAAATCTCCCATTGTTGCTTCTGCCAGGTAGTTAAGTGCACTGCAAACCCAGAATCACTTTAACTAAGTTTGGGGCTTGAGGGTTTTTTTTGATGCACACTTATGAGACATCACTTCCAAGTGAGCACAGCCCCAGGTTTGGAGACAGGTATCCACATTGCCTTTTTTCTGTTGGCAACATCTTTTTTTTTTTTCAGTTCAATCACTTTTCTAGTTCACCCTCAGGGAATTCCAGCTTTATGTGTTTTCAATCCAAACTCCCTGCCCTCTTAGGCTTCAACCCCTATCCTCTGCATTTTGCTAGGCCATCAGGGATTGGCAGATGTCACCAGGCAAATACCAGCTCCAGCTGGAATTTTTCTGGAGTGGAGCTTTCTTCTTGTCTCTGACAATTTCCCTTTCTTTTCTGACATCGCCATGCCTTTAAAAAGAAAGATGCTTTTTTGTATTTCATCCAGCATTTTAAGTGCTCTATACTAGGAGGTTTCTCCAGACAGCTATTGCTAGAAATAGACTATTTATATTTTTACCCATCTGGAATTTAATTTTATACGTGGTGTGAGGCAGAGGTCTGAGAACTCTGCCACCATTTTTACTGTTCCTCCTTTTTCTTCAGAAATGGTATCTGTAAATCAACTTTTAAAACAATATTTCTTCCCTATTTTCTGTTGCTTATTGCCAGCTGGATATCTAAAAGAGTCATAGAAACCTACTTTTAAGTGAAATATTCCTAAAATAAAAAACTGTAATACTATTGGCTCCTTTAGTGGCTCTGGGTTTTTTACTCCTATGTATTTCTTTATGAATAAACCCAAAATCTATATAACAAAGTTTTTTGGTTCTTTTCCCTTTTTTTAATAAATTTATTTATTTTATTTTATCTATTTTTGGCTGCATTGGGTCTTCGCTGATGCATGCAGGTATTCTCTAGTTGTGGCAGCGGGGGCTACTCTTCGTTGAGGTGCGTGGGCTTCTCATTGACCTGGCTTCTCTTGTTGCAGAGCATGGGCTCTAGGTGTGCAGGCTTCAGTAGTCGTGGCACATGGGCTCAGTAGTTGTGGCTCACAGAATCTAGAGTGCAGGCTCAGTAATTGTGGTGCATGGGCTTAGTTGCTCCACGGCATGTGGGATCTTCCCGGATCAGAGCTCAAACCTGTGTCCCCTGCATTGGCAGGCGGATTCTTAATGACTGCGCCACCAGGGAAGCCCAACAAAGTTTTTTCTAACAATACAATTTCATCATTTGATTAGAGGGAAAAGGGAGCTAAGTCTTCTGGTATACAGATAAGGAAATGCAGATTAACAACATTTTGCATTTTAAAAAAATCACAAATTTTAACAAAGAAAGAATTCATAACTTGGACTCTCAAAACTATAAATCATACTGGAACAGAATTATCATCAGTTTAAAGACCAAGACAACCTGAGATTCGTTCAAAATGGGGGAGTAGAAGGACGTGCGCTCACTCCCTCTTGCAAGAACACCGGAATCACAACTAACTGCTGAACAGTCATCAACAGGAAGACACTGGAACTCACCAAAAAAGGTACCCCACATCCAAAGACAAAGGAGAAGCCACAGTGAAACGGTAGGAGGGGCGCAATCACAATAAAATCAAATCCCATAACTGCTGGGTGGGTGACTCACAAACTGGAAAACAATTATACCACAGAAGTCCACCCAGTGGAGTGAAGTGCAAATCAAAACTACAATGAGGTATCACCTCACACCAGTCAGAATAGCCACCTTCAGAAAATCTACAGACAACAAATGCCGGAGAGGTTGTGGAGAAAAGGGAACCCTCTTGCACTGTTGGTGGGAGTGTAAATTGATACAGCCACTGTGGAGAACAGTATGGAGGTTCCTTAAAAAACTAAAAATAGAACTACTTACGACCCAGCAATCCCACTACTGGGCATATACCCAGAGAAAACCATAATTCAAAAAGACATATGCACCCCAATGTTCATTGGAGCACTATTTACAACAGCCAGGATATGGAAGCAACCTAAATGCCCATCGACAGACAAATGGGTAAAGAAGATGTGGTGCATATATACAATGGAATATTACTCAGCCATAAAAAGGAACGAAATTGGGTCATTTGTAGAGACGTGGATGGACCTAGAGACTGTCATACAGAGTGAAGTAAGCCAGAAAGAGAAAAACAAATATTGTATATTAACACATATATGTGGAATCTAGAAAAATGGTACAGATGAACTGGTTTGCAAGGCAGAAATAGAGACACAGATGTAGAGAACAAATGTATGGACACCAAGGGGGGAAAGTGGGGGTGGGTGGCGGGTCGTGGTGATGGGATGAATTGGGAGATTGGTATTGACATATATACACTAATATGTATAAAATAGATAACTAATATGAACCTGCTGTATTAAAAAATAAAATTCAAAAAAAATAAAAGTAAAGAAAATAAAGACCAAGACAACTTTCTATCAGCTAAATTCATACCAAAGGATGGAAAACCGAAGATGTTGCAAAATAATTTGCCGCATGTTTTTTCGTGTAAGTGGAGAGAATACACTGCTCAGCCCCAATCACATGTAGACAGGCAAACATTAGAAAGAGAACATCTGTTGCAGTTTTCACAGCATAAATTTATATTTTCAGTTATGTTAAATTGTTACTTGGGAAGCATATTCCCAAGGAAACAATAACTTCTAAAGCTCTATAAACACTGTTTTTTATTTGATTAGCTCTCAGCCAAGCTAAAAATATCAAAGAAGACCTCTAGAACAAAACTCTTTATTCAAAATATCAATCCCACTTAGAAGGAAAGATATGAGGGGGGAAGTTAAACATATTTTTAAAGATGCTTTTTTATTTTAATCAGTGAATGCAACTCGTGGGGGAAGAAGATCTCCTGGTTCTTCAAATAAGGTAAAAATTTATGTACGATAAAATGCTCAGATTTTAATGAGTTTTGACAAGAATATACATCCAAGTAATCATCACAATCAAAATAGTAAACATTTCCATTACACAAGAGCGTTTGCTCGTGCCCTGTTCCAGTCATCCTCCCATCTTACCCAAAAGGTAAATACCACTCTCATTTCTATTGCCATAGCTTAGTTTGTCTCAATCAAACATTGGAAAACTTTTCTATAAAGGGACAGATAGTAAACATTTTAGGCTTTGCAGGGCACATACAATTTCTGTCACTACTGCTTCTCCTCCTTCTTCTCCTTTACAACCCTCTAAAAGTGTAAAAACCATTCTTAATTCAAGGTTATACAAAAACGGGCACTGGGCTAGATTTGATCAATGGGCCACTGTCTAGAACCCCAGATATATGGAATCCTACTCTTTTTATCTGGCTTCTTTCACTTAACATACTTTTGAGTCAATCCATTTTATTGCTTGTATCAATAATTTGTTCTTTTTGTTGATTTTTGGATTTATTGATTTTCTGTATTTGTCTGTTTCTCTTTCATTTGTTTCCACTCTTATCTCTATTATCTCCTTTATCCTCCTTACTTTGAGTTTAATTTGCTCTTCTTTTTTAGCATTTTAAGGTGGAAGCATAGATAATTGATTTTAACACTTTGTTCTTTTCTAATATTAACAGTTAAAGCTATAAATTTCCTTCAAAGTGTTGTTTTAGCTGCATCCCCCAAATTTTGGTATAAGTTCATTATCATTCAGTTCAAAGTATTTTTGAATATCCCTTGTAATTTCTTATTGACTTCTGGATTTAAAGGGTGTTCTTTAATATCCAAATGTTTGGGGATTTTCTAGTTTTTTAAAATTTATTTTTATTTGTTTCTAATTTAATTCCATGGTGATCACAGAACATATTCTGTATGGTTTCAGTCCTTTGAAATTCATTGAGACTTGTCTACCTTGATAAATGTTCCTTGTGCACTTGAAAAGAAAGTGTACTCTGGAGTTGTATCAATGTTATATAAATGTCAATTAGGTCACATTGGTTGATAACATTCAAATTTCCTGTATCCTTACTATTTTTACTGCACTTGTTTTGTCAATTACTGAGAGGACACAACAATTTGAAATATGTATATGCACCTGTATTAGTCAGCTTGGGCTGCCATAGCAAAATACCACAGACTGGGTGGCTTAAACAATAGACCTTTATTTCTCACAGTTCTGGTGGCTGGGAAGTTCAAGATCACAGTAATAGAGCCCTCTTCCTGGCTTGTAGACAGCCAGCCTCCTCGCTATATCCTCACATGGTAGAGAGAGAGTTCTAGTTTCTTCCTCTTCTTATAAAAACACGAATCCCATCATGGGGGCCCCACACTCATGACCTCATTTAAACCTAATTACCAAAATGCCCTACCTCCAAATACCAACACTTTGGGAATTAAGGCTTCAACACATAAATTTTGGGGAGACACAACATTTAGTCCATAATAGCACCTAACAATAGAGCTTCAAAATACATAAAGTAAAAATTGACAGAACTATCAGGAGAACTGGTCAAATTCACAATTATTGGAGATTTCAGCACCATCTCTCTTGAAAAGTAGATCCTCTTATCATTAAGAAATGACATCTTTATCTCTGATAATACTCCTTGTCTTAAAGTTTACATTTTCTTATATTAAAATGGCCACACCAACTTTCTTATACTTCCAGCCAAGATAGAGTACCAGGGACCAGATTTACCCCCTCACCTGAAACAGGCAAAATACATGAAACAAGTTTTCAAGACACTGTACATCAAGCAAAAAAGAACAGTGATCCTGGACTTCCCTGGTGGTCCAGTGGCTAAGACTCCATATTCCCAATGCAGGGGGCCCAGGTTTGATCCCTGGTCAGGGAACTAGATCCCACATGCTGCAACTAAGAATTTGCATGCCACAACTAAAAATCCCACATGCCACAACTAAAAATCCCACATGCCACAACTAAAAGATCCCACGTGCCACAACTAAGACCTAGTGCAGCCAAATAAAATAAATAATTTTTTTTTAAAGACAAAAAAAAAGTGATCCTTGAGATTGGGAAACAAATGAGGTAAATCCTATGATTTCCCAAACTTACTGCCTTGAAAGAGTTTCTAGGCCATGGAATAAGTAGGGGGAACTTTGGTAGAACCTAGAGATGTCCTGAGATGAGAGGATGGAACTGAGAGTCTGGAGACAAGGCAGCTAGAGTTTATAGGACAGACTACAAAAGAGTGGAGAGCTGCACAGAGAGAGAACCCTGAAGATTTACAGAGGATCCCACTCCAGTATTCAACAGATACACTGGTCAGTACATGTGTGTGAGGAAACTTCCTGAGACTGGAGAAAGAACCATCCAAAAGGATTAGAGGGAGCAGTGCCTGGCACTCACACACAAGGCCAGACTGGAAAACTCTAAATTCACCAGGCATTGGGCAGAGTACTCAAGCATTGTGTAGAATGCCACAGGAGCAGGCGAAAATTAGCCTTGGACTGAGCATGGCTGCAGACCCAGCCAATGAATCATAAATGCAAGACCTGAAAGGACCAAACTGTTTAAAAGTAACTTAGTTGCATCCCAGAACAAAGTTCAAGAAGAATTAAAAGGTCCTGCTGTTTTATATCTAGTCTGTCAATTTCTACCTTTTAATAAGGATATTTAGTCCATTTACAGTTAATATAATTATGATATGGTTGGGTTTTAGTTAAACATCCTGTTATTTGTTTTCTATGTATTCCCTGTGTTCTTTATTCCTTTGTTCTTTCTTTTCTGCCTTCTTTTGGATTAATCGAGTATTTTTAGTATTCCATTTTAATCTTCTTCATTGGTATTTCTAAAAATAAGAGTTTTATTGATATCTAATTCACATGTCATACAATTCACCTATTTAAAGTACAGTTGACCCTTGAATGACACGGGTTTGAACTTTTCAGGTCCACTTATATACAGATTTTTCATGATCCCTGGTTGGTTGAATCCACGGGTGTGGAACCATGGTTACAGAGGACCAAATGTAAATCTCTGTGTGGATTTCTGACTGTGCAGGAATTAGTGTTCCTAACCCTTGTGTTGTTCAAGGGTCAATTGTATACAATTCAATGGTTTTTAGAATATTCACAGAGTTGTGCAACCATCACCACAAAAAATTTTAGAACATTTTCATTACTCCCCCCAAAAAACCCACATACCATTTAGCTCCCTCCCCTCTGCTGCCAGCCTTCTTCTAGCCCTAGTCAACAACTAAACTACTTTCTGTCTCTAGAATTGCCTGTACTGGACATTTCATAAAAATGGAATCATACAATTTGTGGCCCTGGGTGTCTGGCTTCTTTCACTTAGCATAATGTTTTCAAGATTCGTCCACGTTGTAGCAAGGATCAGTACTTCATTCTTTTTTTTTTTTTAAAGTTCTGTCTTTTTTATATATATAATTTATGTTAACCCTCTTATTTATTTATTTATTTTTGGCTGTGTTGGGTCTTCATTGCTGCACGCGGGCTTTCTCTAGTTGCGGAGAGCAGGGGCTACTCTTCGTTGCAGTGCGCAGGCTTCTCATTGCGGTGGCTTCTCTTATTGCATAGCATGGGCTCTAGGTGCACGGGCTTCAGTAGTTGTGGCACACGGACTCAGTAGTTGTGGCCTGTGGGCTCTAGAGCACAGGCTCAGTAGTTTTGGCACACGGGCTTAGTTGTTCCATGGCATGGGAGATCTTCCTGGACCACGACTCGAACCCATGTCCCCTGCATTGGCAGGTGGATTCTTAACCACTGTGCCACCAGGGAAGCCCAGTACTTCATTCTGTTTTATGGTGAAATAATATTCCATTGTATGGATAAGCCAAATTTTATTTATCCGTTCTTCAGTTGATGGACACTAAGTTGTTTCCACTTTTGGACTGTAATGAATAATACTGCTATGAACATTTGTGTATAAGTTTTTGTATGTATATATGTTTTCATTTCTCTTGGGCATATACCTAGGATTTTAAGTGTTAGGTCATATGGTAACCCATTGTTTAAATTTTTCAAAAACTGCCAGATTGTTTTCCAAAGTGACCCATTTTACATTACCTGCAATATATAAGGGTTCCAATTTTCCACATACTCACCAATATTTGTTATTATCTGGTTTTTTTTTCTTATAGCCATCCTAGTGAGTGTGAAATGGTATCTCAATGAGTTTTTTTTTATTTAATTTATTTCTTTATACAGCAGGTTCTTATTAGTTATCCATTTAATACATATTAGCATATATATGTCAATCCCAATCTCCCAATTCATCACAGCACCACCACCACCCCCGCCGCTTTTCCCCCTTGGTGTCCATACGTTTGTTCTCTACATCTTTGTCTCAATTTCTGTCCTGCAAACCAGTTGATCTGTACCATTTTTCTAGGTTCCACATATATGCGTTAATATACGATATTTGTTTTTCTCTTTCTGGCTTACTTCACTCTGTATGACAGTCTCTAGGTCCATCCACATCTCTACAAATGACCCAATTTCGTTCCTTTTTATGGCTGAGTAATATTCCATTGTATATATGTACCACATCTTCTTTATCCATTCGTCTGTCGCTGGGCCTTTAGGTTGCTTCCATGACCTGGCTATAGTAAATAGTGCTGCAATGAACATTGGGGTGCATGTGTCTTTTTGAATTATGGTTTTCTCTGGGTATATGCTCAGTAGAGGGATTGCTGGGTCATATGGTAATTCTATTTTTAGTTTTTTAAGGAACCTCCATACTATTCTCCATAGTGGCTGTGTCAATTTACATTCCCACCAACAGTGCAAGAGGGTTCCCTTTTCTCCACAGCCTCTCCAGCATTTGTTGTTTGTAGATTTTCTGATGATGCCCATTCTAACTGGTGCGAGGTGATACCTCATTGTAGTTTTGATTTGCATTTCTCTAATAATTAGTGATGTTGAGCAGCTTTTCATGTGCTTCTTGGCCATCTGTATGTCTTCTTTGGAGAAATGTCTATTTACGTCTTCTGCCCACTTTTTGATTGGGTTGTTTGTTTTTTTAATATTGAACTGCATGAGCTCTTTATGTATTTTGGAGATTAATCCTTTGTCCGTTGATTCATTGTAAACATTTTCTCTTTTTCTGAGGGTTGTCTTTTTGTCTTGTTTATGGTTTCCTTTGCTTTGCAAAAGCTTTTAAGTTTCAGTAGGTCCCATTTGTTTATTTTTGTTTTTATTTCCATTACTCTAGGAGGTGGATCAAAAAAGATCTTGCTGTGATTTATGTCAAAGTGTGTTCTTCCTATGTTTTCCTCTAAGAGTTTTATACTATACGGTCTTACATTTAGATCTCTAATCCATTTTGAGTTTATTTTTGTGTATGGTGTTAGGGAGTGTTCTAATTTCATTCTTTTACATGTAGCTGTCCAGTTTTCCTAGCACCAGTTATTAAAGAGACTGTCTTTTCTCCATTGTATATCCTTGCCTCCTTTGTCATAGATTAGTTGACCATACATGCGTGGGTTTATCTCTGGGCTTTCTAACCTGTTCCATTGATCTATATCTCTTTTTTGGTGCCGGTACTATATTGTCTTGATGACTGTAGCTTTGTAGTATAGTCTGAAGTCAGGGAGCCTGATTCCTCCAGCTCCGTTTTTTTCCCTCAAGACTGCTTTGGCTATTCGGGGTCTTTTGTGTCTCCATACAAATTTTAAGATTTTTTGTTCTAGTTCTGTAAAAAATGCCATTGGTAATTTGATAGGGATTACATTAAATCTGTAGATTGCTTTGGGTAGTAGAGTCATTTTCACAATATTGATTCTTCCAATCCAAGAACATGGTATATCTCTCCATCTGTTGGTATCATCTTTAATTTCTTTCATCAGTGACTTATAGTTTTCCACATACATGTCTTTTGTCTCCCTAGGTAGGTTTATTCCTAGGTATTTTATTCTTTTTATTGCAATGGTAAATGGGAGTGTTTCCTTAATTTCTCTTTCAGATTTTTCATCATTAGTGTATAGGAATGCAAGAGATTTCTGTGCATTAATTTTGTGTCCTGCAACTTTACCAAATTCATTGATTAGCTCTAGTAGTTTTCTGGTGGCATCTTTAGGATTCTCTATGTATAGTATCATGTCATCTGCAAACAGTGACAGTGTTACTTCTTCTTTTCCAATTTGTATTCCTTTTATTTCTTTTTCTTCTCTGATTGCTGTGGCTAGGACTTCCAAAACTATGTTGAATAATAGTGGTGAGAGTGGACATTCTTCTCTCGGTCCTGATCTTAGAGGAAATGCTTTCAGTTTTTCACCATTGAGAATGATGTTTGCTGTGGGTTTGTCGTATATGGCCTTTATTATGTTGAGGTAGGTTCCCTCTATGCCCACTTTCTGGAAACTTTTTGTCATAACTGGGTGTTGAATTTTGTCAAAAGCTTTTTCTGCGTCTGTTGAGATGATCATATGGTTTTTATTATTCAACTGGTTAATATGGTGTATCACATTGATTGATTTGCGTATATTGAAAAATCCTTGCATCCCTGGGATAAATCCCACTTGATTATGGTGCATGATCCTTTTAATGTGTTGCTGGATTCTGTTTGCTAGTATTTTGTTGAGGATTTTTGCATCTATATTCATCAGTGATATTGGTCTCCAATTTTCTTTTTTTGTAGTATCTTTGTCTGGTTTTGGTATCAGGGTGATGGTGGCCTCATAGAATGAGTATGAGGGTGTTCCTTCCTCTGCAATTTTTTGGAAGAGCTTGAGAAGGATGGGTGTTAGCTCTTCTCTAAATGTTTGATAGAATTCACCTGTGAAGCCATCTGGTCCTGGACTTTCATTTGTTGAAAGATTTTTAATCAGTTTCAATTTCATTACTTGTGATTAGTCTGTTCATATTTTCTATTTCTTCCTGGTTCAGTCTCGGAAGGGTATACCTTTCTAAGAATTTGTCCATTTCTTCCAGGTTGTCCATTTTATTGGCATAGAGTTGCTTGTAGTAGTCTCTTTGGATGCTTTGTATTTCTGTAGTGTCTGTTGTAACTTCTCCTTTTTCATTTCGAATTTTATTGATTTGAGTCCTCTCCCTCTTGTTCTTGATGAGTCTGGCTAACGGTTTATCAATTTTGTTTATCTTCTCAAAGAACCAGCTTTTAGTTTTATTGATCTTTGCTATTGTTTTCTTTGTTTCTATTTCATTTATTTCTGCTGTGATATTTATGATTTCTTTCCTTCTGCTAACTTTGGGTTTTGTTTGTTCTTCTTTCTCTAGTCCCTTTAGGTGTAAGGTTAGATTGTTTACTTGAGATTTTTCTTGTTTCTTTAGGTAGGCTTGTATAGCTGTAACCTTCCCTCTTAGAACTGCTTTTGCTGCATCCCATAGGTTTTGGATCATCGTGTTTTCATTGTGATTTGTCTCTAGGTATTTTTTGATTTCTTCAGTGATCTCTTGGTTATTTAGTAACGTATTGTTTAGCCTCCATGTGTTTGTGTTTTTTACGGTTTTTTTCCTGTAATTCATTTCTAATCTCATAGCATTGTGGTCAGAAAAGATGCTTGATATGATTTCAATTTTCTTTAATTTACTGAGGCTTGATTTGTTACCCAAGATGTGATCTATCCTGGAGAATGTTCCATGTGCACTTGAGAAGAAAGTGTATTCTGTTGTTTTTGTATGGAATGTCCTGTAAATATCAATTAAATCTATCTGGTCTATTGTGTCATTTAAAGCTTGTGTTTCCTTATTAATTTTATGTTTGGATGATCTGTCAATTGGTGTAAGTGAGGTGTTAAAATCCCCCACTATTATTGTGTTACTGTCGATTTCCTCTTTTATAGCTGTTAGCAGTTGCCTTATGTATTGAGGTGCTCCTATGTTGGGTGCATATATATGTATAATTGTTATATCTTCTTCTTGGATTGATCCTTTGATCATTATGTAGTGTCTTTCCTTGTCTCTTGTAACATTCTTTATTTTAAAGTCTATTTTATCTGATATGAGTATTGCTACTCCAGCTTTCTTTTGATTTCCATTTACATGGAGCATCTTTTTCCATCCCCTCACTTTCAGTCTGTATGTGTCCCTAGGTCTGAAGTGGGTCTCTTGTAGACAGCATATAGATGGGTCTAGTTTTTGTATCCATTCAGCAAGCCTGTGTCTTTTGGTTGGAGCATTAATCCATTCACGTTTAAGGTAATTATCAATATGTATGTTCCCATGACCATTTTCTTAATTGTTTTGGGTTTGTTTTTGTAGGTCCTTTTCTTCTCTTGTGTTTCCCACTTAGAGAAGTTCCTTTAGCATTTGTTGTAGAGCTGGTTTGGAGGTGCTGAATTCTCTTAGCTTTTGCTTATCTGTACAGCTTTTGATTTCTCCATTGAATCTGAATGAGATCCTGGTCGGGTAGAGTAATCTTGGTTGTAGGTTCTTCCCTTTTGTCACTTTAAATATGTCATGCCACCCCCTTCTGGCTTGTAGAGTTTCTGCTGAGAAATCAGCTGTTAACTTTATGGGAGTTCCGTTATATGTTATTTGTCGTTTTTCCCTTGTTGCTTTTAGTAATTTTTATTTGTCTTTAATTTTTGCCAATTTGATTACTATGTGTCTCGGCATGTTTCTCCTTGGGTTTATCCTGCCTGGGACTCTCTGTGCTTCCTGGACTAGGAGGCTCTTTCCTTTCCCATGTTAGGGAAGTTTTCGACTATAATCTCTTCAAATGTTTTCTCGGGTCCTTTCTCTCTCTCTTGTCCTTCTGGGACCCCTATAATGCGAATGTTGCTGCATTTAATGTTGTCCCAGAGGTCTCTTAGGCTGTTTTCATTTCTTTTCATTCTTTTTTCTTTATTCTGTTCCGCAGCAGTGAATTCCACCATTCTGTCGTCCAGGTCACTTATCCGTTCTTCTGCCTCAGTTATTCTGCTGTTCATTCCTTCTAGTGTATTTTTCATCCAGTTATTGTATTGTTCATCTCTGTTTGTTTGTTCTTTAATTCTTCTAGATGTTTGTTCTTTAATTCTTCCAGGTCTTTGTTAAACATTTCTTGCATCTTCTTGATCTTTGCTTCCATTCTTTTTCCTAGGTCCTGGATCATCTTCACTATCATTATTCTGAATTCTTTTTCTGGAAGGTTGCCTATCTCCACTTCATTTAGTTGTTTTTCTGGGGTTTTATCTTGTTCCTTCATCTGGTACATAGCCTTCTGCCTTTTCATCTTGTCTATCTTTCTGTGAATGTGGTTTTTGTTCCACAGGCTGCAAGATTGTAGGTCTCCTTGCTTCTGCTATCTGCCCTCTGGTGGATGAGGCTATCTAAAAGGCTTGAGCAAGTTTCTTCAGTAGGGTTTTGATTTGCCTTTTCCTGATGGTTAAGGATGTTGAGATCTTCTCATGTGCCTATTGGCTGTTCATATATCTTCTTTGGAGTCTTTTGGCTTTTTACCTATACTTCTTTATGTTATTATTCAGTGGTTTCTCTAGGGATTACAGTATTCATCCATACCTTACTGTAATGTATGCTGAATTAATATTATATCACATCATACATAGGATAGTATACAATGATATAATTCCATTTACACCTCATCCTATCTTCTGTGCTATATTTCATAAGAACAGTATTTTATAAACCCCAGAATATATTGTTACCATTTGCTTTAAACAGACAACTGAATTTTAAAGAATTTTTAAAAGAAAAATAATTGTTTTATTTTTAAACATATATATTCCCTTTCCAGTACTCTTTATTCCTCCCTGGAGATCCAATTTTCCATCTGATAAAACTTTCTTTCCACCTGGAGATCTTCCTTTAGTACTTCTTGCAGTTAGTTTGTAGACAATGAATTCTTTCAACTTTTGCTTATCTGAAAATGTCTTTATTTCACCTTCCTTTTAAAAATACATTTCACTCAATATAAAATTCCACTTTGACAATCTTTTTTCTTCCAGCATTTTACAAATATCATTTCATGTCTTCTGGACTTTTATTGTTTCTGATGAGAAGTCAGCTGACATTCTTATAATTGTTCCCCTGTGTCCTTTTTCTGGATGCTTTAAGATTTTTTTTGTTCTTTATTTTTTGTTTTCAGCAGTTTGACTATGATATATGCAGGTGTGATTTTCTTTGTATTTATCCATTTTGGGAATTTGTGACCTTCCCAGATTGGGTGTTGCTATATATTTTTAATCAAATTTAAGACATTTTAAGGCAAAACTTCTCTAATTAGAATTCAGGGACTTCCCTGGTGGTCCAGTGGTTAAGACTCCTCACTTCCACAGTAGGGGGCATGGGTTAGATCCCTGGTCATGGAACTAAGATCTGGCATGCTGCTTCTGCAGCCACAAAAAAAAAAAAAGAAAAAAAAAAGAATTTAAATGTGTTTTCTCTTCCATTCTATTTCTCTTCTCATTATGAAACTCCAATTTTATGGGTATTATCTTGTTGCTATCTCACATGTTATAGATGAGTTGTTCTTTCTCTCTTTTTTTTAAACCTTTTTTTCTCTCTGTGCTTCAGTGTAGATTATATATATTGACCTGTCTTCAAGTCCCCTAATATTTGATTCTGTTTTGTCCAGCCTTCTTATTTTTAATTGAGATGTATTTACATACCATAAAATTCTCCTTTTTAGAGTGTACAATCATTGGGTTGTTTTTTTTAAGTATATTTAAAAAGTTGTGCGATCACCGTCACGATCTAATTCCAGAATATTTTCATCACCTTAAAAAGAAATCCCATTGCCGTTAGCAGTCACTTTTTATTTTCCCTTTCCCCCATCCCTGGCAACTAATTTACTCTCTGTCTCTATAAATATGCCAATTTTTTACATTTTATATAAATAGAATCATAAAATATTTGGCTTTTTGTGCCTGGCTGCTTTCACTTAATCATATTTTTTCAAGGTTCATCCATGTTGTGATATGAATCAGTAATGCATTCCTTTTTTGTGCCTAAATAATATTACATTATGTGGATTTACCATATTTTGTTTATCCATTTATTAGTTGATGAACATTTGGGTTGTTCCCACTTTTTAGCTATTATGAATGATGCTGCTATGAACATTCATATATACATTTTTATGTGGACATATGTTTTCATTTCTCTTAGGTATTTACCTAGGAGTGGAATTGCTGGGTCATATGGTAACTCTATGTTTAACTTTTTAATGAATTGCCAAACTGTTTTCCATGGCAGTTACACAATTTTATGTTCAGATCAGCATTGCATGAGGGTTCCAATTTCTCTGCAGCTGTGCCAACATTTGTTATTGCCCTTTAAAAATTATTATAGCCATCCTAGGGACTCCCCTCGTGGTGCAGTGGTTAAGAATCTGCCTGCCAATGCAGGGAACACAGGTTCGATCCCTGCTCTGTGAAGATCCCACATGCCATGGAGCAGCCAAGCCCGTGAGCCGCAACTACTGAGCCTGCGTGCCCTAGAGCCCGCGCACTGCAGCCACTGAGCCCATGTGCTGCAACTACTGAAGCCGGCATGCTCCAGGGCCCACGTGCCACAACTACTGAGCCTGCATGCTGCAACAACTGAAGCCCACACACCTAGAGCCTGTGCTCTGCAACAAGAGAAGCCACTGCAATGAGAAGCCTGCGCACTGCAGTGAAGAGTAGCCTCTGCTCACCGCAACTAGAGAAAGCCTCCACACAGCAATGAAGACCCAATGCAGCCAAAAATAAATAAAAATTTTTAAAAAGATAAAAATAAAATTATTATAGCCATCCTAGTGACTGTAAAGTGATATGTCATTGTAGTCTTGATTTGCATTTCCCTGATGAGTAATGATGTCAGGAGGCATCTTTTCGTGTACTTATTGGCCATTTCTAGGTCTTCTTTGGAGAAATATCTATTCAGATCCTTTGGGTTGTTTTGGGTTAAAAATAACCCAATTTTTAAGTTGGATTATTTGTCTTTTTTTATTATTGAGTTGTAAGAGTTTTTTTATATATTCTAGATAAAAGCCCTTTGTCAGATATATGATTTACAAATATTGTCTCCTGTTCTGTAGGTTGTCTTTTCATTTTCTTGATAATGTTCTTTGTGCAAAAGTTTTTAATTTCAATGAAGTCCCATTTATCTATTTTTTCTTTGGTTGCTTGTGCTTTAGTTGTCATATTTAGCAAACCATTGCCTAATCCAAGGTCATAAAGATTTACTTCTATATTTTCTTTTAAGAGTTTTATAATTTTAGCTGTTTTATTAAGCTCTTAGATCCATTTTGAGTTAATTTTTTTATATGGTGTGACGTAAGAGTCCAATTCATTCTTTCACTTGCGGATAATCAACTGTCCCACCACCTTTTGTTGAAAAGACTGTTCTTTCTCCCATTGAATGGTCTTGGCATCCTTGTTAAAAATCAACTGACCATAGACTCTTTTTTTTTTTGAAATTTTTTTTTTAATTCCTTTTCTTCTTTTTTTTTTTTTTTTTTTAATTATTTTATTTATTTATTTATTTATTTATTTTTGCCTGTGTTGGGTCTTCGTTTCTGTGCAAGAGCTTTCTCTAGTTGTGGCGAGCGGGGGCCACTCTTCATCGCGGTGCGCAGGCCTCTCACTGTCGCGGCCTCTCTTGTTGCGGAGCACAGGCTCCAGACGCGCGGGCTCAGTAGTTGTGGCTTACGGGCCTAGTTGCTCCACGGCATGTGGGATCTTCCCAGACCAGGGCTCGAACCCATGTCCCCTGCATTGGCAGGCAGATTCTCAACCACTGCGCCACCAGGGAAGCCCTGACCATAGACTCTTAATTCTATTCCATTGATCTATATGGCTATCCTCATGCCAGTACCACACTGTCTTGATGTCTTGATTACTGAAACTTTGTAGTAAGTTTTGAAATTGGGAAGTGTGAATCCTCCAACTTTGTTCTTCCTTTTCAAGATTGTTTCGGCTATTTGGGGTCTTTTACGTATCCATATTAATTTTAGGATCATCGGGACTTCACTGGTGGCGCAGTGGTTAAGAATCCGCCTGCCAAAATTTTAAGGCTGTAATGAGGAGTCACATTTACAATCGTCAATATATTCTCTACAATGAATATGCTCCCTTAATTAAATCATGATGCTGGGAAAAAAAAAAAAAAAAGGAATCCGCCTGCTAATGCAGGGGACACAGTTTCGAGCCCTGGTCTGGGAAGATCCCACATGCTGCGGAGCAACTAAGCCTGTGTGCCACAACTACTGAGCCTGTGTTCTAGAGCCCATGAGCCACAACTACTGAAGCCCACGTGCCTAGAGCCCGTGCTCTGCAACAAGAGAAGCCACCACAATGAGAAGCCTACTCACTGCAATGAAGAGTAGCCCCTGCTCGCCACAACTAGAGAAAGCCCGCACACAGCAATGAAGACCCAATGCAGCCAAAAATTAATTAATTAATTAATTTTTAAAAAATTTTAGGATCATCTTATCAATCTCTACAAAAGAGTAGTTGGAATTTTGATAGGGATTCCGTTAAATCTCCAGACCAATTTGGAGAATATTGCCAGCTTAACAATATTAAGTCTTCCAAACCATGAAAATGGGATGTTTTTCTATTTATTTAGATCTCCTTTAATTTCTTTCAACAATGTTTTCCAGTCTTCAGTGTAGAAGTCTTACACATATTTCAGTAAATTTATACCTAAATATTGCATTCATTTTGATGCTATCATGAATAAAATTGTTTTCTCAGTTTCATTTTTAGAGTTCATTGCTATACAGAAATACAGTTGATTTTGTCTCTGGATCTTGTGTTTTGATCTTGAATCCTGCACACTTGCTTAACCCATTTATTAGTTCTAATAGTTTTTAGTGGATTCTTTAGGATTTTCTGTATATAATATTATTTCATCTACAAATAAAGATAGTTTTACTTTTACCTTAACAACCTTGATGGCTTTTATTTCTTTTCTTGCCCAACTGCCCTGGCTAGTATCTCTAGTACAATGTTGAATAAAGTGACAAGAGCAGACATCCTTGTCTTGTTTCTGATTTTAGAGGGAAAGCATCTAGACTTTCATCATTAAGTATGATGTTAATTGTGGATTTTTCATAGATGCCTCATATAATGTTGAGGAAATTCTCTTATGGTCCTAGTTTGGTTAGTATCTATCATGAAAAGGAGTTGGAGTTTGTCAAATGTTTTTGTGTGTGTGTGTGCCTATTGAGATGATCATGTAGTTTTTGGTTTTTATTCAATTTATATGGTGTACTACATCAATTGATTTTTTAGCTGTTAAAATAACCTTGCATTCCTGGGATAAATTCCCACTTGGTCAACTGTATAATTCTTTTTATATGTTGCTTGATCAGATTGTTATTATTTTGTTGAGGATTCTTGTATCTATCTTCATAAGACATATTAGTCTGTAGTTTTCTTGTGGTATTTTTGTCTGGTTTTGGTATTAGGATAGTGCTTGTCTCATGGAATGAGTTGAAAACTGTTTCCTTTTATTTTTTGGAAGAGTTTGTGAAAAAGTGGTATTAATTCTTTAAATGTTTGGTAGAATTCACTAGTGAAGCCATCTGGGCCTGGGCTTTTACGAATGGACAGTTTTGTTTTTCTTAATTACTAATTCACTCTCTCTACTTATTATGTATCTATTGGGACTATTTCTTCTTGAGTCAGTTTCAGTAGTTTGAGTCTTTCTACAAATTTGCACACTTAATCTACATTATCTAATTGTTGACATAATTGTTTATAGTATTCCCTTATAATCCTTTTTATTTATATGTCAACAGTAATATCCCCACTTTTATTCCTAGATTTAATAATCTGAGTCTTCTCTCCTTTTTTCTTGTCATGTCTAGCTAAAGATTTGTAAATTTTGTTCTTCTTTTTAAAAAACCAATTTAATTTTTGGTTTTTTTAATTTTCTCTATTGATTTCTTTTTTATTATTATTATTTTTTAGTTTTTAGTTATGCTGGGTCTTAGTTGCGACATGTGTGCTCCTTAGTTGCAGCCAGCAGGCTTCTTAGTTGCGGCTCACTGGCTCCTTAGTTGTGGCACATATGCTCCTTAGTTGTGGCATGTGAACTCTTAGTTGCAACATGCATGTGGGATCTAGTTCCCTGACCAGGGAACAAACCTGTGTCCCCTGCATTGGAAGGCAGATTCTTAACCACTGCACCACGAGGGAAGTCCCTCTATTGATTTCTTATTCTGTATTTTGTTTATTTCTGATTTAATCTTTATTATTTCTTTTATTCTATTTGCTTTGGGTTTAATTTTCTCTTCTTTTTCTAGTTTCTTAAGGTGAAAAGCTGGGTTATTGATTTGCAATCATTCTTCTTTTTGAATGTACATCTTTACATTATTTCCCTCTGAGCAGTTTTCCTGCATCCCATAAGTTTTGATATGTTGTGTTTTTGTTTTCATTCCTCTCAAAGTAATTTCTAATTTCCCTTGGGATTTCTTCTTTACCTCTTGCATGTTTGAGAGTGTGTTGTTTAACTTCCACATATTTGTGAATTCCCATGTTTCCTTCAGTTATTTCTAATTTTATTTCATTGTGCCTGGAGAACATACATTGTATGAGTTCAGTCCTTTTAAATTTATTAAGCCTTGTTTTATTGCCTAACATATGGTCTATTCTGGGGAATAATTCATGTGCACTTGAGAAGGATGTGCATTTTGTTGTTGTTGAGTAGAATATTCTATAGATGTCTGTCAGGTCAACTTGGTTTATAGTGTTGTTTAATTCTCCCATTTCTTTTCTGATCTTCTAATTGTCCGTTTTTGCTTTTATAATTTGAAGCTATCTTTACGTTCACTGATTATTTCTTCTGCCAGCTCAAATTTGCTGTTGAAGACCTCTAATGATTTTTCCATTCTAATTATATTTTTCTACTCCAGAATTTCTATTTGGTTATTTTTTATTATTGTCTCTTTGTTGATATTCTTTAAATGGTGATACATCATTTTCATAATTTCCTTTAGTTCTTTAGACATGGTTTCCTTCAGTGCTTTGAATATATTTAAAATAGTCAATTTTAAGTCCTGGTCTAGAAGGTTCAACATCTGGGCTTCTTCAGGGACAGTTTTTATTAATTCCCTTTTTCCTGTGGATACTTTTTTGTATTCACAGGAAAAAGAGAATAATAATTTTTCACTATAACTGGACATTTTAAATACTATTATGTGGTACCTTGGAAATCATTGCCCCCCCCCACCAGTGTTTATTGTTATTGCTACTTGTAGCTGTATGGGGTTTTGTTTGTTTGTTTATTTTTGTTTTTAGTGACTTCTCTGAACTAATTCTTTAAAGTGTATATTCTTTTTTTTTTTTTAACTTATAAAAATAATTTTTTATTGTTGTATTCAGAGACACTAGATCTGTTGTTGGTTGAATCATGTGGCCCCATATTCATATGTTGAAAGAATATAGGGCTACATACCATAACCACCAGTTCCTCAGACTGCGCCTTATTTGGGAAAAGGGTCACTGCAGATGTAATTAGTTAAAATGAGGTAATACTAGAGTAGGGTGAACCTCTAATCCAATATGACTGATATCCTAATACTGTAGAAATTTTTGATGTAGAGGCACACACACAGGGAGAACACTGTGTAAATATTGGAGATACACTGCCACAAGCCAAGGAAATACCAGAGGTTAGGAGAAAGATCTGGAATAGATTCTTCCCTAGTACCTTCAAAAAGAAGCATGGCCCACTGACACCTCGATCTTAGACTTTTGGCCTCCAGAACTATGATACAGTACCTTTCTGTTGTTTAAGCTACTCAGTTTGAGATACTCTGTTATAAGAGCCTTAGCAAACTAATATATACATCATATTAAAGTGTATATTCTTTATTGTGTGTGGCCAATGAGGTTTTTACTTGGTTAGCTTGGTGGTCAGCAAATGATTGGACAGAGAGAGATTTCCTTAAAAACTGGAACGAATAAGTCATTGCCAAGGGGTTCTGTATGTGTGTTGGGATGCACCTTCAACACTCAGTCAGGCAGTTTACTACTCCACCTAAGCCTTTACTTCCTATTTGCACAGGCCCTCAAGGTCAGCCATAAGTGAGAGCTTGGGGCTTTCTCCAGTCTTCCTGAGCATGTGCACAGCACTACACATGTATGTGGCCTTGTAGATCCCCAGGAATATGACAGAGCTTTTCAAGACCCCATGGTCATCTCATTCCCTAGATTTTCCTTTTACGCTTTTTGGTTAGTCTCTTCTACCCCCAGCTGTTATTCATTGCTTCAGGTAGCCATGAAGTTAAAACATTTGCGTGTAATTATTTTCAACAAACACCCCCTCCTTCCCCTCAGGAGGAGGCTGTTTATATGAGCTTGCTTGCTTCAAACTAGCCTTGTAATTGGGGTCTTTTTAGGGACAGGCCAAACAATGACACTTCTTTGAGAACAAGTCTTTGGAAGAGATCCAGCTCCAGTTTGTTCCCTCCAGTGGCTGCCAAGAGGGCTTCCCAAGAGGGAATTGGGCTGTTATTCTTCAAGGCTACTGATAAACTGGAGAGTGGGAGATGAGACTAGAGCAAGTTTGAATGTGACAAAACTTGCTGCTTTTACTGAGATTCAAACATTTTTCTTGAATACACACTCCCCAGGTTACTCCAAGCTCTTGGTTAATTTCCAGAGTTCTGCATATGTTAATCCTGTCAATCGTTTTCCAATTCTTTTGTTGTTTTTACGGAGGAGTGAATTTTTGGAGGATCTTACTCTTCCATTTTCCCAATCTGCTTTTAATCTTATTCAATGAGTATTTTATTTCATTTAGTATATTTTTCAGTTCAAGGATTTCCATTGACCTTTTAAAATATATGTAACAGTTTTATTCAGATATAGTATACATAACATACACTTCACCCATTTAAAGTGTACAATTTAATTCACATTCACAGAGTTGTGGTTTTTGTTTTGTTTTTTTACAGTTTTTGTACCTCTACTGAAATTCTCCATTTACCACATTATTTTTACCTTTTCCTGTGAGTTCTTTAGCGTATTTATCAGTTATCTTGTCTGTTAATTCCAACATTGGGTTATCTGAGGGTTTGTTCCTATAGCCTTATTTTTTTTTCTCTACTAAGAGTCACATTTTCCTGTTTCTTCATATGTCTAATAATTTTTTATCGTATACTGGGTATCGTAGGTAAAATATTGTGGAGATTCTGGATTCTGTTATCTTCCTCAGAAGAAGGTTGAGTTTTGTTCTCGTGGGCAATAAATTACTGGTACATCACCTTGAGCTTGTGGAAGCTTGGTTTTATGCTTTATTATAATTCTTTTTTTTTTTTTTTGGCCTTATTCCTAGGGAGAATTCCTTGGTCCCAGTCACTGTCCTTCTGGAATTTCAGTGGAAAGCCTGTGGTATTTACAAAGCTCCCCCTAACATGATGACACTCAAACTCCAAGCACTGCTTCCCTTGAAGTGGAGAGCTGTGGAAGTCTCTGCTCAGCTGTTTCAGGCTTCTGGAAGGTATTTTCCCTTAATTTTTTTGGAGTCTCTCCACTCATGTAGTTTAGGAGTCAGCCAAGGATTTGAGGAAAATTTATGTACAGATTTAGTGTTCCACCTTCTGTAGTCCCCACCTTCCTCATTTTCCCTCCTCAAGTTCCTGCCGCTCTGACAGCCCTAAATTCTGTCCTCTGACTCATCAGGCTACAGCTTTCTATTTGTTCTTTATCCTCACACTTTGCAAGAACTGGGAAGTACTGTCTGAGGAGAAACCATATAAACATGGATCTCACCTAGCATGTTCTATTCTTTCAAGAATTGAATTCTCTCAAGTTTCTTCCTGTTTTTTGGCATTCTCCAGTAACTTCAAGTCATTTAAAAAATATTTTGACCAGAGTTTATCATTTTTATCTTCAAGAGAACAAATCTGATGTAAACTATGCTGCCAACACCAAAAGTGTGGACCTTGTTCTTAAATTGTTACCCTCTTAATGTTAGTTATAAAAATTATTCATTTATTATCCATTTTATTATACAACTAATAAATACTCTTATATAAAATAATACAAGTAATACAGAGGTATACAAAGGAAAAATTAATTTTTAAGTAATTAAAAAATTAATCACTTTAATTACCCCCATCCCATTTTCCTCTCCATATAGTTTGATATTTTTTCTTTATTCACACACACACACACAGAAACACACATATATTATTTTTACATGAATGATATACTATACATGTTATTTGGCAATTCGCTTTTTTTTCACTTATGTATTTAAAGGTTTTTCTATGAGTACATATTTATTCTTTCATCAAATATTCATAGGGCACTTGCTATGTGTCAGGCACTATTCCAGGTCCTGGGGATAAATCAGTGAACCAAACATACAAAAGACTTGCTTTCATGAAACTTACATTCTAATGAGGGTGGGAAGAGGTGGATTAGAAATGAACAATAAAAGAAATAAATAAGTGAAGTGGTAAGTGATGTGGAGAAAAATTAAGTGAGAAAGGCAATAGGGAGTGCTAGCATGTGGAAGGAAAAGAGGTTTGCAGTTTTTCAGAGGGTGAACAAAGAAGGCCTCACTCAAAAGGTAATGTTTGAACAGACGTGCAAGAAGTGAGGCAATATGAGAAAAGATCTTTCTAGGCAAAGTGAGAGCAAAGGCTTGGCAACAACCTGCTAGCATGTTTGGGGAACAACAAAGAGGCTTCTGTGTCTGAAGCAGAGTGAGGGAGGAAGCAGTAATTGGAGATGAGGTCAGATTGCTCTAGAGGGCCATAAACACCCAAGACTTGTTGGCCACTGTAGTTATCTATCTCTACATGACATTCCATGGAAGGGGTCAACTTGACCCTCTTGAGCCACTAGTATTTTTTCTTCAGTTGACTCTACATGGTGTTCCTGTTGAACCTGGCCCCCACAACCCAATGCATGCTCTTCTACTCTGATGCTGACCTTGTTGGCCTGGGTTTTTCTTAGTAGAGTTGCAACTTAACTCTAGTTTCCCCAAAACATTACCATGCCTAGGTGCTCTGACCTAAAAGCACAGCTTTCCCTATGATCTCTTAGATACTTGTTTTGAGCCCAGATTCCCCCTTCCTTCATGATGATTTCTCCACTGGAAACCACTGTGTTCTTCTTACCAGCAGACCTACATCAGGACATTAGTGTTCTACCCGTCAGGGCTCCTTAACTTCCAGTGTCAGAAGAGAGGCTACAACTGCCATCCCCTCCTTCTCAGAGGACTTGTGCTTCTCATGTAAATCAGTTCACCTTCTCCTCAAAGACCAAACCTCCATAGCAAGGGCATCTGTAAGAATCCTGCTTTGATGAAGCCACAGAAAGCTTCATTTCACCATTCTCTCAGGGCAAGGGCTGCCTGTCTAATGTACACTGCCATAAATAATGGATACCACGAAAGCTATCCTTCCCTGAATGGAGAAGGTTTTTTTCAAGGTGAAATGTTAAAATCACCTAAGCAGAGAAGCAGGGCAGCTGCTTGGCCCTCTCTTACATATGGATGTATTGTAATTTAATTGATCTTTCCTCTACTTTTAGATATTTGTTTCCCTCCTTTTTTATTATTATAAATAATTCTGCAGTGAGTATCTTGGCATGAGTGCAGATATTTCTGTAAAATAGATTCTTGAAAGAAGAATTGCTGGGTCAAAAGACACATGCATTTAAATTTAAAATATTCCCAAATTGCCCTACAACAACACGTTACAGATTTTTATTCCTATGAGAATGTGTTTCCCCACTTCATCACCATCACTAAATATTAAGGATCATTTTTCACTTTTGATATTAATATTGTTTCAATTTCCATATCTCTGATTACTAGTGAGGTTGAACTTGTTTTTATGTCTACCAACCATTTTTATTTTTCTGTGAACTGACCGTTCATAACCTTTGCTTATTTTTCTATTGGATAGTTTGTCATTTTCTTACCTTGCACACATTGTTTTAAGTTTATTCCTAGATATTTTGAAGTTGTTGTTGTTAATTGATTACTACGGACAAATAGTAGAGCTATTGATTTTGGTGTCTTGGTCTTATTGCTGGCATCCTTCCTGAACATTTTTCTTGATTTTAATAGTTTTATAGTTGATTATCATTTCTTTCCTGGGGAACCCATCATATCATTTGCAAATAAGGGTTTACTGTGACTACTGATGTATTTGGACTTATGCCTACTATTTTGGTCTGTATTTTCTGTTGATCATGTTTTCTGATTTCCTTTTTCTCTTCATGCCTTTTGAGGCTTGATAGCATATCTTTGTTCCTTTTGTGGTCTGGAAGATCTGCATTCTGTTTCTACACTTCTAGTGGTTGTCCTTGTATATATTGTTAAATATTGAAACAAATTATCCTATTAATGTCAAGAATCAGATCAGCTAATAAATTTCCTCCAAATAAGATAAGATCATTAACTGCACTCCACTCCTCACCCCTTTTTTATTGAAGTCATTTGAAATCTTAGTATCAGATTATTTTTTACAATCATTTTTCACATTGCATCTCTATTACTTAGGAATCCTTTACTTTCTGCTTTTTGCTATATAGCATCTTCTATTTTCTTTTGTCACCTCCCATGATTTAAAAGGTAGTAATCCTGTTTTTCATTTTACTGGTGATCGGCTTTTATTTTTACCAACTATATTCCTAAACCTCTATTTCTCTGATTAGGAAAGTAAAGAACAATCAATATCTTCCACTCCCTTACTTTATGTCAGATGAATATTTTAGTGTATCCTTACCTGTCTTGCCCTCTGTTCTCTCATTTCCCTGTCTTTTAAAATGTACTGTGGGTTTATAAATCCAGCTTGCATTTCAACCATATATATTTTGTTGTTGTTGTTCAAGTCTTATGATATATTTAGTTTGTTTTAAATGCTTGCAACCAAACCTTTTATATTACAGTGTTCCCATTTTCAAGTTCTTAATTTTAATTCATCTCCTGAGCAGCTGAAATATGTCTTCGGGTTGTTTACTTAGGGAGAACACATGCGTGATACATTTTCTACATCCTTCTCTGTATATCTAGAATGTATTTCTGTTGTTTTCGCACATGAATGATAATTTGTTTGGTACGGGATTCTTGTGTCACCATCTTTTTCACCCAAAACTATAATCATTGCTCCCTATTGTCTAGCATTTAGAAATACTGAGGCAAAGCCTAAGACCAACCTAAAACTTCCCCCTTTGTAACCTGATTTAATCTGTGGATCTGTGCAATATTTTTCCTTCATGATAGAAAAAGAATTTTTGCATGGCTAGGATATGTCCTGGTATATAATTCTTTTGTTAATTTTCCCTGGAACTCATTGATTTATTTACCCAATCGTTTTTCAGCTCAGGAGGTCATTTCCCATTGAGTATGTGAATATTACTTCCGTTCATTTGATGGTAATGATTGTAAATATCTCTTGGCTGTGCCCTCTTTTCCATCACCTCTCATCTCTCACCAGGGTGAAGGCAACACCCTGCTTTCACTCGGCCCCTACTCCCTTTTCATTCTCTACTTCCATTTAAGACCCTTGCACTGAGGACCCTGACTGCTCGTTCACTGCTCTGAACACGAGCTTCCCGCTGCCCTGGGACTGTGACCCAGATCCTGAATGTAGCTACTGCAGCCTCTGGTGAGGCACCCCCATCCCCAGCCTCGTCTCCCACTACATACCTACCGTGTACCCTACACGCCAGCCATGCTGCTTCCTCTTACTCCTTCAATTAGGCCAGCTCCCTCCACGCCCGTCACTCTCACCATTGGCCACCCAGGCCTGGCCAGTCAGAATGCCCCATTCCTTAGGACACAGAGATCAGGCCAGAGGAGGCATGTGATCTACGCTGGACCAATCACCAGTCGTCTGGGCCCTGATTTCTGCCCCTCTGCTCTTATGGCCTGGCCAACTCCTCCCTGTTCTTTTTTTTTTTTTTTTTTTTTAATTTTTATTAGAGTATAGTTGCTTTACAATGTTGTGTTAGTTTCTGCTGTACAGCAAAGTGAATCAGTCATACGTACACATATATCCCCTCTTTTTTAGATTTCCTTCCCATTTAGGTCTCCCTGTTCTTTAGATCTCAGCTTAAATGTTGCTTCCTAGAAAAACTCTCCCTGACCCTCGCACCTCCCCTCTGTTATGTCTGGAACTTTGTCTTTTGTTCATTTTTTTCAATAAGTATTTTTGAGCATCCCCTATGTGCCTGGGGATACATCAATGAGCAAAAGAGACGACCCTGCCCTCACAGAGCTTCATTCTACAGGTGTTTCTTCATGGTGCTTCTTAGAATTAGTATATAAAATAATTGATTGTGGGATTCTTTTTGTTCTGCCCCTTCCACAAAACAGTAAGCTCTCTGAGGGCAGGGATCAAATCCACTTGTTTATACTTATAGCTCTGGGATATAAGTCACTTCTTGGTATATGACAGGCACTCAATAAATGTTTGATGAATGAATTAACGAATTCATGCTATTTGTAGAAGTCAGGACTCTTTCAGTTACAATCCATCTCAAACTAGCTTCAGCAAAAAAATAAAGAAAAGAAAAAAAAAAGAAGAAGTAAAAGGAAACAAAAAAAAAGAAGTGAAAAGAAAAAAGCAAGGGGAGATGTGGATTCATAGGCTCACTCCAGGGGAAAGGCCACGGGCAGCTTAGCATCGTGCATAGTGGACCCAGCGCCCCCCTCGATGCCACCAGGGCTCCCTCTGCTTCCCTCTGTGTATTGATCTTCTCCTCTCCGGCTCTAGATGGATTTCCTCCATGTTGCCAGGGGAGATAGGTGCCGACAGTTCCAAATTCACATATTCTCAGTTTAGCAACACCAAAGAAAAAAGCCTTTGTTTCTCTCAGCATCTGTATGTTTGCAGGGCCCAGACAACTGGTGATTGGTCCAGCGTAGATCAGATGCCTCCTCTGGCCTGATCTCTGTGTCCTAGGGAATGGGGCATTCTGACTGGCCAGGCCTGGGTGGCACACCTCTCCCTGAGGGTCTGGGGGAAGTCAGGTGGGCAGGACACCGTGACCTTCACACCAAGAAGTCTCGCAGTTCAGGAGATATTCCCCGAAGGAATAACAGGTGTCACCAACAGGAAGAAAGAAACATGCTACTAGGACAAATGCAACAATTGCCCCCGTATCACGGGATGGGTTTTCTTGCATTCTTTATTTTTTGCAGCCAGTGCTTCTGCATCTCTCTCCCTTAGTCTATTCATTCTGTCTTCTGGTTAGCAGCTGTTTCCTGGGGCGCCGTCCTCGTACTCAGCACAGGCAGTAGAGGAGTCCTGGGAACCTTGCACCTGCTATACACAAAGCTACCTTTTGAAGACAGTAGCTTCAGATGGCTCTTTCATACTCTGGGAACCCTTGTCCAAGAGTAATGCTCCACTAGAGAAGGGCCAAACGGCCCCAATCAAATCATTTTGCGTCTCTGTGATCCAGACCGGAAGACCAGGTTAGTAGAACTGCTGGTCCGATTTCATGTGTTGAGGAGCTAGCTCTTCATCTGGAGCCCTCCCGGGCCCACGCTGTTTTGAGGGCACTGCACACTTTGCTGTCCTGTAACGCGGAGTTAGGGTCCAGGTTCAGATCATTATAAACAGGTTATTCACTTACAAGAAAGTCCAGTGGGCTATTCCCAAGTCAGGCAAGATATAGGAGGGCTTTGCCCTGGGGTCCCAACAGCAGCTATAATTCAGATTTCTCCACCTGCTCCCCTCACAAGCATCACATCTAGACATTCCTGCTTCCTGAAAGGCCAGCCCTGGAGATAAGAGTCCTGGCAGTGAAAGACTCACATAACCTTGGAGAGAGGGCCCCTCCTCCACTCCACCATGGCCTGTATCATCTGCTCAAGCCCACTGCTTTTCCTGGGGTCTCACCAAGTCCCTCAGTTTTTTTCTGAAGGCCCTATAGCTCTGAAGGGCTCACACTTCATGAGCCTAGGATCAAATTCAAGGCAGGCACTATGGGCTCCCCAGCCCCCTTTTCCCCAAGCACATGTGCCCTGAAATATCCCCCAGGCAGGGCAGGTTCAGTTCCAGGACCCAGCAGGCAGGATTGGTCTCCAAAGCAGCAAAGCCCTCCCTCTTCCTCCTGCTGGAAGGAGCCTTCTGAGTCCTGAAGCCATTCTTCCCACTAACCACACTCCCTAGGGCTGCATGGAGTCACGTTTGTCCTGGAAAAGGGAGGAGCAGAAACAGGAGGTCTTCATTTGGATTCCGAGCACAGAGGCCTCTCTCACGCCTTCATTTGAACCTTCTCAGGATTTCACTGGCTTATCATGTCGCTTGCATATGAGTGGGCCACCCAGGGCTGTGCTGGCTCTCCCCTAACACCCTTGAGGCCAGTCCCCGCGTGCGTGCAGCTGCATCCCAGATAAACAGGACTCCAGCTCCAAAGGCAGCAATAGATAACGTCGATTTTTCTGAGGCTTTGTGAGATGACAGGGGAGTCCAGCGCTCCCCTCAGGCTCCTTCCACCAAGTCCTTCTGCGCACAGCAGCTGCACATCCCTCCCCTCTCCCCAACCTTTCTTCCTTGCTCTCTCTCCCTCTCTCCGAGGTGGCTCCAGCCTCCCCTCTCCTCTCTCTCAAAATCAGCAAGTAACCCCCACCCCCACCCCCTGCATCCTTAGCCAGATGGAGGCCACCACCTGCTGGCCGTCCCCCTAGCACCCCCAGAAAGGCCTCGGTTCATCTCCCCGCCCTCTCCTGCTCAAGAGATGCCTCTGGTCTTTAGCAGAGAAATGGGTGTGCTATTTGCTTGTGCCCAGGAGTTTCTTCTGGCTCAAGCCCAGCCCACTGCCCCCTCCTCCCTTCCCCCCCCATCCTCGCCTTCATCCCTGAAGCTTTGCTCACAAGCGTGCCTGCCAGTCCCAGCCTGGCTCTTCAGGACAGTCTCCTCCAGGACCTGTCCCCCGACCCCCGCTGGCCCGAAGGGGACCCTCGGTGGTTACCAAAACCTGTGGTGATGCCCTGGAGCTGAGGAATGTGTGACTGCTACGGAGGCAAACCCACGGGTCCTGGGATTCACTAGGAGCTGAGCCGGAAGCTGGTCCTTCGGCCGGGGGCTGCTGTCCTGTGTCTCCCACTCCCTCGTTTTCCTGGGCACCACTCTGTCCACTTTGGTCTCCCTTCCCCAGGAGAAATGCCATGTTTGCCAAGCTCTTTTCCCACGGGCACGGTCTGCTATAACAAACCCTTCATTGCCACAATCTGTACACATTTTCCGGGCAGGAGAGGGTGGAGGGTTTCATGGCACAAAGCCCTGGACTGTCCTGGGTTGGCCCCAAGGCTGTCTGCCCATTGCTGGACCCTATGGGGAGCCACGAGAGCCAGGAATCTCCATGCACTAAACTTGGGCATGGTATCTAGCCAGGTCTGGAGCCCATCTGAGGGGCCCTCAGATTGGGGCTTATCTCCCCACTCCCCAGGGCTCATCTATTGAGAATTTGACCTACATCACCTCCAGCTTCCTGTGTCGTCCTCTCTGATCCCAACCTCCCTCTCTTCCTCCCTCACTAAGAGTTGGAATGCAGGTGGCCCCTCCAGATTGTAGAGGGTCTAAAATTGTTCAGGAAAACCTGGCCAAATCGTCCCCACACTGTCTGGCTTCGGCCATTCCAGATTCTCAAAGCTGGGCTTGTACCCCGTGCAAACAGCTCGCTCCAAACGTTTCTGCAGCCCATACACACATGTGAGAGTGCCTCCCCATTCCCGGTGGCCTGGGGTCACTGCCTCAACACCGGAAACAGGCACCTCACCTCCTTGCTCTGTGCTGTCACAGCTGTCAGCTCACAGGACCACTTGGTTCCCCAGAAGCAAACCCTGAAAGGAGAATTTGTATGCAGGAGATTTAAGAGTTCCTGGGAAAAACACTGGGGAGTGGGGGGCGGGGGCGGGCGGTCACCAGGCAGGGAGGGGGTCAAGTGAGGGTGGGATATTGAGCAAAGTCCCACGGAGGGTAACCTTGGCTCGATCCCACACGGGGACTTTGAGGACCGCCCCGCAGGGTCCTCCTGACCAGGGAGCAGAGGAGCCCCACGGTCACTGGTAAAGGCTGCCCCTGCCCTGTGTCAGTTCCCAGGCCCCTGCCTGAGCTCAGTCTCTGACAAAGATGGAGTGCAGGCACTTGGGTGTGAAAGAGCTCGGAGCTGATATGCAAAAAACATCCAGGGGAATATGGGCAGAGCACTGACAGCATCAGCTAGTCTCTCTGCAATAACTTCTTTTTTTTTTTTTAATTTATTTATTTATTTTTGGCTGCATTGGGTCTTCATTGCCACGTGCAGGCTTTCTCTCTAGTTGCGGAGAGTGGGGGCTACTCTTCGTTGCAGTGCGCGGGATTCTCATTGCGCTGGCTTCTCTTGTTGCAGAGCACGGGCTGTAGGCGTGCGGGCTTCAGTAGTTGTGGCACACGGGCTCAGTAGTTGTGGTGCACGGGCTTAGTTGCTCTGCGGCATGTGGGATCTTCCCTGACCAGGGCTCGAACCCGTGTCCTCTGCCTTGGCAGGCAGATTCTCAACCACTGCGCCACCAGGGAAGCACTGCAATTACTTCTTAATGCAAACTCTTCATATCTGAAACCTGCCACTCTAAGTCATCTCCCATCCTGGGCAGAGTGCCTTTTTGCCCCATCCTGTCCCTTGGCATCTGCTCAGCCAGCAGGTGAAGTAAGAGTGGACCCCAAACTAATCCAGTTGTATGGGCTCCCAACTCCTCTCTCCTCCAGGAAAAGATTGACCCCCTTAAGGAACTGAAAGTGTGTTGAGGCTGGAGTTTCCTATTTCCTCACAGAGAGGGATTTACACATGAAGGGTAGCAAGGGTTTGGAGCATCCGCATGCCCCACAGAGGAGGCAGCCCCTAGACAGGTGGGGGTGTCCATCTTTGGCAAAACCACCCTCTAATCCATCAACTGAGTGACTGGTAGGTTTCCCCTTGCCCATCTGCTCCAGCTCCCTAGCTCTCCACCCACCACCCCTCCCTCACCCACCACCCCTCCCTTCGTGATACTCTTTTCTTCTTCCTTATCGTCTGCTATCTCCAGATTAAGTGTTGTCAAGAGGGCTTCCCACATCCCCATGGAGAGGAGTAGGTGTCTGGGATCAAGGCGTCCCTAGGATCCCATGCCAAATGGTCATCAGGCATCCCTCCCCTCCTTGTCATCCTCCTCACCATCCGTCTCCTACCCACTCCTCACCAAGAGAGAGGGCTGGCTTCTCCTCAGCCTCATTAGGGCGTTTCCTGTTCCACTGATCATGGGGTTATGGTCAGAGTCCGCAGACAGGTAGACTGCCACCCTTCCAGGTCTCCCTTGGGTGGAAGTTTGCTTGGATGCACAATCTTAACAGCCCTGGCCTGTGGCCGCATATTATAAACAGTCAGGCATCCTGACCAGTCCCCTATCAGATATGGGGTTTCCTTTAGTGCTAAGCTGTCTCCTGCCTACCTGGGGTCACCAGATCCATTGTGAAACCCCATCTCCAGTCTGCAACCCTGGCTCTGTACCTGGGTAAATTAGTAAGAAACCTCGCCATCGTGTCGACAAGAATACCAGCTCAAATTGCTTTATGTAAAAGGGGAATGTATTGGCTCATTAACTGAACCATCACAAGGGTAGTTAGCTTCAGGCTCAGCTGGATCCAGGTACTTAAACAAAGGGTTGATAAACTACTGAGTGTAAGCCACATCTGGCCTGGCCTGCCACCTGTTTTATAAATACCTTGGTATTGAAACACAGCCATGCTTATTTGTTTACATGTTATCTATGGCGGCTTTCAGTCTACAACCAAAGAGCTGAGTAGTCGCAACAGAGACCTATGGCCCACAAAACTGAAAATATTTACTACTGGCTTCTTATAGAAAACTTTGCCAACCCCTGACTTAAACAATATCATCAGGAATCTACCTTTATCTCTTGCCTGATGGTTGTTGTGAGTTCCCCTAGTCCCTGACCCCTAAACTACACAGACTGAGAGTGGCTGAGGTGTGGTTCCCTAAGTGAAAATTGGAGTGTGATCCCTGGAAGAAGGATAAGTGGCTTCTGAGGCCAAAACAACACATGTCTGCTCCGCACGCTCCGATCTTGTTTTCTGTGCTGTGTTCCACCAAGCCACCGTGGTGACAAACCATCAGCCACCTGGAGCTTATCCTTCAGCTTGGTGGCATACTGAGTGAGACTGTCCCTGTGTGGCCCCTTGTTGTCAAGCCCAAAATAAGATCAATCAGTGGCCATGGCTCCAGTGCAACTATCACGATGGAGAGCCAACAGCAGCACTGTTCCCAGGACTTGGCATGGATTAGAGCATCTGCACACCAGCACCACTGCCACTGTTGATCTGGATAGAACTTTCCACGCATGTTTAGTAAAGTTCTGTGGAACCCCTTGGGTTGGGGTCCATTTCAGGGAGTGGTCCTAGCCTTGCCAATTACAATTCTGCTAGTAAAAGGATTCCCCAAAATCTCACAATTTCTTGGTGAGGATGTAAAAAGACAGGAAATCCACAAACTGAGAACCTCTCCCACCACACCCCTGCCAAGAGGATGCTTCTTGACCCCTGGTGGTATGCCCGGGCATGGGAGGAACTGTGCCATCCCAGTTTTGACTCTCCAGTTTCAGAAGACAACTGTCAAGGTACACCATTTCTAAGAGCGTGCCACTCTGAGTCCTCTCCAGATAGGCTGGTCGGGAAGCAATGTTGTACACGTAATGCACTGGGCGCATCTGTCCCACTTTATTTGGATGTCCTCTGCCGTCATGGGCCAGAGGAGCCATGCCCTAATTAGCCCCAGCATCTGTTCCCTCCCCAAGGCCCAGTGTCATCATGCATGGACCTCAGTGCTGTGGGGCAGCCTTTTTGAAACAGTACCAACTGCTTCCACAGTCCATTTACGAGGCACACAGGATCCTGTGTGATACCCGATAATCAGGGCGATGTCCTAGAGTAGGACATTTGGGCCATAAGAGGAGCTTCATACCCTCCCTGCTAGAAGGATCCACTTCTTCCCCTTCACTGTCAACCACAGCTCACTTCCTGGTAAAGCTCTTTGCTGACTCCCCACCTCCATCTGGGGAGGCATAGTTGGGTTATGTAATTCAAGGTTGTAAGTACAGCTTCTGAGGGTTGCCCCAGGCTGTCAGCCAAGCCTTCTTTCCAGACCTCTTTGCCATTCCAAATGGCCTGCACTCCCTCATTAAAGATGGTCTCAGCGACCTGAGGACATGACCTTTGCAATGTAGCAGCTGCACCTTCAGAGCAGATGATAACAATGCTGGAATTACAGGCCCCCGGAGCTTCCATCCAGCTTACCTCTTCATACCCAATTCAGCACTGGAAAATGAGGCAGGTAGCAACCCATGCCAGGAAGGGTGTACCATACTCATATTCCTTAAATGTATTCTTGGTAATCCACTTCAGCATTAAAAACTCTATAGTCTGTTAGTGGGGTCTTGGGCCTCACTGCCAGGTGGGCTTTGATGAGCAGTGTCACAGTTTTATTATTCCCATAGACCCAATATTACATCACCTTCCATCTTCTTGTCCTAGACCAAGGTTGTCTGTCTGCCTGGCATACTTTCCTGTAGGGAACCATCCCCCCTCTAATTCCATGTGGTTTAGGTGGCACTGAGCCCCACTCAGTCCCCAGCCCCAGAGCCCAGAGATGGGTATGTGACACAGGCCTGCAGATCATTCCATTTCACTAGCTTTAGTGATTAGTTCAGGGATGGGCACATAGCCAAGCTGGGCCAACCTGACACTTCCCTGAGAGTTTTCTGTCAGCTCCATCAAGAAAATGCTCCCTCCTTTTCTGAGAGTTCAAGCTGGAGCCACCTGTGGCCATTTCACTGTCCCCATGGAGGAAAAATTCTACAATAGAAGAGAATGAAGCCAACAAGTCAACTGAACCAGAGATCAAGTAGAGATGAGAGATGAAGAGAGACACAGAGACAGAGAAAGAGAGCACTTTGATGACCATATTTGAGCCCCTGGACCCAACCATGTCTGAGTATCAATCCTTTGAGGAAATATTATAAGCCCCCAATCTCTTATTTCATGTATGTTTAAAAATGTAGTTGAAACAATAAATAAGGAATCTTGAGAGAATGAGAAGTTATTGCCATGAGGGCTTTTGAGAAGGCAAAGCATTGGGCTGGATATAATTTTTGTGTGGCAAAGATTAGGAGTAAGTTGAAAGGTACAAGGAATACATAGAGAGAGAGAGAGAGAGAGAGGGAGAGGGAGGGAGAGAGAGAATATTAACCATATGGAGTTAAGATCTTATTTCAAATTACATTTATTCTTATTTTGTATCTTGTCATGATTATATTGAGTAGTTTGTATGCAAGAAGCTCTCCTATAAAATTCTATTCTAGCTACAATCGTTTATTGTTTTATAACCCTTAACCTTGAGACTATGATGCTTGTTTATTGTAGGAAATTGTACTTACTCATTGTAAGTTTGTTATAGGAAATTGAACTTTCCATCAACCTTGTAATATTTAACCTGCTGAGTATGACTTCAGTGCTTTTGTTTTATTTAGACCAACCAGCAGTGTAAGTATGGTAGAGTTTCTTGTCATTTGGAAAAAGAATTTGTAAGTTTTTTCCCCCTTGCAGAAATTATGTAAGAAAAACAAGTACTAATTATAGCCAACTCACATTAAAAACACAATGCAGAATTTAAACTTTTTCTTCCACACCCTGGACTTTTCAGTTACACAGACCAATACATTGTACTTTCTCTGCCATGTGCAATGGAAAGAATCCTGACTAATGTACCTTCCAAGGAGGAGTGGTGAGGGAGGCCGGTCAGGTGGGTTCAGCAGGGTCATCCAGGAGCACAGAGTAGCTGATCCCTGGGGTTCTGAGTACCCTGCCCTCTTTCAGGGCCTGTGGCCACCCCAGATATTTTAGAGATCGCTGGGCATCGGCACTGACCTAACATTGATTCCCAGAGCTCTTGATACCTCCTGATAGGTCCACTGGTTAGAGTGGGAGTGTGTGGGGTTGGGGGCAAATGGAGATCTGAACCTGAGTCCACCTCACAGAAGCCCCAGTGAGGCCCCGACACTATCTGCAGTCATTCCCCTCATTCAGGAGGTGTAGCCGGGACCCAGAGCTCCAGCAGCTCCTGACCCCCACCCAGATCCCTGCCCTGTATGGATGAAGAGCTTTTTTTCACAGGCAGGACCTAGTGTGAGCTCCTGGATTCTCCCTCTCCATCTAAACAAAATAAAAGGTATCCTATATCCCTGGGACAATTACGTATGTTGGTGAAACCACTAATAACTTGAAATATACAGGATTCGTGATTTCCCTCACATACCAATACTTCCTCATTTCTTTTGGCCCTAGCCTTGGAGAATGGCAGTGGATCATCACACGCTTCCTTAGTGGCACTGTTTGCATCTGTTGCTCCAGATGTGCTCAGATCATACATGTGCACACAGCTCCCTGCACGGCTGCCTCCCCTAGACGTTGTCTGGGGCTGCCTGGATGAGCCATCCATGCTCAACAATTACACCTTCCAGCCACTCCGGAGCCAGGTGTGACTGTAACCTCTCTCTCCCCACCCCCTACCCCGCCCCCGTCCCCACCCCGGGTCTCTCTTCTTCTTCCTTCCGTTGCCGGATGCCCTTTTTTCCTCAGTACATTCCTTACTGCTCCTAGGATACCACAGTGGAGAACATTGGGATGAACAAGTAGCAAGGTGGGGTTGCCAGCCTCAGTCGATACTTCTGGGTGGTTTTCACTGACACTACTCAACACGACTCTGTAAACATGGAAGTGAGGGAGAAGTGGAGTTTACTGTAAACAACTGTACTATTAGTCAGAAAAAGGCACATACCTAAAGCACTAAAATCATTGTTGACTTCTGACTTGAGTTCTTCTTCCAATCTGTACAGAGTGTATCCAGAGAACTTTCAAGAATGGCTGGACCCTAATAGCGCCGCAGTCAGCAAGGGCCTTTTCGTGCAGGCTCTCAGCGCACCCAAAACCACCACCCTCTTGACACTGGGAGGAAGAAAACCCTCTCCTGAACCCTCTCTCGCTCTTCTCTGGCTTCACCCGTTTGTGTCTTGTCTTTCCTTCCCCGGTGCAGGAGCCTGCCTCCTTGAGCTCTGGTTCAAGCTGTCAGTTGTTCAGTTCTGTGGTTTTACTCCAGATGAGTAGGAGTGGGATGCAGATGGGGGCTGTTGGTTGGGAGAATATCAAGAAAGAAAGACTTTTCCTACCACCATTGCAATCTCCTCTTGGCACCTGGCCTGCGTGTTGTTATGTACAAAGAGCTCTTGTCTCTTTGGTCAGGAGTCACATGGCCACATGCCCTTTTGGTCACTCAGGCCTTTGTATGTCTCATGCTTCAGGAAGGCAGATATGGGCCCAGAGAGGACCTTGTGCCACCACAGTTGTCATTTCTATCTCAGAGTGGTTTCCACAATTTCCCCCTGACTTTGAGATGGGATTCCAAACTTCATTACAGCTCAGGCCTGATAGATCTTCATTTCTTGGTGCCATAAATCTGCAAGCTTGGCAGTCAGAGTGAGGTTGGACTCTGGAGTTTGAGAAGAATGATTTAATCCAAGATGCAGGTAAGTACCACCCATCGGGTAAAAAAATCCCGGTCAAGACCCAGCCTTTAACCCCCACGTGACTGGATCTCCCAAAGCCACTGCTTCCGCCACCCTCTGCCAGACAGGAAGTTGGTCTCTGCACACCATGAAATCTCCCCAAATACAAACCCAACTCCCATGTGACCAAAAGTTTCTTGGAGCACTGAAGAGAAAGGTGCATGACCTTTCTCTTCATTCATGCACAGCAGAATCCCCTTGGGTCCTCACTCCTTCGCACCTGCCCTCACGGCAGAACCCACACTCACCCCTTCTCCCCCCATCCATCCACATTTCAGCCTCTCCCTGCCAGCCTGACTTTACCCCTTCCCTGCTCTGTATATCAAAATCCTGCCAGCCTGAACATACCACTCGGCAAGGAGAAGCCAGCCAAAGGGTGCTTTGTGAAACAGAAGCCCAATCGTTAGCCGAACAGCTAAACTAACCCAATGTTGTTCCCCAAAGGAGCGTGACCCTGGGGGGCCGAGTTTATCTCACCACTCCCCATTCAAAAGTTAGAAAAAGTCAAAACATATCTATGTTAAACCGGCTCCTATTTTTTAAAAATCAAATTTCCACTCTTATCCCCAACCCATCCTTCTGCCCCTGTTCTCAATGTGTGATGTTATGAAAGCAGATTGAAGAGTTCCATCCATGCCAAGGTTGGGACAGAATCACTCTTTCACCAACATTCTGAACTCCAAACTTTTTTTTTTTAATTAATTTTTATTGGAGTACAGTTGCTTTACAATGTTGTGTTAGTTTCTACTGTACAGCAAAGTGAATCAGCTATACATATACGTATATCCCCTCTTTTTTGGATTTCCTTCCTATTTAGGTCATCGCAGAGCACTGAGTAGAGTTCCCTGAGCTATACAGTAGGTTCTCATTAGTTGTCTATTTTATACATAGTATCAATAGTGTATATATGTCAATCCCAATCTCCCAATTCATCCCACCCCCGCCTTTCCCCTCTTGGTGTCCATACGTTTGTTCTCTATTGAACTCTAAATTTTATTTGTTTTTACTAAACTCTCCTCTAGCCTAGCACCACCCAATAGAACTTTCTGCAGTGATGGAAATGCTCTATAGATGCACCGTCCAACATGGTAACCACCAGCCCAGGTGGCTCCTGAGCACTTGGGATGTGGCTCGGGTAACGGAGAAATGAAATTTCTCATTTTATTTAATTTTAATTTCAGTGGCCACGTGCAACTCTGGCTACCACACTGGGCAGCACAACTCTAGCCTAATTCCACCAATGACAATGAGGGATGTTCTAGGAAACTGTCAAAGAAAACTCCATAGGATGTTGACTGGTTCCTATATTGCCCGCTCACTAGGAAAAATTTTTCTCAGGTCTAAGGAACTGAAAAAGCAAAGCTGCTCTTAACCAGTTAGTCTTGTTTTGTTTTTAATCTTAAAGACAAGATTAAATTGCATACTCAATTTGTTTCCTTTTACCCTTTGGCTGTCAGAAAGCATAGCCAAATTTAGAGCCCACCTCTACCTTACGTACCCTTGGATACTAACATCACCCTCAGTTCCATTTATTTTTTTCCTACCCTGTTGTCTTATATGGGATGGGATATAGAATGTCAACACCCTTCCCCACAAGAATAATCTTTGGGAGGAGGTGCCAACTTGAGCATTACTGATCAACTTGCTGAAGGCTGAAGACATGACTTACAAGTTATCTTGGGGAACTGAATGGGAGAAGGGAAGGGATCTAGGGAGTTAGACCTCCATCCCAGTGGGGAAGGAAGGGATTTTCTGTGTTGCAAGGGGGAGTTGACAAAGGATGCAGTTCAGAGAAAACCTGTATAAAGGAGGGTAGGAGAGTGAAACCCTCATTTGATTCTTGAGATACTTTTCTCTCTGGTCTCAGGGAAAATCCCAGTTATTACCCAGCTATAATTTTTCTCTTTCTTCATTGTGTGTGTGTGTGTGTGTGTGTGTGTGTGTGTGTGTGTAGCGTTAAATGATTCTTAGTAAATTTACAGAATTGTGTAACTATGGCCGCAAAACATTTCCATCACCTCGAAAAGAATCCTTGCACTCATTTCTAGTCACTCCACATTCCCACTGGCAACCACTAATCTACTCTCTGCTTCTGTAGGTTTGTTTTTTCTGGACTTTTTATATACATGGATTCATATAATATGTGATCTTTGGCTTCTTTCACTGAGTATAATGTTTTTGAAGTTCATCTGTAGAATCTATTAGTACTTTATTCCTTTTCATTGCCAAATAGTATTCTACTGTACGGATAGAATACATTCTGTTTATCCATTCACCAGTTGATAAACATTTGGGTTGTTTCTACTTTTTGGCTATTGTGAATACTGCTGCTATGAACTTTCACATATAAGTTCTGTGGACATATGTTTTCATTTCTCTTGGGCTGTTACCCTGAAGTGAAATTGCTGGGTCCATGGTAAATTTGTGTTAAGAATCTCAAACTGTTTTCCCAAGTGCTGCACTATTTCATGTTCCCACAAGTAATGTGTGAAGACTCTAGTTTCTCCACATCCTCATCAACACTTGTTACTGACTGTGTTTTTGATCACAGCCATTGTAGTTGATGTGTAGTGCTATCTCATTGTGGTTTTAATTTGCATTTCCTAACAACTAATGATGAGCATCTTTTTATGTGCTTATTGGCCATTCGTATGCCTTCTTTGGTGAAATGTCTGTTCAATTCTTTGTCCATTTTTTAAAAATGTTATTTTATTTATTTTTGGCTGTGCTGGGTCTTCATTGCTGCGCACGGGCTTTCTCTAGTTGTGGCGAGCAGGGGCTACTCTTAGTTGCGGTGCGTGGGCTTCTCATTGCGGTGGCTTATCTTGTTGCGGAGCACGGGCTGTAGGCGCGCAGGCTTCAGTAGTTGTGGCACGTGGGCTCAGTAGTTGCGGCTCACAGGCTCAGTAGTTGTTGCACACGGGCTTAGTTGCTCCGCGGCATGTGGGATCTTCCCGAACCAGGGATCACACCCGTGTCCCCTGCATCAGCAAGCGGATTCTTAACCACTGAGCCACCAGGGAAGCCCCTTTGCCCATTTTTAAATTGAGTTATTTGTCTTATTATTGAGTTGTAAGAGTCCTTTACATTTTCTAGATACAAATTCTTTTATCGGGCATGAGATTTACAAATATTTTCTCCTAGTCTGTGACATGTTTTCACTTTCTTTTTTTTTTTTATCTTTTTTAATTTTGGCTACGTTGGGTCTTCATTGCTGCACATGGACTTTCTCTAGTTGCAGAGAGCGGGGGCACTCTTCTTTGCTGTGTGGGGGCTTCTCATTGCGGAGCATGGGTTCTAGGCGCGCGGGCTTCAGTAGTTGCAGCTCGCGGGCTTAGTTGCTCCGTGGCATGTGGGATCTTCCAGGACCAGTGCTCGAACCCATGTCCCCTGCATTGGCAGGCAGATTCTTAACCACCACGCCACCAGGGAAGCCCATGTTTTCACTTTCTTAATGGTGTTTTCTGAATTGAAAAGTTTTTAATTTTTGTGAAGCCCAATTTATTACTTTTTCTTATATTGCTTGTGTTTTAGTGTCATATCTAAAAACTCTTCCTAACCCAAAGTCCTGAAGATTTACTCCTATGTTTTCTTCTAACAGTTTTATAGTTTTAGGTCTTACATTTAGGTCTATGACCCATTTTGAGTTAGTTTTTGAATATGGCATCAGACAAGAGTCTAAATTCATATTTTTGCATGTGGATATCCAATTGTCCTAGAACCATTTGTTGAAAAGACAATCCTTTCCCCCAGTGAATTGTCTTGGCACCTTTGTCAAAATCAATTGACCATAAATGTAAGGGTTAATTTCTGGGCTCTCAAGTCTGTTCCATTGATTTGTAGGTCTGTCCTTTTGCCAATATCACACTGTCTTGATTACTGTCCTTGTTTTGGGGTGTTTTTTTTTTCAGCCTTTTCATATACTTCAATTTTATTTAACTGGGAGAATAGGCCAACCCCCTTCTCTTTCCCCAGATTGATATTAGCTCTTGGCAAGAATATAACTGAGGCGTCCTAAAATCAAGCCATCAAATCCTTGCTTGTGAAAATCACTGAGAAATCATTAAAGAGACTATGACCATATTCTTATTCAAACAAATCCCAAAGGGGATCAAGAAAGGAACAGACATTCTAGTCTTGCCACAATAATCGGATTTACTGATTCCCAGGGAAAAGGGAAGACACGATGCTAATTATGAGGCCGTTAAGGAATTATTTCCTTTCTCAATATGGTTTTAGAATGTACTAGACCTAAGAAGTAAAATCTTTGAGCTATGGGTATGAATGTATTTGTTTAGCAACTTCAATATTTAAGGAAACCAGTACGGATATTGAATATTGAAAAGAATATTTTCATTTTATTTTATTATTATTTTTTTGGCTGCATTGGGTCTTCGTTGCTGTGCGTGGGCTTCTCTCTAGTTGTGGTGAGTGGGGGCTACTCTTTGTTGTGGTGCACGGGCTTCTCATTGTGGTGGCTTCTCTTGTTGCGCAGCACGGGCTCTTGGTGCGCGGGCTTCAGTAGCTGTGGCTCGTGGGCTCTAGAGCGCAGGCACAGTAGTTGTGGTGCACGGGCTGAGTTGCTTTGCGGCATGTGGGATCTTCCTGGACCAGGGCCCTTGAAGAAAAGAAACCCACCTTGAAGAATGGGAAGTAGAATGCCAAAGCCCTTCCCCACAAGAATAATCTTTGGGAGGAGGTGTCAATTTGAGCATTACTGATCAACTTGATGAAGTCTGCAGATATGACTCAGGAGTTATCTTGGGGAACTGAATGGGGGAAGGGAAGAGATCCAGGGAGTTAGACCCCCATCCTGGTGGGGAAGGAAGGGATTTTCTCAGTTGCAAGGGAGAGCTGAGGAAGGATGCAGTTTAGAGAAAACCTGTATAAAGGAGGGCAGGAGAGTGAAGTTAGCATTTGATTTTTTTTCTTTTTCTTTTTTTTTTTTTTTTGGCCATGCCACGCGGCATGCGGGATCTTAGTCCCTGGACCAGGGATAGAACCCCCGCCCGCTGCAGTGGAAGCGCGGTGTTTTCTTAACCAGTGGACGGCCAGGGAAGTCCAGCATTTGATTACTGAGATACTTTTCTCTCTGGTCTCAGGGAAACTCCTAGTTATTACCCAGCTGTAACTTTTCTCTTTCTGTATTGTAATTCTTTTAAGCTGCCCTTCCCTGCATTAGAGCAAGTCACATATGGCAACTCAGCCTCATATAATGGTCTTGCAGAGAACAAAAAGGTGCCGTGGTGAAGGGGCAGGGGGCTTGCTCCACCTCCCACCTCTTTGTTGGGGTTCAAGGGGAGGAAGCAAAGTGTTCTTGAGTTATCTACATCCCAGGCTCCAGGTGGTGACTAGCATTATGAGATGTGATCCCCTGCAGAGCTTAGAAGAACATTTAAATTGGTGCACCAGCTTCTAATGGAACAACTCAAGGGAGGTCTAAGACTAAACCTTCTACTTCTCTGTTTATGTTAGATGAAACCTCTGAAGGGGGGATTGGGGAGAGGGGAACTTCTATGTAACATGTTTAAATGTATTCATTTATTCACAAATATACTAGAGTCCTACTATGTACCAAGCATCTTATATTACATGTTTTTAATGTCACCCAAGCCCTTTCAGAAAGAAGGTAGGGTAGAGAAAGAGGAAAAAGCACTCAATAAATCTTGGTTGAATTAATGAATTTCAAGAGCCAGATGGCGTGAACCTTAAATGAGCAGGAATTTTTCTAAGAGGCTGAAGGAATATGATATGGGAGTGGCTTTTGTGAGAGGGAAGGCTCTGCCCTGGCCTCTTTACTCTGCACTTGTGGAGAATGGCAGCTTCCCTGGAGATAGTTGCTGGGTCCTCAGTGAGGCAGGAATTGGAGGAAGGACTTCTGAAGAGGCTGAGGGTATACAGAGGGCTATAGGGGAAGGCTGGGGAGGGAGCAGTGAAAAGTTGGATGAGGGGGGACAAAGTGCAGAAGGAGGTTGATGAATGATGAAGCTGGCTCTCATTCAGACAGTAGCTGAGGATTACCAGGATATGGGACCCAGTGGGATTAGCTTTTAAATGGTCCTCCAAACCGATGCTTTTAGAGGCTTGATTATGCTAATTCTAATAATCATCAAATACCTTCTATTTTCAAGAACCTGTGATGTGAAGCGCAGATGAAGCTCTTTACAAACACAATTTTATGTCATTTTTACAATGCTGCAAAGTAAGTAGTATCCCCTTTTTACAGAAGAGGAAAGTGAGGCTTAGGCAGAGAAGTAATTTGCCCAAGACCAGACAGCTAGTAAGTGCCCCAGGTATAATTCAGACCAGGTCTGTATGTCTCCAAATGCCGGCCTGCCCCTAGCAACTGGTCTGTCCTGACTGGGGCCAGTTCAGCCTGGGACATCCAGTGTCATTGGCAGCTTGTGGGGAGCCCTTGGAAATGTGGAGGTGTCCATGATATACACCTGTGCAGCTCCAAGCCCCCGGTCAGAAGCCCCCACTACACTTACTTTTTTTTAATATTTATTTATTTATTTGGCTGCACCGGGTCTTAGTTGCGGCACGTGGGACCTTAGTTGCCACATGCGGGATTTTCTTTGCGGCATGTGGGATCTTTAGTTGTGGCACACGAACTCTTAGTTATGGCATGTGGGATCTAGTTCCCTGACCAGGGATCAAACCCGGGCCCCCTGCCTTGGGAGCATAACGCCTTAGCCACTGGACCACCAGGGAAGTCCCCCACGACGCTTATGAATCCCAATGCCCACATGGCCTGGAACCCCCATGGAGTCCACCCACCTCCTACACAGGGTGAGGGGCTCAGAGAGATATGTATGTAATATAATTATATATGGAAGAAACAGGACACAGTAAGAATGTGTAACAAACAACGCTGACCTACATCAGGGAAGGTTGCCCCAAGGAAATGATGCTTGAGTGAAAAGTGAAGAATGAATTAAAAAGTGAAGTGATAGAGTAGAAAAGTCTTCTAGAAAGAATGTGCAAAGGCCTGGTGGTTGGGATGGGTGGGGGCACATATGTGTGTTTGAGGAATTGAAAGGAAGCCCGTGCAGCTGGAGGGCACTGAGCAGCGGGGAGCATGATGCTGGACTGGTGCTGGAAGGTGGGCAAGGGGAGGGCATTTAGTACTTGTTAATGGGTTGGCTCTTTATCCCAGGAGCAATGGGAAGTCATTAGAAGGTTTTAAAAGGGGAGTGAGTGATGTGATAAGACTGGATAAGGACAGGGTAGACACAGTAGGATCAATTAGGAGCCACTGTAGGAATCCAGATAAGAGGTAACAGTAGATTACAGAGATGCTTTGGAGGTAAAATTAACAGGATTTGGTGATGGTTCCTAGGATTCTGGCTTGCCTGTTAGGTGGACAATGGTACCATCCACTGAGAAAGAGAACACTGGGAAGGTGAGAGAATGAGGACCATGAGTTAGGTCTCAGACATGTTGCGGTTGAGGTCCTCTGAGAAATGGAGGTGGAGATGATGAAGCCATTGGCTAGGCTCCTGCTGGTCGGGAGCTTAGACAGGAAGTTCTCCAGGCTGGAGACATAAAGGTGTGAATCATCAGCAGATGAACGGTAACTGAAGCTATAGCATGGATGAGATCACCAGGGAGGGTCCACAGTGAGAGGGGGAAAGGCCTAGGAATGGGCTTGAGGAACACCAGTATTTAAGGGAGGAGGGTGACCCTGCAGAGAAGACTGAGAAGGAGATCAAGGAGTTAAGAGACAAACCAGGAGGGTATGGTGTCAAGGGAGTCAAAGAAGCGAATGTTTTAGGAGTTTAACAATCAGGAGGTCTAATAAGATGAATACTGGGAAAGATGCCCATCCAGTTTTGAGACATGGAGGTCCTAGCTCAAATATCATGTTTTGGGGAAGTAGTGGAAGATGAAAGCAATGTATGACTGAACGTTGGAGTGGACAGGAATGTCCAACGGCCAACAGTGGGGGAGGGAGCCAGGGTTAAGGTTGCAGGGGCAGGTTGGTGGGAAGGAGAGCTCAGAGAGGGAGAGGATAATGGATAGAGAAGCCGCAGGGGCTAGGGAGTCAAGGATGGGCAGCCGCCCTAGCCTGAGATAGGAGGAGGAGTGCTTCCTCTGAGGCAGCAGGAGAGGGGGCAGGTGTAGGGAGATGTGTGACTGTGTTAGTAGGAAACTGGGTGGCGGGGGGGGGGGCAGGGGGGTGTTCCTGTCTGTGGCTTTAATCCTGTAAAGGAGCAGTCGAGGTCACATCTGCCGGCAAGGAGAAAATGGGCTGGTTGGAGGCTTAAAGAGAAAATGGCAAAGGTTGAAAACAGCCAGCTGCAGAGAGGGGGGTTCCAAGCTGACGGGAGAAATATGTCGAGGGCCCATATGCAGTCAGCAGTTATGATTTATGGGAACATCACTCTGACCTGTGGAGTTCCTTGGCTGTTTGAGCACAGCACAAGAATGCAGATAGGAGGGCTCATCCGGAGCTGGGGGCTTGCCAGACGGATACGATCAAAAGGCAGAGAGGCAAAGGGGCTCGGGGTATTGACAAGAGTGTTATTAAAATGTTAGGCCTTGACATCCAGGTGGGACAAGAAGAAAAGCAAAGGAAGGAGAGAGCAGATGCATTAGGAGAACACAAAGAGGTCCATGGCGGAGAGGTCTGAGGAGACCCAACAGTTATCTCATCTTGAGGTCACCTGAGCAGGTGGTGCGGTGAGGGACGGGACGAGGCCCAGCAGGTGATGGTATGAACAGGTGACCCAGTGGCCTGCAGATGGGGATTCGACAAGGAGGTCAGGAGCTGGTCTGTGTGTGCTGACACTGAAGGGACTGAAGTAGCAAAGGCCACTGAGAGGTCCACTAAGCTGCAAACAGGCAAGGTCGTTGGATTGGGCAAAAGGGAGGTGAATAGTCATCATGTCAAGAGCAATTTCAGAGGGGTGTTGGTCCCAAAAGCTGTGTCATAGTGGGCTGAGTGTGTACAGGAGACAGGAGGGTGGAGGCTCCCTGTGTCAACAGCTCTTGGGTTTGCTGTGAAGGAGAACAGAGAAGCGCTCCATCTTTCCCACTCTGGACAGGCCGGTGGGGTCCAGGGAGGGAACTTTTTAGGATGGGAGAGACTTGAGCATGACTGCAAGTCGATGGGAATGGTACAGTAAAGAGGAGGCAGGTGGGGTCAGCCCCTGTCATGGCAGGGCGCATCTCAGGAGGGAGAGAGAGAGGAAGGAGTAGATGGGGTGGATTTGTGGATTTGATAGTGGGGGGATGGAGATGTCCTCCCTGGTAGCCTCTGTTTTCTCAGAGAAGCTTGAGGGGAAGTCATCAGCGGAGTGTTCTATTGAGACATTAACTCCCGTCTCATTCACACCCCCCGCCCCCCATGTAGTGACTCACTAGGAAGGAGTGAAAGGCATTAGCCAGGCATTCGTGTTCTAGGGCCTGGGCCTTTTCCCTCCCACTCCACACCTGAGATTGTACACAGACTGTTTTGCGGTGCTGGCGTCTGAGTCCTTTGGGCTGAGAGGGAGAACACCACCGCGTCTTAGGGAGTTGATTCTCCAGTATGGAAGAGAGGGGCAGGAGGACGGGCATTCCCCGTCCCACCCTGGCATGCACCGCCCCCCCCAACCCCGCCCCGGAAAATGGCTGTGTGTGACTGCAAATGCCAAGGTCTAAGGGCTGCAACTTTGAGGGTTTACGGGAGAGACCCCCATAAAGAGCCAGGGATGGGGGAGTGGCCCTGAAGATGGGGGACAAACAGTTGGAGGCCCACAGCAGGGACGACTAATGTCTGCAATGGCAGCGCCGGCCTGAAATAAACCTCAGCCTTTCTCTGCAAAGAGGAGCACAGACTGAGCATCTTTGGGGCTGTGCAAGCCCCCGGCATTCTTGGACCATTGGAGGGAGGTGAAGGAGAGCTGTGAGTGATATGGAATTCTCACAGATCTGCTGGGCAGGGACTCAAGCTGAATTTAATTTGATTTAGACCAACTAAGAGATGACTAAGAGTTGTATTTACGTCATAAGTTTGAGCAGTGTCCAGTGAGCCTGGGACCTGGGCAAAGGGTGAACAGTGAGTGGGAGCTGACATCTGGCTCTCCCCTTACCCTGCCCCCTGGGGCTGGAGCCCGACAGACACAGATCTACCATGTGGTAGCACTCGGCCTTCACAGATGAGCACAAGGACGTCCCTCCCCGCCAGGCCCAGGAGCAGAGCAGCGCGTCAAGTCCACATGGACCCCGAGCTCAGAGTTTGGCAGTCTGGACAGAGCCTTGGCTCCTCTCTTTCCACCGCTCTCAGGCATTCACAGGCCCAGCCACCTGAGGCTCTTGTCTGTGTGGCCCCAGGGCCTGGGCCTCTGGTTCCTTTACTTCGGCCTTGTGTCCAGTTCCAGGTGCTGGGCACACTGAGATCTGGGCAGGCTGCTTGCAGCCACTCTCACACCGCAACTCAGCAAACACCTGACCACACGTGGTACTGAAAGGTGGGTGAGCAGGGGGCTAGAGACCAATGGCTTGAGATTCTGAGAACTGTCTGTCCCTGTGAGGGTTGAAGCAGGAGGCTGGTTGGCCCAGCAGTGAGTGGGTCTGCTGACTTCAGCCATAGGAGTGTAAGGCCCCTGGCCCACGGGCCTTCCAAGTATTTAGTTCACAGATTAGGCAGTGCTGGACAGAGGGAACTAGGCTGCCAGAGCTGCAGACCCACTGAGGCCCAGCCTGCAGGGACACAGGTCAGCAAACACCACAAGCCCCTCTCAGGGCATGCCAGGCCAACAGAAGCCCCAGGTGTGGACGAGCTCTGAGGCTTGGTCAGGGAGCTTTCCCCACCTGGTCACTTATGTCTGATGGTCCCTGAGCACAGAAGAGGAAAAGCTATCTTTTTATTCCTTTAACAAATATGTACTGAGCACCTTTTGTGTATCAGGGCCCAGTACGGGCCCCTGGGATATGGCAGTGGACAAGGCAGGCTCATCCCTCCTGCCCTGCCCTCAAGGAACCCACAACCTATAAGGTGTGGGGCGGGGGGTGGGGACAGACACAGATACTGATGGTGGTGACACCCAGTGTTTAGAGTTAGGGCAGGCAAGCCCTCAACTCAGCCAGGGGTTAGAGGTGGCTCCCTGGAGGAAGTGATGGTTCTAAATAGGTACCATTGGTTCCAGGGTACTGACCCTACTCAACACAGAGTAAGTCTTAAGGGGCGTTTTTTATGACTATGTGTGAGAGATTTTATGACCAACTTGATTTTGTGTGAACCAAAACCCAAAAGTCAGAAGCTCTCTGTCTCTGTCTCTCTCCCATCTCTTCCCCTCCCCCCCCATCTTTCTCTCTCCATCCCCGACTCCTGCCCACCTCCCTCTGGGATGATCTCTAGTCCCTTTTTACATTTCAAGATTTGCAGGTTGCATTAGATGAGGGTGCAGGAGGGAAGGTGCCCTGTTTCTGGCCCAGTGACTGAGTGAATGAAGTGTTGCTGCTGGGGCAGCAGGAGAGAGGGTGAATTCAGTTTACCTGACGAACATCTGGGGAGTGATCTAGAGAAGACTCTTGGATATATGGGTCCTGAGCTCAGAAGAGAGGCCCACACTGCAGACAGAGATTTGGAAGTCATCAGCATTTGGTTGGTGGTGGTAGAGACGATCCAAGGGACAAGAGGCAGAGGGGAAGAAGGGACGGCCTAGGATAGACCTCAGGAGGAGCAGGAGATGGTAAAAGAGATTGAGAAACGATAGCCAGGGAGGAGAGTGTAGGCCATTGAAGCCAAGAGGAACTGTTTTCACGAGTCAGCAATGAGCAGGCATCACTGGCCAAAAAGCATACTTTTTTAAATTTAGAAGAATCCCACCCCCCGAAAGCCTAAACCCACTCCAATACTGAAAAAACAGGCCAAAACGTCTAAAGATGCACAAAATTTGTAATGCCTCCTCCACAATACACCAAAATTACCAATGGATAAAAAAACCACGGACTAGGAATGTTCATTTTTGATCCGTTTGTCATCCGGAATCCGGATCTGTTTGCCCAGAATCACTGGAGCCAGTCCCATCCCCTTCTCACACACCAGGGGGCGCACACGCACCGTTTCTAAATCCAAGTCCAAGGCAAATGCAGGTAGTGAATTAGGTGATAACCAGAACTTGACCCCTCAGCCCAGATCCCTAGACCCCCACCTCTACCCCTGCCCTGCACATTACACTGTGATCCCCAAGTCCAGATGCCTCAACAATCCCCAAACTTTCTCACCTAACCTCCAGACTCACAGTGGTATCACAGAGACTCCATAGATCAGAGATCCCATAGGGGTCCTCACTTTACCTAGGGCAGTAGGGGTAGGCACCCCGTCTTTCATGAGGGGGGCAGGCAGGAGACGGCTGGTGTGGCACGGACTGGACGATAGGTCTGGGGCCAGAGGCTTTGGTGCCAAGGTGTGGCTCTTGGTTTGGAGCTCACCAAGTTCCTGAGTTAGGACTTGGAATAAATCTTCCGGTAAGTTATTGGTTTAGCCCAGAAATTTATAGGGTCAGCATCTGAGTTTGATATGAGGAGTCAGAAACTCAATACTGAGGTTTATATCAGGCTTGGGGGACATTATCAAGTCCTGAACTCAAGGGCCAACTCACAATGTGACTCAGGTTCACAGTTGGAATTGGTGTAGATATTGAGGTGTTGGCCAGGCTCTGGGGTTGACATCGGGTCAGAGAAGTAGAGTGAGTATGGGGATTGAGTGGATTAGTGTGGAGTTTCTGCAAAGCCAGTCTCATAAATCTTGGGTTCCAAGATTACCATTAGAGGTGAGACAATGTAGGGTCTTAAATGGGCCCCTATATGGATGAGGTTTGAGGTCAGTATTTGTATTAGGGTCCTTTTCTGGTATCTCAATCCCAGTTCAGAAAGGGTGTTGGTGTTGACCTGGGATTAGGACTGCAGTATTAGAGGTTTATGTAAGGCTTGGGGTTCAGAAAAGAGTGCTGGGGTCCATAAGAAGGGAGCCATTGGACTTTAGGGTTCATACAGGGATCAGGGCTCAGCGTTGGTAGTGGGGTCCATTTAAATTTAAGGACCAGGGTTGGTGATGGGGTCACTATCAAGTAGAGGTGATAAAGGGGTTTAGAGTCAGAATTGGTATTTGAGGTCAATATAGGGGTTCGGATTAAAATTATTACTTGAGCCAATTTCGGGGCAGATTTAGGGGTTTGGACTCACTATTGAGTTTGGGGGTGGGTCTGGGCTCGGTATCAGGTTCACATCGAGGGAATGGGGTCCTAGAGTAGTATCAGGTTCATATTTGGATTGGGAGCCTCTAATAGGATCCAGACTTCGTATGGGAGTTTGGGTCTGTCCATGCTCATTTTGGGGTTCCGTTTCGGTACTGGAGCCCGGGTCGGTTTAGGCTCGGGGTTGGGTTGAGGCCTCGTCGGGCCTACGCGTCTCAGCCGCTCTACGAGCGAGAGTGCACGAGGGGAGGGGCGGCGCCGGGGACGCGCACGGCAGGGGCAGGGGCGCGGGCGCGGGCGCGCGGCTGGAGCTGGCGCGGGAGCGGCGGGAGCGGTGGCGGCGGCGGCAGAGGCGGCGGCTCCGGCTCCGGCTCCAGCTCTAGCTTGAGTGGCGGTGGCGGGAGTGGGATTCGGTGGCGGCGGCGGCAGAAGAGGAGAGGGAGCAGCGGCCCCAGCGGCTTGGGGGGGACATGCGGACCGACGGGCCCTGGATAGGCGGTGAGTGACCCCCGGGCCCCCTTCCAGTCCCCTCCGCATCCGTCCTTTCCCACTCCCCCGCCCTCTCTCCGCTTCCGCCGAGCGGAGCTGGGGGCGGTCCCGGGGGGCTGGGGGTGCCGATTAGGCCGGGCCGCGCCCCCACCTGCCGCGCCCGCAGCCTCGGCTAAGCCCACCACCAAGCCCGGCGGCTCCTCCCCGTGTTACCCCGCGGCAGACGCGCCCCCCCACCCCGCCGCCGGCTGGCTAGCTCCCCGCCGCCCCTCGCCGCCTTTCCCTTCCTCCCCCTTTCCCCCTCCCTCCCGCCGCACCTGAGCCGCAGCCCGCGCCCCCCCACCCAGCGCAAAGTTTCCCTTTTGCATCCGTGCTCCCACTCCTGGGTCCCTCCTTGTCTCCCCCTACTACCGGCGCGGACGCGCTCCGGGGGCGGCCCTCAACCTCCCTCAGCCACCCCAGCTCCGGGCGGGTCCAGGCCGCGCCCCCGCCGCACAGGCGCCCCCTCCCAGCCGGCGGGGGATCCGCAGCCGCCGCGCCCCCGTCTCGCTCGCGGCTCGGGCGCACGTGCGGTCCCGGGGTGCGCGGAGCGCGAGTTTGGAACCCCCCACCCCTCGGGGTCGCCGGCGCGGGCTGGGGAGGGAGGGGCCGGGTCGGGCTGTCCCCGCCCCCACCCGGGTGCCAAGACCCGAAGGCCCTGGAGCGACCTGTCCCGTGAGGACGTGTCCACTCGGACCCGCTCCGGAAAGTTCACTCAGTCGCCGCCCCGCGTCCCGTCCCGTGCTGGTGTGTGCCCCGGTCCTCATCGCTGGCCCACGATCCTGTCTCAGCTTCTTTCTCCGTTTCCCTCCGTGTGTCGGTGTCTCTCTGTGCCCTTCAACGTCTCTGTATCTCTGTCTCCCTGTGTCACGGCCTCCCAGTCTTATCCCCACCGCACCCCCTCCCCCGCCCCAGTAATCCTGGAGTCTCTCAGCTGGCTGCGACTCTCTCAGGGTCTCCCTGTTCTCTCTGTTCTTTCTCCCGGCTCTCTGTGCTCTTTGCTGGGTCTCTGTGTTCTTTCCCCGGGTCTCTCTGTGCTCTCCCCGGGTGTCTTTTCTCTCTTCCCAGGTCTCTCTGTGCTCCCTCCCCCATCACTGGGTCTCCCTTCCCGGGTCTCTGTCGTGTCTCTCGCTGGTCTCTTGATGTCTCTGTCTCCCACTGACTGGAGTCTCTGCCTCCCCTCTGCTGGCTGGCCTCCTCACTGTTTCTCTGGAATGCTGCCCCTCTGGTTCTTCCACCCCAGGGTGGGGGAGGGGCTAGTTTTTCTCCCGTTTTCAACAGCCCCCCACCCCCAGTGCAGGGCCCCGAGTTGGAGCAGGTTGGTGGGTGGGAGCCCGGTACCTGTCTGAGCTGTGAAAAGGAAGGGAGGCTGCTGGCAGGAGGGGATGGGGGAGGTGGTCCTCTGGATTCCCCTGGGGGCAGCGGGGCAGGCCTGGGAGGCTGGACTGCTGAGTGTTGGTGATGAAGGCTCCACTTTGGCTCCTGAGCAGATGGGGGCAGGGATCCAGAGTGACCTGGTGCGGGATCTGGCCAGAGAATCCCTAGAAGTGCATTGGGGTGTGAGGCCTGGAAAAGGATCAATGGCTGATGCTTCCAGGGGGATCCTCAATGGTGAGGGATCCCCTGAGAAGGAAGGAGATCTGCTGAGGGATCCTTTGAGAGGCATGAGGGATCCATTGGGATCCAGAGCAGGGTTCTGTCAGAAAATCTCGGGAAATTCTTTGCTTGGCTCCTTATCAACGCCTGCTTCAGGAAGCAAGAAAATCCCCGTTTTTCACTGATTATATGAATGAGCCCAGGGCTTCAAGAAGGAGCAGGTGTACCTCCCCAGGCACAGCCCTCCACATCCGCAGCCCCAGGCCCAGGCCACACACTCACACCCCTCTCATTTCCACACTCAGCTCACCCTCCCACCCCTCACCCCCACTCCACATCCACTTGTCTCCTGAATGCCCTCCCACTTGCACACTTGGGCCTGCATGGCAGCCAGAGCTCAGAAATCTGCTGTGCTTGCACACCCATGTACCGGTCTGTGTGCTTGCTTGTGCTCTCACTGCACCCCTATGCACAGTCCAGGGAGGGTGTGTGCACACTTGCAGTCTCATGCATTCTTTTTTTTTTTTTTAATACATTTATTTATTTATTTATTTTTGGTTGTGTTGGGTCTTCGTTGCTGCGCGCGGGCTTTCTCTAGTTGTGGCGAGTGGAGGCTACTCTTCGTTGCGGTGCGTGGGCTTCTCCTTGTGGTGGCTTCTCTTGTTGTGGAGCACGGGTTCTAGGCGCGCGGGCTTCAGTAGCTGTGGCGCACGGACTCAGTAGTTGTGGCTCATGGGCTTAGTTGCTCCGCGGCATGTGGGATCTTCCCAGACCAGGGCTCAAACTCATGTCCCCTGCATTGGCAGGCAGATTCTTAACCACTGCGCCACCAGGGAATCTTGTGCACACACTTTCTCTCACATTTTTGCTTGCTCAGAGACATTTGAAATGTCTTCTGTAGTTCTGTTTTCTTTTCCATTTGCTCTTTCTCTTCCCTCTTTTATTTCCTTTAACAAGGAAATTGTTTTCATACAATTCCTTCCTCCCTCCTTCCACCTGCAGCTCCTGGCCTCCCTTCTAGTCAGCCTTGTGCACGTAGTGAGGGTGGGTGTGGTGTCCAGGGCTTCTAGGAGAGGAGGCTGGATTTGGGTGCTGGTGAACCGGTTGGGGTGGGGGGGGTGGGGCGGTTGCAGTAAGAGTAGACTCGCTACTTTTCTTGGGAATTGTATTGATGTGCAGCAAAATGCTGGCCTTGGCTCTCTGCGCTCCCTCCACTCTTTCTCCCATCAGTCCTAACTGTAGGAGTCCAGTACTGAGGGCCCTTAGTCAGAGAGAGATGGGACCCAGACCTCTTCCTACAGAGGCTGTGACACATGCTACAGCCCCTTCATTTTCCAGTTTGAGACCTTGAGGAGATCCCTTCCTCCCTGAGTCTCAGTTTCACCCCCTGTAAAATGGGAGAGGTAATCCAACCCTGGCCAGTTCCCAAGGCTGTTGTGAGAATCTAAGGGGACTGTGTGGCAGTGTATCAGCAGCAGTGGCGGTCGCTTCCCATGTGACTGACACTGCCGTGTTCTTGGGCCAAGTTTGCATCCAGGGCCCTGCCCTTGAGGAGCTTATGGTCCCGGGGGGAACAGATTGCATCATGGGAACGCAGAGCAATTCAGTAACCTCTTATTAATTGCCGAGTGTGTGCCAGACTTTGGGCTAGGCACTTTCAGCCAGGCTGCCATGCTTCCTGTGGAACTAACAACTGTGTAGAAGAGGCAGCCCACCCCTCAGGAGCTGCTGAGGTTGAGCTCAGCAACAGCTCACCTAAAGCAGCTGCAGTTCTGAGCTGAGTTTACAAGATTGGGGGAGTTCACCACGAGGCAGGGGAGAGTTCAGAGATCAAGGAGAGATGAGTCTCAAAGAAGACCAAGAAAACGGGCTATCTGAATTGCGTTTTGAGGGATGAATAGGAGTTTTCCAATTGAAGAAAGGGCACTCTAGGCAGAAAAAAAAAACAGTATGACTAAACACTCAGAGATCTTATCACTAGTGGTGTGTTCAGAGTTACAGCAAATCACAGAGGATCTCTATTGCCCTGTTAGGTTACTGTGACTTTACTGTGAGAACACAAAAGGGAGATATCAAAGAATTAAAGCTTGAGGGTGTGTGTGTGTGTGGAATGTGCTATGATCAGATTCATGCTTCTGGAAGAGGATTCTGTGGCTACGGGAAGTAAATGGAGACAGGATACCCAGTGAGGAGAAGGGTACAAGTAAGTCAGGTGAGAGAGAATTGTGGCTTGGTAGCATGGAGCCATTTAGAAGGCACATTTATTAGGGCAGGATGATTTATTGGATGTGGGGGTGAGGAAGAGGAAGGGGTCCAGGTTCCTGGGAGTGAGTGGGTGAGGCCTTTACTGAGCCGGGGACTTGGGGATGAGAGGTAGATTTGGGGCACAGATAATGAGCTCAGGGTTGGACATGTTGTTTTTGAGATGCTTGGAGCATTTGAGGGTCGGGTGGGGGACTTTTAGGAGGTGGTTGTGTGTGAGGATCTGGAGCTGGGGAGAGAGGTCTGCGCCAGAGGAAGGATGGAGAGTTATATGAAAGGGTGTAGAGCTGTGTTCAAGAGAAGACAACTTCAGTGGTGAGGAGCGCAGACTCTAGTTTCAAACTGTTGGGTTCAACTCCACTTAATAGCAGCGTGACCTTGAGCAAGTTGCTTAACATCTCTGAATCAGTTTTCCCACTTGTCAAATGGGTATAACAAAGTTCCATGTCTCACAGCGTTGTTATGAGGATTGAAGTTAATATGCAGAAAGTTCTTAGAATAGGGCCTGGCATCTAATAAGCACTGCCATCTCAGTGTTAGCAGTTGTTATTGTAATAATCCTCAAAGGGCGAGGTGCAAACCCATCCCCATCAGAATCTCAGTGAGAGCGGCTTTAAAAACTAGACATTGTTAAGGTTTGGGCATCTGCTCACCTAAAGTAGCTGCAATTCTGAGCTTAGGTTAGCTGGCTAACCTAACCTAAGTGCCCAGCCCTCAGCCCTCATGTCATCGCTGGGATTGTGAGTGTTGCTCAGGTGTATTTGACCTTCAGGTGGGCTGGTGTGAGAAGACTAGAGGATGAAGCCCTGGGGAAGAGACCCCACATTGGGAGCGGGTGGAAGGGGATTCTGAGAAGGAGCAGCTTCGGTGTGTTGGGTTCCCTGTCCCCCCAACCCACCCTGGGCCCTGGGCCCTCTAGTGAGGTGTCTGCCTCTGAGGTCCAGATGCACCCAGGCTCTGTGTCGCCAGCCTCCAGATCTGAGAACAATGGTTTTGGCTCCTCGGCAGTGTTGTAGCTGTTTCTGGGGACTGTTCTGGTGCAGCTACCAGGGCTGCCTGAGGGCTGCTCTGGAGGGGCGTCCGTGCTCCTCTAGATTTCAGCTTGCTCCTTGTCCCGCTGTCAGGCCAGGTTCCAGGCTTGGCAAATGACAGAGAGCCCTGCCAGGGGCCAGCCCCGGCTTGGTGCCAAGGCCTGCTTACCTGATCTTGGTCACGGCTGCCAACCTCACCCCTTATGAGGCCTTTGTGTGTGCCAACCAGTGATTCCTAACTTGGGTCCAGTCAGGCTGTTTCTGAGTAGCTTTCTAGTGGGTCTCCTGGGCAGAGCCGGCAGCCCTGATTGTTGTTGTGTCTGGGGTGGTTCTGGGAGCTGCTACTGGTGACTCTGACAGGTGATTCTGATCGCCCTCCTAGGTTATTTTGGGGCACCGGTGGTTCCAGGTGCTGTTCTGGCTCTTCTAGAATCCTATTTGTGCTATAGGGTCTCTCCAAGTGCAAGGTTCTGTGCCTGTTTTGTCTGTTCTCTGACCCACCTCCAGGCCATCTGGGGCACACCCCTCTATCCAGGTGTGGCTCCTGCTCAGCTTAGGTCTAGGTGCCAAGCCCAGTGCTCCTGGTGTGGCCTCAGGCGTGGCAGTAGTGCAGCTGGCTTGGGGGACCCTCCCCATTCTCTACCTCAGACTCTGCCCCTCTGCCCCAGGGTCCCTGAGCAACGGTGGAGCTGACAGCCTCACATCTGGCCCTGTGAGGCCCCGGCAGGCGTCCCCAGACAAACGGGCCTTTGAGTTTGGGACACGGAAGCTGGTTTGTCTGGCCAGACCCGCCCGGCAGCCTGTGTGCTGGGAGCAGGGAGACCACAGGGAACTTTGCGGAGAAGCCGGTGGGCTGGGAGACGGAAGCCTGCGGCCGTCCTGAGGCCCGGGCTGTGAGCTGTGGGGGGAGGGGTGATGGAGGCAGGAGAGGGTGTGGGCTGCAGGGTCAGCGCGGGTGGTCGTGGGTTGGCCAGGCCTGTCCTGGCCATGCTCAGGCACGAGGACCTCCCCTGTGTCGCAGAGGCGGTCTGTCTCAAGCGAGGCTGATTCCCAGGTGCCAGGTGTGGGAGGCTGGCCTCGGGTTGCTCCCTGGGGTCGTTCCCTGACCCTGTTCCTGTGCGTCCGTTTGGGGACGAGCCAGGGTGGAGCTTCAGCGTGGGTCGGGATCCCTGTGCACGTGGGGGCGTGAGGCCGAGGAGAAACGGGGCGAGGTGTGGCCTGCGTGGAGTGGGCAGCGGGGGGCCGGTTGCTGAGCTGGGGAGCGGGCGTGTCCGACCCCTGCCCCCACTCAGGACGGGGCCCACGCTGGTGGGAGCTCAGTAATGGTTCTGGAAGGAAGGCGCCGGGCTCTGTCGCCCTGTGTGTGCCAGCGGAGGAGGCGTCCAGGGGCACACCTTCATTTTAAAAATTATACAGCAGCAGAGTGTCAAAAATAAATAATGCTTCTGAAGCTTCTTTGAAGGCTGCATGGATGCTGGCACGGTTCTCCCAGGCTGGGCTGTTTTCTGTGAACTCATTCACGCGTTCATCCGCTCAGTCAGCATATCTTGATGGAGCACCTACTATGTGCCGGCTCTCTGCTGGGTGCTGGGGACACGGAGGTGAGCCGGCACACACTGAGCTTACGGTTGTGACTCAGCGGCCACTCGGCAATTGTATAAATAAATAAATCATATCGTGGTCACCACTCCAAGGCAAGGTCCAGGCGTGTAGTCTGGGACATCCTGGAAGGCCTCCCTGAGAAAATGCTCTTGGCTCTGAGATCCGAGGGCTCACTGGCTAGAAGAGGTGGGGAGTGCGGTCCAGGCAGTGGCATAGGGCCCGGGCAAGGCTGAGAGACTGCAAGAAGATGGCACATTCGAGGATCAGAAGAGGAAGTTTTCGGGCTGGCTGGCTGGCTGGCTGGCTGGCTGGCGGGAGGGAGCGTGGCCAGGTTGGGCTACAGAGGTGGGCGGCGCCGACTGCTGTGCTGGAGGGTGGTGCTGAGGAGTTTGGACACAAGTTTTTCTGCTGAGGTCAGGGACTTGGTCTGTGTTGTTCACGGCTATATGCAGGGTGCCTGGCAGAAAGCCTGGCACGTAGTAGGTGCTCAGGAGTATGGAAGGAGTGAGTAAATGAAGTGAAGAGATGGGCATTTTTCTAAATGGGGCTCGTCCTGCAGGAACAGTTCCATAACCTGCTTTTTCTTCCCCCTGCGTAAACAGCAAATTTTGAATGTCTTTCTGTGTCAATACCTGCTCTGCTGTAATGAAATTCTTAATGTTTCCTTATCCTTTTCTCTCTTTCCAGGAAGGAGCGGAGGCCCCAGTGCCCTGCCCTCAGTGCTGGTTGTCCAAGAGTGACTGGCGTGAGCAGTCAGAGACCTGGTGAGTGTCCCCCAAGTTGTGGCCGGGCAGGGGTGCCAAGGGCCAGGCCGAGAAGCTTGGATTTTGACTCAGGCTGGTGGAGAGCTGTGGAAGGGTTGTCACTAGGGGCGTGACATGATCTAGTGTGCGTGTGGCAGAGAGGTGATGGAGGCCTAGACCAGGAAGGCGGTGATGGAGGTGGAGAGAAGGGATTTGAGTGTTATTTAGGGAAGCCAAGTAGACAGGACATGGTGAAGGGTTGAATGTGGGGCATGAGGGAGGGGAGGTGTTGAGGATGGCTCCCGGGTTTATGGCCGGAGTGGGTGACGGAGGTGGGTGGGGAATGATAAACAGCTCATCAATTGCTGTAGGTGTGAAATAGGCTTCCGGGTAACATTCTAGGACTTACACCAGGATCTCTATGCTTCCCATTCACCATGTTTCTGTAGAAAAGGCTGTTCCGTTCGACTGTAGGTTGTGGTAGAAAGATCAGGGTACTCACAAGATCTGGGCCCATCCTTCTTTGTCTCTTTGAGGTCCACTTCTTTCTTTCTGCTAGAAGCACAGAACGGGTGGGTTGGAGTTACAGGGAATGAGGTTGGGGAGTTAGGTTGGAGTCAGAGTGTGCTGGGCCTTGGTTGTCAGGCTAAAGACTGTAGACTCTCCTGAGGGTGGTAGGAAGGCACTGAGGGTTCTTAAGCAGAGAAGCAACATCCACACATTCATCTACCCGTTGCCCATTCGTTTGTTCATTCATGAAACATTATCTGCATGTCTACTGGGGGATAAAGCAGCAAACAGAGCTGAGAACCTTGATCAGATATGCATTTTTGTAAGCTGAAAGGGGGCCTTGGTTTGTTTGCAGGATGGGCTGGAAGGGAGTGACCAGAGGCAGGAAGCCCACCGAAGACATGGGCGCTGATGACGTCCTCCTAACATGCCAGTGGTTGGGGTGGAGCCAGGGCAGATTCAAACGTATTGACCAGTGACATACGTGGGATGAGGAAAAGGGAGAATTTGAGGAGGCCTGGCTGGCTTGGGTGGCTAATCATGGTGGTGCTTGTCACGGAGATGGGGACCTGGAGAAGGAGTGGGATTGGGGAGGATGCGTTCTGCTTGGGCCATCCTCTGTAAGCTCCTTGAAGGCAGAGCCCATGACGGTTTGTTCATCACCCTGCCTTCTGGCTCAAGGCCCAGTAAGGCCCACTGGACAGTTCTGCATGATGGCTGGTGAAGAGGGCTGTGGAAGAGATGGGTCTGGTCTGGGCGTGGAAGGGAAATGAGCATGTATTGGGTATCTGCTGGGGGCAGGCCCCGTGCGTGGTGAGGTGAGCTATGGGACTATGTAGAAGGTGCGGCAGGAAGGCTGTGTCACAGGTTGGAAAGGTCAGATGGAGAGGGTGGGTGTGGAGATACCTTTCACCTGGCTATCCTCAGATGATGAGTCTGACATTCCTGGGAGCCCAGTCTCACCATAAAAGGTGCCTGAAATTGGAGCCCTCTGTCCTCTGGGGAGGCCACTTGCTGATGGCCTGTTGAAGGGGTAGGGGTGGGGTGTGCTGTACGGTCCAGCTCTGGAGGCAAGACTGACTTGGAGGGGGAGGGGAAGGTGCTGTGAGATCCCGAGGCCTAGGTACAGCTAATATATGTCAAACCTACCTGGGGTATTTGGGGCCCAGGGTACCCATAGGGACTGAGTTCTGGGGCAGGGACCAGGGCAGCAGGCCTTAGGTGACATGGGCAAAGGATCTTGCTGTCTGCATCAGGGTTTCTCAGCCTCAGTATTGTTGACATTTTGGACCAGATAACCCTTTGCTGTAGGGCCTGGCCCATTCTTGTAGGATGTCTAGCAGCATCTCTCGCTTCTTCCTACTGTGCCAGTAGCACCTACTCCCCCATCCCCGTTGGACAATCAAAAATGTCTCCAGACATCGCCTAATGTCCCAAAGCAGGGCAAAATCACCCTGGATCGAGAAGCACTGGTCTACACCACTTCCTGCTGCCTTCACTGTGCTGTACAAATCTGGGAAACTGGGGAGGGCCACGAAGGGAAGATTCACAGTGATAGGCCACGGGAGCTGAGTTCTGGTGGGTGAGTAGGTGGCTGAGGCCAGGACAAGGCATTCTTTACAACAGAGAGAACAGTGGGTGCAGAGGCCTAGACGCAGCCACGTCGGTGAACATTAACCCAAGGGAGGCTCCACTCTCCAGAGGAAGGAGGCTGGACGGCTGGTGGCTTAGGGGTTATAGCTGTAGGAAGGTGCCTCTGCTGGCTCCCTTGGTCTTCTGCCCCCAGAGCTAAGCCTCTGCTGCCGCTTGTGCCCCACCCCCAAGGCTCTGGGATGCTCTTCCTAAGCTCCCCGTCCTCTTGCAGGGGAGACCGAAGAGCTGAGGGCTGCCAGAGGGTAAGTAAGGTCCCAGCTTCGAGAGGGAGGGAGGGTGGGCAGATCCTGGCTGTGCTCACAGACTCTGGCCAACTGGCTGGAGGAGCAAAGACAGCCTGCTGCCGGCAGCCTCCTTTCCCGGGGCTGGGGTCACGGCTGAGACTGATTTATTCCCATCGTAATCTGGTGGTTGGTTTAGTGAGAGTTGGAAACACGTTGGTTTTCCCTTCCCAAGTGTAACAAGGCCTGTTCCCGCTTCTGCGGGCACTGCTGCAGTGCCACGTGGTGAAGTGTCCGGGACGTGACAAAAGGGCTCGGTTAGCTGCCCACCGGTTAGAAGATGAACAGCTCCGCTCAGGGCTCTGCCTGCTCTCACGCTCCTCTGCCCCAAGCGCTGGCCTCTCCCCTTCGCTGGCCGCTCCTTGGGGCCCTGGATACCCCTCCTTCTGCTGATGTCCATTTTGGGGCCCCAGCCTCCTGAGAGCCAGGGTCCTGGCCTGGGGAGGAAGCAGGGAGGAGGCTGTAGGAACAGGTGGTATTTGGAGACTAATTAATATTTGTGAATAATAACACGTGCCCAAGGGAAACAAATCAATTTGTGTTTGCATATTCATGAGGAAGCCTCGGAATGATCCCAGATGTTCTCCAGCCAGGGAACCACCCCCCGCATGTCTGGCGTCACATGGTCTCTCCTGGGGGGCCCCCCATTGAGGCTGGCAGGGGTGGTTGGGTGGGCCACACGGCGGTGACGTAGCCTCTGTGTAACAGGCCTTTCCGTGACGTTTGTATTCGAATCCTGTGGCTTGATGTGGGGCCTGCTCCTTCCTTTTCCCTCAGAGCCGTGATTCCCAGGCTGTTCAATTTCACAAACCAGTAGTTTCCAAAAGTACTTGGGGGCCAGACATGGGGTTGGCAATTTTTTATCTTGCCAAGTAAGGACATTATAAAAAAAACAACAACTGGTATCTGCTATCACTATCACTTCCTACAAGAAAGGACATTTTAACACCAAGGACGTAATTTCAGAATAAAGGACAGTTCTTCCCAGAAAAGGCAGTTGGCAGCTTTACACTGATGTAGCAAAGAAAAAGCGTATATTAAAACCATTCTGAGTGTAGAAAAATGGCATTTGATGATATTGTACAGTATCGTTCAGTATGGAATTGTTTTCCTGCCCAAGTGTATCAGTTGGTAGAACCGATGGTCCGCAGTGCAATTCAGAGACGAGCTGAGCGTGCAAGTGCTCAGGCCATGTTTTCATCTCGGCTGTTGAGAGCCCAGACTCACCCAGCCGTGGGCGGAAGTGGACGCTCTGCTCTTAACGCTGTTGCACTGAATTCAGAAGGTTCTCAGCTACCCCAGCAAGGCTAGCGTTGGTCCACCTCCCTGCTCCCCTCCCGCCACCTCCCCACAGGTGACCCTGAGCGCTCTGGGGTGGGGGCAGGGCCAGCGTCTAGACGGAGGCCAGACCCAGGAGCCAGGACTCCTCCTATGCGGGGCCCTGGAGCTGGGAGTGGCCTGCGCCGCCTGACACTGGGGCAGGCTGTGTGCCCAGAGTCTGGGGTGGAGGCAGCTTGCTGACACCAGGAGCTGGTTAGGGAGAGGCCCTGGCCCGGACAGCTCTGTGGTTGCCGGAGTAGTTCCCTGAGAACGTGTCCATGTCTGTGTGTCCCCGCGTCTTCCCGTCTCTCTGGGTGTCCTCGTGTCCGTGGACCACTGGGAAGAGCTCTCTGGGAGGGAATGTCATTGTTTTCAACTTTTTCACCTCTGTCCTACTTTTCTGCATCTGAACAGTATCCTAGGCACTCCAGACCCAGATACACAGGAGGACCCTGGGGTCCCCAAGTCACGGCCACTTGTCTTTGTCACAGTGGGGGTGGGGTTACCAGAGGCAAACCCAGTTTCTCTGACACCCGTGGGCAGAATCTCATCCAAGAGTGTACCACATGATGTCTGCTCTGGAATTAACACCCCCTTGATGGCTGTCCTGGGGACTGACACCCCATGATGTGTATAACAGGGTTATTCCTCTATGATAACGTACCCCTATAACGTCCATTGGGCACCTGCACCCCCATGATGTCTGTCTACACTCACATGATGTCTGGACAGGACTGCTACACTTCCGTGATGCCTCTACCTGGGAGTTGCACTGCCATGATTACTGTACCAAGGCAGCTACAGGGGATTACGCCTCCGTGATCATTGTACTGGGGAGTTACACCCCATGATGATTGTGCTGTGCAGTTGTACCTCCATAATGTCTCTTCTTTGTAGCTTCATCACCTTTACATCCATACCAGGGAGCTATGCCCCCCACGGTGTGTGTTCCTGAGGGTTATGCCCCCATGATGTCTGCACTGGGAGGAGGGTTCACACCCCGACTGCTTGTACCTGGGAGTGAAGCCTCTTTGAATATTGTATTGTTGCACCCCATGATGTCTGTACTAGTCCCCTCTGCCTCTGTCCTTTGGTGTAACACACCACTGATATGTGTACCAGGAGCTGCAAGATGGTTGTATCAAGGGGCTATACCCCCATGACACCCTGGCTGGGCAGTTCACCACCTGATGTCTGCTGGGAAGTTGAATTCTATCGTTGGTCGCACTGCTGCACGACAGTGCCATGATGACCAAGCCCAGACAGACACGGCCTTAGTGATGCACGTCCTCCATCCCAAGTTGGCCGTATGGGGCATGGTGCTGGGGACTTCCTCTCTCCTGGTCTCGCCACACTGAGCGGAAGCCCAGGCATGGTGTAAACGGGGCTGGACGCCCACCATGCTGCTTCAGTGTGCTCGCTTTTGCTGCTCAGCCTGTCTCAGACTTTCGGTGAGATCTTGGGACAAGGGACATCTCACACCCTTTCCCCTTTGTGTTCAACCCCTGCCTCACTTCACAGTTGTACCTGCTTTGTCCCAGCACCTTTGCTCACCTCCTGCCCTCTGATCTTATGACCTTTGACTGTCCCAGTTGAGACTAGGGTCTAATTTCCAGGGAGGAGCAGAGCCATCTTTGAGCCCTGCCTCTTCCTGTTCACCAGCCCTGTCACCTCCTTGCAAATATTCTTACCGTTGTGGGTCAGCTGGCACCTGGGTCTGATCCCCACTCTCCCACCAGAATCCGTAGGTACCACTGTGGGGCCCCCAGGTGTGTTCACCGTCACTCACTCCCCTTCTGCGCCCTGTTGTGTCTCCAGAGCATTAATGAGGGGCTTTGTGCACCAGCCCCTGGCCCAGAGCAAGGTGTAAGCAGAGCTGGTGGGCACTGGCACAGATCCCCAGAAGCCCCCTGAAAGGGAGCCATGGGAGAGAGACCCTTGGGAGCTCGCCACCGGGGCTGGAGAGTGATAGCAGTGTATCTGTACCGTCTCGTGTGGCCATGCTGAGGGCTCCACATTGGTGCTGGGCAGAGTGGGCAGCGGGGGCACACCTGGCTGAGGAGCCCTGTAAGCAAAGGCCTGGGGGCATTCAGGCAATCCCGAATGGTCTTCCCCATGCGCAGGTTCCTGGCTCAGCCCGGATGGCAGTTGTGAGCAAGTGCACCCCACCGCTTGATATGCTCTGGGCCACTGGGGCAAGGGCAGAGGAGGTGTAAGGTCGACTCTTAGGGTCCAGCACCCCCAGTCCTGGCCACTAGGGCCTCCCTGTGGTTTCCTGTGGAGTGGGAAGGTGCCATGGGAGTTGGGTAGGATGAGGGTAACCAGGCGGGGCGGGTGCAACTTGTCCAGAGCACGTCCTGGCGAGCCCGGACGGGTTGTGGCTTTGGCTCCAAGCCTCTGATACCTGGATCTTGTCTGCCACGACCAAGGCTGTGCTCTGAGGTTTGTGCCCAGCATGCGGGCTCTGCTGGGGAGAGGAGGGGCAACAGGAGACCCCAGGGACTCTGGAGTCCCTGGCCTCTGTGGGTCTGCTAACTGCTCCGTCTCGGTCTTGCTTTGTTTGGTCTCTGTCTCCACCTGTGTGTCTCTGTGTCTCTCGGACCCCGTTTCCCTGTCCCAGTCCCCTTATGGAGGCAAGTTGGAAATTCTGGGTCTGGAACGGAACATCCCTATACATCGTCTGGTCTCAGTAGTCCCTGCCCCCTACTCAGGTTTAGAGAATGACCTGGGGGCCTCTTGTACTCTCTCCCTACAGTGTGACTGGTGGGTTATCCTTGGAGTCACTAGGGGATCGATGAGGAGCCTGGGTTTTCACAGGGGTCGGAAGGTCTGGGTGGTCATTGCACATACCCCACAGGAGGGGGTATCTGTTGAACTAGGCTCTGGGTGGTCAACGATGATGAGTGGTGGTCTTGGTGGTGAGTGGGGGCCAGGAGGTGGCATGTGGGCAATAAGACATTGGTGGGTACCAGCTAATTGGCTCTGCCCTTCTCTCTGTCACAGGTTGATTGTCCTGGACTGCGGCTGGCTGTGGTGCTGAAGCCCTGGATGGCCCCTGAGCCAGCCTCAGGGAGGACGATGGTGCCCCTCGTGCCCGCACTCGTGATGCTTGGTTTGGTGGCGGGTGCCCACGGCGACAGTAAGTCTGACCTCTCAAGGCATGGGATCTCCTAGATGGAAAGGTGCATTCCTCCCAGCAGGACTCTGGAAGGGGGGACGAGGCCAGCCACTAGGAGAGACAGGATGGCTAGATACACCTCCAGACCTTCTGTCCTAGAGAGCCCCCCCCACTTGGAGAGCCCCCCTCCAAGTAATACTCCAGCCCCGTTCTTCCTTGGAGCATCCTGTGGAATACCCGCGTGTCTCTTAAGGTGCGCCAGGGTGGGGCGTGTCTGAGTGTGACCCTGTTTATGGGGTGGAGGTGAGACATGTCCAGGACTCGTGTGGTCATTAGTGATGTGCTCAGGCGTGTACTCTGTCCACCACTGTGGACCTGTGCAGAAGGCACAGTGTGGGCCGTGTTGGTGTTGGTGTGGGAATGGGGGGCTGCACACAGGAACGTGTATGGACACGTGAGTGGGATGCCAGAGGTGTCCACAGGTCCAGGGAAAGATGGGAAGGCGAGTCACCATAGCCCTTCCCCTGGACCAGACCTGTGTGTACACACTGAGCACTTCCTTCCCCTCCCCACTTCAAGGCAGAGGGGCATCCCCCTCCCCCAGCCCCTCAGCCCTGAGAATGGGGGAAGATTGCACTTGGCCACAGGAAGCTGGGCTCCAGCGCCCCTCTCTGTGTATGGGGGGAGATGGGATTGTCCCCTGCCCAGATCCAACTCCGAACTTTGGTCCCTTTCCTGCCGCCCTTCCCCCTGCCTGGCACTATAAGACTGGCCGCAGCCCGCCCCGTTGCCATGGTTACCACTGCTTGGTTACCGGTGGGAGGCGGGGCACAGGGCAGATTTAGCCAATCTGCACACTGAGGGGGAGGGGCGAGGTCGGAGCCAAGGTCCCTGGGGAACAGAGCTGTTCCCATCCTGTCCGGAGCCCAGAGGTGGCAAAGGGCCAACCTGGGGGTCAGCCCAGGGGTCAGCAGGCCATAGGGTTCCCCCACCCCCCTCTCCCTGTGTCTGGGAGCAGAGCTGTCTTCTTGCCCCACCCAAACCCTTTCTCCTAATGGCTCATTAATTATTCAGGACCAGATCCTGGAGGGGGTGGGACTGGAGCGCCCCGCCCTTTGTCCTCCAGGTTGGGTGGGGCCAGTAGAGCAAGGAGAAGGAGAGGGCATTCCTCCCGGGGCGCGGGGTGAGGGGTAATGGGAACCTTGAGGTGCGGGTGATGAGAGGGCTCAGCTAGCAGGAACAGGGAGGGGTTGGGGGTGCGGGTGATCTCCAGCCCGGTTGGGGCTGCTGGGAGAGAGCTTGAGCCTGCAGGGGCAGGCTGGGGTAGAAGTCACTGGGTGGGACTGACAATGGCACGGAGGCGAAGGCTTGTGAGAGCCAGCCCTTGGACACTGAAGTCCTGGCCTTGCTCCCCGACCCTCACTCTGGACGCTCTTAGGGCCTTCAAATGGGAGCTTGAGAGCAGAGGGAGGACCACCCGGCTGGCCTTTTGGAGACAGTACATCCTGGGAGCATAACTGTCTTCCCTCCTACTCAGACCGAACATGCTGGAACCTGTACCCTCACCCTCATCCTCCCAGACCTGCCCGTCTTTCTGTGTTCTCTCTCCTGGTGAATGGCTTTCCCACCCACCCAGCCACCCAAGTCAGAAACCTGGGCCTCCTCCCAGCCTCCTCCCTCTCTCATACCCACATCCAATCCATCACCAAGTACCGCTGTTTCTCCCTTCTGAATATCTTTGGAATGCGTCCACCTCTCTCTCCGCTGCCCTCACCCAAGCCATGCTCAGCTCTTGCTGGGGCTTTTGCAAGCAGCAATCTCCCAGTGGCTTCCCTGTCTCCAGTCTCTGTCCTCATCGTCCAGTCTCTGTTCCATGGTAGGAGTCGTGTTGCAAAATGAAAGCCTGATCCTGTCGCCCCTCATTTTAAAACCCCTCGCTCTCTTCCCCTGTCGCCTTTAGGATCAAGCCTTGGGGTCCAGGCCCTGCATCTTTAAGCCTCTGCCAACCTCATCCTTCACCTGCCCCACCCCACGCCCCCGCCGTGCTGACTTCTCGGTTGCTCCCATGCTCCCAGGCCTCTGTTCCTTCTGTTTCCTCTGATAGGAACCCTTTTCCCCATCCCCTTCACCTGATGAGTTCCCACTCACCTGGAGCCATCACCTCCTCTAGGAGCCTGGGTCATGTGCTGCTCCCCTGGGCACCTGTGACTGCTTCAGGTCTGTCTGTCCCATCGGACTGTGAATCCTGAGGGGTCAGACCATTGTCCAGTTCAGGGCCTGGAGTGTGGTAGATGAGTGAGTGTAGGGGTGGAGTCGGGCCTGAACCCCTAGTAGGACTCAGGGGGCAGGGCAGAACAATTTTTAGAGCAGAGGCCAAGAACCTCCGTGCTGGTCCCTTAAGGACCAAAGACCAGGGTCTTGAAGGTAGGAACCAGCTGGAGATGCCAATGTAGGTGAGTTGAGCTCTGCTCCCAGGCAGAGAGCCACGGGAGAGGGGCATGGGCTGGAGGCTGTGATGACCTGACCCCAGGAACACTGCACATACGTTTGGATCTGTCCCCCGCATCATGGCCAGGCTTGGGCCTGGGAGACTGCTAGCTGGGGCGAGTAGTCAACGTGGACAGAGCTGCTGCAAAAGGTAGGGCAGGCGCCCCGGAGAATTGACGACCGGAGCAGTGGAGCGCAGAGCGGACAAATGTGTTTCTATAGGCCTCTTAACGAGACAAATGAATGGGGGCCCTGGCCTCTGAGGGGAGTGCAGGGAAGGGGGGCGGAGAAGCAGCTGCCAAGGGTTAGCCCAGAGGCCCCGGTGTCAATGCCGAGTCAGCTCCGACGGGGACCTGGGCACGTGGGGCTCGGCAGCTCCCCCAGCTGGGGCTCGTGGCTTCTCACGAGGGAGGCTCGTGGGGCCAGAGGTGGTCCTGAGCAGGAAGAGGTTTCTGCTGATCCGCTGTGTGCGTGTCAGGTGCTCGGTGGGAAGAATCCACACGGGCCTGCCTTCGGAGCCCGCAGTGTGGGTTACTACAGCGTCCACTGTGCTGGGGTGGTGCTGACACAGAGGTAGTGACCTAAGCATCGTGGGGGGGAGGTGTAGGGGGCTTCCTAGAAAACGGGAGCCCTGAAGGTTGAGTGGGCATTTGCTAATGGGGGCCGTTGCCTGATGAGATGAGATTAGGGGGAAGAAGCAGGAACGGGCCTGGGCTTCTCCCTGGAGCCCATGGGAGGACCATGATGAGGACCATCTCGCTTTTGTCCCCAGACAGCTTAGCACAGTCCAGTTACTTGGCATCATAGGAGCCCAGAGCAGGATGCCTGATGGCTAGGAGTGTAGGTAGGGGCAGAGGCCTAAGTAGCTGAGGATGTGTCTGTCGTATCACCGCCCCCACCCAGCCTGGGGAGCTGGAACATGGCAGGGTGCTGCACGCAGTTCTGCGGTGCCCTCCTCCTCATCCTTGGGGAGGCAGGACCTGGTGGCCCAGCTAGACTCTGCCCTCCATGGAACTTCCGGCAGGTTGCTTTCTCTCTCAGGGCCTGTTTTCCTATTGCACAATGAGGATAATCACTTCTACCTGGAAAGGTTAACGGAGGTCACATGTTCAAGGCACCTGGCACTTAGTATGTGCTCCCTCCATCCTAGGCCGTGACCTGGGGCTCCCAGTGTGTCCCCTGGGAAACCAGGGTTGTCTCTGAACAGGCTTCCCTCCCGGGGATGCCAGGAGTGGTCACAGGAGCCAGCGTTAATGAGTACCCAGCTCATCAGACTTTTCAGGGCCTGGGAAACCCGCCTCCCTCCCCTGCCTCACCGCCCCTTGCTGCTGCGTGTATGTGTGCTCTGCAGGGAAGGCACAAAATAGGTGGCTCAGTTTGGCTGGACCCTGGGAGGTGTGGGGGGCCCCCCACCCCAACCCCCGCCCAGGCCAGCCCACTTGTTTCCTTTCTTAGGCCATTCCCTCCCACTTTGCATGGGCTCAGCTACCTGCGCGTGTCCAGGGCATACCCCTGGGGGCTGCTGCCCAAAGACCTGTGCAGCCCACGACCTCCATGTGCTAGGGGAGGGGAGGTGGACCCACATCCTGGTGGGGCAGAAAGCCCCTCCGGACACGTGGTCTTCAGAAGTTCTGTTCAGACCCTCCCCAAACACTAGCTCTGGGTCAGTACTGGGCGAAGTGGTCAAGTCACCTGATTTTGCCTGCCTGCCTGGGGACCTGACCGGTCACTGTGGCCCACGGGCTGCAGGACGCAGAGCAGGCTCCCACAGGCTTGCGAGTAGGGTGCACAAGAGGGGCAGGGCACGCACGAAGGCAGGGGGGTGCCCACCGACCTGGGTGGGGTGACGCGGCCACAGGGCCAGAGCTGTGTCCTGCACGGTGCTTGGCCTGTGGCAGGTGCTTTTTTTTTTTTGAAAGAGTCAAGAAAGCCTGGAGAAGTTAGCAGGAGTGAGTGTGGGGAAGCGAGCGGGGAGACAAATGTCAGCACAGGGTTTGTGCTCCCCAAAAGTCCGCCTGGTGAAGAGAGGCGAGGGCTTGGCAGGGCTGCGGGGAGAGAGGTGCCCACCCGTGGGGGTGAGTGGGCTGAGGGAAATGAGGGTCTGGTCTGTTGGAGGGGAGGTCCTGCCCCCTGGGCTGCCCCAGGCTGCGTGCTGCCAGTCTTGCCAGAGCCTGGTGGGTGGGTGGGCTGGCAGGGCTCTGGCCCCTCTCCAGCCTCTGGGGCGGGTGGGGGGGTCCACCTCCTTGATGGCCCCAGGCCTTGGGCGCCATCCAGCCTCTCCTGTACTCAGGCCTTCCCCTTTCTCTCTCTCTCTCTCTCTCCCCCCACCCCCCCACCTGGCTGCCTCCCCAGCTTCTGGTTCTTTGTTTGGCGTGGAGGCCCCGCCCCCAGGCACACTCACCCGGCCATTCTGGTTCAGCAGGTTCCAGCCTCTGGTTTCTGCAGCCGACACGTTGAGGCAGGAGTTTCACCCAGGGCTTCTCTCCCCAGCGGGCAGCAGGGGCTCCCCAGTGTGGTGTGTGAGGGGCTGAGGTCCCCATCTTCCGCAGGCCTTCCCTTGTTGTCAGGTCACCTTCACTTGCCTGCCCCGCCCCCCTGTACCAGGAATGGGTTCAGGCGCTGGGACGGGGGAGAAGCAAGGCAGGCGTGGTATCTGCCCTACTCAGGGTTATTGTTCTCTGTCGGGAAGGAGCCATGAATTAAATACTCCTCCAAAGTGTGGAGAAAGTAATAACCTCACACGTGTACATAACAGACCATGAGCAGTGCTGTGAGAGAGGCGGCGGGAGTCTCCAGAGAGCCTAAAACCCAGAACTGAGCTAGTGGAGGTGGGGGCCACAGCAGGGGGACCAAGGAAGGTTTTCTGAGGAAATGATGTTTAAATTGAGATCAGAAAGGTGAATAGGAGGTAGTGGTAAAGAGGTAGTCTAAGAGGTTTGTGGCAGAAGGAACGGCTTATGCAAAGGCCCTGAGGCTCAGGGGGTATTGCTTATCCAGTGGACGGGAAGCCAGGGCTCTGGGGGGTGTGAAGGGCTGGGGTGAGACCTGGCAGGGCTCCCGGTCTGAACGCCATCATGACGGGAGTTTAAATCTTGGGATTTAAATCTTGGGAGGCCTTTGGAGGGTTTTGATCAGGGAAGAGGCTGCCGCTTCACTCTGGCTGCTGAATAGAGACTAGGGACGCAGCTGGTTAGGTTGGTGGAGTGTCCAGTCGAGAGAGGGTGATGGCAGTGCAGAAGGAGAGCAGGGAGCTGCTGTCTGGAGGTGTGGGGGAGGGGCGTGCAGTGTGCCGGGGGGGTGGGCAGGAGACTCTTCCCCACCCCCAAGTCGGGCAGGGGCGTCCTATCTGAGAGGATCTCAGTGAGAGGACAGGCTCTGCAGACAACTGCAGACTGGGAGAGTCCGGAACCTCCTTCAGAGGGCAGTCGGGGCAAGGGTGAGGCAAACTGAGGCTTCCTGAACCTTTGTGATGTCCCCATACCACTCGGGCCCCCAGCAGGTTTGTGTGTTTCCCCAACAAGGCTGCCCTCGCCCCCTCTGGGTATTCCAAGAGCAGTCAGGTAGGTCCCCGTGTCTCCTTCCTCCAGGGAGGCCCTGGGTGCTGTAGGATGTGCTTAGGATTTGGAATGCTGGATCAAACCCTAGCTCTACTCCAGATCAGTCTGATTTGTCTGTTGTTTAACCTTCTGAGCCTCCATTTCCCCATCTCTAAAACGGGGGTGATATGATGCTAAGGCGGGTGATGGCTGCCCACAGGCAAGGTCCACCACGTGTCCAGCCTGTGCAAGCAGCCTGCAGACATCATCACATTTTGTCTGCACAGGGCCCTAGCACTAGCACCATTTTGCAGATGAGGCTCAGAGGTGGTGAGTGACTTTCTTAATAATTACATAAAACCTCCAGAGCCCACTGGACCCTGGGGTGCTGGGTAAGATGGGCCCCTCCCTGCTCCCTGCAAGGCTGAGCCCTCCCAGCTCTCTGTACCTGCAGCTGTCACTCCCGACCCTGGGGGTCCCCCAGACCCTTCCCTCCTCAGAGACTCTGCCCCATCTGCTGTCCCTCTTCTCTTCACTGGATCAGCACCTTCTCCCTCTGCTGGCTCCTTCCCATCAGCATTAAATAAATAAATAAATATTATCTTTCACATCTTAGGAAAAAGAGAAACAAGAATGGGAATTTCCTTGGTGGTCCAGTGGTAAAGAATCCGCCTTGCACTGCAGCGGACGCGGGTTCTATCCCTGGTCAGGGAACTAAGGTTCCCACATGCTGCGGGGCAGCTACGCCCCCGTGACACGATTACAGAGCTCGCGTGCCCTGGAGCCTGTGCGCCACAACTAGTGAGAGAAAACCCGCATGCCACAACCAGACAGAAGCCCACACACCACAACGAAGATCCCGCATGCCTCAACAAAGATCCCGTGTGCCGCAACTAAGACCCAACACAGCCAAAAATAAATTAAATAAATAATAAATAAATCTTAAAAAAAAAAGGAACAAGAATGTAAAAACCTCCCTTCAACCCGTCCTCCAGGTGCCATCTTCTCTTTATCTTCCCCATCACAGCCAATCTTCTCTTTTTTTTTTTTTGACTGCATTGGGTCTTTGTTGCTGTGTGTGGGCTTTCTCTAGTTGCGGGCGAGCAGGGGCTACTCTTCGTTGCGGTGCGCAATGGGCTTCTCATTGCAGTGGCTTCTTTTGTTGTGGAGCACAGGCTCAGTAATTGTGGCTTGCGGGCTCTAGAGCGCAGGCTCAGTACTTGTGGCTCACGGGCTTAGTTGCTCCGCAGCATGTGGGGATCTTCCCAGACCAGGGATCGAACCCGTGTCCCCCTGCATTGGCAGGTGGGTTCTTAACCACTGCACCACCAAGGAAGTCCCCAATCTTCTTTAAATAGTCACTGTACTCTGCTCTCCACTTCTTCACCTTTTGCTCCTTGACCTTCTTTGGTCTGGCTTTGGCCCCTGCTACCCCACTGACTCTGCTCTTGACAAGGCCCCCAACTATACCAATGTGAACTGTTTCTGTCAGGTGTCTTGGAGTCATATAGGCTTGAATTCAAATCTCAGATGTGCCGCTTATTGGATGTGTGACCTTGGGCTAGTGACTTGACCTCTCTGTGCCTCTAAACTGGGGATAACAACAGTGAAGGACTAAATGAGATAAAGTACCTGGTGCAGAGTGGGATTATCATCATTGAACAAACATGTTTTTGTGCCAGAGACCAGACCAGGCCTGGGCTCATCGGCACCGAGCAGGTGGTCTGAAATGTCATTTCTCATGGTATCAGGCTTCCTGGAGCTGTTCATTGCTCTGATTAATAGGAAATGGATCCGCTATCAGGATTAGCAAGGCATTTCTACATCTTAATGAAGGCCGGGTTTCCAGGGTCTTGTGACCCTGGGTGGTGGGATTCCAGGTTGGCCCTGGTGTGTGTATCAAGGTGACGTGGGTGGGCATGGCAGTACAGTGTCCAAGCCCCCTCCCTTCTCCCCCCACCGCCTCTCTGTGGACACTTTGGGGAGACGTCCAGGCCATCAGAAGGCAATAACCCAGCCAGTGGCAGCGGGGTGGGGAGGGCAGATTTACAGGACAGCATTCACCTGGGAAGACATCCAGAGATACTTAGGAGGTGGAATGTCTAGGCCTTCAGGACTGATGGTGTGTGGGGGCCGGGGAGATGTGGAGTCACGGTTTCTGGCTTGAGCCTTGAGGTGGATGGAGGTACCATCACCCTGGTGGAGAGCAGTGGGGGAGGGACACGTCCAGGGGAGATGCTAGGGCTGTTCCCAGCAGCTCTCAGCATGCCTTTATCCTAGAGCTTGGAATTGATGGGGGGATGGGAGACAGAAGAGTGTAGCAGTTAAAGTATGGACTCCAGACTCAGTCTCCTGGGTTCAAATCTTGGCTCTGCCACTAACCAGCTGTCATGTTAGGCAAATCCCTTAACCTCTGTGTGTCTTGACTTCCTTCTGTATAAGCACAGGTAACTGTAGCACCCAGCTCATGTGCTCACAGCTCTTTGAAGAGTGCCTGGCACATAAGAAGCACTGCATAAGGGTTAGGCGTTGCTACTGTTATTTCCTCTATAGATCTTTCTTGCCCCCCACCCCATGCCTGCCCCCTGTAGTACAGGCCACGTCGGCAGTGACCGTGCCATGATGACCTGGTGTCTCTATCTCTCCAGGCAAACCTGTCTTCGTTAAGGTCCCTGAGGACCAGACTGGGCTGTCAGGAGGGGTGGCCTCCTTCGTGTGCCAAGCCACAGGGGAACCCAAGCCACGCATCACATGGATGAAGAAGGGGAAGAAAGTCAGCTCCCAGCGCTTCGAGGTACAGTCTCGGGTGGGAAGGGGCAGGCAGGGCTCCAGGTCTGCCTATTCTGGGGTCTGGTCCTACCTCACCTGCTCTTGGTCTCCCTCCTTGGGGGCCTTTTGGCAGTGAGAGGACGGCTGACCCTGAGCAGGCCTCTGTGTCCTGAGCAGGCTGTGACCACGTGTCTGTCCTGCGGCAGGTAATTGAGTTTGACGACGGGGCAGGGTCCGTGCTGCGAATCCAGCCGTTGCGGGTGCAGCGAGATGAAGCCATCTATGAGTGCACGGCCACCAACAGTCTGGGAGAGATCAACACTAGTGCCAAGCTCTCAGTGCTCGAAGGTACGTGCTGGGGAGGGATGGGGCCTGGTGGGTGCGGAGACTGATGCAGGGATGAGCCAGCCAGCCAGGCCCGTCCCCGCCGTGGGCTGGGGTGTTTTTGTGGAAAGGAAAAGTGGCCATCCTGGGGTCAGCGAAGGTCAGTGGTGGGCAGGCATGGTCAATGGATTTTTGGCTTGTGCCAAAGCCCGCTGTGTGCCTCGTGTCTCTGTGTTCTGCAGAGCCGGGATGTTGCTTGGTGGGTCTGGGGACTGACTTAAGGTGTGGGGCTGCAGCTACGTATCGCTTGGGGTACATGACTCGTGGCAGTGGATGTGATTTTCATGCGGAACCTGGCAGTAGGCTTCAGAGAGGTGTGTTGCCAGTCGCCGTTATGAGCAAGGGCCCTAGGCTGGAGGCTGGGGCTCTGTATGTGGACTTTAATGACTTCTCTCACTCCGCGGCTCCTCCATTCATTCACAAACACTCCCTAATGCTGCCTTGTGTCCTGAGAGTTATCTGACCCGGTCCTGCCCTTGAGACTTCAGTCTCCAATAAGTTCTGCGGGTGTGGCCCGGGGACTGGGGGGCAGGGTGCAGCGTAGAAGGGAGCTGTGGTCTGAGTCCTGGGGACAAGTGGGAGTTGGGTTGGGGGCCTCGGCAGGGGAATAGCATCAGCATGTGCTAAGGCCCAGAGGCAGGAGAGAATGGTGCTTTCAAGGAACTCTGAGTGGTTCCATTTGGTTTTGGGGGGGGGGGTCACTGGAGGACACAGAGAAACGGGGAAGAGTAATTCAACATGAGCCTGGAGAGACTGGAGGGCAGATGACACAGGACCAGGTTGAGAAATGAACACTTTCCTGGGGACATAGGAAGCCACAAATAGAGAGTGACATGATCGCCCCCCCAACCCCAGCCATGATGGAGTCATCAGTCTGAATGTGTCTGCCTATATTTTCAAAATATGGCATTGATTGTTGCTTTTTAAAAAAAATTACAGTAACAATACCTGTTCACTGTTGAAAATTTGGTAAGTATAAAATAGCACATAGGAAAAAATAAAAATCACCTGTTTATCTTACCTCTACTATTAACTTTTGGTTATCTCCTTATAGTCCATTTTCTGTGCATGCATGATATATGTAACAAAAACAAGATTACATTCTGCTCAATGATTTGTGGACTGCTTTTTAAAAAAACATATCATGAACATCTTCCTTGCCATTTTTTTCTGCATCATTATTTTTTAATGGCTGTGGGTAAGTGTCACATGCAAGTACCCTAATTTATTTAGCCACTCCCTTATTGTTGGACACATATGTTGTTTCCAGTTTTTTGCTTTTATAAATAAGATGCTATACGCTTCCTTGCAGATAAGATGTGTTCACCTTCCTGATTATTTCCTTATTCTAGATGCATGGAAGTGGAATTGCTGGATCAAAGGGCACATGCGATTTTAAGCCTTTTCAGTATTTCCAGAAGACTGTGTCGGTTTACACTCTCACCAAACAGGGCATAAGAGGGCCTCTTTTCTGCTCATCCTCACCAGCAGTGGGAATTATCATTTAAAAAAGTCTTTGCCAAGTTAATAGGCAAAAAATGGCATCTCAATTTAATTTGCATTTCTTTGATTACAGAGCAGTTGAACGTCTTTTCGTATTGGCCATTTTTACGTTGTGGCTTTATGTGTTCACACGCACGTCCATTCAGTAACTCCTTTGTGACTGTGTGTCTGCTGCGAGGCGGGGCAGGGCCCTCCAGTTTAGAGGGGCAGTGGAGGACAGTGGTTAAGAGCAGGGGCCCTCGACCACTTACTCTCTCACCTTGTGACCTCAGGCAAGTAACCATGCCTCTGAGCCTCATTTGCTCGCTCTGTAAATAGGGACATAGTACTTGCCACCCAAGCTGGTTGGGAGGATTAAATAGGAGTTAAGCACCTTGCCGGATTCCAGCATGCTATTGGGCTGGAAGCAGCACATCCCAAGGCCCAGACGTGTGAGCTGGCTGTACCTGGCATCTCTGCTGCCTGGCATCATCTGGGTGATGCGGCCCCCACCGTCCACTCCTATGGGGGGCGGGAGCCCAGAGGACAGGCCCTGGGCCAAGATCCCTGATGGTTGAGTGCTTTCGTCGTGCTCCCTGCCACCCCTGACCTCAGTTTCCCCACTTATGACCTCAGGACACGTATTTCAGCACTACCCTCCCTCCTGTTGGTGTCCGCCCCAGCAGGAGCCATCTGCCCTGCCCTGGCATTTGGGAGGTGGCTGAAGGGCCAGACTGTGGCACCCACCCCAGAGGGCATCTCTCAGGCCCTCATATTAAGGGAAAGAGAGCCTCCTTATTAGTGTTGGAAGAAAAGCCCCCCCAAAGCCCCTACACCCCAATTTTGGCCCTTGCTCTCCCCAAGTCCTCTGTTGGCACTCTCCTATCCGCACCTCTGCCCTGGGCAGCTTTATCTTTTAAAGGGTTGAGGAGGATTGGGATGGTCTGGCAGGGGCTGAGGTGAGGGGGTTCAGACTTGCAGGGGTCTGTCCTTCTAGAGGGGCCTTCTTGGAGGAGGCTTTCTCTCGCAGGGGTCTGGGGTCTGTTTGTGCTTCTCGGCATGGGAGGTGTCTGATGAGGTTGGGAAGCGTGTAGGGCCCTACCCATGCGCCTGGCCCAGCTGAGATGGAGCTGTGGGCCTGAATGAGCCCCTCCTGCTCCTGAAACACAGCACCCGCAAGATGAAATGCTGACTTACCATGTTGGTCTGCATAACCTTGACCCTCTGGCTCTGGGCATGGCAGAAAGGAGGGGAGTGGGAGGCCTTAAAGGTACCAGGGGGCGGGGCCAGGGGAAAGCAGCCCCGCCCTGCCGCGCCAGGCCTCCTGTGCTGGCCAGGGAAGCTGGGTGTGTGTGGGAGTTGGGTGAAAGTATGGTGTGACTACAGCTGTGGGCTGGGGCCAGAAGACAGCCAGGGTCACTCCTGGGAGGAGGGCTGGGGAGAGGATGAAGCCGGTTTGGGGGCTGGGAATAAAGGTTGAGTCTCTTACCCGCATCATAAACTGCATGGGGCTCACCACACACTGGGCTCTTCAGGGGAGTGGCCCAGGGCTCTCTGGGGTGACTTGGCTCAGGTGAGGGGTTGCTGCCTCCCAGGCCTACGGGTCCACGCCAAGCTCCCTGCCCTGCCTTGCTCCGTGCCATGCCCTGAGCTCCCCTCACCCTCCGGGAGCACCCACACCACTCCCACTTCGTGGCCTTTGCAGCCGGCTCTCTGGGCAGGACTGCCACTCCCAGTGAGTCCCGACTGCCCTGTGATGCCCAGCCGGCTGCTCCCCGCCCCCTAGGCCCCGCTGGGTACCGGGTGGGGGTACCCGGCACAAGCTGGCTGGGGGTGAGCCGCCCAGTGTTCCTGTCTGAGTGGTAATTGAAGCCATTAGCGCACCAGTCTCTCCCTCGCCGGGTAATGGCAGGAAAAGCTCTTCTCACGCCGCACTCTTGAGGCTGAATCACTCCCCCTCCAACCCGCCCGCTGCCGCCACTGAGACAGAGAATCTGACATTTTCCCTCGCGAGGGAGGGGGAGGGGAGGGGGAGGGGAGACTGGCCTTGCTTCCTGGCCTTTCCCTCCAGGGTGTGGGGACGCCGGGAGGGTCCTGGAGCTCAGTCTGGAGGTTGTGGATTCACGTGGGCCAGTGGGTTCCAGCCGGGCAGTACCGGTACTGTGGTCAGGAAAGCCCCAGAGGAGGCCAGACAGCAGAGGTGTGGGCAGGGCCCTGGTGACTTGGGCAGGTTCTGGAAGGGCCAAGAAGGAGGAGGAGAAGGGAAAGAGGGGCAAGGAGGAGGGGAGAGGCCGAGGAGCAGGGATAAGCCGTTTCTGACTTTGTGGTGGGCACCTGGCTCTGGGGCCCCCGAGTGCAGGAGGAGGCAGCATTTGCCTCGTGGTCATGGCTACAGCAGGTAGCGTGCACCCTGCGTGTGGTGAGTGCCCTGTGTGCTGTCTGTAAGGCAGTGTGTGTGAGGTGTGTGTTGTGGTGTTAGTCTTAGGGGCTGTGTGTGCCTTATGGGTTGTACATAAAGCAGGGGGCGTGCGTCCGACTGCATGTGTGTGTGTGTGTGCGCGCGCGCGTGCACACGTGCTTGTGCGTACGCACATCAGGCAGTGTGTGTGGGGTGTGGTGTGTACAGCAGGTGGTGTACACCTTATGACCTGTGTCTGCGGCGGGGGGAGGGGTGTGCAGCAAGCAGCCTGGGCTGAGTGTGTGCGGTCAGTCTGGTGCTGTGGGAGGCCGGAGATGCTGTGTCTGGGCTCATTGTCTCCTGGACCCCACAGGATCCCTGCTCGGAGCTGTCGGTCAGCCAGGACAGCGGGACAGAGACGGACGTGGGGCAGAGTGGTCAGGCTGAGCTGTTCCCAGTGCCTCTGAGAACTGCACCTCAGCAGTTCCTCTGCAGCCAGGCCAGAAGGGAGGGGGCCCCAGATAGGGATCCTGCCCAGGCCTTGGGACTCTCTCCTCTTCCTCCCCTCCCCTCATCGAGCCCAGGCTCCCTTTCACCTGTTCCCACCTGGCCTTGGTGTCTGCTGACTGGCCAGGACCGCACCGCTCAGGCCACACAGGAATCCAGGTGCCCACATGGAGTGCCTGGCCTTGCCCCCTTCGTTCCGGATAGGCCCTGCGGGAGGCCAGCTGTCAGGCATGTGGGGTAGTGACCGGGGGAGGGGGGCAGTCCGTGCTGGGCCTGGACCCCCAGGCTCCGCAGTGGTTCTCACCCTGGTTTTGGGACTGTGGGATGATGGAGGCCCTCTTGAACCCCCCCACCACAGCCCCTTTGGAAACAGCCCCAGGGACATGAGGGCTGATGAGCAACATATGACCCAGTCCTGCAGCCCTGGGCTGGCTGAACCTGGAGCGGGGCCAGTACAGAAGCTTGTGTTTTCAGGGTGGGTGGGCGTTTTCCCAGGGAGTCATCTCTCCCTGCCCCACCCTCCTCCCTGCCCCTGGCCCAGGCCTGACTTAGGAGGGTGGGGAGTTTGGGTAAAGGGCTGCCAGGCAGAGGATGACTCCTTAGGTAGCAGGATGTGCCCCCTTCCTGTTGCTTGCATACGTGTCTAGGTCATGGGCTTGTTTTGAGGAAGCTGGGCCTGTCACCTCCCTGATTTGCATCCATGGAAGATGAAGAAGGAGCCCCAGCACCTAGAACCCGGGCCAGCTTCTGCTCCTCCCCTCGCAGCTGAGGCATGACCTAAGTGCTTCTGGCCCAGTGACTGTGGGATCTGTGACCTGTCCTTCCCCACCCCATTGTGACTGTAGTCGCATTCAGAACCGTGCAGATACGAGGCTCTGCAACCATTTCCTGGAGAAATCTGGGCCCCAGGCATGGGGGTGGGAGAGGTGTCAGTAGGTGGGCACTGCCAGGAGGGTCTAGAAGATCAGACTCTGGGTTTCTTGGCACCTGGGAGCCCCCATTTTTTTCTAGTTCTGATTTGCGTTCAAGGTCCAAGTGGACTTCCTTCTGAATGGGTCCTCTGTGGGGTGGGCAGTACGCCTGCCTCTTCTGTTAGCCACGGACACTGGACACCTTCCCTGTGCCTAGCCTGCCCCTCCCACCCCTGTGGTCACGGGTGCTTACATGGCCCTGCTGTGCCCGTGGCTCCCTCGCCCACTGCCATCTCCCCCAGCCTCAGGACCACAGCGGAGCCAGCACCTCCGGGAACAGCTAGCCAAGTCGGAGGTTTCAAATGCCCCTGTGTGTGTACCTTCTCCATCCCTGGTGAGCTGCCACCTCTCTCTGGTTGCCAGGGGAAAGAGTATTTTAATCAGGGGAATGACTTGATAAAATTTATGTTTCAGAAAGGTCCCTGGGGGTACAGAGTAGGGTACAGGGACACCAGTGAGAGGCCGGGGCAGCACTGCAGCCCAGGCAAGAGGTGGTAGTGGCCCAAACCCAGGCAGTGGGTAGGGAAGGAAGGGAGACTGGGTTTCATGCAGTTTAGAGAGAGTGGTGGCCTGCCTGGCCACCTGTGGGACTGGGGAGGCGGGAGACTCGGGGTTGCTGGCTCTGGGCCAGGTAGATGGCAGTGCTGTTTTCTAAGGTTCAGGTGTGGGAGGAGGACCTGGTTTGAGGGGCAAGTTGATGAGGCCACTTAGAAACCTGTTGTATCGGGTGTGCGCAGGCATTGGAGGTAGGGGTGTCAAGGAGGACTGGCACTCCGAGGGACATCTGGAGATGCAGTTTTGAGGGTGGAGAAATGGCAAAACTTACGGAGCCAGAGCCAAGGGGGAGGAAGAGGGCCCGGATGGAGCCCCAGACGCTAGCTCTCCATGTTGGGAGGGGAGTTTGCATAGGAATCTGGTGAGGAGGTGTCTGAGAGGTAGGGGTGAGTCCGTGGAAGTCAAGAGAAAAGAGTCTGGAAGGAACAGGGAGGGGTGCTGTTGAGAGGTCAGGCAGGATGAACGATGAGACGTGTCTTTTGGACTTAGCTCCGTGGAGTCATGGTTGACCTTGGTGAGCACGCTGGCAGGAAGCCATGGCAGTGGCAGCTGGGCTGCAGGGACCTGAGGAGTGAGTGGGAGGCTCTCAGTGGTCTGGAGGGACTGGGCCTGAACCTAGGGGAGTAAAGGGATCAAAAGAATCGTCCTCGAGTAGGACTGAGGTGGGGACCCCAGGAAGAGTTCGCTGTGGGTCAGGGTCCAGAAGCTGGAATGTGGAAAGGGTACAGGCCTGGGGACGGTCCCCAGGTTCACCTGGCTGTGTGTGGCTGGGAGGCCTCACCAGCCAGGTTGTGTAGAGCCCTGTGAGGTGCCAGGGAAGCCCTGGAGGTGGGGGACTGCAAGGGGGAGGCCTCGGCTGCTTGGCTGTTCTCAGCTAGCTTGTGCAGCCGACAGGCCCCAAACAGCTCAGACTCAAAAACAAAACAGGCTTTTAAGATGCCAAGTTTGATGAAATCTGAGTGCTAAAAGAGGTGGGAGTTTTCTCTTAGAAAAAGCTGAAAATCAAGACTGAAAGCTGCGAAGGGAGCCCAAGGCTCCCCAGGCCCCCCTTACTGCCTGGAAGTCTGGGGGTGGGGTGGGGCTCTCTGGGAGAGTGTGGGAGCCTGCGGGTCTGAGGAGCCCTTCCCACCTGCTAGGGGGTGTCTTGGCCCTGACCTTGCTAAGGATGGAGCTGCCTCAGGGACAGGGCCTGAGGCAGCTTTGGTTTCCTTAGAGTGCCAGGAGGACTGGGGGAACCAGCAGCCCTGCCACCCACGAGGTCCCCTCATGCGTCTCTGTCTGCGTTTCCTGGCTCTGTCCCTGCATGCGTCTCCGGGGACACGTGTGTCAGCATACGTGTTATCTCTGCATGTCTGCACATGTGTGTTTCTGCGTCTCTGCGTGCTCTCCCTCTGGATCTGCTTGCATGAGTCTGTTTCCACAGGTGCTTGTCACTGCAGGTGCCCCTCCGCACGCACATGTCAGTTTCTATTTTTGCACCTGTCTCTTTCTCCACGTATATCTCTGTGGGTCCCTGGTTGTGCATGTATCTAGGTGTCTACGTTAAGAGAAGGGGTGAGGCCAGGCCCAACACTCAGGCACAGGAGAGGGGGTCAGGCCTACAGACGGTGCCACCCCAGGGAGCCTGTGTATCTGTGTGCCTGTGTGTGCCTGCGTGCGCACAGAGACGCCAGGAAGCTGGGTAAACACGGGTGAGAAGTTCGTGCTGACAGACGGTGCCGCCCGCTCCGGGACCCCGCAAGGCGTCCCCATCTGTCTGCTTCCCTGGTGCAGCCCCCTCCCTCTGGCCCAGACTCCGCCTCAGGCATCCCAGGCTGAGCTGGACAAAGAGACCTGTGTGTGCTTTGTAGGGGGCCTCAGCAGCCCCCTCCCCCAGTCATTGCAGCCAGCCTAGGCTGAGCCCCTGTCCACCTCCACCCCAGCCGCATTCATCAGGCCTTAGCTCCAAGCAGCCTCACCTTCCCACCGTCTCCCCGGACCACAGCCCTTACTCAGGCAGCCCCTCCCTCCCTTCCACCAGAAAGCTCTCCCTGCCTCTCCTGTTCAAGTGTTTCCTACTCTTGCATCTCCCTCCTCCTTCAGGAAGCCACCAAGATAGCAGGTGAGCTGTGGAGTTGAACTGATCCAGCTCCACTGCTGCTGTGGAGACCTCAGCCAAGCTCTTGCCCCTCTCTGAGCCTTAGGCTCCCAACACCCATCTCCCAGCCCCCCACACCCTGTCACCTTCCTCTGCCCAGTGGGGATAGCAGGGAAGAAGGGGTCAGGGTTCCCACTGCAGTATCTAAAGACCATCGCAATTCATGCACACGTGTGTACCCACCACAGGTACACAGATATGTGCGGGCAGACGCTAGGAATGTGTGCGCCCTACATATGCATGCAGGCAGAATCCGCAAACGGCTGTAGAGGTTCCCCAGTACCTCTGAGGTCCCCTAAAGTCCCCATGGGTTTCTCTTTCCTTCACGGGGACCCTTTTATCAGAGGATGGATAGACCTCGGCCCCAGAGGCACAGACACTGCGGAAGTCTGGCACTGAGACTGCAAGGCAGGTGTAGGGACCTCCCGGCGCTGTGCACACTAAGGGGGCAGCCCCCAGCTACGCGTCGGTTGAGCGTGAAAGAAGCTGGGCTTCCTGGGGTTGGGGAGTGGGGTCCTGAGAAGGGGCGCCGTGACTCCACCCAGGCAGGGGCGGGAGGGGGGGCAGCGGCTCGGACCGCAGATGCGCGCCCCGCGTGGACACGGCATGTGCCGCCTTTCCGCCGCGGCGCAGAGTCTCCGCCGTTGCCATAGTTACCGGCGGCCTGGAAGGGGGAGGGACCCTTCGTCTCCTGGCGCTCCGCAGCCCCTCCGCCCTCAGGACGGGTTTTGAGGGGATTCGGCGTGACCCGTATATGCGTGTGTTGGAACGTGGGTGCATTCCCGAGGGTGGCCATGTGTGAGGGACAGTCGTGTTCGTTTTGCAGTAAATAAAAACGCTGCGGCGTGTGTGCAGGGGTCTGCAGCGGAGCTGCCGGCCTGAAGCCCAGCCGGCAGAGGGCGTGTTACGGGGGCAGGATGGTGGCTGGCTCCCCCAGGGCTACCGTGAGCCCTTCCGGGGGGGCCGGCCCCCCTACCCTGACAGGCGTGGAGTCCCACCACCTGGTCTCATGCCAGCCCCACCTCGACTTAACTCTGTGACCTTGGGCAGGTTCCTAGATATCTCTACACCCCCGTTTGCTCACGTACCTTACATAGTTTCGGTAAAATCATTTTGTAAAGCATTTTAACGCGGTACCTGGAACTAGTAAATGCTCCATAAACCTAACCTTTATCCCTCATATCTGGACCTCTGTTTTCCCGGTTGTTGATGGGTTTGGCGTGATCATGCAACGTCAGCCTGAGGAATTTGCCCTGGTCCTTAGCCTGAGTGGTTCAGGCTACAGTGGCCCCAAGGTCCTGTGGTTCCTGGGCGGGGTGGAGGAGGCGGGGGTGAAGAGGATAAATGTCACAGTCTGATGGTGGGTCAGTTTACACCAACCTGCCCAGTGCTCAGCTTGTCCAGAAACACGCGGGCGTCGGTAATGGCTGCTGTCCTTGGCTATATTTGAATGTGCCAGCGGCCCCCGCGGGTGAGCGTAGAAGGAAGAGCCAACAGCAGGTCATTCCCGAGGGGCTGGAGTCCTCCTGTGAGACACGCTTCCCTTCCCCAAGGTGCAGAACTGCAGCCTTCTGACTTGTGCCTGGAAGCCTAGTTGGCACAAGGGACTGGCTTTTGGGTCCCGCTGTTTTATGGACAGCTCTTCACACACGCCGGTTTTAGGCTCTGGCGGTTGTGCCTGAGGGATGATCTGAGCCAAGGACAGAACCACTGAGGGCACGATAATTGAGGGAGGAAAATTAATTGTCCTTAATTTGGCACAAATCCCAAAGACTTTCCCCGTGTTAGGAATTCAGAGTATATTCCCAGGACACAGGGCTGCAGATGTTTGTACTTCTTCCCTTCTCCTTGAGCAGCACCTTGTGGGTAGAGATGAGGGCGAGCTGACTCCTGGGCGCTGACTCTGGCAGGCCGTGCCCCGGCAGGCCCAGCCCCCCTCCCTCCTCCACTGCTCTGGAGGGCTGAGCAGGTAGGATTGAGGTCTGGGAAGAACTAGACTGGTGCCCCAGTGGGCTAGGATGGCTCCAGCAGCCCTGAGTGTCCCCTGGCTGTTGGGGAGGGCAGGGAGGGGGGACGTGGACGCAGCCCTGCCTGGGCCTTCCTGGAAAAGCAAGTGACGGCAGGACCAAAGGAAGCTGTTCCCCTGCTTGGCGCATCCCAAGTCCTGCTTCATTTCCATCCTCCCTTTCCTTGCCACTGTTAACGTTTTCCTTTTAAAAATCAGCTGAAAGTCAGGACGCTGTGGGATCATATTTACAGCCAAGGACACGCTGGGTTCATGTCTGGAACTTATAGAGCTGCAGGTGGGGAAGTGTTCTGACAGTTACCGGGAGAAGCTGGGAGGCGAGACCGTGCTGGGAGTCCTACTGCTCCCCAGCCCGAGACGCCCCCCTTCTCCTGACAGGGCCACAGTCCCTTAGGGATGCCCCAGGCAGCTGGAGCCTCGGCAGAGCGCCCCCTGGGATGTGGCAACAAATAGAGGGCTGTCTTGCCCCTGCCTGCTGAGGCTCCTCCAGTTTCCTCTCCTGCCTGCCCACCAGCCAGTCCGCCTGGGTCTCTGGGGGGACCAGCCCTGCCAGCCTCTACTTTCCTTCCTTCTGAGGATCCCTCTTGTCTTTTCCCTGGCACAGGAGCCTGACCTCAGCAAACATCCCCACGTGCTCGTCTTGTGCTGGGCCTGCAGGAGGGAGACGGGAGCGGTGCTGGTCTCCTGGTCCCCCCCACCATTTAGCCCCGCTCCCCTGCCAGGAGACTGACAAAGGACAGGGTTCCCCTTCCCGCATTGGGTGTGCCTGGCATCCACACTGGCAGAGAGGCTTTGCCGACTTCTCACACTCAGTCTGTGGTTTGCTCCTGGAAGGGAGCGCCTCTCGCCAGCCCAGGACGAGAGAGGGGGCCCCAGGCCCAAGTCTTGGTACCTGTCTGCCCCCAGTGGCCCAGTCCCTGCTAGTTATAATAATAATAACGTCAACCAATAGCCATTGGGTTCGGATTCTTTGTCAGGCACTCTCCAGCACCTTATGTGTATCATTGCATGTAGTCTTCACAACGGCTTTACAAGGAGGGCACTTGAACCCTGTTTATAGATAAAAATGGATAAAGGGAGAGGATTAGTAACACTCCCAGGTCACAGAGCTAGTGAGTGATGGAGGTGGGAGCTCCACTTGGTCTGTACTCATCCAGAGCCTGTGCTACCAGCCCAGTGTGTGCTCCCAAGGGTGCAGAGTGGGCAGCCTTGCCCCATCCCCGGCCCCTCAGGGCTGATGCACGAGTCCACGTGTAGGGAGAGTAGGGGTGTGCTGCTGTGGTCCATGCCTGTTGCTCTCATGGAAGTGAGCCCTCAACCCCTGGCAAGCCGGGAGAAGGCAGCCGTGGAGTTTTGCCCCCCTCATCAACTTTTGGTGTCCTCACAGGGCTTTTTTATCTCCTTAGCCTCCACATGCTCAGACATGGTCCCCAGGCCTGACCATGGCTTCCAGGGTCAGGACTGAGTGAGGGAGGAGCGTCAGGGTCAGGACCGGGGGTCGAAGGTGGGTCATTGGTAGGGCAGAGGGCGCCCAGAGTCGGGGCCAGAACCCAGGCTGTGACGTGGGGCTCTGCCCCGTAGTGGAGCTGAAGGCTGGATACAGGCAGTGGAGGGGACACTGCACGTGCAGGAGAGGGGGTGGGGGCTGAACGGCACGGGGAGCCTTTGGGTTGAGTTGTGGCTGTTGATGCCACTGTGTGAGCCCTGGACCCCTGCAGCCCAGCGTCCGTGGAGCACTTTCTGCTGTGGCCAGGAGAGCCTCAATCCTCATTTTCCCAGGCCCCAGAGAGATAAGTGCTCATGTCTGCAGTCCGAGGCATTGCTTCTCAGACCCGGAGACTTCCTGACAGGGCAGGGTGGGCCCCACGGCAGCTCCCTGGCCCTGTGAAGGGCAGGGCTGGGCAGTGGGGCTCGGGACTCCGGTTCCTTATGTCAGGGCAGGCTTCATGCTTAGAAGTCAGGGCAGAGATAAGTCGATCCCAGCCACCCTGGGAGTCTTAGGGCGGTCCTCGTGGGCAGGCAGTGCCAGCCCTAACGTGCACATCTGCTCTTTATCTGCAGAGGAACAGCTGCCCCCCGGCTTCCCCTCCATTGACATGGGGCCTCAGCTGAAGGTGGTGGAGAAGGCCCGCACGGCCACCATGCTGTGCGCAGCAGGCGGGAATCCAGACCCTGAGATCTCTTGGTTCAAGGACTTCCTCCCTGTGGACCCCGCCACGAGCAACGGCCGCATCAAGCAGCTGCGTTCAGGTGAGCAGAGGGCGAGGGTCAAGGGGCCGTGCAGACGTCAGGAAAGACATCAGGCCGGAACCCAGCGCAGCCTTCCCTCTTGGGCCTGGGTGCCTGGGAGCCACAGGAGGCCTCAGCCTGGGGCTGACCCTCCAGGGCTGAGCAGAGGGCGCCCAGTGGGTGGGCCAGATCCTGCTATAGGCCCACCTGGCCCTCCCAGGAAGAAAGCTTGGCAGCGAGGGCTGGTCAACTGTGATTCTTTCACCTTTCCGGGATTGTCAGACTCCAGACTTCAGTCCAGCTCTGTTCCTTGAGGCACGATTGTTGTTCCCAGCCTGGTGTTGGGCTCTGCGAAGGTGCTCTGTGGGCACTCATCCTCCACCTTCCCTGGAGCCTGGCCTGAGGGGGGCCTGGGTGGTGCTTCTCTTTGCTTCTTCAGACGGCAGGGAAAGAGGCCAAAGATGCTTGATTCATCAGGCTTCAAAAGGCTGGACCTCAGAGGCTTGGAGCCAGGGGGATGTGCTGCCATCCCTCGGCCACCAGGGCCACCTGTCTCCTCTGGATGTCTCAGTCGAGCCAGCTTGGAGCCCCGCGAGCAAGGATGCCGCCTTGACCGGGCAGGAGGTGTCGCCCCGTCGATCGATCTGCCTGCGAGGCTCCCGCCAGGATAATTGATTCAGTTTTTGTGGGAACAGAGCAGGCGGGAAAGGAGCCTTGGAATCCGCTTAGCTGCAGTTCTGCGTCTGCTGCCAGCACGGGCTGCGCTGATAGACCTTGGTCCAGGAGCCCTCCTGCTAGCTGTGGGATGGCTGGCTCAGGCAGGAGGGCTCGGGCAGCACCAGCCAGAGCCCCCGCTGCCCATCACCTATGGTGCCGACACCACAGAGGAGGACATGACTGTGCCCCTTTCAGGGCTCTGCAGGCTGCAGAGGTGCCCCGCCACTCCCTGGGCTGCCAACCCCTCCTCACCAACTTCTGCCAGGTGGGCACCCCTGCGGTGCCCAGGGGAGGAGGGAGGGATAAGCCACCCAGCAGGGGCAGGATTCTGGCCCCAGCCACGGCCACCTGAGACGGCCTGTGAAGTGTTAGCTCATTTAATTTAATTTAAAACTCAACAAGATGGAGGCAGCTGTAGCGCAGTTAATTAAAACAGCTATAATCAAGGCAGGAAACGGTCCACCAGCGTTTGCGGCCACTGCCCAGCGCGGCACAGTGACCGCCATGGTTCAGCTCCTCTGTGTTTCCCCGCAGCCCCCAGGCAGGCTCCCCAAGCAGCCAGATGGTCCTCCCCGCAGGCCTGGCCTCTGCCCGGAACGGCGCTGACCGTGGCAGCAGTTCTGGGAAGGCACGCTGTCTCGCGTGTTCGTTCGTGGAGTATTTGTGTAGTGCTTGCTGTGTGCCGGGCCCGGTGGCACCCATTCACGGCCCCGTGAGTCAGCTCCCGCCCAGGACTCCGCTGGATGCTGCTCGGCGCCTCCTCAGCCTCTCAGCAGCCGCCAGCACCCTCCCTCCCTCTTAGCCACTCTCTCCTCTGTCTCCCTGGCCTCCCTCTTACTTCTCCGAGTGCCCCTTCTCTGTCTGCCCTGCAGCCCCTCCTGCTCGTTTCTCCAGCCGGGCAGCCTGTGAACCCTGCTCTTGTCCCATAGACAGAGCCGTTCCCCCACCAGCTCGCCCACTCTTATAGCTTCAGGTACCATTTACCTCCACTCCTGAGATTCCCAGTTCCGTCTAAACCAGACATCTTGCTGGAGTTCTAGACTAAAACACCCATCTGCCTTCTGGGTGTCACCCTGACTGTGAAGGGTGGTAACTTCCTTCCCAAACAGCGGTGCCCTTCTCCCACTGACCCTCTCTCTGTTGAGTGGCAGCCCCTCTAACCTGAAATCTAGGACACACTGCAACTCCTACTCCATGTAAGGAACCGCCAAACCCTCTTGATTTGCCACCCACATGATTCTCAGTTGGTCCCCTTTTCTCCTTCCGCTGCCTTGGCCGTATCCCAGGTCACCAAACACTGCTCTCCCTGCCTCCAGGCTCTCCCCTTGAATCCATCCTGCAGCACTGGCGGAGTTTTCTGCCTGCACCCTCTGTGCTCTGACAAGCCCAGTGGCGTCTTGTTGCCTCCATGGTCAGGTGCACACTCCTGAACAAGGCACACAGAGCCTTTCTCGCTCTTCCCCAGCTCGCATCTCCGGGTCATCTCATCCCCAGCTCTCATCTTCCCCAGCTCATCTCATCAGGTCCCGGCTGCACTCGCTAGTTCTTTGGCCTCGCTTAAGTTATTTAACTTTGAGCTTCAGTTTTCCCCTCTTTAAAAAGGAGTTACGGTGAGGATTAAGTGAGACAAAGGCAGGGAGAGCTGTAGTCGACTGGCGTGTGATGAGGGTTCCATGAATGGGGCTCTTTGTAGCTCCGGCCACTCCCCGACTTGCACTGAGCCCCCGACCACATCCTCGCCCTCTGCTCACATTCACTAGAACGTGAAGCTCCCCTTCTCTGCCTGAGACCTGCTCCTTCAGGACTCACCCTGCTTTGTGTTGTCACCGTCTGGCTCCAGCTCTGCTCACTTAGGCTGGGCACTCTGCAGGGAGGGCCTGGGATTGGCTCCCGTCTGTGAGGGCCCTGCAAGTGGCCAGCACAAGCCCCGCTATAGGACAGGTATCTCTGAGCCCTTAGGATGAATGATTTCCTGAACGTGACCTTTGGGCCCTGTCCTTTCAGACTAACGTTCATTCCCCCTGCTTCCCAGGTCCGGGGAAGACTTTCTTGTTTGGCCTTTCCTGCCTCCTGGAAGCTGTGACCTAAGGGTAGTGGGCCCAGGGCCCAACTCCTGGGATGGTACCTGAGGGGCCTCAGTCATCCCACCTCCGCAATAACTGACAGGACTCTCTCGATCACTGCCTGACCCTGGGCCCTGACCCTTGACCCAATAGCTGCTGCCCCTGTCCTGTACCATTGAGAAGTGTGCTGGAGCTGTGCCATGCACATTTGACATCCCTGCTGGAGTGGAATCGGGCCCCTGTGCGCTCGGCTTTTACAGGGGCCTCACAGTTTACGTGTCACCAACAGTTTACAAAGTGCTTTCCTGCCTTTGGTTGCACTTGATTCTCCTGCAGCCCTGAGAAGTAGGACAGTTTGTGATTATCATGCCTACTTTACAGCTGAGTTAGGGAGTCACCCACCCCGGGTCACGTGGAGATCCGAGGCCGGAGAGCTCCCCTGGGACGGCATCCAGGGGGCTTCTGTCACATCTGACTAACCTGGAGCCTGGGGAGCAGCTGGACCCTGCTAGGGCCCCAGAGCGCCATAGTCTCGTCCTCTCCGGACCTCAGGCCCGCCCTGACCGGTGCCCAGAACTCCTCAGGCATCTGCGGGCCGAGCCCCAGCATGTGTCACCAGGGCGTGAAGAGCTGGAGAGGAGGGCAGTTGGCAGTGTGCGCAGCCCAGGCACGACTTCTGCTCGACAGGCGCCTTCTTCTCCGAAGCGATGTCACCTGCCGCCACAACCTGAGCCTCTTGGAGAATTTGAACTAGAGGCCCGGTGTGGGCCCTGGGGGAATGGGCACAAGCTCAGGGAGAGTGGAAGTCAGGAGCGGGCAGCATCACTGGAGCAGTGAGGGGGCTGACCTCCAAGCGGGGCTCCGAGCCACTGCTGTTGGCCCTGCACTCTGCCGAGCCTGGACGGGCCCCTGCGGGACACCGCCTGTGCTCCGCTCCTCCCGGCGCCTGCGTGTGCACGCCGCCATCCCCGTTACCCTGGAGGACCACTTGCCCACCCTGTCCACTGCTCACCCTGACGCCTGAGGCGGGGTGCCGGCATCGGCTGCGGGAAGAGGCCCGCTGTCCCAGCGGATGGGACGCTGCGGTGGGCCTGAGGGCTGCAGCCCCTGCTCCGTCCCACCGTCATCCAGTCTGCCAGGAGGGCCGCTCTCAGTGATGGTCGCTTTTGTCTGAACACACTGGCAACCCCTCAGGGGCAATGTGAAATCCGGGGGACCCTCCAGTCTCCCACACCCATCTCGGGAAATGGAGAAGGCAGATTCTTTCAGTTTGGTGGGGAAACGACTTTTCAGAGAGGCCCAGAGACTTGTCACACAGCAGGCTAGGTTTCGGAAGAGCTGAGGCCGGAAGCTGGAGTGTCCCAGTCCTGGAGCATCTATGCTGCCACCCCTCCCTCTCCCTGTTCCCCTCCCCATCCCAGGTCAGGCCTGGACTGTAGGAGTCGATCAGCCGTGTGGACTTTTTGGTCTCGGGACCCCTGATTGTAAATATCAGAGGACCTCCAAGAGCTTTTGTTTGTGTGGGTTTTATTTATCAGTATTTGCCATATTAGATGTTAAGACTGAGAAGATTTTAAATATTTATTAATCCACTTTAAAATAATTAAAAAACCCATTACATGTTAACGTAAACAATATTTTTTAATGGAAAATAATTATATTTCGTGAAACAAAAGCATTTAGTGAGAAGAGTGGCCCTGTTTTACACTTTTACAAATCTCTTTAATTTGGGGTTTAATAGAAGACAGCTGGATTCTCATACCTGCTTCTGCGTTTGGTCTATTGCACTGTCACATGTCCTGAAGCCTCTGGGAAACTCCGCTGTATGTTCATGAGAGAACAAGAGTGAAAAAGGCAAAAAGCTTCTCAGTATTATGAAAATGGCTTTGACCTTGCGGACCCCCCGAAAGGGCCTCTGGGACACTGAAGATCCGTGGACCACGCTTGGAGGATCACGGTGATGATGGTTCTTCCTGGACAGCCTCTGTGTGCCTTGCACACAGCCCAGGTCCCAGCAGCTGCCTTGGCCTTGTCTCCAGCCTCTGTGTCCAGTGGGAAGGCTGTGAGCCAGACCTGGTTAGTTCCTGCCACCTCATAAGCTGTGTGACCTTCGGCTTTGGGCACTTAATGTTCCTCAGCCTCTGTTTCCTCATTCTTGCTGAGATGGATAATTCCTCCTAAGTGGTTGTCTTCAGGTTCAGTGAGATAGTAACTAACCAGTGTTTGTCTCCCTGTACACTTCCCTCCCCAGAAGTGGGCAGAGAAGGGCAGGGTGGACGGGGCTGACCTGGGCCTGCCCACAGGCCCCTCACTCCTCTGGATGGGGCAGTGGTAGAAGAGGGGGTCCCTGTTGGGAAGGGAGCATGTCCAGACCTCATAATAGCCCCACACCAGGCATTTGCAGGGTGAGCATCTGGCTCTCGAGGCTGCTGATTCCCAGGGTTACAAGGCAATGAACAGGCAAGGGGCGGGGGTGGGGAATGGCCCCTGGCTCTCACCAGTCAGGTGGGGGGACTCTGCAGTCAGTCGGTTTTTAGCAAGGTTGGGTGGCTTTACAGGGGTCTGCCACCGGGTGGTGAGTAGGGGACTGGTGTGTGTGTTTGTGGAGGGCTGGTCTGGTGATAGCCTGAGGTGAGCTCTCCCTTTAGCCGTTTCTTTGGTCTGCTTAAATGCCCTGCTTTGGGTAAGTGCTCTGTTTTGAAATCCTACTCACCTGTGGAATCTGGGGAGCCCTACAGGGTGGGTTATCGCCTCTTCTCTTCACTTTGCCCTTCCACTGAGTTCAGCCGGCAGAGTCTGCAGGAGCCCTGACTCACCACCCTGATTCCTGGCACCCCCAGCCCTGCTGGCCCAGCCTCAGTCTCCTCCCTCCTCAGAGCCGTGCCAGTGACCTGGGGAACACAGCTTTGCCTACACGCAGCCTGGTGCTTGCTCACACCTAAGCCACGCCTCAACTTCTCTGTGTATTTAAGGCCCTCTCTCATGTTTTATTTTATCTGATTTGGCTTTTTGTGGCTTTCCTTCCTTTTGTACTAATGCTTCTCTCTGATCTTATTTGCATTCAAATTACCTCGCCAGGTGGTTCACCAATCAGAGGTAAGAATGCTGTCCGTGCATCTCGCCACACCACACCTCGCCACCCGCCGTCACCACCACTCCATCCCGTCCAGTCCAGTCCGTCACCTCCCCCATCCCCATCCCGACCTCTCCAGCCTCCTCATCTCCAGCTCCAGCCCCTTCAGCACCACCGGCCACCACACACATCCACTCTCAGCCATCCCCTCCTGTGACTCATCCATTGCAAGTCTGGATTGTGGAGATACTTGGCTCATCCCTGTCTTGGGGCTGGAAGCCCAACTGCCCAGGCCTTCTAGGCCAGCCCCACAGAAGGGGCTCTGTTGGCTCCTGCAGGGAAGCCAGGCCCCGGTCCTCAAGGCTGGCCAGAGACAGAAAGTCTTCCCATGAGGTGGGGGAGCATGACCAAGCCTTGCCTTCCCTGTTGAGAACCTTCTTTGTCTTGGGGCCCTCGATTATTACTAACTTCCCTGTTAACATCCCAGCCCTGTAGTAGAATGAGGATCCCCCTGTAAATCCCCCAGCTCAGCAAACGCTAGGAGGGACGCGCAGTTAAGACTTTAATGTAGAGGCTGGGATGACAACAGAAATAAATAGGATCCTAGGTAGCCTGATGGATCCTCTGACCTATCGGCCCCAGCTGCTTTCATGCAGCAGGACCCTACATTCTGCGGTTCCAAGCCCGGACTGTACTCAAAGGTCCGGTTCGAGTTTGACTCACCTCAACTCCTTTAAAAACTCAGTTTCTCTCTCAGAAATCTGTTTCCTCTTTAAGTCGGGGCCAGGGCCCCAACTCCCTCATGGGGTCGTGAGGATTAGAGGAGAGAAAGAGAATTTGGGCAGTGTCTGGCCCAGAGCAGGCACCCTGTAAAATGGTTGCTTCCATGATGCTTTTCAGTATTCTTGGGCGCATCTAGACCCTCAGAGTTCAGGGCCAGGCTGCTCTTGGAACAGAAGACGTGGCTGGGTGGAGCAGCTGCTCCCCTGTGGTGCATCTGGTCCATCACCTGCTGAGGACAGGACTCAGCCTCCGGATCCCCCCGCCCATCCTCTCAGCCTATGCTGACTCTTCAGTGCCCCCGCTACTGGGTCTTGGTCTTGGTTCCAGATTTGGGGGTTTCTGTGTGCAGTAGGCTCAGGGTCTGTGTTGGGTCCCTTGACCAGTCCTGGCTCTCTGTGCAGGGGAGCCTCTTCCCCGAGCAGGGATCCCACCCAGGTACCACTCCCTGCTCCTGCCTGTGGCACCAGCTGCCAGGACTCCCGCTACCCCCAGCTAAGCTGACCTTGATATAGCCCCCCTCCCTCTGGCCAGGGCCCTGAGCCCCACCTGCTTGAATGAACATTTTCTGTGACAACGTCCATCCATCGCATAAACGTGACCTGTTGAGTGCCCGTCGGGGCTGTTCTCGCAGGAGATGGATATTTGGCACAGGCCTTGGGCCCTCACACTCCCTGATGCTGGTGGGGAGGGCTGCCCAGGACCACAGAGCAGGCCAGCCCTTTTTCCCTTGGTATCAGGGCCCAGCCTGGGCACCCCTCTCCCCACCTCCAGCTCCCAGCCCCTTGGCTGTTCACGCTCCTCCTGCTGCCCTAGGTCTGGGTGGTGGAAGAGGGGTGTCGGGCAGTGAAGGGGCTGTAGCTCAGACGCAGTGGCCCTCCCCTGGGGCCTGAGCCATGAGAGCGTGGCCTGGAACTCTTCTAGTGGCTCCGGTCAGGTCAGGTCAGGTGGGGTCAGGCAGTTCTGTGTGTGTCCTGTGTGGGCGTGACTGTCAGCTGGCCTGGGCTCTGGGAGGGGTAGGTCTGTGCAGGCAGTGGTTTTTGTCAGGCTGTGTCCTGTGGGGTTGTTAACTGTCCATTGGACCGTCCTGTGTGGATGTGATTGTCTGTCGGCTTGTTCCAGGGAGCGGGCGTTGCTGGTGCCTCGGGATGTTCCCTGTCACAGACGGCTTGCCCGGTGTGCTCTCACCAGCAGAGTTCTCAGGCGTTTCTGCCAGGGCTGGAGGTGGCCAAGTCGGCCGGTTTCACCCCCATCTCCCACCCCGCCTTCACCTCGGCCTCCCTGACCTGGACCTGCCAGGACTGGCCGCAGCCCTTTCCTCCACCCTCTGTGAGCGTCCTTTTCAGCGGCACCCCCGGTCCCGGCTCCTGTCTGTCCGTCTGTGGCCAGAGCAGCCCTTCAGGGCGCTGGCCTGAGTGGGAGCTGCATCCTCCATTAGCCTCCTGAATTATGCAGGAGCCGTGGTGGGTCGAAGCACTTTAGCAGGACCAGGCTGAGGAGAGGAGCCGGAATGGGTGGGGCTGGTAGGGGGGTGGGGGGGAGGTTGGGTGCTGGGAGCAGAGGCTGCTGGGCACCGGGCCCCCAGGGCCACCTCTTCCTTCCTGTGGGTTCTGGTGGGCGGCAGAGTCTCAGGTCTTGCCGAGGAGGGCATTGCACGCTCAGAGGTCCCAGGCCAGCCGGTCTACAGGCTGTCCCACCCACGCCCGGCTCCGCAATGCTCTGATGGGGGTGCTCATTGGCAAACAGGCTCCAGTACCAGCCAGAGTGTGGCAGGCACTCAGTGGAGTTGGGGGATGGGGTGGAGCCCCTGGCCGAGCCAGCAGGCCCGACTGGACCGCGCGGGGGGCGGGATTGTGCTCCAGAGCACGACCCTCCGTTCCCGGCCAGGAGGCCTCCGGGCTTGTCAGGAAGAGCTTCCCGGAAGCAGCACCAGTGCCGGGGTGTGGCCCTGATGTCTGCAACATCTGGTCAACACAAGCCGCAGATGCTGTCGAGACCCCTCCTCGGGTCGCAGGCCTGACCGTTGTCTTTGTGTCCCCACAGGTGCCTTGCAGATTGAGAGCAGCGAGGAGTCGGACCAAGGCAAGTACGAGTGTGTGGCGACCAACTCCGCAGGCACACGCTACTCGGCCCCCGCCAACCTGTATGTGCGAGGTAAGGACTCAGGCGGTGCCCAGCCCTGACTACGGAGCTGAGCTGCCCTTGCCGGACTTGCTGCCCCGAGCCTTGGTGTGGACTTACCGGGCTGCCGTGGGCCCAGTCTCTCCTCCTTTCCGCCTCTTTCTGCAGCGGCCGTAGCAGCAGCAGCTCCCACTGGGCAAGCTCCTAACATCCGCCCCGACTTTGCCTTCCTCCCGCAGGCCCTTTGGGAAACAGACACTCTTGGGAGCATTTGTATCTCTTGTAGGTCCTGCCTCATGGGCCCAGAGCCCCATGGGAGTCTAGAGCCTTCCGAGCAGACGTGCGTGCATGTGTGTGTGTGTGAGAGAGAGCAGGCACACATGTCTGTGTGTGAACGTGTACACACCTGCCTGGTCTTCCTTGAGTGTGTCCTGCCCACCCCAGCAGTGTGGGCTCCGGGCCAGGTGTACCTGCCTTCTGACCAGGTTTGCCTGGGGCCTTCCTGGAGGAGGAGCCAGCTGTGCTTTGTCATCAGCCAGGACCCTGTGTAGGGGGTCAGGCCGAGGCAGCTTTGAGCCCCTACAGGTGAGCACCTAGTGTGTTTTAGGTGTTCCTTGCCGGGACTGCGTGGATCCCACACTCTCACAAGTCCGGGTACCCAGCAGAGAGGGTCTGGGGACTGTTTTGGCCCATCCAGTCTGTTACGCTTACAGCCCCAGGGGAACCAAAGCTGGCCACCTACCCCTTCCTGAGAACACGGGGTTTTGTGTGCACGGTGTCCAGGAGGGGCCCTAGGCGCCCCTCCTACCCCTGTCTTCCCCCCCACTTAATCCTCCCGCACAGATGGGCGTCATTAAAAGTGAAACCGTCTCCACTCCAGGGATTTGTAAAGGAAAGTGGATGCAGTTTCCTTGCAGTGATGATTTCATCATGCTAAGTGCTTAGTGCAGCTTCGCAAAGGGTGTCGTCTGCCTGTCCGCCCAGGGCCAAGCATGGGGCAGGGCAATGGCAGTGGCCTGTCCCACTCTTCAGGGCCACATGGTCAGACAGGGCAGAGAGAATTAGGCCATCAACCACGTGCTTATTGAGGGGCTGTGATGTGTCAGGGCACAAGATCCCGAGAGGCCACAGGTGATGGGCAGATTGTGCTTCAGAGACTGCCTGATGCCTCATCGGAATTAGGGGCATGGGACGGGAGGTCCCCACTGGTCCCCTTCTCAGCTGTTCTGCTCTTCGAGGCTCCCCTGAGCTGACCCAGGGCCTGTCTTAAGGAGCAGCATCAGGGCATGGAGGCCAGGAGCGTGCAAGCCACCCAAATGGCCAAGATGAGTGTTGTAAATTGCACAGCCTTCCCTCACACTGCTTCAGACAGAGCTTCTGACCAGCGCACAGGGGCCTGACGCGTCCCCTCTGAGAGGAGCAGCTGGAACAACCCTCCTCAAAGACCTGCCTCCTCCCACCCGGACCACTCCGACTGCTGTGTGGGCCTGACCAAGCACTTCTTCCGAAAGACCATAGGCTCGAGAATGTGGAGGTTCCGGGCCTCAGCAACAAAGTCCTTCACTGCGTGTGGCTGCACCAGGGAGAGGAGAGGCGCGGCAGAGCCGCTGTGCATCCCAAGCAAGCTGCACGGGTGCGGTCATATGGGCACGTTTCCTGGGGCAGAGCTGCAGAGGCCGTACTGAGACAGGAGAAGGCCCAGACCCAAGGTGGATGGACTGGGCGGCGTCGTCTTGGCTGGGCAGAGTTCTCCAAAGTCACCATCACACCAGCCTTAGCCCTGAGGCAGGACAGTGGGTCTCTTTGGATGAGCTGAGCTCGGCTGCTTCTGTAGCTGGTGGCTCAGGCACTGACCAGGAGGCTCTTACCTGCAGCCCCTCTTACCCTTCTCTGTGGGGACCCCACTGTCTACACGTGGTGAGCTCAGGCAGGACTCTGGCCCATCCCCCCTTCCACCAGGTCTTCCTGAACTGCCTTCCTGGGCCCATTTCCACAGGCCTTTTGGGCAGGGAATGTAGGGGTTCCTTTAGTTCTAGCCCCACTTGCTAGGGATTCTAAAACAGGGTGTCCCAACCCCAGTTGGCTTGTCTCTCCCTCTCTGTGACACATGCACACACACATTCCTGTGGGCCCTGGTGTCTAAGGGCCAGTTCTAAGTCTGTCCCTAGGACCTGCCTCATAACCAGGCCCCACCTGAATCTGTGCCTGCCCTGCTTTGCAGAGAGCAGTTTGCCCTGTAGCCCCAGGACAGGCCTTACTCTGGACTTCTAGACACCTAGAAAGCCCTGCTCCTAGGACCCTGGCCTCTGGGGTCCACCCCCTCCTCATCACAGTCCTAGTAAAGCCCCTGCTTTCTGCCCCCAGCAGTGCTGAGGGCCCATCGACCCCAGCTCCTCTGGCACAGCCTCTGCGGTGCTGGCCACGAATTCTGTATCCTGGACCCTGCTTGTGGGTGGTCCACGCATGGAGAAACCCCCAGTGCTGGCCTGCCCACTGGCCTGTGCCCCCCTGCCTCCCAGCCAAGCGGCAGCCACTGGGAGGCCCCCACTGGGCTCCAGCCATCAGGAGCCTCAGCATCCGGGTCAGTGTGGACTCCAGCTCCATTGACATTTGGGGCCCAGTAACCCTTAGCTGTGTGGGGCTGTCCTGGGCGTTGTGGGATGTTTACTGACCCGCTAGGTGCCCGTAGCACCCCCTTGTCACAACTCACAGTGTCTCCAGAGTTTGCCCAGTGTCACTTGGGGGGATCCTCCTCCCCCCCCCGTTAGGAAACACTGCTCTGGATAGACAGCCTCGCGCTGGCTGTCATCTCCATCCGTCTCTGACTGTCTTCGGCCGTGCCCACAGCGCCTGAGGCTGTGTCTCCTCCTCGGATTTGGCTTCAGTGTCCACCTCACGTCCCTCTGTCCCCCAGACTCGGGGCTCCCATTGTCTCTCTGAGACCTGCAGTTGCTGCATTTCATGGGACCGTGCATGTAACGCTCCTGGCCCAGTGCTGGGCACACAGTCCGGAGCTGCTTCCGCTGTGGGGATAGCCGTGTTGGGCCTGCATCACCCAGTTTCGTCTGACTTTGCTCACAGTTGCCCGCAGCTCCACCCACAGTCTAGCATGCCCAGGCGTGCTGGGTGGACCAACCTCTCTCCATCCGACTCCCTCCCCCAGTGACTCACTCTCTCCTTCCATCCACAGCGTCTCTCTCCTCCAGCTCTTAGGACACACAGCTGCCAGGCACCAGGGAGGAGCCACGCCTCCCACAGAACCTGGCCTACCTGCCCCCACCCTTCCCCCTTCTCTGCAGGGACCTGGCCGCTGGGCCACAGCTGTCTCTAAACAGGGCGATGGCTCCACGGCCTTTCTCCCTACAGGCTTCCAGACCAGCTGCTCACACTCTGGTGCCACACAGCGTGGGGCTGCCTCAAGGTGGCGGGGTTCTAGTGGCCCATGTGCCTTGGTGGGTTTGTGGGCTGGGTGGGCCCTGACCCCAGAACCCAGCTCACTGGGTCTGTCCGAGCCTTGAGGTGCGCGTGAGGCATGGGGGCCTGCCTGTGCCCCACTCCCGCCCCTCCCTGTCCCACCCTTGGCACCTGGTGCCTGCCAGCGGGACGCAGCCCTGTCCGCCGTGTCCTCCATGAGTCCTGAGTCTTTTGTGAGCGGCGTGGTCCGCGCGCACCTGCGGGCACATGCGTGTGCGTGGGGCACGAGAGTCTTGTCTCGTTTCCGTGCTGTGTGGGCAGATGAAGGTTGGCCTGTTTTTACTCTCTCTGTGTTTCTCCTTGTCTTTTTTTTATTTCCTCCTCATCCTCATCGCACTCTGCCATCAACCCAAACTCTCATCTCTCAGATCAGCGAGAAGGTTGGTCCTTTTCACTTCTTATCCATCTACAGTTCGCCCATCGACGCGATGCTTCTGTCCGTAGGGAACAGCGGGCTTGTTCAGCTCCTCAGGCCCCAGTCAGGCCTGCCCGCCCCTTGGGCTCTGCGCTCCACTGTTTGGGCGGCAGGCGGGCAGGACCAGTGGTGGGTGGGCAGGCCCCCCTGCCCCGCATGTTTCTGCTGCTTGGGTCCCTGACACCCCACGTGTCTGCATGTCCCCTTAGCTGGGCTCCCCTGCTGGGGAGGTCAAGTGGGCATGGTGCATGGCACGAGACTGGGCCCTGCCTTTGTGCCCAGGCCAGGCCAGCTCTCTGCTCCAGGTGGAGCTCAGGAGTGGTTGTGCAGTAAGAGCTGTAGGGCTTTATGCACACCTGTGGGGCCTTCCACAGTCCCCCTTACCTAAAACCCACGTTTGTCCAAGCTCAGTCGGAACCACTGGAAAGATGAAGGGGAAAGGCTAATGGAGAATGAGCTCACCCCTCAAGATCCTGCAGCACAGGGCGAAAGTCCTACAGAGTCTGCGCTGTCCTTGAGCCCCTCTCCCAGGCCAGATGGGCAACAGCCCTGCTCTGCCTACTGAGTTTAGGGTCCGGGGTGTTGGGTGGGTGGCGCCATCTTGGCTCACTGAGGAAGTCTCCCAGTGACTTGTCTTTTCCGTCTCCGACCAGATCCAGATGAGGGTCTTCCCACCTGCCCCAGGCCCTTCTCTCTGCCCGAGCCCCCCAGACAGCTGGCACTTCCTCAGTCCCATGCTGGGTGCTGGGCATTCAGAGCAAGAGCTCACACCTGACTGAACGGTCAACTGCCATTTAGGGAGGCCCACGTGGGAGCCTACAAGAGGCCCTGGCCCAGCCGCAGTTTGGGGAGCGCTTCTTAGAGACTCCACCAGCCCATTCCAGAGCAGTCTCACACCCCCAGGGCCAGGCCCCTACCTCCAGTCCTGGGACCAGCAGTAGGGGCTAGCGGTCCTTCCTGTGTCACATGGTCTGAGTGCTCAGAGGAGGTTCTCCTGTCTACTGGGCTTTGGGCTAAGCCCCAGGGAGCAGACCCGGGCCACCTGGTCCCCTGTTGCATTCTCTCTGCGGCTTGAGTTTCCTCCACGAGGGAGAGGGAGCCAGTCGGGAGGAGGGCTGTGGCCTCGGCTCAGATATCAGCCCTGAGCATCCATCCATATGCACTCCTGAGCTCTGGGGCATTTCAGTTACACCATTTCGCTGACCGGGCAGATCTGCCGGGGCGGTTCAGAAAACAGTCATCAGCAGAGAGGGCCCAGCCTGCAGCCGCCTCCCCCTGCACCCCTTCCCCCACCCTCCTAGTCCCTTGTCCCTTCTTCTCCCCGTCTGTGGTCCCACCAAAAATAAGCATGTACACAAATATTTAATGGGAAGGCATAAATGAGTTTCTAAATATTCCGGGGGGATTTGCCCGGGTGGTAATTTGTTTGGCGCTGATAATTCCATCTTACATTTTTCCAGCTTTACTTAAAACTGTGTGCCGAGTGCGCCGGCATTTAATTACTGCTCTGCGGCAGCCACAAGGTTATTTATTAAAGAGTTATTTTATCTTGATACAGTGGATCCTGCCCCTTATCCCCTCCTGAATGCTGTGTTATTTTCATCAGAGAAATTTCCGCAAGTGAATGCAGATTGCGGGGCTGCCTGCCCCCACGGTTAGGCTGTCACCCCACTGAATGCTGATGCCTCCAGGTGCCTCTCCGCCCTGTCATAGCGGGTTGTCAGCTCCAATTATTAGACTTAAAAGTTACAGCTGGAATATAATCCAGCAATGGCAAGGCCCTGTTTTGGAAATTGTCTATAAAATGTCAGCTCTGAGGATGCATGGGGAACGGTAATAGACCGGCATTGTTGGAGCTCAAGATTAGACACTAAGTGCATTTTTCCCCGGCTCTGGTTTTTCCTTCCCTGCTGTTGCTTCTGTCAATAGACCGAGTCCCGGGCGAGTCCTGCCCCTTTGGGAGGCCTTGTGTCTGTGACAGCGGGAGGAGTGGCGGTGGGACTGTTGCGGGGAGACGCCAGCCACCCCTGGCTCTTGGGATGGGGGTGCCCATCCAGGCAGGTCCCAGGTGCGGGCCCCCGTGGGCACTCGGGGTCCCAGGAGGTAGTCTCTCACCTCTGTTGCCCCCACCCTCCCTCTGTGGACCTACCCTGACCTCCCTCACACTGTGGGGAAGATGAGTCTGAGCTGTGGGAAACCGCGTCCAGGCTTCTCGTGTGTGGCTGTGTATCCCTGTGAAAGCATGAAGGGTGGTGCCCTGCCAGGGTGTGCCTTCCAGGAGTCCCTGGGCTTGAGGCCCTTGCGTGGTGCTAGGGATGACCCCAAGGGTCACATCTGACCTCTCACTCACCTTAGCCCCTGGGGTTCTCCCTTCCACCTGCATCTAGGAGGGGGTAAATTAAAAATAAAAACAAAACTCTTCCCAATGTTAGTTCCCAAAGGGCCTCCGCTTCCTGGCAGTGGCACAGAAAACCCTGTCCTCCGGGACTATTTGAGGTAAAGCCCAGTCAGTTTCCTGCACTGCTTAGCTTGGGACCCAAGGTTTATCGGCCAGGGACCTGCTTCCTTCTCCTGGGGCTCTTTGTTCTTATGTCCAGGGACCTGATCAGGTCCCAAGATTCTGCCACTGACCACAGTCAAGCTTGCAGCTGTGACCTGACACAGGCTCAAGGCCCATCCTCATGTCAGCTGGAAAGTGTCTTTTCCTGGCAGCCTCGGCTGACCCAGAAGCTTCTTTGTGGAGCCTCCTAGGTCTCTCTTTTCAGCCCTGTGAACCGGTCCTCAAAGAGGCATGAGCTTTTTCATCCCACAGACCTACTCTAGTACATGTGTAAACTCGGGCACGTCCCCGAAGTGTCAGTCTTCAGTCAGTTCCCCAGTCTGTAACTGGGAGGTGTGGAAACCTGCAGCACATAGGAGGTGCTCAAGAGTGGTTACCTTCCCCCAAACCCATTTGGATGCCTATGAACAAGGAGGAGATAGGGCAGCCACTGGCTGAGAGGAGAGTCTTCACTTAGTCAGTTAAGAAGACTGCTGTGCCTTTCTGCTCGAGCCAGGGCTGTGCCTTCACCAGCAGGCCTGCCTCTCCTCCGTGGCCTGCCCCCCAGGCTCAGCGCCAGAGCCCAGGGAGTGCCTGCACCATGTACGTGCCTCCCAGCCTCACCCTTGTGCTATTTGCGGGGAGTGCTCAAAGGAGGCTCTTTGTCGAGGCTTCTTCCTACCAACCACGTCCCCGGGATCCACCTGTTCCCTGCCGCACAGCACTGCTCTACCTGTAATGTGCTGTTGTCATTCAGTGTAGACTCCCAGCTTTAGGACAGGTGACAGAAGCCCACTACTATCAACTTAATCGCAACAAGGAAACTTTTGTCTTACAAAACTAAAAACGTAGAAGCAGATTTAGTGTCAGGCAGGCCTAGATCCAGATATTTGAACGGTTTGGTTGGGCCTTCTTCTAATAGTTTTCACAGCAGTCCGAAGGCTCTATCTTGTTAGCCAGATCTGGGTCATGTACCCCAAGAACCAAGAGTGGGGGCTGAGATGGTTCTCCTAAGAAGATGAGGATGCCGATTCTAAGGGGAGGCGGAACACTGGACACCCACGAGACACGCTGAGAGCCCAGTGAGCCTGGGGCACAGAGGGAAGTAGACCCAGCCCCTGGTGGTGGTCATGCCCGGCCCGCTGGGACTCTGGCAGTGCTTTGGTTCTGTCTGGAGACCTTGGAGTCGAGGCAGGGGCTGAGTAAGGTGTAGTCTGGGCTGAGGAGTCCTTTAAAACTCCATGTGGGAGATTTTAACATGGGAGTGATATGAGCAGATTTGGATTTGTGCCAGCTGTTTGTGGAGGGCCAGTTACAGGGTCGGGGGCCCAGAGGGCGACAGCAAGGCAGGAGGAGCAGAGGAGAACCTGGTACAGCAATCCAGGGAAGGATGGTGGCTTGGACTTTGGAGGTGGCAGTCACCTGTGGACTTGGAGAGAAATTAGTGTTTGAAAGATATTTTAGGTGGTGCATTAGCAGGACCTGGTGATTTGCTGGATGTCTGGTCTGTGGGCTGCCACTTTGACCCCTGTGTAACGAGGTCATAGGTTGGACCAGGTGGTGTCTGCAGTTACTTCGAGCTCTGATTCTGTGCTTTTGGGCCGTGTGAGCAGCAGTCTGGCACTTGTGGTGGAGGTGCTCTCGATGTAGCACCATGGGTCCTTCGCATGCCTGGGCTCCCCAGCAAGGGCCCTCAGAGACCCACACTCTGAGTGGTCCCCTCTGGTCTCTTAGGCTCGCTGCCTGCCTTCTCCAGCCCTGTGTGTAGGGGTGCCCAGGAAGGACACACCCCGGCCTCTGCCCACCAGCTGCATGCCCCGTCTGCATGCCAAGCATGCCTGCCCACGGCTAGGTCTTGCCTGCCTTCCCTCCCTCTGCATGTTCCAAAAGTCTGTGCCGAGCTTGTGACTTTGGCGGGGGGATGGGGGGGTCCAGGCTGCACCTTGGACTGAGAGGCTCAGAACACCTTCTGACCGGGGAGCCCAAGGCCGGAGGTCGTGGCCAGGCACAGCCACCCGCCCCCTTGAGATCCTCGTTCATTGGTGCTGAAGGCCGTCTGCTTGACACCCTCATCATGTTACTGCCATCGTCATGCCCATCCTGCCCGCGGACCACGTCCCTGGCCCGCCCCGAACCCAAGCCCCTGCCCAGTCCCTCCTGGAGGCTGCCCCTACTCCTGGGTTCTCAGGCTGTGCCTTGAGCATGGCTGAGGTCCTGGCAGGTGGTCATGCCACTGCCCTCATCTCTTCCCCTGGGACCATGGTCTGGAGGTGGAGGCAGTGGCTCGAGAGAAGGTGGCCGTGTCACTTCCGGGCTGACCCTCTGCCCTGCCCCAGTCATGCTCTGAGGACCCTCCACCCTGGGATGCCTGGATCTCTTTCACTAGTGCCCCAGCTAGCCCCTCTGGAGGCCCCTGGGGGGTCAGGAGCAGGTAGGGGCGGGCACTGGAAGGCGACCTGGGATGTGGCCCTGACAAGGCCTTGCAGTGAGTCCCTGTGTGACCCTGGGCCTCAGTTTCCTAGGCTGTAAAATGGGAGCTTGGTTGTGGAATCTCTCGTGTTCCAGACAGTCCCTGAGAGCGGGGTGGGAGGTGGTCAGCCGGGACCCAGGGACTCCACCCCTCCTGTTTCTGAGGTGGGCTTCGCTCTGATGAGAGGGGCTTCCTGGATGAGGGGCCCCTGCCCTTGCATCCCCCCACATGTCCTGCCCAGGCTGTGAGTGCCTCTCTCCCTCCTCCCGCAGTGCGCCGCGTGGCTCCTCGTTTCTCCATCCCTCCCAGCAGCCAGGAGGTGATGCCGGGCGGCAGCGTGAACCTGACGTGCGTCGCCGTGGGTGCACCCATGCCCTATGTGAAGTGGATGATGGGGGCCGAGGAGCTCACCAAGGAGGATGAGATGCCGGTCGGCCGCAACGTGCTGGAGCTCAGCAACGTGGTGCGCTCCGCCAACTACACCTGCGTGGCCATCTCCTCGTTGGGCATGATTGAGGCCACGGCCCAGGTCACCGTGAAAGGTGAGCGCCACTGGTGTGCCTGCCATGGCCCGTGGCCTTCCCTGTAGCAGGGGACGTGGCAGGCGAGTGCGGCTGCCGGGATACAGGCAGGGCTGAGGGTCGTTGCTCTCCTGGTGCCCGGCCTCGGGGTCCTCCTGGCCCTAAGTTGGTGGAGGGAGGGCTTTCTGTCAGAAATTGTCTTAATCATTATAGCTAACAGGTGTTGGGTCCCTGGGGGCAGATGCTGTGCTGGTTAGTAAGCAAAGATTATTTTGTTCAGGTGGTGTCATGCTTGGAGATAGGTGCTCTCATTGTCCGGATTTTATTTTTTAAGTTAGGAAACTGAGGTGCAGGGTCATACAGAGGTAAATGATGGAGCAGGGACCTGAACCCTGGGCATCTTGATCCCACCGCACACCATTCTAACCGCTACATAGCACCAGTCCCTCGGCTTTACCAGCCTCCTGGCAAGAAGGATGGGAAACAGTAGCCAAGGAGGGTGGGTTCTCCCCACCCGGAGCCCTGGGACAGGCGCATGTAGAGCAGACTCCTTGGGGTGTCCTGCTTCCACTCTCCCTTCCAACACCCCCCCCCCATTCTGCAGCTGGAATCATCTTTTTCAAAAGGTAAAGCAGGATCATGTTACCCCCTTTAAAGAAAGGGAGAAACACCTTCCAGTGGCTTCCGGCTGCTTTTAGGATGAAGACCAGGATCCTCACTGCCATGAACCGAGCAGGCTGACAGTCCTCGGTTTTGCCGTGCCCTCACCCCTCCCTTGCCATCGCTGGCTCCATCTCGCTCTCCAGGTCTCAGTTCTGTGAAGCTTTGCCCGATCACCCCATCCAAGAACACCCCTGGATTTTTCTCCATCTCAGCACCCTGCTTTCTGCTGTCCTTACCCATACCAGAACCATGATTATCAACTCACTGATCATTTCTCTCTTACGCTGGAGTGTAAACCCCACGAGAGCAGGGGTGTGACTGTGTGACAGTGTGTCCTCAGCCCTAGCACAGTGCCTGGCACAGAGGCGGCACTCAGTATTATTTGTTGAGTGATTGGCTGTGGACCTGGGACCTCACCTTCAGTTTGAGCCAAGCCACGTGGTCTGTGAGGCCAGCAGCCCGTCATGCTTTCTCAAATCCAGGGCCATTCCCTAAGGAAGTATCTTCCCTGTCCCATCCCCTGTTACACATTCTTGCCAATGGAGGAGCCCAGACATGCTGCAGAGGCAGAGATCTCTGCTCCCCAGCCTGTGTGCCTCCCATCTGCATGGGGCCCGGGCAGGCCCCCTCTGGGTCTGTTTGTTAGGTGAGTCACCAGGGCTGACGTGAGGATCCAAGGAGTCCTAGAAGTGACTTGGGTAGACAGTGAATGACCCAAGGCCACCAGCCCCCACTAAGTGAACTCAGAGGTCACCAAGGGCTTTCCAGGCCATTCTTCAGGGTGGGCTGTGGGGCTCAACCACACTCCGGTTGGATGAATCCCAAGGGCAGGGTTGGCTCCTGGGGTCATGACCTCAGGCAGCCCTGAGCTTTGCACTTTGTCCCCAGCGCTGCCGAAGCCTCCGATTGACCTTGTGGTGACGGAGACAACTGCCACCAGTGTCACCCTGACCTGGGACTCTGGGAACTCAGAGCCCGTGTCCTACTACGGCATCCAGTACCGTCCAGCGGGTGCGGAGGGCCCCTTTCAGGAGGTGGACGGCGTGGCTACCACCCGCTACAGCATCGGTGGCCTCAGCCCGTTCTCGGAGTACGCCTTCCGCGTGCTGGCGGTGAACAGCATCGGGCGCGGGCCCCCCAGCGAGGCGGTGCGGGCACGCACGGGGGAGCAGGCCCCCTCCAGCCCCCCGCGCCGCGTGCAGGCACGAATGCTGAGCGCCAGCACCATGCTGGTGCAGTGGGAGCCGCCTGAGGAGCCCAACGGCCTGGTGCGGGGCTACCGTGTCTACTACACCCCCGACTCCCGCCGCCCCCTGAGCGCCTGGCACAAACACAACACGGATGCCGGGCTCCTCACCACCGTGGGCAGCCTGCTGCCCGGCATCACCTACAGCCTGCGCGTGCTGGCCTTCACCGCCGTGGGTGACGGCCCCCCCAGCCCCACCATCCAGGTCAAGACACAGCAGGGAGGTAGGCGCTGGCCGGCCGGGCAGACCTGGGGTGGGCAGGGCTGGGCGGCACCTCCTCCCTCAGCCATGAGCTTGGGGCCCGTGTCCGCCCACACGGCCACTGGGGGAGGCGGGGCGGGCGTGGGGGTGAGACCCTGACTTCCCCTGCCTCCTCCCCCTGGGTGCCCCTGCCCTCGGGGTGACTGGCGAGGCTGATGGCGCCGGGCACGGGGTGTTGCAGTGCCCGCCCAGCCCGCGGACTTCCAGGCCGATGCGGACTCCGACACCAGGATCCAGCTCTCGTGGCTGCTGCCTCCGCAGGAGCGGATCATCAAGTATGAGCTGGTGTACTGGGCGGCGGAGGACGCGGGCCAGCAGGTGAGCGCTCAGCAGGGCCAGAGGCGGGAGGGCTCCGCCTAGTCCTTGGCGATCTGTGGTGGGCTCACCCAGGCAGGCTCTTCTGGATTTCTGTGGTTGTGTGGGCACAGCCCCTTGAGGCTCTGGGGCCCCTGTGGCCTGTGTGGTTCTGTAGTCTTTGTCACCCCTGTGCCAGGGACTAAGGCCCTAGGTCTGTCCTGGGTCTCCTAGGCTCTGTGGCTCACGTGGCTCCAGTAGAGCCCTAAAGTTCCCTGGGGCCACGTATCCCTGGTGTTCCCATGGCCATGTGGTCGGTGAGGTGCCTTTGCGTGGTCCAGGTGACCACGTGGCAGGGAACCAGCACTGCAGCCATGGTGGGTCCCCAGGGATCAGCTGCAGCCCATGTTGGGGGTGACCTCTGAGTGACCTTTCAGGTCAGGGCAGTCAGTGAGTGCTCCCTGCTCTTCCAGCACAAGGTGACCTTCGACCCCACCTCCTCCTACACTGTAGAGGACCTGAAGCCCGACACCCTGTACCGCTTCCAGCTGGCTGCCCGCTCCGAGATGGGGGTGGGCGTCTTCACCCCCACCATTGAGGCTCGCACAGCACAATCCAGTGAGTGTCTCCCGGGGCCACTGTCTGCTACGGCTGGGCGGGACACGGACACACACATACCCCTTCCCTTCGACCAGGTGGGTGGTCAGATCTGCTGGGCCCTGGGCTCAGTCTGGACCCCAAGTGAGGGACAGGTAAGTGCCCTCTAGTCTGCATCCAGGCGGCTGCTGCCCTCGCTGCTCCCTGCCCGACTCCTGCCCTCCCTCAGCCCCACCCCCACCCAGGTAAGTTCTATGTCTCTGATTCATCTCCTCCTCCCACTCGCTCGGTGCTGGTCACACTAGCCCCCTGGGCCACCCTCAGTGGAGGGACTGCTGTGCTCACTGTGTCCCAGACTTGCTTTGGTGGGCGTCTTCCTTCCCCATATCCCCACATCTCATCTCCCTGTTACCCATATTCCTACCTCTTGCCCCCTCCATGAGAATCTGTGTGAGCCATGCAATCACACTGAGCCAGCTGCACACAGGACGGATGAGACCGTGTGACCCGCGTTGGGACTGTGTGGCCACCCGTGTGGTGGACTGTCCGTGAGGCCATGTGTGAGCCCACTTTGTGGTGTGGTGTGTTACTGTGTTCCTCCGTGAGTGAGACTCTGATGCCGTGAGCATGTGCACGTTCGAGCAGCTAGCTGTGCAGCACCTGAACGTGTATGTCACTGATCGGGTCTGTGTGGCTGTTCTTAGGACTGGGATCCAGCGAGTGTGTCTCAGGGTGTCTGGGATCTCTGCAGCTGTCCCAGTGACAGACCGTGAGCCCACAGGCTGTCTGGTCACGTGGCCACAGTGGGCCACTGTCTGTGAGGCTGAATGTGATAACGGGACCATGCGTGTGTGGCTGGTTAGGATCATGGCACTGAGACAGTGAGCACATGTGATGACATGTGATGGTCTTCTGAGGCTGTCCATGTCACATGGGACTGTGTGAATGTGCCATGTGTGACCCAACGTTCATAGATTCATTCCATAAGCACCTGCCATGCTCCTGATAGGGGCCCATGCACACTGCAGGGCCAGCAGCACAACCCTGACACAGCCTCTGCCCAAGGGGGTCCTAGTCTAGTGGGGAAGACAGATATTAAACCCACAGTTATCCAAATGAGCTTTTAATTATATTTGTGTAAAGTGCTGCAGAGGAGACAGCGGAGAGATGATGTGACGGGAACCTCATCTGATTTGAGGGGTCGAGGAGGGCTTCCTTGGGTGACACAGAGGCCCCAGGCAAGGGGTCAGCAGGTGCAAAAGACCAAGAAGCAGGAAGGCACTTGGTTGTGGTCAGGGACGAGCAGCTGGCCAGTGTGGCTGGAGCAGCCGCCAGCCCACAGCATTCAGGGCCTCGGGGACAGAGGACAGGCAGGAGGGCTGCCTGCCTACCGCGTGCAAACGCACGGGCCAGCCCGACAGGACACCGGAGACCAGTGAAGAGGCTGTGCATCAGTCTAGGCAAGAGACGGCGGCTCAGGTGAGGTGGTGGGGTGGATTTGAAAGCTGTCTGGGATGCCGCTGGCCAGACTTGGGGATGGGTTAGGTGTAGGAGACTGGGAGAGAGAGGGACACGTTGGCTGAAGCCTTGTACGTGGTGTGGAGACTTGGGAGGAGAGCGGTGCCACTCCCTAGGACAGGAAACGGGACAGAAGCAGGTGCGAGGGGCGCACATGGTTCCAAGGCCCCCAAGCTCAGGATGTTGTGTGCCATCCAGGTGCTGATGCTTGGCAGGCTGCTGGAATCCAGGCCCGGGGCTGGAGGGGGGCTGTGAGAAGGAGGACCAGAGACGAGAGGAAATCCAGGAGAGGGGAGTCTTGGAGGTTGGAAGAAGAGGGTTTCAAGAAGGAGACCAGATGCTGCTGCTGAGTGATCAGGGCCAGAGGGACGCAGGCGTGTCCGCTAGGTCTAGTAATGTGGAGGGGTGGACCTGGCGTGAGGGGCCGAAGCTGATTGGAGTTCCACGAGGCGTGTATGAGAGGTGAGGAAGTAGAGACAGAGAGCTTAGCTGGGGGAAGGGGACACTGTAGCTGGTGCAGTAGCGGGGGGAAGCTCTGGGGCTGAGGATGGGATGTGTCTTTTAAGATGGGGAAATCTTGAGCATATTTAAATGCTGTTGGGAATGTGTCAATGAGGAGAAGTAAAAAATATGGAAAAGAGAAAGACAGTTGGAGGCTCAGGGGGTGGGGAAGAGGGCAGAGCACGGGCAATGGGAGAGATTGGCCTTGGACAGGAGGGCACCCCTCTCCCTTCCCAGGGGAGGGAAGGAGAGACTCGGAGCCGATGCAGGCTGGTGGGTTTGGTAGCAAGAGACGGAGAAGCTGCTGTTGGGAGGCTTCGGTTTTCTCTGCAAAGTAGGAGATGGGGTCATTTGCTGAGAGGAAGGGAGGCGACGGGAGCTGGAGGTTTGAGGAGCGTGGAGGAGGTGGAAGGTGTTTTGTATTAAGTGGCAGAGGGAGCCGGGCAGAGAGCAGAGACCAGCCGGCAGCATGGACGGCCCGGGGGAGGCCATGGGGTGCTCACAGAGTGCCAACCTGCCTTGGTGGCTTTTTCTGCCCACCCCCATGCCACCTTGGAGGAGATGGGGGGTGGGTTCCTTCAGAGCTTGGGACGGGCTGGGCAGGAGCTCAGAGAGGGGAATTTGGGGTGTTGGTAAGAGTGGTGAGGTTCTAAGCTGAGTATCGAGGGCAGTAAGGAGGTAGGTCAATGGGTGAGGTCCCCGGGGGTGAGGAGCAAGTGCAGTGCTGGGGGCCCTGAGCAGCTGAGCTGGGCCAAGAGGTGAGGGCCTGCGAGGGGGTATTGGAGGCCACAGTTTTAGAGAGAGTGGCAGCATCTGGGGCAGGACCACAGCAGTGCAGGGGAGGAGAAAGCTCTGAAGATGAGGGATCTCTGGATGAGCCAGTGGATCGAGGGGCTGCTGGAGTCACCTGAGCAGGAGGTGGTGGCAGAACTCGAGATGAGAAAGCCCAAGTGATGGCAGCAGAGTCCTCAGTGGGAATAGGAGGCGGAAACATCACTGGGAACGAGGAGGGCACAGACCCACCTCCTAACACCCAAGGAGCCTGATGAGTGAGAGCCCCTCCGATGGGCACTTTCCCTTCAAACTGCCTGGGGGCCTCCAGTCTCTGCGGTTTCCTGTAGCTCAGCCGCAGACACCCTGTCGAGGCAGCCTCGCACCAGAAGAGCCATCAGGTCACTTGTCCTGAGAAGAGAGAGAACTGTGAGCACAGCAGCTGGGGAAGGTCTCCGTGTGTGGTTGTGGGTGTGACCAGGAGTGACGGTGGCGTGGCCCTGTGCTTGTGTGTGTCTGATGCCCTGTGCGTTGTGTGTGAGACAGTGTATGTGTGTGAGGCGCTGTGTTAGAGCTCTGTGTGTGTGTGTGTGTGTGTGTGTGTGTGTGTGTGAGAGAGAGAGAGAGAGAGAGAGAGAGAAAGAAGAGCCTTAGTCCAGAGGGAGCCGGGCTGTCTGGCGGCAGTGGCGGTAGCCTGCCTGGAGGGGCCCTGGGATAGCCATGATGCACCTGGGGAGTAGCCTGCCTGGGTGAGTTTCCCGTCCTCTGTGACTGGTCGCCTTGCCTCTGACCCCCACCCTCCATCTGCCTGCTTCCCCCCATTTGTCTTCCCCAGCCCCCTCCGCCCCTCCCCAGAAGGTGACGTGCGTGAGCGTGGGCTCCACCACGGTCCGGGTAAGTTGGGTCCCACCGCCAGCCGACAGCCGCAACGGCGTTATCACCCAGTACTCGGTGGCCTACGAGGCGGTGGACGGCGAGGACCGCGAGCGGCACGTGGTGGACGGCATCGGCCGCGAGCACTCCAGCTGGGACCTGGTGGGCCTGGAGAAGTGGACGGAGTACCGGGTGTGGGTGCGGGCGCACACGGACGTGGGCCCCGGCCCCGAGAGCAGCCCGGTGCTGGTGCGCACCGACGAGGACGGTAGGCAGCGCCCAGGGCAGGCGGGGGCGGGGGCCGCCGTGCCGCCTGGACCCCCGCGCCGGGCTCCCAGGGCCTTGGCCTCCCGCAAGCCCAGAAGGACTTGCTGTCTTCCCAGTGCAGGCTTAATGGCCCCAACTGGGGAGATGTAGCTCGTGGGACAGCCTGTGCCCAAATCCCAGCTTCGGGGCTTCCTCAAGGCAGCTGGAGCCTTAAAAGGCTAAGGCCGAAGAGGCAGCCCACCCAAGATTTGAAAGGAGGAGGACTGGGGAGGCTAGTAGAATCACTCAGGAGAATCACTGAGTCTCTGCCTCACTAGACGTTGGCGTGATGTGGGGCCCAGGAGATAGACCAGGTTGTGCTGACTTGGGGTGGCCGAAGGCCTGGTGCCCCGCCTCCACCTGTTCCTCACCTCTGCCCTCCCCACCAAGTGAGGCAGCCCTGGGCCAGAGGGGTCGCAGGGTCCCGGGCTCTTCCCCATGCCAGGCAGAGGGAGCCCTCCACGTTCCTCTCCAGGGCAGACAGTCTAAGGAAACTGCATCAGGGCCTTTCCTGGGGCAGTGGGGTGCGAAGGCAAGGCCCTGGAGCATGCTGTGCCCGCCTGAGCCCGGATCCATACCACGCACCTAACTTCCTTCTCCACCTGGTCCCCAGTGCCCAGCGGGCCGCCACGGAAGGTGGAGGTGGAGCCGCTGAACTCCACTGCCGTGCGCGTCTCCTGGAAGCTGCCCGTCCCCAGCAAGCAGCACGGTCAGATCCGCGGCTACCAGGTCACCTATGTGCGGCTAGAGAATGGCGAGCCCCGCGGCCCACCCATCATCCAGGACGTCATGCTGGCCGAGGCCCAGGTGTGACACTGGGAGGTGGGCGGGTGGGCGAGACCAGCATATTCCACTTCCTCTTTGGAGCCCAGGTTTGCTCCCCTCCCCTACGTGCTCTCAGAGGGACTGTGACACCGAGACCTCCTGCTGTATCAGGCTAGGAAAGCGCTGAGACCAGGAGGTGAGGGCCAGGTGCCAGGAACACTCCCTCCTCTCGTCTTAGGTCTGCCTGAGCTGTGCCAGTCCAGGCTCGGCCAGCCCCATCTGCCCTGGTGACAGTCCCAGCCTGGCAGTCACCTCTGTGGCTCAGCCACCAGCACTAGCAGTGAGGAGCACTGTCCGCACAGACCCAGGCCTCAGCCCCCTCAGGCCCTCCTTTGTGGTTTTCGGAAAGTGCATTCGCCGTCAGGCTGGGCTGTCGAGATGTGCTTTCCTCCTCGGCAGCCCTCCTCCCCCAGCCGGGTGGTCATCTCACCCCCACATGGCCCTTGGCATTGCAGAGTTCTGTGAATGGCCGGGCTGGGGTGTTGCTCCACGCCTGGCACGCAGGGGGATGGCACAGCCCCTGATGTTTGCTCTCAAGGGCTGGGCCTGCGCCCAGTGTCACACCTCACTCTGTGCCCTTTGTCCTCAGAGGATGATGATTTTGCCCGTGAGCTTGGGGTGAAGTGCCTGGGCTATTCTCAGCACTGGTTGGCTACCCAGATGGAAAACCTGGGGTACTGGGAGGTTAGGCGAGGGGGCCTGAATTTCCCAGTAAGGGGTGGCCGAGCTCAGATAAGAAGTCTGGTCTCAGGATTCCTGGGAAAGGGCTGTAATTGCTACCACGAGTTACCTCCCAAAATATTCTCCTGAAGATTCACAGTGCCTGGTGTGTCTGTGCTCAGGGGCTTTCCATCCAGAATCAGGGCCGTGGCGGGGTAGAGCCCAATTCCCCCGCAGAACCCACACACCCTCCCTGTCCAGCTTTTCACCCCACCTGGGCTGGGATCAGAGGTGCAAGCACGTATCCTGTGTTCTCCGTGCTGCGCTTAGAGGTGGACTTACCCACAGGCAGACGAGGGCCTTTGTCTCTCCAGCTGGGCTCAGCCCACTGCCAAGAGGGCGCCCTCTTCCTCCTCCGGCCTGCCTGGTGCTGAGGGAATGGGGTGGAGAAGGTGGGCTTTTGGACCCTCCTGCATTCCTGGGGCAGGTTGAGGGCTCTTCCTGGAGTCTCAGCGGACACACCCACCCAGAAACATCCCGGGAATGAGCTCCCTCTGGCCCCTCCTGCCCCAGGGGGCCAGCAGCACAGCTGCAGCCAGTGGGGTTCCAAAGAAGCCACTTCACTTCGGGTGCCCCCTTCTGGTCCTAAGTGGTTTGGAGGGAGCTGGGCCATAGGACGAGGGACACTGTCCTCTTGGCCACAGACAACCTGTGACAGGAGGTAAACATGAGCCCGGGCTCTAGGGAAGCCGAGTGAAGGCGGAGGGCCTGCCCTTGCAGCCCCGCCGGGACTGGATTGTTCTGCTCCAAGCTAGGAGAAGAGCAGATGGGGCCCCGTCCCCAGCCTGGCCACAGGGCCCAGCTGTCCCCCGAGCACCTGGTCAAGGACACCACAGCCTGTCCTTCCCCACAGCACCATCTGCTCAGTCCAGGCCCCGTCAGTTCTGAAAGAACCATGCAGTGCGTGCCCTCCACTGCTGTGTGGCCAGACCTGTCTCCTTTCATGTGTGTCTCCATCTCAAGTTTGTCTCTTTCTCCAGGTCTCTGACTCCACCTCCCATCTCCTTTTTTTTTTTTAATACATCTTTATTGGAGTTTAGTTGCTTCACAATACTGTGTTAGTTTCTGTTGTACAACAAAGTGAATCAGCCACATGCATACACATGTCCCCATATCCCCTCCCTCTTGAGCCTCCCTCCCACCCTCCCTATCCCACCCCTCTAGGTCATTGCAAAGCCCTGAGCCGATCTCTCTGTGCTATGCAGCAGCTTCCCACTAGCTATCTGTTTTACATTTGATAGTGTATATATGTCGATGCTACTCTCACTTCGCCCCAGGTCCCCCTTCCCCCCCCACCCCGTGTCCTCAAGTCCATTATTTATGTCTACGTCTTTATTCCTGCCCTGCCACTGGGTTCATCAGTACCATTTTTTTTTTTTTTTTTTTAGATTCCGTATATATGCATTAGCGTACGGTATTTGTTTTCGTCTTTCTGACTTACTTCACTCTGTACGACAGACTTTAGGTCCATCCACCTCACTACAGACAACTCAATTTCGTTTCTTTATATGGCCGAGTAATACTCCATTGTATATATGTGCCACATCTTCTTTATCCATTCATTTTGTCCCTTTCCCATGGTCTGTTTTTCCTTCCTCTCTCTGTTTCTGTCTCTCCCTCTCCCTGAGTGTGTTTTTGTCTCTCATTCTCTTCTCTTTCCTGTCCTCTAATCCCTTCCATCCTCTCTCCCTCTGTTTTGCTTCAGCCTCTGTCTTTTCCTTCTTCTCTCTCACTCTCCTCCTCGTGAGTGAGCACCTCCATTCCCAGGCCTGGCTTGGACATCGCAGGATGCCCCAGGCAAGGAACCTAGAGCAGCGCCGGGCCCAGCCACACCCTAGAAAGTGGCTGCGGCCAGGAGGGACGGTTGATGGCCTCCTCCCGTATCTTGTCCCACACTCCTCACAAGGACTTTACAAGAGAGCTTCCCAGAACAGAGACACTGGGGCCATTGGACAAAGACCTGACCAACACCGCGAGGGTCGCTGGGCTGGAGGACCCCATGGCACGTCTCTCCTGGGGATGGTGTGGACCATCTCCCTGTGCTGTGCTGGACAGCTGCCAGCCGCCAGCCCTCCAGTGCCACAGACCCTCCCTCCCTCTACCTGTCCAGCTAGTAAACCTACAGGCACCACGGCCTAAAGAAGAATGTACCAAGAATGAGCAGCAGTGCCAGCCCAGAAATATGCCTTCCTACCTTGATTTTCAGGCATCCCAGGAAGGAACAGGGGTCCGAGGGCTTCCCCTGTGCCTGTGGGGCAGGGTCCAGGCTCTGAGCTTGGCACTCACGGCCCTTATCATCTTGCTGGCCAGCCTGCCTGGACCCTTCCAGCCACAGTATAGCTCCTGCTGTTCCTAGGGCAACCCTCCTTGCCTAGGGCCACTGGCTAATCTGTCTTCCCAACTGGGATACTTTTGAGAGTGAAAGGGGACATTGTGAATAATCATACCAGGTCGGCAAGCCTAGGCCAGGACTGGCCCTGGCAAACCAGGTGTTCTGCCCTCGGCGTCTTCTCTCCCCTCTGCCTGAGCTGTGGAGCCCACCCCTCAAGTCTGGCAGCCTTTCCCTCGAAGTACCTCCAGGTGGCGCCCTCCGACCCCTCAGTGTCAGGGAGCCCTCTCGATCTGGCCCTCCGCTCTCCAGGTCTCACCTCCTCAGCCCTGGTGCCCACAGTTGGGCTCACACACATTTGGGCTCGTGAGGCAGGGGCTGGGATCTTTGGATGGGGAGTGGTCCTGGGTTACCACCCCCCGGGGCACTTCAGAGGCCCGTGCCCGCCATCTGCCCTCCCTGGCCAGGCCCCCTCAGAGCCAGAGTCCTTCACATCCTGTCTCCCTTTCTCTCCCTCTCCCGCGGTCAGTGGCGGCCAGAGGAGTCCGAGGACTATGTAAGTAAGAGGTGTGCGAGCGCGGGCAAGACCTGGGTCAGGCTGGGCTCATGGGACACTCCCCCTCCCCCGCCTTTCCTCCCAGCCTGAGCCACCAAGATCCACAGGGCACCAGCCACGTCCAGAGAAAACTGGCGCTTAGGCACGAGCCCCGAGCTGAGCAGTGGTTGGCATTTCCTCTAATCCTTACTTCTCACCTGTCGAGCGGCAATTTCAGGCTCGTGTTCAAGATCGACCAGGGCCTGGCCCCTGCTCTAGCCGGATGGAGATGGAGTTAAATCCGATCCTGATCGTTAGGCCTTATTGATCCCTGGAGTGAAAAATCACCTGCTCCAGGCCCAGGCTGGGAAGGGAGTCCGGGGGCCGGGTTCCGGCATCGGTGCCTTCTGGAGCCCCAGCCCTGGGAGACCCTCCAGCCAGGGCAGGAGAGGGCCTGCGAGAGGTTGGTGGCGGCTGCAGTGGCCCCACCTGAGGCTCAGAGCTGGAGGGACACCAGGGTTGGTGGTGACAGCTCTGTTCCCACTGCGCGGCGGTCCCCTCCCTTTTTCCCACTTTTCCCTCTGTGTGGTGTGGCTTGACCTCCCGTGGTGTTTCTCGGCATGTCCAGAAATGATGCCTTGGCTGGAGATGGGCGTGTGGGCAAGGCCTGCCAAGGCAGGGAGACACTGCCCTGGCTGACTTCGCAGGCATCACTGGGGACAGTGTGCTCCCCAGGGTGGGGTTTCTCTGTCCTCCTCGTCTCTCCTCCCTGGCTCAGGAAGCATTGCAGGGCATAAGGTGCTCACAGAGCCAGTGCCTAGAGGGGGGCAGGAGGGGTGCCGACTTGGTCCTGCAGGGTGGCGCGCTGGCCCACCCCTCCACCTCGCTCTGTGGTGTGCGTGCACATGCGTTAGTATCTACAGGTGGCCCTGCGCCTGCTGGTGCAGGAGGAGCCATCGGCTGCATGCATGTGTGTGCCAAGAGCCACGCAAGGCTCTGTGCATGCGAGGCTGTGTGCTCTGTGTGTCACATGCGCCCAGACCTCACGAGGTGTCATTCATAGTACAGTGGAGTGAAGGAACAGTGTGGCACTTTGTTCTTGTCTGAAAGGAAGAATGAGCAGACTGTCTGCCTTAGGCTTGCTGCTCCCGGGATGGGCTGGGTCCTCCTGGGCACACATCCACCTGCCTGTCCTGCCTTCTGTAGAGTCCAGCAGCTCACAGCCCCCTCTCCGGGGACCTCTGGCCCTGTGTGCCCTGGGGGGCCCCGCCGGCTAAAGTCCTGAGGTGGCTGGCCTGCTCTGGTCCCTCCTTGCTCTGCTGTGATGGGAATGGGCCCTTCCTCCTGCCTTAGGAAACCACCATCAGCAGCCTGACCCCGGAGACCACCTACTCCATTACTGTCGCCGCCTACACCACCAAGGGGGACGGTGCCCGCAGCAAGCCCAAAATTGTCACGACCACAGGAGCAGGTGAGTGAGGGGTCGGGGACGGAGCTGAGGGGGGGGGCCGGGGGGGGGCAGGGCCAGAGCCCAGTGCGTGGTTGTTCAGTCCCAGGCCGGCCCACCATGATGGTCAGCACCACGGCCATGAACACCGCGCTGCTCCAGTGGCACCCACCCAAGGAGCTGCCTGGGGAGCTGCTGGGCTACCGGCTGCAGTACCACCGGGCCGACGAGGCACGGCCCAACACCATCGATTTTGGCAAGGACGACCAGCACTTTACGGTCACTGGCCTGCACAGAGGGGCCACCTACATCTTCCGGCTTGCTGCCAAGAACCGGGCCGGCCCGGGCGAGGAGTTCGAGAAGGAGATCACGACCCCCGAGGATGCTCCCAGTGGTTTCCCCCAAAACCTGCGTGTGATAGGGCTGACCACATCTACCACGGAACTGACCTGGGACCCCCCGGTGCTGGCGGAGAGGAACGGGCGCATCACCAACTATACCGTGGTGTACCGTGACATCAACAGCCAGCAGGAGCTGCAGAACATCACTGCCGACACCCACCTGACGCTCTCCGGCCTCAAGCCAGACACCACTTACGACGTCAAGGTCCGTGCACGCACCAGCAAAGGCGCCGGCCCGCTCAGCCCCAGCATCCAGTCCCGGACCATGCCCATGGAGCAAGGTGTGTGCTGCGGGCACGTGGCTGCGCCTGGGGACCTCTGCTCTCCTTGACCCACTGACCTCTGGCAACTGTGATCCACCAACCTCTGGTGTGTGACACTCCAATCTCTCATGTCCATGACCACTAACCTCCAGTGAAGGGGTACCGCATTCTCGGTGTGTGACCCCTGACCTCTGCTGTCCTTGACCTACTGACCTCTGCTGTGTGACTCTCCAATCTCTCGTGACCTTGACCCACTGATCTCTTTTGACTGCATCACCACTCTTGGGTATGCAACACTAATCTCTTGGGGCCACAACCCCCTGACCTCTAGTGAACACAGCCCACTGTGCTCTGGTGTGCGGCCACATGCTTCTCCTGACTGAGTCCCACTGACCTGTGGTCACTCTGACCTGGTGTCTGTAAGCTCCAGCTTCACCCAAGCACTTCTGGAGATCCTGACCACGGGTCCTGTGGCATCTGCCCCACTCGGTACTCACTGCGAGGAAGAGCCGGGGCTGGGAGCTGAACTGTGTGCAATTGAAGCTGGCGGGAGTGAGGGGTGCTTGGTCCTCTGCAGCCTTTCCTCACCCCCTGGGCCCCCGCGCCGCGTCTCTTCCTGGCGGGGAAACCTTCAGGCCCATTCACCCCAGCTACGCAGCCAGAGCTGACTCCCTCCTTATATCCCAACAGTGTTTGCCAAGAACTTCCGTGTGGAGGCTGCAATGAAGACATCTGTGCTGCTCAGCTGGGAGGTCCCTGACTCCTACAAGTCAGCTGTACCCTTCAAGGTGGGTGAAGTCAGCTGCACCTGGCACACACACAGTCCTGCAGTCCCTCATTGCAGTCCCAGCCTGTGCGTGTGTGTTTGTGATGCCAGATCCCGGTTGGGCGTGGGCGCATGCTCTGCCCTGCAGGCCCGTGATGGGAAGCCTCACTCAAACGTGCTGCCTGCCCCCGTCCCACGCAGATTCTGTACAACGGGCAGAGTGTGGAGGTGGATGGGCATTCCATGCGGAAGCTGATCGCAGACCTGCAGCCGAACACAGAGTACTCATTCGTGCTGATGAACCGAGGCAGCAGTGCGGGGGGCCTGCAGCATCTCGTGTCCATTCGCACAGCCCCCGACCTCCTGCCTCACAAGCCGCTGCCTGCCTCTGCCTACATAGAGGATGGCCGCTTCACTCTCTCCATGCCCCACGTGCAGGACCCCTCGCCCGTCAGGTGTGCAGACGAGGCCTCAGGGGAGGAGGGCAGGGCTGGCCACGCGAGCGCAGGCGATGACGGTCCTGATTCCCCCCCCTCTGCCCGCCCAGGTGGTTCTACATCATGGTGGTGCCCATTGACCGTGTAGGAGGGAGCATGCTGGCGCCGCGATGGAGCACGCCCGAGGAGCTGGAGCTGGACGAGGTGCCTGGGGACCAGAAAGGGTAGCACTGATGACAGTCCCATTGAGGTGGTTGGCTGTGGCCCCAGGGACCCCCCCGAGACTGGAGTCACTCTCTGATTGGCAGCCTGCCCTCATCTCTAGGGAGACAGACTCTGAGCTAGCCCCTGGGCGCTTTCAGAGAACTCCTGGAGGGCTTACAGAGACTTCTCCAAAGGGGTTTGTGGAGAATCCCCTGGGGTGGGAAGTGGCAGAGACATCTCTCAGATCTAGAGAATTCTGGGCCCTGTAAGCTTCAGAGTCCGCAGGGTCTGGAGGCTGCAGAGGGGCTAGAGTGGAGCCCCAGCACGTTTGGAATCTGCCATCCTCTTCTCGCAGTGGTGTGCAGCCAGCCCTCTCTGGTTAGGCTGGGGCAGGTTACCCAGAGGGCCCCTTCTTACCGGGTTGGCTAGGAGGAGTGGCATTGCCGTGTCTGGCATTCAGCATGATTCTACGAGGACAGTGAGTCAGGCCAGGCTTGAGCCCCTTACACGGAAGGTGAGCCTAGCCTCAGCCCAGGGGGTTTATGTCCCAGGCCCCGGGCCCAGGAGCGTGTGCTCCAAGGCCCCTGTGTGACTCCCGTGCTCTGCTCTGTCAGCTTCTGGAGGCCATCGAGCAGGGCAGTGGGGAGCTGCGGCAGCGGCGGCAGGCAGAGCGGCTGAAGCCGTACGTGGCCGCTCAGGTGGACGTGCTCCCTGAGACTTTCACCCTGGGGGACAAGAAGAGCTACCGGGGCTTCTACAACCGGCCGCTGTCTCCAGACCTGAGCTACCAGTGCTTTGTGCTTGCCTCCCTGAAGGAACCCGTGGACCAGGTCTGCTTAAGACCCAGGGCCTAACCAGACACCCCCCAGGCCAGTCTCAAACACCCCAGAGGCGCCAGACCCGACCTAGCCCTAGGGTCCCAGTCAGCTGACCAGGCCCAGGTCTGGGAGACCAGGCCCAGAGCCCTTTCTCCAGGTTTGCGGGGCAGAGGGTGGGAGATCTCACCCCAGGCTCACCACCTGTGCTCTTCCTCCACTGGGCCACAGAAGCGCTATGCCTCGAGCCCCTACTCCGATGAGATCGTGGTCCAGGTGACACCAGCCCAGCAGCAGGAGGAACCCGAGATGCTGTGGGTGACGGGCCCCGTCCTGGCAGTCATCCTCATCATCCTCATTGTCATCGCCATTCTCCTGTTCAAGAGGTGAGTGCTCCGGTGCGCGGCCACCTGCCCTTGGACTCTCAGGCGCTCCTTGGCCAGGTGCATACAGGCCTGCGGCAGCCACACTGGCCTGCACCCCAGGGTGCACCCCTGGGCTCGGTGGGAAGCCAGGAGAGCAGAAGCAGTGCGTGTGCACACCCATGGGTGTGGCCCAGGTGTGATGAGCAGCCGCAACTTCACAGAGGGCTTGTTCATGTGCATCCCCGTGCATGTCTGTCTGTCCGTCTCTGTGTTTCAGTGGATGTGAGCCTGTCTGTCTCTCAGCTTCAAGACACGGCCTTCTCCTGGTCTCCTACCTTCAGCACCCCCTCTGCCACCATCCCTAGATGACTCCCTGCCTGGCTCTCCTGCTCAGGCCTTGAGAGGTCCAGACCCAGCTCCAGGGCCATGTGCCCGTGGACATTCACTTGGCAGACGTTTATTCAGTGCCTGCTGTGACCATAGCATCTGCAGCTGTCCCAGACTTAGGGTTTCTTTACCCTTCCCACAGCCCTCCCCCAGGGTCCCTATCACAGGGGACGGGCCCATTCACCAAGTCACCAACCGGAAACCTGGAGTGTCACCCTCTCCCCTCCTCCCTCTCCCTCCACCCAGTCTCCCGTGAGTCCTGCCCTGGATATCACTGGACCTGCTCCCCCCTCCCCACCGTGGGCTCCCCACGAGGTAATGCACGTCCACACGGCACGCCTCAGTCCTCTCTCGGGTAGCTGCAGTCTCCTGATCTTGGAGTCTCCCCTTCCTCTCCATCCTCCTCCCAGCCTGAAAGGTGTTTCCAAAGGTTTACTTTGTCACCCTCAGCTTAACACTTCTCAGTTTTAACTAAAGAGTTTTATAGCCCGATCTCTGTAGCCTGAAGCCCAACAAATGCCTGGTTGGTCTGGCCCCTGCCGCCACCCCGACATTGTCACTGAACCAGTGCAGTTCCCGGCCAGCCCGGGCTGAGCCCCTCCACTCTGCAGCTCTCCTTCCCCCTGCCCGGGCAACTGCCATCTCATCCTTCAAGACTCTTTTCCAGGCTCTGGTGCCCACGAGGCTCTGCCGGTCCCCTCCTACCCCTTCCCCACACTGTCCCCCACTGTCCAGTGGTGCTTCCACGGGAACATCACTGGGCCTGTTTCCAGCACCCAGCGCAAGGCTGTCGGTGAACGCTTGTTGGTCCATATGTCTGAACATGTTTACACACACGAGTTCCTGTCCCCAGTGCCCCATCTCTCCCTGCCCCTAACCCCAACCCTTGACCTGGACCTGGTGCCTCCTTCCTGAAGTTAGCTCCTTCCTCCCAGGGTGAATAGGGACAGGCTCGCCTGGTTCAGGGCCTGGAGACCCATGGGTGGGGAACCTGAGGAGGGTCCCACACACCCATTCATCCTCCCCCCACTGCCCTCTGGGTCCTGGTGTCTGCCAGGAGAGGCGACCCCTCCCCGTGAATGCCACGTGGGTGCCATAGATGGGTCCACAGTGTCCCCCATGTCGTGAGAGGGTCTGAGTGCTTGGCGGAAACAGTGACCGTTCCTTTCTTCTGTCCTTGCCTGTCTTTCGGGACCTAGTAAACAAGAAAGGTAGGAGTCCTTCCTTCTCTCTTCACACGCTTCGCCCTTCACTTCTTATCCCCATGCACACTGCGGGCCCAGCACGGAGGGGCGCTGCTTGGGCCGGAAGCCTCCTGGCCTGCGGCTGTCTGGTCAGCTTGGCAGGCTATGGGACAGGCTCTGTCACTCTCTCGACTGGTGCTCTGCACAGGGGATGCCCCTTCTCCGGGCACAGGCAAAGCACAGACCTCCAGCTCTTCCTCTGCGGGCACAGACTCTGAGCTCACCAGAGCCTTCCCCCAGGCTCCCAGGTCTCTGAGGTTACCTGAGCGCTGCAGGGGACAGAGTCTGGCCTATGTGCAAAGAGCACTGGCTGCAGTGGGGAAGTGTGTGCTGCACACTCGCGTAAGTTTCTTCCCCAAGCACACCTGTGTCCACCGAGCAGAAGCGGCCCCTGGATACTTGTCAGCAGCTGGATGCTGCAGTCTGTCTCTGATGCTGTCCCTGTAGCCCGGGGAGCCGAGGCCAGCAAGGGAGGACTCTGCCCAGCTAGTGGGACGTCTTCCCCGTCCCTCCCCTGCTGCTCTGCACCTCTACCCTTGTACCGAGAGCCAGATAGCTGGGGCCCAGCTCTCTGTGATGTTTGCATATCCCACGTGTCATTTGCATGTTTCCTCCTGGTGGCTCCTGCTGCCTCAGCTGTGGGGGCCTCGCGGACAACAGCCACTGCCTGGCAGTGACCTGCCCTTTACGGGAAGAAGCCACCAGCCTCTGTGGCCCCTTCCTTTCTCGCTGGGCTGGCCCTCTGTCCACCCCCAACTCCCGCTGTCTCCACACCCTCCACCCTGTGTCCTCTCATGTGAAGCTGCTCTGGTCCTGGCTCCCCTGCACTCAGAGACCCCAGGCTGGGGTGGGAGGAGCAGAGCCGTGGACACAGGGGCTCTGTGGTAGCGGGCTATGCCGTGCACCTCTGTTCTCCGCCTGGACCTCGGTTCTCACCAACCGCCCTTCCGCCTCTCCAGGAAAAGGACCCACTCCCCATCGTCCAAGGATGAGCAGTCAATTGGGCTGAAGGACTCCTTGCTGGCCCACTCCTCCGACCCCGTGGAGATGCGGCGGCTCAACTACCAGACCCCAGGTAGGGTGGCTCCCCCAGCTTGCCCGCCCTGCCCAGGCCTGCCGGTCTCCACCGAGGGACCCTGGCCTCACGCTGGCCCCCATTTCCTGTTCCTCCCTTCTGCCCTTCTCCCTGTACCCATCCACTTTGATGAAGTGACCGAGGAACCCCTATATCAAGAGCTGGACAGGCGCCCCAGGGCCCGGGAGCCTCTGGGGGTGGGGGGGCAGCTGCTCATACCCAACCTCGTCTTTGGTCAAGCCCTCCAAGTATGGGCCCGGGACCCACACAGAGCCACATCCCAGCCCCGGGGTGGCCAGCCTCTGCACCCGCGCTCTGGCCCCTGCACACGAGAGGTTTGTTAGTGGGAAATGGCCCATCAGACACTTGTGGCGGGATGGGGTGCCCACATCTGGCCCTTTCTGGTGGCTGGCCCCAGATATTCTGTGCGAGTACAGAGACCCCGCACAGGGCTTGGTGCCTGCCTTTCCTTCGCCGCCACTGTTACGGGGCTCTCTGGCGGCTCCTTCTACCTGAGCTGTCACTCCCTCCCTATGCCCCAGCAGACACAGCTCAGACCTCTTCCCTGGGGGCGGGGTCGTTCCTCGGCTCCCAGATGCTGCTTCCATCATGACGCCTCCCACCCTGGGCTGGAATTGCCTCAGTGACAGAGCTCTGTGGAGCCAGGAACTGTCTTCTTCCTCTCCCATCCCTTGGGTTGTGCACACGGTGGATTCTTGTTGAGCACCTGTGAAACAAACACAAGGCAGCTGAATGAATGAGTGAACTATAACACGCGGGGTTGTGTGTACACGAGCTGGTTATTGCTGCACGTTAAATTACCGCAAAACTTCATGGCTGAAAACAACGACAATTATGTACTCTTCTCACAGTCTTTATGAGTCAGAAATTCAGACGGGAGCGTAGCAGGAGCAGCTTGTCTCTATTCCAGAATGTCTGGGCCCTCAGCCGGAAGACTCAAAAGCTGGGAGCCAGAATCATTTAGATCAGGGGTCAGCAAACTATGGCCCAAGGCCAAATGCAGCCCACCACCTGTTTCTGCAAATAAAGTTTTATTGGAACGCAGCCACGCCCATTCATTTATGTATTGTCTGTGGCTGTTTTCATACTACAAAGTAGAGCTAAGTAGGTATGATAGACACCATATGTCCACAAAGCCAAAAATATTTACTATCTGGCCTTTTATAGAAAAGTTTGCTGACCCCAGAATTCTGGAGACTCATTCATTCTCATGTCCTGTGGTTGACACTGCAGTCAGCTGTGAGCCCACCTGAGGTTTTCGGCTCTCATCCTGTGGCCTGGGCTCCCTGACAACATGCTGACTGAGTTCCAAGGGCACGTGTCCTGAAAGAGAGAGAGCCAGGCTGACCTAGCAGGCTGTTGCAACCGGGTGTGATCAGATCTTCGAGGAATCAAAGCTCCAGAATGCTGGGGCCTGGAGGGCAGAGAAGCCTCCTCTGAGAGGGATGCCAAGCCGTGTGGGCCTTAGTTGGGCAGAGAGGGGGTGGGAGGGAGCGGAGGGAGCTCCCTTTGATGGCAGTAGCATGTGGGGAAGCAGCTTTCGGGCACTGTGTCCTGCGGCACTGGAGCTGGGGATGTTGAGAGCCCAGAGACAAGTCTGGAGGGCTAGGCCGAGGTCCGGTCACAGAGGGACCTGCGCGCCAGGCTAAGGGGTTTGGACTTTGTCTTAGGGTTCCAGGGAGGCATTAAAGGTTTTCAGCAGGGCAACAACAGGGTCAGAATTGTGCTGTAGAAACATAGCTCTGTTTGCCATGTGGAAGGCAGATTGGAAGGGGAGAACTTGGGGAGGCAAGCTGTTGAGAAGGTGCTGAGGACCTGGACGAGGCGGGTGGCAGTGGGGAGACATGAGCGAGACCTAAGCAGCAGGGCTCAGGCTTGATTCCATGTGGGGTGAGGAAATGGGGGCGGGGGTCCCAGGATGCCTCTGTGGTTGCTGGCTGAGCATTGGGGTGGGAGGGTCCAGGGAGACCTCTGCACCAACATCCTGGCTGGAACCACGGGCATGGGGCATGCCAAGGAGCACGCAGTGGTCAACGCCTGCAAATCGATGGGCTCTCCCAGGGGAAGGGGGCAGGGGAAGAGAGCGGCCGAAGGGCAGCCAGGGAAGGAGGTGAAATGTTGAGGAAGGATGGGTGAAGGATAGCCAAGGAGGAGAAGCCAGAGGGAGAGAGAACACGGGGGAGAGGAGTGTCCCAGAGGCCAGGCGGGGAGGGCTGTGCAAGGAGGACCCAGACGGAGGGCCTTTGGCTTCGGCAGTTGGGACCTTGGAGAGCACGTGGTGGGCGGGTCCTGGGGGCAGGAGCATTTCAGTGGGCTGAGGCACAGCGAGTGGGGAATGAGCAAGTGGGTGTGAAGGCCCTGCTGGGGTCTGAATCCCTGTGGCTTCAGGGCCCGGGGTAAATGGCAGGGATCTGAGAGGAGAAGGCGGGGTGGAGTACAGGAATTCAGAGGTGGTGTTAAAAGGGATGGGGGTCCAGAAGGACAGGAGGCTGTGGCTCCGGGCGGGCCGTGGGGAGGGGGCACAGTGAGGGTCACCCGAGGTGCTGAGATCAGGGAACGGGGCTGCTGGCAGGGAGAGGTGTCTTTGTGCACAGGGGTGGTCTGGGAGGGAACCGGTGACCAGAAGGGGTGGAGGGGATGGCAGCACTGTCCACGGCTGGGGGTTTCCTTCTCGTTTTTTTCATTCAGCAAATGTTTATTATTTTCTCTCATAATTTAACTCTTCTTCTGAAAACGCTTCAAACGCACAGAAAAGCTGAAAGAGTGATACAGTCCCCATCTCCACATCCTCGTGTGGACTCACCCTTCTGTTTCTCACCACACATGCCTCATCTCTCTCTAAAAGCACACTTCCCTTTTGCCAGTTCATCTGGAAATAGCCAGGGTCAAACTTTGATACCAGAGGGCACGAGGTTGGCTTGGACCTAGACTTCCTTCATAGAGGCCCCTGAGGCCACCCAGGCTCTGGGTGGGAGATGCATCTGCTCCTCGGGGGGCAGAAGGGGCTGCGGTGGGACTGCCCCTGCGAGCCCCCAGCCCCGCACTGTGTTCAACTGCAGTGTAACCAGAGGTTAACGGGTTTCCTTCTCTTGCCCCGCTGTTTTTGTTCTTTTTCTCTGCAGGTTCCAGTGTCCCCAGTTGCCCGAATATCTCAAGTTAGTTTTCTGCGTTCCCGTGTTTGGGGCCCACTCTGGCTTCTGTGTGTTTCCTCTACTTCTCTCACCCATCACCTCCCTCCTTCCTTGAGTTCTTCTCTCCCCTTTCCTCTCTTTTCTCTACCTTCTCACTGCCCTACCTTTTCTTTGTCCATCCCGCTCTCTCCCCACCTTGCCCCCTTCTTCCCGCCCTGTTTTCCCTCCCGCCACCCCTTCTGTCTCTGCCTCTCGCCTCCGGTCTCAGTCCGACCCCTTTCTGGTCTCAGTCCCACCCCTCTCCCGTCTCAGTCCGACCCCTCTCCGGTCTCAGTCCGACGCCTCTCCGGTCTCAGTCCGACCCCTCTCCTGTCTCAGTCCGACCCCTCTCCCGTGTCAGTCCGACCCCTCTCCCGTCTCAGTCCCACCCCTCTCCCGTCTCAGTCCGACCCCTCTCCGGTCTCAGTCCGACCCCTTTCCGGCGCCTCTCCTGTCTCCCTGCCTCCCTGTCCCCACATCTCCCTCCTTCCCTTTGCTTCTCCCTCCGAGTTCTTCCACGTCTCTGCCATGTACATCGTGATCACTCCATCCACATGCTGGGTGCTGGGACAGGGACATCACCGAGCCTCCCACGGTGACTGGCGCCAGTGAGGGCAGGAGCGCTGTCCAGAGGCAGGACCCGCAGGCGGGGTGCAGGCTGCAGCAGCCCGGCCCCAGCCTGTCCACTGCCTTCCACCTGGGCTTCCGGCCCCGGCCTGGGAGGGGGGAGGCCTCCCATGCCTGTGGAGAACCCGCCACTCAGCACCGTGTCACACGGACATTCTCACTCGTGCTCACAGCACACACCCTTCCACCTCTGTCCTCTCCCACCCCCACCCCCAGCCACTATGTGCCCCGCCATCCCTGTCGCCGCATGTGCCACTGTCTCCATGCCACCAGTGCCGAGTGCTCCGTGGTCACACGTGTTCACATGTGCACATACATGCATTGGGGCTGTCTCCGCCACCCCGCTCAGGCCTCACGCTAACTCTGCCTATGTGTGCCCCTGCTCCCAGGTATGCGAGACCACCCGCCCATCCCCATCACCGACCTGGCGGACAACATCGAGCGCCTCAAAGCCAACGACGGCCTCAAGTTCTCCCAGGAATACGAGGTGAGACTTCCCCCCTCACCCCCACTTCACACCCCCCACCATGTGCCTGGCCCCAGACCAGCCCCTTTCCTGCCTCGGGCTCCAGGCTTCTCCAGAACACACACTGGAGGGGTCAGCAGTGGCCAGGAGGGAACTCAACTCCTCAGTTTCTGGGCCTGACAGAGGCCCTTCCAGATCCCCAGGTCAGGACACTCAGTCACATGTCCCGATGCTAACAGAGGCAGACAGGTCTCTCTCTCTCTCTCTCTCTCTGTCACACACACACACACACACACACACACACACACACACACACACACACACACACACACACTCAGTAATAACAGCTGGCATTTATGGAGAGCTTCCTGCGGGCCAGCTCTGGGCTAGGCACTTTGCATACCATTCTGCCCTCCCCACACCCTATGAAAGGGATACTGGTGTTATCCCATCTTACAGATGAGGAAGCTGAGGCTTAGAGAGGAGAAGTGACTTGCCCAAGGTCACACAGCTGATGAGTAGTGCAATGTGTCTGGCAGCCTGTGCCCTGCACATGCATGTGCTCACGGGTGTTCTCAGAGTGCAGATCACAGAGACGGGGAGCTGGGGGGCCTGAATCTTGCCACTTGGGCTGCACAAACCCTCCTACTCAGGGCCCTCCATGTACTCCCTTCACTCTGGCCTGGACCCTACCTGCTGGGGGCTCAGACTTCAGAGCACTGCTCCTGCCCAGAGTCGGGGCTTCCAGGCGCCCAGCTGGGGAGGTGCTTTGCTAGTGAAAGGGGTGTTAAGGAGGTGATAAGGAGAGCCCCGCCTCCTCTAAGGAGCACGGGGGCGGAGGTGTTGTTAAGGCATCTTCTGCCTCTGCCCCACTGGGCCCCTCCAACCCGCCACCCCGCCCCGCCCCCAGCGCAGCCCCGGCACAGGATGACGGGTGGATGGATGGGTGATTGACGGGCTGGCTCCACCCTGCCTGTGAGTCCGCCCCGCTCCAGTCAGATGTCCACCCTCAGCTGGGCTGCTATCGCGGGCACCAGGGCTCCCCTTCAAGGGCTGTGAGCCAGGTTTCCGCAGAGGAAATTGAGCTTGGCAGGGGAACTGATGATCATCCGTGCCGCGAGGAAGGTGTGCCGCTTGTCCCTGCAGAGCGCCCACTGGGGGCCTGCTCTGCAGAGGCCCGCCATGAGGGGGACGGAGCCGCTAAGGCGGGCTCCCTGCCTCCAGCTCCTTACCTGGCCTGGTCTTCCGCCCACACTCATCCAGTCCCGCGTCCCACGCCACCCTTCCTCCCGTGGGGCTCTGCGGCTCACTGTCCAGACTCGCAGTGTCCCCCGTCCACCTTCTGCCGCTTCTCTGCTCCAGTCTGCGCTTTCCTCACCACAGCCTCCTCCTCCAGGAAGCCTCCTCTGGCCACCCGGCCTGCCGAGAGCTTTCCTGCAGCCAGGATCCCATAGCTGTGTTACCTTTAACGGTCAGTCAGTCCCTCATCTGGCATCGTCGGGCACTTAGCCTGTGTTGGGTGTTGGGGGTGTGGAGGCAAGTGTCCACAGGGAGCTCAGCCAACGGGGAGACGAGTGCAGACAGATGAGAGACACTGAATGTGACCTCATGCCCTGGGGTTAAACATGCAGACGTGCGGAGAAGGTCGGCCGACAGCACCGAGGCAAGCAGGCTAGGGGTGGGCTGTGCTGAGGTCTCACGGAAGCAGTGCTCGCTGACCCGTGGAGAGTCACAGGCTGGTGCCAAAACCTGGAGGACACAGTGTGCTATGCTGAGAACTTCGGGTGGTATTCGTCTGTAAAAGGACGGTAATAATAGAACCTGTTTCACGGGAGGATTAGATGAGGGAATACACGCAGAGTGCTGAGAACACTGCCAAGCACACGGTAAGGTTTCGCTGAGCCTCAGCTGTTATTATTATCATCTGAGGCGATGAGGAGCCATGGAAGGCATTAAGAAGGTAATTGATCATCAGATCTGCATTTTATAAGGATTGTTCCGGCTGCAGGATGGAGTGGGGCAAAGCGAAGAGGCAGGGAGATGCCAAGTCTGAGCAGAGGTGGCCTGGCTGAGGCCCTGGCAGCAGGTTGGAGAGAGCCGAGGGGCTGGGAGTGATGGGATGGGGCACAGAAGAGTTTTGAGGACGACTTGCAGGTTGTGACCGGGGCTTTGGGGTAAATGAGGACAGTGCCCTTCACTGAGATGGGGCCCCAGCAGCAGAGCCAGGTTTGCAGGGGGAGCTGATGAGCTCAGCTTGGCAAGGGGTGAGACCGAAGGAGTGTGGGACGTCCAGGTGGGATGTCCAAGGGGCTGCTGGCTATTCAGACTGGGAGCTCGGGGGAGACTCTGGGCTGCAGCTGGGGTTATGGCAGCTCCAGCATATGGGCGTAAGGTCCTGAGAGCAAGTGAACTCACCCAGGAAAGGCTGGAGAGTGCAAAGAGGGCCCAGGAATGAACTCCGGAGGAGCACTGCGTCCTGCCTATGGGAAGAAACAGCCAGAGAGGGAAGAGGAGAGCTGGGCAAGGCCGTGCAGCATTGGCCAGAGCCCCAGCAGCATTGGGTCGTGCACAGCTGGCCGCCGTTGCTTCTGCACTCATTCATTAGCTGGATTCAGGGCTTGAGGGACTTCCCTAGCCCCCACCCCACCCCTGACCACTCTCCTGGGCGAGGGGATTTGGTACCTTGGTCAGAGGAGTCTTCGGTCCATCACCTTGCTGATCGGTGCCGTGCCAGCCTCTGTGCTCCGTGGCCAGAGGAACTGGTGCTCAGCCTTCACGGGCACCATGCGATAGAGCAGCTGGCTGTGACCCGGGAGCGAAGGCCGGATGTGGGCACCACCTGGAAGGCTGGGTCTCCCTGGAGGCACTGGGTAGTCAGCTCTTGCCCCACTCCACCTGCCTCCTCCATTCCCTGCAGTCAATTGACCCTGGACAGCAGTTCACGTGGGAGAATTCAAACCTGGAGGTGAACAAGCCCAAGAACCGCTACGCCAACGTCATTGCCTACGACCACTCTCGAGTCATCCTCACCTCCACTGATGGTGAGCCAAGGGTGGGGCCCCGTCCCATCCCCTTGATCTCCTCCTCGCTGGGTGACACTTCATCCTCCAGAAGAGGCCCACGGGTCCCAGGGTGCGCCGAGGAGGTATGGACTGGGTTGGAGGCCCCAGGATAAGCTCTCCCACGTCGCTTCCCGTTCATAGGTGTCCCGGGGAGCGACTACGTCAACGCCAACTACATCGATGGTTACCGCAAGCAGAACGCCTACATTGCCACGCAGGGCCCGCTGCCTGAGACCATGGGCGATTTCTGGAGGATGGTGTGGGAGCAGCGCACAGCCACTGTGGTCATGATGACACGGCTGGAGGAAAAGTCCCGGGTGAGGCTGTGCAGAGTCCTGCCCAGGGTGGGGGAGGGGGGTGGCAGTGGATACTCAGCCACCAGGTGACTTCAAACACCTTTTCCCATCCCTGTGGGAAGAAGCTCCTCAAGGGACTTGCCAAATGCTATTGTTTTCCTGGGATGTCATCGTGTCCCAGCTGCTGGACGTTCCTGGGATGTGGCACGTTCCCCATATACTAGTGGGTTCCCAGCATGTTAATATGTTGCCCCAGATGCTGTCATTTCCCAAGAATGTTAACATGTTCCCCAGTTGCTGGCATGTTTCTGGGATGTTCACGTGTTCCCCAGATGCTGGAGTGTAGCTGGGGCATTAACATGTCTCCTAAGTTAATTAGTGGAAAGAGCTGCTGTTATCTGCTTATGCACAGCAAAGCGTTGACTGGAACGTAAAATTTACAGAGCTTGAAAATGGTGCATAAACGTTATGGGTAAATTTGGCAGAAAACGTGCCTGGTGAAATCTGGTCATGAATAAACAATTTTCAATTACGTCTCTCGTTCCCCTGGTGAGGGCAGGGGTGGAGGCGTATCGTGAGACCATGATAGGGTTTGGTGAGGGGTGGCATAATGGATCTGAGAGCTCGGGGCTAAGGGCTAGACCTTCCACCCTGCTTCTGCCCGCCTGAGCCTTTGGGTACCTCCAAACACCCTTGCACCCTGCCCTGCTGTCCCTCTGCAGGTGAAATGCGATCAGTACTGGCCAGCCCGTGGCACCGAGACCTACGGCCTCATCCAGGTGACCCTGCTGGACACAGTGGAGCTGGCCACCTACACTGTGCGCACCTTTGCGCTCCACAAGGTATGGTCCTGCCCCGGTGCTTGTCCCCCCGGCCGGGACCTATGAGGGCAATGGTGTGAACATGGTGTGCTGGTGGGGAAGGGGGCGAGTGGGAGCCCGGTGTTGGAGGTGTGAGCGCACCATGACAGCCGGTGCCATGGGCGTCATGGATGGAAGCAGCACCTGAGCTCCTTCAGACTGCCCCGTGTGGCTTCTGAGTCCCGTTGGAAAGCCGGGGTCTGGCCTCAGCATTGGGGCGTCCTGCCCTGAGTCTGTAGAGGGCACACTCCCTGGTCACACCGTCTCTCCCCGCTCTCCTCCCCAGAGTGGCTCCAGTGAGAAGCGGGAGCTGCGTCAGTTCCAGTTCATGGCCTGGCCAGACCACGGAGTTCCCGAGTACCCGACCCCCATCCTGGCCTTCCTGCGGCGGGTCAAGGCCTGCAACCCGCTGGACGCCGGGCCCATGGTGGTGCATTGCAGGTGAGGGAGTGCCACGCCACCGAGGGGTGGGGTGGAGGCGGGGTGGACCCCTGCCCAGGCTGAGTCTGTGTCCTGCAGTGCGGGCGTGGGCCGCACGGGCTGCTTCATCGTCATCGACGCCATGCTGGAGCGGATGAAGCACGAGAAGACGGTGGACATCTACGGCCACGTGACGTGCATGCGGTCGCAGCGCAACTACATGGTGCAGACCGAGGACCAGTACGTGTTCATCCACGAGGCACTGCTGGAGGCCGCCACGTGTGGACACACGGAGGTGCCCGCTCGCAACCTCTATGCACACATCCAGAAGCTGGGCCAAGTGCCTCCTGGGGAAAGTGTGACTGCCATGGAGCTGGAGTTCAAGGTGGGCTCAGGGCTGGGCCTGCCTGGCTTCAGAGCCTGGACTGGGTCCCGGGGACAATCCCCCAGGAAGCCAGGCCTGACCAGCCCCTCCCTCTCGCTAGTTGCTGGCCAGTTCCAAGGCCCACACATCCCGCTTCATCAGCGCCAACCTGCCCTGCAACAAGTTCAAGAACCGCCTGGTGAACATCATGCCCTACGAACTGACCCGTGTGTGTCTGCAGCCCATCCGTGGTGTGGAGGGCTCCGACTACATCAATGCCAGCTTCCTGGATGGCTATAGGTCAGCACACTTGTGACTGCCCACCACGCCCATGGGTAGCCAGGCCTGTTCCTGGCCGGCTGGGGGCACAACAGAGTAGGGCCAGCCTGGAAGACCAGGGTGGGCTTCCTGGAGGAGGGGCGATCTGAGCCGGGACCCCAAGGGACTAGGCAGCCATGGGGAGACTTGGGGGGCAGCAGCACCTCCAGCATGTCCAGTCTTATGTCCACCCCAGACAACAGAAGGCCTACATAGCCACACAGGGGCCTCTGGCGGAGAGCACCGAGGACTTCTGGCGCATGCTGTGGGAGCACAACTCCACCATCATCGTCATGCTGACCAGGCTTCGGGAGATGGGCAGGGTGAGCACACCAGCCACCCCTTCTCTATCGTGTCCTTCCTCTCCCGGCCCTGTCAGCATAGCCTCAGACCCCGTTATCACCACCTGTGGCATCCTGCCCCCGAATCGTCTGAAACCCGGAGCTCCCCTCCCCACTTTTTCCCCCCCTGACCATGGGGCCGGGCCCTCTGTCCACAGGAGAAGTGCCACCAGTACTGGCCCGCAGAGCGCTCTGCTCGCTACCAGTACTTTGTCGTTGACCCGATGGCTGAGTACAACATGCCCCAGTATATCCTGCGTGAATTCAAGGTCACAGATGCCAGGGTGAGTGGACAGGGGAGTGTGTGTATTTGTACAAAAGCATGTCTGTAATGCTGCCGGAGGCCCTGCAGTGGGGCCGCCTGTGTGGTGCCCCAGCTCCAGCTGCAGGAATCGAAGGTGAGCTGTGGGCCTGCAAGCCCGTTTCCCAGGGTGGCCTCGTTGTAACGCGACCTCAGGGTGCTTACCTGTGCTACCGCACTGTCCGCCTGCCCTGGGGGGCTGCCGCCTGAAGCTCCAGCCCTGACCCCGGCCTCTGCCACCTCTCCCAGGATGGGCAGTCAAGGACGATCCGGCAGTTCCAGTTCACAGACTGGCCAGAGCAGGGCGTGCCCAAGACGGGCGAGGGCTTCATCGACTTCATCGGGCAGGTGCACAAGACCAAGGAGCAGTTCGGGCAGGACGGGCCCATCACGGTGCACTGCAGGTGGGCCGACCCCATGGAGGTCTGGGCGTGTGGGAGCTTGGGGGTTCAGGGGCAGGAGCCCTGACCCAGCACTGTCCCTGGGCAGTGCCGGTGTCGGCCGCACCGGGGTGTTCATCACGCTGAGCATCGTCCTGGAGCGGATGCGCTACGAGGGCGTGGTCGACATGTTCCAGACCGTGAAGACCCTGCGCACACAGCGCCCGGCCATGGTGCAGACGGAGGTATGCAGGCCACTGGCCATGCCAAAGCCAGCTCCTCACAGACACATGCTGGGGAAGGCTGAGCCGGACGGGTTCCCCGCTCGGCAGCCGTGCACTGGACACCGGTGCTGTGCCTGGCTCCCAGCTGGGGTTGCACGTGTCGGTCCTTACGGGGTACACGATCTAGGGGCAGAGCGGGGGTGGCAGGGGGAAGCCTGGGCAGATGTCTGGATCTAGCCCCTGCTGCTGGCCAGCAGAGGCAGAGGCTAAGTCCATGACCCACTGGCTGCAGTGTGAGTGCCCTTGGCTGTGTGTCGGGGTATCCGCCATTGCTGTCTGCGCTGACCGGACCCCTGTCCCGGCAGGACCAGTACCAGCTGTGCTACCGCGCGGCCCTGGAGTACCTCGGCAGCTTTGACCACTATGCAACGTAACCACCGCCCCTCTCTCCTCCGCTGCCCCCACCTGGGGGCTCCGGAGGGGACCCAGCTCCTCTGAGCCATACCGACCATCATCCAGCCCTCCTGCACGGGTGCTGCTGCTGGCAGAGCACAGCCCAGTGGGATCACAGCGTTTCAGGAACATTGCCACACCGAACGGAGAGCCCAGAACTGCTCTGGGTGAGGGGGTGGGCCAGCAGGCAGGCAGGCCGGCAGGCGTGCACTGAGGCCACATCTCTGTCCGCCAGGCCCGCCTCGGAGCCCCTGCGAGCTCTCTGTTCCGCTGCCGCGTTTCTCATGCTTCTTCTCGTGGGGGGGATGGGAGCAAAGCCTCCTTTTTTATACATTAAGTGGGGTAGACAGGGATTCTAGCCTCTTCCCTCTGACTTTTCCTTTTGCAAATTCTTAACTGCAGAATGGGGTTGCGGTGTAGCTTGTGTTCTCTTTTGAATTCGCTCTGGACCCTTTCTTGGTACGACTTTCACTGCTGAAGGACGGAGTGTGCCTTCCTCGTGTGTGTGGAGCTGGGGCCGCCAGCCTGCGCAGGGGCATCGCTGATCTAGCTGCTCTTCCAGCCCTTCAGACAACATCCTGTTTTAGCCAAATGCAGGGAAACACAGTTTTTTTTGGTTTAATTTCTGTTTTGTTTTTCCGTAAGAGCCTTATTTTGGGCCCCACAGACAGTGGTGGGCAGGGCAGAGATAGGAAGTACTCATCCCCAGTCGTCTATTCCAGTGTGTGTTTAACATTCACAGCCCAGAACCACAGACGTGTCTGGGGGAGCCTGGAAAGGCATTCCTCATCACCATCGTTTGCAAAGTTTAAAGATAAAGCAAAGACAAAAAACAAACAGACAAAAAAATCCAAAAAAAAAAACAAAAACAAAAAACACAAGAAAAAAAGAGAGTCATCCCCTGGCCTCTGCTTCAAACCCCTGAGAGGGGAGGTGACTCCGTGCGCCTGGTGTTCCCTCTGGGTCCGCAGAGCCTTGCTTTTTGTCCCCAGCATTGTGGGATGGCACAGTGTTGGTAGGCTGTGGGTCTGGCCGTGTGGCCAAGGCGATGGGCACCAGTCAGGGTGTGTGCCACGCCCCACACACCTCAGGGCCAAGCAGGGGTGCAGCTGGCCCTTCAGGTCCATGCCAGTGGGCCTGGTAGCACATATCTGTCCTCGGAACAGGGGCCAGATGACTCCCCTCCCTGGTTTGCAGCTGTTTTCAAAGCCCCTGAGAATCGCTCTTTTCACTCCTTCAAGATGCCCTCCTAAACCAATGTGGCAAGACTACTGGACTTCTCTCAGTGGTACTATACTCAATCCTTATTATCTCGGCTTGCTGAGGGGCAGGGAGCGGCCTCTTCCTCTGGGCAGCACTATCTAGGTAGGTAAGTGGGGGCGGGAAGGGTGCATAGCTGTTTTAGCCGAGGGACTCGAGGCAGACGTCCCCAGATCTAGCTAGGCGGTCAAGATCAACAATCCAGGGTTGGTAATGTTGAATGAGACATTCATTTTTACCTTGTGGATGCTAGTGCTGTAGAGTTCACTGTTGTACACAGTCTGTTTTCTATTTGTTAAGAAAACTACAGCATCATTGCATAATTCTTGATGGTAATAAATTTGAATAATCAGATTTCTTACAAACCGGGCCTCTGTCTCGGCTCTTTCTGGAACCAGAGTCTGGGCTCTCTATGTCAGTCCCTAGGGGTAGGTTCTGCCGATTTCCTGCTCCTCAGGAGACAGCGAGGCTGTCCTGAGGACCTGTGAGAAGACGGGCTCCTGGCCTGGTGCCCACTTTCTGATGGGAGCCTGAAGACTGAGCCACAGTGCGTGGAAGGCGCACCCGCCATGGGCCGCGACTCCCCGGGCCAGAAGCACACCCCCTGCCTCTCCTCACCCCTACCATGTTCTGGGTCGCCACGTTGTGGGTACCGGGACTCCCCAGGCCACACTCATCCCCTTTCGTACCTCCTCCCTCTCTTCCTCCCCTGCCATAAGGAGAAGGATGGCACTGTGGCAGTGGGGCCAAGAAGGTATGGAAATTGGTTAGTGAGGACTCTGGTAATTCTTGCAATGTGGGTACTAGACACAGTGTGGCCTTCTGGCCCCTGGACACACAGCAACATCTGCAGTGGTCTCTCCACTGGTGATCAGATAAGTCCTACCAGGTTGTCAAACCATATGGAACTTCTGGGGACAGAAGACAAGCAAAACCCAGAACAAGTGAGGAAGAGAAATACATGTAGTCAGCAGTGACCAGACTATAGAGAGTGCCACGATGAACCCAACACAGCGGTGCTGTGGGTGCCCTGAGGCAGCACCTCACCCTGCAGCAGGATCAGGGAAGGCTTCCTGGAGGAGGTGACATAAGCTGGCTTCTCAGTGTTTCAAAGGGTGAGTAGGGGTTACTTTCAAAAGATGGGAACAGCATTTCCGATGGAGAGAACAACTTGTACAAGGGCTTGGAAGCATGAAACAGACCAACAAATACGAGAAACTACAAGGAACGCACATGATCCGGGTAGGGAGACATAAGGCCAGAGGTAGGCTGGAGGCAGCTGACGGGTTTGAGGTGATTGAGAATGGGAAGCAGGTGTCCCTGCTGGGTGACATGCCTCTGTACTGCGCTATGCCACCTCTTTCGAGGCCCTCACTGCACTCTAGTGTTGCCAGCTGTCTCCCTGGGGGCTCTGAGTGACCAAGGCCTGGGATCGGGGCTCTTCTTGGTTTCCCCAGCTCCTAGCTCACTGCCGGGCGTATTTCTATTTGTTCAGAAAAACAACACCATCATTGCATTATTCTTGATGATATTAAATTTGAATAAATATTTCCTCTTGAAAAAATGAGCCATTAAACATTTGCAAGTGAGGGTAGCTATCAGATTATCACTTGAGGGGCGACAGCATACAAACTGCATGCTGTCCACATGCAGACCACAGGGCAGGTAAGCACCAGTGCTGGGACCCACACGCACCTGGTTATGTCTGCTCCAGAGTCCCTGCCCTTTCCGCCGGCTGGTGTCTGCCCCCCTCCCCTTGGCTGTCACCCCCGCCTCCTCCCAACCCACGCCTCCAAGGCTCCCCATCCACCGGTCCCCAATCAGGCATCCCTTCCTCCCTCACCCCCACATCCAACTAATCACCAAACCCTGCCCATTTGGCCTCTTCTGCACCTGTTCCGTCCTCTGCATTCCCAGGACCACCCTCTCCTGCAGCCATGCCTGCTCCCTGGTCTGCCTGCCCCCAGCCCTGCCCCAGCCAACCCATCCTCAGCCCTGCAACCAGAGTGCTTCTGTTGGCAGACGTGACCACGGCACTGTCCTGAGGAGACCCTGCCAGGGCCTCAAGAGTCGGCCCAGACTCCACAGGTTTCCGAGGCTGCAGGACCCAGCCTCTGAAGCCTTACCATCCCTCCTCGCCCTTGGCCCCCGCCTTTCCAGTCATGACCTGGTCTACTCATTTCATGCTTGCCTCCGCATTCTCTCAGCTCCAGAGCGTCCCATGAGCTATTCTCCTGGAACATCTCCCCCTCCACACCTCTCTAGCTGGCTAACCTGGTCATTGGTAGTTCTTTCAGGAGCCATCCTAAATGAGGGTAGGTGACTCTGCTGTGCAAGCAATTTGAAATACATATTTTTCATGTAATCCTCACAGCAATGTGTGGGGTGGATCCTATTATGCCCATTTTGTAGATGAGAAAAATCAGGTCTCATCCACTCATTCAACAAATACTTGAGCATTTGGGATGCGTGAGTCACATCAGTGCAAAGACTCCTGCCCTTGTAGTGTTTATACTCTAGCAGGAGGAAATGTGACGCACGCAAAAAATAATAAATGTATATATAGTTTGTTAGAAAGTGATGTGTCACGAGGTGGGGGGGAATTAGAACAGGCACATGGGGAAGGTTTTGTTACTAATCAGGGTGGTCAGAGGAAGCATCATTGAAAAGATGGAATTTGAGGAAAGACTTGAAGCTGGTGAGGGATTTTGCCTAAACATCTTCGAGATGAGCATCCAGACTGAAGGAGAAGCTGGAGTGGAGGCCCTGGGTGGGAATGTGCCCGATGGGTTGAGGCAGGTGCGCCCGTGACACTGTGAGCAGGACGTGAGATAGCAGCGGGAGATGAGGTCGGAGAGGAAATGGGGCAGCTTCTAGGCCAATGGGAGGACTTGGGCAGAAATCCAGGTATGGTGAGCAGTGGCCAGATACTGGTTCCGTCTTAGAGGCAGAACTAAGAGGATTTGCTTCTGGACTGGGTGAGAGAAAGGAGTCAAGGTTGACCCCACAGTTTCGGCCTGAGCAACTGGAAGGATGAAGTTGCCATTTATTGAGGTGTGGAAGCTGTGCGTAAGGGTTGAGTAAATTACTCCAGGCTCCCAACTGGAATTGGTGGGTCTCCCTGACTCCAGGGCTCCTTCCCCACTGCCACCTGCCTATAGCTAGAGACAGAGTCAGATGCACAGAGAAAAAAAATATTTGGAAGGAAATACACCAAGAGTTGTGAGGTTGGGTGATTTTTTTTCTTCATAATTTTCCAAATAATCTGTAAAGAATTAATATTACTCTAATTTTTAACAGAACAAAGTTTTAAAATGGTACCACCAATAATTCATTTTTGAAAACAACAAAAATCTTCCACATAGAAGTATAAAACATTAAAGTCCCCATCCTCTCCCTGCCCCCCAACTCCCTGGAGGGAGTCCCAATTTAGTCTGTATTCTTCTGCGTGTTTTCTATGAATATACAAACGTGTATATAAACTATTTTTTATACAACTATAGTCGTATTGTTCATATCTTTCTGCAAATTGCCCTTTTCATTTAAGTATACTGGGGACTTAAACATGTTAGTTTTTTAACATTTTTTAAACTGCTACATACTCTTCTGTTATAGATGTGCCATAATTTTTTAAATGGTTATCAATATAGTTTTTTTATTAAAGAAAAAGTGGCTGCACATGTCTTCTTTAATAAAAATAATTCAAACAGTCTTAAAGGATACAAAACAAAAGTTATGCTTTCCTCCCTCTTTCCCCAACTCCAGTTTCATTTCCTGGAGCTTTTTTTTTTCTTTTTTTTTTTTTAAAATATTTATTTATTTATTTATTTGGCTGCACCAGGTCTTAGTTGCAGTGTGTGGGATCTTTTTTCTTTTTAATAAATTTATTTATTGATTGATTGATTTTTTTGGGTGTGTTGGGTCTTCGTTTCTGTGCGAGGGCTTTCTCTAGTTGCAGCGAGCGGGGGCCATTCTTCACCACGGTGCACGGGCCTCTCACTATCGCGGCCTCTCTTGTTACGGAGCACAAGCTCCAGACGCGCAGGCTCAGTAGTTGTGGCTCACAGGCCCAGTTGGTCCGCGGCATGTGGGATCTTCCCAGACTAGGGCTCGAACCCGTGTCCCCTGCATTGGCAGGCAGATTCTCAACCACTGGGCCACCAGGGAAGCCCCATCGTGTGGGATCTTCAGTTGCGGCATGCGGGATCTAGTTCCCTGACCAGGGATTGAACCCTGGCTGCCTGCAGTGGGAGCGCGAAGTCTTAACGGCTGGACCACCAGGGAAGTCCCTCCTGGAGCTTCTGATTTTAGTTTTTCGGGTGTAAGCAGTACATCTTCAAACAGTTGAAGAGTTGCACCTTCAACTAAAGTTGCACCTTTAGTAGATATACCCGGTGAGTCCTCACAATAAAACCTGTGGAATTTGGTCAATTGATGTGAACTCCCACCTGTTCCTCCTGATTTTGTTACATATATTATTACTTTTAATTCTTTGGGGGCTCCCTCATTACTTTAAACAATATATTTAAACATTTATTTCCTGATTTATCACCTTAAGCAGTATCCTATTGATTACCCTCTATGAAGAACGAGAAAATTAGCTCACTTTCCTTGATTCTCTCTCCTCTCTCGTCCAACTACCATTTTTTATTTCACATTGTCAAGGCTTATAATATTTTCTGATCTGTTAGTATAATTAAGTCTTTCATCCTAAACATCGAGAACCTATAAATAGGTTCAATTTCAAATAAGTTTTTCTCTGCTTTTTTCTTTATTTCCTTCCCTTCTGGAGCACACTCCGCTACCGCAGTTCCTTACACAGCATGTTGAGCCTTTTTACTTTACTTTGGTGGAGTGCCTCTCACAAAATTTTTTCTCATAGGATTATAAACTTTCTGATTTTTGTATTCCTCACAATATCTCTTTCTTACATTCACTCTCAGTTTTAACTTTGTCTGGCAAGGGCTTCTTTATTTAAAAAAAAAAAAATTGTCCCCAGAAACTTTTTAAGCTATTGTATCTAGTTCTGTATGAATCAGTTGTTGAAGGAGGAGGGTTATATGACACTGTTGATGTTTTGCTAATGGGTTTCTTTTTTTTTTTTTTTTTTAATTATTTATTTATTTATTTATGGCTGTGTTGGATCTTTGTTTCTGTGCGAGGGCTTTCTCTAGTTGTGGCAAGCGGGGGCCACTCTTCATCGCGGTGCGCGGGCCTCTCACTGTCGTGGCCTCTCTTGTTGCGGAGCACAGGCTCCAGACGCACAGGCTCCAGACACGCAGGCTCAGTAATTGTGGCTCACGGGCCTAGTTGCTCCGTGGCATGTGGGATCTTCCCAGACCAGGGCTCGAACCCATGTCCCCTGCATTAGCAGGCAGATTCTCAACCACTGCGCCACCAGGGAAGCCCGCTAATGGGTTTCTTTATCAAGTTACCCTGATGTTTGCCTGGTCTCCCTCTTTGATTTTTTATTTGTAAATTCTGAACTTAAACCCAGTCCAGGCTTCTCTTGGGAAGAATGACCCTTGACTCAAGGATCTTGGGCTGTGGTTTTCTCAGCCCTGATTTCTCCATCAATCTGAGTTCATCTGCTTACTATATTTGGAATTTTTATGTTTGAAAATACTTTGGTGTATGGTTAATGTGAGTATCTAAACTGGTTTTTCCCCCCAAATAATTATTTGTTTAGATCACCTTTCTCCCTGTACTGATTTGTAATGCCTCCTTTTTAATCACATATGAGGTTATTATAAGTACAGAAGCTATTTCTGGGCCTCAAGTCTGTTTCATTCATCTGTCTGTCTAGTCAAAGCCAGAACTACTCATTTAACTTTTGTGGCTTTGTTTTCCTACCGGATACAGCTAGTCCCCCATCATTATATTTTTCTGTTAAAACTAATTAGTGCTAGTCCCCTGTTTTTCTTCCACTAGATATTATTTTTTTTAAATTCCATCCTCAATTTTGGTTGCAGATAAAATTGACAGCAGTGTATCTGAAGAATATGTGTTAAGGTAAAAGAAAGAAAAGCTGGTTGGAGTCTAAATGAAGCCTAAAATTTGGGATCAGAAGTAAGCTTGCTCATCCAGCCCTGCTGAGAGGGAGGAAATGCTGTCTGATGTGTGCAGCCATCCCAGTTTCTAGAACGAGGGCTGTAATGCATACAGTGCAGCCTCTTAGCATCCCCAGGGTCCACAGCCTGGCGCTTTAGACCGTGATGTTTTTCTTCAACAGTTGGCTCATCTCTCCTTGAATCCTTTACTCGAGGTTTATCTAAATACCGTGGTTTCTCTTTTTTTCTTTTATAAATTTATTAATTTTATTTATTTATTTTTTTGGCTGCGTTGGGCCTTCGTTGTTGCGCGTGGGCTTTTCTCTGGTTGTGGCAAGCGGGGACTTCTCATTGCGGTGGCTTCTCTTGTTGCGGAGCACAGGCTCTAGGTGCAGGCTTCAGTAGTTATGGCATGCAGGCTCAGTAGTTATGGCTTGCAGGCTCTAGAGCACAGGCTCAGTAGTTGTGGTGCACGGGCTTAGTTGCTCCGTGGCATATGGGATCTTCCCGGACCAGGGCTCGAGCCCATGTCCCCTGCATTGGCAGGCAGATTCTTAATCGCTGGGCCACCAGGGAAGCCCCTAAATACCGTGGTTTCTTAAGCACACCATGCTAAACCTTTGTAACAATCAAGGGTTTAAATCCAAAGCTTTCAAATCAATAAGAACAAAAGTAAACACCCTAATAGGAATACGGGCATGGACACAAATAGGCGATTTACAAAAGAAGATACACAAATTCCAGTAAAACTGGGGAAGATACTCAGTCTCTCTATTAATCAAAGTGCAAATTGAAAGAACACTGAGGTACTATTGTGCAACTATCAATTTGGCAAAAGTTATGTGTTAATATGATGTGGGGATCTGAGCACTCATATATTGCTAGTGGGGACATAATCTGGTTCTACCCTTTGGGGGGAATATTTGCAATATCTATCCAAAGCCTTATAATATACTTTACCTTTGACCCAGTGATACACATTTAAGAATGTATATAAAGGAAATGACCGTACAAATATTTTAAAAATCTCTGGGCAAAGATTCATGACAGCATTGTTTATAATACTGAAAAGTTAGAAACAACCCAAAATAGACACACACACATAAATAAAGTCTACAGCCTTGCTCAAGTGAATATGGAGACCATCAGTATCTGCATCACCTGGGAGCATTTTAGAAACTGAATCTCAGGCCCCACCCCAGACCTACTGAATCAGAATTTGTATTTTGACAGTTCCTTAAGGCATTTGTAAATTAGAGAAGCACTGGCAAGGATATACACTAAAATGTTAGCAGTGATTTTTCCCAGTGATGATTCTTTCTGTTTGGGTTTTTTGTTTGTTTGTTTTTTTGCAGCAATTCCCCACCCGCACCCCAACACACACGCCTTTCTGGACCTCAGCTGTAAAAAGGGAATCTCCACACTACTTCTTTCCATGCTAACAGGTGGGGCCAAGAAGGTCATAGACAGAAAAAGTTCTGAAAACTCCAGGACAAATGGGGGTCCTCCACCCACAGGTAGGACAGATTACTGCCCTCTCCCTTGGTGGTCCTCCAATCCGTTCTCCAAACAGCAAATCTTCCAAAGTGCAAATCTGATCCTGTCAACCCTCCTTAGAACCATTTTATTCTCATCTAAATGTAATCCAGTTTCTTATAAGGCTACAAGGTCCTGCTGGATCTGGCATCCTGTCACTCCAGAGCAATAAGGTCCAACCACGTGGTAGTGTAGTTCCCTTGGGTTCCTAGTTCTCTCTCTCTCCCATCTTTTCTTTTCACACATCATGCCCTCCCTTTGCCTGGAAACTTCTCACCCCACCACCTCACTGACTGCCCTCTAGCCCCAGGCCTCCTGAGGCCAGGATGTCACCTCTTCCAGGAAGCCTTCCCAGGCTGCCCAGGAATGGTTAGGGGCCCCAGTAGCATAGGTGCCTGGTCTATTGCTCCGCAATTGGGTTGTCAGATTCATGAAGGTTGAGGCCACATCCCCACGGCCTTTGGTCGCTGCATTGAGGCGGGACATTTTGAGGCCGGGTTTCAGTGACCTTCCTAAGGTGTCCACCAGCTCTGTCATTCTGCCCTGGCTCAGAGGTGGTTTTGACCTGGAGCAGGGCTGCTGACTGGGACTGGGTATTTTGGGGGGGTGCAGCCAGCTCCTTGGCAGGATGATGAGGAAAGGAGTTGTATCTCTCTAAGGCAGAGGACGCCCCGGGAGCGTGCCCCTCATAAACATGGGTGAGGCCCTCCCGCTTGCCCCAGGGCCTGCCCCTCGATGCTCCCTGTTTTAAACGCATTTTCTAGTTTCTCTCCCTCTGACGTGTACTTTTTTCATAAAAATGTGTCTGTGGTAGACAAACACACCAGGCTGTGGTCACACGTGCCTGGATGCCCTTCCTGGCACACCTCACCCGGGAAAGTCCTTGAGGAATCCTCTTTTGACCCCTACCTCCCCCACCCTCGGCCAGACAGCCTCACATCCAGCTGTGTTGTTGGTCCAGTAACCATAGCACTGTGCGGAAATTATTACTCTTGCTTCTTCAGCTGTTCACATACTAAGATAGAAAAAAAAATACCAAAGATATTATGTAGGCTGTGGTGCAGAAATGAAATGCAAATTGACATTATAATTATTGTTTGATTCATCTATCTCCTCCACTGGCAAGGACCCTGTCTCACTTGCCTCCCAGCCCAAAGTAGGGACTCAATGAAGGTTTGCTAAAAGGATAAAAGAGGAGGTGTTTGACCTGGCCCTGAGGCAGGAAGTAAATCTGATGGTTGGGTGGGATTATGGCTGGGCTGCCAGAATACTCATCCTTAGAATCTCTACTCCCAGCTCCTCCGAGGCCCTTCCTTTCAGTCTTACCCTGAGTACACACCCTGAGTCAGCTCCTAGAGGGACTTCCCACACCCCCAACCTCCTTAACTAGGAAGGGGTCTGCATCCACCGCAGCAAACTCCACTCTCTCTCTAATGAACTCCTTTTCGCCCCATGCCCCACACCAACGGTAAGAATGGCTCATATGGAGATTTCCCAAGGAATAATACTTTTTTTTGAATTTTTGAATTTTATTTTATTTATTTTTTACACAGCAGGCTCTTATTAGTTATCTATTTTCTACATATTTGTGTATATATGTCAATCCCAATCTCCCAATTCATCACACCACCACCACTCCCCTTGGTGTCCATATGTTTGTTCTCTACATCTGTGTCTCTATTTCTGCCCTGCATACTGGTTCATCTGTACCATTTTTCTAGGTTCCACATACATGCGTTAATATACGATATTTGTTTTTCTCTTTCTGACTTACTTCACTCTGTATGACAGTCTCTAGCTCCATCCACATCTCCACAGATGACCCAATTTTGTTCCTTTTTATGACTGACTAATATTCCATTGTATATATGTACCACATCTTCTTTATCCATTCATCTGTCAGTGGGCATTTAGGTTGCTTCCATGTCCTGGCTATTGTAAATAGTGCTGCAATGAACATTGGGGTGTATGTGTCTTTTTGAATTATGGTTTTCTCTGGGTATATGCCCAGTAGTGGGATTGCTGGGTCATATGGTAATTCTGTTTTTAGTTTTTTAAAGAACCTCCATACTGCTCTCCATAGTGGCTATATCAATTTACATTCCCACCAACAGTGTCAGAGGGTTCCCTTTTCTCCACACCCTCTCCAGCATTTGTTTGTAGATTTTCTGATGATGCCCATTCTAACTGGTGTGAGGTGATACCTCATTGTAGTTTTGATTTTCATTTCTCTAATAATTAGTGATATTGAGCAGCTTTTCATGTGCTTCTTGGCCATCTGTATGTCTTCTTTGAAGAAATGTCTATTTAGGTCTTCTGCCCATTTTTTGATTGGGTTGTTTGTTTTTTTAATATTGAGCTGCATGAGCTGTTTATATATTTTGGAGATTAATCCTTTGTCTGTTGATTCATTTGCAAATATATTCTCCCATTCTGAAGGTTGTCTTTTCATCTAGTTTGTAGTTTCCTTTGCTTTGCAAAAGCTTTAAGTTTCATTAGGTCCCATTTGTTTATTTTTGTTTTTATCTCCATTACTCTAGGAGGTGGATCAAAAAAAATCTTGCTGTGATTTATGTCAAAGAGTAAGAACAATATTTTTTAAAGAAAGAAATAAATGAGGATCAACCAGGACCTGGACTGGACTTTGACCTGTGAGGGGGTTTTTGGCCCCAGAAGTAGGCTCCTCAGTTTCCCCCCCAAAGACCTTGTGTCCCAGGCCTCTTTCCAGGGATGGTCCTTTCCAGCCTCCTCTCTGGCACATTTTCAGGGCAGTCTCTGCAGTTACTCCAGTCTGAGCTCCTACGTGGTCCTAAAGATTTAAATCCAACAAACACATGGTATACACCTATGATGGGCTATAATAATACCTGCTAGCATCACTAACCACTTAAATGTGCCAAGCACTTTACCTGCATTGTTGAAATTTATTTCCCCCAACAGCCCTGTATAGTAGCTCGTATCAGTATCTCCTTTAGCAGCTGAAGACAAAGATTCAGAGAGGTCAAGCAACTCACCCTAAGTCACACAGCTACAAGGGAAGCAGAACCTAGATTTGAACCTGGATCTGTGTGACTCCAGAGCCTGAATGCTTAACTAGTATACAAAGTGCAATCCGGGTGGCTTCATTTATCTGTTCTTTCCGCAAATAATATTCCTGGAATATTCAATGAGTACTTACTATGAACCAGACATTGTGCAAAGTGGTGAGATTTGATGGTGAAAAAACAAAGTCCTTTTCCTTAGCGGCTTGGTCTGGTGGGAAACAGACATCAGTCACAAAAATCTTACACACATACATAATGACAGACTCTTCTAAATGCTCTACAGGAAAAGTGCCTAAAGCAAGGAGAACAGCATAGAGCTGGAGTGGGAGTCAGAGAGGCTTCTGCGAGGAAGTGGTCTTTAGTAAAGGCCCTGAGGCAGAGGGGGGCACAGCTCTTTTAAGGAGGGTTTTAGAAAAACAGAACAAAGGCCAGCGAGGCTGGAGCCCAGAGAGCAAGGGGCAGTGGGGCAGGATGGGGTGGAGAGCGGGCAGGGGCCAAATCACTCAGAGCTGGTAGGTCAGGGCAAGGGGCTTGGAGTTCATGGTGAAGGCACAGACATCTTTTCAACGGTTCTCAGTAGAGCACTGAATTCAGATTCGCTCTTTAGAAAGATCACCCTCGCTGCTCTTTGGAGAACAGGTTGGAAGGGGCAGTGGTTGCAGGGGTTCAGAAGAAAGGTGATGTGGCTTGAAGTGGGATGGTAGTGCCAGGAGTGGTAAGAAGAGTAGGTTCAGGATAGAGTTTTGAAAGTAAGGTCAATAGGACTGGATGTGGGCTCCAAGAGTGAAGAATCAGCACAGACTCTGGACACCTGGATGAAGACTGGTGCCTTTACTGAAACGGGGAACACCAAGGGAGGAGTGGCTTTAGAGGAGAACCAAGAGTTTGCTTTTGCTGAGTTTGAGGTGCCTGTAACTTAGAGGGATAGAACTGTCCTCATCTTTGTATCCCCAGAGTCGGCACAAAATAAGCACCCAGAGGTGCTTATTTAAAAAGTCTTTAAAAAAAAGAATGCACAATGGGTAGAATTTGAGTCAAGTCTTGAAAAATGGATGGGGTTTGGCTTTGAAAGGAAAATATTTTGGTGCTTGTTTGTTTCAAAACAAAGCAAAACAAAACAAAAACCAAATAGAAAGTTGGTGGAAGCAAAGGAGAAGGGAGTGATTGTGATGTAGAAGTGGTCCGCGGGGCGCCTCTTGTTGCAGCTCTCCAAGGCTTTTGTGCCTCTGCCTGGAACACTGAGCCATCCTCTGCATGGCCGGAGAATAAATCAGAGCCAGAAAGGAAAATTGTGTTTTTGTTAAATGTAGAAATCCAGGGTGTATTTGTGGGTACGTGTGTGTCTGCCTTGGAGCATTTTTATATTTGTATTTTTATATTTCATAGGCTAGAAAGCCCTGGTCTTTCCAACTGACTTTGTCTGCAAGGCTGAATTGAGGCTGGATTCTCTTCCTATGTACGTGGACTGACCTAGCTGCAGAAGCTCCCGCGCACCCACACCCCAGTGATTCAGGTTGAGCAGGTCAGGCTGTGTCAATCTGTTTCCAGTGCTTACAGATCATGGCTTCTTTCCTGGGCAACTAGTGTCAGGCCCTTTGTGCAGAGCCTCCCAAAGCTCTGGAGAAAAAAGTTTACATTCAGCAGCTAGTGTCCAGAGGCAAGGGTTGGAATGTGACTGACCCAGAGGTGAACACCAAAGGCATCATTAACATACAAACATAGTCCTTCCTGTTCGTTTACTCATTCAGTTCATCATTCATTTATTTATTCGACAAATATTCTCAGGCTCAGTGTTTGTTTCAGGTTTCTTAACCTCCCTGCCTCCCAGTTTCCTCAGCTATAAGGTGCTGAGGATCTTGGTGAACAAAACACAGATCCCTGCCCCCATAGAGGCAGATATTCTAATGGGGAGAATTAAATAATAGAAAAATAAATAGAGCAAATAAATTAAGCATGTAGTGGTGGTCCCGACAAGCTTCACTGAGGAGGTGACATATCAGCAAGGCCCTGAAGCCGGTGAGGGAACAATCCATTCAGACTTAGGGGAGTAGGAAACTGGAGCAGAGAGCTGGGGGAGGAGTTATACAAGGATGGGGGTGGGGGAAGAATGTAGGCCATTATGAGGACTTGGCTTCTCTCCAGAATGAGATGCGAAGTCATTTGATGGTTTTAAGAGGAGGAGTAACATGATCTGGCATCTAGTATTAAAGAATCACTCTGCCTGCTGAGTGTTGAGCAGACAGACTGCAGGGGGCCCAGTAGAAGCAGGAATTATCCTGGTCAGGCTATAGCTGATGGTGGCTTGGATCAGGTGGTGACAATGGAGGCAGAGGGAAGTGCTGGGTTCTGGATAAATTTTGGAGGCAGGACAGAACTATATGTTAATGTCAATGCACCAAAAGCACAATTCATAAAAGAAAAAAATTGATAAATTAGACTTCATCAAAATGAAAAACTCTTGTGCTTCCAAAGACACTATTAAAATGAAAAGACAAGCCACAGAATGAAAGGAAACACTTACAAAGCCTATATCTGATAAAGGACTTGTATCTAGAATATATAAAGAATTCTTACAACTCAATATTAAGACAAACAACCCAATTAAAAAATGAACAAAATATTTGAATAGACATTTCACCAAAGAAGATATGTGAATGGCTAATAAGCATATAAAAAGACACTCAACATTGTTTGTCATCAGGGAAATGCAAATTAAAATCCCAATGAGATACCACTTCACACCCACTAGAATGGCTATAATCAGAAAGACAGTAACAAATGTTGGCAAGGATGTGGAGAAAGGGATGATGGGAATGTGAAATGGTATGGCCACTTTGGAAAACAGTTTCGCAGTTTCTTAAAAAGATAACCAGGAATTTACCATACGACACAGAAATTCCACTCCTAATTATCTATCCAAGAGAAATGAAAAGATACATTCACGTGAAAGCTCACACATAAATGTTGACAGAATCCCTATTCATAGTTGCCAAAAGGTGGGAAACAACCCAATGTCAATCAGTACTACAAAAGGATACTATTCAGTATTAAAAAGGAATGAAATACTGATACATGCTATAGCATGGATGAATCTTAAAAACATTATGCTAAGTGAAAAAAGCCACACACAAAAGACCATCTACTGTATGGTTCTATTTATATGAAATGTCTGGAAAAGGCCGATCTATATGGACACGAAGTAGATGAATGGTTGCCTGGGGCTGGGAATGGGGATAGAGAGTGACTGTAACTGGACACGAGGGACCTTATTGAGGTGATAGATTTCACTTAGGTGATGGAAATGTTCAAAACTGGATAGGTTGATGGCTGCATGACTTGGTAAATTTATTAAAAATCCTTAAATTATACCCTTGAAGTAGACAGATTTTATGGTATATAAATTATACCCCTATAAAAAGTTTTTATAAAAAGAAAAATGTTAATGACAATGTAAACAATTTTTGTGTATATAAAGCATTTAGCATAATGTTTGGAACATAGTAGGTGCTCAATAAATGTAGTTAACTTTTTAAGCTAATGTTATTGCCACTATTGTTACTGATGTAATGATTACTATGTGCTGGGCACTGTGCTGGGTGCCAGAAGAAATGAAGCTCCAGGGAAGAACCCTTGAGCTAGAAGCGTGCCATGAACTTTATGCCACAATGACAGTTTAATGTCCAAATCCTACCACCGTTGCTAGCAAGTCACTTTAAAAGTTGTTCTCCCCTCTTTTTTTCCTTTGCAGCAAGCACAACTTTTGTGATTTTATTTATTTGTGTGAACACTTATTTCATGTCTGTCTCCATCATTAGATTGTAAACACCATGAAAGCAGGGATACTTCTGTTCCACTCATTACTGGTAGGTGGACAGATTCTGGGAGACTTTTTGCTGGGTCTGATAGGAGTAACAGGTGCTGCTGATACTGTCCCTTTCCTCCATATCCCCATGAATGTGGGCAGGATGTCTGGAGCTTCAGCACTCACCTTATGATCATGAGGTGCACACATGAGGGTGAAAGCCAGGTTGTGAAGTATGATGGAGAAAGGTGGAAGGAGCCTGTATCTTTGGTGACTTTGTGGAGCACTGAGACAATGCCAATAAATGCCCCCTTCAGACTTATTACATTTGAGAAAAATAACTTTGTATTTGTTTAAGCCACTGTTGCTAGGGTTTTCTATTTCTGGCAATGGAACACATTCCTAAATGATACGACCAATAAGACCGAAGTGATCCTCTTGAGAGATTTTTGTCTCATGGAGGAAGATGGGCATGTAAACAAATCCAGGCATTTGTAAAGCACTTGTTTTGTGGAACTCTGTATGGGTGAAGTGATGGACTGTATCAAGGACTCCCTAGTTGCATACTGGTTTCTGGCTTGCTTTTTGTTTTTTTGGGTTTTTTTTTGGTTTAGGTGATCCAGTGGATGGCTGCCCCACTGAGATAGGAGACCTAGTAGGTGGAGCTCATTTGTGGAGTGAATAGATTAGTTATTTATTGGGCATGTGGGTTTTAGGTACCTCTAGGACACCCAGGCGGTGGGGGGTGTGTGTGTGTGTGTGTGTCCAGAGATAGGACGATGTATGGATCTGAACTCAGGGGAGAAGACTTTACTGGAGCACAGAATGGGTATCATCAGTGTGCACATATGAGTGAAGCCTGAGAGTGAAAGTGTATTGAGCTCTGGTTTCAGGCTTTATGCTAAGTGCTTTGTATCATTACACCATCATCATAATCCACCTTCACAGCTAACATTTACTGAGCACTTACTACCTGCCAATTTGACTTCTAAGTGCTCTGTCTGCATTATCTCATTCAGTTTTCACAACCAAGAAAGGGAAGTGATATTCCAATTTTAGCTATAACTGAGAATTAGAGAAGTTAAGTAACTTGCCCTAGGTCATACTGCTAGAGTTGTGAAACCAGAAACACCTAAACACTAGAAACCAGGACAGAGAGCCATGAAGACATCAATATTTTGTTTTCTTTTAAAAAATAATTTGCTTTTTAAAATTAATTTTGTAATTTAATTTTAAAAATTAAGGTATTATATTCATGGAATGTTATGCACAACTTATAAGTGTACAGCTCAAAGCAATGTGAACACACCAGTGTAATAACCACCATCCAGATCAAGAAACAGAACATTACTAACACCCCAGACACATTCCTTATATTACCCCCTATCATTCCCTGTTCCCACCCGAAGGTAAACCCAACTCGGACTTCTTTCACCATAGATTAGTTTTGCTTCAAATGCGAACATTTAAGGGGTGGGAAAGGAAAGATGAGCTTAAAAGGGTGACTAAGATAAACTGGTCAGAATTGTGGGAGGATGTCAAGAGAACTGGATCTAGGTTCCACCTATCATGTGCACACACCAACTGGAAGCTAGTGATACAAAGTAAGAGCGATCCTGGAAAATCCTTTTTGGCAGCAGTGGGAAATGTAACAAGATTAAATTCCTGGAGTAGTTGGTAGTGACAGCAGTGCTACCCACTGTATCCATGCCCAGGACAGTCAGTGAGGCAAGCTACAGCACCTCATGTTTGGGGGCAGCATTGAGGAGAGTGGTGGGTGATTTGGGGTGATTTTCCTTGTTATGTATACTCCAGGTTGGATTCTTCAGCCATTCTCTTAGCAATTTTCTGAGCTAAGCAATATAATCTGTTATCTAATTTATTACCTTACTAGGTCAAGAGAGAAAACCTTTATAATTGTTGTGAAAGACTATTGGTTGCCTACCCAACAGTCATTCTCTTGCCTTTTTTGAAATAGAACCATGCTTTCTTTGGGGGGCGGGGGGGGGGCAGCATGTGCCCAGCCCCAGGGTCTAAATCACAGTTGTTTTATGTCCATTCCATTCTATGTAATACCATCCTTTTTACCAACATATATTAACTCTCATCTTTACAACAATCCTGCAAGGCAGGTATTATCTTTTCCTTTTTACTCGTGGGAAAACCCAAACTTAGAGGAGCAACTGGTTTTAAACAAGATCTGACTCCATAGCTCTTTTTTTTTTTTTAATATTTATTTATTTGTTTATTTATTTGGCTGCTGCGGGTCTTAGTTGCAGCACATGGGATCTTTAGTTGCGGCATGAGAACTCTGCGGCATGTGGGATCTAGTTCCCTGACCAGGGATGGAACCGGGGCCCCCTGCACTGGGAATGCAGACTCTTAGCCACTGAACCACCAGGGAAGTCCCTCCAAAGCTCTTTACAGTGCACCACAGCACTACTCATCTGGGAGTAACTTTGTACATCTTTCATGACTCAGGTTGAGGGTATTCTACTTTTCTCTTTGACCTATCAGAGTGTCCTGTCTGCTTCCTTCCCCATCACCCTTGACAATCTGGGGGCTCCTTAGGGCGACTCACTACCTCTCAGGAACAGTTCCTAATGACTTCCAGGAACCCCCTCAACCGCCAGAAGTGTGTCTAATGACTTCCGGGATCTTCTCCCCCCCCACCCCAAGAGCTGCTTCTAATGACCCCCAAATCCCTACTCACGGAGGAACTGCTTTTTAATGACCCTAAGGACATCCCCCCTCAGGACTTGTCCTAATGACCCACAGAGCTCCTTTCCCCTTAGGAACTGCTCCTTTCAGGAAATGTCCCGGTTTGCTGGCAAGTGAGGGGGTTCCCAAGACACGGGACTTTTTGCGTTTTAAAAACCGAGACAGTACTGGGCAATCTGGGACAGGTTGGTCACCTTATCAGGAACTCCTTGACCTCGGAAGCCACCCCTAAGGGTCCCCAGCGCACTTTTACCTTAGGTAAGGGTTCTACTGACCCCGCAGAATACTGTCCCCACCCTTTCGTTAGAAACATCCTACAACGACCTCATCAGTGCCTTTACCCTGGCCACCTAGCCCATTTCTAGGCACTCAACTCTTTTAATCCAGATTACCTACGGGCGGCCAGAAGCCCGCCTGCGATTGGCCAGTTCTGCAATTCAGCAGAGATTTCTCAGTGGCCGCGGTCGCGAGTGGTACAGCGTTTCCTCCTGGCAACAGCCGTAGCCGGCGCTCATAGGCTGAGCCGATTGATGTGCCAATACTTTGGGGCGGCTGCAGAGCGCGTTCATTGGCTGTTTGAAAGCTTCTAGCAGCCCCTGGATTGGTTGACTCTGTGGAGCGCTGTGCGACTGCGCAGAGGCCTACTTTAGAGGAGGCGGAGCTTCGTCCTTCGCCGGCTGGAAAAGCAGTGGGATCGGCTAGTGGCGACAGCAGAAGTCGGGCCTTAGCCCTGCCGGGGCAGTGGGCTTTAAGTAAGAACCAGAGGGTTTTTGAATCCTTTAGGTTTGTTGCTTCTGTAGCCGTGACCGTGAGCCCTGGTGGGGGAGGGGCGGAGGGCGGCCTTCAGCGGTCAGTGATAGGCATGGTTCTCGGTCAATGGGAGCAGGCGCTTCTGAAATGGGTCCTGAGATTGGCCCTTTCCAATCTCTTATAGCCAATGGACGTCGGGAAGGGTGGGCGGGTCTACTGGGCCTTATTTTCTTCTTCCTGCGGCCCGGACTCACTCGCCTAGGCGGCGGGGCCGGGAGGGGCAAGGCGTCTACGCGGTGAGCTTCGGGGACCTTGGGAGCGGGGGGCTACCTTGGGAGCGATACCCGCGGGGGCAGCTGCGAGGGGAGAGGACGGGAGTTTGAGGTGGTTGTTAGCAACAACTCCCTTTATTGAGTTGTTAAGTACCCGGCCTAGTGCTTAGCGTTTCGCTTGCATCATCTGAGTTAATCACAGCAACCCTGCAGGGCAAGGAGGTTGGGATCCCCATTTTACAGGAGGAGAAACTGAGACTCGGGCAGCTTACACAGCCAAGGTCACACAGCTAATAAATGGCAGAGACTGGATCTGTATTCAGAGTTGTTTTAACTCTGGGGCAGTGCTCTCTTAAACCAGTAGGCTTTGTTGCTGGGTGGGGGGAGGAAGGTGTCAGGGAACGGGAACTTTCCCCAGGGAATAGATTGAGGGAAGGGAATCCTAGGGTAGAAGAAAAGGAATGAGCAATTGAGGTAAGAGCAAAGAAATTAGTTACTCAACAGTTACTGAGTGCCTGCTCTGTGCCGTGCATTGTTCTAAGTTCTAGGCTTACAAAGATGAATAAGGCCAGAGGCAGATGAAGCCCCATTAGGGGTTTTGGAGGCCCTACGTTGGGCCCTAGCACTGTGTTCACATCATTATGTGTCTTTATAAAATTTGCAAGAGTAAGATATTTTGTATTCTTTTTTTTAAAGAAAGGGTCTTCAAGACTGCATAAAACTTTAGGTTCCTCTCTACACTTGGATCTGCCCTTGCAAAGGGCTTAGACTAAGTGGAGATTATGCTGTAGGCAGCACAGAGTAATGGAAGGAGCACTAGGAACACATTACAGGACTGTAGGTAAATTTCCTGGTATGTAAAACAGGGCTTACAGTATATCTGCCATGCAAAGTTTGACGAGGTGCAGGAAAGCACCAGGGCAGGAACGCACTTTATTTTTGGTGAAATGGAAGCCGGAGAGATGCGGGTACTGGGACTTGTCTTCTCTCCTACCAAAGACAGTTCTACTCCATGCTGTCTTCCCAACCTTTTACTAGATTGTTGGTAGGTTGGACACAGTTACCTCCCTTCTGATCGCTCCAGCTCTCAAGGGGACTCTTGGAGCTGAACTGCCATGGCTTTGGGACCCAGATTGGGGGAATTGAGTAAAGAGAAGGACATACGGTTTTTGCTTCTAAACTGGCTTCTTTTAGCTGGTGTGCTTGGTTCTTATTCAGTCAAAATAGTCTATTGTGTTACCAGGCAGTGGGGATGCACCCACTTAACTGAAGGCCTCATCTAAAAACAAAGTAGTATTTATTTCACCTCCAGTCAGTTATGAAGTTTGCCCTTTATTGCCAGTTTATTGCCTGTTTAAATTTTGTCCTTTGAGTTCTGGGTACAGTGCAGTTGAACTAGTCTCTAGCTTGACTTCGTATAGCAGTGCTGAAACTGCATTTTGGTTTAGATATGAGAATAATTTCACTTCAGGGTTTTAAAAATCATAGCTCAGGCTACTAATATCAGGGTACTCTTTAACCCTTAAACTTTGTAATCTGGTAGCCAACTAACTTTTCTTGGGAATCTAGAATCCTGTTTTAAAGCTTTGCCCTAGAAGGGAGCCCATAGATTGATTTTTATTAAAAAAAAAAATCTGGTTGTAGTATATTAAGTTTAATACTTAGAAACAGTTAGCAAGGTGTGAATAAGGGAGCAGCTGAAAAGAGAAGGGTAACATATGGGCGGGGCAGCTGCTTTGTTAGATGGGACCAACAACCAAATAATTATAGTTTCCCTTTTTTAGCTGAAACAATGTCTCCATGTAAGTGAGGTTTAAATACAGGCAATTTTGTACATTAGAATCCTTTAGGCAGAACCTTTTCTGTCCCAGTGTGTCTTACTCATTTAAATGACCTGCCTAGAGGCAGATTCCAGGTGTGAGGTCTTACTGCTGCTTCAGAATTTCTTCATCTTTTACTATTTTCAGCACTGACATTTCCAGCATTCAATCTTAATTACATTTTATACAATTTTTTTAACATTTTAAAAAATATTTATTTTTGGCTGCGTTGGGTCATTGTTGCTGCGCACGGGGCTTTCTCTAGTTGTGGTGAGCGGGGTCTACTCTTCATTGCAGTGTGCAGGCTTGTCATTGCAGTGGCTTCTCTTGTTGCAGAGCACGGGCTCTAGGCACGGGGGCTTCCGTAGCTGTGGCTTGCGGACTCTAGAGCGCAGGCTCAGTAGTTCTGGCGCACAGGCTTAGTTGCTCCGCGGCATGTGGGGTCTTCCCAGACCAGGGCTCGAACCCGTGTCCCGTGCATCGGCAGGCGGATTCTTAACCACTGCGCTGCCAGGGAAGCCCACATTTTATATAATTTTATGTTCTTAATGTATTTCTTCAGATTCCTGCCTGACCAAAGTGACCTCAAAAAGGAGGGAAAATGGCTTCTGAATCTGAAACCTTGAATCCCAGTGCTCGGATAATGACCTTTTACCCGACTATGGAGGAGTTCCGGAACTTCAGTCGTTATATTGCCTACATTGAATCCCAAGGAGCTCATCGGGCTGGGCTGGCTAAGGTGGGGGACGGGGCCTTTGGGACTCAGGGTGGCAGTAAGATTTTTCCTAAATGAAGGCTGGAAGAACCGAGTTTTACTGAAAGGCAGGCTTGGTGGTAGTTGAATATTTGCTGTCCTATTTACAAGTTAATTCCTTTCGTTAACATCTGAAGTATCTCTTTTTAGGTTGGAGAAGAGCTGCTTAGAATGTTTAAAAGGGAGGAAGAGAGCAGTGTCCCAGGGCCAGCTGCTGTGGTGCTTCCATCTCTTGGTGGAGAAGGGTGTTTTCATCAATCCAACTTCTCTCGTTCTCGGTTTCAGTCTCATCCAGCACTCTGATAATAATTTGGCTTCCCATGTGAACTTTCTGTTAGATTGAGAGAGAATCAACTCTTCAACCTCCTGTCTTGGTGCCCAGATAAGATTCTGAGGCTGAGAATTCCGTACCTTAGATCATTGCAACTAGGCAGCTAGTTGGTAGCAGAACTGGATCAGGGCTAGCATGACAGTGTGACTTGCCGTGTTTGGGTGAGCATGGTTAAATCCACGTGACTTTTTAGTAGAATCGGCTGTTGGCCTGCACACTTCTTGGACTCTGACCAGCTTGTCAAGTTTCTGATCTCTTTGTTTCTTGTGTTCCCTACAGGTTGTTCCTCCAAAGGAGTGGAAGCCACGAGCGTCCTATGATGATATTGATGACCTGGTCATTCCTGCCCCGATCCAGCAGCTGGTGACTGGGCAGTCTGGCCTCTTTACTCAGTACAACATACAGAAGAAAGCCATGACTGTTCGAGAGTTCCGCAAGATAGCCAATAGCGATAAGTGAGTGAAAACACATTCCTTCCCACCTGTCCTAGCATCTGGGACCTAATATCTCATGTGCAAAGCAGTCGTCTCCAGGACTGCTGCCATCCCACTGAAGAACAATTTCCTCACCTCTACCATCTGTCTCTCTGTCCGCTCTTTACATGGAAGCGTTCCTCATGGCGGTACACAGTCACAGTCTAAACTTGTATATATTTTTACATAAAGTAATCCCATTGTTTTTCCTTCAAAAGTAGGATCATTTTCTGACTCTAATAATTTGCAAAGTTGCAAAGGGGAAACTTGGAGTTGGTTCAAGAGGAGCATTGGCCGGATGTATTGATACCACCCACTTATCAAAAAGTGGCCTTCGTAGTTTAAGTTAATCTCTTCCTTCTGGGTCCTCCTGTCTTTAATCATGTCAGACTCCTTACTACCCCTACAGATGCTATCTCATTTCCTTTGTGACATTAACCAAATGTGAGTGAACTACCAAGCTGGTTGGTGTTTTCTATCACTCCATCATCATCTGTATGTTCTTGTCTCTGTTGGAAACATCTTTGTTCAGGCCTGCTGTTTTCAGTTGTTTTCCTCTGCTGTTTTTAATATTTTGCTCTCATTACCTCAGATTTACAGAGAATAAGTTGTGTGTTCCCCTTGTTGGGCTGTGACTAGTCAGTCCTTCTTAATCCTCTTGCTTGGATCTTCTCCCTTCCCTTGTTACTTCTTCATTTTGTGGCTCCACAAGGGATTCCTCCCTCCCCCTTGCCTCTTCTCCTGAGCCTTTCTGGTCCGCGCATATCTTGGTTTCAGCCAGACGTTTTTGCGGCTCTGCCGTGGAGGCCCGGAGTAGAGCCTCAGCTTGCCAGGCTTCACACTTGGAGCGCTTTATCATCTCACATCAGGTCGCGCACTTTCTCCGTCTGTGCTCTGCCTTCTTTTCCTTTGACATAGCACAGTTCTAAATGTGGGCTTCCAATTTTATTGGCAGCCTACCTCTTAAAGCATCTTTATTGCTGGTCAACCTGCTGTCTAATGAGAGAATCTGTGTAAAAGCCTGTTGAAGAAGTGTGCCATGCTCTGCAGATGAGAGGCTGTGCCGTCTTCATGTCTGCTTCCTAGCTCTGCGCCATGCCAAGCACACTTGCTTTGTTTCACGTCGGGTTGGCCTCACTCAGGCCCCTGTGCCGTTCTTCCTGTCTCATCAACATATGGTAGGCCTTACCTTCTTTCAGGACACCTCTTTTTAAATCAGCCGGACCTATGTCTTTTCCCTTCATCTGAAATACAACCAATTCTTACCTTTGATTTCTGTCTGTGTGGTCAGCCAGCTTTAAGGAAACCCAGTAGGGTAGAAACCTAAACTTTTAAAGCAGATCAGTTGGAAGTAGAATTATTTGTATTTAAAGGGAACTTGAGAGTTCTAAACTTTATTATTTATTAGTTTAACATCAAAATGTAAGGCAGTATTTAAAGTAAGATTTTTTTTTTTCCCACTCATCTCATTATCTCCACACAGTTTCATTTTGGTCTTCCACTCCTTATCATGTTTTTTGGCCATTTGAGTTATAGTGTGCAGTTTCAAATACCTATTAGGTTTACACGTTACTCTTTTTAAATTGCGTAGTAATTTTTAAGTGGTTTGAATTTTTAAAAGATTTTTTGGGGAGTAAGTTTTCAGTATGTGATTATTGAGCTAAAGAGTACAGATATTTTTAATGGTATGTTGGGAGAGATATATATATATAATAGGGGTGTGTGTGTATTTGAGTGTGTGAGCATATGTATACACATGTATTTTGCTAAATGGAGCATTTGATGTGCAAAAACCTATTTTTTTTTTTTAATTAATTAATTAATTTATTTATTTATGGCTGTGTTGGGTCTTCGTTTCTGTGCGAGGGCTTTCTCTAGTTGCGGCAAGTGGGGGCCACTCTTCATCGCGGTGCGCGGGCCTCTCATTATCACGGCCTCTCTTGTTGCGGAGCACAGGCTCCAGACGCGCAGGCTCAGTAATTGTGGCTCACGGGCCCAGTTGCTCCGCGGCATGTGGTATCCTCCCAGACCAGGGCTCGAACCCATGTCCCCTGCATTGGCAGGCAGATTCTCAACCACTGCGCCACCAGGGAAGCCCCAAAAACCTATTTTTATGTTTTTAGGATTATTTTATATTTTTATTAAAATATTTGGTTTTCAGGCGTGATTATTTGTTGAATGTTAGCCACACTGCATAGGATGCTGGGAATGTAGCAGTGACAACTGAAGTGAGCCCTCTTGGAGACGCTTCCTTAGAGTGCAGGGAAGTGAATGCTGTTCCAGGGCCTCAGCTCTCCATGTGCTGGGTTTTGGTTGTCTGTGGATACATAGGGATTTGCAGTCTTGGTTCTCACAAGTTTGGAAACATATTTTCTCCCTGTGTGGCCAGGCCACTCCTGACGGGTGCAGTGTGTAGTTATAGTAGAGTCTCTTGAAAGAGTGGAGGATATCATTCTTAAGGAGGATGGGCTAACATCTTTGTGTACGTTACCTTTTTTGGGCCCAGAACCCACGAAGGGATGTTGAGGGAGTTACTGGGTACTGTATTGGAACCTTGAAGGCCAAGGTTATGTCTCGTTTATTTGAAATGTCTTGCTATCCCTGGAACAGGGGATTGTGTCTCGTGCCGTTCATAATGCCTCATGTATTTAGTCCCTTATAAGTGGCTAACACTTTTTTTTTTTTTTAACTTTTTTAAGGTACTGTACCCCACGCTATAGTGAATTTGAAGAGCTTGAACGGAAATACTGGAAAAATCTCACATTCAATCCCCCAATCTATGGTGCAGATGTGAATGGCACTCTCTATGAAAAGGTGAGACTTCCTGGGATCTCTATGCAGCATTTTTGCGATTTTGTAATTTAATACCATTTTCATCTGCCCAGCATGTAGTGGGCACCAAAAAGCTGTTTTGCTGAATGGGTGTCTGGACAAAGGAATGGCCCACCACCAGGTGATGGGCTGTGCCCAATTAATTGTGGGTAGTTTTGCATGTGACTGAATTTTATTTCTCCCACTCTACATGTGAATTGGATGATATGGTGTTCTTAGCAAGGGCTGTTAGAAGAGTCCGTGGGTGGTAGCTCCGATGAGTTCTAGAAAGGGTGGGATCACAGTAAATGAAATGTTGGGGGAGGGCAATGTGGTTTCTGAAGAAAAAAGATCACTGACCAATATAATGAAAGGGGTATATATTTAAGAAGAGAAACATATTTAGATTTTCAGAATCCTCAAACAAGATTCTGTAGCAAAAGCTGTTTTAACAAATTGCATTGGCTTAGGATTTAGTGCTTTTTGGCATAGAGAACAGCCTTAGATATGATACAAGGAAGAAATATTTGGGACTGTTTTTTGGATGATTAAAAAATCTGTAGGGTGTTTTAGGGATTATCACTCCGATTAATTTATTGTTTTTGTAAATTATTTGAAGGAAGACGTTTAAAAAGTGGATTCCAATTTTGTTGATGACAGCTTTTTTGAGTGGTGGGAAGTGAAGCTTGTAGGCATAAATCCAGAACGTACTTATAGGAAGTGGGCTCCTCGATGACCTTTACAGCTCAGGATAACATTGTAGACTTTTTACTGAAGACACTGCCCAGTGGAAATAAGGGCTAGATAAGTCACAAATTAGTACAGTTGATTCCCATGCTTTGTATTTTTTATGGTTTGAGAGTACTTTCCTCTTTTAAGTTTCTTTCTTTTTCTTTTTTTTTTAAATTAATTTATTTTTGGCTGCGTTGGGTCTTTGTTGCTGCGGACGGGCTTTCTCTAGTTGCGGCGAGCGGGTGCTACTCTTCGTTGCGGTGCATAGGCTTCTTTTTGCGGTGGCTCCTCTTGTTGCGGAGCATGGTCTCTGGGTGCGCGGACTTCAGTAGTTGTGGCACGTGGGCTCAGTAGTTGTGGCTTGCGGGCTATAGAGCGCAGGCTCAGTAGTTGTGGTGCACGGGCTTAGTTGCTCCGCGGCATGTGGGATCTTCCTGGACCATGGCCCGAACCTGTGTCCCCTGCATTGGCAGGCGGATTCTTAACCACTACACCACCAGGGAAGTCCTGACCTAAGTTTCTTTAGCTTCTGTGCGAACTCTTCTTCTTGGGTTTAGAACAGGTGGCTGTCCCTCCTTTTTCATCTTTCGTGTACTAGTGTTCAGTGTTGTTCACCAACTGGTGTTTGCCCTTCGGAGGTATAATGGCGTCGGTTCCAGTGGCAGCTCTGAGCAGCGAGTGAGGGGTGCTGTGGTCTTCAGGGCCATGCAGTTTCAACATTATTCCCAATCTTTGTTAGGAGTGACAGCTCACCTGTGACCTGCTCTGTGATTGGTGGGTTCAGAGCCTCAGTTTATATTCAGTATAACTTCCTCTGCAGCATGTTGATGAGTGGAATATTGGCCGGCTGAAAACAATCCTGGACTTGGTGGAAAAGGAGAGCGGGATTACCATTGAGGGCGTGAATACCCCATACCTGTACTTCGGCATGTGGAAGACATCCTTTGCCTGGCACACCGAAGACATGGACCTGTACAGCATCAATTACCTGCACTTCGGAGAACCCAAATCCTGGTAAAGTCGGCCTGCACTTGGCACTGGGGCTTCTCAGCTCTCATGTGCCCAGGGAACACCTTGGAATCAGGCAAAATGCAGATTCTGGTTTGGCAGGCTTAGGGTGGGACTGGTGTGTTACATTTTGTTCCAACTTTCAAGCAGTAAGGTGCTGTTTGAGCTCTGGTGCTCTCCCTCCCTTGGAGTAGCAGGCGTTAGCGGGCCCGGGCACTTGGTACCACAGTATGAAAACAGAAAGGGGCCTGAGTGACCGAGAGCCATGGGGGCTCTCCCACTGCTGTCTGGTTTCTTTTTCTGAACAGGCCTGAGGCATTTCTTAGAGGCAGACTTCCAAGACTGGAGTCACTTCTTCAGATGATAGAAAGCTTTCTTTTCCTCATGGAAAAAATATTTGGTGAGCAGCAGTGTGTGCTTTTCTCACGAGGGGACGCAGGACCACGCAGCGTCCGCTCCCTGCTCTCCACCGAGGCCGCAGCCTGGCTGGGGAGAAATCCGAGAAAGCTCTCTCGTTTCTTCCTGCGCCCACCCGTCTATCTCAGCATGTTAGCGAAGCTGCTGCCTTCAGCAAAGCAAAAGACAGATGAGGTGCCCAGCCTCACACAGATAGGGGACTGGTCCGGAGAGAGAGAAAGTGGGAGAAAAGCTCCGATGGGGAACAGTGGTTGTACTAGGTCCACACAGGAAGGTGTGTGAGCATGGGGACTAGAGAAGGCTCCCCTGGAAGAGGGGACAGCTGAGCCGAGAGCTCGCAGATGAGGACGTGGCTGGGTGGGGTGGTGGTGGCTTCGGAAGGGGGACTGAGGGAAGGGTGTCTGGGTGGTTGTAACAACACATGCAAAGACACTTGAGAGCGAGCACGGTGTCTTGAGTAACCAGAGGAAGGAAGTCCCTTGTGGTTTGCATGCTGTGCATGAGGACGGAGGAGCGAGGAGGCCAGAGGGGACCCCATGGCCAGGCCAGGGGGAGTCGTGGAAACTGTATCCATCTCCATTCCTTTCCGGTATCTTCAGCCGCATCCTTTCCCAGGGCTTTTCTTTTCTTCTGTCAGATGCTTTCCAGTTTCCAGTCTTGGAAGGGGGAAAACCCTTTTGAGCCTGTGATTACCCCCTAACTACTGTCCCAGTTCCTTCCTTAGGTGGCTAGACTTCTAGACTCTAGCTTTTGTGTCTTCACCATGTTTACTCTGAAGTTCCCTGAAATTGGACTTTCTGTTCTCGAGTCAAGAGGTTTTCTAGTTGCTATATACACTCTTTACGTCATCTGAAGTGGTTCCTTTAGAGACTTCTGTGCAAGGTTGCCTGATGGATCACAGAGTCCTTTAGGTGACAGACATTTTCCTCAGCTCCTCATCTGTTTTGTTGCATAAGAAAGCTATTTGGGATGGGAAGGTTTTGTTGTGGAATCATCTTTAGAATGCATTGTAAGGGTAAGTCAGACTCACTGTGAGTTCCCGAATATAAAGCTTAACAGTTGTGCAAAAGTTTTAAATAGTCTTCTATGTGTTTTTTATTTTTTCTGTTCGTTTTTTAATGAAGGGCAATTCCTATGGTGTCTAGATACCCACGGTGGTGGAGGAGTGAGCGGTTACTGGATAATCAGTACACGGTTGTGGAGACAAAGGGAAATGAGCTCAGCACATAGGGGCCAGGTCTCCGGTACCTGATCCATTGTCACCTCGTTTCCCATCTTCCTCCCTCTATCTCATCCCAGTTAGGCCCTTCAGGCTCTGCCAGGAGCACATTAATGCCACCCTCCTCCTTTTTTTTTTTTTAAACTTTTATTGCATGAACAACATTATAAAGGAGAGCAACACTGAGTGTGTACCATAAATCCTGGTTCATGGTAAATATTCAATAAATGTTAAATGAATGAATATAAAAGATAAAGTCGCTCACACTTCTGCGTGTGCTCTGCCCTCCTCTGCCCAAACAGTCTAATACTTCATTTCTCCAGATCCCTATCTAGTTCTCGTGGTTGGGAAGTTGAAAAGTCTGATATTTCAAGCTGTTCTGAAAGAGGGGACGAGCCCCTCTGCTCAGCGGCCGGTGCTTCTGTGTGCTTGCAGGTACTCCGTCCCGCCTGAGCACGGAAAGCGGCTGGAGCGCCTGGCCAAAGGTACGGGGTCCGCTCCGCTTGCTGGGTCAGACCTGCCTGTGAGCTGCGCTCATTGCTCTGAGGTGTCCACTTGCTGTGGTCCTTTCTCAGGCCCACGTGTGGGGAGTGAGCCAGACTGCCAGATCGGTTACACATCAGAGCGACTAAAATCAGAGCCTTTTCCCGCTTTGTCTTGGGAAGGGACTTACTAAGTCTTCGACTGTGTTTGCCTCAATTTTATCATGCATGGGTTTATTTGACCAGGGATAGTGTATTGGTCATATTGGGTCTGGTTCTTTTGCCAAAAACCCAAATCATCAAGTCAAAATTGAATTTTATGCTTTGGTTCTTTTAAGTGGACTCTAATAGATTTGAACCTCTACAGAGCCTGTTTCACAAGAGCTTGGGTCATGTGTGCTGTAGTTGTGTTACTAACAAAAGATTGAGTATCCCAGTGAATGGAGAAAGGCTCTAAATTGTTCAAAGGTCTTTGTGAGAACAGAGGCACCTGGGGCAATCCCCCAAACAGGATTTGATTAATCACCCATGTAACAGCCTACACGGGAGACAGCCCAGAGGTTCGTTGTAGAACCTTAGGATTGACCTGAAGCTAGAAGAATCTGTGGAGGTCACATTGGTGATTCATCTTCCTTATCATGTAGATGAGATGCACGGTGTGAGGTGACTCCAGGGTTACAGAGCCAGTGTGGGGCTGTGTATTAACTGTGCCCGTTTTCAATTAAACAGGCTTTTTCCCGGGCAGTGCTCAAAGCTGTGAGGCTTTTCTCCGCCATAAGATGACCTTGATTTCTCCTTTAATGCTGAAGAAATACGGAATTCCCTTTGACAAGGTGAGTGGATTTTGCACACAGCAGCCCTTGGCTTACACGGAAACCACCCTTTCTGGCGTGTGTTTCACAGAGGAGCTTTATTCTACTTGATTCTCTGTACCAGGTGTGGGCCAGGGCTAATCTGTATCATCCTTTGATCTCGAAGCATTAAAGGTGGGCTACCCCTTCCTGGTGCCAGAGGAGGGTCAAGCCCCCTTGAACAGTGTCATCTGGAGGAGTCATTAGTTACAGTCATGGTGTCTGATGTGTAGAGGCTTTGCATGTCACAGAAGACACCAAGTCCCCAGTGGTTTTGTGACCCATCCCTGGCCACTAAGCTCAGTTGTGGCAGAGCTGGAACACAACTTTCCAGGTCTCTAGACGCCTGCCGTTTGCTGCAGCTGCTTCCCGTTTGCTCTTGTTCAGGTGACTCAGGAAGCTGGAGAATTTATGATCACTTTCCCTTACGGGTACCATGCCGGCTTTAACCATGGCTTCAACTGTGCTGAGTCCACTAATTTTGCTACCCGGCGGTGGATCGAGTATGGCAAACAAGCTGTGCTGGTAAGTCCACTGGGTTTCCTTCACAATAACTTGTCTAAAAATGACTGGTTGAGCCAGCCAACCTTCTTAGATACACTGGCTGGTGATTAGAACATTTCTTTGAGCTGCTGGAATTCAGAAGCAGAGTGGTGGGGAATGTGCAAAAGTGCCAGCATCTTGTATTCACAAAGAATTTTAAAAGATTTGTTGAGATTTGAGTTGTATAAAATGAGGTTTCCATGCTTGAGTTCATTGAGCATTAAAACTACACCTACACACTGTGCTATTTCTTGCTTTAGCCACTCTGGGATTTCTCTGTCTAGGAGAAATCTTAAGGGCTTCCTTTTACATTAGGGAAGCAGCAGGGCTGGACGTTTGGCTGGGAGTAGACTCGCTCCTGTGCTCCTGGCTTGGATAGACAGCAGAGGGAAGGTGGACATTGACCATCCAGGGTCTAACGCTGAGCCTCATCTCTAACCGTTCTCCATGCGCCCTAGTTAGCGCCCAGGTTGACTCGCCCCAGTGCCATGTGTCCTCCACCCTTTTTTCCCTGCTTCCTTTCATGTGTGAAGGCTCTGCAAGGACGTTATGTCCTCAGCCTGTGAACCCAAACAATTCAGCCTTAATCCGTCTTGTGTCTTTTCCCATTCGGAGGGAGGAGATGGGAGGAGGGGGTCGGGGGAGGAGCAGGGAAAGTGTCTCACCTGGAGCTCCTCTGGCACCTTGCGACAGTGCTCCTGCAGAAAGGACATGGTGAAGATCTCCATGGATGTGTTTGTGAGGAAGTTCCAGCCAGAAAGGTACAAACTCTGGAAAGCTGGGAAGGACAGCACTGTCATCGACCACACTCTGCCCACGCCAGAAGCGGCCGAGTTTCTCAAGGAGAGTGAACTGGCCCCGAGAGCCCGGAAGGAGGAGGAGTGCCCGGAGGAGGACGACATGGAGGGGGTTGAGGATGGAGAGGAGGGTGACCTGAAGAGGAGGTAACCCTGCAGCCCTCGGGCCCAGCTGCCTGAGGGAGGCGTGTCTGGCAGCTCCCGTAGCCTGCCGAGAGGCTGCTTCTGAGTGGGGTGTTTGAGCACAGCTGAGGGAATGTTTTTCTTGGTACAGGCCCCAGAATCCTCAGTGAGGTGTTCAGGCGCTTCCTCATGGCTGCCACCCAAGGGTGGTAGCACCTCTACATGGGCCGTAGTCTGCTGGAGCAAGGCTCACGTGCGTGCGAGGGCATGGCTCCCTCTGAGCCAGAGAAGCCAGTTTTCTCATTGCCATTTGAGGGCTTTTTAAAAAATAAATTTATTTATTTATTAATTTATTATTATTTTTTTTATTTTTGACTGCGTTGGGTCTTTGTTGCTGCGCGTGGGCTTTCTCTAGTTGTGGAGAGTGGGGGCTACTCTTCGTTGCGGTGTGCGGGCTTCTCACTGCAGTGGCTTCTCTTGTTGTAGAGCACGGGCTTTAGGCGTACGGGCTTCAGTAGTTGTGGCACGTGGGCTCAGCAGTTGTGGCTCGCGGGCTCTAGGGCTCAGTAGTTGTGGCTCGCCGGCTCTAGAGTACGGGCTCAGTAGTTGTGGCTCGCGGGGCTCTAGAGCGTAGGCTCAGTAGTTGTGGCACACGGGCTTAGTTGCTCCGCGGCGTGTGGGATCTTCCCGGACCAGGGCTCAAACCTGTGTCCCCTGCATTGGTAAGCGGATTCTTAACCACTGCACCACCAGGGAAGTCCCCATTTGAGGGCTTTTTGAAAAGGAGAGAGTAGTGAAGGAAATGAGACGCGCAAGGGCAGGGGCCAGGGTCCTCGGTGTCTGAGCCGGAGCATCTGTCCTCAGGAGCGTTTCTCCTGGGCTGTGTGGGGAAGAAAGGAGGAACATTTATCGGGGACCTGCTATACACCAGGCGCTCTGGCAGGTGCTCAGCACACCTTTTCTTAAGCCTCATGTCAAACCTGTGAAGGGGGTGGTGACATCCCTATTTGCACTTGATGGAACAGGCTCAGGGAGGTGAGGTCCCTGGTCTCAGGTGGCACCGAAGTGTGAAGCAGGCCCTGGCCGTTGATTTTGGGTTGTGTGGGGAGGTGTTTGTGTAAGCAGATGTATCCTGGGGCTCTTAAAAAGTTTGCCCTCCTCCTTGCAGCCTGGCCAAGCACCGTATCGGGACAAAGAGGCACCGAGTTTGTCTTGAAATCCCACAGGAGGTGAGTCAGAGCGAGCTCTTCCCCAGGGAGGAGCTGGGCTCTGGACAGTACGATATGGCGGAGTGCCAGGCCGCCCTTGCTCCTGTGAGGCCCACCCACAGCTCCGTGCGCCAAGTTGAGGACGGTCTCACCTTCCCAGGTGAGTTGGTTATGGTATTTTTCCCCACAGCCCTGATCATTCTTTTCTGTGTGGGACGCCACATCAGTGCAGGGTCGCAGATGTGACAAAGGGGAGGCGGGTCTGTGAGCGGATGGTGTGATTGGAGTGTGGGAAGCGCTGTGGTTGGGGTCACCCGGGGTGGCTGAGGAACGTGGAGGAAAGGCCCCCGCCCACCCTCTGCCTGGTGAAGTGCCCGTGAATTAACTCTTACAGAGTAAGCAGCGATTTTCCAGGCAGACAGACTGGGGACGTCATAGAAGGGGCTTCCCTGATAGGAGGAGCAGGGGCCCAGGCCCGGAGACGTGCACAAGCATGAGCTCTTTGGGGAGCTGGCAGTGATTTCCTGTGATTTGAACAAGGAGTGGGAAGGGTGGGAGACAGGTGTGTCACAGGAGCGACCTGAGAAATGGGATGAGACGACGGGGGGACTGCCTACCGCCTGAGAGTTTGCTCATTGGGAGGCTTGAGAGGCTGTTTGTATTTTAGGAAAGGACAGTGCGGTCCAGTACAGTGTTTGAAAGCGTTCACTAGGTCGGTTGTTGAGGATAGATGTGTTAGGAAGGGGCTTGTATCAGTCTCGGGTCAGGCTTGGAGGATCTCTGCGTCGACAGGACCTCGGAGTGTCTGCTGAGAGCCAGTCAGCACTATGGACTTGGACCCTGGGGCCCTGCTGCCTTCTGTTGAGCGGTTTTTCTAGCCTGGCTTCTCTGGGTCTCTACTGAGCTGCAGGAGACTTATGAGGAAGTGACAGCTGCCACTTAACTGAGTGTCTGCTGTGTGCAAGGCTGTGCTCCCACCTTACACGTAGCAATCTTACTTAAGAACCCTGGAGAGAGGTGGTAGTATCCTCAAGTTACAGAGGATGAAACTGGAGGCCCAGAGAGGCTAAGCAGCTCGCCCCAGATCACACAGGGACCCTGTCGGTGGTGGAGTCAGAGTTCAGAGCCAGGCCTCACTTGCTGCCCATGTTCCTTGGTCTTGTCACTCTGCCTTTCTTGAAGTTCAGAAGCACAAGAGAAAGTGGGCTCTGTCCAATGTGTCTGTGTGTTTCAGATTATTCCGACTCCACCGAAGTCAAATTTGAAGAGCTTAAAAATGTCAAGCTGGAAGAGGAGGATGAGGAGGAGGAGGAGGAGGAGGAAGAGGAGGAAGATCAGGAAGGGGCTGCCTTGGACCTTTCTGTGAATCCGGTTTCTTTTGGGGGTCGCCTCGTCTTCTCAGGCTCCAAAAAGAAGTCATCTTCCAGCCTGGGCTCTGGTTCTTCACGGAATTCTATTTCTTCCGATTCAGAAACCAGTGAGCCTCTGTCCTGCCGAGCCCAGGGGCAAACGGGAGTCCTCACTGTGCACAGCTACGCCAAAGGGGACGACAGGGTCACCGCAGGAGAGTCATGCACGAGGAAGAAAGGGGGTGCCACCAGGAGCATCAACGAGCGGGAGTTGGCCGAGGTATGGGTGCTGGGTGGGGTGGGGGGCAGGGGGCCTCCTGTGTTGGGGAGGGAGGTGGTTCTGGGGCTGGGCTGCTGCAGAGTCCCAGATGGCAGGAGAGACCCTCAGGATGGACCGCCGGTCTGCAATTGTGTCAAGCAAAAGCCAGGTGGCAGTGGGTCACTTCAGCTTGTTCTTTTGCTCGGAGTTTCTTTCTCTTATCTCTGTGGGACTGTTGTTCCAAAGAATTGCCTTGCAGCCTCAGTGGCCGCCCTCGGTGGATCTTCAGCTGAGTTGGGTGCATCCTCTGCCCCTCCTGGCCTTAGGGGCCAGGATTAGAGTGGCAGTGGTTGCAGGGTTTGAGGGTTGGGGTGAGGTGCTCTTTCTTACCCTGGACTCCCCTGGGAGTTCTCCCTCTACCCCCCTCTTCATTCTTCCCCTCCCAGTATAACGCTGCTAACGCAGCATCGTTTTGGAGGCCAGGATGAACTCCAGAGCTGTAACCATGGACATGTCTGTTCAGGCTTCCTCTCAGGACATGCTGTTGCCAAAAGCTCTGTCTTTTGTTTGTTCTGTGTAGAAAGGCGTTTGGTGGGTCTGAGTGGGATACAGCAGGGCCACGTTGGGTGCAGCTGACTCAGGCCTGCCCTGGTGACCTGCTCTCTCCCCAGCCTCGCAGCCTATGGGTAAGTTGCAGCCCAGGCTGGGGGTGGAGTGGGGTCACTGGCAGGTAGTAGAAGTCAGCACAGACTTCCCCGTTCCCTTCCCTTCACCTTTGAAAAATTTATCATCTAAAAGTTTTTATTATGAAACATTTTAAAAGTATATGCAAATAGAATACTGTCACGAGCCCCACGTGTACCCTTGTTATTTTTTCATATTAACAATTGGCTTGTTGGCTTTATCTTTTCTTTGGCTGAAATACTAACACTTAAAATTCCTCTAGTTTTTTCAGCAGTGCCTTTCTGTGGTTGGTTTTTCCCCTTGTCTTGAACACCCGATGTAGTTTTTCTTTCTGCCTTCTCTGAATCTCGGGCTCAGTTTCTGTAGACCCCCTTTCTCCACCTGAAGGTCCCCCCTCCCTCTCACACGGCGTGTGGGTATCCACCGTACACCACTGTGCAGCCTTCTCGTTGCCTCTGATCGCCGCTCCCTCTGCCCTCCTGTGGCTGCTTCCGCAGGAGAGGGCTCTTCCGCTTGGAAACCAGAACCCCTTAGGTTCCCTGTGGCCGCATCCCAGCCATCCTTCCCAAAGCTCTGTGCCCTCTTGTGCATCCTGCTGTCTCTGCAGGCCACGCTGTCCTTCTCTTGCCCTGTCCTCCTGACTTGCTTTCCTCCAGCTGAATTCACAACCACAGAAGCCGCTAACAATAGCAAGGACTTACTAGACACTTGAATGCGTTGTTCAGACCACATGTTACTGCTGACGCAATCTTAACCACAGAGTCAAGTTTTTGGTGGCTTTTTTTTTTTTGGTGGTGGGAGCAATACATAAATAACAGCCATCTTTTTTCCTCCCAAATTAGGAACCAGTTAAGTTATGGATACAGGAGGTGGGCACATGGCACTCAGAATGCTGCTTTGTTACCAGTTAAAATGGTTGAAGAGAGTGGCTTCTAACCCGTGGCCGAATAGCCCTGCCGCTCATTTACCCTCAATTAGACAGATGACCCACCTAGTCACAGGCGGCCCTGGACGACTCAGGCCCCTCTCACAGCGGCAGAGAGTTTCCCACTCACCTTCTGTGTGTTGTGCACACAGGAATGCACTGCCTCTGCAAAAGGCAGATGCCAGAAAATGAAAGCCAGGACTCCTCCCACGGGAATATGCTGGGAGAGGAGGCTTCTCTCTGACACGCCTCTCTCGTGCAACCCCTGCCCCAAAACCGTAGCGTGTCTTCTTGGTTCTTTTTTGTTTGTGTGTGGACCTCAGCTGCAGCCTGATGGTAATAACTTCTCCGCTCTGTCACCTGCCATCTCTCCCACCTCTCCCCTTGACATGCTGGCGTCCTCTTCGCTTTACTCTGTAATGGTTTGTACGCCTGCTCTGGGCTAGGACTGTGCCTTCAAGGAGCTCATAGTCTAGGCAAATAGATGCGAGCAGGGAATTCTAGTACCTGGTGATGAGCATTGCAGCACAAGTGGAAGAGTTAGCAGCTCGGCCTGGGGTTGGGGTGAGGAGGCAGAGAGACAGCAGGGGAAGGAGCTTAGCGGGAGCACGCTGGGAGGATGGGATGAAATTGGAGCGGGAATCTAGGGGAGGAGAGGGTTCTGTTTGGTGCTGGGGGCTCCTGCCAGGGTCAGAGCAGGTCGGGGGTCCACAGTGGTTTTGTTGGTCTCAGGCATATGGGATGAGAAGGCCTTGGGAGGTGCAGGTGGGCCGTGTCAGGAGCCGGGTCCTGGAGTTCTGAGGCTCTTTGACTTGAGAGTCGGGGTGGGGGGCTGTGGAAGTTTCCCTGCCATGTGTTTTTGGAGATTGAAGATTTCTATAACACGTTTTTTAATACACAAAGATGCATATGGTATAATACAGTAAACTACAAATACTCATCGTCAAGATCTAACAGTTGTCAATATTTTGCCACGTTTACTTCATCTGTCCTTTTTTTTTTTTTTTCCTTCTTTGTGGCTGTGCAACTTGTGGGATCTTAGTTCCCTGACCAGGGATTGAACCTCTGGCACAGTGAAAGCGCTGAGTCCTAACTACTGGACCGCCAGGGAAGTCCCCAACTGTCCTTTTTTTATTTGCTGAAGTATTTTATAGCAAATCCGGATGTCATGTGATTTCTTCCCTACTTCAGTGTGTATCTCTAAACAATACGGGTGTTTTCTTAATCACCATGCTGTTTTATACCTAACAAAATTACAGAAATTCTGTAGCATCATCTAATACCCAGTTCACAATCAAATTTCCGCAGTAGTCTGAACAAAATTTATTTTACAGTAGGTTTGTTTGAATCAAGATTTAATTAATCTTACATCTTATGTCTGTTCATTATGTCTCTTAAGTCTGCCTTAATCTAGAGCAGTGCCCCTCTGTCCACCTGCCACTGACTCACTCAAAGAAACTGTCAGTTGTTCTTTGGATTGCCCAGTGAAGCGTTTTTTAAGCTTTGCATTGATGTCTTGAAAGATCATTTTGGAAGCAGTATAAAGGTTTTTTGGGGAAGAAGGAGGCAAAATTAGAAACAGCAGAGGTTCTCTTGAAGATGGAATTATAGATGATTTTCACTTCCTGCATTTATAAATTGTTTGAATACTTTTTATGAATACGTGTTATTTTTATAATCAAATACTTCTCCTTTAGGACAGGAGGAAAAATGGTTTGCAAGAGGGAAATCAGTTTGGAACCTGTTCCTTTAGTCTGAGAGGTGGTGAGGACCTGAGCCGTGAGGTGGTGGCGGGGGTGGATGGGGGGAGCTGGGGTAATGACTGCTTGGAAGGTGGGAGCCCGGGGCCGGGGGCTGGTGTGGGGTGAGTGGGAGAGCAGTGCAGGGGTGACCTGGAATTCTGGCTCGTGTTACTTACCAGATGGACAGGGGTGTATCGGTGGAGGATGGAGGTGGCAGGAAAAGTGAAGGGGTTATTTGAGTGTGACTCAGGTGTGAGTTCAGCCTGGGGCATGCTGAGTGCGACCTGCTTGTGAGGCAGGCATTGGAGACGTGCATACACACACCGGAGGTGGGTAGTTTTGGGAGTCACCTTCACCTGGAGGGTGTCGCTGGGTGTGGGAGAGTTCTCCCGTGGGGCATGTGGAACGTGAAGAGCAGTTTTCACAGTGCGGGTGTTGGTAGAGGGCCCGGGAAGGAAAAGGACAAGCAGAAGAGAGCAGCCAGAGGTTCAGGGAGCTAGGAGAGGGTGTGCAGAGCCAGGGAGGAGAGGGTGGAAGACGGTGGCAGCCGGCCGAGTGGGCCTGTGTTGAAGAGGGGGCGGTGGGACATAATGAGGGTGGGGTGGGGTGGGGGGAGCTCTGACAGGAGGGAGGGCTGGGGTCTCCAGCAGAGGTGGGCACAGGAGAGGATGGCTACAGGTGGGTGTTTTATTGTGGTAAAATATGCATGACATAAAATATCACGCTAACCCTTTTTTAGTGTACAGCTCAGGGGCCTTAAGTGCCTTCATATTTTGGTTTCTTTTTTTTTTTAACATCTTTATTGGAGTATAATTGCTTTACAGTGGTGTGTTAGTTTCCGCTTTATAACGAAGTGAGTCAGCTATACATACACATATGTCCCCATATCTCCTCCCTCTTAAGCGCGTTCATATTTTGGTTTCTTTTTTTTTTTTTCTAACGTCTTTATTGGAGTATAATTGCTTTACAATGGCGTGTTCGTTTCCGCTTTATAACGCAGTGAGTCAGCTATACGTACACATATGTCCCCATATCTCCTCCCTCTTAAGCGCCTTCATATTTTGGTTTCTTTTTTTTTTTTTCTAACGTCTTTATTGGAGTATAATTGCTTTACAATGGCGTGTTCGTTTCCGCTTTATAACGCAGTGAGTCAGCTATACGTACACATATGTCCCCATATCTCCTCCCTCTTAAGCGCCTTCATGTTTTGTGCAGCCCTCACCAGGCTGCAGGTAGTTTTGAGGTGGGAAGAGGCAGTTGTCTGTCCTGGAGCAGTCCTGTGCTCGTTGGGGCCCAGCTCCTTTTCAAAAGCCAGTATTCCTGGAAACCTTTCGTTGCTTCTCAGCTGCGTCCCTTTCTCTCTCCAGTCCCTCCAGCACTTTGCTCCTCGTCTAAGACGCTCTCTTGGTCTCGGTGCGGTTGCACAGGCCGGTGCAGGTGCACTTCTAGGAGCCAGGTACTGGGCCACATCCAGCCTTGCCTCTTGCGGCACCGACGTGGTCCCCAGGGCCTGGCCCAGGAGCCTCTGTAAATGTGGGTGGAACGAATGGAAGTTGAGCTCCAGTAAGAAGCTGACATGAGGGTTGATTGATTGGGTAGAATGGCAGACTGACAGTCCAAGGCTTGGGCAGAAGCTGAGGCACTCTGCCTGTCCCTGGAGAGGTCTGATAGCATTATGTCTATATCTGGAAACAGCTGGGTTTTGAAGAACACCCTTGTGGGCCCCCTCTCCTCACTTTGAGCGTCCCCCAAGGTGTAATTCGGGCCGTCTGCTATTCAGTTTACGTGCTGCCATCTTGTGTCAGGGGCCATGGTAAAAGGGCCCCTGGTGACTGACTGCCGAAGCACCACAACCTGAGTCTTCACACAGCAACGTGTCTGCTGCAGAAGTTCTTGTTGGTTCAGGCTGCTTTGAAAAAGTGAGTTCCCTAAAGAAGGAGAGAGAACACTTGGTTCTTTGTACAGAACAAACCCCGTCAGGAACATTGACCTTGACCTGGCTGCCCATGTGTCGGGGGTTGACCTTGACCTGGCTGCCCATGTGTCGGGGGTAACAGAGAACTCAAGAGAGAGCCTGGAGCTCCAGCTCTCTTGCCGGCAGCGGCCTGGGAGACCTTGCATGCCATCCCACCCCATCCTCACCAAGAGCTCTGAGGGGCAGTGCTCTTTACCCCGTTTCATTACTGGGTTGCCACTTGCTCGGGCTCATATGGCTAAATGGTTGAACGAGGATTTGAACCCAGCTCTTTCCGTTAAATCCTGCGGGAAGTTAGAAATTGGAGTACATTGTAGGGAAAGGCAGCACTGTGAGGAATTGGAGGAGGAGTGTTTAGCCAGAAGAGGAGAAAATGTGGAAGGATGTTCAAATATTTGAGTAGATCTGACCGCTTTGGTCAGAGGCAGAGTGATGGTAGCAGAAAGGGCAGACTTAGACTCTGGCTGGGTTGTAAGCCCCTTAAGGTTAGAGATCCCATATCACCATCTCTGTGTTGCCGCAGCACCAGGCATGGTACGCTGGGCATATCTGCTGGGCGCGCAGGAGGCCCTTTGGTTAAACAGATGTGGACAGAGGCAGCCGCCTCCTTTCCCGAAGCCAAGTTCTGGTGTTCTTGGTCCTGACCCCTCTACCTCCTCCAGTGCTTGCCTATAAAATGATTTGTCTCCACCTCCTACCCCATATTCATTTTCTGTTGCTGCTTTAACAAGTTACGCAAACTTAGCATCCTAACACAGATTTACCATCTTCTTGTTCTTCAGTTCAGAAGTCTGAAATAGGCCTCATGGTGCTAAAGGCAAGGTGTCTTCAGGGGCTCTGTACCTTTCTGTGGGGAGTCCATTTCCTTGCCCTTTCCAGCTTCCTTGGGGGCACCTGTATTCCTTGGCCATGGCCCTTGCCTTCCACCTTTAAAGGCAGCAACATCTGGCCAGGTCTTTCTCATGTCACCTCACTTTGACAGTGACTCATCTGCTTCCTTCTTCCATTATTAAGCGCTGTTTGAATACATTGGGCCCATCCAGATAATCCAGGATGATGGTCATCTGATTAGCAACCTTAACAGTTCTTTGTCATGTTAACCTAACGTATTCACGGGGATTATTAGGACTCTGCATCTTTGGGGGACAAGCTTCTTCTCCGCTCATAAAACCATACTCACAAAGCCCCTATCTTAAAATACAATTGGAGGAAATTTCCTTCTCAAGCTATCATGTCATTCCTTTCCTGGTCTTCGCAAAAATAGTCTGTGTGGTGTACTCACTCCCTAGTTCCTTATTGTGTGTCTACTGGAACTTATCTCTAAAAAAGTCCTGGCACCTCCCAGTTGCTGAGTCCCTTGGCCACTGCCTGCTCAGCTCTTCTGTAGTGTTTGGACTGTGGATTTCCCACTTGAGGGCCCCTTTCCCCCAGCATCTCCTCTTTCTTCTTACTCCTGTCCTGGAAGGCTTGGTCTCCAGTCAGTTTATCTTCCACTGATCATCTCATCCATTGCATGATTTAAATTCTGAGCCTGATGTTGAGGATTCCCAAATCCACAGCTCTTGCTCTGACCTCCTTTCTGAACTCCCAGGCTGAATTTCTTCGTGCCCCCTGGGTATTTCCAGATGAAGGACCCACAGGTAGGTGTTGTGTGTACCATTCGCAGCACGTTTAACTTGGCTAACTTGGCTTGTTACCACTCCCCCCTCGTCCACAGGAGCCCTCTTAGTCTCTCTCACCTTGGAGACCCAGGCTGGAAATCCCCACCATCATTGGTTCCTTTATTCTCATGCCTTTACTTCCTGGTCTCTGCCACATCTCACGTTTAGGCCTGTTATCTAGGTGGTCTTCGTAGTAGGGGATGCAAGAAGATTATGGGGATGCAGGAATCAAATAATGGAACTTTATTTTTATCTTAATCCTTTTACAGTGTATTTTTGTTTTAAAGTACATGAGTGTATATAATTCATCAGTAAGTATACGTGTGTTGGGGTGCATATCCCTACATTTTTTATTTTCCTGGTAATACTGTCAGATAAATTTGGTACTTCCAGTTTGTTTTAGACAAAGAACCCCTTCTTTAAGTGACCTCTTACTCATTTAAAAAATGTACATCAAAAGCAGGGCTGTTGTGTGTTGGAACGGAGCCCCGCCTGTTCACTCTGACGGAGGCTTTCTCAGGCCTCTTGATGTACATTTTGGAAGCTGCTGCTTCAGACTGTCGGTGTAGCTCAGGGCTGATTAAAGTGTGTGCTTATGTTAGCCTTTCGTGGACCTCAGTGGTAGGAGATCCCTACCATCCTCACTCCTCCACCGCATGGCACGCTGCCGTGCGCGTCATCACTCACGTAAGCGGGGAGCACATCCTAGCGGTCCCATCTCTTCACACCTTCCTTCCCCGGGCAGACCTTCCGACTCCGTAGAGTCTCGGTAAATATTTGTTGAATGAATAGGCAAATAGGCCCTCAGTTTATGTTTAGAAGAGCAGACTCTGTACTGCCTGCACGTGACCTGCTCAGCATTTGGTTTTTCTTGACATTCCAAGTGTGGGCCTTAGGTCCTGGGGTTCTGTGTAGTTGCACGTGGAGTTTGCAGGCCCAGTGTCCCTTCTCCAAGGTGGCACTGCAGTGCTGACACTTCTCTGCAGCGCTCTAAGGCATTGGTTTTGGTCACGGTTGCAAAGTGGCCCTCTTCCAGGCCTCATTTCTTTGCTCAGTGGGTTTTGCTATAACCCGTGTCTCCTACTGTCAGTATAACCAAGTGTTAAATATGTTGGTTAGAAGGAAGCTCTGATGTGGTATTACTGGTTCAGTCCTGTACCCCTTAAACCTAATTACATTTGCTCTGACATTATGTGAATGCAGCGTTAAATCAACCTTTCTTTCTGCAGCTGGGCCAGAGTTTCAGAGGCGCTCTCTGTCTTGGCTGATGTTCTCCCCTGGAGAAGAGGATCAAAGAGTATCAGCTAGAGCTGAGGTCTTGACAGTGCATGAGGAGAAGTGACCTACTTTCTTTTTAATGGGTCCGCTACTCCTCACCCCTTTGAATGTGCTCTGGCCTTTCAAACCTGTTTGGCCCAGCTGCCTGGTACTTTGTAACAGGTGCTACTGGCCTCCTGGTCCAAGGAAAGGGGCCTCTGGGGCTCTCAGACGTGGATGCATGTCAGTGAGCTGAAGGAAGGGGCTCTCCTTTAGAGCTGGAGTAGGTTTATTTTTGGTACATTTGTTTCAGCCTGCTTCTGAGAAGGCCAGGACCCACGCTGACTAGGCACAAATTTTGCCCTAAACGGTTTACATAATCCTGGTTTACACTGGTTTTCATGACACTGTCGTTTTGGGTTTTTCGAAGTCAGGTGTTTTCCATGTTGGGTTTTACATTTCTCTGTGTCTCTCTGCCCCGCTCTTTCCCTTGGTTTTCATTGTAAGACTGACTTCTGCTGTGTCCTGAAGTGGAGGCAAGACCAACTTGATTCCTTCTTGTGGTTTGCCCAGGTTGCGGATGAATACATGTTTTCCCTGGAGGAGAGTAAGAAGTCCAAGGGCCGTCGTCAGCCCTTAAGCAAGCTCCCCCGCCACCACCCACTCGTGTTGCAGGATTGCGTCAGCGATGATGGTAAGTGTTGTTTTCACTCTTACCAGAGGAAAGCCGCTCTCACTGCATCAGGACCTCCTCCGACAGGACCTCAGGAGGCCAAGCTGAGGGCCAGGGGTGGGCCTGTGGCTTAGCTCTTCTCCCAGATACTCCATAAAGAGGGTAGGATTTCAGGATATGGGATTTATAATCAGATTTCATTATATGTTTGAGTGTCTTGGAATGTGCCTAATACGGGATAATTGGATGCAAGTTCTTCCCTCTCTTAGGAGGTCCAAGGCTGATTTTTCAGGATAGCAGGTTCTGTCACTGATGCCAAGCCCTGTGCTGAATGTGTGGCAACAAAGATAACTGAGATGTGTCCATGCCCTCAATAAGCTCACAGGGTAATGCACTGATCTAAAGGGAGGAGATGTTAATCCAGGCAGACGGGACAGCGCCAGTAACCATGGCAAAGACAAGCAGGAAGGTATATTCAGAGGAACCAGCTTGCTGCGGCTGGCGTTACAGGGCCAGGCCAGGGTGAGATGGGCAGAGGAGGAGGAGTGAGGTGGTCGTGAGCCAGAGTACTTTGCCCATGGGCGTTCCGAGCCTTGGAAGTGTTTTAAGCAGAGGGGTGATGCAGTTGGATTTGCATTAGAAAGATTGTTCCTGGACTTCCCTGGTGGTGCAGTGGTAAAGAATCCACCTGCCAATGCAGGGGACACGGGTTCGAGCCCTGGTCCGGGAAGATCCCACATGCCACGGAGCAGCTAAGCCCGTGCGCCACAACTACTGAGCCTGTGCTCTAGAGCCTGCGAGCCACAACTGCTGAAGCCTGCGTGCCACAACTACTGAAGCGCACGCACCTAGAGCCCGTGCTCCGCAACAAGAGAAGCCACCGCGATGAGAAGCCCACGCACTGCAACGAAGAGTAGCCCCGGCTCACCGCAACTAGAGAAAACCCACGCACAGCAATGAAGATCCAACACAGCCAAAAATAAATAATAACTTAATAAATTAATTTAAAAAAACTTTTTTCTAGGGATTGCATCTTAGGAGTAGAGGGCTTTTGTCATGGCCTCTGTGAGATATGAGGGTCTGAACTAGGACGGTGGAGGTAGGGGTGGGGGAGGGGAAGTGGAGAACCTGTTGGGAGGATAAAGTCCACTGGATTTGGCAACCTGACGTGGAGCTGTGAGGGTGGTAGGAAGAGGAAGCCTGAGCTGAGTGCCTCCCTGGGTTCTGGCGTTGCTTGGGGTGTGTGGAGGTGGTATTTGTTATCTCTATTAAATGCGGTGCTCGGGGAGAGGGCACAGAGGCTGGGGTTAGGAAAACTGAGGAAGAGGAGCCTGTGAAGGAGACAGAGGGGAGTAGGCAGGGATGCAGAGGAGAACTGGAGCTCAGGGAGTGATCGCCATCAGTGCAGTGTGGTCTCCTGTGCTGCCTGGAGCCCACAGACCCTGTAAGATCCGCCAGTGACCAGGCCCCTTTTTACTGCTGCCTGATGCCCAGCCTCCTCCTACCCTGTCCTGTCCTTGCCTGCGCCCACGGAAAGCCCAGAGTCTCATCAGCCCTTCCTCTGCTCCACAAGCCTCACGTTCCCTTTCTGATCTGATGTCGATGCCCGTCTCTGCTGTTTTCCTGGGTAGAAAGATCATGATAAGCTGGGTGGGGAAAGCCTCTTCAGACCTTGTAGCCAGAAGCAGGCAGACTTCCATGCAGAGTCTTAGAAGCCCTCCGGGGGTCTTCCTCCAGCCCCTGTGGGGGTCTCAGGTCCTCTGGGTCGCAGCAGCCTAGCTTCTTGATTTCTCCCCAATGCGCTAAAGCAATGTAGACTGTAGAAAACTGGGGAAGCAGAAAAAGTTACAAAGAGGACAGCAAGATTACCCCACAGAGATGACTACTGTGAACACTTTAATGTGTTAATCTTCCTGACTGTCCTTGTCAGATGTTAAATTATGTCCATGTATGTCTTTTTATAATAACGTGAGGTCATAATATACCTCCCTCAAACTTTTTATGATTAAAACATTTCAAACGTGGAAAAGTTGAAACAATAAGAATACTGTGTGTCGCTTCCAGTATTCAACAGCTGTTGCCATTTTGCCATAATCACTTGTCTCTCCCTATGCATTGCTTTGTACGAACAAGTACATGCATATTTGCTGTATCATTTGAAAATCAGCTGTAGGCGTCAAGTCACTTCACTTAAAGTGCACCGATAGGCATCTCCTAAGGAGGATTGTCTCCTGTATAAAATCCACTGTCATTACACCTCGGAAAGTAAGCAGTAACTTCATAATGTCCTCTGATTCTCAGTCCATATTCATCTTTCCCTGCTCATTCTAAAAATGTGTTTTTATAGCTTTTTCCCTTTAAACCAGTATGAACCAAACTAGGGTCACGCACTGCATTTCTTTAGTCTCTTTTAGTCTCACATACCCCTCTCTCCACTGAAAACATTTTTTCTCAATTGAGGCATAACATATTCAGTGAAGTACATATGCCTTAACTGTATAGCTCAATGAAGTTTTATCTCTGTAAACTGTAAAATTTTGATTCCTACAGTTTTCATTTAACATAGTGAACATTTTCATCATTTGTTCAGTATTCACAAGTAGAACGATCCTTGGCCACTTTTGGTTTTATAAGCGGAGCAGATGCCAGTGTGGTAATTTTTCTGTTGTGATTGTGAGCAGTCCGTTTCTGTTTCTTCCCTCCTGTCTCGGTCACTCTTGTTCTGGCCAGGATGCAGAAAATATCTGTGCTTGGATTTTGGCACCACGGCTCCTGGCTAGGCCTGATTGATGGGGCTTACAGGGGTTGATTTTAATTGTCTGCATCGGCCTAAGTACGCTATGGTACCCTTCACCGAGGTCACACGTACTGGCAGCTGCCAGATGCCTTTGGATTAAACTTGACTGAAGGCGGAGGAGATAACTATTTATTTGCTCTGAGCTTGGGTTGCAGGGAGTAAACACATAAATGGGTATCTTCCATAGGTATGTTCCAGAGCTTTCCTTGGGCTACTCAGCATAGGACTCCAGGGTCTCTTAGAAAGTACGCCTGTCTGGGAAGGAGTGAGAAGGTCATTGGAGGGGCTGTAGCCGTGGATTGCAGGGCTCCCCACAACATCATCCAAGTATTGAAGGAGTCTTTTGCAGATCGCCTCTGCCCTTTGCCTTTGTCACCCATAGGATCTTGGGTTAGTCCAAACCTGGGACCAGAAGCCTGGGCTGAGCTCGTCGGCTCTCCGGACAGAGCCGTAGATGTGCAGGGCTGGTGCTGACGGACTCACGCCCCTGCTTCCTCCTCTAGATGTATCAGAACAGGGGACCCCCGAGGAGGAGGCTGAGGAGACGGAGGCCTGGGCCAAGCCCCTGAGCCAGCTGTGGCAGAACCGACCTCCAAACTTTGAGGCCGAAAAGGAATTCAACGAGGCCATGGCCCAGCAGGCCCCTCATTGCGCCGTCTGCATGATCTTTCAGACTTACCATCAGGTAAGCCCACCACATCCCCACTGTTTACCCCGGACCAGCGCTCAGAGGAAAGCTAGGTTTAATGGTGGGGACATAGCTTGGGAAAGGCATGTTTTCCTAGTGTCTTCGGCCCCATCCCTGTGTTGGAAAGGCTTCACCAGGCAGATAGCCACGCAGCAATGCGGGTGTTCACTTGAGAATGCTTTGGGGAAGAGCTGAGGGTGTGGCTTAGGCTCTGGGGGATTCCCTGCTGCCCTTGGCACTCACACTGTTTGCTGAGGGATCTGCTCTTTTGTGATTCTAGTCAGTGATGATTCCTTCCAGGTGGTTTGTCGACAGTCTGGAGAGCAGGGGATTTCTTTAAATCATTCTGAACTGCAGGTGAAGAGCCAGATCCTCCAGTGTTGTCTCTTCTTTCCTTTCCCATTGCCACCGCGGATGTTGGCAGTAGTGGAAGGGAATTTGGGAGGTGTAGGAGCAGAGGGCCTGCAGGAGGGAGGGGGATGGGAAAGCACCCTGGCTGAGCTGAGCCGTGCCCCTCCCACTCCTGGGGCATTTGATGGCTTCACCGTCATGGGCCTCTTTGGGTCCAGCTCTAGGAGGCCAGGAAGGCACCCACAGATCGCATGTGCCAGATGACCAGGTCAGTCTCAGCTGGGACCTACACAGGGTGGCATGTAGAGAACCAGTCCCCTGATGGTGGTTAGAGTAGCATGGCTGCCACTGAGCCTGGCAGGGCCCCAGGTTCATGTTTGCCAAAGAATGAAACTTCAGACCAGAGTACTTTTGAGTTAGTAACTCATTCCTTCTTTCCACTGACCGAAAGCAAACCCAAAAGATCTCAATGTGCCCTTACCTGTGAGGGAAGCAGGCAGATGGCCAGGCTGTACTGCCAGTAGATCTGCTGAGTGGGGCTCAGAGTTTCATGAATGGCATAGGCTTGGGGGGTGACATGTTTCTGGGCCCCGTCCTTGGAACCAGGGTGATGGTGCCATCCAACGGCAGAAGCGGCAGATTCTTGCAGTCAGGCTGTTTGCCGAGGGAAGTACATGGACATAATGTTCTTCCCGAAGGGGCCCCAAGCCAGGAGCAGATCTTGGGGCTCCAGCCATGTGACAGTGCTGCAGCTCAGGTGACTGCTGACATGGGCCCCGAGAGGAAATCAGTGCTGGCCCACGGAAACACCTGCTCTGGGGCCTCTCCCTGAGTGGGGCCCCCATGCCGTGCATCGCAGCGGGGAGCCGCCAAGAGCAGCCTTGCCAGCCTCTCAGTGCATTTTATTACCACTTGGTTTGGGAAGATTGAAATCCCAGTTGCCTCTTACCTCGCTTCCTTTTCTCACTTGTCCCTGGGGGCCTTTGTTTGATGCTGCTGTGAGAAATTGAATTGGAGTCATTGGAGGTGACTTCAGTTAACGGCTCTGGGATAATGTCTGTGCACCCGGGAGCCGTAGCGGGTGCCCTGTCAGGAAGAGAGCAGCTTTCTGCTGACGGGGCAGGCGGAGAGCTGAGGACACGGGGCTGTTCACTGAGGTGTGCACTTGCTCCCTCCTTAGGTGGAGTTTGGAAGCCTTAGTCAGAACTGTGGCAGTGCTCCAGATTTAGCGCCCCAGAAGCAGAGGACCAAGCCATTGATTCCAGAAATGTGCTTCACCTCGACTGGGTGTAGCACGGACATCAACCTGTCCACCCCTTACCTAGAGGAGGACGGCACCAGCATCCTAGTGTCCTGCAAGAAGTGCAGCGTCCGGGTCCACGCCAGTGAGTGCCTCACTTCTTCTCTGCGTCCGGTCCCAGGGGCGGGGGCATCTGACTGGAAGTCCTGCCGCCTGTTGGCCTCCCTGCGACCTCCCAGTGACCTCCCCAGCCCCCCAGTGCAGATTGCTTATGTGTCTCTTCTTGGAGTTTGGTGCTGATTGAGTCTGAGTTTCCTATGACTCTGGGCTCCGTGCTTGCACTGTGTACCCTGGGCTGTCCCCTTGATTGTAGATACCAGGAGGGGATTAGTGTCTGCTGCTCGCTAGGTGTTGGTAGCAGTGAATCTAGTTTCTGACTTTTTGAGACTGGGGGCCATACTGTATGGCTGACCCGTGGGGGCCTTGATGCTAGAATTCAGGGGTTTCTGTAAGATTTGGTTGTAGCTTTGGGAAGTAGTGTTTGGAAAAGAGTTGCAGGTCTACCTTCTGACTCTGGCCTCTGGGTTTAATTTGCTCACCTCGGTGTCCCTGTTAGGTTGCTACGGGGTTCCCCCTGCAAAGGCTTCTGAAGACTGGATGTGTTCTCGGTGTTCGGCCAATGCCCTGGAAGAGGTGAGTGCTTCCGTGCTGTTGCTGTCTCCCTGTGAGACAGGTTCGCTCAGGACCAGACTGTTTCACGTGGACTCTACGTCCCAGGGGTCTGTGCGGTGCCTGGTACACAGTGATGTCAGTGAGCATTGTCGGAGTAAATCCCCACGACAGTGAGAGTGTGTGCTGCCCACCTGTGGCAGGGCACGATGGAGTCTGGAAGCTGTGTTTGCTTCATTGTGTCAGGACCAAGTAGAGGTTTTCCTGTGGATGGACCATAACCTCCTGTAAAGAATTGAGCCATCCGGTTGGAGCATCAGAATGGGGCTCAGATGGTTCATTTGGTAGCTTTCTCTTCACTCCTCCCCTCTCTCTGGAACCTGGCAGTACCCACATAGGAGGCAGTCCGAGCCCTGTAATGCCCCCTGCTTGAGCAGGGTATCACTCATGACTTTGCTTACAGTTGTTGTTAACAGTACCAGCGAAGACGATTAAGTTAAGTCAGGAGAATCATTGGTGCACTTCAGCCCCGAGTGGCCTCCCTGTCTTCCTGCAGGGCAGTCCTGGTTACAAGGGCTGTGCAGGCGAGGCCCCGCATGCTGTGGGCTACTTTCTCACGTGGAGGCTACCGTGGCCCGCAGGAAGTGGCGGGGAGAGCAGATGGGATGGTAGTGACTCGGTGGTGACCACTCTTCCTCCCCGTCTTCTTGGCAGGACTGCTGCTTGTGCTCATTGCGAGGAGGAGCCCTGCAGAGAGCCAATGACGACAGGTGAGTTCCCTGGGCTCTGAAGCCGAGTGCGGGCACACCGCCAGGTCAGTGGCTGTCATCGGTATGACTGAGGAGGATTTGGGAAGCACATTGTTTGGGGCTGAAATAGCATCTCCAAGACTAATTTTAAGGATGGGAAGCCGAGCAGTCCCAGAACTTTCCAACCCGAGCTTCCCCTCTGAGGCAGCCTTGTACGTAACGTCCTCCTTTTGGAGGAGCTAAGATGGACTCACGAGGGTACGAAGACCCTGTGAAGATGATGCGGGGGCTTCGTGGCGGAAGTGAGGACAGTTACCTTGTTACAGCTGGGGCTGGTACAGAGGTGGCCACGGCTGTGAGCTAGTGAGCCCTTCCTGCAGGCAGACTCCCTGGTTGTTCGGAATGAGGGCGACTGTCCTTAAGAAGGACAGTGGGACATTGAGGAGAGCCCAGCCATGCCTACCCACTACTCAGTCGATTCTACAGAGGGTTCTGGGTACTCAGCCCACAGCTGGGCTTCTTGGCCGTCCGGCAGCCCGCTTTCACTGAGCTGAATTTTTGTGCTTCGTCATGGCTCAGTGGTTCAGAGGTAGAAATAAATGTAAGGTGAATGAGGTTTTCGCCCTGAAGACCGGCTGCTTAGGGGAGAGTACTCCCAGGTCGATGGGGAACCAGCAGTGAAGACCCTGCTTCCAGCTAAAATCCTGTGGGAACTTAAAGCACACACACCGCCTGGCGTCCTGCCTCACAGGAATCCCCTTCATGCTGTTCCAGATAGATGGCTGCTCTGCTTGCCACTTCCCCTCCTCTAAAGGCACTTGCTGCCGTGACTTGAGGTCACCGTGTTCCTCAGAATTGGAAGATAGTGCTGTTAAAGTTCTTCCTTTTTTGCAATGCAAAGGGCTCTGCTTGCACCTCCCACCTTTACCTCATGATCCTTGGTCTGCCCTCCAGGGCCATGCAAGACAAACCTGTTCCCACTCACACACTGCAGGTGGCTTCCACGCAGCCCCGACGCTGTCTGTCGTAGGTTTTCACGTGGCTTGATCCTGGGAGTTTTCACCATCTTAGTTAATCTCATCTTGGTGCGTGTCAGTTTCCCCAAACGCCCAGAACTTACTTGAATAATTCTCTAAGGATGTCCGTTGAACAGACCTCTCAGAGTAAGTGGGGCTAGGGCCAGACCTTAAAGAGTGAGTCTCAGGTGGAGGAAGGGAGCAGAAGGGAGAGGTCACTTCGGCCCCGGGAAAGGTCTGGGCAAAGGCCTGGAGGGGGAGGGCTGGGATTACCGGCACATTGGAGCGCAGCTGGAGATATTTTGAGGAAGTGCCCAGGTCCTCTGGTAAAAGAGGTGTGTATGGGGCTCTCTAATTTATTCTCACTCCCTGGAACCTGCCACACGCAATTAGCTGTGGCTCTGTTCCTGTTGCAACAGGCGGTGAGTGAGTGTGTCAGAAGTGTGACCCTGTGCTGACCCGGGACGTTGTGGTGGGGACCTTCTTCCACTTCCTCAGCGTGGAGATGCTTCTGGTCTTACCTCACTGGGTCCCAGGAACTTGCTGGGAAGTCCAGTGGTCACGCTGGGTAAGGGAGGAAACGCTATAGACAGGCCCATGTTAGAAGAGAAAAGGCCACAGGGCCTTGGAGCTGGAGGGGGACTGAGGTGGCCTTTGCCTTTTGGCAGGTGGGTCCATGTCTCATGTGCAGTGGCGATTCTGGAGGCGAGATTTGTCAACATTGCAGAAAGAAGTCCAGTGGATGTGAGCAAAATTCCCCTGCCCCGCTTCAAACTGGTAAGCAGAAAGAGATGGGCCTGTGATCCTACATTCTTTCCCTGTTTCCGAGTCTCTGGATAGAGGGGAACATAGCGTTTAGGAGGGCATCGCCTGGTTGACCCAGTGGCCATCCTTTACCCCTCAGTTTTGGTCATGGTTTATGATTCTCCCCCTCTGGTTAAAACTACTTAGTGAGGATGCCTGTGACCGGACACGAGATTAACAGAGGGTGCGTGTACCCTCGTGTTTTGGGAAGGGGGTGGGCTCTTGCTCACAGGGCTCTGTGCGTTTGGGTGCGGGTACAGTAGAGGAGACCACCCTAGTTCCCAGAATCACTGGCCTGCTTCTCCTGTGTTGTAGAAATGTGTCTTCTGTAAGAAACGGAGGAAAAGGACTGCTGGCTGCTGCGTGCAGTGTTCTCATGGCCGTTGCCCAACTGCCTTCCACGTGAGCTGTGCTCAGGCTGCGGGCGTGATGATGCAGCCAGATGACTGGCCTTTTGTTGTCTTTATTACCTGCTTCCGGCACAAGATCCCTAATTTGGAGGTGAGGAGGGCGCCATTCCAGAGTCCTCTCGACGGTTTCCAGGATCATTTTCTCTGCAGGCTCTCCATTTATTGTGTCAGCCAGTATCTCCTCAAGCGCTGTGCTTCTTGGGGACTGCTAATGAGTGTGGGATTAGGAGATGGCCCCTGTCCATCCTCTGCTTCCTGCCTTGTGCTTCCTAGTCCAGTGGAACCAACTGCTTGTGGTTGATTCCTTGTTTGCCTCTCCTCCTGGATAAACTCCTTGGGGGTCCATGGCTTGTTAATCTGGGTGTCCCTATACTTAACACAGTGTCAGGGACGTCGCAGAAGCCCTGTAAATGTTGTGAACTGATGGGAAGAAGAGTTAACCATTAACCCCGATACAGTAGTCATTTTTGCACTTCTCTGAACGGTGAAGCTTAAATGGGTCTTAAACAGTAGGTAGGAATTGTGAGCAGGAGGGCAATCAAGTCTTCAGAAACAGAATGAGCGAGTCTCAGGAGAAGGAACGTGTGAGACTGGTTCTGGGAACGTGGCAGGGGACGGTACTGGAAAGGCAGGCAGTGCCAGAGGATTAAGGCCCTGGGCTGCCACGCTTAGGGGTTTGACGTCTCTTCCGCTAGGTAAGGGGAACTTTTCCAATATTATGATTTTGAGCTATATGTTTTTTTAACAGTTACTCTGGTGGTGGTTTGCAGAAAAGATTGACGGAATAAGAATTTGAGGCCGGGAGACCAGTTAGCCTAGGCGAGAAGTGAGGTCTGAAATGGGAACACAGAGGGAGAGCTTTACGGTCACAGCCAACGCTGGGATCCTACAGTGGGTAGACTGATGGGGTTTGTTGGCTGCCATGGGGAGAGGATGGAGAAAGAGGAAGAGGAAGGGGTGAGGGAGTGTGAATTCAAGATGACTCAGGCCACTCCCTTAAAGGTGGAAGGGATGCTAATATGGTGTTAACTGCGATCAGGAACTGAGATGGGGCATGGCTGTTTTGCAGAGGAAAGTGGGGGAGATAAAAATGAGGGAAAGACCTGTAGACTCTGAGGTCGCTGGAACATTCTGATTGAGGTACCAGGAGGCAGCTAGATTAGCTGGATTAAGATTTGGGTATCATCAGCCTTTAACAGCATAATTAAACCTAATTCCCGTTAGAAACTGGACTCTGGAGATTGCTAGTATAAGGAGCAGATAGATGGTGGAGCAGGAAGCAGCGAAAGCAGCTGAGAAGGAGAGCCCCGCAGCCAGCAGAGGCTGAGGAGGGCCACGTGCTGTCGGGAAGACAGGGCTGGTGGCGTGGTCACTGTGCACCCCAAACCGGGGGTCCCATGGGTAGTCAGGTCAGAAGCCAGAGTGCCACCAGTGAATTACAGTCCAGTGGAGGAGACGCCAATGAAGGCTTGTCAACAGTGTGGTGAAAACAATCATAAAAGGAAGGACACAGTAGAGCACCAGCCCAGAGGACAGACTGTCCTCCACCAAGGAAAGGGCCCTGTTGGCTGACTGGATTCCCCTTTTTCATTAAAGATGTTCTACTGAGCACAAGAGGTGGGCGGAGGTGGGTTAGGAGCTTAGGAAGAGGGAAAACTAGTCGATACGGGAATGAGGAATAAAAGCTTGAGGTACCATTGAGTCCTGGCTGTGGTAAGGAGGTAGGAGCTTTGTGTTGGAACAGGAGAGTGATTTGGTGATGATCATTAGCCCCCCATGCCCTCACATTGGCAGCTGTAGATGGCTGGTGCTATGAGGAAACGGGGTACTGTTGAGTATTTCTTTCACTGATTCATTCTTCACATACTTACTGGGCATCTGCTACATGTCAGGCACAGTTTTAGGTGCTCGGGACATGCTGGTGAACAAGACAACAGTGCCTGCCCTCCTGCTGCATTTAGTGTAGTTGAAAGACACGTAGAAACAAGTAAACGTACAGTGTATCAAACGGGGAGAAGTGCCGGCATAAGAGTAAAGCTGTATACGGGAATGGAGGAGGAGAGGTGGTAAGGTTGTCCATAAGTGGACACTTGGATGTGAGGGAGCCAGTGTGCAGATAACTGTGGAAGAGCCTTTCTGGTAGAGGGAACAGAGGCACAAAGACCCTGAGGTGGGAACACGCTTGGCACGCATGCTCAGAGGACAGAAGGGAGGTCAGCATGGCTGGAGCACAGAGCTTGGGCAGCTTGGGGAGGGGCGGTTGGACACAAGACCACCAGATGCTCTGTGATTTCATTTGCATCAAGGACAAGTTCAGAATGAGAAGAAGGGTGATGTGAGGGCCCCAGAGATGGCAGAGCTGTGGAGCTGTGTATAGTATGCAGCGGAGGACATCCAGGGAACCTCAGTCTTTGTGCCCTGGCCCTGAGGGTAGAGCTGGTGCTAAGATCTGTGTGGAGCATTGTGTGGGGACCCTGGGCCTCAGATCACCTGTTGAACGTCCACCTTGATGTATGTCTAAACTATGTGAATTAGTAGGTGCTGTTTGGTCAGCTCCTCGAAACAGTAGGGAAGTCACAAGAGTCTGTTTTGGGAGTTTGTGGTGAGACAGGATGGTAAAGGACCAGTTGTGGACTGGGAATGAGGGAGGAGCTATATTTATGGGGAAAATATGACACTGGGTTCTTCCGTGTCCTGGCTGGGGTGTGGACATCTGGAAAGACCTGTTTCAGCTCCCATCTCCTACTCCTTTTTACTTTTCCATTCTCACGCTTATCTTTCCCTGGTAAAGAGGAGCCAACTGATCTTGGTCCCCATTTGCTAGGCCTGTCCGCTCAGTGTGGGCATAACCCAAGCCTCTGTTTTTTCCAGCGTGCCAAAGGGGCCTTGCAGAGCATCACTGCGGGCCAGAAGGTCATTAGCAAGCACAAGAATGGGCGCTTCTACCAGTGTGAGGTGGTAAGGCTCACCACGGAGACCTTCTATGAAGTCAACTTTGATGACGGCTCCTTCAGCGACAATCTCTATCCCGAGGACATAGTGGTAATGTCTGCAAGGAGCTTCATGGGCATTTTGGGGCGGGGGAGTTTCTTGGTCTGACTGGCAGACTGGCTGTGGGCCTGCTTGCCTTTTCTATCCAGGCCCATGGTCCCATCATTCGGCCCCCAAACAGAAAGAAGTGTTTGTACTGGTCTTTCTGTACAAAGAATATTGTGTGCCTCTAGGGTACCCTGCTTCCTCTAGAAGCTTGTAGGAATTGGTGTTTTTTGCAGTTCTTTGAAACATACTTGTATTTTAGTCTAAACTACCCTTGAAGGTGTTCTGGTGCAGTGGAAGAAGAGCCCAGGCTTTGGAATCAGTCCAATGTGCCAGTACCAGCTTCACTGCTTAGTAGCTGTGTGATTTTAGGAGAATTAGCCAATTATCTCTTTTCTACCATGCCCTCTTAGTAGATTTATGGAATTTGCTTTTGGTTCTTTACAGTTGATGCCTTTGGGGGCTGAATAGAAACTGCTTGGAGATACCCCTGGCCTGCTTGTGTTATCAATACCTGAGACACTGGGGGCCCTGCCTGGACTCAATCCTAGGTTTCCTGGCTCTGGACTCAGCACTCAGTTCAGGTTTCCCCTGTCCATCGTCCGTCCGTCCGTCCGTCCGTCCGTCCTCATCCCCACCCCCCCACCCCCACTCCCACCCCAACCCCAACCTTTTCATGTTAGACCGAGCACCAGCCTAGTGGAATGAAGCCACTTCTTCCTTAAACAACAGGTATTTCCCACGTCTCTACCACGTTAGCAACTTAGTTGCTAAAAGTACATTCATTAGTTGTGAGGCAGACTTCCATGTAGTGAAGGTGGTATCAGTAGTGTTTGTGGCAGTAGACTAGCTATGCTTTATTAAGCTCTTCCAGTTTGCCAGACACTAGGCTAAGTACTTTACTCGGGTATCTTGGTCACTTCTCATACCAACTCTGAGAAGCAGGTGGTATCTCTAACTTAGAGAACACTGATCTCAGGACTCTTATAGAAGTTACTGAGGATGCCAAAGAGCTTGTATTTTTGTGGGTTATGTCTATCGATATTTGCTCATAAGAAATTAAAACTGAGGTGAATTGATTTGAAATAATCCATTTTTTAACGAAAAATTATTTTAAGTAAAACAAAAAATATTAGAAGAGTGCCACTCTTCTACAATTTTGCAAACCTTTTTAACATCACATCTTCAGTTTGTTGCAATATATTGTTTTGGTTAAAGTACGTGAAGAAAACTCGGTCTCACACAGATATGCGATTGAAAAAGTGAGGAGTAAAATTTAAGTAGCCTTTCAGATGATTGTGGTCATCCTGCTTTGATACTACACCAAACCTCAACGAGTGGTAGTTTCTTAAAAGTTAGCTGCAGTGTAGACTCTGAAGGCAGCTTGGTGAACATACCTTCTTACATTAACGTTCTTTGGTCTGTCTTGCACTGAGAATGGCTCTTTCACTCATGCGTGATTTTGCACCATCATCCATATTGGTGCAATGGGCTATGCAGATCTTCCAGATGTTGTTAAATTTTATTAGACAATTCCAAAAAAATCACTTTCATTTGTAGCACTAAGCTCAGAAAAATCTTTAAATTTTAGGGAGCTTCAAGCTCATGGTGGTGACACAACTTTTCTGAAATTGTAATTTGTGCTTGAAAGCTTAGGTGTTATCATTGGCAGTATACTGTCAGTCCATTTTCCTCGAAGTGACAGGCTCACTTCATTCATTTTCAAGAAGATGTCTGCCAGTACCCAAGTCTGAATAACCACAGTTTGTCTGTCAGTCATTTTTTTCAAATAAAGCTGGTGTTTCATGAAAAAAGCAGTTACTTTTTACAACTCAAACAGTTACAGCATGCTTTTCCTCAAGACAACCATCATGCTTCAGCGTGTAGCAGAAGTGTCTTTTGAGTACTTAACACATGTACTCAAAGATTGAGGTTTAACACAAAAATTTTTTCTGCTTCATCAAGGGACGTTGTTATGTGAAACCAGGTTTTTTTCTTTTGCTCCTAAATCATGAGTACACAGTGGTTAAGAATGCAGTAACAAGTAGTAGAGCTTAGGGCCATTGCCTCAATTTGTGCTGAGGCGCCAGCAGTTGCACCCATGTTAGGTGTTATACCATCACTGGAAATGTCTGCGCAGCGAAAGAGGCTAATGTTTTAATATTATTGTGAAAACCATCGTGCTCTCACAAGTTCCCTGCAAGTGGCTCAGGAACCCCCGCTAAGATCTGCAGACCATACTTTGAGAACTGCTATTATAGTAAAACTGAATAGCCGAGAACTTAAGTGATTTATCAAAGATCACATATTTGGCTAGTTAAAACTTCCACTTCAGATTCTTTTGGGGGCAGTACTTTCTACTTAGTTGTTGAATTCATACACGATATAGTTGCTGAGTACCTGTCAATAATGAGTTGGCAATACAGTATAGAGCCATTTCTATTCAGTAAGTGAATTGGCGTGTAGAACCTTCCTAACTCTTGTCATGTAGTGGAATTGGTAGGAGCAGTTGGAATATCACAGCATTTTAGACTCTCTGCCCTACTTCTGCTCCAACATGTACTTTTTTGGGCCATGTCTGCAAGGACCTTCTCCCAGGTCTACCCATCAGACCTTTCATTCGGCTGCCATGAACATGTTCATACACTGACCTCCCACTATATACCAAGCCCTCTGCTGGGAATGCAGCAAGGACTCCACCCATCCTTAGGGTTCCCCCGCTGCAGGGAGTAAAAGTCCTAAAGTTTTTTTGCCAAGTCCCGTGGTAGGTGGTCTTTTATTAACCTTTCCTTAAAAAAAAAAGGTTAAGAACCCTTTTCTTTCCTTTCTTTAAAAAATTTATTTGTTTGTATTTATTTATTTATTTTTGGCTGCGTTGGGTCTTTGTTGCTGCGCGCGGGCTTTCTCTAGTTGCGGCGAGCAGGGGCTACTCTTCGTTGTGGTGTGCGGGCTTCTCATTGCGGTGGCTTCTCTTGTTGCGGAGCACGGGCTCTAGGCGCGTGGGCTTCAGTAGTTGTGGCACGTGAGCTCAGTAGTTGTGGCTCGTGAGCTCTAGAGCGCAGGCTCAGTAGTTGTGGCGCATGGGCTTAGTTGCTCCACGGCATGTGGGATCTTCCCGGACCAGGGCTCGAACCTGTGTCCTCTGCATTGGCAGGCAGATTCTTGACAACTGCGCCACCAGGGAAGTCCTAAGAACCCTTTTCTTAAAATAGTTGAGTAAAGTTTGAGTATTTCTTCCTGGTAGAGCCCTGTCCCCTTGTCCCTTAGAGAGACAGTTGAAGGAACATGAGAAGGACTCTTGATCATGGCACATGTCTTTTACATTTATTAAGTTTATTATGGCTGCTTTTTTCTGTCACCTAGAAGCAGCAGCAGCCAGCAGAGATAACGGGGTGGACTTGGACTTAGCAGGTCTCTCAGGTGGACCTTCCTTTCACCTTTCTTCCTTAATGTTCCCTCAGAGTCAGGACTGTCTCCAGTTGGGTCCTCCTGCCGAAGGGGAAGTAGTCCAAGTGAGATGGACAGACGGCCAAGTCTATGGAGCCAAGTTTGTGGCCTCTCACCCCATCCAGATGTACCAGGTAACCGAAGGCTTTTGTTGGGGATGGGGGAGGGGGCCTGATTAATTCAGTGTTTCCTCTTGAGCAAGAGGAAGTCTTTGCTCTTGGGAGAGCTAAGGCAGTGGTCCCCAGCCTTTTTGGCACCAGGGACACCGGTTTCGTGGAAGACAGTTTTCCACGGACGGGGATGGGGGTGGGCGTGTTTCAGGCAGTAACGCGAGCGGTGGGGAGCGGCAGATGAAGCTTCGCTCGCTTGCCCACCGCTCACCTCCTGCCGTGCGGCCCAGTTCCTAACAGGCCGGGGACTGGCACCAGCCTGCGGCCCGGGGGTTGGGGACTGCTGAGCCAAGGGATCAGTGACAACCCTTTTCAGAGCTAGGGGCTGCCCTGTGTCCAGTCTGCCAGGTATGGCTTCAAACATGGCAGGCCTTACTTCAGTGTTCTTAACCCTTCCTGTGACTGCAGGAAATGGCCCCTGTGCTTGATGGACCAGGGAGAGAGTCAGGGATATCTTAGCTAAAGGCCTTTGTTTCCTTGGTAGGTGGAGTTTGAGGATGGCTCACAGCTTGTGGTTAAGAGAGATGACGTGTACACGCTGGATGAAGAGCTTCCCAAGAGAGTCAAGTCTAGACTGGTGAGTGTGTGCTTTCTGTGTGCCCTTGGTTCCCCTCTGGGAGGGAGGGAACAAAGCAAGGATGTGTCCCTTTGGTTTTTTTCTTCGGGGTGGTTGGCCATAAAGTACTCATTTGGCTTGCCTATTCTTCTGTAGTCAGTAGCCTCAGACATGCGCTTCAATGAGATTTTCACAGAGAAGGAAGTTAAGCAGGAAAAGAAACGGCAACGAGTTATCAACTCAAGATACCGGGAAGATTACATTGAGCCTGCACTATACCGGGCCATCATGGAGTAGGTGCTTCCAGCGGCCAGGAGAGTCCCAGCCGCCAAGGCGAAAGCACTCTGGGGTTCCACAGCACAGCAGACACTTGGAACTCTGAAGTCTCTAAAAGTGAACTGTAAAATGAAAAGGAATGAAATAACCGACCCCATCATCTTCTCACCCCACCCTCATCGCATTCCACTGTAATGAAACGACAAGCCGTACTTGGACATGTGGCAGCAGCCGCTGATCTCCCAGCTGATGGGCTGAGCACTGGAACGCTGTGGCTGCATGGGCCCCAGTCTGTAATGGGGTCGACTGTGCTGGCTGGGCTGGTTGCCCTGTTCCTGGCCTTGGACTTAGCTTCCTAATGATCACCTGCACCAACTAGGCAGAGGTGCTGGTGCTTGCCCCCTCCCCCTTTTTGTATTTATGTGTGTGTGTGTGTGTGTGTGTGTATGTATGTGCGTATGTATGTTTGGTCTGGACCAGCTTCTGCCAGCCCCTGGCCTTTACTTTCTTCCTTGCCTATCCAGGGCAACAAAAATGTGAAATTCTGCCCTCAGCTGAACTGAGTAAGGGCCCCTGGGGGTTGGCTGGAGATGGCTGTGGCATCTGTTTGTCTCTGGAACTGCCTCAAGAGAGTGCTGGCAAAGCTGCAGTGATGAGATGCTAAAGAGTTAACGCCACCTCTTTGCCTTCTCTTGAAGGAGAAGATAGGGGTAACCTGGGCGTGTGCCCATATCACTCTAGGCACAGACCCCTGTGGACAGTATTAAAGGGTGTGGGTGGGGAATACTCTGAAGGGGGATCTAATGATGGAAGCAGGCAGAGCCTGGCGGGTGAGTCTGTCAACAGAAAATTGGAATCATGCAGGGGCTGGGAGGGTTAAGGTGAACTGGGGCCACTGGAGGCCAGGGGGTGGGTTTAGATATGCCCCCTGGTGTGGGGGTGGGAGGGAGCTGATTTGGGAGTGGGGTGGGACTGGAGGGCAACACTGAAGGGGTTAAACAGGTTTTTGCTCCTTATGAATTTGTTTGCCTGGGCCCAGGGTTGGAGGGATTCACACTTATACCGTATGTATACAAGAATCAGATTTATAATACTTCCCCTTTTTTTGTTACGTATGAACGCTATAAACCAAATTATTTTGAAAACCGGTGCATCACCTTGTCCTTAGCAATAAAATGTGTTGAGCAGAGGATTGGCTGTGTCTGCCCCAAGGAGCCTGAGTGGCCCAGGGTCAGGCCGGGAGTGTATCTAGAGTCATAGGCTCTGGAGCAGGGCCATGCATTTTAAGAAGACTCAGTAAGGCAGGATCTAGGAAGCCCTCCTAAAGAGATGGGCTCCTTGTCAAGTTCTGGTCCTGTGGCTCTGTATGGTGGGACCTGGGAAGTAGAGGCACCTCTGGCCGTGAGTACCTCCTTTTGCTTCTCTGGCCCTAGAGATGGGAAGGAAGAGGTAATAGATGAAGGACCAGACCACTTCCACAACTTGTAGAACTGAGTTTGATCTCTCTCATCTCGACCCCACTTGTTAACTTCATTGAGCAGGTGTAAGTTTATGCCAGTGTCTGTTCCATAAAAATTGTAGAACCAGCTTGAAAGAAGGCAGTACGTTTTAGGTGCTTGAAAAGCAAGGGATTGACAACCCCTTCCCCCAACCCCGTGCATGCTTCCCTTAGGTCCTGAAGCTGTTCTGAGTTGCCTGTAGTTGGTGAGACGCTTCCCCGGAGGAAGACCCGGTCCCTTTGACCCCCATTGGGTTCCTGAGGTCCAGGTGGACAAGGCTAGAGCAGCAGCAGCAGCGGGGGGGTGGGGGGGGCAGTGAACTGGGCACAGCAGAGCTGTTCAGCTGGTCTTGGACAGCCAGGCACTAGGTCCTGTTTCTTGGCTCCTGCCAGGTGCGGGAGAATCTTGGGTCAGCTCAGCAACTCAATGCTTCTTTGTGTCCTGGGGCTTGGGAGGTGGCTGCCACCTCTGGTGTCTGATTGTGGGGGAAGGGAGGAGCAGCAGGTCTCAAAGATACTTTTCTATGCCAGTTCCCTCCTGGGGCCAAGAAAGGGAGGTTGAATTTTTTGTCCAGCACCCAAGGATTCCCAGGCGAGCGTGGACACAGCCAGGCCTTAATGGATTGGCAAGCCCTGGGAGCACACATCTTTGGAGGGAAGAAACACTTCCCCAGACTTGGCAGGGTCCCAGACCTCCCTGCCTTTCACTGACCCTACCATCCCCAGCCCTGCTGAAGGACAGGCAGGGTAGTCCCTTCTGTAACCCCAACAGAGTTCTTGCTCAACGGCTATTTTTCTAGAAACTTCCACGTTTTGTTTTGGTCAAATGTAATAACCCCCTGGGAAACTGAAGTTTAAAGAGGTGATAAGAGTCTCAAGTCCCACGGAACAGGCCCTCCTGCCTTCAGTCAGGCCCAGGCCTCAGTGGACTGACTGACTCCAGGGAAGCGTGCACCAGCTTGTCTTAGGCTCCCCTCAGAAGCCTTTTGGTGGGGGCAAATTGCCCTCCTTTGGTGAGGCAGCGTCTTTGGGTGGGCAACCAAGGATCACAGCCGGACAGTTCCTCCTCTCTTCCGTAACTCCCCTCGGGGGAATTACGTTTTAAATTGTGCCCCAGTAGGGTGGGAGAAAAGCTGGGACCTCCGGAGCTGAAAAGGGTAGAAGAGATGGGGCGGAGTGGTCCTGTGCCCGGAATAAAAAGAGGCTCTAAAGTAGTAATAAGGGCAGCCAGCGACCGCTGTCCACCCAACTCCACAGGATTGAGCAGGGTCGCCCAGCCCGTGGAGGTCCACAGCCTTGGGTCTCAGCCTGGTTCCAGGCGGATGCCTGCGTCCCTCGGTGTGGAATGACCGTGTACCCCCGTCCCTCGCACGGCCGAGGAAACAGGCTCTCGAGGGATCATCTCGGTGGACAGCAAGCCCTGCGGCCGTCAGAGGTCCGCATCCCAGACGCGCGCCCTGCGGGGCGTGAAGCCGGGGGATTCCTCAAGGCGGCGGATAGGCTCCGGGGAGCCGAGGGGTGGGCGTCGGCGCGGAGCCAGCAGGCCGGGCCCGCTGGACCCACGCCCTGAACCGCCAGCAGCCCGAGTCCCGGCAGGCGCGCGAGGCGGACGGGCCAGAAAACTCGGGGGTCCAGTGTCTAGTGGGCCGCTTTGGGCTTGCGCCCGCTCTCTGCCTGCAGTGCAGCCCCGCATTGGTCAGCCCGGCGCCCCGCCCGGCTCCCGCGCGCCGATTGGCCGCGGATGCCCAACCCCCGGTGAGGGCGCTGAGGCGGAGAGTGGGATTGGTGGTCCCGTCGTCCACGGGTCGGGGTCGCGGCCGCGCGCTCCGCCCGCCGCTGCGTCCCCACTATGGCGGCGCCCAGGCGGCCCACCGCGACTTGGGCGCCCGCCGGGGTCCCCCGCGGCTGCCGCCGCCGCATTCGCCGTCGCCCCCGCCTTCCCGGCAGCATCGGGCCGGGCACCGCCTCCCCCCTTCCTCCCTCTCCGCTGCGGTAAGGACTGGTCTTGCGCGCGTCGGGGCGGGCAGTCACCACGGCTAACGGTCGCCGCCGCCCCTCCCCTCCCCCGCCGCTCGCGGTCGCCGGGTTGGTGGGGTGCGGAGCCCGCGCGTGCTGGTGCTGGGGAAGGAAGGGTCGGGCGCGGCCCAGCAGTCTCCGAATAACGAAGTCTGGCTCGGACTGGGGGCTCGGGCCGGGAGTCCGGTCCCTGGGAGACCTCGCCTGGGTAGGGGCTGCCAGGCCTCGGGGGAGAGGACGGCTGGACCTGGGCCGAGCAGTCTGAGGTCACCTGCGCGCGAGACCCCGCAGCGCTGCGCACCTTGGCGCAGAGGAAGGACCTGGTCAGGCGGGCCTTCGCTATAGGAAGAGGGAGGAAAAGTGGAAAACCTGAGTGAGAATCAGCAGCGTACGGGTAGTGGCTGTCATTGCTTATTGCTCTACCAGCCGCCAGATGTTCCGGGGACTGAGGTCTATTTTACTGACAAAGTACGCCTCTTGCTTCCTTTTCTCTGGCACTTCTCCCCATTGTTTGCCCTGTGATTTTGTTTGCAGGAGGAAATGACTTAGTGATGAGAGCAGGTTTGATTAGGATAGTCTCCCACGAACATTTTGAGTTCCTTTTTGCAACAGTGCTCGTTTTTATGATTCCTTAATAGACCTCACTTATGTTTGTGTTTCCCGCACATAGGAGGAAGGAGAGAAACGTGTGAACTGACTCAGTGCAATTAATTGAGAGCGGGACCAATGAAGGCAGCTGTTATTTTGTTAAAAACAAAAACAAAACAAAACAAAAACAAAAGCTTACAAACTTTTCTATGGATACACTTTGAATTAACTATACTATAGCTAGTTGAACAGGAAGGTAGAAAAAAAGCACTTACTGGTTTCAAGAAAATAAATAGACCTCATGGAAAATTAGGTTATTTCTAAGTCAGAATCACCTTCGAGTGATGATCATTTAACTGTTGGGTATACCTTCAAGTCAAAAGGATTAAAAGGAAGCTGTCACAAAAATTTATGACCGAAATAGTATTTTCAAATAATCTCTTAAGGCAATAGCAGCTCCTAAGATTAAAGATTCTTAACTCAAGGATATTTTGAAGTATTAAGTGATGAATCTTCCTATTTCACATGTCTAAATGTCTAATCAGAGTTTAATAAAAGTAAATTATTAATGAGAAAAGAAGTTGTGCATATTCTTAGAGACTAAGTGACTTTGGATCATCAATAAAGTGTCTATCGAGTACATATTGTGTGCAAGGCAGTGCAACTGTGGGGACCTCACGACCTGTATTGTATGAGACTTGTTCTCATGGGCCTATGAGATGGTTGTGGGGATAAAGGGCACACAAGAAAATGATCACTAATAAAATGGTCTCTAGAATTCTAAGATAGTAGGTCTATGAAAATTCTAGAAAAGGAGAAATCCATGTGTCTGAGGAAGGTTTCACAGGAGAGCTGAGGCTTGAGTTGAGCCATGAATGGGTAGGCCTGGGTGATGAAGAGGAAGGAGAAGTGAGGAAATGAGAAAGTGAGGATGGGAAAGGTGGCAGGGGAGAACCCAAAACTCTCATGGGTAGTTCCAGGGGGTTCTTATTAGAAAAAGTGGGAGATGAGGTTATACAAAAAAGGCAGGTTGATGGCATCAAATCAGGAAGTAACTTTGTCCTGGGTGGAGCAAGGGGTAAACAAGTAGTAGTACTTCAGATGAAACTGGAGCTAGCTATTAGAGAAATAGACAGTAGCACTTTATTTGCCCTTGTCACTTTTCTGAGTAACCTTAGCTATTTAGAATAATGGTCCTCTCAGCTACCCAGGATCTGCACCTCAAGAATCATTCTTGCCTTTCTTTTTTTTCCCCCTTGTATTAAGTTGGTTGCCAGGTCTTGTTGCTACTGCCTCCACACTATGTCTAACTTCTTTCTGTTCCCACTGTCATCACACTGATTTGGGGCCATTGATACCATTCCCTCGAATTACTGCAGAAACCCCCTAGCTTCCCCCCCCCCCCACCCCTTCCATCTGTCTTGTGTACTGTCATCACTTGCAGGTATCTCAATTCCCCAGCCTAGACTTTTATTTATTTTTTTTGGCTGAGTTGGGTCTTTGTTGTTATGTGCAGGCTGCGCGCGGGCTTTCTCTAGTTGCAGCGAGCAGGGTCTACTCTTCGTTGTGGTGCGCGGGCTTCTCATTGCGGTGGCTTCTCGTTGCAGAGCACGGGCTCTAGGCGCGCGGGCTTCAGTAGTTGTGGCTTGCGGGCTGTAGAGCACAGGCTCAGTAGTTGTGGCGCACGGGCTTAGTTGCTCCGCGGCATGGGGGATCTTCCCGGACCAGGACTCGAACCCGTGTCCCCTGCATTGGCAGGTGGATTCTTAACCACTGCGCCAACAGGGAAGCCCCAGCCTAGACTTTTAATGGCTTCCTACCGTCTGTTGAATTAAGCACAGACCAGCCTAGCCTGGGCAATATGGGTAAACTCATTTCTTGCCATTCCCTGAGATTTTATTATATTTTCCAAGTTTGTGGAACTATGTGCTCTTTGTTGCTGTCGTGCTCCCTGTCTTTTCTCATGTTGCTTTTTCTATCCTAAATGACCCCCTTGAATCTCTAATTGTTGGTTCTCACCCATGTTTCAGGGCCATTTGATTGGAACTCTCTTTGTGAAGCTTTTCTATACTTTTCTCCCTATCTAGATGGGGCTTGTTTCTCCTTTAAACCATTATAACACTAGAATCTGCCTTTTTGCCCCAATTGCCAACCTAAGACTGAAGCTTTTTCAAGCCATGGGCCATCTTCTTCATTATCTAGCACAGTGTTTTGTACATAGGAGGTACTTGGCAAATATATTTTATATTGAACATAGCTTTGAACCAGGATAGATGCAAAGAAAATTCTTTGTGCAAACAAAATGGCCATCATAAAATCTGTAAATGAAGTTACTTACGTGAGATAATATATTACTGAGAGAGCTGGTGTATTGGTCTGTATAGCTTGGATTAGGCTTCATTAACAAAAACCCTTAAGACTTCAGTGGCTTAACAGAACAAAAGTGGACATTCATGCCACATGTCCAGCATGATGCACAGGTAACTCTCCTCCTCTCAGTCACTCAGGGACCCATGCTGATGGAAACTCCATCTTAATATGGTGTTTCCATGATCATTTTGATGGAGTGGAAGATGGTGATCAAGGGACACTGGACTTTCAAGTTTCCATCCTGAAGTGGCACCTGTCACTTTCATTTCCATATCATTGGCTAAAGCAAGTCATATGGCCATGCCTAACTTTAAAGAAGGGCAAGGAATTGCTGTCTTAGCATGTGCCTGGAAAGCAAAGAGCCAGAAGTAACTGTTGAACAGCAGTAATGACTGCTACATCTTCTTTGAGTATCACGGCCCATGGAAGATTAGAGGTAGCAAAATCAGATGGGCTACTAGAGAGAAACACATTGACAGTAGCAAGAAATAATAGCTCTAACTAGGCATGGAATGAGGGTGGATTGGGAAGTCAGAACTCCATTACAAGCACAGTAATGCTTGTAATGTAACAGGCCGAGGCTGTTGGTACGAGGGCAATCAGTGATTTTCCAGTCATGGCACGGTCATTCCTGAGGGCATCACTATTTTACAGCACCCTCAGTGATGAACACAGAAATAGTCCTGAGGCATCCACAGAAAGTTAAATTATATTCAAGATACACAATTTAAAAAGCAAGGAAGTGTGTAATAACTCAAGGTATATTTTCACTTGAATGGTTAAAATAAAAAGGATCCTAGTTCAACCTTACTGGTTTAATTGGGTTTAACTGAGGCTGTAAAACTTTGGCGTTTGGGGAGGAGATTTCACTTTTAACAAAGAAAGTGAAAACTGGGTTGAAATCTTGCTTCTGCCATTGATTGTCTAACATTGAGCAAGTGTCTGATTCTGGAGTCCGAGTTGCATCATCAGTGAAATGCATAGGGTGGTTATGAGTTCACTTTATGTAAAGTGCTTTGCCCAGTACCTAGTTCAAGGTAAGGACTGATGATTATGATTATAGCAGCAGCATCAGGATTTGAAGAAACTTTGAGAAATCAGGTAAGGAAATCTCAGGATTTCCCCAGATTTTCCTACCTTTTTCCACTTGCTTGGCATCCTGTCACACCTTTTTTATTTTCACATTTATCCTATTTTATTTTGGTTGGTTGTATATGTGTCTGGGTCTTCCACTGTACTAGGCCCTCTAGTCATCCCACAAGTAGCTATTGAGCATGAGCTCTCTGCTAACCTCTGTGCTGGGTTATGGCATTACAAATACAAAAGGCATATCCCGGGCCTCAAAGAGCCTTTAGTCTGGTAGGACCAGAAACCAGTGAACTGGCAGTTAGAATACATTGTAACGGGCTATGTTTGAGGGTCCTGTGGGATCTCCTAAAAAGAGAATCTGATGTCACACAGGGAATGTAAATAATGGTTTTCCAGAGAAGCTCACACCTACCTAAGTCTTGGATCACTAGTTAGTAGCTGGGTAGATGTGGGTTTAAAAGGCTTTTCAGGCAGAAAACAATGTGTATAATGGCCTAGAAACACAGGAGAGTGTGGCTGCATCCTGAAGATGCTTGAAAGGCAGGGGAATAGGGTATGTTTGGGGAGTGTGTGGAGGCTGCAGAAGTTAGACTGAAGGCTTGTGAGTTCAGGAGTTTATTGTGATGAGGAGGAGGAACCACTGAAGGGTTTAAAGGTAGGAAATGACTTTATCAGCTTTGCCTTTTAGGAAGATCAGTGTGTGTGGAGGCAGCAGAGGAGTGAATGTCCTGTTTCCCTGACATGGGAAGTTCTGAGGTTTGCAACCTTAGTGCCATGTCTGCTACAGGGTCATAAAATATTATGGATGAAGAGAGCTTAGAATGAGGTGAGGCTGGAGGGAAGGTTACCATTTAGGCTACTGCAGTAATAGGAAGGGTGTGTCCATGTCCTGCCTGGGGGTAGAGGAGAGTCAGCAGACCAAGATTTCCATCATGGCTTCACCAGTTTCTAAGGCGTGGCCTTGGGCAGGCTTCAGAACCTCTTGTGTACTCTCAGTTTTCAAATTGGTAAATTGGGGATTAAAATACCTACCTTGCAAGGTTCTGAGAATTTGAGCAAATAGATGTAAAAAGCCTGCTCCTGTACTATTAGATACATAAGGGACCTCTTATCATAAAAATAATAGTTTTAAGATTTTAAAAAATTAATTAATTAATTAAGTAAGTAATTTTTGGCTGTGTCGGGTCTTAGTTGCAGCATGCTGGGATCTTTTGTTGTGGCGTGCGGGCTCCAGAGTGCGTGGGCTCTGTAGTTGTGGTGCATGGGCTCGGGCTTAGTTGCTCCACGGCATGTGGGATCTTAGTTCCCTGACCAGGGATCGAACCCATGTCCCCTGCATTGGAAGGTGGATTTTTTCACTGGACCACCAGGGAAGTCCCAGTTTTAAGATTCTTAATGCTTAGTATATTCCCTGGTTCACAATAGGTGATAGTTAGCCTAAAATCATCTGCCAACACTGTGGTTTTATTTATACATCCTTTTTTTTAATTTATTTTTTTATTTTTGGCTGTGTTGGATCTTTGTTGCTGTGCGTGGGCTTTCTCTAGTTGTGGTGAGCGGGGGCTACTCTTCATTGCGGTGCGTGGGCTTCTCATTGCGGTGGCTTCTCTTGTTGCAGAGCACAGGCTCTAGGTGCGCGGGCTTCAGTAGTTGTGGCACGTGGGCTCAGTAGTTGTGGCTTGCGGGCTCTAGAGTGCAGGCTCAGTAGTTGTGGCGCACGGGCTTAGTTGCTCCGCGGCATGTGGGATCTTCCCGGACCAGGGCTCGAACCAGTGTCCCCTGCATTGGCAGGCAGATTCTTAACCACTGCGCAACAGTGATGATGGTCTGGGCGGGTTGGGCATGAGAGAATTATCCTGAGATCAAGAAGGGAAGAGTTGGTTGATATGAATATCATACCAATTTAAACATTCTTTAAATGTCAACAAATTATATATGGTCATTCAGCCGTTCCCAGCCCTCACCCAGAAGTGACACATGCACGTGTGCATACACTCTTGTCACTGATGTTATAATGTGCTCACTGCTTGGGCTGCTAAAATGTATGCACTTCTCCTTCAGCGTGTCATCATCGTTGTTGACTGTGTCCCCCTGAAATTTTGCTCCTCCTCAGTCTTCTTCTGAAATGTTTGTAAAGATGATAATGGGGCTTTAATTCCAATTTGTTCTCCTTTAGGTTCCGCCTGGTCATCCTGGTTGACAGAAGTTCCTTCCCTGTGAACTTCTGCACAACTTATGTTATTCTGATTAAATGTTACCTACTGCCTTGTCTTATCATTATTATGTCTATATGTCAGTAAATTCCCCTTTTCCTTGATGTTAGTTTTCTTTACAAAATAATGGAAAGATGGCATGTTTATGTGTTTTTGACATGACTTAAAACCCACAGAAACCTTGTGTTTGAAATATGTTAAACAGGTTAGAATATTCTGTTCCTAAGTTTTCAAAGTATATGGCAGTGATTTTCAGAGTTTTTGATCTCAGGACCCCTTTATAAGTTATAAAAATTATTGAAACCCCAAAGAACTTTCATTTTATGGGTTTTGTCTATTGATATTTAATATATTAAAAATTACTGAGAAAATTTTAAGTCACAGGAATACACAAGCACGCATTCCATTAGCTGTGAGGACAGTGATATAGTCACATGTCATCATATGTTATGTAGCCTCTGGAAAACTGTGCTGGACCCTTGGTGAGAGAAAAAGAGTGAACAGGGCAAATAATGTCTGAGAATTACTGTGAAAACAGTTTTAAACTCGTGGATCTGAAACTGTGCACCTCAGATTGAGACTTGAACCCACGTGCTGGGACTCAAACCCAGCCTAAACCCAGATTGGGACTTGAACTCATGTGGCTGGTACTCGAACCCACGCGGCCAGGACTCGAACCCGGCCAGAATCCACAGTCTTCCAACTGAGATTACACACTGGTTTCAGGACTTAATGAAACTCAGGTTCTTGATGTCTCATCGCAGAAAGAATTCAGTGAGAGACAAAGTGATAGGTAAGAAGTGGGTTTATTTAGAGGGAAACACTCCACAGACAGAGTGTGGGCTGTCTCAGAAGGTGAGAAAGGCACCAGGGTATGGGGTTGTCAGTTTTTATAGGGGTGGGTAATTTCATAGGCTAATGAGTGGGAGGAGTATTCCAGCTATTTCAGGAAGGGGAAGGGATTTCCAGGAATTGGGCCACCGCCCACTTTTTAATCCTTGTGGTTGGTCTTGGAACTGTCATGGCGCCTGTGGGTGTGTCATTTAGCTTGCTGATGTGTTACAGTGAGTGTATACTGAGGCTCAAGGTCTACTGGAAGTCGACTTGTCCGCCATCTTGGACCCATTTGGTTCTAATCAGTTTATGTCATGTTCTAGGGCTATGTCATTCTTTCAGAGGTTGTGCCCTGCCCCCTTCCCTCCTGTTTCAGATCCACTGAAAGGGTATTGGGGACTGTCTGGGGTCCTTGGACCACAGTTTGAGAACTGCTGGCATGTAGATATGAGAGTTTTTATAAATGACACTTTTACATCTTTTTGGCAACAAAATAACATAAGGCTGGAAACACTGCCAAACATCTGTTTTCAAAATGCACTCAACGTATTTTCTTTAAAAACAAACAAACAAACAAAACTAGTGTCTAGCTTTTGTGAAGACATGTTCTTCACCTTGAAAGGACAGATGTGTGTATTTTTGGAAAATCTTCTAGGTGCCATACTATTAACAGACATTTGCCATCCCAGAAAAGTTTAGCAAACTTGGAACACCGTGTATGTTTGTAAAAGAAGAATATACAACTGCTCTTTAAGTTCTGGAAGTCTTATACATGCTTGGCCAGATGATAACCAGAGAACTTCTTTGAGGCACAAGAGCTTCATGGTTACTCACCATCTCATTGTCAAGTTTAGTTATGATCCTATTTATTTAAAATAGGATCCAATTTTTATGAAATTAACCACATTGTTATCACTTAATGCATAAACTGCACTGCATCACGAAGCAAATGGTAAGTAATGGTACCATTACCCCCCATGCTCTGGAACTTTCACACTTTTTGAGGCTTCTTCCTGAACCTCATATGCCCCAAGATGTCTGACATAGGGATTGTTTGAGGAGACCAGTGTCCACTGAAATTAAATATCAGAAAAGTTTATAAACAGGAGTACTGGTGTTTTCTTTTGTTACCTTGGTGAATCTTTGTGTGCCTTTGAGATGTCTGTTCTCTCTGACAGTGAATGGCCTGGGCTGTTACAACACCCTCTTCTTGCTCTTGCTTGGCCTTTTCCAGGCTGTCCTCTGTATTGCGACTCAAGTGATCTTTCTAAAATACAGGTATGACTATGTCATTTACTTACTCCCTTCACTGGTTCTCCATTGCCAGTGGGATAAATTTCAGACCCCTTAGCATGGCACCTGAAGCCTCTCTACCTTTTTACTGCTTCAGCTTCTTCACTGAAGCTTTTCTGAAACCTCACAGACAGTTATAAATTTCCACCCCCTCATAATGTCTGTACCTGTTTAACTGCATGCATCACACTGTTCTCGAGGGCAGGTACCACACTGTGTTCCTACTGCTATACTCAAGTGTGTAATAATGGCTTCCGCCTGGACTGATAAGATGGCATAGCTTCCATCGTGGTTCCAGCATAGTTATTCTGCAATATTATATTTTTTCCCTTGCCCTTTTTAAAAAAGGATATGAGCAGATAAACAATGTGGAACTACTACATAGGCCTAAGACATCTGAAGTCTCAGAGACATAATAGCAATGAAAGGGAACATTTATCTTGTGTTTTCTAATGATGTATTTTACACATACAGGAACAGAACAATATGATGATACCCATCACCAAATCTTAATATGCCATATTACGTCAGTTTTTGTTTTTGTTTTTTTTTAAGAAACAGAACATTACAGTTCCAGTTAAAAGCCTCATGTATTTTTCCCTGGTCTCCTCCATCCTTCACCAGAGAAAACACTATCTTGCATTTAAAGTTCTAAAATTCCCATTCATGTTTTTATGCTCTTGTGGTTTTGCTACATGTTGTGTGTCTATATACCATGCATAGCAGGGGCCAGCAGACAGGCCTGCAGGTTTTATTGGAACACAGCCAAGTCCATGTTTAAGTATTGTTCTTGACTGCTTTTGTGCTGCAACCTTCTGTTTCCAGTTTTCTGGACATACTGCCATCTCCCAACCACCTTCAACACCAGTCCCCACCATTTTATCTCAGCTGGCCCAAAGCAAGGTCATCTTTTCAAATATTCCAGTTGAATTTTCTCAAGACTGATTGGAGTCAACTTTTCCAAATAAAGAATTATGTCTAGAAGCTTGTCCTCTGAACATACCATTAAAACAAATAATCAGAAACCCAATAAAACCAAGCATTAACAGCTCTTATTCAGAAAGGCTTTTTTTTGTGTGTTTGTAAAAACAGAAATGAACTAAAACATGCAAAACTGAAAGTTCTGTTTCCTTGGATTTTTACCCCTCTCCCCTAGGCTTTTTTTCTCAGCTACTAATAAAGGGAACATCTGACCAGGGACAAAATCTTTTCAGTTTTACTCCTCTGCCTTCCATTTTTAAAACCTTGGTGTAGATATCTAATTTGTACTCAGAAAGTCACTGACTGCCCGTGTTACACAAGTCTAGGTCCAATCACGTGGTACTTTCAGCAGGTAGAGTTTAATGTAAGGATTATTAACTTTAACTGAATTGGAGTAACATGAGATTAGCTAATAAGTAGTAAAGAAATAAGCATTTGGAAAGATGCTCAACATCATTAGCCATCAGGGGAATGCAAATCAAAACCACAATGAGATACCGCTTCCTACCCACCCACTAGGATGGCTATAATCAAAAAGCCAGATAATAAGGAGTGTTGGCACAGGTGTGGAGAAATCAGAGCTCTCATACACTGGTGGGAAAACAGTGGCATTTCCTCAAGTAGTTAAACATAGAGTTACTGTATGACCTGGGTATATTTCACTCCTACATATATACCCAAGAGAAATTAGAACTTATGTCCCTATAAAAATTTGTACATGAATATGCATTGCAGCATTATTCAGCCAAAAGGTGGAAACAGCCCACACGTCCATCAGCTGACAAATGGATAAATAAAAGATGGTCCATATAATGGAATGTTATTTGGCAATAAAAAGCAATGAAGTACTGATGCACACAAACCTTAAAAACATTGTGCTAAGTGAAAGAAGCCTGTCACAAAGGACCACATATTGTTTGATTCCATTTATATGGAATATCTATAGACATTTGCCTGGTCTATAGAACAAAGTAGTTTAGTGGTTGCTTAGGGCTGGAGGTTTGTAGGGGATGACAGCTAAGGGGTGTGGGGAATCATTTCGGGGTAATAGAAATGTTCTAAAATTGATTGTGGTCATGTTTGCACAACTCTGAAAATACTAAAAGCCATCGAAAGGTATACTTTGAATGGGTGAATTGTATAGTGTGCGAATGATATCTCAATAATGCTGTCAAAAAGAAGTAAAAAAAAAAAAAAAAAAAAAAAGAAGTAAAGAGAACTCTAGAGAATATAGAAACAGATCCAAGGAGCAGCCGCCACCTCAGGGATGAGCTAGAGCGCTCAACAAAGAGCCCCCCAACCTGCCTCACACCCACCACAGGCTGAGATTCAGACTTTGGTGTAGTGGACATGACAGTGGCTCACTGGATTGCAGATGAGCCACTGTGATGCTGCATGGTGGAGCTTGCCAGAAATCTGCCGTCTTGGGTACTGGGGAAAGCTGTTTACAGAGAGACGTCTCACCAGAGGTACTCTGGTACAAAACTGCCCAAGAGAAGTGCTGAGGGCAGCTGTTGGCTGCTGCTCACTGCTGACTGCTGTCCACTGGGAAAGTCCTGTGTGCTGCAGGAGCCTGCCGAGAGGAACACACTGGAACACACTAGAACCCAGAAGCCATGGCTTTCCAGCACCCTCTAGTGACAACGCTTGACATCATGTCAACTAGCAAAAGGAAAATATTTAAAGGGCCCAGATCCATTTTCACGGAGTAAGCAAAAAGGATGAATTTGGAGCTAAGAGGCAATAAGTCTGTAATCCACACAGTGGGTAATCTGAACCTCAGCATACCCTTAGCTTTTTAATTCCCTTTGCAGATCTTCAGGTTATCCTTGCCACCTTGGTTATTGGGGCTCAGAGAAGCTGGGACTCTGTATTTTTGGGCCAACTTGCCCTCAGCCCAGTTCTCTCTGATTATCCATTTTTGCATATCTTTTTTTTTGTTCTGTATGCTTGGTTCTCTTTTTCAGACACCAATCATACCTGTGCTGGATCTCCTATGGCAACTATTGTATTTTTGTTTTTGTTTTTTGTTTGGGTTTGTTTTGGTAATCCTTTTAAACTTTTTATTCTTTTTCATTTTATCTTCCTCATTTTTTATCCCCCATGGCCTTCATGACTTACTGTGTTTTCAGCAGTTCTTAATTGTTCTCTTTCATTGAGGCTTTTGTTTTTGTGGTGGTGTTATTTTTCTTTCTTCACTTTTCCTGAGTGCTAATTTTACTTAAAAAATGTTGTTTCACTATATTTTCCCTGAGGCTCTCCCTTTAATCTTGGCTCTTAGTTACCTCTTGTTTTATAGAGCCTTTTGGGAGTGGGCGTGGGGCTGGTAGAACCTTTGTTAATGATATGTATCCATCCTGTGACAAAGTTTTTTCTGTTGTGTGCTCTTCATTTACCACACTTCCCCTTGACCCTCCCCCTTCCTTTCTTCCACTTTTGTTTAGATTCTTCACTGGTTCTGTTTCATTTTTGTTCTGTACCATATAGCCTCTTCAAATGAAAAAAATTACATGACTGAAGTCAGATCATTTGGATTTGAATCCTCAGTCTGCCACTTACTAGCTCTATGATCTTAGATAAGATAATTTTCTCTCTCTGTGCCTCAGTTTATTCTCTATATAATGATAATGATAACCTCGTAGGATTGTTGAGAAGATTCAGTGAATTAAAGCATATAGAACTTTTAGAACTGTGGCTAGTCTGCAGTAAGTACTGTGTGAATATTAGCAATATTAATTATTTTATCCCTTGCATTGACTTGCAATTAGAAAATACACAATTCTTCTGCATAGAATAATGTAATATATTGCATGTTAATTAACTACTTAAATCTGCTTAGTCATGCATAAAGTCTGAAAAGGAGGTGTACATTCAGCAAAACCATTTTAAAAAATTGATCTTTTCAGTAACTTGTTCAGGAAGCTGGGTAATAAATAGTACGTAATAGCTTCTAATTAGCTTGCCTCAAAAGTATTCACAGGAGACATGTTCAGGAAATACTTTGTGGCTTTTGCTCTGTGTAATTTTGTCATAATTGAGTTCATATTCATTATGGCTGCTATTTGAAGGTCAGCAAAATTCTAACATTTCAGACTAAAAATTGTTGCCAAGTATAGTTTAGAAAATAACCACATTGTAGGATGTTTTAGAAGTGACAGGAGTTTGGTGTACTTTGTTTCAGTGAGTTCAAATTTTTTTGTAATTTTCTTTTATGGCTAATTAAAATAACCCAGTTTTATGTACCTTTTGTACCTTTTTTTGAGCAGACTATAAGTGACTGAACATTTGGTCAGTGAGCAGATAGTTTTTGAATACCTACCAGGGATGCAATGGTGAATAAAATAGACCTGTTCACTGCCTAGATTAGCCAGAATAAAATTTTAAGCAAATTACTGTAAATACTCCTGAGTATAAATGCATTATGTAATGGATGGGGATATACGGGTGCTGTGGGAATTTCTAATAGGGAGACCTAACCTAAAGTGTGGAGACGGGTAAGGTTTCCCTGTGGAATTAACTTTTAAGCTGAGACTTAAAGGCAGAGTGGCAGTTGGTTAGGTGAAGTGGTAAGGTCAAGGTTTCAGCCTGACATTAGGAGACAGCATGACAAGTTCAAAACACTGAAAGACGTTCACTGTTGCAGACTCACAGAGGTAAGGTGGTAAGAGATGGTAAGAGAGATGGGAGGAGATGTGGGCAGGGGCCAGATCATGCAGAATCTTATAGGCCCTGTTAAGGGGTTTGGGACTTTACCCTAAAGACAGTGGGAAATTTACAAAGTTTAAATCTGGGAATAAAATAGATCCACATTGGCTGCTATGCGGAGAATGAATTGAAGAGGATCAAGAATGAATATGGAAGTACCCAAAGGAAATGAAAACAGGATGAAATATACATACACACCTGTTTATCACAGCGTTATTCATAATAGCCAAGATATGGAAACAACCCAAATGCCCATCAATAGATAAATGGATAAAAAAAGATGTGGTACATATACACAATAGAATATTTATTCAGCCATGGGAAAGGAGGCTATCCTGCCATTTGTGACAACAGGGATGGACCTTGAGCACATTATGTTAAGTGAGATAAGTCAGGGAAGGACAAGTACTGCACAATATCACTTATATGTGGAATCTGAAAAGCAAACCTGTACAAAAGCAGAGTAAATGGAGGTTACCAGAGGTTGAGGGATGGGGGAATAAGTCTGATGATGGTTAAGGGTAGAAACTTGTAGCAAGTAGTAAACAAGCCATAGAGATCTAACATACAGTATAATGAATATAGACAATAATATTGTACTATAATGTAATGTGATAAATATTGCTTAAATGGCAGTCATGTTACAGTATATAAATATATCAAAGTAACACGCTATACACCTTAAATTTACAAAACGTAACATGTCAAATTTATCACACACAGAAGAATGGACATGGGAGGCTTATTAGGAGGTTATAGTTGTAGCCCAAACAAAGGGTTATAGTGACTTGAAATACGATGGTAGCAGTGGAGATAGAGGGACGGATGGATTTAAGAAGTATTTAAGAGGTAAAACTCACAGGACTGGATGACTGATTATATATGGAGGGTGAGAGTGAGAAGGAGGGTAGTGTCAAGGATAATTTCCAGGTTTTTGACAGAAGCACTTGTGAAGGTGTTGCCTTTTATTGAGATAGTGAATACTGGAGAAAGAGGAGGTTTTTTTGGGAAGTCTGAGACATCTGTAAAACATCTAGATGATGATACAGAAATTAAATAAATGGAGGGAGTTCCCTGGTGGCCTGGTGTTAGGATTCTGGGCTTTCAGTGCCGGGGCCTGGGTTCAGCCCCTGGTTGGGAAACTGAGATTCTGCAAGCTGCACGGTAAGGCCCCCCCCCCAAAAAAGTTAAATAAATGGACATGGAACTTAGAAGAAGTATCTGGATGGAATATATAAAATTTGGGTTAAGGATGGTAATTGTAGTCATGGAAGTGGAATGAGATTGCCTTGGGGATATCTGTGGAATGAGAATATAAAAAGCCTGAGACAGCACCCCAAGCTTCTCTCTCCATTTAAAATTGCTCGTGCGCTCCCTCTCTCTCTCCCTCCCTCTGTCTCTCTTTCTCTCTCCTCTCCCTCTCTCCCTCTCTCCCTCTCTCTTTCCCCCCTCCCCCTCCCGCTCCTCTCCTCTGTCCCCCCTCCTCTGTCTCTCTATCTTTCTCTCTATACATACGCACAAACACACACACACACATTATGTCTTTAGTATATATTACTTTTTGGAATGTGTACAAATTATATTAATTGTGTCTAGAGTTGGGCAACAGGTAGGATTGGAAGCCAGATCAGATTGCGGTGGGTGGAAGAATGAATGGGGAGTGAGAAGTCAGACTCCTCTAGGGCAGGGTCTAAATCTGATTGTCTTAGTGTCCTCTGTGCCTTGCATAATCCCTGGCACTTGGTGTTTGTTACATTAGTTTTGAACAGAAGAGAGACACATCCTTCTCTGAGATAAGATGAATGCATGAGGAGGGAATGAGTCCAGCTGCTGCATTCCCTCTACACGCTGAAGAGAGTTTGCTGTGAGCACTTGTAGCTCTTTACCTGCGTGCTTTTTTTTATGGCTGCGCAGGGAGGCCAGGTACCCTCCCACAGCCAGAAAAATTCTCTGCACTCATCTGTTAGTGTTCTTATGTTTTTATTCTGGTCTTTTTCTTTCTTTCTTTCTTTCTTTTTTAATAGTTGAGTATATGATACTTGTATCAACTTTTTTCATTACTATAGCATAAGCATTTTTCCATGTCATTAAAATTGTTTCATAAACAACATCTTAATTGGCTGCATAATGTCATTTGATGTTTATTTGAACATTTATTTGTGCATTTGGTTTAAGTTTTTTTCTTTTTTAACTTTTTTTAAAAAAAATAAATTTATTTATTTATGTATTTTTGGCTGTGTTCATTGGGTCTTCGTTTCTGTGCGAGGGCTTTCCTCTAGTTGCGGCGAGCGGGGGCCACTCTTCATCGCGGTGTGCGGACCTCTCACTATTGTGGCCTCTCCTGTTGTGGAGCACAGGGTCCAGATGCGCAGGCTCAGTAGTTGTGGCTCACGGGCCCAGTTGCTCCGCGGCATGTGGGATCTTCCCAGACCAGGGCTCGAACCCGTGTCCCCTGCATTGGCAGGCAGATTCTCAACCACTGTGCCACCAGGGAAGCCCTCTTTTTTAACTTTTAATTTTGAAATAATTTCAGACTTACAAATAAGTTGCAAAAATATTACAAGTACTCCCATATATCCTTCAGCTAGTCTATGGTGGTGTCTATCAGATTTCTGCCTTGTAAAATTACTCTTTTCCTCTCTGTAATTAATAATTATCTTGTGGGGAGATACTTTAAGATGTTATAATATCCCATTTCTCAAAATATTACTTATTAATTTTAGCATCCTTTGATGTTTCTTAGCTGAATTATTACTAAAATGATTGCTAAATGGTGATTTTCTAATTACATTATTCTACACTCATTCCACTCTAAGGGAGAGCTTTTTCCTCTCCTCATTTATTAAATTCTTATTTAATGGGTCATAATCTGTTATTATCAGTCTAAATTGCCCCAGACCTGGCCATTAGGAGCCCCTCAAGCTGACTGCATTTTCCTTTTCACATGGCACTCTGAGCACTTTCCTACTTTCAGGCTTATCTTGATAGTGCCTTCTCTGCCTCAGCCCTGGAATCAGCCATTCTTCCAGGGACCCCTGGTTCCTATTACATAGTGGAGAATAGTATTTAAAAACCAAGATCTAGGTGCTAGGTGTGCTCATTGCTACTGGGATATGCTTGCTGCCGGGCCCTTTCAGTGGACAGAGCTAGGGCTGACAAGCATGTACATACACAAAAGCACACATACATTGTCCACATCTATAGTTATTTTTATATTTTTGTATGTGTATATATTGAAAACCATCAGTTCACACTGATACCTTCAATTCCAATACAACCCAAAAGATTTATTCTAGTTTTTCTTTTTCCACATTTTCAATTCACTTCTCCATCATTGAGAAATCTGGCTCCTGTTAGCCTCAGTATATTTACTTATTTGGTCAGTCCCTTATCACCTCCTGCCATACCCCCAGACTTATCATGATGGCCTGATGCTCCTCCCCCTCTTCACTCCAGATATATGTGCCTACCTTGCTTGGCCCCTAAAGCCTAATGGCTTTTAGATTAAATTATTCAGAAAGGAAGAGAGGGAGAGAGCTCATTCCTTTTAAGATTTATTTATTTTTATTATTTATTTATTTTATTTATTTTTGGTTGCGTCAGGTCTTATTTGCGCACGCGGGATCCTTGCTGAGGCACGTGGGATCTTTCGTCGTGGTGTGCAGTCTTCTCTGTAGTCGTGGTATGCGTGTTTTCTCTCTCTAGTTGTGGCACACGGGCTCCAGGGTACGTGGGCTCTGTAGTTTGCGGCATGCGGGCTCTAGTTGAGGCGCGCAAGCTCAGTAGTTACGGCGTGCGGGTTTAGTTGCCCCGCGGCATGTGGGATTTTAGTTCCCAGACCAGGGATTGAACCTGCGTCCCCTGCATTGTAAGGCGGATTCTTTACCGCTGCACCACCAGGGAAGCCCCCTCATTCCTTTTTATGGCTGCATAATCCTCTATTTTGTGAATACACCAGAGTTTATTCAATTCTTACTGAAGGGTTTTTTTCTCTTATATTACAAATAGTGCTGCAATAAGTAGCCACGTGCATAAGTCTTTTTGTATTTCTGTCAGTGTATCTTTGGGATAGTTTCTTAGAAGTGAGATCATTGGGTTAAAGGGTAGAAGCATGTATGATTTTGTTAGATACTGCCAAATCCCTCCTGCCAGCAGCAATGTATGGGCGTTCTCCCCACAACCTCACCACTAGAATGTGTTGTCAAGCTTTTGTCCTCGCAGTGAGTTTGAAATTTCATCTCTTTCCGAATATCGAGATGTTGTACTCCTCCTTGTCTTGGAGGTTTTGGCTTATTTTAAGCTAGTACTTGCTTCTTTGTATGTCATCCACTTCTGGAGATCAGTTTCCTGTTTAGGCTGTTTGTTCTACCTCTTTATTTGAAAATCTTTTTCCTTAATGGAAAAGTCAGAAATAAAATAGGTGATTAGTTCGCCATTCTCACTGTCATATCTGTTGAACAAATGGGTAAATTCGTTGACTGACTGACGGTCATGTGTCTGCCAGAGCTTTAGGTTGAAGTCACAGTATGGCTGTGGCAGTTCAGATGTCACATCTGCATTCAGGACAGAAGGAGGGGGGAAGGGCTGGGAGCAGCCACTTCAGTCCCCTTTTAAAAGGAAAGAAAAATCTTTCCAAGAACCACCTGCTTTTTGTAGGCAGGCTGTTTATACCTTAAATTTCTCGTTGTTTTTGTGGGAGGATTGGACAGAGTACATGTCCTTTGTGCTACTGGAAATGCAAGTCTCCAATTTCTATTTCACTTTGAAAACTTTGTACATTTATTACTTGCATGAATGCAAATATTAAAGTTAAATATACAAATACATCGTGAAAAATACCCTTTCCAAACCCACTTTTCAGAGGTAATTACTGTCAACGGCTTGGTGTGTATTCTTTTATCTATGTACTTCCTTCTTAACCTTAATTTTTTTTTTAATTTATTTTTTATTGAGGTATAGTTGAATTACAGTGTTGTGTTAATTACTGCTGTACAGCAAAGTGACTCAGGTATACATATATATGCATTCATTTAAAAAAATTTTTTTAAATTAATTAATTAATTAATTTTATTTTTGGCTGTGTTGGGTCTTCGTTTCTGTGCGAGGGCTTTCTCTAGTTGCGGCGAGCAGGGGCCACTCTTCATCGCGGTGCGCGGGCCTCTCACTATCGCGGCCTCTCTTGTTGCGGAGCACAGACTGCAGACGCGCAGGCTCAGTAGTTGTGGCTCACGGGCCCAGTTGGTCCGCGGCATGTGGGATCTTCCCAGACCAGGGCTCGAACCCGTGTGCCCTGCATTGGCAGGTAGATTCTCAACCACTGCGCCACCAGGGAAGCCCTTAACCTTAATTTTAAATATTACTGTCTTCCTTGTTTGTTACCACCAGTATGGGGCCATACATACATTCACATACGTACTATTCTACAAGATTTTTTTTTCACTTAACAGTATACTCTAGCTATTTTTCTATGTCAGGACATGCCTGTGTGTCTCATTCTGTTAACTGTTACATCATATTCTATACTTGTTATATTCCTGCCTTCATCAATCCATTGTAGGGGTTCCCTGGTGGCGCAGTGGTTGAGAGTCCGCCTGCCAATGCAGGGGACATGGGTTCGAGCCCTGGTCCGGGAGGATCCTACATGCCACGGAGCAACTAAGCCTGTGCACCACAACTGTTGAGCCTGAGCTCTAGAGCCCGTGAGCCACAACTACTGAAGCCCGCATGGCACAACTACTGAAGCCCGTGCGCCACAACTACTGAAGCCTGTGCGCCTAGAGCCCGTGCTTCGCAACAAGAGAAGCCACCGCAATGAGAAGCCCACGCACCGCAACGAAAAGTAGCCTCTGCTCGCTGCAACTAGAGAAGGCCCTCGTGCAACAACGAAGACCCAATGCAGCCAAAAAAAAAAAAAAAAAAAATCCATTGTCCACCTTTCCTCTGTGTGCTGGTGGCTGACCTCTACAAACTGTACCATCTGGGCTTCCTTGCCTTCTGGCTTCCAGTTGGGATCAGCTGATGAAAGGCACTGATGGGGATCAGAGGACCAGTGGTGAGAGAAGTCAGTATTTATTGTCCCTTACTGTCCCTTGCCATGGCCGTAGTAGCAGATGTGTTCCTCTGTGGCCACTGCTCCTGTTGGCTGGCCTCTCTTCTCCAGCCAGCTCTTGCTGGGCTCCAGTATCTCCCTTCTTTCTCTTTGCCTTTTCAGCTCCAAGGTAGGAGTAGCTTCCTACTGTTGCTAGTTCCTGGATGTGTCACTGCCCCTGGGTAGTTCCTCTAACCCTACAAAAAATCTTGTCATTAATTCCTCTGGTTAACTCCTTTTCATGTGCTGTCTACTTCCTGCCGAGACCTCAGTGATAGCAATGATATAAATATCGCTGTGTACATGTACCGTAATGTATTGTCTGGTTCCCTATCGATGGACATTTGAGCTGTTTCTAGTATTTTGCTCTTATAATCAGTGTTGCTAATAAACATCCATGTATTGATACTTATCTTTTAAAATAGTTGTTGGAGTGTTACTCTTGGAAAAAGTCATAGAAATAGAAATGTGGAGTCAAGGTGTGTGAATGTTGTAAATTTCAACAGATACATGTTTCCCCTGCTATCTGAAAGTAGAACATTCCTAGGAAACCTTTCGTAAGCCAAAATGGTAGAAAGTGAAGAAGCAAGTACCATTAATTTATATGGAAAACTTTTTGAGTGTTCTCAGACCCAAAAAATAATTTACCAAATCATGCCAAATAACAGTTAAAACCTAAAATAACGCTAACATATAGTAAAACAGGAATGACGTGATAAATAACATAGCTTGTATAAATTAGAAATAATGTATTTATGGTGTTGTTTCCCTCACCAGAGTCAGGAAGACAGCAAGCACACTGGAAGGCTAAGAGGTGGTGGTGATGGTGTGTTAGGCTGAATCATTGGAGGTTGGGGTGGTGGGAAGTATAGGAGACGAGGGTGTAGGAGAGAGGGGAAGAGGGTCATTTCTCAACATCTCATCATTGTCTGAATCCATCAGACCAGGCAGGTCAGTTATGTCTATACCTTCTATGGCTGTCTGCCTTGATGTCAAAGGTTGAGGTTCATTGTCTGCTGTGGCTGATGTGACAGGCTTGAATAGGACAGTATGCTTGATTGCTTAGCCTCACGCATTTTTCTATCATACAATTCTTTATAGACACTCAAAACATCCTGCAAACCTGCCCTAAACTTGTGTGTCCTTTCAAAATTAAAGTCATACTTTTCTGCAATCATTGCGGCACTGTCGTTCATAGTGAAAATCTCATGTAGGTGCTTTACATTCAGTTTCTGGTTGACTTCACTCATGGGCTATTTGCTACTGAGTTCAGTTTCAACCTATATCTTTTACTCTTGCAGTTGCATCAGCTCTTGGTGTGTCAGTTCTTGGTCATGGGATGCTAAAACCTCTTCAGCATCTTTATCAGCTTCCACAAACCCAGCCTCCTTAGCCATAGTCACTGTTGCCATATTTATTGTTGATTTGAAGCCTTTAAAATTGCTCATTACTTCAGGACACAGTCTCTTCCAAGTGCCATTTCCCACCAAGACTTTTAGCCTAATGAAAGCGTCTCCAGATTTAGCAGTAGCCAATTTTATTTATTTATTTGTTTTATTTTTAATTTTTATTTATTTATTTATTGAATGAAAGATTCTTTATATTCTATAGTGCTTTACAGTTTTCAAAAGTTTCACACACATGATTTCATATAATCCCATAATAACCTTTTTTTCCCCCTACCCCTGTATTGCCCCTCACGCCTTCCCTTTACCCACTAGTAACCACTTGTTTGTTCTCTATATCTGTGAGTCTAGCAATTGCCAATTTTATGTTTTAATTTTTCCAGATCTCTCATAATGCTCTGGAGTTGCCCTCTCTGTCAGTGGCATTTATAATAAAATGCATCACATTTTTGCATACAGTAAGCCTTAATTGTGGCTATTAGGCCTTGGTCACGCAGTTGCAGCAACAATGTCAAACTTGGTGGTAAGAACACAACACAAATGTTAACTGCTATACTTGGTAATGCCAGGTGGATGAGCAGCACAATTATTGACAACCACAAGACACCTATTATGGAGGTTATTTTCTCTACAGTATTTTTCAGCAGAAGGGCTAATGTATCCACTCATGTACTCAGAAAAAAATCACTTGGGTATTCCAACCACTTGGATGTGAATGAAACATAATAGGAAGTGTATTCTTTTTTTTTTTTTTAATTTATTTATTTTATTTTTGCCTGTGTTGGGTCTTCGTTTCTGTGTGAGGGCTTTCTCTAGTTGGGGCGAGCGGGGGCCACTCTTCATCACGGTGCACGGGCCTCTCACTGTCGCGGCCTCTCTTGTTGCGGAGCACAGGCTCCAGACGCGCAGGCTCAGCAGCTGTGGCCCACGGGCCCAGTTGCTCCACGGCATGTGGGATCTTCCCAGACCAGGGCTCGAACCCGTGTCCCCTGCATTGGCAGGCAGACTCTCAACCACTGCGCCACCAGGGAAGCCCAGGAAGTGTATTCTTATCAGTGCCTTTAAGTGCCCTCAGATTTTCTGAATGGTACATTAGTTGAGGCCTTAGGACAGCATCACCAGTGGTGTCAATAGTAGGCATTAGGATAAACCTCTTCTTTGATGCCTTGTGTCCCTTAGCCTGCTTTTCTTCTCTTGAAAGGTCTTGCTCAGCAATTTTTTCCAATAAATTACAGCTTTGCCATAGTTAAACACTTGCTTATGTAAATAGCCACCTTCTGGGAACTTTTCAGCAGCTCCAGTATCAACCAGAGCAGTCTGTCCAGTAACTTTTAAGCTATGAAGCTGCCCTCACCTCAAAAACCAATGAAACCACCCATGACTACCTTTATTTCTTTTTTCTTTTTTTTTTTAACATCTTTATTGGAGTATAATTGCTTTACAATGTTGTGTTAGTTTCTGCTGTATAACAAAGTGAATCAGCTATACATATACATGTATCCCCATATCTCCTCCCTCTTGCGTCTCCCTCCCACCCTCCCTATCCCACCCTTCTTGGTGGCATGACTACCGTTAAATTTGACTCTCGTAACACTTTCATTACCATTGTCCGGTGCTTTCTTTTTTTTTTTTTTGGCCACGCTGTGCTGCTTGTGGGGTTTCAGTTCCCTAACCAGGGATTGAACCTGGGCCCTCAGCAGTGAGAGCATGGAGTCCTAACCACTGGACCACCAGAGAATTCCCCATCCAGTGCTTTCCGTTTCAGCTTTTTGAAAAGACTGATTTCTCCTTAAGTATAAGATAACTTAATGCAACACTGTGCTTTGTACACCCATCAATCCACTCAAGCAGCAGACTTTCCAATTTATCCATTACTGGATGCCAGTTAAGAGAGACCCCTTTCCTACTAGCAGAACCAGTAGTAACTTCGGCAGCTTTCAATATTCTTTCTCTCTGAGTGTAAATAGTTTGAATGGTGGACACAGGAACGTTCAAAGCAAGCGCATCTTTATTTTGTTCACTACAATCTAAATGCTTAATTACGTCCATTTTTATGCTGAGCGTAACACCCTTACAAGTTCTCTTAGGCTTTTCTGATACCTTAGGACACATCTTGCTAACAGATGCACAAAATAAATCAAGATAAAGCACAGATGCTCACAGATAGAATTCAAAGCTATCTATGGTGGCTTGATGCAGAAATGCTTATATATTCTTTTTCATATTCTTTTCCATTATGGTTTATTAGGATATTGAATACAGTTCCCTGTGCTATACAGTGGGACCTTGTTTTTTTTTGGTTTTTTAATAAATTTATTTATTTTATTTATTTATTTTTGGCTGAGTTGGGTCTTTGTTGCTGTGAGCGGGCTTTTCTCTAGTTGCGGCGAGCAGGGGCTACTCTTCGTTGCGGTATGCGGGCTTCTCATTGCGGTGGCTTCTCTTATTGTGGAGCATGGGCTTTAGGCACACAGGCTTCAGCAGTTGTGGCACACGGGCTCAGTAGTTGTGGCTCATGGGCTGTCCAAGTTGTGGCTCTCATGGCTTCTCTTGTTGTGGAGCTCGGGCTCAAGGCACGTGGGCTTCAGTAGTTGTGGCTCGCGGGCTCTAGAGTGCAGGCTCAGTAGTTGTGGCGCACGGGCTTAGTTGCTCCGCGGCATGTGGGATCTTCCCGGACCAGGGCTCGAACCCATGTCCCCTGCATTGGCAGGCGGATTCTTAACCACTGCGCCACCAGGGAAGCCCGGGACCTTGTTGTTTGTCTATTTTATATGTAGTAGTTTGTATCTGCTAATCCCAAACTCCTAATTTGTCCCTCCCCCACCCCCTTTCCTCTTTGATAACCATAAGCATATATTCTGAGTCTGTTTCTGTTTTGCAAATAAGTTCATTTGTGTCATATTTTAGATTCCACATAAAAGTGATATCATGGTTTTGTCTTTTTCTTTCTTCACGTAGTATGATAATCTCTAAGTCCATCCATCTTGCTGCAAATGGCATTATTGCATTCTTTTTATGGCTGAGTAATATTCCATTGTGTATATATACACCACATCTTCTTTATCCATTCATCTGTCGATGGACATTTAGGTTGCTTCCATGTCTTGGCCATTGTAAATAGTGCTGCTGTGAGCATTGGGGTGCATGTATCTTTTCGAATTAGAGTTTTCTCCAGATATATTCCCAGGAGTGGGATTGCTGGATCATATGGCAACTCTGTTTTTAGTTTTTTGAGGAACCTCCGTACTGTTTTCCATAGTGGCTGCACCATCTTACATTTCCCACCAACAGTGTAGGAGGGTTCCCTTTTCTCCACACCCTCTCCAGCATTTGTAATTTGTAGGCTTTTTAATGATGGCCAGTGTGAGGTGGTACCGCACTGAAGTTTTGATTTGCATTTCTCTAATAGTTAGCGATGTTGATCAACTTTTCACATGCCTATTGGCCATCTGTATGTCTTCTTTGGAGAAATGTCTATTTAGGTCTTCTGCCCATTTTTTGACTGAGTTGTTTGTTTCTTTTTTTATTATTGAGTTGTATGAACTGTTTGTATATTTTGGAAATTAAGCCCTTGTCAGTCACATTGTTTGCAAATATTTTCTCCCAGTCTGTAGGTTGTCTTTTCGTTTTGTTTATGGTTTCCTTTGCTGTGCAAAAGCTTATAAGTTTGATTAGGTCCCATTCATTTATATTTGATTTTTTAAATATTCAAAATTATAGAGGCAGTACTTGTGACTTATAACAAATTTAATTCAAAGTGTATGAAGGGAAAAGTACTTTTCATTGTCCTATCCTATTTCTTAGAGGTAACCACATCAACAGTTAGCTATGTATCCTGTCATATGTTTTTAAACAAACTTATATGCTTATTGTAAATTCAAATATATGGATAAATCCATTTCTGTATGTGTGTATGTGTATATATCCATATCTGTATCTGTTTATTGAGAGCTCATTTCTGGACTCTATTCTGTTCCATTGATTTTTTTGTCTTTTCCTGTGCCAGTACCCATCCAGCTTAATAATTATAGCTTTGAGTTGGTTTTAATATAGTAAGGCAAATCCTCATTTCATTATTTTTCTTTTTTAAAAATAATTAATTAATTAATTTATTTTTGGCTGCGTTGGGTCTCTGTTGCTGCACGCGGGCTTTCTCTAGCTGCGGTGAGCGGAGACTACTCTTCATTGAGGTATGCGGGCTTCTCATTGCGGTGGCTTCTCTTATTGTGGAGCACGGGCTTTAGGCACATAGGCTTCAGCAGTTGTGGCACACGGGCTCAGTAGTTGTGGCTCATGGGCTCTAGAGCGCAGGCTCAGTAGTTGTGTTGGCACACGGGCTTAGTTGCTCCACAGCGTGTGGGATCTTCCCGGACCAGGGCTCGAACCCATGTCCTCTGTATTGGCAGGCGGATTCTTAACCACTGCACCACCAGGGAAGCCCTCATTATTGTTCGTTAAAAACATTTCTTCACTCTTCTTGGGCATGAACTCTTCAGATTAACATTAGATCTAAGTTTAAAAAAATCATGGGTTTTGACTGGAGTTAGACTAAATTTATAGAGAACTGACATTTCAGGAGAACTGACATGTTTCCAATATTGAATCTTCTCACTTGGGAACCTGTTATATCTGTTTATTTATTTGGATCTTTTATGTCCTTTGGTGAAAATCTTGTTCATTTCTTCCGAAGTTTATTTTCAGGTATTTTATAGATTTTGTTGCCATCATGAGTGGAATTTTTTCCCCTTACATTTTTTAATTGGTTATCGCTGGTATAGTTTTTAAGAAGCTGTTGATTTTTGTAAGTAAGTCATATAATCACCTACTTTATTGAATTTTCTATTGGTTCTAATGATTTTTCGGTTGATTCTCTTGGCTTTCCTAGGTGGACAGTTATATAGTCTGCAACTGCTAACTCTTTATCACTTCATTTATAATATTTATACATAGGTTATAATATTTATAATATTTCTCATAGATTATTTCATGACTAAGATATCTGAGTGGGGTTTGGGAAGGGTGCTCCTAGGAAGTCTTCTTGGCTGATGCTACATTTAAGGTGAGTATCAAAGAACGTGCAGCAGGTGAAATAGGTGGTGGAGAATGTATTCCAGACAGACCTTGAGGAGAGAAACAACAAGAAATGTTCAGTGACTAGAAAGCAGAGAGGCTAGAGCATAGGACACAAATGAGGTTGGGAGAAGCAAGAGATGGTTGGAGAGTAAATAGGGGTGCAATCAGAAGCTACTAGACTCTAAGGAGCAATTACTTTATTTTAAAGGAATTGAGAATTTAATGAAAGCTCTGTTAGGCAGAATGGTCCCTCAAAGATGTCCACATGTGGGAATTCCCTGGCGGTCCAGTGGTTAGGACTACGTGCTTCCACTGTAAGGGACATGGGTTCGATCCCTGGTTAGGGAACTAAGATCCTGCATGCTGCATGGCGTGGCCAAAAAAAAAAAAAAAAAAGAAGAAGAAGAAAAAACAACAACCAAAGACGTCCACACGCTAATCCTTAGAATCTGTAAACATGTTACTTTACATTGCAAAAGGGACTTTGCACATGAAATTAAGGCTACAGACCTTAAAGTAGGGAGGTTATCCTGGATTATTCAAGTGGGCCCAATCTAATTGCATGAACCTGGAAAGCAAGGAAGTTTTTCCGGCTGGAAACAGTAGCAAGATGTAGAAGGGGAAGTTGGTGAGATCAGAGTAAGAGGGACTTAACCCACCACTACTGAAATGTACCACATGGAAAACAGGAGGAGGAACACAGGAGCAAACACTGTCTGATAACCAGCAAGGAGACAGGGACTTGGGCCCTACAGCTGCAAGAAACCGAATTCAGCCTACAGCCTGAAGGAACTTGGAAGTATGTTCATCTCCAGAGTCTCCAGAAAGGAATGCAGCCCTGCTCAGCCCCTGGTTTTGGCCTTGTGACAACTTATGCAGAGGACCCTGCTGAGCCACACTGTAGCTGGACTTTAGGCCTTCAGAGCTCTGAGATAATAAATTTGAGTGGTTTCAGGCTGCTGAGTTTGTGATAATTTGTTAGAGCAGTAGTAGAATACTAATACAAAGGGGTTTAAGCAGGGAGGTAATGTTAGACTCTGTGTTATTAACAGACTGTTCCGTGTGCTGTGTGGAAGATGGATTTGGGAGAGTGCAAATTTGGAGGCGTGGAAACTTGTGGGAATACAGTGGTGCTATGGGCTAGGGTAGTGATGGTGGGAAGGGGTTGTGATTTGAGATTTATTTGGGAGGTTAGACTTGCCAGAGTTTGGTCATTGATCGGGTGTCAGGAATGAGCAAGAGGAGGGACACAAGGATGACTGCTGATTTCTGGCTTGGATGCTGACTGATGGTGAAGCTGTTCTTTTAGCCGGGCTTGAGCAGGTTGGAAGATGCCAGGTCATCAACTCAGTGGTAATTCTAGGTTGTTCTTCATTTGGAAATTCTCCTATAAATACTTATTTTAAGGTAGAGTATATCAATAAGATGATTGCTTTATCAGTTAAGACCTAAATTGTTTTTTGGTTTTTTTTTTTTTAGGTCATGTAGGAAATCGTAAATCATGTGAAGATGGGACTCTTGGTATTTGTACGCAATCTGCTGCTAGCCCTCTGCCTTTTTCTGGTACTGGGATTTTTGTATTATTCTGCGTGGAAGCTACATTTATTCCAGTGGGAGGACTCCAGTAAGTATGGTCACTCTAGCCTACCCCCGGAAAAAGCCTGCTGCAGATCAGTTATTGGGTTTTCCTGTGGCTGCTCTCATATTCTTCAGAGATGGGCAGTGATAGTAAACTGAGCATTCCTGGGACTTAGGCTTAGAAACTGCCTACCACTTTTGTTGCTCTAGACTGAGAACTTTGATGTGTTTTAAAAACTGCATGCCATGGCAAATCCTTTTATGAACTCAAGGAAAACGTGCTATTCTTCAATAAAAACCCAAACCATACCAGTACTTCTGGTTCTCGAATGTTGTTTTTTTAAATTATTACACTTTATTGCCACTCCCATTTGCCAGTTACTGCCTTAAGGCTTGCTATTGCAGTTGGTTTTTTAATGACCTTAAAGCATTCATCTTTACCTTTTCCTTGGACTTTCAGTTTTTATTTTTAAATTTTTTTAATTTAAAAAATAATCAATTAATTAATTTTTTTGGCTGCGTTGGGTCTTCGTTGCTGCGCGCGGGCTTTCTCTAGTTGTGGCGAGCGGGGCTTACTCTTCGTTGCGGTGTGCGGGCCTCTCATTGCGGTGGCTTCTCTTGTTGTGGAGCATGGCTCTAGGTGCGTGGGCTTCAGTAGTTGTGGCTCACGGGCTCAGTAGTTTCGGCTCGCGGGCTCTAGAGCGCAGGCTCAGTAGTTGTGGCGCACAGGCTTAGTTGCTCCGTGGCACGTGGGATCTTCCCAGACCAGGGCTCGAGCCCGTGTCCCCTGAATTGGCAGGAGGATTCTTCACCACTGCACCACCAGGGAAGCCCCAGTTTTTAATTTAATACTGTCTTTGTTTTAGTTTCCCTAAAGAAATTTTGTCTACTTAATCTTTTTAGCCCTTGCTGGTACTGAACTTGTATTTGAATAGAATATTGACTTTTCCCCTACCCAGTAACTTCTAATCCCTTTCTCCCATTTGTAGTCATTCTCATGTGATACACTGTTTTCTGTAGGGCTTCCTGACCCCTTCCCCCAACACCAACTTGGTTCCGGTTCACCTGGCATTGCCTGTGCTGTGGTTTGGGGTTTGCAGTTGAAGAGCTTGCACTGAGCTGCACCAGCCTCTGCACACTGTCTTCTTGGCTGTAGCTTCAGGTGTCACACGGTGACAACACGTAGCTTTCCTTTTGATTCTTTTGTCTGATGGCTGTCTGAGCTGGGTGCAGGAAAATTTGGGTAGTCTGTTCTGATTCCTAATGCCTCTTCTCTAAAATAGTTTTATTTTTACAAACACCTACTGGATGCCAGTGTGGAATTCACTTGAGAATAGAGTCAGGCTCTAGATAAGAGGTTAAACTGAGTTAGAAAGAGTTAGAAGAGGCAACTGGCAATTGGCCTAATACTGTATTGACTCCTTAACGTGGGAACTGTTCCTATGAAGTAGTTCATTATTTTCTCACATGGCCCAAACAACTGAAGCAGTTTCAAGCCAATTTAAAAAGTATAGTGTTATATCTTTCATATATTGTTTTATATGTAATGTTTAAGTGCCTCTTAAATGCATAGCTTATAATTATCACTAATTACTTTGTGTTTCCAGGGTTTATTTATATTTTTCTGTTCCAATTTATTTTTAAAATCAAGGAGATGACCCAGAGTAAGGGGTGTTTATATCAGTGCAGTGTAAAATTCTGTAGTTAGAGACATTGTCCATATCTGTAATGGATGGATTCATCTGTATTCATAAAAAAGGTGGAAATATGTACAAGGAAGGGGGGGGGTCTCCTTTTCTGTTAAGAGCTACTGTGGAAGATATAATCAAGGATTAGATAATTTTTTCCTAGAGAAATTGAGAAAAACATTAACTTTATGGAACACCTGTTGTGTGTCAGGTTTTAGGCTAGATAATTTACAAATTTAATTTACTTCTTACTATAACCATGTGAAGATGCTATTATTATCCCTGTTTTCCACTTGAGCAAACTGAAGTATTTAGTTTAATTAATTTACCCAAGTTACATAGCTAATTATTAGAACTGGAATTGAGTCCTGATTTTCTTTCTTTAAAACCTATGTTCGTTATTTTACTGAAAAGTATAGTAAATACTAAGGATAAGGTTTAATTCTGTATTGTAGTTGGTAAAAAGAGAGAAGAGAGAGACTCAGAGAAGAAATAGTAGAGAGTATCAGGATGGAGGTGGATAAAGAAAAGGGAAGGAAAATAAGGGGAAGGGAAAGAGAAAGAGAAAAAGTCCTCCAGGCGACAAAGGGGTTTATCCGGTTGAAGGTGACAGGTGCTGTTCATGTTCTGTAGGCTTCCGTAGTTTGTTAACAGTTATCTGCTGTCCTTTGAGTTAGTTGTTAGCTGACTAACCGCTATCCGCATCTTTTTTGTTATTCTGACTCTCAAGTCTTTCAGATATTTGACTTTGAATAGGTTGTTTAGACCTTCTTACTATAGCATATTATTTCTGTGCTGTAATATCAGAGAATAATGTCCAACCCTGATGGCTTACCAAGTCAGGGTTTATCTTTACTTTTACCTTGTTTACCTTTACTCAATAAACAAGGTCAGGCTGAAGGAGCTTCCAAAGCAGATGACTGCTGTGTACTGAAATTTAGGTGTTGGTTTAACAGTATTGATGATGATGCCGATAATAATGAAATGAAAATAATAATTTGTTGAGTGCCTACTATATGTATTGTAACATGGGAGCTTTATATTCATAATCTCATAGTTTATATTGATTATTATTATCCTCTTTTACAGATGTAGAAACTGAGGCTTCAGAGAGGCTCAGTGATCAAGGGTTTGTATGTCTCTCATCTGCAGAGCTTAGAGGGCATTTCCAAGCTTGAAAAATAAATGTCTTTAGCATTATTTTTCCTTAATTTTTATACTATTTATGACTTAAACAAGATTAAGTATTGGAATTCCTTCATGGTGGGAGGGGGGAAGAAGAGGAGTCTAGAGTTTTTTATTATTAAATTATTCATTCAATAAGCATTATGTTCATATTATGGCCCACAAACTGTTCTGTGTAAACTGGATATAAGATGAATATAGACTTTATGCTCTCAGCCTATAATAACATGAGAAAGAAATAAAACAACTATTATAATATGTCATGTTCTAAAAGAGAGGTCTGTGTGAAATACCATGCTAGAGCGTGGAATCCCTTCCAACTAGAAAATGTTAAGATTTAATTAATCCCAAGGCATGTTGTAGAAGGATGCAAACTGTTTTGTTTTGAGCAGTTTAGAGCTACACATGGCCAAGGCTTAGTCAGATTGCCAGGACTTGAGTCAAATGCTTAACCTAAAGGCTTCCTGTATGAGATTGGTCTAGTTATCAATGTATTTTAAAAAGTTCTGTAGCTTGAGGTTTCCTGTTCTGCATGTTTAGGAGCTTGGAAGTTGCCACTGTGACCTAACAAGTGAAACACAAACAGACTGAAAATTCAACTCTTCTTTGCTCTATAAGAGAGGGGAGCACACAGGCAAACCACTGCCAGCAAGGCTGGAGAGAGAGGTGAATACAGGGCAACCACTAAGAAAAGTTTAAAAAGTATAACCAGTATGCTGAAAAAGGAAAGAAGATGGAATCATAAAATGCTCAAATAGGGCTTCCCTGGTGGCGCAGTGGTTGAGAGTCTGCCTGCCAATGCAGGGGACACGGGTTCAAGCCCTGGTCTGGGAAGATCCCACATGCCGCGGAGCAACTAGGCCTGTGAGCCACAACTACTGAGCCTGCGCGTCTGGAGCCTGTGCTCCGCAGCAAGAGAGGCCGCGATAGTGAGAGGCCCGCGCACCGCGATGAAGAGTGGCCCCCGCTTGCCACAGCTGGAGAAAGCCCTCGCACAGAAACGAAGACCCGACACAGCCAAAAAAAAAAAAAAAAAAAAAAGATTGTTTAAAAAAAATAAAATAAAATGCTCAAATAAAACCACAAAAGACATAAAAAGAGTAGAAGGTAAAAACAGGCACAAAGAATAAGGGCAACAAATAGAAAACAGTAATGAATATGGTATGTATTACTCCAGATATATCAGTAATCACTTTGAACATCAGTGGTCTAAATGCACCAACTAAAAGACAGAGATTGGATCAGAAAACAAGACTCAACTGTCTGTTGTCTACAGGAAACCCATTTTAATTATAAAGACACATATAAATTAAAAGTAAATGGAGAAAAATATACTATGGTAACACTAGTCAACAGAAAGTAGGAGTTGCTGTATTAATTTCAGACAAAGCAGGCTTCAAAGCAAGGAAAGTTACCACTGATAAAGAAGGCATTACATAATGATAAAGGTGTCAGTTCTCCAAGAAGACATAAAAATTCTTAATGTGTATATACCTAACAATAGAGCCTCAAACTATGTGAAGCAAAAATTATAAAATTGCAAAGAGAACTAGATGAATCCACTATCATAGTTGGAGACACCTCTTTGTCAGAAATTGACAGATCCAGCAGGCAGGAAATCAGTAAGAACCTAATTGAACTCAATTAACACCATCAATCAATTGGATATAATTGACACCTATAGACTGCTTCACTTAACAACAACAGAATACACATTTCTTCTCAAGCTCATGCAACATTCAAGATAGACCACATTCTGGGCAATAAAACACATTTTTTTTTCTCCTGAAGTATGGTTAATTTCCAATGTTGTGTTCGTTTCTGGTGTACAGCAGAGTGATTCAGTTTTATGTATATATACACACACACAGACATATATATTCCATTATAGTTTATTACACGATATTGAATACAGTTCCCTATGCTATACAGTAGGACCTTGTTGTTTATCTATTTTATATAGTTTGTACCTGCTAATACCAGACTCCTAATTTATCCCTCCTCCCCTTTTCCCTTTAGTAACCATAAGTTTGTTTTCTATGTCTGAGTCTGTTTCTGTTTTGTCAGTAAGTTCATTTGTATCATATTTTATTTAATTTATTTTATTTTTATTGGATATAGTTGATTTACAATGTTGTGTTAGTTTCAGGTGTACAGCAAAGTGAATCAGTTATACATATACATATATCCATTCTTTTTTTTTTTATTCACACACACACACACTGTATTTTATTTTTACAAGACATAAATAGACTGACACCAAGCATTGTACATGGATGACCACAACAAAAGCAACAATGATTGCAATTACCAAACATGAAACACACTCATACTATGTCATAATATTGACATTCAGTCCAGTAATCCTCCACTGTAACAGCTCCTTTACTTTGCAGTGAAAATTGATTTGTATATTCTTTGCCTCTGAGTCCTTGTGGGATTTTTTTTTTTTTTTTTAATTCAGACAAAGTCACAAAAATTATACTCATCCTCATCAGTTCACTCAGTCCCATGTAATTAATTTTTTTTTCATCTTGATCTTTTGTTAGCACTTTTATGAGTTCATCAGTTTTTCATTAGAGTTCTGAAAATGCTTATTCATTCAGTTCAGCAGTACATATATCCATTCTTTTTTAGATTCTTTTCCCATATAGGTTATTACAGAGTATTAAGTACAGTTCCCTGTGCTATACAGTAGGTCCTTATTAGTTATCTATTTTATATATAGTAGTGTGTATATGTTAATCCCAATCTCCTAATTTATCCCCCCCTTTCACCTTTGGTAATCATAAGTTTTTTTTCTACATCTATGAGTCTGTCTCTGTTTTGTCAATAAGTTCATTTGTATCATATTTTAGATTCCACATATAAGTGATATCATATGATATTTGTCTTTCTCTGTCTGACATACTTCACTTCATATGATAATCTCTAGGTCCATCATGTTGCTACAAATGGCAGTATCATTCTTTTTCCATAAAACACATCTTAACAAATTTACAAGAATAGAAATTATATTCAGGCCACAAAAGAATTAAGCTAGAAATCAATAAAAGAAAGATAACTACAAAATCTTAAAATGCATGAAGATTAAACAACACACTTCTAAGTAACACATGGGTCAAAGAAGAAATATAGGAGATATTTTTTAACATTTTTAACTAAATGAAAATGAAAACAAAACTGATCAAAAATCGTGGGATGCAGCAAAAATAGAGGGAAATTTATAGCATTGAAGGCATATATTAGAAAAGAAGAAAGATCTAAAATCAATAATCTAAGTTTCTGCCTTAGGAAACTAGAAAAAGAAGAGCAAATTAAATCCAAAGCACACAGAAGAAAAGAAATAATAAGGATTAGAGCAGAAATCAGTGAAATTGAAACAGCAGAACAATAGAGAAAATCAGTGAAACCCAAAGCAGTTTCTTTGAAAAGATCAATAAATCAATAACCTTCTAACCAGGCTAACAAAGAAAAAAAGAGAGATGACACAAATTACTAGTATCACAAATGAAAGTGGGATCATCACTACTGATTTAATGGATGTTAAAAGGATTATAAACAAATACTCTGAACAACTCTATGTCCACAAATTTGATAACCTAGACGAGATGGAGCGATTCTTTGAAAGACACAATTTGCCAAAACTTACACAAGAAGAAATTGACAATCCAAATAGGCCTATATCTATTAAAGAAATTGAATCAATAATCAATACCTTCCAAAACAGAAAGCACCAGGCCCACATGGGTTCACTGGTGAATTCTACCAAATTTTAAGAAGGAAATTAAGCCAATTCTCTGTCATCTCTTTCAGAGGATAGAAGCAGAGGGAATATTTGCTAACTCATTCCATGAGGCCAGCACTACTCTAATACCAAAACCAGACAAAGACATTACAAGAAACAAAAAAATAGAACAAAAAAACTACAGACCAATATCTCTCATGAACATACATGTAAAATTCCTCAATAAAATATTAGCATATCACATCCAGTAGTCTATAAAAATAATTATACACCATGGTTGTGGGATTAATCCCAGATATGCAAAGCTGGTCCAACATTTGAAAATCAATTAGTGTAATACATCACATCAACAAGCTAAGGAAGAAAAATCACATGATCATATCAGTAGATGTAGAAAGGGTATTTGATAAAAATCCAATGCCAAATCATGATAAAAATTTTCACTAAACTAGGATTAGAAGGAAATTTCCTCAACTTGATAAAGCATATCTACAAAAATCTACAACTAACATCATACTTAATGGTGAGAAAATAGAAGCTTTTCCACTAAGATCAGGAATGAGGCGATAATGTCCCCTCTCACCACTCCTTTTCACCTTTGTACTGGAAGTCTTAGCTAGTGCAGTAAAACAAGAAAAGGAAATAAAAGCTATACAGATAGGGAAGGAAGAAATAAAACTGTCTTTGTTCACACATGACCTAATTGTCGATGTAGAAAATCCAAAAGAATTGACAAAAAAAACTCCTGGAACTAGTAAGCAATTATAGGGAGGATGCAGGATACAAGATGAGTATACAAAAGTCAATCACTTTCTTATAAGCCATCAGTGAACAAGTGGAATTTGAAATTAAGAACACAGTACCAAAGGGACTTACCTGGTGGTGCACTGGTTAAGAATCCGCCTGCCAATGCAAGGGACATGGGTTCGAGCCCTGGTCCAGGAAGATTCCACATGCTGCAGAGCAACTAAGCCCGTGCGCCACAACTACTGAAGCCCGTGCACCCTAGAGCCCGTGTGCTGCAACTACTGAGCCCACGTGCTCTAGGGCGCATGTGCTGCAAGTACTGAGACTGTGTGCTGCAACTACTGAAGCCCGTGCACCTAGAGCCTGTGCTCTGCAACAAGAGAAGCCACCACAATGAGAGAAGCCTGCGCACTGCAATGAAGAGTAACCTCCGCTCGCTGCAACTAGAGAAAGCCCACGCGCAACAACGAAAACCCAAAGCAGCCAAAAAAAAAAAAAAAAACTATATTAAAAAAAAAGCACAGTACCCAAAATAAAATACTTAGGTATAAATATTATAAAGTATGTGCAAGATCTATATGAGGAAAACTTTATAACTTTGATGAACAACATAAAAAAAGAACTAAATAAATTGAGAGAGATTCCATTTTCATGGACAGGGAGATTCAATATTGTCAAGATGTCAGTTCTTCCCAACTTGATTTATAGATTCAAGGCAATTTCAGTTAAAATCCAAGCAGGTTATTTTGTGAATATTAACCGATCCTAGTGTTTATATGAAGAGGCAGAAGACCCAGAATAGCCAACACGATTTTATACAAAAACAGCAAATTTGGAGGACTGGCATTACCTGACTTTAAGACTTACTATAGGGCTTCCCTGGTGGCGCAGTGGTTGAGAATCCGCCTGCCAATGCAGGGAACACGGGTTCGAGCCCTGGTCTGGGAAGATCCCACATGCCGCGGAGAAACTAGTCTCGTGAGCCACAATTGCTGAGCCTGCGCGTCTGGAGTCTGTGCTCCGCAGCCGGAGAGGCCGCGATAATGAGAGGCCCGCGCACCGCGATGAAGAGTGGCCCCACTTGCCGCAACTAGAGAGAAAGCCCTCGCACAGAGACGAAGACCCAACACAGCCATAAATAAATTAATTAATTAAATAAAATAAGTATTTAAAAAAAAAAAAAAAGACTTACTATAAAGCTACAGTAATCAAGATAGTGTGGTATTGGCAAAAGACTAGACAAATAGATCAGTGGAACATTGATAGAGAGCCCAGAAATAGACCCACATATAGTCTACTGATATCTGACAAAGGAGCAAAAGCAAGACAATGGAGAAAAGATAGTCTTTTTAACAAAGTGGTGCTGGAACAACTGGACATCCATATACCAAAAAAACAAAAACAAAAGGAAGAACAAATCTAGACAGACCTTATACCTTTCACAAAAATTAACTCAAAATGGATCACAGCTCTAAATGTAAAACATAAAACTATAAAATTTTTAGAAGATAGAGGAGGAAATCTAGATGACCTTGGATTTGGTGATGACTTTTTAGATACAACACCAAAGGCACAGTTCATGAAAGAAAGCACTAAAAAACTGGACTTCATTAAAATTAAAAGCTTCTGCTCTGTGCAGAGAATGAAAAAACAAGCTACAGCTTGGGAGAAAATATTTGTAAATGATACATCTGATAAAGGATTGTTATTCAAAATATATGAACTCTTAAAACTCAACAATAAGAACACAGGTAACCCAATTTAAAAATGCACCAAAGACCTCACCAAAGAATGTATACAAATGGAAAATAAGCACATGAAAAGATGCTCTATATCATATGTCATCAGGGAAATGCAAATTAAAGTAACAATGAGATATCACTACATACCTATTAGAATGGCCAAAATCTGGAACACTGATAATGCCAAAATGCTGGCAAGGTTGTGGAGCAACAAGAACTCTCATTCACTGCTGGTGGGAATGCAAAATGGTACAGCTACTCTGGAAGACAGTTTAGCAGTTTCTTACAAAACGAAATATACTCTTACTCTATGATCCAGCAATCACATTCCTTGGTATTTATCCAAATGAATTGAAAACTGTGTCCAAAACCTATACTTGGATGTTTATGATGTTTTATTCATAACTGCCAAACTTGGGAGCAACCAAGATGTCCTTCGATAGTTGAATGGATAACTAAACTGTAGTACATCCAGACAATGGAATGTTATTAAGCACTAACAAGAAATGAACTATCGAAGGCATGAGAAGATGTGGAGGAACCTTAAATGCATATTGCTAAGTCTTAAGTAGATGAGTCCCATCAAGTTAGAGAAGTCTGAAACACCATGGGCTTTCCTCAGATCTACACTAAACGTAGCATAAAATCATGGCTACATAAGTTTAGGGTGGTCAGGCAGTAATTGAACTGCCTCTTTTTTTTTTTTTTTTTTTTTTGGCCACACCATGTGGCATGTGGGATCTTAGTTCCTCAACCAGGATCGAACCCATGCCCCCTGCAGTGGAAGTGTGGAGTCCTAACCACTGGACCGCCAGGGAAGTGCTTGAACTGCCTCTTAAAATACAAATCAACACTCTTCAGAGGAAGATAATAGTACTCATAGTTTCTACATGTAATATCCACAGTGTCCAGTGTTCGATAAGAAGTTACATACAAACAAACAGGAAAATGCAATCTATATTCAAGGAAAAACCCCAAGTCTTGGTAAGATGGCTCAGATATTGGACTTAGCAGACAAAGTAGCTATTATGGATAATCTGAAGAATGAAAAGAAATACAGTGAACAGTAAGTAGTCTTAGCAGATAAGTAGAAACTATAAAGAAGAACCAAATGCAAATTCTAGAACTGAAAAGTATAGGAACAGAAATGAGTATTTCATTTAACAGTAGACTGGATAAAACAGAAGAAGTCAATGAACTTGAAGAGAGTGCAATGGAAATTATCCAGTCTGAACCACAGAAAGAAGAAAATATTGAAGAAAAATGAACAGAGCCTCAGGGACCTGTGGGACAATATAAAATTTTCTAATATATATGAGAATTGGGCAGAAAAAATTTTGAAGAAATAATGGCTGAAAACTTCCTAAATTTGGTGGAAACAAATTAACTTACAGATCTAAGAAGCTCAGCAAACTCTTAAGAAGGATACATTTTGGGGGAGAGAGGAAATCTAGTTACATCACAATCAAACTTCTGAAATCTAAAATTAAAGTGGGGACTTCCCTGGTGGCACAGTGGTTAAGAATCCGCCTGCCAGTGCAGAGGACACGGGTTCGATCCCTGGTCCGGGAAGATCCCATATGCCGTGGAGCAGCTAAGCCTGTGCACCACAGCTACTGAGCCTGCGCTCTAGAGCCCGCAAGCCACAACTACTGAGCTCGCGTGCTGTGACTACTGAAGCCCGCATGCTGCAACTACTGAAGCCCATGCGCCCAGAGCCCATGCTCTGCAGCAAGAGAAGCCACAGCAATGAGAAACCCACACACCGCAATGGAGAGTTGCCCCTGCTCACCACAACTAGAGAAAGCCTGCATGTAGCAACGAAGACTCAACGCAGCCAAAAATAAAATAAATAAAAATAAAGTGAAAATCTTGAAAGCAGACAGAAAAAAGGAAACATTACACATGGGGGTAAGAAATTCCACTGACCTTTCACTATAAAGATCAGAACACAATGAAAGATCTTTAAATGTTGAAAGAAAAATACCAAAAACCTGTCATCCCAGAATTCTTTATGTAAGGAAAATATTCTTCAGAAATGAGGATGAAATAAAGACATTTTCAAATAAAGAAAAGTTAAGAGAATTTGTTGCTAGCAGAACTGTATAACAAAAGAATGCTAAAGGATATCCTTTAGGCCAGTGGGAAGTGATACCAGGTGGAAACTTGGATCTACAGGAACAAATGAAGATCACTGGACATGATAAATAGTGGGCAAATATAAGAGACTCTTTTTCCTTTCTCCCCGTAGTTTGCTTAAAAGACAACTAATTGCTTAAAGCAAAAATAGTCTCCCTGTAAAGTGACATTGAGAACATGTGGTGAAATAAAAGATAGGACAACACTTGCATAAGGAGTGGGGGGTGAGTAAATGGAATTTTAGTGTTGTAAGATTATTACATCTGTGAACAGGAAATAAGAAATGGGAAATAGGAATGTTGCATATAAAGTGAGTAAAGGGTAAAGTCAGAAGTATGAAATGTCATATGTAGAGAGGTATTATATTGACTCTGTATAGACTCTGATAAGTGAAGGGTGTGGTATTCCTTAGTAGAACAACTAGTAAAAAAATAACGAAAAGAGGTTTATATCTAAGAAATCAATAGAAGAAATAAAATGGAGCACTAAAAAAATTCAGTTAACCCCAGAAAACAGCCATATAAGAAGAAAAAAACAGGGGCTTCCCTGGTGGCGCAGTGGTTGAGAATCTGCCTGCCAATGCAGGGGACACGGGTTCGTGCCCCGGTCTGGGAGGATCCCACATGCCGCGGAGCAACTGGGCCCGTGAGCCACAATTGCTGAGCCTGCGCGTCTGGAGCCTGTGCTCTGCAACAAGAGAGGCCGCGATGGTGAGAGGCCCGCGCACCGCAATGAAGAGTGGCCCCCGCTTGCCACAACTAGAGAAAGCCCTCGCGCAGAAACGAAGACCCAACATAGCCATAAATAAATAAAAATAAATAAATTAAAAAAAAAAAAAAAGAAGAAAAAAACAGAAGGGAGAAATGGAACACAAATGATAAGACAGTTGACTTCATCCTTACTATATAAATAATTACATTTAAATGTGAATGGATTAAAACTCCAGTTAAAGGCAGAAACTGTCGGAATGGTTAATGAAGCATAATCTATGTCCTAATATGAGACATATATTTTAAATTTAAAGACACAGGTTCAAAGTAAAGGATAGAAAATAATAAGCATAAGAAAGTTGGCACAGCTATATTAATTTCAGCAAATTATACTTCAAGACAAAGAGTTTGCAAGAGGTTAGAGAGGGTCATTACATAATGATAAAAGGAGCAATTCACCAGGAAGACATATATAAATATGTATGTACCTAATAACAGAGCATCACACCTCATTAAGCAGAAACTAATAAGACTAAAGGGAGAAAAGGACGATTCCCCAATCATGTTCAAATATATTAATACCCCCGTCTTTCAGTAATTAATAAAACAAGTCAAAAAATCTGTACAGCTATTGGAGGTCTAAGCAACACTATCAACTACTTCTACCGAATTGAAATTTATGGAACACTTTACCTAATAATGGCAGACATGCGTTCTTTTCAAGTGTAAACAGAGTGTTCATTTAGGTTGATACTAGGCCATAAAATAAGTCTTAATACATTTTAAAAACTTGAAATCTTAACAGAGTACATTCTATGGTTATGATGGAATTAAATCAGAAATCAATAATAATAAGACAGTAATTACAGGTACAGGCAAACTAAATCTTGCAGGCCAAATCCAGCCTGCTGTCTGTTTCTGTAAAGTTTTATCAGAACACAACCATGTCAATTCATTTACATATTGTCTATTGCTACTTTTGTGCTACAATGGCAATATTTTAAAAATTAATTTATTTTTATTGAAGTATAGTGGATTTACAGTGTTGTGTTAGTTTCATGTGTATGGCAAATTCAATTATATACACATATATATATATTTTTAGATTCTTTTCCCTTATAGGTTATTACAAAATATTGAGTATAGTTCCCTGTGCTATACAGTAGGTCCTTGTTGTTATCTGTTTTATATATTGTACAATATTATATATTGTAGTGTATATATGTTAATCCCAAACTCCTGATTTATCCCTCACCCTTTCCCCTTTGGTAACCATAAGTTTGTTTTCTGTGTCTGTGAGTCTGTTTCTGTTTTGTACATAAGTTCATGTTATCATTTTTCTTCAGATTCCACATATAAGCAATACCATATGTTATTTGTCTTTGTCTGGCTTACTTCACTTAGTATGATAATCTCTAGGTCCATCCATTTTGCTGCAAATGGCATTATTTCATTCTTTTTCATGGCTGAGTATATTCCAGTGTATAAATATACCACATCTTCTTTATCCATTCATTTGTCAATGGGTGCTTCCACGTCTTGGCCATTGTAAGCAGTGCTGCTATGAACATTGGGGTGCATGTGTCCTTTTGAATTATGGTTTTCTCTGGATATATGCCTTGGAGTAGGATTGCAGGATCATATGGTAGCTCTGTTTTTAGTTTTTTAAAGAACCTCCATACTGTTCTCCGTAGTATCTGTACCAATTTACATTCCCACCAACAGTGCAAGAGGGTTCCCTTTTCTCCACACATTGAATAGTTGTGACAGAGACTATCTGGCCTGCAAAGTCTAAAATATTTATTATCTGGCCTTTACAGAAAAAGGTTGTTGCCTCCTCAAATATTTGCCTACTAAACAAGCTCTTAAGTAACTTATAGATTAAATAAGAAGCCATAAGAGAAAACAGAAAATATTTTAAACTGAATGATTATGAAAACACTGTATATTAAAATTTGTTGGGTACAGCAAGAACAATGCTTAGAAGAAAACTTATAGCTTTAAATGACTACATTAGAAAAGAAGAAAGTCTTCAAAATAGTGATCTCCATTCCCACCTTAAAAGGCTAAAAGAAGAAGGGTAAATTTAATCCAGAGTAAGTAGAAGAAAATAAATGATGGAGATATAACAGAAATCAAAGGAATAGAAAACAAACAATTGAGAAAATTAACAAAACCAATATTTGGTTCTTTGAAAAAATTAAGAAAATTGATAAATTCCTAACAAGAATAATCATGGATGACACCAAAAGCACAGACAACAAAAGAAAAAATAGACAAATTGGACTTCAAGTTGAAACTTTTTTGCATCAAAGGACACTATCAACATCATGAAAAGGCAACCCATGGAAAGGGAAAAAATATTTACAAATCATGTATCTGATAAAAGATTGCTCTCCAGAATATATAAAGAACTCCTACAACTCAACAATTAAAAAACCTGATTCAAAAATTGGCAAAGGATTTGCATAGACACGTCTCCAAAGGAGATATATAAATAACTGATAAACACATGAAAACATGCTCAACATCACTAATCATTAGGAAAATGCAGACCAAAACCACAATGAAATACCACTTCACACTCATTAGGATGGTTATTATCAAAAAACAAAATAACAGGTATTGGCAAGGATGTGGAGAAATTGGAATCCTTGTTGCATTGCTGGTGGGAATGTAAAATGCATTTTACGTGCATTCCTAAGTCTACCTGCTATGGAAAATGATACGATGATTTCTGAAAAAATTAAAAATAAAATTACTATATGATCCAGCATTTGTACTTCTGGGTATACACCAGAAAGAAGTGAAAGCAAGGACTTGAACAGATATTTGTACACATGTGTTCATAACAGCATTATTCACAATTTTCAAAAGGTAGAAGCAACCCAAGTGTTCATCAGCAGATGAATAGATAAACAAAATGTGGTATATACATACAATGGAATATTATTTCACCTTAAAAAGGAAAGAAATTTTGAAACATGCTATATGGATGAACTTTGAATTCATTGTGCTAAATTTAATAAGCCAGTCACTAAAGGACCAATACTGTATGATTCCATTACATGAAGTTCCTAGAGTAGTCAAATTCATAGAGACAGAAAGTAGAATGGCGGTTGCCAGGGGCTGGAGGAAGGGGGGGAATGGAGAATCAGCTTTTAATGGGTACAGAGTTTCATTTGGGAAAGGTGAAATGTTCTGGAGATGGATAGTAGTGATGGATTCGCAACAGTGTGAATATACTTATTATCATAGAACTGTACTCTTAAAAGTGGTTAAAATGGTAAATTTTATGTAAATATATATATTTTTTAATTTATTTATTTTATTTATTTTATTTTTGGCTGCACTGGGTCTTTGTTGCTGCACGTGGGCTTTTCTCTAGTTGAGGCAAGCAGGGGCTGCTCTTCGTTGCGGTGCACGAGCTTCTCATTGCGGTGACTTCTCCTGTTGTGGAGCACGGGCTCTAGGCGCCCAGGCTCAGTAGTTGTGGCTCACGGGCTCGAGAGCGCAGGCCCAGAAGTTGTGGCGCTCGGGCTTAATTGCCCTGCGGCATGTGGGATCTTCCCGGACCAGGGCTCGAACCCGTGTCTCCTGCATTGGCAGGCGGATTCTTAACCACTGCGCCACCAGGGAAGCCCAATTTTATGTATATTTTAATTACAATAAATAAATTTTTTTAAAAATCAAGGAAATAAGAAAGAAAACATAATTTAGGAAGAGATGTGGCAATATTACTACAGATCCTACACACAGTAAAAAGGTAGTTGGGGAATATTATGGCCAGTATTATGCTAATAAAATTAACAATTTAGGTGAAATGGACAAATTCCTTTGAAAACACAGCTTACCCAAACTGACTGAAGAGGAAATAGAAAATTTGAGTAGCTTTTTATCTATGAAAGAACTTAGATTCATAATCAGAAGGCTTCAGGCTCAGACAGTTTCACTGATGAATTCTATAAACATTCAAGGAAGGGTTTAATACTAGTCTTGCACAAACTCTCTCTGAAAATACAGGAAGAAATACTTCCCAATCCATTTTATGAGACTGGCATAATCTTGACCAAAACATGACAAATATATTACAGAAGGCAAGATTATAGGTCAGAATCCTTCATGAACATAGGTACAAAAATCCTCAACAAGATGTTAGCTAATTAAGTCTGGCAATACATAATTACAGGATATTACAACATGACTAAGGACTTCAAGGTCGGTTCACCATTTAAAAATTAGTCAATGTAATTACCACATTAACAGAATGAAGAGGAAAAACCATATCTTAATCATTGCAGAAAAAGATATTTGACCAGATATCAGAATCTATTATAAAGCTACAGTAATTAAAACTGTCATACTAGCCCAGGAAGAAATAAATAGATCTGTTATCTACAGTGCATGATCTTATATATATATATATATATATATATATATATATATATATATATGCAGAAGTGAGACTATTACCTATTTTATTTTATTTAGAAAAATTTACGTCACTTTCACACACCTTATACAAAAATAAATTCCAGTTAGATACAGATTTAATTGTAAAAAATGAAATTAAACTAGCAGGAAATAAAAAAGAATATAACATTGGGGTTGAGAACGATTTTATTAGCATGACACCAAGGTAAGAAACAACACAGTAAAAAAAATGAAAAGTTTTATTTTCTTTTATATGAAACTTTTTTATGGAGAAAGAAATTTTAAGCAAAGTTAAATGACAACTAACAAACCAAGAAAAATATTTTCAGTATATGAGTGTTAAATGACAGTTATATTATTTTTACCTTCCATATTGACAGAGATTTTAGAATGATTATGCCCTGCACAGGTGTGAGTAAGCCATTATTTTTATATACTTTAAGTGGATTTCTGGAAGACAGTATAACAATATGTATTCAAAAGTTCAAATATGCATACCTTTTGATTCTGCAGTTTTTACTTCCTGCATAATACAGAACAAGCGTGCAGAGATATATGTATATGTGCACATCACAGCATTATTTATTAGAAAAAAATGGAAACAACCTAAACGGCTGATAGAGGATTGAGTAAATAAAATATGGTGTATGCATTCAGTGGATACTGTACAGTGATTGAAATGGCTAAGGTAGATCATTAGGTCCTGAAACAAAAAAGATGATGTTTTTCACTTATACGCACACACACACACACACACACGCACACACGCAGACACTCAAATGCACACAGACATATAGGTCAACCTTAGGCCTCATTTGTAGGAAGTTCAAAATCATCAGCACTTAAACATTCATTGGCAGTTAGAATATGCCTGGCACTGTGTTGGGTCTTTGGGATAGAAAGATGAATATGGCGCTGTCCTGCTTTCATGGTGCTTATAATCTAACAATGCTGTGAGGTGATAACAGGTCACATCTTTTGAACACTTAACTATGTACTTGGAGTTGCACTGTTCTAAAATGCTTTGCATGCATCACCTTATTTAATCCCCTACTTGTTATGTTTGGTAGTATTTTCACAATTTACAGGTTAGGTTATTGAGGCTCAGCAAGTTAGTGCCTTGTCTGAGATCACATAGGTGGAGGGGTGGAGTCTGGGCTGTTGTCCCATTTTACAGATGGGAAAACAGAAAGCTTTAAGTGAATTGGTCACTAGTGGAGACAGGGAACTAAAGACTTCTATCCTCAAAGTTTGTGCTCTTAGTAGCAATACTTGATAGCTGAAGTCTTCTTTTTTTTTTTTTTTTTTTTTAAATTAATTAATTTATTTAGTTTTGGCTTGTTGGGTCTTTGTTTCTGTGCGAGGGCTTTCTTTAGTTGTGGCAAGCGGGGGCCACTCTTCATTGCGGTGCGCGGGCCTCTCACTATCGCGGCCTCTCTTGTTGCAGAGCACAGGCTCCAGACGCGCAGGCTCAGTAGTTGTGGCTCATGGGCCCAGTTGCTCCGCGGCATGTGGGATCTTCCCAGACCAGGGCTCGAACCCGTGTCCTCTGCATTGGCAGGCAGATTCTCAACCGCTGCGCCACCAGGGAAGCCCTGAAATCTTCTTAATATACTAAGTCTTTTTTGCTGAGATCTTCCTCCTCAGTTATTCCCTCACAAACTTTTATGACCATCACAAACTTAGGGCAAGAGACCTCTTAGTCCACTTATTTCATCTATTTTCACTTTTCAGTGGAAAAGAACTGGGTGATAATGGGTGGAGTATCTCTCTACAAGCAAATTTGGGGAGGATTATGTATAAATCTACTTTAAGAGATTGTTCATATTTGAACAGTAACTCACATATGCCTTGAGGTTTTGTAATTCGAAAACTGTCAGAAATGTTTTTTTTTTAAATTTATTATTTGCGGCTGCACTGGGTCCCCGTTGCTGTGTGCAGGCCTTCCCTAGTTGTGGCGAGTGGGGGCTCTCTTCATTGTGATGCGTGGGCTTCTCATTGCGGTGTCTTCTCTTGTTGCAGAGCACGGGCTCTAGGCGCGCGGGCTTCCGTAGTTGTGGCACGCAGGCTCAGTAGCTGTGGCTCGCGGGCTCTAGAGCGCAGGCTCGGTAGTTGTGGCACACGGGCTTAGTTGCTCCGCGGCATGTGGGATCTTCCCAGGCCAGGGCTCGAACCCATGTCCCCTGCATTGGCGGCCGGATTCCCAACCACTGCACCACCAGGGAAGCCCCTATGTCAGAAATCTTATGGATGTAAATATGCATCAATACTCATGTAGAGTTAACAACTAAAACAACTCACAACAAACAACTAATGGCTAAACTAATACAAATTTATAATTTAAAAGCAAGAATAACAGCAATTGCATTCCATGTCCAATTCAAGACAGCACTGATGGCACACGGATACAAGTGTATCTTGGAGATATTGCATGTTCCGTTCTAGACCACTGCAATAAAGCGAGTCCCATGAATTTTTTGGTTTCCTGTTACATATAAAAGTTAAACTTATGCTATACTGTAGTATATTAAGTGTACAATAGCATTATGCATAAAAAACAATGTATATATCTTGACTAAAAAACTCTATTTCTAAAAATTGCTAACCATCCTCTGAGCCTTCAGCGAGTTGTAATCTTGTTGCGGGTGGAGGGTCTTGCCTCGATGTTGGTGGCTGCCGACTGGTCAGGTTGGTGGTCGCTGAAGCTTGGGGTGGCCGTGGCAGTTTCTTTTTTGTTGTTGTTGTTGTTTTTTCAGTATTTGAAAATTAAACAATGTAATCCATCATATTAACAGGCCAAAGAAGAAAAATCACATGATCATATCAATCATTGCAGAAGAAGCATTTGACAGAATTGAATATTTATTCATGATAAAAACTCTCAGAAAAATAGGAGAGGCACTTCCTCACCTTGATAAAGAACATCTGTAAAACCCTATAGCGAACATACTTAATGGTGAAAGACTGAGTGTTTTTCTCCTAAGACTGGGAACAAGACAAAGACTATCAACTCTCACCACTTTTTTTTTTTTTAACTCTACAAAATATTTTATTGCTTGGATGTGCGAGATAAATTTAGGAGGCAGAAGAATAAATGCTGGCTCTCAAATTTCTTTGCTAGTGATACACAGAATACAAAAGGAATAGTTTGACAAGTTACAATCAGTTCAGTTTGGGATACATTGTTTGAGTATGAGTCTGAAACGCCAAGAAGAGTCATAGATATAGAATTAAAGTTGATTTTTTTCATACAAAATTATCTAGCACAATATACTGATTAATCAATATAATGCCAATTTATAATAACACCAAGTTCTCATTATATGTGGGTCATTTCTTGAGCACTCTGAACTGTTACACTGACATAGAGTACTTGCCCACTCATGCCAACATTACACTAGTTTTATTTTAGAAGTCTTGTTATTGCATAAATAAGTCTCCACATCTTATCACTACCACATCTTCTTCCTCTTCAGAATTGTCTTGGCTGTTTTGGTTCGTTTTTTTTTTTTTTTTATACAGCAGGTTCTCATTAGTCATCAGTTTTATACACATCAGTGTATACATGTCAATCCCAATCGCCCAACTCATCACACCCCCACCCCCACCCCCCCGCTGCTTTCCCCCTTTGGTGTCCATATGTTTGTTCTCTACATCTGTGTCTCAATTTCTGCCCTGCAAACTGGTTCATCTGTACCATTTTTCTAGCTTCCACGTATATGCATTAATATACGATATTTGTTTTTCTCTTTCTGACATACTTCACTCTGTATGACAGTCTCTAGATCCATACACGTCTCAATAAATGACCCAATTTCGTTCCTTTTTATGGCTGAGTAATATTCCATTGTATATATGTACCACATCTTCTTTATCCATTCATCTGTCGATGGGCATTTAGGTTGCTTCCGTGACCTGGCTATTGTAAATAGTGCTGCAGTGAACATTGGGGTGCATGTGTCTTTTTGAATTATGGTTTTCTCTGGGTATATGCCCAGTAGTGGGATTGCTGGATCATATGGTAATTCTATTTTTAGTTTTTTAAGGAACCTCCATACTGTTCTCCATAGTGGCTGTATCAATTTACATTCCCACCAACAGTGCAAGAGGGTTCCCTTTTCTCCACACCCTCTCCAGCATTTGTTGTTTGTAGATTTTCTGATGATGCCCATTCTAACTGGTGTGAGGTGATACCTCACTGTAGTTTTGATTTGCATTTCTCTAATAATTAGTGATGTTGAGCAGCTTTTCATGTGCTTCTTGGCCATCTTTTTTTTTCTTGGCCATCTTTATGTCTTCTTTAGAGAAATGTGTATTTAGGTCTTCTGCCCATTTTTTGATTGGGTTGTTTGTCTTTTTAATATTGAGCTGCATGAGCTGTTTATATATTTTGGAGATCAATCCTTTGTCCGTTGATTCATTTGCAAATATTTTCTCCCATTCTGAGGGTTGTCTTTTCGTCTTGTTTATGTCTTCCTTTGCTGTGCAAAAGCTTTGAAGTTTCATTAGGTCCCGTTTGTTTATTTTTGTTTTTATTTCCATTACTCTAGGAGGTGGATCACAAAAGATCTTGCTGTGATTTATGTCAAAGAGTGTTCTTCCTATGTTTTCCTCTAAGAGTTTTATAGTGTCCAGTCTTACATTTAGGTCTCTAATCCATTTTGAGTTTATTTTTGTGTATGGTGTTAGGGAGTGTTCTAATTTCATTCTTTTACATGTAGCTGTCCAGTTTTCCCAGCACCACTTATTGAAGAGACTGTCTTTTCTCCATTGTATATCCTTGCCTTCTTTGTCATAGATTAGTTGACCATAGGTGCGTGGGTTTACCTCTGGGCTTTCTATCTTGTTCCATTGATGTATGTTTCTGTTTTTGTGCCGGTACCATATTGTCTTGATTACTGTAGCTTTGTAGTATAGTCTGAAGTCAGGGAATCTGATTCCTCCAGCTCCGTTTCTTTCCCTCAAGACTGCTTTGGCTATTCAGGGTCTTTTGTGTCTCCATGCAAATTTTAAGGTTTTTTGTTCTAGTTCCGTAAAAAATGCCATTGGTAATTTGATAGGGATTGCATTGAATCTGTAGATTGCTTTGGGTAGTAGAGTCATTTTCACAATATTGATTCTTCCAATCCAAGAACATGGTATATCTCTCCATCTGTTGGTATCATCTTTAATTTCTTTCATCAGTGTCCTATAGTTTTCTGCATACAGGTCTTTTGTCTCCCTAGGTAGGTTTATTCCTAGGTATTTTATTCTTGTTGTTGCAAAGGTAAATGGGAGTGTTTCCTTAATTTCTCTTTCAGATTTTTCATCATTAGTGTATAGGAATGCAAGAGATTTCTGTGCATTCATTTTGTATCCTGCAACTTTACCAAATTCATTGATTAGCTCTAGTAGTTTTCTGGTGGCATCTTTAGGATTCTCTATGTATAGTATCATGTCATCTGCAAACAGTGACAGTTTTACTTCTTCTTTTCCAATTTGTATTCCTTTTATTTCTTTTTCTTCTCTGATTGCCGTGACTAGTACTTCCAAAACTATGTTGAATAATAGTGGTGAGAGTAGACATCCTTGTCTTGTTCCTGATCTTAGAGGAAATGCTTTCAGTTTTTCACCATTGAGAATGATGTTTGCTGTGGGTTTGTCATATATGGCCTTCATTATGTTCAGGTAGTTTCCCTCTATGCCCACTTTCTGGAGAGTTTTTATCATAAATGGGTGTTGAATTTTGTTGAAAGCCTTTTCTGCATCTATTGAGATGATCATATGGTTTTTATTCTTCAATTTGTTAATATGGTGTATCACATTGATTGATTTGCGTATATTGAAGAATTCTTGCATCCCTGGGATAAATCCCACTTGATCATGGTGTATGATCCTTTTAGTGTGTTGTTGGATTCTGTTTGCTAGTATTTTGTTGAGGATTTTTGCATCTATATTCCATCAGTGATATCGGTCTGTATTTTCTTTTTTTGTAGTATCTTTGTCTGGTTTTGGTATCAGGATGATGGTGGCCTCATAGAATGAGTTTGGGAGTGTTCCTTCCTCCGCAATTTTTTGGAAGAGTTTGAGAAGGATGGGTGTTAGCTCTTCTCTAAATGTTTGATAGAATTCACCTGTGAAGCCATCTGGTCCTGGACTTTTGTTTGTTGGAAGATTTTTAATCACAGTTTCAATTTCATTAGTTGTGATTGGTCTGTTCATATTTTCCATTTCTTCCTGGTTCAGTCTTGGAAAGTTATACCTTTCTAAGTATTTGTCCATTTCTTCCAGGTTGTCCATTTTATTGGCATAGAGTTAGTTGCTTGCAGTAGTCTCTTAGGATGCTTTGTATTTCTGCGATGTCTGCTATAACTTCTTTTTCAGTTCTGATTTTATTGATTTGAGTCCTCTCCCTCTTCTTCTTGATGAGTCTGGCTAATGGTTTATCAATTTTGTTTATCTTCTCAAAGAACCAGCTTTTAGTTTTATTGATCTTTGCTATTGTTTTCTTCATTTCTATTTCATTTATTTCTGCTCTGATCTGTATGATTTCTTTCCTTCTACTAACTTTGGGTTCTGTTGGTTCTTCTTTCTCTAGTTCCTTTTGGTGTAAGGTTAGATTGTTTATTTGAGGTTTTTCTTGTTTCTTGAGGTAGGATTGTATTGCTATAAACTTCCCTCTTATAACTGCTTTTGCTGCATCCCATAGGTTTGGATCGTTGTGTTTTCATTGTCATTTGTCTCTAGGTATTTTTTGATTTCCTCTTTGATTTCTTCAGTGATCTCTTGGTTATTTAGTAATGTATTGTGTAGCCTCCATGTGTTGGTGTTTTTTACGTTTTTTTCCCTGAAATTGATTTCGAATCTCTTAGTGTCGTGATCATAAAAGATGCTTGATATGATATCAGTTTTCTTAAATTTACTGAGGCTTGATTTGTGACCCAAGATGTGATCTGTCCTGGAGAATGTTCCATGTGCACTTGAGAAGAAAGTGTAATCTGCTGTTTTTGGATGGAATGTCCTATAAATATCAATTAAATCTATCTGGTCTATTGTGTCATTTAAAGCTTGAGTTTCCTTATTAATTTTCTGTTTGGATGATCTGTCCACTGTTGTAAGTGAGGTGTTAAAAGTCCCCCACTATTATTGTGTTACTGTCGATTTCCTCTCTTATCGCTGTTAGCAGTTGCCTTATGTATTCAGGTGCTCCTATGTTGGGTGCATATATATTTATAATTGTTATATCTTCTTCTTGGATTGATCCCTTGATCATTATGTAGTGTCCTTCCTTGTCTCTTGTAACATTCTTTATTTGAAAGTCTATTTTGTCTGATATGAGTATAGCTACTCCAGCTTTCTTTTGATTTCCATTTGCATGGAATATCTTTTTCCATCCCCTCACTTTCACTCTGTACGTGTCCCTAGGTCTGAAGTGGGTCTCTTGTAGACAGCATATAAATGGGTCTAGTTTTTGTATCCATTCAGCGAGCCTGTGTCTTTTGGTTGGAGCATTTAATCCATTCACGTCTAAGGTAATTATTGATATGTATGTTCCTATGACCATTTTCTTAATTGTTTTGGGTTTGTTTTTGTAGGTCCTTTTCTTCTCTTGTGTTTCCCACTTAGAGAAATTCCTTTAGCATTTGTTGTAGAACTGGTTTGGTGGTGCTGAATTCTCTTAGCTTTTGCTTGTCTGTAAAGCTTTTGATTTCTCCATCAAATCTGAATGAGATCCTTGCTGGGTAGAGTAATCTTGGTTGTAGATTCTTCCCTTTCATCACTTTAAGCATATCATGCCACTCCCTTCTGGCTTGTAGCATTTCTGCTGAGAAATCAGCTGTTAACCTTATGGGAGTTCCCTTGTATGTTATTTGTCGTTTTTCCCTTGCTGCTTTCAATAATTTTTCTTTGTCTTTAATTTTTGCCAATTTGATTACTGTGTGTCTCGGCGTGTTTCTCCTTGGGTTTATCCTCTATGGGACTCTCTGCACTTCCTGGACTTGGGTGGCTATTTCCTTTCCCATGTTAGGGAAGTTTTTGACTATAATCTCTTCACATATTTTCTCGGGTCCTTTCTCCTTCTCTTCTCCTTCTGGGACCCCTATAATGCGAATGTTGCTGCGTTAAATGTTGTCCCAGAGGTCTCTTAGGCTGTCTTCATTTCTTTTCATTCTTTTTTCTTTATTCTGTTCCGCAGCAGTGAATTCCACCATTCTGTCTTCCAGGTCACTTTTCCTTTCTTCTGCCTCAGTTATTCTGCTATTGATTCCTTCTAGTGTAGTTTTCATTTCAGTTATTGTATTGTTCATCTCTGTTTGTTTGTTCTTTAATTCTTCTAGGTCTTTGTTAAACATTTCTTGCATTGTCTCGATCTTTGCCTCCATTATTTTTTCGAGGTCCTGGATCATGTTCACTATCATTATTCTGAATTCTTTTTCTGGAAGGTTGCCTATCTCCACTTCATTTAGTTGTTTTTCTGGGGTTTTATCTTGTTCCTTCATCTGGTATATAGCCCTCTGCCTTTTCATCTTGTCTATCTTTCTGTGAATGTGGTTTTTGTTCCACAGGCTGCAGGACTGTAGTTCTTCTTGCTTCTGCTGTCTGCCCTCTGGTGGATGAGGCTGTCTAAGAGGCTTGTGCAAGTTTCCTGATGGGAGGGAGTGGTGGTGGGTAGAGCTGGCTCTTGCTCTGGTAGGCAGAGCTCAGTAAAACTTTAATCCACTTGACTGCTGATGGGTGGTGCTGGGTTCCCTCCCTGTTGGTTGTTTGGCCTGAGGCGACCGAACATTGGAGCCTACCCAGGCTCTTTGGTGGGGCTAATGGCTGACTCTGGAAAGGCTCAGGCCAAGGAGTACTTCCCAGAACTTCTGCTGCCAGTGTCCTTGTCCCCACGGTGAGCCACAGCACCCCCTCCCCCGCCTCTGCAGGAGACCCTCCAACACTAGCAGGTAGGTTTGGTTCAGTCTCCCCTGGGGTCACTGCTCCTTCCCCTGGGTCCTGATGAGCACACTACTTTCTGTGTGCCCTCCAAGAGTGGAGTCTCTGTTTCCCCCAGTCCTGTCAAAGTCCTGCAGTCAAATCCCACTAGCCTTCAAAGTCTGATTCTTTAGGAATTCCTTCTCCTGTTGCCGGACCCCCAGGTTGGGAAGCCTGACGTGGGGCTCAGAACCTTCACTCCAGTGGGTGGACTTCTGTGGTATAAGTGTTCTCCAGTCTGTGAGTCATCCACCCAGCAGTTATGGGATTTGATTTTACTGTGATTGTGCCTCTCCTACCGTCTCATTGTGGCTTCTCCTTTGTCTTTGGATGTGGGGTATCTTTTTTGGTGAACTCCAGTGTCTTCCTGTCGATGATTGTCCAGCAGCTAGTTGTGATTCTGGTGTTCTCAGAAGATGAGTGAGAGCACAGCCTTCTACTCCACCATCTTGGTTCAGGACCTCAACAGTTTCTTAAAATAAGACACCAGTGTGGTCTGCAATTTCTCTGTAGCATGCAGTGCTGTTTGATAGCCTTTTACCCAAGTTAGAGCTTCTTTCCAAATTGGAGTCAATCCTCTCAAACCCTACTGCTGCTTTATCAACTAAGTTTATGTAATATTGAAAGGAATCTTTTTTCTGAGCCGTAGGTCTCAGCAGTGGGCTTAAAATATTCAGTAAACCATGTTATAAACAGATGTGCTATCATCCAGGCTTTGATCCATTTATAGAGCACAGGCAGAGTAATATTTAGCATAATTCTTAAGGGCCCTAGGATTTTCAGGATGGTGAATGAGCATTGGTTTCAACACACAGTGGCCAGGTGCATTAGCCCCTATTAAGAGAGTCAGCCTGTCCTTTGAAGCTTTGAAACCAGGTATTGACTTCTGGTCTCTAGCCATGAAAGTCCTAAATGGCATCTTCTTCCAATGTAAAGCAGTTTCATCTACACTGAAAATCTATTGTTTAGTGTGACACCTTCATTAATTATCTAGAGCTGGTAGATAACTCGTAGCAGCTTCTACATCAGCACTTCCTGCTTCACCTTGCGCTTTTGTGTTATGGTGATGCCTTCTTTCCTTAAACCTCATGAACCAGCCTCTGCTATCTTCATACTTCTCTTCTGCAGCTTCCTCACCTCTCTCAGCCTTCATAGAATTGAGGAGATTTAGGACCTTGCTCTGGGTTAGATTTTTGCTTAAGATAACATGGCTGGTGTGATCGTCTATCCAGACCACTAAAACTTTCTCCATATCAGTAGTAAGGCTGTTTTGCTTTCTTTTTTTTTTTTTTTTTTTTTTTAATTTATTTATTTATTTTGTTATTTTTGGCTGTGTTGGGTCTTCGTTTCTGTGTGAGGGCTTTCTCTAGTTGCGGCAAGCGGGGGCCACACTTCATCGCGGTGCGCGGGCCTCTCACTATCGCGGCCTCTCTTGTTGCGGAGCACAGGCTCCAGACGCGCAGGCTCAGTAGTTGTGGCTCACGGGCCTAGTTGCTCCGCGGCACGTGGGATCTTCCCAGACCAGGGCTCGAACCCGTGTCCCCTGCATTAGCAGGCAGACTCTCAACCACTGCGCCACCAGGGAAGCCCCTGTTTTGCTTTCTTATCATTCTGTGTGTTCACTGGAGTAGCACTTTAATTTCTTCCTCCTCCAAAGAACTTTTTGCATCCACAGCTTGGCTGTTTGGTGCAAGAGGCCTAGCTTTTGGCCTGTCTTGGCTTTTGATATGCCTTACTTACTAAGCTTAATCATTTCTGGCTTTTGATTTAAACTGAGAGACTCTTCCTTTCACTTGAACACTTAGAGGCCATTGTAGGGTTATTAATTGGCCTAATTTCAATACCGCTGTGTCTCAGGGAAGCCCGAGGAGAGGGAGAAAGATGGGGGACCTGCCGGTCCGTGGAGCAGTCAAAATACACACATTTGTCCATTAAGTTCACTATCTTATATGGGCACGGTTTGTGACACTCCAAAACAATTACAATAGTAACATCAAAGATCACTTATCACAGATCACTATAACAAATATAATAAAAATGAAAAAAAGTTTGAAATATTACAAGAATTACTAAAATGTGACATAGACCCATGAAGTGAGCAAATGCTGTTGGAAAAGTGGTTCTGATAGACTTGCTTGCTGATGCAGGGTTGCCACAAACCTTCAATTTGTAAAAACCACAATATCAGCAAAATGCAGCAGTGAAATGAGGTATGCCCATAATAGGGTGTATTGCAGATAATTATAGGAATTCTGAGTGGTAATAGCTGTGCAGTATAGTTGAATATTGCATGGTGTCCACATTTCCTAAGGGAACACTGATTTAGAGTTCATAGTAAACTCCAGTAAAATATTAATTTTGGTTTTACTTATACCACATTTTTGTAACTCAGTTATTTGTGAGTTTCTAATAACTAGGTAAGGCCTAATTATAAATAAAAACGAAAGTGTGTGAAATTCCATGTATCACAAAGAAAGGACTACATATTTGGATCAGTTTGTAGACCAGAAGAACCTGTTAGTAGACCACAGATCATACTTTGAGAATCACTACTTGCTCTAAGAGTGTATGTGACAATGGGAGGCATGCGGATAGGTCTCTCTTCCCTCTCTGTTGCTGTCTACTGCTTTTGTCACCCTTGCTGATCTCATGTTCTAAACACATTACAGCCACTCTCTTCTAGATTGCTGACTTTTGTCAGTGTCTTTCTGCCTCTTTGGCTTGATGAAAGCTCTTCCTGTTTCTAATGAGCGGCTGTTTCTGAAGGGATTCCCCCAGCTGGGCCTCTAGTAAGCCAGTTCTTTCCTATACACAGTTGTCTCAGAATTCACAAGTGCCCTGGGTTAGGAGGGCTAACTAAGAGTGTGTGTGTGTGTGTGTGTGTGTGTGTGTGTGTGTGTGTGTATCTAGTCCAGCCACCTTCAGAAAACCATAGCTCATTACAGAAATCTGTACCTACTTATACCCAAATTACGGGCTAGCTTTATTTATCTCTGTGAAGAGGAGGGACTTGCCCTCCCAGGTATTAAGACCTTCTTAAGGCCATACTATTAGAAGTAGTAGTGTTGATGCTAGAACAGAAAAAGTGACCAGTTAAAAAAAGTAGCTCAAACCCATGCATATAGGAATTTAATAGAGCATAAAAGTGACACCACAGATCAAAGGAGAAAGGACATACTGAGTTAAAGAAAGCTGGATCCATACCTAACTCCATGTAAAAATGTAGACTTTAGATGAACTAAAGATTTAAATGAGAATGGTAAAATTAGAAACTTAATAGGAGAAATGAGAGATTATCTTTGTGACTTAGATGTCTGGGGAAGGACTAAACAAAACCTTAAAAGCACAACTCATAAAACAAAAAAAATTGATGAATTTGTCTAAATAAAATATAAGGATTTTTATGCTATTAAAGACATTGTAGACAAATTTAATGTACAGATATTATACTGGGAGAAGAAATTTTCATTGTTTAAAATTTGCAAGGGTTGATATCTAGAATATACAAGGAACTCCTGAAAATCAAGAAGAAAAAGCCAGCAATCCCAGTAGAAAATGGGCAAAGAATTGGAGCAAGGAATTTATGGAATGAGAAATTCATATATAGAATAGATATTCAAACTCATGGGCTTTGAGAAACATTAAAATTAAAACAAGATATCACTTTATAATACCTCTTAGAAGCTGGATAATGTCATATGTTGGCAGGAATGTGAGAATATAGTAACCAGTATCCTTTGCTGGTGGGAAGGTAGACTGGTAAAGCCATTCTGGAGCTCAGTTTAGCAATAATTAATCAACTGAAGTATATGCACATCCTTTAGCTCAGCAAATCTGCTCCTTTATTTATATTCCATGGAACTTATCAGAGATATTCGTTATTTGTGGGCTCAGGGGACTGGAGGATGAATGCATTTCTATCCTGGGGTGGGGGTGAATAGGTAAAAATAGGGTATTTATACATGAAATGATATGCAGCTGTTATAAGTAACAGATCATATATACATAAAACAACATGGATGGAACTTAAAAACTTAGTTTGAGTCAAAAATGAAACAGGATAACACAATGCCACTTATATAAATTAAAAAGGTATACAAAGATTTCTTAAGATACAAAAAGCATTAAAAAAGGATACAAAAAGCATGAACTATAAAATTAAAATTTGATAAACTTTACCAAAATTAAAAATGTTTGTTCTTTAAAAAAACACTAATAAAATAAAACAGCAAGCCACAGAAGGGGAAAGAATATTTAATACTTGTTTAATATTTAATACAATATTCAATTATAAAATATTCAGTAGTTATATATATTTGTATCTGAAATGTATATACAATTTTTATAAGTTAATGATAAGAGGGTAAATAGCCTAATCAGAAATGGGCAAAAGATTTGAAGAAACACTTTACAAAAGAAGAGATACGAATGGCCAATAAGCACATGAAAAGATTCGCAATACTGTTATTCATCATGGAAATACAAATTAAAATCACAATGAGATAACACTACATACCTATTAGAATCACTCGAGTTGTTTTTTTTTTTTTTAATCAGTCATCAATTTTATACACATCACTGTATACATGTCAATCCCAATCACCCAATTCAGCACACCCCATCCCCACCCCACCGCAGTTTTCCCCCCTTGGTGTCCATACGTTTGTTCTCTACATCTGTGTCTCAACTTCTGCCCTGCAACCCAGTTCATCTGTACCATTTTTCTAGGTTCCACATACATGCGTTAATATACGATATTTGTTTTTCTCTTTCTGACTTACTTCACTCTGTATGACAGTCTCTAGATCCATCCACGTCTCAACAAATGACTCAATTTCGTTCCTTTTTATGGCTGAGTAATATTCCATTGTATATATGTATCACAACTTCTTTATCCATTTGTCTGTCGATGGGCATTTAGGTTGCTTCCATGACCTGGCTATTGTAAATAGTGCTGCAATGAACATTTGGATCACTCGAGTTTTTAAAGAAATGATAACAAACCATTGGCAAGAATAATGAAACAGTTGGAATTCTCATACTTTGCTGTTGTGAATGTAAGATGGTGCAACCACTTTGGCAGTCTCTTAAAAAGTTATACACCTGCCAAATGACAGTCATTTCACTCTTAAGTATTTACTCAAGAAAAATAAAAACATATGACTGCTTAAAGACTTGTACATAAATGCTCATAGCAGCTTTATTCCCAAGATCCCCAAACTGGAAACAACCCAAATGTCTATCAACAGGTGAATGGATAAACAAAATGTGGTATATCCACACCATGATGTACTGTTCAGCAGTGAAAAAACAAACTTGATTCACACATCATAGATGAATGTCAAACTCATATCTGAGCAAAAGAAAACAGACACAAAAGAGTACATATTGTATGGTTCCATTTATATAAAATGCAAACTAATCATTGGTAACTAAAAGCAGATCAGTACTCAACTGGGGTGAAAAGTGAGGGGAGTGATGGATTACAAAAGGGCACAAGGAATTTCTTGAGATTGATAGAAATGTTCTGTGTCTTGATTGTGGTGGTGGTTTCATGAATGTATATAACTGCCAAAACTCTTCAAATTGTATAGTTTATTTTTTTTAATTTTTATTTTATTTTTATTTATTTTTGGTTGCGTTGGGTCTTCGTTTGGGTTTTCTTTAGTTGCGTCGAGTGGGGGCTACTCTTTGTTGTAGTGCGTGGGCTTCTCATTGCAGTGGCCTCTCTTGTCGCAGAGCACAGGCTCTAGGTGCACGGGCTCAGTAGTTGTGGCTCGTGGGCTTTAGAGCACACGCTCAGTAGTTGTGGCACACGGGCTTAGTTGCTCCGCGGCATGTGGGATCTTCCCAGACCAGGGATCCAACCCGCGTCCCCTGCATTGGCAGGTGGATTCTTAACCACTGCACTACCAGGGAAGTCCCAAATTGCATACTTTAAATTGAAGCAATTTATTTTATGTAAATTATTCCTGGATAAAGTTGGTAAGAAAAAGTAAATGTACATAAAACACATACTAAAAGAAGATAAACATATACACATATAAAACAATAGAATGGTTGCCTTTGTAAGTGGAAGGAAATGGGGAAAAGGGGGAATAAAAATTATGACTCGATTTCTATTATTTTCCACAGGGTTCCTTGCAGTTCGCTTGGTATGGTTGGGTAATTTTTCTGTATGCATATACATTTCATGATAGTTAGGAGGATGGTCTATCTGAGCATAAGGAAGAAGGCCTTCTAGGAAGCAAAATGGCCGTTATGTACGTTGAAAACCACAAAATATTGCTGTGAGAAATGAAAGAATATTGAAATAGAGATACACCATGTTCATGGATCGGAAGACATGATTATTCCCAATTTGTTTTGAGTCAGTGGATTCCTGGGAATTCCAGGGTGGTCTAGTAGTTAGGACTCCGCCCCTCACTACCGAGGCGTGGGTTCAGTCCCTGGTCTGGGAACTAAGATACCCCACAAGCCACACAGTGTGGCCAAGGGAAAAAAAAAAAGAGTCAGTGGATTCCCAGTCAAACTCCCAGAAGGCTTGATGGGTTGTTTTTTTGGGGGGGGGGGGGAGGGGTAGAAATTGACAGCTGATTCTAAAATTTATATGGAAATACAGAGAATCTAGAATAATTGAAACACTTTTAAAAAATAACAAAGTTGGAGGGTTTATACTACCTGCTTTCAAAACTTACTATAAAGCTGCAATAATCAAGACAGAGTGGTACTAGTATTAAGATGGACATTAGATCAATGAAACAGAAAAGAGTCCAGAAATAGATCCACAGATATATGGCCAACTGATGTTTGATAAAGGTGCTAAGGCAATTCAGTGAAAAAAGAATAATCTTGTCAATAAATGGATAAACAAACAAATCTCAATTCTTATTTCTTACCATATACAAAATTAACTTGAAGTGGGTCATACACTAAATGGAAGTGCTAAAACTATAAAACTCATAGAACAAAATATAGGAGAGGGCTTCCCTGGTGGCGCAGTGGTTGAGAATCTGCCTGCCAATGCAGGGGACACGGGTTCAAGCCCTGGTCTGGGAAGATCCCACATGCCGCGGGGCAACTGGGCCCGTGAGCCACAACTACTGAGCCTGCGCGTCTGAAGCCTGTGCTCTGCAGTAAGAGAGGCTGCGATAGTGAGAGGCCCGCGCACCGCGATGAAGAGTGGCCCCCGCTCGCCGCAACTAGAGCAAGCCCTCGCACAGAAACGAAGACCCAACACAGCCAAAATAATAAATAAATAAATAAATTTAAAAAAAAAAAGAACTCTTACAGCTTAGTAATAAGACAAAGAGCCAGTTAAAAGTGGGCAGAGATATGAATAGACACTTTACCAAAGTAGATATGCAGATGGCAAGTAAGTACATGAAAAGATACTCAACATCATTAGTCATTATGAGAAAATGGAAAACAAAACCACAATAAGATATTATTCTAAACTCTTCAGAATGGCTAAAATTAAAAAGATGGACCATATCAGGTGTTGTCCAGGATGTGGAACAACTGTAACATTTAAACGCTACTGGTGGGAATATAAAATGATACAACCACTTTGAAAAACAGCTTGGCAGCTTTTTAAAAAATTAAACATTCACCTTATACCTCCAGCCATTCCATTCCAAGAGAGGTGCAACCATATGTTCATATAAAGACTTGTACACGAATGTTCATTGCAGCTTTACTTATAATAACCAAAAACTAGAAATAACTCAAAGATAGGTAAATGGATAAATTGTGGTATACCTACACAATGGAAGACTACTCACTATTAAAATGGAATGGACTATTTTTTTCCAGTTTTATTGAGACATAATTGACATATAACATTGTATTGGTTTCAAGTGTACAGCATGACGATTTGATATATGTATATATTGCAAAATGACTACCATAATAAGTTTAGTTAACATTCGTCACCTCCCATAGTTATAAAAAGGCAATTAACTATTGATACACAAAAAACATGGATGAATCTCAAAATAATTGTGCTGAGTGAAAGAAGCCAGACACAAATGAGTACATAAAATATGATTCCATTTATAAAAGGCAAACTTAGTTATAGTGACAAAAAGCAGATCGGGGTAGCATGGAATGGGGTAGGGTGACAGGTGGATTTAAAGGGGCATGAGGTAACTTTTGGGCTTGATAGATTTCATTATCTTAATTGTGATGATTTCGCAGATATATGTCAAAATGCATCAAATTGTACACTTTACCTATGGACAGTTTATTGTATGCTTATTATACCTCAGTAATAACTGTTTTAAAAAATAGCCAGAGAAGGAAAGACTGATTACCTTCAAAGGAATAACAGTTAGACTGATAGTTCACTTCTCAAGAGTAGCAATAAAAGCCAGAAGACAGTGGACCATTTTATTGTGTTTGAAGAAAAGAAAACTGTCAACTTATAACCTGCATATGCAGTGAAACCATTTTTCAGGAATGAGACAAACACTGAAGAAAGTTAACTACCAACAGATAAAAGCACTTACAAAATATAAACTTCAGAACGAAGAAAATGATTTCAGAATGAAGCTGCAGGAAGGAATGGTGAGCAAAGAGAATGATAAACATGTGGGTAAATTTAAGTAAATACTGGCTACATATATATATTTTGAATGGCAGTATTGTCCAATATTTGGCATTATAAAAACAAAGGGATGGAGCCATACTACTAGTCAATAATAGCATACAAATTGAGAGGAAGTTGTTAAGAGTTAAACAAGAGCTTCTTGTATTGTTTGGTAAGAGGGTTAAATATATTGATAAATTCAGAGTTAAATATGCAGGTAAGATTTCTGGGTTAACTACTGCACACATAGAGTGCATAACTTAAAAACTAACAAAAGGAAAAATGTAATAAGATAAAATGTCATCTCTCTGAAAAAAGCAGAGAGCTATCTTTTGTAGCAGTGGTTTTCAAAGTTTGGTCAAGAGTATTTTCATATTAATAATAAGATATTGATTGCCCATTGCAGTGTGTTGACATTTGCACTAATACTATAAAGTGATGGTGGGTAAAACTGTTCAAACCTTTGCACAAATCAAAGCAGTGGCACCAAACTATACTAGCAGTCATATTTTTCACTCCCACACAGAGTAAAAACAAACAAACAAAAAAAACCAGTTTCAGAAACTGATGAGAATCCAAATTTCTCTTATTAAGTTGTAAATTAAAGAGATTTGCAAAAATGTAAAACGATGCCACTCTTTTCCTACTATTTGCTTTGAAAATAGTTGTTTCTTCATAGAATTATATTGTATAATTATTATATTGTATGGTAATATTTAATGGGTTTATTATTATTAATTTTAAATGAATTACTATTTTAAAATTCCTTAATTTCTAAGATATTAAATACTAATATAATTATTAACCTATATACACTAACACTCTTTGGAGCCCTCAGTGAGTTTTAAGAGTGTAAAAAGGGCCTGATACCAAAAGTTTAACAACTACTGTTTATTCTGTAGTCTCAGAAGAGTGGAGTTCAGGGATTGGTGGACTTTCAGAAGGAAGAGTATTTAGGGATTGGTTGACCTTTAGCTGTGGGTTCACAGTTATCTGAGCAAGACTCATTGATAGGGTGACTTTCAGAAGTATAGTCATTGACTTCCCTGGTAGCCCAGGGATTAAGAATCAGCCTGCCAATGCAGGGGACACGGGTTCAATCCCTGGTCCGGGAAGATCCCACATGCCGTGGAGCAACTAAGCCCTGTGCCACAACTACTGAGCCTATGCTCTATAGCCCACGAGCCACAACTACTGAGCCTGCGTAGCACAACTACTGAAGCCCACGCGCCTACAGCCCGTGCTCCGCAACAAGAGAAGCCACCGCAATGAGAAGCCTGTGCACCACAACGAAGACCCAACACAGCCAAAAATAAATTAAAAAAAAAAAAAAAAAGAAGTATAGTCATTGAATTGAAGCTGCTGTTGTTGTCTGGCTTTCAAAAGCTTCTATTATGGTGTGAAGCTATCACTGATTGATTTGGATGGGTTTAAAACTAGTTATGGTGGTTACTTCTTACTATAGAAGAATAATCAGTACTTTCCTAGGTGGTTAGGAACCTTTTATTCTCAATGGAAAAGGTGGGGAAAAATAGAAAGCACAACTCTTATAGCTCAATAATAAAAAGACAAATAATCCAATTTTTAAAATGGGCAAAATATCCAATAGGCATTTCTCCAAAGATATATAATGACCAGTAAGCACATGGAGAGATGTACAACATCACTAGTCACTAGGGAAATGTAAATCAAAACCACAAGGTACTGCTTAACACCCATGAGGATGGCTGTAATCAAAATGACAGATAATAAGTGTTGGTGATGCTGTGGAGAAATTGGAACCCTTATGCACTGCCGGTGAGAATATAAAATGCTGTAGCGACTTTGGAAAACAGTCTGGCAGTTGCTTAAAAAGTTAAACTTAGAGTTACCATTTAACCCAGCAGTTCCACTCCTAGGCATAAACTCAAGAGAAATGAAAACATATGTGCACATTAAAACTCGTACACAAACATCCTTAGCAGCATCATTCATAATAGCCAAAAAGTAGAAACAACCCAAATATCCATCAACTGGTGAATAGGTAAATAAGATGTGGTTTATCTGTACAATGGAATATTATTCACCAATAAAAGGGAATGAGGTACTTATAGATCCTACAACATGAATGAACCTTGAAGTATGCTAAGTGAAAGAAACCAGTCACAAAGGACCACATATTGTGTGAAATGTCCAAAACAGGCAGACCTACAGAGATAGAAAACAGATTAGTGGCTGATTAGGACTCGGGGGTAGGAGGATGATAGCTGAAGGGTATAGAGTGGTTCTTCCTTAACCGTCATCTGTCAAGGCCACGTCAGGGTGGGCAGTGGGAGGAATGCCCTTCCAGGTAGCTGTATAGCTTTAGCAGTTCGTTTCCTGTTGGTGAGGGTTTGGGAGCCTGGGAATTCTTTTAAGATTTAATAATCACAGGCTATTGCAGGCTGGGCTTGGAATTTCTTTAGCTATACAGTTCCCTCAAAACCTAAGTAGCCAAGTGTAAAAAGGTTTTTTTGAAATAATTGTGGAAATATGAATGTGGACTGAGCATTTGATGATATTAAGAAATTAACTTTGTTAGGTGTGATGACATTGTGGTCATGTAAGGAAATGTTTTGGGGCTTTATGATAATGTCTAGACATATTTAGGGATTGAACAGCATGATGTCAGATATTTGTTTTAAAATAATACAGCTGAAAAAGAGAGAAGGAGAAATAAAGAGGGGGCGAGGGAGGGCTGGGAAGGGAGAGAACAAAACCAGGAAGCCAGTAGCAAAATGTTTAATTGTTTAATCTGTAGGATGGGGCTCATAATAGTCTTCTCTCCACTTTTGTGTGGTTAGAAAACTTTCATTAAAAAAAAAAAATCAAACAAAACTTTTTATAGGTTAGTAACGACAGCTGCCAAAGACTCCGATCTTTTGTTTACTGGCCTCTGTGCTCTATCCTTTCTCTAGCTCTTGAATTAATTTGTGGCTACTTTGTAAGAACTTTTGAAATAGTAGGCTAGAGTGGGAGACAGTACTTCTAATCTTACCTTCTCCTGTGGATTCACTCCAGGTGTCTGGCAGATAGCTATAGGTGGAAAAATGTTTGGCGCCACAGTTTTCTCCTGTGAAAGTTGCTGCTTGGCAACATCCCCTTAAATTGCTTCAATTCAGGTTACAAATCCTACCATTTACATACAAATATAGAATATATTTGTATAGCAAGGGGGAAGGCTTGTGCATATATATTCATATTTATACGTACACAGGCACATATATTACCTATAGATTCGCGTAAATATGTATAAAATAACTCTGGAAGCATAAAACCCAGTAATGATAACTTTGGCTGCCTTCAGGGAAGGAAACTGATAGCTAGGAGAGTATGTAGGATAAAAGAGACAAAGGACCAAATCCTGGGGTACCAGCATCTAAGGGGTGAGCGGTAGATGGTCACCTCTTGTAAAGTCACCCTGAATAACCAATGTTTCTTACACTTTTAAGAAAGCATGGGAAGGACTTCCCTAGCATCTAGTGGTTAAGACTCCACTCCTCCACTGCAGGGGGCGTGGGATCGATCCCTGGTCGGGGAACTAGGATCCCGCATGCCATGTGGCTTGATCAAAAAAAAAAAAAAAAAAAAAAAAAAGCATGGGAAGAGTCGTAGAAGGAGCAGCCAGAGAGATAGGAGGGAAGGTCAGAGGAAGGAGTTTCAAAAAGGAAGTAGTGCTAAGGCTTGCATGTGCCCTTTGACCCAGCATTTCCACTTCCAGGAATCCATCTACAGGTATACTCGAACATTTGCAAAATGGTCTGTGCACAAGATTATCCACAGCAGCATTTTTTGTTCGTTTGCTTTTTGCATCATTGTTTTTAATAGCAGGAGTTTGGAAGCAACTTACGTGTTCACCAGTAGGGGTGCCCTGCACCTGAATGAGGAGGCTGTAAATTTGCTGATATGAAAAGAGTTCTAAAATATATTAGGTGTGAAAAGCAAGGATCTGAATCCTTGGAGTGTTTTAAACTTTTATCATTGTTCTGAAAGGATGTAGCTTATTATTGTATTCTTTATTATCATGGCAAAATACTTTGGCTGCGCCCACACGCGGCTTGCGGGATCTTAGTTCCCCGACCAGGGATTGAACCCTGGCCCTCAGCAGTGAAAGCGCAGAGTCCTAACCATTGGACTGCCAGGGAATTCCCCCCAAATACTTTTTTCTTGTTGTTCTCTGAAGTCTAGTATTCTGTTATTCTTATTATGAGCTTTCTTATTACAAGCAATGGTTAGCATAATCAAATTTTTGAGTTATTAAATCTGCTCCATTTGAGCCAATCACAGTTGCCTCCTGCTGTTTTGTGTCCTACTGCCAAGTACCTTTATGTGGTATTTTAGCTTTTTAATGGAGCTTTGATATGTAGCAGTCTCCTTGAGCCACAAGAGGGCAGAAGAACCTTTTGATTGCCTCCGGACAGGCTTGTGCTGATATCCTTCTGGCAAAATTGTGCCTGGAATTGTTCTTTCACTAATGTGTTCACTAGGCCGTGTACACCTAGAAGGCAGGGCTTCTGCCTGTCATCGGTAGAGGGATGAGAGGAGAGACCATAGATTTTGGAATCACAGATACCTGCCTTTTGCTTTCCCTCTGTCCCCCCTGCAACTAGTGAACTAGTTGCAGTTCTTAAGCTCTCTTAGAGCTTGAATATGCAGAACATATATGCAGTATGCAAAAATATGTAAGAGCTTGAATATGCAGAACATATATGTAGTATGCAAAAATATGTAAGACTTAAGAGAGAGCTGAGGCTTCAGATTAAGCGGGACCTAACTTTGAGTCCCAGCTATGCGACATTGGGTAGTTTATTTACTCTGTGAACCTGAGTTTTATCACCTGCAGAACTAGTTAAGGGTTCAACGAGAGAGTGCTTATAAAGCTCTTAGCACTGTGTTGTAACAAGCACTGAAGAGGTAACTGCTTTAATTATAAGACCAGATAATGGTACAGATGGATAATAGATCGTCAATAATTTTTGTTATGTGGCTGTTTGTTATGTATGTACTAATTTTTTACTTGATTACAAGCAAGGTGGTAATATTTTCTTTAGGACAATTTCAAAGCACCTTTTCTTAGAGGGGCTTTTTCTCTTATTTTCTTGCAAAGAGTTAGTCTTTAATTTTTTGATTTTTAATTTTTAAAATTTTTATTGGAGTATAGTTGATTTACAATGCTGTGTTAGTTTCTGGTATCCAGCAAAGTGAATCAGTTATACATATATCCATTCTTTTTTATATTCTTTTTCCATATAGGCCATTACAGAGTATGGAGTAGAGTTCCCTGTGCTATACAGTAGGTCCTTATTGTCTATTTTACATATAGTGTGTATAAGGAGTTAGTCTTTTAACACTATAATACATTCTGAATTTTTGTGGAGAGTCTCAATTTTAGAGCTTCCATCCCATCGTGATTTTGTGTATTTTTATTTTTGATTGGAAAATATGATACTTGGGCCCTACCTGGAGGCAGTGTCATGGTATTGCATCGAGGATACAGTACCTGTCTCAGGTTGGGATCACAGGGAAGTGGCTCTGAGATAAAGATTAGCGTGTGAAGAGCTTATTGTGTAGTGCTTTGGGGATTGACACCCCTGGAAGGAAAGGATATGAAAAGGAGGAAAAGGAATCAGGATTGTCTGGAGGGAGGAGCTGGGCCGTGATGAGTCCCAAGAAAGGCCTCAGACTACCCCATGGGGACTGTGCAGTTGGGATGGTCCTGAGTTAGGGGGAGGGGGCTGTGCATTTATGCTTTCTCCTTGACTAGTCATTGGATGCCACTAGTCTTGGATGAGGCCACCTGAGGAGGGGCATGACCCTGGGCAAGACAGCTCTTTTCTGCCAAGACATTTCCTGAAGAGGGCTGAGAGCTGGGGGCTTTCTGCCCACTGTGATCCCAGCAGCTGGACTAGTCCTTCGTAACTTGAGGGGGGATCTGAGGGGCACCAGTGCCCAAGTCACCCAAAAGGGAAAATAGTAATACGGCTAGTGAAGTTTAACAAAAGATAGCTTTAGACAGAATTGCTTGTAAGGAATACTTAGGAATAATTGTTACTTTTAACTTTAACCATTCAGGATGATATCAATTTAATCAAGGTAGACCCATTACTATTATAGACTATCCCCAAATTTCAGTGGCTTAGCATAATGAAGGTTCATTTCTCTCCTGGCACAATCTAGTGCAGATCTGTGAGGATAGGGGCAGGAGTTCTGTCCTACCTCATTCATTCAGGGACACAGACTCCTTCAGTCTAGTGACCCTGCCAGCTCCTAGGGCTGTGGCGTCTTCCACTGGGTCCTCTGGTCCAGCTCACAGGGCAGAAACAGGCAAGAACATGGAGAATGTGCAGAAGGTCCCAGTGGGCCAGGCCTGGTGGTGATGTGTTTCTACAACTCACATTCCACTGACCAGACCCCAGGCACATGTTCTCACCTACCGAGGGGAGCTGGAAACTAGAGTAGTGGGGCACCCAGGAGGAACAGGACGGACATAGAACCCTCACTGCTTCAGTAGTACCTTGCTCACATCCTTGTGGTGGCTGGATTTAGTCACTATTGGTGAATCAAAGGCACTTCAAAACTGTATGTTTTTAATTTCCCAGAGTTACATATTTAAATTGCCATCATCATAATACTGTGGTTTTATTTACCTGGGGATATTTTAAAAGGCTCAGGAAAACAAAATTTTACCAGAGAGAAAGGATAGAACAGAGTTACACAGAGCTGAGAATTTAAGGATTCCTTCCTCTGAAAAGGCAGAAAGAGGCAAAATAACTTCAGGTGTGAGTGTGTGTGTGTTTAGTGGTACAGAAGAAAATTGAGAAGCCTTTGATCCTGTCATATAGCTATGAAAACAAGCTCTTTTCTCTCCCTCAGCTAAAGGAGGAATGTCTTCCTCGAAATAACATGGAGGTAATTGGGAGAGATAGGATTACAAGGAAATGGCCATGCAAGTTGCGCCGATAGCTCCTTGTGGGGTTTTGTGTAAATACCACCCAAACAGCCCTTGAGTTGGAGGGAGAGAAGCCAAGGTAGAGATATCAGGGACTTTTTCTGTCAGTCAACAAGAAGGATTACTGCTGAGTGAGAGTTGGTTACTTACTCAGCTTTTGTTCTAGGCAGTGTGGGGCACATAGGAAGAGAGGCACCGGGGCCTGAGAAGTTTGCAGACTGAAAGCTGAGGCCACAGAAAGGAACCAAGGATAAGAAAGGGCCAGATTAACTGTTTCAGAGATGAGAAGGAAGACATGAAATCATGGAAGGCTTGAGAGAGAGATGGGCTCTGAAGCAGGGACCCTGACAGGTGGAGTAGGACATCTGGGGACCTGGGGAAATGCTCCAGATAAGTAGAACATTAGCAGTATTTCTGAAGCAGCAGTGATTGCTGACAGGGATATGAAGAATGGTGAGGGGCGAGGAGTTGTGAAACAGAAGGCTGGAGAAGGAGGGCGGAGTCAGATCACAGAGGGCCTTCGTGTCAGGTGTGCGAGTTTAGATTTGATGCAGCAGGGCCATCAAAGGTTCTTACACTTAATAGAAATGCCTGGAAATGTGGTGCTCTGGACTTCTGTGTGGAGGAGAATTAACAGAACCCAGAGGTTTCTTGTGGAATTTCTATTTGAGTACCTAAAATGTTTATTTTCCTTTATTCCCTTAGCAAAGTTCATTCCACAGCCATTTAATTGTATTTACCAAGCTAGTTACTGTACCAGTCTCTAAAGATCAAAATTAAGCCCCAGTCCCTACTTTTGAGGAAATTATAGTCTGGTTAGGTAAGACATACTTTTTAAAAAAGTTCCTGAGGTCTTAGATGTGTGAAGATAGAGGGATGTATAGCTGGGCTTACAGTGCTTGGCAGCCTTTTAAAAAGCCCACACCCTCCTGTGAAAACATTGAAATCTCAGTCTCTCTTAATTGATGTTTACAAATAAAATAAATACCATAATTAAAAGTTAGTTTAGGGAAATTCTCCTGCCCCTACCACTCCCCTTGATTATTACCGTTAGACAGGGAGTGATTAATCGGACACAGAAGTGCAGTGTCAGGGATGGGTGCAGGAAAGCCTTCATAGAGGAGGTGACTCCCAAGCCTAGACTTGAAAGATGAATAAGGTGAGAAGTGCATTTGAGGCAGAGAGAATAGCATGAGTAAAGGGGTAGGGACCTGAGGAAGGGCTAGGGGAGAGTCTTGTAAAGAATGCTGAGTTTGGACTCTGTGACAGGGAAGCCGCTGACGCAAGGATTTTTTTTTTTCTTATTAATTCTTTTTTTAAAAAAAAATTTTAATAGGTCTTTATTGGAGTATAATTACTTCACAATACTGTGTTAGTTTCTGTTGCACAACAAAGTGAATCAGCCGTATGCATACACATGTCCCCATATCCCCTCCCTCCCATCCTCCCTATCCCACCCCTCTAGGTCATCGCAAAGCCCTGAGCCGACCTCCCTGTGCTATGCTGCTGCTTCAAGCAGGAGAGAAATGTGGGATTTGCATTTTAGGAAGATGACTCTGGCAGCAGTGTGGAGGATAGATTGAGACAGAAAGATGGGAGGTAGGGATACCAACTGCCACAGCCCTTCACCAAGTAGGGAGGTTCAGGGATGGGGAGAATGCCTGGAAAGGCTGCATGGTGGAGGGGATACCTGAGCTGAATAGAATAAGGAGGCACAGAGAATAGCAGTAGAGGCAAAGGGAAGATTATGGGCAAAGGCACAAAAGTGTGAAAGAGCATGGCATGTTTGGAAAACTGTGGGAAGTCGTGTATGGCTGGCCAATAGGGTATAAATGGGATGATACTCACTCGGTGGGTAGGTAATGATTCAGGTCACATTGAAGAGGTTAAACTTTATCAGGTAAATGAAGAAGAAGCCACGGACCACACATGAAGCAAGTCCCAGCAAGTTTCCAAGGGTTGATAGCATACAGAACAAATTCTCCGGCCATAGTGAAATTAAGCTAGAAATCAGTAACAGAAAGATAACTAGAAAATCCTTGTATGTTTAGAAATTAAGAAATGAACTTGTAAATCATCATTGGGTCAAAGAAAAAAAAGTCATAATCATAAATAGCTTGAACTGAATGGTATTGAAAATACATGTCAGAACTTGTATAATGCTACTAAAACGAAGCTTTGAGAGAAATTCATAGACCTAAAGGCATATATTAGAAAAAAGCACCAAAGGCTGAAAATCTAAACATCTATTTTAAGAAGTTAGAAAACATACTGTAACAAATTAAGCCCAAAGTAGGAAAACGAAATAATAAAGAGTTGATTTAAAAAAAAAGTTACAATATAAAGGACTAACAAAGCTCAAAGTTTGTTTTTTCAAAAGATTAATAAAATTGACAAACCTCTGGTAAGACTGATCATGGAGGAGCAGTGGAGGGGTGTGTGTGTGTGTGTGTGTGTGTGTGTTTAAGCACCAGTGCCGAATGAGTAATGCCAGGAATAGGAATGGGGACAACACTGGAGAAGCTATAGACAATCAGAAGATAGAGGATATTGTGAGCAATTTTATACCAAAAGTTTTGAGAACTTTATGAAAATAGATCAATTTCTAAAATAATATAACTGACCAAAACTAACTCAAGAAGTAATGAAAACCTTAAAATCCTATAAATATTAAACCAATGAAATCAATAATCAAAAATCTTTCCATGAAGAAAACTCCAAGCTCAGATGGCTTTACTGGAGATTTCTTCAAAAGAATGAAAAGAATAAATAAATAATTCCAGCCTCATACAAACTCTTCCAGAGAACAGAAGAAGAGGGATACCGCTTCTTGTTTTTTGAGACTAGCACCTCCTTGATACCAAAATCCAACAAAGACAACTCAAGACAGGAAAATTACAGGCCAAGCTACTTAAAAATATGGATATAAAAATCCTGAACAGGGCTCCCCTGGTGGCGCAGTGGTTAAGAATCCGCCTGCCAATGCAGGAGACACAGGTTTGAGCCCTGGTCCGGGAAGATCCCACATGCCGTGGAGCAACTAAGCCCACGTGCCACAACTACTGAGCCCATGTGCCACAACTACTGAGCCTGTGCTCTAGAGCCTGAAACCCACAGCTACTGAAGCCCACGTGCCTAGAGCCCGTGCTCCGCAACAAGAGAAGCCATCGCAAAGAGAAGCCCGTGCACCACAACAAAGAGTAGCCCCTGCTCGCTGCAACTAGAGAAAGCCCGTGCAACAACAAAGACCCAGTGCAGCCAAAAAAAAAAAAAAAAAATCCTGAACAAAATTTTAGCAAATCCCACAATACATAAAAAAATAATACATCTAGTTGGGCTTATCCTAAGAATATACCTGGTTGACCTAACATTAGATAAATCCATTAGTGTAATTAATCATATTAATAACTTAAATAGATTTTAGTAGGTTAAATAGATTAAAAAGAAAAATCATATTATTTTAGTAGATATAGAAAAAAGCATTTAATAAAATTCAACATTCACTCATGCTAGGACTGCTTAGCAAACTAGGACTAGCAGAGAACTTTAACCTGAAAAAGGTGTCTATCCATAAAAACTCCACAAAAAACATCTCATTTAATTGTGAAATTTTGAAGTTTTTCCATTCAAGATCAGAAACAAGACAAACACCAAACATGACTGACTCTTTTTCAGTATTGAGCTGGATGCCTAATGCAATGAGGCAAGGAAAAAAAATGATGAAAATCTAACTTGAGGAAGTAATAGGATGGAAGTGAGGGCATGGGTTTGAAAGAAATTTAGGAAGCCTTGTCTGACTTAGATTCATGGATTCATTTATTTTGTTGATTAAATATATTGCCTGGTAATGCTACCAAGTCCAAGCTCGTGCTGCTCACCGCAGGACAGGCCAGTAAATCAAGAGACGAGTTGTTGGGGCAAGGAATAGTGACTTGATTCGGAAAGCCAGCAGACTGCTAAGATGGCAGACTAGTGTCCCAAGGAGCCGTCTTACCCAAGGTAGAATTCAGGCTTCTTTTATACTAAAAGGAGAGGGGGTGTGTCTGGTTGTTGCAGACTTCTTGGTGCCGGAATCCTTTGTTCTTGCAGCTGTCCAGGTAGGTCTGGTCACAATGTTCCATATAAACCTCCAACATGACAAATGTTCTTCTTTGTTCTGCATCTTTTTATCTCTGTGTGAATGGGAAAGTGTTATACTTTTAAAGGTCAGAGCCTTGAGAACGGGCTATCCTGTATATTTCAGGCTATAGGCAACATTCTTTTACAAAAGGTACAGAGCCAGCATGACTAAGCACAGGCAACAGAGCACAAAGGTTAGAGCTAAAGGAATAGATCCAATATGCAGTCAGATTTGTTCTTCTCTGTTACAGTAATGGGAAAATAGGAAGAAGTTGAAGCAAAGGAAAGGGGCCTAATATTTATTCAGTTCTTATTCTGTGAAAGTTCCAGACTAGATGCTTTCACATATTTAATTATTTAATCCATACATTCTTTTCACTATCTTGAAAACTCATGCAATTGATGATTAAGGAGGCGACATGAGAAAAAGGAAATATATTTGCATAAATTTATCCTCATTGTTAAATACTAGTTCAAGCTAAGCTCATATTTAGGTACTAAGAATAACGTGTACTTTATGTATTTTTCATTCATTTTTAATTATATAGCAGGTCTGAGGTAGAATGAAGTTTGTCAAATGGTCTTTTTCTAATTTTATAGGTGAAAAAGCAAACATAAAACTATACTGATTAGCTCAATGTCAATATCAGATCAAGGCTTTAATCTTTCACTCCAGGGAGCACATGAACTATAACTTGAAAGCACATAAGCAAAAGATTTTTGAAATGGAAGTATGTTGGGGTCCTAGAAGCATGGTTTGGGTAATCACACAGGATATCTGTAGTTAGAGTCTGTGTAAGACTATGAGAGAGGTGGGGTGGGGTGGGGTAGATGGGGGAGAGCGGGAGGGGGAGAGAGAGAGAGAGAGAGAGAGAGACCTCCTCTGCCCCAGTGACAGGCCTCAAGTCCACAGCTGTATGCAAAGATTAACCAACACAAACAGAGCAGATTTTAAAAGTATTGACACAAGGAGGGAGGTACAACCTTATTATGACTTGCTGAGATAGAACTGGTGACAAAAACATAATGAAAGGGAACGTCCTGTTCAGAGACCACATTTATTGGAGAAAAAGAAGCCATCCTGGAAGTGACAGAGATGAAAATTACTGGGGCAGTTTATTGATTGACTGTTAACACTAAAAACAAAGCATCTCATAAAATCTTGCCTTGTTTCTCATTGCTTAGAAGGAAGAAGAAAGTATTTCAATTTAGCAAACACTTCTGAATTCCTGCTGCATGCCAGATAATTTGCCAAGTGCCTAGGATGCTTAAACAAGTTCAGTCTCTGAGCTGGAAGGAAGCTCTGAGCCCTGATCTCTAGCAGAAGGTGTCCAAAACTTCCTCTCATGGTATACAAAGCCCTTCATGTTTTGAATCTCCAGCCCATCTTTGCAGCCTCATCTGCCAGAGTAACAAAGTTAGTTATCATCTATTGTGTTTCAGTGCTTCACATCCTTAACTGCCTTAATCAGATCTTCACTCTTCCAGTTATTTCCAGTTGCCAAGTCCAATGGAATTATTTTGTCCCTTATCAGCTGTTTCTCACCATCAGTTATATTCCTTTCTCTGACATTTCCACCTTCCACTTTTTCCTGGCTCTTTTCCTTTGGGCAATAACGTGCTCACTTATTTACATATACATAAAAATTGTGAACGTATTTTAGTACATTGAGTAAGTGCTTGAATATGTCTGCAATAAACAGATTGACTGGTTTAGAATTAACATGAATTAGGGATCTCGTTTCCATGTACTATAAAATTGATTCTTAGAAATTATTATTTATATTTAAATAAGTGAGACTGTTGGGTGATGTCTTTTGGGGAAACCACTTTTGACTCAATGATCTAAAAATCAGACCAGAACTCAGAAATTATAGTTTTTAATAAAAATTTATATGTTTTCACCATTATAAAATAAGGCTAATTATAGAATAAACATTTACAATTCTGTCATTTGGAGGCAATCTGAGGTAATTTTTCTTTTATCTTCTCCTGAACTTTTTCCTAGCTTTTTTCTTTGTTGTATACAACTAATCACATTGGTGTATAGATACCACATATTTTTTTAAAGTTTTTAATTGTAACTTATAGCATTAATAGTCTGAAATTATAAGATCACAGGGCATTATGTAATTCAGTTAGGCATACATGTTAAACATGAATACATGCTCATTTAAATACCTTCAATAAATAAGTATACAGAGTAAAAAAATAAGTTATCCATCACACAGTCCCAAATTTAAAGGTTTGGTGTGCATTTTTCTAGGCTATTTTTCATGGATGTGTGTTTTGTGTATGTGTGTGCAGTGTTTGTACCATACAGACTATGGTGGTCATAGTTGTGATGACTATACTATTAATTCAGGCAAGTAAATTTCTTAGACAAACGACACCTTGTTTTAGAGAAGAAAGTCTCTTTCAAAGGGGTGTGCTCCTGGATTTGGGACATCATTTTTCTTTCCTCCAGGAGCAGGGAAGTTAAAAGAAAAATTAAGAAAAGGGGAAATATTAGAAGTCTGCTGACTTGAAACTGAACGTATCCAGGAGAGGTGTAGGTCTGTGCCCTAGATTCATTTTTTTTGCCTGTGGATGTCCAGTTGTTCTAGCACCACTTGTTGAAAAGACTGTCTTTGCTCCATTGCATTGCCTTTGCTCCTTTGTCAAAGATCAGTTGACTATATTTATGTTGGTCTATTTCTGGGCTCTCTATTCTGTTCCATTGATCTATTTGTCTAGTCTTTTGCCAGTGCCACATTGTCTTGATTACTGTAGCTTTATAGTAAGTCTTGAAGTCAGGTAATGCCAGTCTTCCAACTTTGTTCTTCTACAACACTGTGTTGGCTATTCTGGTCTTCTGCCTCTCCATATAAACATTAGGATCAGTTGTCAATATCCACAAAATAACTTACTGGGATTTTGATTGGAATTGCCTTGAATCTGTCAAGCAAGTTGAGAAGAACTACTACCTTGACAAAACTGAGTCTTCCTATGGAACATGAAATATCTCTCCATTTATTTAGTTCTTCTTTGATTTCATTCATCAGAGTTTTATACTTTTCCTCATATAGATCGTGTATGTATTTTGTTAGATTTATACCTAAGTATTTTAGTTTTGGGGCGCTACTGTAAATGGTATTGTGTTTTTAATTTCAAATTCCAGTTGTTCATTGCTGGCTTATAGGAAAGTGATTGACTTTTGTATATTCACCTTGTATCCTACAACCTTCCTATAATCACTTACTACTTTCAGGAGTTTTTTTTAGTCAGTTTTTTTGGATTTTCTACATAGACAATTGTGTCATGTGTGAACAAAGACAGTTTTATTTCTTCCTTTCCTATCTGTATAGCTTTCATTTTCTTTTCTTGTTTTACTAGCTGAGACTAGTAAACAGAGTGGTCAGAGGGGACATCTTCGTATCATTCCTGATCTTAGTGGAAAAGCTTCTATTTTCTCACCATTAAGTATGATGTTAGCTGTAAGTTTTTATAGATATGCTTCATCAAGTTGAGGAAATTTCCTTCTAATCCTAGTTTACTGAAAGCTTTTATCATGACTTGGTGTTGGATTTTGTCAAATACCTTTTCTGCATCTACTGATATGATCATGTGATTTTTCTTCTTTAGCCTGTTGGTATGATGTATTACATTAATTGATTTTGAATGTTGAACCAGCCTTGCATACCTAAGATTAATCCCACAACCATGGTATATAATTCTTTTTATAGATTGCTGGATATGGTTTGCTAATAGTTTTTTGAGGATTTCTGCATCTCCGTTCACGAGACATACTGGCCTGTAGTATTCTTTTCTTGTAATGTTTTCGTCTGGTTTTGGTATTAAGGTAATGCTGGCCTCAAAGAATGAGTTAGGAAGTATCTCCTGTGCTTCTATCCTCTGAAAGAGATGATGGAGAATTGACTTAATTTCTTTCTTAAAATTTGGTAGAATTTACCCATTTGTGCCTAATGATTTCTGTTTTGGAAGGTATTGATTATTGGTTCATTTTATTTTGTAGATATAGGCCTATTCAGATTGTCAGTTTCTTCTTGTGTGAGTTTTGGTAATTTGTGTCTTTAAGGAATTGGTCTATCTCACCTGAATCATCAAATTTGTGGGCATAGAGTTATTCATAGTATTCCTATATGTGAAAGTAAGTTGCAGAGTTTTTGACACTTTCTCTTAAATACCTCAGCTTGGATCTCTTAAAAACAAGGATAATCTATTACATACCCACAGTACCATTATCACACTAAGAAAACTGACTTATTAATTCTCATATTAATTACTTAATAATTAACTTACTAATCATAAGGGAAGAAAACATTCTGAGGGTCAACACCTTAACCAAATGATCAAATTTAACATCACCAATATGGTAGGCTGACATTATATGCCTTCTTATGTGACACAATAAAAAGCACACATCGCTTTCAGAGTGTTTGTGCCAAAAATGTTTAATCTGAATCTAATCATGAGGAAATAATAAGACAAATACAACATGTAGGACATGCTACAAGTCAGCTGACCAGGACTTTTAAAAAAAAGTCAGTTGACCAGAGGGCAGACAGCAGAAGCAAGAATAACTACAATCCTGCAGCTGTGGAACAAAAACCACATTCACAGAAAGATAAACAAGATGAAAAGGCAGAGAGCTATGTACCACATGAAGGAACAAGATAAAACCCCAGAAAAACAACAGAATGAAGGGGAGATAGGCAACCTTCCAGAAAAAGAATTCAGAATAATGATAGTGAAGATGATCCAGGACCTCAGAAAAAGAATGGAGGCAAAGATCGAGAAAATGCAAGAAATGTTTAACAAAGACCTAGAAGAATTAAAGAACAAACAAAGAGAGATGAACAATACAATAACTGAAATGAAAACTACACTAGAAGGAATCAATAGCAGAATAACTGGGGCAGAAGAATGGAAAAGTGACCTGGAAGACAGAATGGTGGGATTCACTGCTGTAGAACAGAATAAAGAAAAAAGAATGAAAAAAATGAAGACAGCCTAAGAGACCTCTGGGACAACATTAAATGCAACAACATTCGCATTATACGGGTCATAGAAAGAGGAGAGAGAGAGAAAGGACCCAAGAAAATATTTGAAGAGATTATACCCAAAAACTTCCCTAACCTGGGAAAGGAAATAGCCACCCAAGTCCAGGAAGTGCAGAGAGTCCCATAGGGGATAAACCCATGGAGAAACATGCTGAGATGCATAGTAATCAAATTGGCAAAAATTAAAGACAAAGAAAAATTATTGGAAGTAGCAAGGGAAAAATGACAAATAACATACAAGGGAACTCCCATAAGGTTAACAGCTGATTTCTCAGCAGAAACTACAAGCCAGAAGGGAGTGGCATGACATACTTAAAGTGATAAAAGGGAAGAACCTACAACCAAGATTACTCTACCCGGCAAGGTTCTCATTTAGATTCGTTGGAGAAATCAAAAGCTTTACAGATAAGCGAAAGCTAAGAGAATTCAGCACCACCAAACCAGCTCTACAACAAATGCTAAAGGAACTTCTCTAAGTGGGAAACACAAGAGAAGAAAAGGACCTACAAAAACAAACCCAAAACAATTAAGAAAATGGTAATAGGAACATACATATCAATAATTACCTTAAACGTGAATGGATTAAATGCCCCAACCAAAAGACACAGGCTCACTGAATGGATACAAAAACAAGACCCATCGATATGCTGTCTACAAGAGACCCACTTCAGACCTAGGGACACATACAGACTGAAAGTGAGGGGATGGAAAAAGATATTCCATGCAAATGGAAATCAAAAGAAAGCTGGAGTAACAATACTCATGTCAGATAAAATAGACTTTCAAATAAAGAATGTTACAAGAGACAAGGAAGGACACTACATAATGATCAAGGGATCAATCCATGAAAACGATATAACAATTTTACATATATATGCACCCAACATAAGAGCACGTCAATACATAAGGCAACTGCTAACAGCGATAAGAGAGGAAATTGACAGTAACACAATAATAGTGGGGGACTTTAACACCTCACTTACACCAATGGACAGATCATCCAAACAGAAAATTAATAAGGAAACGCAAGCTTTAAATGACACAATAGACCAGATAGATTTAATTGATATTTACAGGACATTCCATCCAAAAACAGCAGATTACACTTTCTTCTCAAGTGCGCACGGAACATTCTCCAGGATAGATAAAATCTTGGGTCACAAATCAAGCCTCAGTAAATTTAAGAAAACTGAAATCATATCAAGCATCTTTTCTGACCACAATGCTATGAGATTAGAAATGAATTACAGGGAAAAAAACGTAAAAAACACAAACACGTGGAGGCTAAACAGTATGTTACTAAATAACCAAGAGATCACTGAAGAAATCAAAGAAGAAATAAAAAAATACCTAGAGACAAATGACAATGAAAACACGACGATCCAAAACCTATGGGATGCAGCAAAAGCAGTTATAAGAGGGAAGTCTATAGCAATACAATCCTACCTCAAGAAACAAGAAGAATCTCAAGTAAACAACCTAACCTTACACCTAAAGGAACTAAAGAAAGAAGAACCAAAAAACCCAAAGTTAGTAGAAGGAAAGAAATCATAAAGATCAGAGCAGAAATAAATGAAATCGAAACAAAGAAAACAATAGCAAGATCAATAAAACTAAAAGCTGGTTCTTTGAGAAGATAAACAAAATTGATAAACCATTAGCCAGACTCATCAAGAAAAAGAGGGAGAGGACTCAAATCAATAAAATCAGAAATGAAAAAGGAGAAGTTACATCAGACACCACAGAAATACAAAGCATCCTAAGAGACTACTACAGGCAACTCTGTGCCAATAAAAGGGACAACCTGGAAGAAATGGACAAATTCTTAGAAAGGTATAACCTTCCAAGACTGAACCAGGAAGAAACAGAAAATATGAACAGACTAATCACAAGTAATGAAATTGAAACTGTGATTAAAAACCTTCCAACAAACAAAAGTCCAGGACCTGATGGCTTCACAGTTGAATTCTGTCAAACATTTAGAGAAGAGCTAACACCCATCCTTCTCAAACTCTTCCAAAAACCTGCAGAGGAAGGAACACTTCCAAACTCATTCTATGAGGCCACCATCACCCTGATACCAAAACCAGACAAAGATACTACAGAAAAAGAAAATTACAGAGCAATATCATTGATGAATATAGATGCAAAATCCTCAACAAAATACTACCAAACAGAATCCAACAGCACATTAAAAGGATCATACACCATGATCAAGTGAGATTTATGACAGGGATGCAAGGATTCTTCAACATACGTAAATCAATCAATGTAATACACCATATTAACAAAGTGAAGAATAAAAACCATGTGATCATCTCAATAGATGCAGGAAAAGCTTTTGCCGAAATTCAACACCCATTTATGATAAAAACTCTCCAGAAAGGGGGCATAGTGGGAACCTACCTCAACATAATAAAGACCATATACAACAGACCCACAGCAAACATCATTCTCAATAGTGAAAAACTGAAAGCATTTCCTCTAAGATCAAGAACAAGACAAGGATGTCCACTCTCACCACTTTTATTCAACATAGTTTTGGAAGTCCTAGTCACGGCAATCAGAGAAGAAAAAGAAATAAAAGGAATACAAATTGGAAAAGAGGAAGTAAAACTGTCATTGTTTGCAGATGACATGATATTATACATAGAGAATCCTAAAGATGCCACCAGAAAACTACTAGAGCTAATCATTGAATTTGGTAAAGTTGCAGGATACAAAATTAATGCACAGAAATCTCTTGCATTCCTATACACTAATGATGAAAAATCTGAAAGAGAAATTAAGGAAACACTCCCATTTACCATTGCAACAAAAAGAATAAAATACCTATGAATAAACCTACCTAAGGAGGTAAAAGACCCGTACTCAGAAAACTATAAGACACTGATGAAAGAAATCAAAGATGACACAAACTGATGGAGAGATATACCATGTTGTTGGATCAGAAGAATCAACATTGTGAAAATGACTCTACTACCCAAAGCAATCTACAGATTCAATGCAATCCCTATCAAATTACCAATGGCATTTTTTACACAACTAGAACAAAAAATCTTAAAATTTGTATGGAGACACAAAAGACCCCGAATAGCCAAAGCAGTCTTGAGGGAGAAAAACGGAGTTGGAGGAATCAGACTCCCTGTCTTCAGACTATACTACAAAGCTACAGTAATGAAGACAATATGGTACTGGCACAAAAACAGAAATATAGATTACTGGAACAGGATAGAAAGCCCAGAGATAAACCCATGCACCTATGGTCAACTAATCTATGACAAAGGGGGCAAGGATATACAATGGAGAAAAGACAGTCTCTTCAATAAGTGGTGCTGGGAAAACTGGACAGCTACATGTAAAAGAATGAAATTAGAACACTCCCTAACACCATACACAAAAATAAACTCAAAATGGATTAGAGACCTAAATGTAAGACCGGACACTATAAAACTCTTAGAGGAAAACATAGGAAGAACACTCTTTGACATAAATCACAGCAAGCTCTTTTTTGATCCACCTCCTAGAGTAATGGCAATAAAAACAAAAATAAACAAGTGGGACCTAATGAAACTTCAAAGCTTTTGCACAGCAAAGGAAACTACAAACAAGACGAAAAGACAACCCTCAGAATGGGAGAAAATATTTGCAAACGAATCAATGGACAAAGGATTAATCTCCAAAATATATAAACATCTCATGCAGCTCAGTATTAAAAAAAACAAACAACCCAATCCAAAAATGGGCAGAAGACCTAAATAGACATTTCTCCAAAGAAGACATAAAGATGGCCAAGAAGCCCTTGAAAAACTGCTCAACATCAATAATTTTTAGAGAAATGCAAATCAAAACTACAATGAGATATCACCTCACACCAGTTAGAATGGGCATCATCAGAAAATCTACAAACAACAAATGCTGGAGAGGGTGTGGAGAAAAGGGAACCCTCTTACGCTGTTGGTGGGAATGTGAATTGATACAGCCACTGCTGAACAGTATGGAAGTTCCTTAAAAAACTATAAATAGAATTACCATATGACCCAGCAATCCCACTACTGGGCATATACCCAGAGAAAACCATAGTTCAAAAAGACACGTGCACCCCAGTGTTCATTGCAGCACTATTTACAATAGCCAGATCATGGAAGCCACCTAAATGCCCATCGACAGATGAATGGATAAAGAAGATGTGGTACATATATACAATGGAATATTACTCAGCCATAAAAAGGAACGAAATTGGGTCATTTGTTGAGACGTGGATGAATCTAGAGACTGTCATACAGAGTGAAGTAAGTCAGAAAGAGAAAGACAAATGAATATTAACGCATATATGTGGAACCTAGAAAACTGGTACAGATGAACCGGTTTGCAGGGCAGAAATTGAGACACAGATGTAGAGAACAAACGTATGGACACCAAGGGGGGAAAATGGTGGGGGTGGGGGTGGGGGTCGTGTGATGAATTGGGAGATTGGGATTGACATGTATACACTGATGTGTATAAAATGGATAACTAATAAGAACCTGCTGTATAAAAAATAAAATAAAATTGAAAAATTCAAAAAAAAAAAAAGGTCAGTTACATGAGTAAACAAAGATGGAGGAGGTAGTCTGTTCCTAATTAGAAGAGGCTAAAGAGCCAAATGCCAAATGCAAACTTTTGACTGGAACACAGATATGAGGAAGAAAAGCCATAAAGGAGATTTGGGGGACAACTGGGTCAATTTTAATATGTACTCTATATGATAATATTGAATCCTTGTTATTTAAAACAATGTTAGTAGTTGTGTTGATTCTAACTTGTTTTTTTCTTTTGATATTTTTATTCTCGTCTCACTGAACAAATGGGACGGTATACCCCATATTTTAATAACAATCAAAGCTGTTTTCTGTCCCATTCCCTTGTGGAGTGTTATGCAGTGAATGTTTCCAGAGGGCCGCACCCTGCTATATTATGTGTGCAGGTGTTGTATTGGCCACTGAGTGGGCTCCTCTCTCTGGCAGATTCAGGAGCTTTGCATTGCTGATCAGGAACTCGATTTTTTAGGTTAGGGGCCAGAGAAAGGACGAGAGCAGTAAAGGATAAGTATGGGATAAGCCCTGTATGAAGGAACGAATTACTCATCTCTTTGAGGGAGGTGGAACCAAGCATCCTGTGGATATTCTAAAATACAGGCTTCTAAAAATCTGTAGTTAGAAATACTGTGAGAGGAAATGGTAGGAAGACTGTCTTCTTTGAGATGTTACCTCAAAGTGTAGTTCTAAAGATGGTTTTTCCTACATCTCCATGCTATGCTTCTGATTATGTTCAGTCCCTTTCTGCCTGATTCTTTTATGTTTTCTTCCCTAGTTTTAGAGTGAGGACCAGCTAACTTATTCCTTGAGTACTTTGGATATCAGTTTATAAAGATAATTTGTTACCCTTGCTGAATAAAGAAGCACTCTCCTCTCTTGCCAGAATCTGCCTATTTTTCAAGAGAAGCTGGAAATCTACATTTTTATGTGAAATCTCTTGACTAATGAATGTAATAAATTTAAAACTTTTCATGCACTTTGTGGACTAAACATAGCACGTATGTGAGCCTCCAGTTTGCAACATCTGCTTGAGGGGACACAGAAGTATAGGTATAGGAGAGTTCTAAGCCAACAATTAGGCAGAACTCCCTTCTTGTCCAACCCTAAATTAAAAAAAATTTCTTTAAGTTGCTGAATAAAAGATTCAGAATACTAAGGACAGAAACCAGAAAAGGTATTTTGCTTGTTTGTTGTTTTTTTTTAAACCAAGTCCTTTTTATTTGCTCCTCAATATAAAGTGATAAATAATTATTACTTTCACTGATTTCTTAGCCCTCTGCTGGTGAGGTTTCTTTCTTGCTTTCATTAAAAAAAAAAAAAATCCAAACAGTAAAGTTCCCTCTGTTATTTGAGTGTCAGACAAACGAGATTTGTCCATGGTCAACCTCTATGACCACAGGGGTTTATGTTTCCGTAGAGATGAGGTGAACTGCCTTCCACTCCTTTTTATTTTTTAAGGTAACAGCTTTCTTAAAATATAATTTACATACCATATAATTCTTCCACTGAAAGTATACAATTCAATGGTTTTTAAGTATATTCACAGAGTGTGCAAACATCACAATTAATTTTAGAACATTTTCATTACCCCAGAAAGAAAGCCTGTACCCACTTGCAATTGTGCTCCATTTTCCCCTAACCACCTCCAGCCCTAGGCAGCCACAAATCTAATTTCTATTACTGTAGATTTGCCTGTCCTGGACATTTTATATAAATAGAATCATACATTGTGTGAACTTTTGTGACTGGCTTCTTTCACTTTGCGTTCAAGATTCATCCATGTTGAAGCATGTATCAATACTTCATTCTTTTTTGTGATGAAATGATATTCCATTGTGGATATACCACATTTTATTTATCCTGCCAACTTTAATAATTTAATAGCCAGTTATTTTACCAGCAAAAGTGAGTTTATATGGGAATAGAAGAGGACTTGCAATTCAAGAAATGTAAGCTATGGCGAACCATAGGCAAATTCAGAAAACAAGGAAGGGGAACTTGCTTTTATAGGGAAAAGAAGGGTATTTGGGAGAGGCTGTGATAACCAGAGAGTCCATTGGAGGAAGCTGGGAGTCCAGAGTATAGAGTCTTCTTATTGGTTGGACTGCTACAGTCTCTGATTGGCTGGGGTGGAGAGAAGTTTTCTACCTCCTTCTGGATAGTATAGTAGAGCCACCTTTCTGCTGGTGAGCTGGCACATCTCTTCCTGTTTGGAGTAATTGAGGGTACATGGCAGGGTGTGAGAGCTCTTCCTACAGGCCTGTCCTGACTTCAATTTTAGCTGAGGTTTCTTTAATTCCACATTTCCACCTTTTGCTTAAGCTCTTTCCTTGAAAGCATTGCTGATCAAGAGTCAGGATCTCCACATGTAGTAGTTTGTCCCTCAGACCTTCCCTGGTTGTCATATTCCATGTCAGAGGGAAAATACTCAAATTAGAAACCTCATGAGGGCACATTTGAGTAACTCTCAGGAATTTCTTGTTAAAAGTCCATATTTACTCAAGGTTGTAAGTGCTATAGATTATCTTGAAAAACTGAGCTAGCATCATCTGATTAGGCATGTCATTTTTATAAAGATTTGACAAGTAATAGATGCAGAACTTAGCAAGTATACACAGCAGAATTAAAAACAGCTTCATAAACACAGTTTGCAAGATGGTTCTAAACCAGGAACCCAGACCCAAAGATAGCCAGTTGAATACATCAAAAGACGGTGGGTTGTCAGGTGAAATTTGCTGTAACCAATGTGCTTGCTCTTTAATTTTATGTAATTGGGTCTTTACTTCCCCAGAGGCATTTACCCACATTTAACAAGAGGTGTTTGCTATTGCACAGATGCCTCCTTGTTCAGCAAGTAAGTAATCAATGGCTATGTGGTGATCCAAAACCACTTTGGCCAATGAGTTAGGTCAACATTGCTCAGCTGAAACTGTGTTGGCTATGGAGTCAGCTAACTCCTAATGTCAAGGAGAGATTCCTGATTATTTGTTCATTGGTGCTCACTCCGATCCATGGGAAGAAAGCTCTCCCTACAGAGGCAAAACCAGAATCTTGCATGCCTCCTGGAAGTTCTCGCTTAAAGTGGTTGTAAAGGTTTAATGGGATGGACCAATGAGAGGCTTCTGTTTGATTATGTAGGGAGAACAAGACACTGAATATATAGCAAGGGTAGGACTTCCCTGGTGGTGCAGTGGTTGAGGATCCGCCTGCCAATGCAGGGTACACAGGTTCAAGCCCTGGTCCGGGAAGATCCCACATGCCACGGAGCAACTGAGCCCATGCGCCACAACTGCTGAGCCTGCGCTCTATAGCTGGCAAGCCACAGCTACTGAAGCCCTCACACCTGAGCAGCCAAAAAAAAAGTACATACATATATATGGCAAGGGTACACTGTCCTTGTATTCTCCAGCTATCAAGGCAATGAGTTGCTCAAGCATAAAAGCATTCCCAAAACTTTTACATATGAAGGTGTAACCAGGGGATATAAGGCCCCCACATAAATGATAGCATCTATAGAGTCATTCGTTGGCATAGAGGCGTTAGCATTACTTAACCAAGGTTCACACATTAGGTTGTTACACACCAAGAGGTTACCTAGACATATAGATGTGTCAGCAAGTTTACAAATGATGCGACTTACACTGGCAACTCCCTAGAACCTTTCATACAAATATTTAAAAGATCTTGTTTTCCCATCCCAAGGTTGGGTCAAATGGAAGCAGGGGGACTCCCTGGTGGCGCAGTGGTTAAGAATCCACCTGCCAATGCAGGGGACACGGGTTCGATCCCTGGTCCGGGAAGATCCCACATGCCGCGTAGCAACTAAGCCCGTGCGCCACAACTACTGAGCCTGCGCTCTAGAGCCCGTGAGCCACAACTACTTAAGCCCACGCACTGCAACTCTGCAACAAGAGAAGCCCCCGCAATGAGAAGCCCGTACACTGCAACGAAGTGTAGCCCCCTCTCGCCGCAACTAGAGAAAGCCCGCGCACGGCAACGAAGACCCAATGCAGCCAACAACAAAAAAATATTGAAGCAGGGAGTAAGTTTAGGCAGGCTTAGCACACTGACTCTATAAAATGGGCCCATGAAACCATTTGGACAGACAACAGCATTTGGAACCCCAGTGAAATTACTTATAAGGTGAACAAAAGGGTCATTGCTATCTCGGATGGACTGTTGTTTCCAATGGCAAATCCAGGAATCAGAGAGGTTTCCCCCTTTTGCAAGGGATTGGGAAATAAAAACAAGGGCATTGTCCTTCAGTGGAAGGGAGGGAGAAAACAAGGTGAGGGACAGTATTGAAAGAAGGTACACAGGCTTGGTTCAGACATCTTGGGAAAGCTGTCAGCCTCAGATGTTGTACTGCTTCAGATCCTAGTGAGGTTTATCTTCAGGTTGCCAGATGGTCCATTTGGGGTTCAGTGCCTTCTTTAAGTGTGACGTGTGGATCCAGGAGTCTACTCCTTGGAGTTTTACAAGGGTTAGTTAGCAGTACCTGATAGGGGCCCTAACGGTGAGGCTGGAGAGAGTTCTTTTGAAGGTGCCTCTTCCAGTACACAAAATTTCCAGGTTGTAGAGTGTGATGTTTGCGGTCTTTGTCTTCTGGTAATGTGCTGCAGAAAGGGGGCTCTACTAGGGCATGGTTATTTTTAATAGATGTAATTAGGCTTTTACAATATAGAAGTATGTCTGTATCAGTTGTGGATTGAAAGGAGCAGGAGCCAAGTGCAGTGGGCATCCTGTTACTAGGAGAACAGACTCCCATTGAAGCTATGCAAATATATACATTGTCATGAAAAACATGAATATTTAATAAGTTTCAGAACTTTTGGGGAACCAGGTAGGGAGAAAAAGCTAAATGCTTCAATCTTTGTTGCGAACATACACTTTACCAAATTGCTGTGAGTTATAGATAGCTTAAAGGAGAGGCGAAAAAGGGTCTCTTTACACCTGGAAAACAAAACATTAAAGCAATTGGTTTTCCATTACTTTTAGAAATCCTTACCCAGTTCAGTCTTATGATCTTAAAGTTATCAAAAACCCATCTTCCAGAGTACCTGTCAGAGCTTTTTACATGAATCTCTTTAAAGAAGAAACATATTTGCAAAAGCATTAAAGTAAAGCAGTAACTGCCTACAACTGACAAAAAGACTTGAAAATGCCCATTATTAAATATCTGATGAGAGTTCATTATAGTGGGATTGACAGAGGGTTCTGTTAACTTCTGTGACATACATTTTAAATTATGACTCCTAACATTGTAATCAGGACATTTTAGAATTTCAGGAATTTCATACAATTTTGGAACACTTTTATTAACATATACCTATTACAAATATAAGGTAAAAACGTTTAGTATCCCTTGTTATTTGACAAATGTCTGATAAAATTTAACATATCAAATAAGCCTGATTAGTTTAACATTTTACCAGGTGAAAGACAAATTCTTTGAGATTTTCCAGGGGCCTGTGGAAGGTCCCAGAGTTAGTTCAAGGTCAGAAAGACTTAATTTAGAGCTCGATTTTTGGGAAGTTTGTAAAAAATATCAAAAGGTTTTGGACACTTGATCAAACAGGATCATAGATTATTATGAAATGATATTTAATTATCTATTTGATCAAAGTAACAATAAGTAACACATTTCAAAGGCAAATACAAAAGGTTACATAGTTGTAGGCAAAACTTAGCTCTTTTAATATTGAGAAGATTCTGTTTTCTTGAGTAATCAGAGACCAGATTAAGACAACATGAAGCATAGAAAAGAATTTTGGTAAAACACAAATCTTTGTTTTCTAAGGAAATTACTTAAAGGTAAGGAAAAACCTTTTTCACAATCTCTTATTAGGAACAGGCCAATAGTCCAATAAAACATTGTCCTTTTAAGAGATTAAAAACAAAATTTGTTTTGGACTAGTGTATTTTTGACATTAAACTCATTTTTTTTTTTAGATTTTTTTTTTTGGATGTGGACCGTTTTTAAAGTCTTTATTGAATTTGTTGCAATATTGCTTCTGTTTTATGTTTTGGTTTTTTGTCCCCCAGGCATGTGGGATCTTAGCTCTCTGACCAGGGATGGAACCCACATCCCCTGCATTGGAAGGTGAAGTCTTAAATACTGGACTGCCAGGGAAGTCCCTTTTTATTTTTAGATTTTTTTTACATTAAACTAATTTTTAAATAAATTCATTTTAACTTAGCCAGCTTGACCACACATAAAATTTTTTTCAAAAAAATTTTTTCCATAAATCTTCTACAACTTACTATTTCCATTCAGCTGTTTTTCCTCTTTCCTATTCTGAAATAGTAAGCCTCACTTTAGGACAAAATTATTTTCTTTCCCTCAATAGAATGCATTTCCATTCTTCTACCTTTTCTTAGCAAAAACACATATCTTACTTTTCTTGCATACATAGTTGTTTCCCCTTATTTTTTCTGGTAGCTTTAAACAATTATAAATGGTCTGTTACAAATTTATGAATACCTTTCATAATTCCTAAAAGCATATTTTCCTCATAGGAAATTTTCCAGTGTGGTATGTTTACCAATAGACCCAAATATCTTTAGTCCCTTTGTAAAGGAAGCCAAAAGTAGATGAACCTATTTTAAGTAATGTTTCAGTATTTTATCTTATTTGGGAGTGATCTAGGTATTTAATGACTACCTATTATTTAATTTAACTTAGCAAAACTGTAAGGTTTCAGGATGCCAAAAATATTTGGGGAAGCTATTTAAAAGGTTTACCTAGAAACTTATATCTCATCCACATCCTTTCAATTCACTTGTTTCCAACACTCATGAAAAATTTTATCATACCATGTATTTTTCTTGCTGATAAACTTTGTAGCAAAGATAACATGAACTTATCTGACCAATAAACCCAGGCAGAATAAAAGTTGTATGCCTGCATTATTTTCAGCACTGGTAACTCCAAAGACATGCCTGTTTTAATTAAACCAATAACCCCAAACTAGCTTTCACAACTAGATTATGTAAACCCAGAAAGCACCTGGGCCAGTCTTCATTATATTTTAATTCATTTAAGTGTTTGTTTGTTTCTAAGCCAATTAAATAAAGCTGTTTTACAAATTAATTTTAGCAATACCATCCAGAGGTAGAAAAGAAAAAAAAATACCACGCATATATACATTCATATATAGATACACATTAGTACACAGACAGATGCAGACAGGGACCTTATAGTTTTATTTAAAATGTTAGCCATTTCTCAGGTACAGTAATACAGAACTAAAAAGAATAGTTTGATCCAAATTGTGTTTCTGGCATACTGTAAGGATCCTTTTAGAGCTGTTTTTGGAGTCAAATTGTCTTTTAGAAACTTCTGCATATCCATCAAAGAATGCAATCTGTTGTCTCCTGAGTGGCTTGGAATTCTCTCTTTTAAGGTTGCCCCTTAAGATGGACTTAAAACAAAGGTTTTACCTTTTGAACAGGATAGGTGGCTTAACCGAAAAGCTTCACCAAACAGATACAGAAAGCAAATTTTCTCCTAGGAGTTTTGCAGTCTATTTGTCTGTTTTCAAAAATCTAGGACAATTGCTGTTTAAATCTTTCCTTTTAGTTGTTTATTTGCTCCAGTTGTCTTAGAAACAGTAATTAGGGGTTTAGCATTTGGATCCTCAGAGGGTCTGATTTTTAAAGGGGCAGGTTTTTGCAGAGGAGAGAGGAAGATGACACTGGGGGCAGGGCCTGGGCACAAGATGGCTGCCAGAGCAGAGTCTGAGACAGAGGGGGCAGAGAAGACACACAAGTTGGTGCCCAAGACAAAGAATTTGGGGGAGGGGGACACAAGGAGTTTGAGGCTTTGGAAGACATTTTGTTCTTTTTTAGGTTTTTTTGTTTGTTTGTTTTTTGGTTGTTTTGGCCAATTTAGAAACAGAATCTTGCAAAGAGGCAATTTTAGAACTGTGGTCCTCCAATTTAATCTTAAGAAAAATGAATTTGGGGAGATTGAAAGTTCCGCACAATGGCCACTGTAATTCCTGATTACTTTTAGTTTGGCCCACTTAGTTAAAAATGCACATAAAGGGTGTACACAGTTTTTAAACATGAACTGGCCGGAGTCCCCAAAGGAGGGCTGCCTTCAGAACATTTAGATGACTGGAATCCCTTTTCCCTAAGTTCTCCCAGAAACCCACATAAGTTGATAGAGTCTTAGCCCAGATTCCAAAAGGAATAAAACAAACTCTTAGTTCCCAGTTAGCTCAATCTCCAAAAGAGAACCTTGCTACCACATGCTCCAGAAAACAACTTGAGTACTCACCAAGGACAAAGCCTTGAACCAGAAAGGCCGAAACTTCTCCCCCGAAAGGACAAAGCCTTTCCAGATCCTGAATAAAGTTGGAGAGCTCAAAACACAGAAGAACGTAGCTTGGAATGCAAGAGAAGACTCCCCATATTGAAAGCAGGCAGCAACTCGCTGAAGCGATAAACACAAGGGGCTCAGTGCAGGTACCTCACTTGATTCCATGAGCTGTCATCTCTGGGGGTTTGCCTCCTTTGGACCCCACTTGTGACACCAAATATGTCAACTTTAATAACATAGCCAGTTATTTTACCAGCAAAAGTGAATTTATTCGGGAGTACCAGAGAACTTGCTATTTGGGAAATGCAAGCTATGGTAAACCATAGGCAAATCCAGAGAACAAGGAAGGGGAACTTGCTTTTATAGGGAAAAGGGGGGAGTTAGGGGTGTGGGACTGTGATAACCAGAGTCCATTGGAGGAAGCTGGGAGTCCAGAGCATAGAGGCTTCTCATTGGTCGGACTGCTACAGTCTCTTATTGTCTGGGCTGTCATGGGGTGGAGAGAAGTTTTCTTCTTCCTTCTGGATAGTAGAGGCACCTTTCTGTTGAAGAGCTGGTGTAGTCTCTTCCCATTTGGAATAATTGAGGATGCATGGCAGGGTGTGAGAGCTCCCCCTACAGGCTTGTCTTGACTCCAGTTTTAGCTGAGGTTTCTTTAATTCCACAATTCATTCATCAGTTGGTGGACATTTAGGTTGCTTCCACTTTTTGGCTATTGTGAATAATACCGCTGTAAACATTCATGTTCAAGCTTTTGTGTGGACATAAAATTTTCATTTCTCTTGGGTATATGTATACCTAGCAGTAGAATTGCTGAGTCATATGGTAACTCTATATTTGACCTATTGAGGAACTCCCAGGCTGTTTTCCAAAGCTGCTTTACCATTTTACATTCCCATTAGTAGTGTATTCCATTTCTCCCCATGCCTTCCACTCTTAGTACTTAAGATGAATGACAGTGGTGTCAACCAATTACTTTTCATTTCTCAACTGTGGTACTGAGAGGTACATATCTTTTCTTTTTAAATAGAAATAATACAAAGTAATAGGTATACAATTTTTTTCATGGCAAAATATAAAAACTTTATTGAACAACTTTTCATCTTATTCCTTCCCTTTGTCTTAACTAAGTTATCTCTTGAGAATGGAATGGCACCATACTCTTGATGATAGCCTATCAAGTACATCTTTTTCCAGATGAAGGAAAGAATGTCATATGGCAAATGACTTAATAGTCTCATCCTGTCCAAAGGTCTCTGGCACATGCGAATATTGCAGGCCCTGCTCTCATGGAGATTCATATCTTTTTTTTATTATTTGGATTTTAAAAATTAATTGGGTCATAAAACAAATCCCAGACATCAAGTCATTTTACCCATAAACATTTCAGTATCATCTCGAACAGTAAAGAACTTTAAAAAAATAGCCATTATGTTATTATCTGACATTAACTATAATTCCTTAATATTTTCTAGTACCCAGTTCATATTCAAATATCACTAATTATCTTAAATATGCATTTCCACAGTTTGTTTTTTCTAAAAATCTGGGTCCAAACAAGGTCCTCACATTTGATTGTTTCATCTTTTAATTATCTTTTATTCTAGACTAATTATTTTTGATAGATCATATTTAGATAATGTAATCACAAAATAATGTAAGACAGTATTTAGTAAAGCATTAAGTAGGTTATAATCAAATATGAGGCTTCTAGGTTTCTAATAGACTCTTCATTGACCCTGTTGGTAGATATATGATATATAGGTTAGAGAACCAGATGGACTAAATTTGAAGCTCGGGCCCTACCACTGTAGGCTGTGTAATCTTGTGCAAGTCAATTTAGTGTGTGTTCTTATTAAAGTTATACATGTGCATAGTTCAAAAAGACAATTCTACAAGACTTGTTACCAACAAAAATGAACAAGAAAAGCACTCCCCCATTACCACTACTACTTGATTTCCTGCCTCCAAGAGGCATTTGTTTTCAACTCTTCTAATTTGTTTGATATTTACCTTCAGATCTCTAAATAACATAGTTATATTGCTATTCTTGATATTTCTTTTTTAAATTTTAATTTTTAAACATTTATTTTATTGAAGTATAGTTGATTCATTCTTGATATTTCTGTTTTGAGTATTATCTATTGACTTTCTCTAATGGAAGGTGAATATTTGGTATTTAGTACTCTATCACTGCTCCTCCACCACATATACTAAGTCCATCCTCCCATTCTCCTAATATAGTTAGAACAACATTCAGTCTGTATATTATGGCCATGAAAATGCTATTCATAGATACCATGATTACTGTTTTTTCACTGCACATTTTATTTTTACTGAAGTCAATAACAGTCTTGCTTTTTATTTTGCTTAGTTTTCTATGTATTGACCACTAATTTAACTCTACACTCTTCCGCAGTTGTATAAATCTGCTCTCCATATGTTCAAACACATTAGATAGTCTATCAGTTTCATTTGCTTGAAGAAATCTCTCTAGGAGCCTTCTGACATGCACTGCTCTGGACTGTTTCCTCTCTATCCCTGCTGCCCAACTATGGTCTTAGAGTCTCCCATCACCATCCTTCTCTTTTGGTATATCTCATTTCCTGGATCCCATGTTTTTTTCATTTTCTTCTTCATTTACTGGAACACATCCTCTAATAATTTCCCAGGAAGGATGCATGAGAGGTAAATTTTTGAGACATTACCTGTATGAAAGTGTCTTTATTCTAATCTCATATTTAATTGATAGTCTGGCTGGGTATAAAATTCTTGGTTGGAAATTATTTGCCCTCAGAATTTTGAAGATACTGCCCCACTGTATTTTAGGCTTTCGGCGTTCCTATTGAGAGTTCTGAAGCCACTCTGATTTTTTTTTATTATTTGTATAAAAACCTCTTTGTTGTTTTTCTCTCTGGAAATTTGAGTATTCTGAAATTTCACGATGATGCATTTGTTGGAGGACTATTTTCATCTTGTGCGGTACACTCAGAGGGCCCTTTCAGGCCCAAAAACTCAAGTTCTTTAGTTATGGGGAAATGTTATTTAAATATTTCTTTGAATATTTTCTCCCTTCTATTAAAAATTTTTTTTTCTTTTTGCTAGATAGAACTTCCATAATTCAGTTGTGATGGTTCCTAGACTGGTCCTCTAATTTAAAAAAAAAATCTTTTGTCTCCCATTTTCTATCTTTGTCTTTTGTACTACATTTTGAAAGACTTCCTCAACTTACTTTTTAATCCTCTTTAATTCTGCTATTATGTTTTTAATTTTCAAAAGTTATTTTTTGTTTTTATTCACTGAGTGTACCTTTTTTAAAAAAATGAATTCTATTTTGTGAATAAAATATTTTCTTTCTGAGGATTTTAATGATTTTTTAAAGAGTTTTCACCTTTATATGTGTTTTCTCTTTTTCCACATTACATTTATTTTATTATTATTTTTTAAATATTTATTTATTTATCTGGCAGCACCAGGTCTTAGTTGTGGCACGTGGGATCCTTGTTGTGGCATGTGGGATTCTTTTTTTTTTTTTTTTTTTTTCAGTTGTGGCATGCAGGATCTAGTTCCCTGACCAGGGATCGAACCCGGGCCCCCTGCATTGGGAGCGTGAAGTCTTACCCCCTGGTCCACCAGGGAAGTCCCTCCACATTGCATTTATTTTTCATTTGTTTTGGTCTCTGTCTTTATATTAGATACTTTCCTCTAATGCCTTGTGGTCTTGGCTGTCAGCCCATACTTAAGAGTGTAGTGTCTTGTTTTTAGTATCGTCTTCTCTCCTACTTCTAGTGGTACCTGGTGCTGCCAGCAGTTGAGCCTTTGGGGAGTTCTGTTCAGGACATATTTCAGCTTTCCCCACTACTAGTATAGGATTCACCTTTCCTGGTTTTGCTGAGTAAGTTCCACTTGTTTAACTGCTTTCCAAAACTTTTGTTGCTGGTGTCTCCTGTTCTCTTTGTTCCTGTGTACTTCTGATTTACAACAAACAAACGACCTTTTCTGTCATTTTGAGGGGTTTGGAAGGGAGTGAGGTATATGTGTGATCTAAATCAGGGTTCAGCAAATGGTTCCTGCACCAAACCCGGCCCTTTCCTATTTCTAAGGCACCACGACTAACACTTTCCCAGGCCCCTAAAGTTCCAAACTTCATCCTAGCATCTCACTGTCAGTCTCAGCACATGCCTAGTACCATTTTCATTCCAGCTTCTGTTGCACCAACAGGTGTTTGTAAGCAGTGCCACTCTTTCCCCCTTCCCTCCACCCTCCTAGAGGGCAGTTGGTAGTGGAAATCTAGCTACTCCCAGATTTCCTGGTCTCCCTGTGGGTGCTGACGCCCCAGGGGATGTCCTGCTCCTGCTCCTCAGCCAAGTGCCTTTTGTTTCCTGATGACATAGCAATTTCTTCCTCAATTTCATGGTGACTCACTTTTTAAAAATAGTCTTTGATGTGTCAAAGCCTTTTTTGAAAGTCTAAACAGGTTGTATTGACTAGTTCCCCTTTAGTCACATGCATTTTTACCTCCTGAAAGAAACTCTAATATATTAACTAGGTACGATTTTACCTTCCTGAAACCACACACCCCTCACTTTCCATGCTTCAGTGCCTCTCCTTCAGTGTTCCCACCCGACCAGCACAGCCTGTCCCAAGAGGTTATCTCACAGCAGCTCAAATACTGTCTCCTCCATATCTTCCCAGCTTCTCCCAGAAAAAATTCTCCCTCTTGCCTCTTAACTCCTAGAGCACCTTTTCTAGAGACCTGTAATACAGTTCTTTGTATCTTTGTATTATCCTCCTGATAGTTCATAAACTCCTTCATGTCAGAGACCATGTCTAATCTTTTGATTAGTCTCTTGAGCTTAGAAGAACTCTGTATATGTTTGGTAAGTTAAATTAATGACATAAATCTAAGGAGAGACTTCTTGAAATGTCTACTAAGTCAACAGCCTCCACTTAACCCAGTCACAGCTGAGTCCCTGCAGTCTGATCACTGTACAGAAATCGTTCCCACTAAAGTTACAGATGCCCTCCCAGTGAGCGATTCTGCAGCATCTTTTCATCCATCAGCTTCTTCCACCTCTTTACCACATTTGGATACTCCTTTTTATAAACAATTCTTACCTCCTGTGGCTTCCTCTGTCCTGCTACTCCTATCTCTGATTATTTCACTGATTTCTCCTCCATATACCACATTCTTCTAAATCAATGGTTGTGTTTTGTTTTGTGTCCTCAGGCTTTTTTTCTCTATGTAGCTTCAGGAATCTCATTTACTCATGTTTTGTTTGTTTGGGATTAGGGTTGAGAGGGAAGAAATTGAGGGGCTCAGACTAGGGGTTAGATTCCCCCAGGATCTAAGCAGTGGAGAAAGTAGAACAAGACACAGGTAACCATATGGCTATTGAAGTATCAGTTTTGCTGATGGACCAGTAAATCCCCAAAGTTGAGAGCTCATTCATAAAGCTAGATTGGAGAACACCGCTTAGACCCAAGGTCCAAGTAGGGCCTTTTATTTCTCCTGAGGTTCAGACCCTTGGGGTGAGTCGTGCTTGGAGCAGGTCATTGGGAAGGCAGAAAGTGCTCCTGGGTATTAAAGCATGAGGGCTGGAAGGTAGAGGAGGTGAACCTACTCAGACTATAGACAGCTCCAAGATAGCAGGAGACTTAAAAATGAGAATCTCAATTATAGGCCAAGCCTCAAGGGAACTGAGGAAGAGCTAAACCCCGAGGTCTCATGGAAAGATGATCCGTGGGAGAGCTGACTGCCACAGAGACTGGCACTGGAAGAATATTCTGGACCCAAGGCAGCTCTTTGAGGTGTCGTGTTGCCCTCAGCAGCAGGGTTGTGGCTCTTCACTGTGATGCTCTGCCACTAACATGGGCCCCAAGGCCCAGCATCAAGTCCAACCCATAGCCTCCTAGCCTCTGCTCTTCTTTGCTTTTCTGCTTGTATCTCCTACCAGCAGCCGCAGCTCTCTATGCATCCCAATTCAAGTCTCCAAAAGGTAGAACCTATCTGCCTATGGATTGCCTTCTCCTGGGTCAGGTGCTCACCTGTGGTCCAGTTGTCTGACCAGAGGAGAAGCAGGGTTATGTGGTTTAGATGGAGGCTACACGCATAAGCACAGGTCAGCATCTATTTGCCCAAGGCCAGAATGTAGATCTAATCCTCCTTCTTCTTAATCTCTTACTCATGTCCCACAAGTCACTAGTCCTGTAAATTTTCCCTTTTAAACATTATTAGTATCCTTTTTTTTTTTTTCTTTTCCTGTTGTCATTGCCTTGGTTCAGGCTGCCATCACTTCTCATCTGGAATGTTGCAATCTCTTCTCCCAGTCTCCTGGCCTTCAGTCTGTCTCCTCTAATCTACCTTTTACTCTGTTGCCAAACAGTCAATTTAGTTTCCCGCATAGCAGTGAAGTTTATGTTTAAGAGTATAATCAGATCGTGTTACTACCGGGTTTTTAAGCAGGGGCTTCTCTCTGCTATTGAAAAATACAGTGCAGACGTCTGTCAATGGCCTCCTACATAAGGCCTCCTACAGATCTGTCTCCTGTCTTCCTCTCTGACCTCATTTCCACCCACCTTGTGTTTTTCGTGCTCCGGTTCCAGCAACACTGGCGTTCTCTCTGTTCCTTAATGCACCAAGATTACTGTACTTGCTTTCCTTCAGCCTGGAACTCTTTTTCCCTTGGTCTTTTCTTGGCGGGCTCCTGTCTCCCAGTCTCAGCCATATGTCACCTCCTCAGAGAAGCCTTCCCAAAACACCCAATCTAGCATTGCCTGTACTTCCCCTCATGGTCACTATTACATAATTGGATATTCTTCATAACCACTTATCACTGTCAGAAGTTTTGTTCATTTGTTTACTTGTTTTTTTTCAGTCTCCCTGACTAAACTATAAATTCCCTGAGAATAGGAGCATTCTCGTTCTTCTTTACTATTGTATCCCTAAGTCTGGTGTATAGTAGTTGCTTAATAAATATGTTGAATTAATGAACAATGAAGTATCTCCCTCATTACCCTTATTTCCATACCTATATATTATACTTAGCTTTCCCCCTCAGCTTTATTGAGATGTAATTGACGGATAACAATGTGTAAGTTTAAGGTGTACAGTGTGATCCTTTGACAAACGTAAGTATTGTGAAATGATTACCACAATAAGGTTAGTTAGCACATCCATCACCTCACAGTTACCTTTTTGCATGTATGCGTGTGGTAAGAACACTTAAGATCTACTCTTAGCAAATTTCAAGTGTACGATACAGTATTGTTAACTGTAGAATGCTTAGCTGTATATGTGTTTTTACTTTACCTGTTAGGTTGCAAGCTACTTCAGGGAATAATTTTTTTTCATTCATTCTTACGTCTCTAGGGCTTACACATGGTGGCTAGCAGAATATGTGTGTTGAATGTGTACCATGACAGGTAGTAGCCAAAATGTAACTTGTTCACTGCATAATTTGACTTTTGGAAGCCTCTCCAATGACTGGAAAGACTAAGCCTCATTCTTCATCCTCTCTTTATATTCTTTTTATCTGCTTCAGAAACCAGACACAGGAAACATCTGACCATAATAAGAGGTTTCCAGTAAATTCTAGGTTTCCTCACTGAACAAAGTCATGTGCAGCAATGCTCTGTTGTGCTTTGGTCTAGAATTCTGTTTGGTCACTTGTATAGCACACCCCACATGGCCGCCTCTGGCCTGGGAGCCAGGAACACTGGAACCCAGGATGCTTGAAATAAAAATGACATATCTCTTAGCCTGAGAGGGAGAAGTCTGGATATTCTTGCTCCGTTTCTGCAAAACAAACTTCTCAATTTGTTGAACACTGAATTTTCCCTTTAGCTGTCAAAGTGGTTTATAACTCAAATGATCTTACATCCTTTAGAATAAACACAAAAATGAATGGCCAAACTGATTCTCAAATCTCGCCTAAATGCTCAAAGCAACATCCATCCAAACTTACACAAAACATGATATATGTCCCTAACTTTCTCCTGAAGTTTCTACCCTCTCACTTGCATCTTCTGCAGTTTAAAGGCACATGCTCTTGGGAGCATTCCACTGCCACTGGAAATAATATTTACAAAAACTCCAACTTTTTCTTTCCGGTAAGACTGTCATCTGTTTGGTGCTTGCCCCTTGCTCACCATTATCACACTTTATTTTAAGTGCCTATTAACCTCTCTGCTTCCTTGGCTGGAAGGCAAAGACCAGCTCCTATTCAGCTCCATATCTCTAGTATCTGGCACCAGGCCTGGCACATAATAGGCACTTGATAATACTTGTGAGAAGGAAGGAAGAAGAAACGAATTTTTTAAAAGCCAGTCTATTTAGGAATTGAGGTTGCTGAGGTATATTTAAGTGTCATGAAGTCTAACGATGACCTCAGTATAACTAAAGGGAAAAGCTGAATAGCTTTTCAGCATGTACAGTGAATAATGAAGGGAGATCAAGAACCTTCCATCCTTTTGCATTGGTACCAATGTGTTAGAGGTTAAAATCTTAGAGCTGGATTAGAGAGTTCTTTTTTGACTTTTTTTTTTTTTTCTGATATTACAAGTTACATGTTCACTCTGGAAATTTTTCAAAAATACAGAGAATAAATATCATCTATAATTCTTTCACCCAGAGACAACTGTTGTTCACATTTAGTTAACTTGTAGCCTTTTTTCTTTACATTTAGATTGAAAATTTTAAAAGAGATTATTTCAGGACTGCTTGTGAGTACAAAGAAAGTAAATTGAAATTGGAAAAATACTTGTCAACTGTAATTAAAATTTGAGATGCTGTTTTTATTGTTGCTCATCTGGGCAGTCAACCCCTCAGAAAGGCTTTCCTAATCTTCATCCAGGTGACTGTGATCGCTCACCTAGAAAGCGCCTAGGGCCCTTTCCTTATTCCCCCTGCACTGCTTTGTGGGAATGCTTTTATCTTTCGAAGATGAGGCCAGGCTCGAACATCTGAAGCTTCATGGTATAAGGACATTTCAAGGTTGACTTGAATTGAATGAGAATCTGTATGCAGGATGGATCTCTCCCCTCACCAATTTGTGAAATATCACTCAGATAACATCACCTTTGAAAGAAAGCAAAGACATTTACTAGTTTATTCCTTTGTTTAATGAACATATTGAGCACATTCTGTATGTCAGTCACTGTCCTAGGCATCAAAGCCTCAAAATGAACAGACAATCCTTATCCTCAGGGAACTTGCAGTTTAAAAGAGAGAAAAGACCAGTAAACAAGGATTATAATGCAGTATAAGAAATGCCATAATAGCAGTGCAATGATGGCCTTAAAGAGAAGGGGCAGAACTGATCAGAGAAGCCTTCAAGAAGAAGGGATGATTGCATTGGGTCTTAATAGGAAAGTGGGAGTTTTTAATGCAAACAGGCAGAGAAAACAGTATGTTTGGTGTCTGAAGACACAAAGGTACATATCTCTTTGGAGAAATAGAAGTTGTTTGGCATATCTGGAGAATGAGGCATTTAGAGGTCATAAATGAGCCAAAATGGTAAAGATCTTGAAGGTCAGAGCTTGGAGTTTATCTTACAGGCTACGGGAAGCCACTGAAGCATTTTAATCAAGAGCAAAGACGTAGTCAGGTATACTTTTTAGAAAAATCATACAACAGTATGAAGGATGATGGAAGTGGGCTAAGCTGGAGGTAAGTGTGTGGTTAAAGGGCCTATCAGAACAGTCCTAGCAAGAAAAGGATAGGCAGATGTCCACAAAAGGCAAATCTATAGAGACAGAAAGTAAATTAGTGGTTGCCTGGGGCTAGAGGTGGGAACAGGGCATGACTGGGCACCTGGGATCTTCTGGGTGATAGAAATGTTCTAAAGCTGCATATGCTGGTGGTTACACAACTCTGTAAATTTTCTAAAAATCATTGAATTGTACACTTAAAATGAGTGAATTTTATAGTATGTAAATTATACCTCAATAAAGCTCTTTTAAAAAGAGAGAGAAAAATAGGGGCTTCTCTTCTGAAAGGGCACAGTAACATTGAGAGGAAACAGATGTGGGAAACATTGATAAAGAAGTAGAATTTGTAAGAGATGTTGATTGTATCTCATACAAGGTAGGATGGTCACCTATCTGATTAGACAAGTGTTCTAATTGTGCTTCTACATTTTTGTGAAAGAATAAAAAAGTCAACCTTACCTTTTACTTGGTAGGTTTCAAAGCATATGGATCTGCCCTTAACTGGCAGTACAGAATATCTGCCTCTGGATCCTTATCAAAAATTGTATCCTGGGCTTCCCTGGTGGTGCAGTGGTTGAGAGTCTGCCTGCCAATGCAGGGGACACGGGTTCGAGCCTGGTCTGGGAAGATCCCACATGCCGGGAGCAGCTGGGCCCGTGAGCCACAATTTACTGAGCCTGCGCGTCTGGAGCCTGTGCTCCGCAACAAGAGAGGGCCGCAATAGTGAGAGGCCCGCGCACAGCGATGAAGAGTGGCCCCCGCTCGCCGCAACTAGAGAAGCCCTCGCACAGAAAACGAAAGACCCAACACAGCCATAAATAAATAAAAATAAATTAAAAAAAATTGTATCCTGCAGCTCTCTGCTACCCAGTTCTTAATAAACACTTGATTTTGAGAAAAGGTGATTATGAAGGATTACCTGAAGGAGTTGAAGTCGATCCATTTCTTGAGGCACTTTCAGCAAACAGTTTATTGCCTGCCAGGTGTTATGCTGGTAACATAACAGTTGAATAAAGCAGATATAGTGTCTGCCTTTATGGAGCTTATAGTCTAGCAGTGCAGACAGATGACTTACAGTTATGATAACTCTTGTGTCAGATTTCCATGTGCAATAAGAGAAAATGACATACACCTGAGATCTGAAGGATCATGCTGAGGTGGATGCTGCCTGTGGTGTAGACGCTGGTCCTCATGCAGCCAGCTAGCATCCTTTGTAATGAGTGAGCCTTTTTTTTTTTTTTTTAAAGGGAGCATGGGTTTTTATTTATTTTTACTTATTATATTTGGCTGCATCGGGTCTTAGTTGTGGCACGTGGGATCTTCGTTGCGGCACGTGGGATCTTTTGTTGTAGTGCATGGGCTCTTCGTTGCACTGTGCCAGCTTCTCTCTAGTTGTGGCATGCGAGTTTTCTCTCTCTAGCTGTGGTGCGTGGGCTCCAGAGCATGTGGGCTCAGTAGCTGTGGCGTGCAGGCTTAGTTGCCCCACAGCATGTGGGATCTTAGTTCCCCAACCAGGGATCGAACCCACATGCCCTGCATTGGAAGGCGGATTCTTTACCACTGGACCACCAGGGAAGTCCCATGAGTGAGCCTTTTGAATGTGATCCCTTTTTGAGTCTGGGGTCTCTGGGGTTATTTTGGGCCTTAGATTATCTTGGTGTCCCTTAATAATTGCTTTTATTGACCTGTGTGTGGCCTATGCCATCATTTGTATTGCTTCCTGTTGTAAGAAACAGCCATAAAAGATTCACAATTACTTATATAGAAATGTTGTAGAGTTACAGTCTTCAACATCGTGGCAGCATCCCCCTTTCTTAAGACCCCATAAGAGGAATTTCTTTTCTGATCACCGTAGAGTATTTGCTTTTTTATGTATGCTTTGCTCTTCTGGTGGCTCTGAGGCACCCTGTCACATCCTGCTTCAGGTCTCCACACAGAGCATCCTCTCTGCCTGAATGCCCATTCCTTCTGTCGGGTTTAACCCTTACTTGTCCTTCAGTTCTTAGTTCAGGTGTCACTTCTTTAGGGAGGACTTCCCTAACCAACACCCACTCCCCTTCCAAACTAGGTCTCCTCCTAATAGAACTTCTGAGCACTCTTTTCTTTTCTTTTTTACTTAATCAGTTTTTAGTTGATAACTTGTTGGGTAACTTTTTTTCTCTTAGACTGATGACAGATCCGTGAGCGTAGAGACCATGCTTTTTTTTGTTTGCACCTGGATCGCAAAGTCATAGTATAGTATCTTGCACATAGTAGATGCCCAATAAATATTTTACTGAACAGTTGATAAATGAATGAATGTATGTATTGTGAGCACTCAATCTTGTTTATTTTCTCATTTTCTTTAGCTGTTTGGGAGCTCAGGCCTCTTTGATTCTACCTGTAGCATTTGTTTAGGTCCTCATGGCATGCATTTTGTGCACTAACATTCCCCTGACTATATAATATTTTTCCTTCCTTTGACTTCTTCATTTTTAAAATTCCAGTGTGTACTGTAAATTCCTCTAAGTCACTTATGCCTTTGTGGGGAAGAAATAATAAACATTGGGTATATGAATAGGAAAAGGAAACAAGTCAAAGGAAATGTTAGTGCCTTTAACCAGATGCAGAGGGAAGTTTTCTCTTTTGCTTTGTTTTAATTTATTTTCACTGTGAGAAGCAAAAAAGAAGTAAATGTGTCCCCTAATTTGGCAGAAATGCCTCTGAAGAATTTGGGGCATATCTCTTGCCCTGAGATGTTCCTCCCGGTTGGCACGAGGCCTGGGCTGGGCTCTGCAGGGCCTCCTGGCCCAGTGGTGGGTGGGACGGACCAGTGGAGGCTGTCTGTGCAGCTGAGTTCCAGTCCAGTTGGCTTTTCCTTGGAGAGGGTTTGGGCAAAGCCAGTGGGAACTGTTTTTTTGTTTTTGTTTTGTTTTGTTTTTACTTTAAGAAAGAAGAAAGAAATGAACTTGTCCTCTTGTGTTGCAGATTCAGTGGTTCTTTCCTTTGACTTCCGCTGGACAAACACTAGGCTCAGGTACCATCCCCTCCCCCTTCTATCATCCTTTCAGCACTCAGCACTGGCCGCATTTGAAGTGGAGCCTAATGAGGTGGGGGGAGGGGGCGTCTGGGGAGGGCAGTGGAATATCTCAGTATTGTGGGAAAATCTCAAGAAGCATTTCTAGGGACCCACAGTCTAGGAGGCAGCAGTGGGATACAACATCCAGAAGACTTCGCCAATTGCTTTAGAACTGTGCACTTAAGGAGTTTGCAGTTGATGCTCCTTCCTCATTCAGGGTGGTCCGGGGTCATAGAAAAGGTGTCTGTTTCCTGTGCACATATCCTGTCTCAGAGAGTGGGGCAGAGGGGCCGTTGAGAGACCCCACGCTCTGGGCACGCTGGAGTAGCTAACCATCAGGGCTCTCCAGCAGCATGCCAGGCTGGTCAGAGTATCAGCGCTTCCTAGGGACATTACCACCCTGTTGCGTGTTCACGTGCACCACCCCATATACTCAATAACACACCTCCTCCAGGATGGGCACTGTACTGTGCACATGTTGCCAACGTACTCCTGCCTCTTCCCTGTGTCAACAGTGCAGGACACACAAATTGGCACACCCGCTGCTTTGACCACAAATCACCCAGGCTCAGTGGAGCTCAGCTCTCCCCTGTCTGAGGCAGTCTGCCTGCCCCACACCACTGTGCTGTTGGCAGTGAACAGAAAGAGAAGATACTTTTATTCTTCAGCTTGCTGCCATCGTGTCCCTGTGGGAGCCCCAGAATGACTTCACCTCGTGAGGAGAGCATCTCTATGTATCAGGTCTTAATTTTTAGCTGAAGACGGTGGTGGTCCTCGTACCTTAGGTACTGCCTATGAGTAACAGGGAGACTTTGCTGGCCTGTTGAGGGCAGTTAACCCATTTTGCTGTCCTTGACTGCAATAGATTGATGTTTCACAAAGCAGCAATGAGGTTCAGGCCACTGTAGCAATGTGGACAAGGGGAAGGATGATCAGAGAATATGATCACAGCTGCCACTGTTTGCTGAGGGCCTACTGTGTGCCAACACTATGCTAAGTGCTTTACACACATCTTGCAAGGTGGATAGTACATCTTTAATTGTAAAGAAACTTAATTCTCAAAGACTTGAAGTACCCTGTCCAGGGCCACTCATATCAGTCCACCCCCTAGAGCCTGCACTCTCTGCCTGTCATCTTGCTGTCTCATACTTTGATGCTTGAGGTGTCCTCATTGAAAATGCTGAGATGGGAGAGGTTGCCTTAAGACAGAATGGACCTTTAGAAAGAGTTTTAAGTAGATGCAAAGTTGTGTCCATTCACATAGGAAAAAAACTGATCAATTTTATTACATTAAAGTAGAACTTCTGTTAATCAAAGATACCATTAAGACAGTAAAAAGGCAGAGTGAAAAAAGACATCTATAAACACAAATAGCCAACAAAGGGCTTGCTTCCACAATAAAGAACTACAAAAATCAATGTGAGTAAAGAAACAACCCAGTATAGAAAAAAGCAAAAGACCCCAACAGGCACTTCCCAAAAGAGGAATCCAAATGGCCAATAACCCTATGACAAGGTGTTCGATTGTATTACTACCTAGGGAAATGCAAATTAGCATTTCAGTGAGATACCACTGTACATCTACCAAATAGGAAAGCTTGAGAAGCTTGATATTCCAGGGTTGGTGAGGAAGTGATATGGTGGAACTCTGAGTCTCTACTGGTCAGTGGATAAGTTGATTACAACCACTTTGGAAAAAAACTATGGTAGTGTCTAGCTAAATTGAATATATACATACCCATGACCTGGGATTTCCTCCCCTAGGTATATTCCTGCATAAATAGATACTTATATAATATATACCAGGATATATGTATAAGATACATGTGTAAGAATCTATCTCTGTCATTGAGTGCAGCTAAGGCCTGGACAGAAATGCATTTAGCAGCTATTTGAAGACTCTGAAATATAAGTAGTAGTAGACAGATTGGGGAGAAAACTAGAATTAGAAGTACTGCCCACCCTGGCAGTGAATTTCTCATTTTTTCCTCTGTCCTGGACTCGAGACAGCCCAAAATCCGGGCACAAAACAGAGTGGACATAAGGGCACAAATGGAGAGAATTCCAGAAGACCTCTAGTTATGGCTAGAGTCTGGTTGGGAAAGGGGCTCTAAGGCTCAGACAGGGATGGGAAATCCTGAGGGTTGTTTTTCTCTGTTTTCTCATGCCCTAGTCCCCAGGCAGTCCCCTCGGTGGTGGCGATGGCAGTGCCCAGTAGCAGCAGTGGGGCCTTCAAGCACCTAAAACTGAGGAAGGGAAACTTTCTTCTTTGATCAAATCTGCCTCTCTGTAATCCCAAGAAGGTGGGGTGAAATCCAGTTGCTTTTTCTCTCTCTGCCTTCCTGCTGCTTGGTCCCCAGATTTGGGTACAGTTCAGGAAATGTGTGGCAGAAAGTGTAACTAAAACCCCAGATTTCTGGCCAGAGGACCAAAAAGGGGAGGCCCAATGAACTGGAAAGTACAAGGAGAGCAGAGAGGAAGGAGCTCAGGAAAATGACTCCATAAAGTTGTGTATGAACTTCTGGGCTAACCCTGAGCTGTGCATGTGTGCATATGATTCTAACCAGCACACCAAAGACTTTGAGAACTGAACTAAGGGATAAACCACCACCTGAGTCCCAGACTGGACACTTGGTGGTACACACCTGGACAGGCTTTGAAAATGGAACTGGCATTGAAACCACAACTCAAAAGAAGGCTGGTCAGAACTGGCCAACTAAATCCAACCTGCTTGATTGTCTGGTAAAACAAAAATATCAACATTCTCCACTGAATTTAAATAAGACCTAAAGTTTCATGACATAATATTCGAAATATAGAGGATACAATCTAAAATTAATTATCACATGAAGAACTAGGAAAATCTCAACTTGCCTGGGAGAGGCATCAGAGGATGCCGATGCCAGGGCTTCCTTGGTGGTGCAGTGGTTAAGAATCCGCCTGCTAGTGCAGGGGACATGGGTTTGAGCCCTGGTCCGGGAAGATCCCACATGCCATAGAGCAACTAAGCCCGTGCACAACAACTACTGATCCTGCACTCTAGAGTCTGCAAGCCACAACTACTGAGCTCACTTGCCACAGCTACTGAAGCCCACACACCTAGAGCCCGTGCTCTGCAACGAGAGAAGCCACCACAATGAGAAGCCTGTGCACCGCAACGAAGAGTAACCCCTGCTCGCCACAACTAGAGAAAGCCTGTGCGCAGCAATGAGGAACCAATACAGCCAAAAATAAATAAATTAAACAAATAAATAAATAAATAGATGCCGATGCTGAGATGACACAGATGTTGGAATAATCTGACAGACTTTATAAATCTATTTATTTATTTATTTTTGGCTGTGTTGGGTCTTCGTTTCTGTGCGAGGGCTTTCTCTAGTTGCGGCGAGCAGGGGCCACTCTTCATCGGGTGCGCGGGCCTCTCACTGTCGCAGGCTCTCTTGTTGCGGAGCACAGGCTCCAGACGCACAGGCTCAGCAGTTGTGGCTCACGGGCCTAGTTGCTCCGCGGCATGTGGGATCTTCCCAGACCAGGGCTCGAACCCGTGTCCCCTGCATTGGCAGGCAGATTCTCAACCACTGTGCCACCAGGGGGGCCCGACAGACTTTAAAGTAGCTTTTATAAAAAAAGCTCCTGCCCCCTTTCCCCATCTCTTCCATCTGGCTGTTGCTGAGTTGAATCCTTTCATAACAAACTGGTAATCAGTAAGTAAACTGTTAAAAAAAAATGCTCCCAAAAGTAAGGGTAAACATTGTTGACATGAATGGAAAGATAGAAAGTGTTAGCCAAAAAAATAACCCCATGAACCAAATATGTATATATAAACCAAATGGAGATACAAGAAAAAAAATACGATAATGGAAAATTAAGAAACTGCTGCATGGGCTCAATCACAAAATAGAGATGACAGAGGAAAGAATCAGTAAACTCGAAATAAAGCAGTAGAAAAACTATCCAATCTGAACAACAGAAGAAAAAAGATTAAAGAGCTGAACGAAGTCTCAGTGACTTATGGGACAATACTGGAAAGGTTTACATCTGTGTCATTGGAGCCCAGAAGGAGGGAAAGAGTGCGGTACAGAAGAATGTTTGAAAAAATAATGGCTTAATCTTCCCAAATTTGGTGCCCAAGTAGGCTTTATTCTGGGAATGGAAGGCTGGTTCAACATTCAAAAATCAATCAGTGTGGGCTTCCCTGGTGGCGCAGTGGTTGAGAATCTGCCTGCCAATGCAGGGGACAGGGGTTCGAGCCCTGGTCTGGGAAGATCCCACATGCCGCGGAGCAACTAGGCCCGTGAGCCACAACTGCTGAGCCTGCGCATCTGGAGCCTGTGCTCCTCCCAGTGGTCCATTCTCCATGTTGTAGTCAGAGCCATCTTTTAAAAATGTAAATCAGATCATGTCTTGTTCCCACTGAAATCACTCCAGGTTCAAACTCCATGACCTACAGGGCCCTACTTGCTGGCTCCTATGCCAATTTCTGTCTAATTATCTCAACACTTTCACTTTACTTCATTTGCCCCTCACTGCCCTCAAGCCACATTGGCGTTCCTGCCATTCCATGAATATGCCAGGTCCCTTCCTGCCCGAGGGCCTTTGTACTCACTTACCTTTCGCTTTGCACGACTTACCTTTCGCTTTGCACGACTGTCTCAGGTCTCTGTTCAAATGTCATCTCTGCAAGAAGGCCTTCCCAGAACACTTTTTCTAAAGTAGTCTACTCTCTTTTGACTCCCAGCCCTTCTCTAAGCAGGTATGTCTTTATTTTTTCTTAGCACTCATCCTTCCTTCAAATTATGTGCTTGTTTATCTTATTTAATTGGTCCCCCCCCCACTAAAATGTAAGCTTCATGTAACCAGGGACCTTGCCTATCTTGTTCATCACTGTGTCCCTGGAACTTGGAACAGTACCTGGCACATAATAGGTGCTTAGTAAATATTTATTGAATGAAGAATAGAAAAATAGAAACAATAATGTCCATCACTTAATGGATGCTTAAGGATTACATAAATAATGGCACATTTATACAGTGGAATACTGTGCAGCCATTAGAAATGATGATGCAATTTTATTTTTATTGACATAGAAGATGTCGAGAGTATTACTGAGTGAACAAAACAGGAACAAACAGCATGTATATTGAGGCCACAGGTAAGTACAATTATATATGCACATTCACACATATATTTGTGGAAAGAGATTTCTGGGAAGGTACTCACCAAAATATTTGCAGCAATTAACTTTAGATAATGGGAGTTTTGAATGGTTCTTACTTCATTCTTTTTAAGTTTTTTACATTTGGATTTTTGCAGTAAGCTTGTGTTATTCCCACAACTGGGAAAAATAAAATTACTTTTGTTTGGAGAGAAGGACTGTGTCTGTGCTTAGTGGTTATTTTTATATATCTACCCTACTAGGTGGTAAGCTCCATGGAGTTTCAGATACAAACTGCAGAGTGAGCCATTTTTTCTGTTTCCTGTCCCAGCTGCTCTTTTGACATGCTGTCCCTCCTAATCCTGCAGCTTAACACAAGATGCCCTGGCATGGTCTGGACACACTTGATATCATGAGTAGAACTGAATTTACTGTATGCCCAGCTCTAGACATCTTCTTTTCTTCCCAGGATAGAAGGGAAATGGTGCATGACCTCTTTGCTTGCATTGGGATGGGGCTTCTACCTACCAGTGGAGGTTCGACACTCCACTGGCCCCCAGTACCGTCACAGCTGTGCTGTGCTTGGGTGGAGGGCGCATAGTCACAGGGGACCTCGTCTTATCAGGACCTCCTCACTGGGCCTCTCTCCTCCCCCACACCAATGTACACCCATTTGAGACTGGATTTCAGTTTGTGAACTTCTAAGTTATTTTACTGGGTCAGTTAATTTAGTCCAGGTCAGTGAATTTTTCTGTGTTTATACAACTGCTTTTCCTATTTTAGTTTGTCTTTGATTAACTGATCCTACGTTATAATTTGTTTTCCTGACTTGAGATGATGTGGGAGCTGTTTGCACTTTGGCCAGCCCCTCTTGGGTCTCTGTGGACTCCCATGGTTCATGTGTGGGCATGGCTAGGCCTTTTGACACCACCCTTGGGCGGGGGGTGGGAGGTAAGGGTAGATAATTGCTCTCATGGCAGCTCTCCTAATATGAGGGGGTCTGCTTTCCTTGTTTTCCTCTGAGAGTCAGTGTAGAGTAATGTAAAGAAAAGAAGCTGCAGAGCCAGACCTGGGTTGGTTCAACCGCACCCAGCTGGTCCATGTGCTGGTTGGGGATCTTGAACACATTGTTTCCACTCTCTAAGACTCTGTTTCCTCCTCTGTAAAATGGAGAAAATACCCACCTCATAAGGGTTGTAAGGGTTAAACTGAGAATGTAGGTGAAAGTACTTAGAGCAGCATGAATTCACAGTAGATGCTCAATAAATAGTAGTTCCCTCAGTTCTTCCCTTTGTCTGGCATGTCCATTTGCAACTGTTGCCAACTTCCTCCTCCACCCAAGCCAGGATATATATTACTTATGTTTAATATAGCCCATGAATTTTATTCGAGGCTGTACAGTGCCTTTTCTTTAGAAAAGAGGGATCTATTTTGGTTAGGATAGGTTCTCATTCCATTTATCTCTATGCCCTTTGCACTTAGCAATTCATCATATCTCAGAGGTTGGAGCCAAAGACCCCTTTAAAGAAGCAGAGCTTCTTCTCTTATATGCTTGGAGTTTTCTTGCCTAATGGCCTATCCTGCTTTTCTGGCTTTTGTGCGTTCTAATATGAAGTGCTGCAGTTTCCTGATAGAATAAAGTCCATGTTTTTTCCCATATACTAAACTTTATCTACTTCAATAATGTTTCTCAAACTGGCCTTCCTGGGAAATATTCATTGTTGTCATCGGCAGCAGTTATTTCATAAGCATCTGCTTTGTGCAAAGCACAGTGACAGCCCATGGGAATTTGTGGTGGCTCTTTACAGTGATCAAAGGAGGTGGGTCACTGGGGACTGAAAGGGCCAGTCGCACAATTGCCTCATGATGTGCACCTATATTCCCTGAAAGTCTATTTCAGGGCTCAGTGGCCTAAGAGTGGAGCTGGAGTAGGACACTTTCTCTCGGGGAGCTCCCCCTTCATCCTAGAATAGGATATCACTGTGTAGTCAGTACCCCCAGCTGTTTAAACATGAGAGCATAAGTAGAAAGTGATAACATTTGTACACCCTGCTAAGATAAAAGGAGGGGACTCAGGGTTATTTAATCAGGGCATTGTGAAAACATTTAAAATTTTCTTTACATTATAGAATTATGATGAGCAAAATGAAATACAAAGTGTTGTGGAATGTATTAAATGTTGAATTGCTATAAAACATAAAAATAAATATTTTTAAGTTTTTAAGTTAAAAACTTGAGCTTGTTTCAATGTGTGTTAGTTTTTATCTCAGGATTTATGCCTCTCAGGTGGTCAGTTTTCATAAAGATTCCAAATATGCTTGAAGAGAATGTGCATTCTCCACTTGTCAGGTGTAAGGTACTCTGTGTATCCGCTAGTTCAAAATTTATTCACTGTTCTGTTCAAATCTTCTGATTTCTCACTGATTCTGTGAGCCTGATTCTTCAGTGGTCTATAAGTTCCCCGTTATAATGACAGGAGACCCATTGTATATTTCTCCTTATAATTCTATTAATTTTGCCTGATACAGAGACATTATTAGGTGCATACACACTTTAGTGCATGGCCTCCTTTTGTTTATGTCCAGTTTCTGAACCTTCCAGGAGTTTCTATGAGTTTAGAACACCAACTTCTTCCTTTGAAATGCCAGTGGAAGAGTTAATGGTTAGTTTCAAAGACAGTAAGCGTCTGAACAGGCACTTTATGCATTCACAGGTCTGACGTGGTACAGGTGTGGAGGAGAAGAGCAGAGGTTTGCATCATGCATGCCACTTCCCACCTGGAGCCAGGCAAGGGACACACATGTGCTCCTTGATCAGGGCTTTCCAGCCTGGCTGAGGCAGGGAGCCTAAACCACCAGACTAAACATCTCCCCTTCACTGTGCAGCTGTGGTCTTGCTGCTCTGACACCTGCGAGGAGAGTACCTTCAGGTGCCAGGAGAGCTGTACATATACATCAGCGCACATTGTGCCTGGTGACTTGAGAGTCCCAGGATCTTTTTTTTTTTTTTTTTTTTTAGTTAATTTTTAGAGTATGGTTGCTTTACAATGTTATGTTAGCCTCCACTGCACAACAAAATGTATCAGCCATGGACATACAGATATCCCCTCCCTTTTGGACTTCCCTCTCATTTAGGTTACCACAGTGCACTAGGTGACTTCCCTGTGCTATACAGCATGTTCCCATCAGTTGTCCATAAATGGGTGTTGAATTTTGTCAAAAGCTTTTTCTGCATCTATTGAGACGATCACATGGTTTTTATTCTTCAGTTTGTTAATATGGTGTATCACATTGATTGATTTGCGTATATTGAAGAATCCTTGCATCCCTGGGATAAATCCCACTTGATCATGGTGTATGATCCTTTTAATGTGTTGTTGGATTCCGTTTGCTAGTATTTTGTTGAGGATTTTTGCATCTATATTCATCAGTGATATTGGTCTGTAATTTTCTTTTTTTGTAGTATCTTTGTCTGGTTTTGGTATTAGGGTGATGGTGGCCTCGTAGAATGAGTTTGGGAGTGTTCCTTCCTCTGCAATTTTTTGGAAGAGTTTGAGAAGGATGGGTGTTAGCTCTTCTCTAAATGTTTGATAGAATTCACCTGTGAAGCCATCTGGTCCTGGACTTTTGTTTGTTGGAAGATTTTAAATCACAGTTTCAATTTCATTACTTGTGATTGGTCTGTTCATATTTTCTATTCTTCCTGGTTCAGTCTTGGAAGGTTATACCTTTCTAAGAATTTGTCCATTTCTTTTTTTTTTTTTTTTTTTTTTTGGCTGAGTTGGGTCTTCGTTGCTATGCACAGGCTTTCTCTAGTTGCGGTGAGTGGGGGCTACTCTTCGTTGTGGTGCGCGCGCTTCTCACTGCAGTGGCTTCTCTTGTTGTGGAGCTCAGGCTCTAGGCACGCGGGCTTCAGTAGCTGTGGCGTGCGGGCTTCAGTAGTTGTGGCGCACGGGCTTAGCTGCTCCGCGGCATGTGGGATCTTCCCAGACCAGGGCTGGAACCTGTGTTCCCTGCATTGGCAGGTGGATTCTTAACCACTGTGCCACCAGGGAAGTCCATGTCCATTTCTTCCAGGTTGTCCATTTTATTGGCATAGAGTTGCTTGTAGTAGTCTCTTATGATGCTTTGTATTTCTGTGGTGGCCGTTGTAACTTCTCCTTTTTCATTTCTAATTTTATTGATTTGAGCCCTCTTCCTCTTTTTCTTGATGAATTTGGCTAAAGGTTTATCAATTTTGTTTATCTTCTCAAAGAACCAGCTTTTAGTTTTATTGATCTTTGCTATTGTTTTCTTTGTTTCTATTTCATTTATTTCTGCTCTGACCTTTATGATTTCTTTCCTCCTACTAACTTTGGGTTTTGTTGGTTCTTCTTTCTCTAGTTCCTTTAGGTGTAAGGTTAGATTGTTTACCTGAGATTTTTCTTGTTTCTTGAGGCAGGATTATATTGCTATAAACTTCCCTCTTAGAACTGCTTTTGCTGCATCCCATAGGTTTTGGATCATTGTGTTTTCGTTGTCATTTGCCTCTAGGTAATTTTTTATTTCCTCTTTGATTTCTTCAGTGATCTCTTCATTATTTAATAACGTATTGTTTAGCCTCTATGTGTTTGTGTTTTTTACGTTTATTTCCCTGTAATTTATTTCTAATCTCATAGCATTGTGGTCAGAAAAGATGCTTGATATGATTCCAATTTTCTTAAATTTACTGAGGCTTGATTTGTGACCCAAGATGTGATCTATCCTGGAGAAGGTTCTGTGTGCACTTGAGAAGAAAGTGTAATCTGCTGTTTTCAGATGGAATGTCCTATAAATATCAATTAAATCTATCTGGTCTATTGTGTCATTTAAAGCTTGCATTTCCTTATTAATTTTCTGTCTGGATGATCTGTCCATTGGTGTAAGTGAGGTGTGAAAAGTCCCCCACTATTACTGTGTTACTGTCGATTTCCTCTTTTATAGCTGTTAGCATTTGCCTTATGTATTGAGGTGCTCTTATGTTGGGTGCATATATATTTATAATTGTTTTATCTTCTTCTTGGATTGATCCCTTGATCATTGTGTAGTGTCCTTCCTTGTCTCTTGTAACATTATTTATTTTAAAGTCTATTTTATCTGATATGAGTATTCTACTCCAGCTTTCTTTTGATTTCCATTTGCATGGAATATCTTTTTCCATCCCCTCACTTTCAGTCTGTATGTGTCCCTAGGTCTGAAGTGGGTCTCTTGTAGACAGCATATCGATGGGTCTTGTTTTTGTATCCATTCAGTGAGCCTGTGTCTTTTGGTTGGAGCATTTAATCCTTTCATGTTTAAGGTAATTATAGATATGTATGTTCCTCTGACCATTTTCTTAATTGTTTTGGGTTTGTTTTTGTAGGTCCTTTTCTTCTCTTGTGTTTCCCACTTAGAGAAGTTCCTTTAGCATTTGTTGTAGAGCTGGTTTGGTGGTGCTGAATTCTCTTAGCTTTTGCTTGTCTGTAAAGATTTTGATTTCTCTGTCAAATGTGAATGAGATCCTTGCCGGGTAGAGTAGTCTTGGTTGTAGGTTCTTCCCTTTCATCACTTTAAATATGTCATGCCACTCCCTCCTGGCTTGTAGAGTTTCTGCTGAAAAATCAGCTGTTAACCTTATGGGAGTTCCCTTATATGTTATTTGTCATTTTTCCCTTGTTGCTTTCAATAATTTTTCTTTGTCTTTAATTTTTGTCAATTTGATTACTATGTGTCTTGGTGTGTTTCTCCTTGGGTTTATCCTGCCTGGGACTCTCTGCACTTCCTGCCCTTGGGTGGCTATTTCCTTTCCCATGTTAGGGAAGTTTTCAACTATAATCTCTTCAAATATTTCCTTGGGTCCTTTCTCTCTCTCTCTTCTCCTTCTGGGACCCCTAAAATGTGAATGTAGTTGCATTTAATGTTGTCCCAGAGGTCTCTTAGGCTGTCTTCATTTCTTTTCATTCCTTTTTCTTTATTCTGTTCCACGGCAGTGAATTCCACCATTCTGTCTTTCAGATCACTTATCTGTTTTTCTGCCTCAGTTATTCTGCTACTGATTCCTTCTAATGTAGTTTTCATTTCAGTGATTGTATCGTTCATCTCTGTTTGTTTGTTCTTTAATTCTTCTAGGTGTTCTTTAGTTCTTCTAGGTCTTTGTTAAACATTTCTTGCATCTTCTCGATTTTTGCCTCCATTCTTTTTCTGAGGTCCTGTATCATCTTCATTATCATTATTCTGAATTCTTTTTTTGGGAAGTTGCCTATCTCCACTTCATTTAGTTGTTTTTCTGGGGTTTTATCTTGTTCCTTCTCTGGTACATAGTCCTCTGCCTTTTCATTTTGTCTATCTGTGAATGTGGTTTTTGTTCCAGAGGCTGCAGGATTGTCCCCCATTTGTTTATTTTTGTTTTAATTTTCATTATGCTAGGAGGTGGGTTAAAAAGATGTTGCTGTGGTTTATGTCAAAGAGTGTTCTGCCTGTGTTTTCCTCTAAGAGTTTTAATAGTGTCTGGTCTTACATTTAGGTCTTTAATCCATTTTGAGTTTATTTTTGTGTATCCAGAGTCTTTCTTATTACAGATTTGGGGTCAGTGGACTGCTGGTGAGAACTGGGCTTTACTGCCAGTTTCCCTAGAGATGAATTGTCCCTGTAGAATTGGTACACGCAAAATAGCATTTCCATCGTATAAGCTGAACTCACATGCTACTTCAAGAACACATTTGTGTACAATGAGATGCTCTGGGATCTGCAACCTTGCCCAAACCCAACAGTAAGAAGCTCTGCTGCTGTATCTCCAGAGCATTATGCCTGTGACTTCCTGATCACTTTCTGTTCTTGTTTATATTTCCTAAAGATTATGCTTAAGCTTTCCTGCTAGTCAGAGAACTCTATGAGGGACTGTGCATAGTAACAGCTTAGGAATATGTGGCATATTCAGTAACCGCTTATGAATATGAGAATAGAATGCTTGTCAGATAAGATCCCTGGCTGGGTTGGAGATGGGGCAGTAATGTGTTACTCAGGAGCCTCCAGAAGTCTTTGTGGAGAAGGTTAAATTTTAGGCTTTTATAAATGACAGGAGGAAATTACCCTGACAAATTTGGAGTCATCAAAAAGGAACCCCAGAAACTGAAATTAAGGAAGAGTGCCTAAGAAGAGCCAGGGCAGGCTCTCCATAGGCAGGTGACTTTGATGTAATCAGCTGGATGGGCTGGGAGCCAAGAATGGCCAGAGCAAGAGAAGCACCACCTTAAAAGGTGGTTGGGCTAGTGGCTGGGAGAGGCAGCAAGAGGTGGAGGAAGACAAAGAATCAGGTCTTAGGGCTCCTCACTAGATTCTCTTGGTCATTTGGTCACGTTCATTCTTCCATTCATTCAGCATATGTATGGAGCACCAACTATGCCAGACCCTGTATTAGGTGCTGGAGATACAGATACATACAATTGGGATTATTTATTGTAAGCAACAGAAACTGACCCTGACTGACTTAAAAGAAAAAGAAATTTACCAGAAGGACATGGGAACCCACCGAATCAAATTAAAAGCCAAACAACCGGCCCTCAGAAAACACATTAAGGGCAGTGCCGGGAATCTAGATTGAAGCAAGTGTTCCATCTCTTCAGCATGCTGTTTTTCTCCCTGGTGTCACTCAGCTTGCAAGAGAAAGAGTCCAACCAACCTAGCTTTTGTCAAGTGTCCACACTTTGGAAAGGCACATCCCATTGATAGTCTTACCACTTGCCTGCAATGGGAGAAGGGTAGTTCCCTGAAATTCAAGGGACTTCTTTCTAAAAGAGGACAGAAACAACAGATGTGCACTACAGACTCATGAGCAAATTAGCAGAACTGCATTAAGTTCTACAAGTTTGGTGGAGAGCACAGATAAGGGGACACTTAGGCTAACAGTTTAGATCAGAGTAGGGGTTGTCATTCATCATTCATTTATCATGCCAAGCACAGTGTTAGGTGACGAAGCCTTAGAACTTTTAGTCTGTGGAGGAGAGCCACCAGTCAAATAGTCTGATAAATGTATAATTACATTTGTATAATAGAGTAATTGCTATGAGGGCAAGTAAGACACTGTGTGAAAGGAGCATGTAGGAGGGGCACAAGCCAGACAGGAGGGTCAAGGCATGCTCTTCTAAAAGAGTACATTTGAACTAGGGCCTTAAAAATGAGCAGGAATTAACCACATAAAGAGATGAGGACATGTTTCAGGCAGAAAAACTGCTTCTAAGAAAAAGGCCTATGTTGAGAGAATTCTTGGCTCATTCAAGGAACTAAGAGACTGCCAAAATGCCCAGAGCAGAGTGCCCAAGGGAGAAGATACTACAAGATGGAGCTGGAAAGGTAGGTAAAGGCCGAATCATGAAGGTCCTTATGGCACTACAAAAATGTCTATTACTTTTAGCTTTGGTGACAGCTATATCTTGAAGGACGAGTGGGAATTCACCAAGTTAACAAGAGGAGTGAGAGCATTATAGATTGAGGGAACATCATCTGCAGTAGGTCTCAGGCATGAAGGCTGCCTGGAGGGGGTGGCAGAAGATGGGGCTGGGAAGACAGGTAGAGACAGATTACGTGGTTGCTGCATAGCCTAAGCAACAGTGAAGACTCAGCAAAAGCAGTGACCATGGTAGAGGGAGGAGGATCTGTATTTAGAAATGAGAGAAATAGGGCACACCGAAAACTTCATTCTTGGGGGACTGAATGGTGATGCCGTTACCAAAGAAACAAAACAGGCTGTGGGGAGGGCAGGGAATGGGGTGAAGATAAGTCTGATTTATAGCATTTTGAGTTTGAGGTGACTGTGGGTCATTTAGGGGCCATGTGTAGGAAATAACCAATGTGAAAAGGGGTTGGGAATGATACTTTACATGAAGGGAAAAGCAGGCACGAAGGCCTGGAAGTGATAAGGTACTTTGGAGGAGCATAGCTCAGTCTGGCTGGAGCATAGAACATGGCAGGGGCAGGGTTGGGTGATGCAGGGAGTCAAAGAGAGAACTTAGGGCGGTCACTGTAGGCCAGATCATGAAGGCCGTTGTAAACTAAGAGACTGGCATTTATTCTGAGAACAGTAGAGGCCATTTGAATGTTTTAAGCAGAGTTATGACAATCATATTTATCTTATAGGAAGATTGCTCTAGTTACATCATGGAGAATCCATTAGAAAGGGACAAGACAGGATGCAGGGAAACCTGGTAGGAGGCTGTTAATAGTAACTGAGGTGAAAAGTGAATCTGGCTTAATCAAGAATGGTAGAAATGGAGAAAAGTCAGTGGACTTGAGATCCATGTAGAAGACGAAATTAAAAGGACATGGTATTTAATTAAATGAAATAAGAAAGAAGCAGGGATCGATGAGTTCTCTCAGATTTCCAGCTTGGGCAGCTGGGTGAAAAGTGTTACCATTCATTAAGGTAGGGAATACAGGAGGAGGTTGTACACGTGTAAGGGTGGTGAAAATGAACTCTGTGTGAGGCAGACTGAGTTTCAGGTAAACTATAGGATATCAAAGTGGAGATGGCAGCTGCATACACAAGTCTGGAGCTCAGGCTCTCTAGAGAGGGTTGGGCAGGAATGAGAGATTTGGTTTGGGTGCAATGGAAAGATCATTGGGCCGGCTAAACTGAATAGTTAAGCACGGTGAAGTCTAGACCAGATAGACTTTTTCCCAGATAGGGAAAAAGTGAAGAAAGGAGGAGAAACAACTGAAAAATAGACAAAATATATGAAAAAAATAAAAAAAAGTTTCTTCAGACATTGAACAATAGGTAGCTCAGGACCCTGGTCTTTGAAAGAAGGGAAACAAATAAGATTTCCAGACCACAGCACAGGGAAGAAGAACCCAAACCGAACCCAGGAGTCTTCCTAAGAGGAAACAGAGTTGAGAATTTGAGGAGACCAAGGCAGCCAGAATTCATGGGCAGAGTACCAGAGAGGAGAGAGCTGCACACAGAGAGAGCACTGGAGATCTGCTGAGGACTGCTTGGACTCCTCAGCTGATCAAAGCACGTGTGTGAGGAAACGACTGGAGACCAAGGAAAGAAGCACTGGAAAGGAACAGGAAGAGTACTCTCTATAGCTCACACAGGGCTGGGAATAATGGGGAAATGTCATAATACGTGAGGCATCACATAGCGTACTTAGAAGGGTATTGCCTTAGCAGTGGGGCAAAATTAGTAATGGTGCAAATTAGCCCTAGACTAAAGTCCACTTTTGCCTCTAACCCCAACCCTGCAAAGCTTAAAAGCAAGCATTGAAAGGATCAAACTGTTTCTAAGTAATTAAACAGCACCTCAAAAATACTTAAGGAATGCACAAATATTCTGCATCCAACAAGGTAAAATTCACATGGCTGACATCCAGTCAAGAATGACCAGGCTGGGCTTCCCTGGTGGCGCAGTGGTTGAGAATCTGCCTGCCAAAGCAGGGGACACGGGTTCGAGCCCTGGTCTGGGAAGATCCCACATGCCGCGGAGCAACTGGGCCCGTGAGCCACAACTACTGAGCCTGAGCGTCTGGAGCCTCTGCTCCGCAACAAGAGAGGCCGCGATAGTGACAGGCCCGCGCACCGCGATGAAGAGTGGCCCCCACTCGCCGCAACTGGAGAAAGCCCTCACACAGAAACGAAGACCCAACACAGCCAAAAATAAACATAATAAATAAATAATAAATAAAAGTTTAAAAAAAAAAAAAAAAAGAATGACCAGGCTGCGTTTCTATACACTAACAATGAGCTATCAGAGAGAGAAATAAAGGAAACAATTCTATTTACCATCGCATCAAAAAGAATAAAATACCTAGGAATAATGCTTGGTAAACTATAAGACACTGATGAAAGAAACTGAAGACAACACAAACAGATGGAAAGATATACCATGTTGGAAGAATTAACTGGAAGAATTAATATTATGAAAATGACCATACTACCCAAGGCAACCTACAGATTCAGTGCAATCCCTATCAAAATACCAATGGCATTTTTCACAGAACTAGAACAAATAATTGTAAAATTTGTATGGAAACACAAAAGACCCTGAATAGCCAAAACAATCTTGAGAAAGAAGAACAGAGTTGGAGAAATCACACTCTCTGATTTCAGACTATACTACAAAGCTACAGTAATCAAAACAGTATGGTCCTGGCACAAAAACAGACACATAGATCAATGGAACAGAATAGAGAGCCCAGAAATAAACCCATGGACTTGTGGTCAATTAATCTAAAACAAAGGAGGAAAGGATATACAATGGAGAAAAGACAGTCTCTTCAAGTAAGTGGTGCTGGGAAAACTGGACAGCTACATGTAAAAGAATGAAATTAGAACATTCTCTAACACCATATACAAAAATAAACTCAAAATGAATTAAAGACTTAAATGTAAGACTGGATACTATGAAACTCCTAGAGGAAAACATAGGCAGAACACTCTTTGACATAAATTGTAGCAATATTTTTTCAATATTTGCTTTCCTCTCCTAAAGCAAAGGAAATAAAAACAAGAATAAACAAATGGGACCTAATAAAACTTAAAAGCTTTTGCACAGCAAAGGAAACCATCAACAAAATGAAAAGACAACCTACTGAATGGGAGAAAATATTTGCAAATGATATGACCAATAAGGAATTAATATCCAGAATATATAAACAGCTCATAAAACAACATAAAGAGACAACCCAATTAAAAAATGTGCAGAAGCCTTTCCCACGGTGATGACCTCCACACGAGAACATGCCTCTCGCAAAGGATCTCCTTCATCCCTCTCCAGAAGAGAAGAGGACACACAAGAAGAAGCACCTGGTGCAGAGCCCCAATTCCTATTTCATGGATTTGAAATGCCCAGGATGCTATAAAATCACCACCATCTTTAGCCATGCACAAACAGTAGTTTTGTGTGTTGGCTGCTCTACCATCCTCTGCCAGCCTACAGGAGGAAAAGCAAGGCTTACAGAAGGATGCTCCTTCAGATGGAAGCAGCACTAAAAGCCCCTGGAATCAAGATGAATAGGAAACCATCCCAATAAACACATTTTGGATTTTTTAAAAAATGCGCAGAAGACCTAAATAGACATTTTTCCAAAGAGGAAGTGCAGATGGTCAACAGGCACGTGAAAAGAGGTTCAGCCTCACTAATTATTAGGGAAATGCAAATCAAAACCACAGTGAGGTATCACCTCACATTGGTAAGAATGGCTATCATCAAAAAGTCTACAAATAATAAATGCTGGGGAAGGTGTGGAGAAAAGGGAAGCCCCCTACACTATTGGTGGGAATGTAAATTGATACAGCCACTTGGAAAACAGTATGGAGGTTCCTTAAAAAACTAAAAATAGAGTTACCGTATGATCCAGTGATCTCACTCCTGGACATATATCTGGACAAAATTATAATTGGAAAAGATACATGCACCCCAAGGTTCATTGCAGTAGCCAAGACATGGAAGCAACCTAAATGTCCATTGACAGATGAATGGATAAAAAAAGATGTGGTACATATATACAATGGAATATTACTCAGCCATAAAAAATAATGAAATAATGCCATTTGCAGCAATATGGATGGACCTAAAGATTATCATACTAAGTGAAGTAAGCCAGACAGAGAAAGACAAATATCATATGATAATGCCAAAATGTGGAATCTAAAAAAAAAGATACAAATGTACATATTACAAAACAGAAATAGACCCACAGACATAGAAAGCAAACTTATAGTTACCAAAGGGGAAAGGGGGGGGATAAATTAGGAGTTTGGGATTAACATATACACACTACTGTATGTAAAATAGCTAACCAACAAGGACCTACAGGGAACTATACTCAATGTTTTGTAATAATATATAAAGGAAAAAAATCTGAAAAAGAATATATATGTATAACTGAATCACTGTGCTATACACCTGAAACTAACACAATATTGTAAATCAACTGTACTTCAATTAAAACAAAAAAAGAATGAAATTTTGCCATTTGCAACAACATGGTTGCACTTGGAGGGTATTATGCGAAGTGAAATAAGTCAGACAGAAAAAGACAAATACTGTATGATATCACTTATATGTGGAATCTAAAAAACAGAGCAAACTAGTGAATATAACAAAAAAGAAACAGACTCACAGATATAGAGAACAAACTAGCGGTTTCCAGAGGGAAGAGGGAAAGGGGGCAGGGCAATATAGGGGTAGGGGATTAAGAGGTACAAACTATTAGGTATAAAGTAAGCTACAACGATATTATTGTACAGCACAGGGAATTTCGCCAGTATTTTATAATAGCTATAAATGAAATATAACCTTTAAAAATTGTGAATCACTATATGGTATTGTATATAATATTGTACATCAACTATACTTCAATTAAAAAAAAAAAAAAAAGAATGACCAGGTAGTTCAGAAAAGCTTGAAAATACAACCCATATGAGGAGAAAAATCAGTTGATAGAAACAGGCGTAGAGATAACACAAATGATAGAATTAGTAGGCAAAGATGTTAAAACAGATTTCATATCTTCAAGGAGGTAGAAGAAAGCATGAGAATATTAAGGGAAGGCATGTAAGATATAAAAAAGAATCTTAGATATGAAAAATAGTGTTTGAGAAGAAAAATATACTCAATGTATAAATGACAGATTAGACACTGCAGAAGAAAAAGTAGTGAACTATAAGATATATCAATAGAAACCATCTAAAAATTACTGGAAACAAATGAACAGAGTGTCAGTGAGTGGTGGGATGTCAAGCAACCTGATACATGTGTAACTGGAGCCCCCGGAAGAGAGGGGAGGGCAGAAAAATTTTTGAGGAAATAATGGCCAAGATATTTTCAAGTTTGATTAAAACTATAAACCCACAGATCCCAGAATCTCAGTGAACCCCAAACACAAGAAAAATGGTGAAAACTATACCACAGCACATCATAATCACTCACTTCTCACTACCCACAGGTGCTTGGCATTTGAGAGAAAAAGCAGCCTCCTATTGAGAGCCACAGGAAAAGCCAGGTCTTGCAGGGCAGAGTCAGGCTTCAGGCTTCAGGTCTGCCAGGAGGTAGAGGGAAGTAAGCCAGGTAGTTGGCATATGGGGTCCAGAGGGCATTATGAGAAAGATTTAAAGAGGAGATTGGCCAAGGAAGAAAAAACCCACAGCAGAATGGACGAGGACAAGAGAAAAAAAGTCTGTGGCCCATTTTAACAGTGGGTATACCTATTATACCTGGGAGATTGGGCTAGCTTTAAGTTTTCCAAGGACTTCTTGCTGTTCCCAGGAGCTTTTATTTGTTCAGGACAACACATTCCTCCTGGTAAATGCCTTCTAACCAGGTGTGTCATGTCAGAATCATAACTTTTTACAAACCCCATCTTCTTGATCACTGTGATTCAGACAGTGGGTGAGGAGCTGAAGCAAGCTAGACCACTTGTAGCCCTTCCCTGGGAGTTTTGCCATTAGGATCAGAGATGCCGGGTCTCATGCCCTTTTCAGTGGCAGAACTGAAGATATGGCCTGCGAATTGCTACTGGCCATGTGTCCTGACTTAGGAAGAAAGCTAGTTGGGGAGAGTAAAGCTAACTGAGGGAGGCCTGCTGGCATTCCAGTCACTTTCAGTCATCTCTGAAGCCCTCTGCACCCTGGCCCTTCCCATGCTTTGGTTATGTGAACCGCTGAATCACCGTATTTGCCTAAGTTAGTGCAACCAGTATGATGAACATGCAGGAAACATCAGGGGATAATCACAGCCACTTTCATTGGTGTCTCTCTGTCCCCATAAGATATTTTCAGTGTGGGAGGTCCAGAGAACTTTTTGGTACCTCTGAGGTAATAGAAATCCCATGGTGACATTGAATCACCAGTTCCAAAATTAGTGTCCTGCCTTACGGCAATAGTCATAGCTTTCAGTTCGTTCAGAGCTGTAGTGACTTCCCCTCCCTGCACAGGGCTTAGAACCAGCAGTGCTGACCCAGGGAGGGGATGTGCCCTGCTTGTCCTCCTCCTTCCACTCGTCCCCCAGTTGCTGGCTGCGGTTTTGGACCTCTCTGGAGTTGGTGGGGAAGGGAGAGAGAATGAGCAGAGAAGACACAAGATAGTGTCAGCACTCCCTGAACTGGCAAGTGTGTAAAGCTGACCCTTCTGGGGTTCTCTTGTAGACATTTTGGAGACCCCTCCATCTGGGGACCTCTCCTCTATAGGTCTCCTGATGTGGGCAATGTACTCACCAAAGCCTTGTCACTCACTCCTTCTGTAGCTCCTGGGACTCCCGGTGTCTGCTCTTGCTTCTATCTGCTGAGGACCCTTCAGCCTGCTGGACACATCTTTAGGAAAGGACCTAAAACAACCCAAACTAGCTTACTCATGCATCATTTTCTGCGACAAATTCTGGGAGTGCAGACCAGTTCCCATGCAGCTCTAGCCTTTGCAGCCAGTGCATCTTGTGTCCTTTATGTTTCTCAGGTAGAATTTAGACACCTGGCAGTCCACTGTATTCCCCATTCTTAAAGAGTCATATGTTAAGCTTTTCTCACCAGGCTTGAGTAAGAGCCAAGTACTACCCATTTTGCCCCTGCAGGAAGGTGGAGATCATAACACTGCTGTCTCCAAAGAAATTCTTCAAGTCCTCTCTCCCTTAATGTCTCACAACCAGTTACTTTTATATTTGATGTTGGGAGAGCTTTTAGAATGATGTAACAAGTTTTCAGATATTTCCTTGGAAAATCTGCATCCTAGTCTAGCACCTCACTTGAGTGTCCGAAACTTATCATCCTAGAGGCTTGGCTGAAACTATCTTAGCATCTTAGCATCCTGTTGGATTTATGACCACTGTAACCAAATAATCCTGATAAAAACAGTTAACAAATATTTATCAAGTATGCAGCCACAAAAGAAAAACGCCTCCAGCCCTCTGCCAGTGTAGGACAGAGTTTACAAACTGTTAGCCTGCTGCCTGAATCCTGTCCATGGACATACTTTGGTTGATCCTCATAATCTTTAATTTTTTCTTGAATCTATTGCCAGTATTTACAGATTGAGAAATTTTAACCTCTGGATTTTAAGATCCAGATGCCTGGCTTTAAAGAAACAGAAGATGTGGCAACGCTGGGCCTGCACTGCTGCCTGGCATAGTTAGCTGGAGGTGGTGGGGGCTGCCCCCTTTGACAGGAGGGACTCCATTCCCTCTTGGCTCTGTGACCTGAAGCCAATGTCAGTTGCCATTTATCATCATTGGGCTCATGCAGTTACCTTTTCTTAAATTAAGGACTAAAGTGAAATATTTCTGGTACTCGTGTTTCTTAACAAAAGAGAAAAAACAAGATAGTCCAAAAGAGCCATGGAAGGGAGAGACATAATTTATTTAGAGATACAAAGTATTCTTATGTGTTTAATGTGCAGTTAGTGTGTGTGTGTATGTGTGTGTGTAAAAGACAACTTAAGGTGCCATTGGAAAGTAACCCATAAATATAATCATGGTTACTATACAAAAATATGTGGTGAGAAAAAGACATTTCAACAGGATTTGTTTTTAGTGCAACTAAAATAAGTTGTGTGATTTGCTGCCGGAGGGCATTACATTCTCCCACTTCCCTGGCTTATGTTATGTTCTTACTTGGCCCCTGATGTTTCAGTTTGCAGCAGGGGGAAAACATTCTCTGGCCTCTCTGGAGGGAATCAGCCAAAATGTGGATTCATTGTATGTCCAAGGAGGTCTTAGCTCAGATCTGAGAAGGAGTAACAGGATAGTTTCCCCAAGGTTATGGCCACTTGGAGAAAAAGCAACAGGTGTTGGCAAGTTAATGAGGTTTTCTTTTTCATGGAATGATAAAATAGGATTGTTGAAAGAGTATTCAACTTTGAAACTAACTCTTTTGGCAAATTTTGTTTTCAGTTTATTTTTTAAATTGAAACCTTATTGATTTTTATAAGTTCCTGTTAAGCAAAGTCTCTTATCCATTTATCTGAATTAGAGCAAAACCAGAATTATTTTGAGGAAAGGCTTTCACTTGCCCAAGTATATACTCTTAGGAGGCAAGCCTTCTGTTGAGTTGTGTGTTGGAGTTGTTATATCTTCAGTTTTAAGAAGAGGAATTATTCTCTCCCTGCAGCTCTGCTGCTTATGAAAGTGCACAGTCTGGCCTTAATTGGCCTTGCAGAGTGGCTCCTGCGAGGTTCCTGTCAGTGTGTGTTATCTCCCTCTTTTTGCCATTCATTGTTTATTAAAGACTGAGTTCTTTGAAAGCTGTGCTGCATGGCCTTTTCCAAACAGTTGTTTGGTCTTGGTATTCTGTTTTACCCTCAGATTAAGCGAGGCCAACTGAGAACTACATTCCTAGACCACCTTATTTTGACGTAGCTACTTTACACACACACACACATTCTTTGCAATCATTGAATAAAGCTATATGAAACAATCTTATGACACTTCCTAACATTTCTTTTTTTTTTTTTTTTAATTTTATTTATTTATTTATTTTTGGTTGTGTTGGGTCTTCGTTTCTGTGCGAGGGCTTTCTCTAGTTGCGACAAGCAGGGGCCACTCTTCATCGTGGTGCGCGGGCCTCTCACTATCGCGGCCTCTCTTGTTGGGGAGCACAGGCTCCAGACGCGCAGGCTCAGTAATTGTGGCTCACGGGCCTAGTTGCTCCGCGGCATGTGGGATCTTCCCGGAGCAGGGCTTGAACCCGTGTTCCCTGCATCAGCAGGCGGATTCTCAACCACTGCGCCACCAGGGAAGCCCCCTAACATTTCTTTATACAAATATTTTTGAGGACACAGAGGAAACTTCCCTAAACTCTTAGTTATCAGGAAGAGCTGGGGGTTGGGGAGGGGGGGTGGGATGAATTGGGAGATTGGGATTGACATGTATACACTAATATGTATAAAATAGATAACTAGTAAGAACCTGCTGTATAAAAAAGTAAAATAAAATTGCAAATCAAAAAAAAAAGGAAGAGCTGGGATTCTCCTGGTTTACTTTATGGACACTGTAAACCATTAAAACAGTGCTTTGCGTTTAGTTTTAGCTGTGAGAAATCTTGGGGATATATCTATAATCCTCTTCCAGCAAGCACATAAAACCTTAGGACAACCACTTTTGGTATTCTTATCCTGGCTGCTTTTTATTATTTTTCCTATGCTGATTTCCACTTTGCCTACAAGATTTTTAAAAAGATTTCTTCTTTTTAAAAATCTTATACTTCAGACAATTTTGTAAAATTGCTTCAACTTTGTTTTAGAATGAGGCAGGATATAGAGAAATTAAGTACAATATCAATGATTAATCATTTGTTGCAAACATATTACCAATTTGTTTTTAGATTTCATTTTAAATTTCCTGTCCTTTATGAAATCAGGTCTTTCGCTTCTTTGTGATTGTCATGAAGAGGATCATTGCCATGGATTTGAGCACCCCTTGGCTACCATATTTTTACCCCATAGTTAACATGACTGATTCAGCATAAATCTTAGAGTTTATAGCTTAGAGGAAGCAGAGGTTGCTTCTGACCCTCTTACTTCTCCAAGGGTCCCATTTTGTGGCTTACTAAATTTCAGTTTCAAGTACCACATTTGAACAGGAGGACAGTTATATGTCAGCATAGGAGTGGTTGGCCTATAAGGCCTGGGAAATACCTGGCATTGAACCTGGTCCTTCACAAGACAGGTGTTCAGCAAGAGTTTGGTGACTTAAATTTACTTGCGGCTTATGTGTTTGGATCTGGAAGCAGTTGCCCACCCTTGTGGTCTGGGTCTGGGTTGGGGAGTGTAATCTGCTAGTGTCAACAGTGGCTTGACATCAGTGACATTTTCTGCTTTGCTTTTCTTTTTCAGAATATGATCGGTTGGGCTTCCTCCTGAAGTTGGACTCTAAACTGTGAGTAGAATGAGACAATTCCTTGACTCCGTTGTAGAGAGGTCTGAGAGCTGGGGGCCAACCTCGAAGGGCCAGCTCTCATCAGACCTGTGGTTGTTGGCGGTTCCCTGGGGCCTCTGTCCTCAGTCTGTCAGCTGAAGCTTAGAGCACGTTACAGTCTGCAGGGGCCTGGAGAGGATGAGATTGTGGGTGCAAACATAAGGCCTTAGATTTGGCTGGCACAGGAAGCTCGTTACAGAAGGAGCTCCCGCCAGGAGTTTGAAGGACGAGGAGGAAAGGCTTCTGCTGCAGAGTGGAGGATGATCAAGTCACAGCAGGAGGCATTGTAAAGCCTTTCAAAGATGCTCTGCAGCCAGGCATGCAAAACGTTCTGTGCTCAGGCTTCCTCCATGCTTTAACTCCTGTCTCTCTCCCACAGGTCGATCCTCCCTTTCCCTCTACTCTTCCATATGTTTTTTATCTGTGTCTGAAATCCCCTTTCCTTGCTTGTCCACTAGGAAAACTTAAAGTCCACCTCCTTCCTATACAGAATTAATTATCTCTTCCTCTGCTTCCTGTGAATTTTCTACCTCTGACACCCATTATCTCATTATACTATAATTAACTGTGTAATAGTTATTAATTTATTAAGAGCACAGGCTCGGAACCAGGCCATGCTTGGTTCAAATCCCGGATTGCCATTTACTTTCTTTGTGATTTAGGGCAGACCACTTAACCACTCTGAACCTCAGTTTCACCTATAACATGAGGACATCAATATACCTACTTCACAGGGTCATTGTAAGGATTGAATTGAAATGGTGAATTTACAGGGGCTTTCAAATAGGCATCTAATTCTTTCAGAATCCTTCCCTGTCCTGGCCCTCTTGGTCTCCCTAGCACCTAGGCAGCGCTGCCGTATGTTTGTTAGGTGCTCAGTAAACACCGAACACATGGCTGCATGGCTGGCTTCTTGGCTGCACGGATGACAGGTGGATGCCTGTGTGCTTCCCTCATTAGACTGGGCTGCCTGGAGATTGGGCTCTATCCACTCTGCGTTCGTGCCCTGCACAGGACCCCTCACGTGGTGGATGTGCAGGAAATGGTTGCAGAGCTGCCTGTGGCTCCTTTCTGTGGTTAGTCATCTTTGTACACCTCTGCCCCTGTCCTGTACCAGACAGATGTGAAAGATCAGAATTGTGTCTCTTTCTTTCCTCTCTTGCATGAGGCCTTGACCACAGCTGCTTCTGATAGTGATGGCTACACCTACATACAAGGCATCAAACCCAGGGTTATTTGGCTTTCCCACTGAATTGTCTGGCATCTAGCCCCGTTTCCTGGCAACTGGCTTCTTGGCTCTGGTGCCTCATACTATGAGTTCAGGTGTTGTAATTCTCCCAGCTTTTATACATCATGGAGGCAGCCATGAGGGAAGAACAGTCTCTTCTATATACCAAGCTAGTATAGAGATGTCAGTCACATGTTAACATCTAGGGAATGGGGCTTGATTATGCTGGAAATCCACAGGCTTCTTCCTTAGAAAATTCTTGATTTAGTGCTCTGGGCAAAAAACAAATCAAGCATAAGCTATAAGCAAGTGAAATGCCTCCAGAACGGAAGAGATGTAGTAATTTACCAGCTGAATCACACTGATGAACAAAAGACATGTTATCCAGGACACGTTAACTATACTATTTAAACTGTCTTCAGCAGTGTAAGGAGGGGAATTAAGAGGACACTCCTGCCCCACTGACCTGACAGCTGGTTGGTACATAGTAAGCTGTTGTATAGCTTTCTTCTGTGTACCAGACCAGTTCCGTAAAACATTTGAGTCAACTTGGTCTTTAGGCTGGGGAACTGGCTTGGCCTCGTTATATTTAACTCACAATTTAAGGTATAAGCTAGAACTTTCCTGCCTTTTACTGCAAGAACTTTTCTAATCCAGTGCTATCTTCAGAGCAAAGCACAGATACATAGGAAAGGTTTTTACCTGCTTCCAGGGAGAAGTTTCCAAGTTAAGGATCCTGGTTTTTGGAGGTAATTCCTTAGCAATATTCAGATCTCCCCTTATGAAGTCTTTCTCTGCTGTGTTGTGTTCTATTTCCAACGTATAGGAAAGGACCTGAACTTGGATCAGAACTGGATTTGAATTCTGCCCCTTCTGCTTAGAATTATATGACCTTAGATAATTCATTTTGGCTCTCCGAATCACAATTTTCCTTTATGAAAAACATAGATAATAATACCAATTTCCTAAGGTTTTTATGAAGAATAAAATAAAGCATTCTATGAGTAAATATACAAATGTAGGAATTTCTTTTTGTTTATCTTGATTGGATTCATTTAGCTTCTATAGTACATGAATTCATATGTTCTGGAAAATTTTTAGCCATTATCTCTTTAAATTTTGCCTCTGCCCCATTCTGTCTCTACTCCTCCTCTGAAACTCTGATTAAGTGTAAGACCAAAAAAAAAAGTGTAAGACCTTCTCATTCTAGCCTCCAGGTCTACTAACTTCCACATTTTCCATTTTTGATCCTTTCTGCATTGAACTGGAACCCCAAAGGACTCAACTTAAGGATAAACTAGAACTACACCTGTACCTCTAAATCAGGACTGCAGGAAAGATTGCCAGAGCTCTGAGCAGATCAGGGCAATAAGTCAATAAAAAAGAAATGCTTGATACTCACAGCCAGGGCTCTTATCACTCAGGTGATCCACGGACTTCAAGCTATGAACTCCGTCTAAGGTCTTCCAGACTGGCAGTGCCTCCATGCTCCTGGCAGAAGCAATTGCAGTCCCTCTCTGGAGGAAGACATGAATTCCTCACAGATAACTTTTCAAGGAAATGAATAGCTCACAGAAAAAATTACTAAGCACATAAGGAAACAAGACTCCATTAGAGAGAACCATGAAGAACAACAGACAACAGAGGGGGACCCACAAAGACTTCTGAAATTGGAATTACCAGACACAGTTTATAAAGCAATTAGATAGATTGGTTCAAGATGGCAGAGTAGAAGGACGTGCTCTCACTCCCTCTTGCGAGAGCACCAGAATCACAACTAACTGCTGAACAATCATCGACAGGGAGATACTGGAACTCACCATAAAAGATAGCCCACATCCAAAGACAAAGGAGAAGCCACAATGAGACGGTAGGAGGGGCACAATCACAATAAAGTCAAATCCCATAACTGCTGGATGGGTGACTCACAAACTGGAGAACACTTATACCACAGAAGTCCACCCACTGGAGTGAAGGTTCTGAGCCCCACGTCAGGCATCCGAACCTGGGGTCCGGCAACGGGAGGAGGAATTCCTAGAGAATCAGACTTTGAAGGCTAGCGAGATTTGATTGCAGGACTTGGACAGCACTGGGGGAAATGGAGACTCCACTCTTGGAGGGCACACACAATGTAGTGTGCACATCAGGACCCAGGGGAAGGAGCGGAGACCCCATAGGAGACTGAACCAGACCTACCTGCTGGTGTTGAAGGGTCTGCTGCAGAGGCGGGGGCGGGCTTGGCTCACCATGGGGACAAGGACATTGGCAGCAGAAGTTCACAGAAGTACTCTTTGGCGTGAGCCCTCCCAGAGTCCGCCATTAACCCCACCAAAGAGCCCGGGTAGACTCCAGTGTTGGGTCGCCTCAGGCCAAACAACCAACAGGGAGGGAACCCAGCTCCACCCATCAGCAGACAAGCAGATGAAAGTTTTACTGAGCTCAGCCCAGCAGAGCAACAGCCAGCTCTACCCATGACCAGTACCCCACATCAGGAAACTTGCACAAGCCTCTTAGATAGGCTCATCCATCAGAGGGCAGAGAGCAGAAACAAGAAGAACTACAATCCTGCAGCTGTGGAACAAAAACCACATTCACAGAAAGATAGACAAGATGAAAAGGCAGAGGACTATGTACCAGACAAGGAAACAAGATAAAACCCCAGAAAAACAACTGAATGAAGTGGAGATAGGCAACCTTCCAGAAAAAGAATTCAGAATAATGATAGTGAAGAACATCCAGGACCTCAGAAAAAGAATGGAGGCAAAGATTGAGAAGATGCAAGAAATGTTTAACAAAGATGTAGAAGAATTAAAGAACAAACAAACAGAGATGAACAATACAATAACTGAAATGAAAACTACACTAGAAGGAATCAATAGCGGAATAACTGAGGCAGAAGAACCGATAAGTGACCTGGAAGACAGAATGGTGGAATTCACTGCTGCGGAACAGAATAAAGAAAAAAGAATGAAAAGAAATGAAAACAGCCTAAGAGACCTCTGGGACAACATTAAATGCAGCAACATTCGCATTATAGGGGTCCCAGAAGGAGAAGAGAGAGAGAAAGGACCCGAGAAAATATTTGAAGGGATTATAGTTGAAAACTTCCCTAACATGGGAAAGGAAATAGCCACCCAAGTCCAAGAAGTGCAGAGAGTCCCATAGAGGATAAACCCAAGGAGAAACATGCCGAGATGCACAGTAATCAAATTGGCAAAAATTAAAGACAAAGAAAAATTATTGAAAGCAGCAAGGGAAAAACGACAAATAACATGCAAGGGAACTCCCATAAGGTTAACAGCTGATTTTTCAGCAGAAACTCTACAAGCCAGAAGGGAGTGGCATGACATATTTAAAGTGATGAAAGGGAAGAACCTACAGCCAAGATTACTCTACCCGGCAAGGATCTCATTCAGATTCGATGGAGAAATCAAAAGCTTTACAGACAAGCAAAAGCTAAGAGATTTCAGCACCACGAAACCAGGTCTACAACAAATGCTAAAGGAACTTCTCTAAGTGGGAAACACAAGAGAATAAAAGGACCTACAAAATGAAACCCAAAACAATTAAGAAAATGGTCATAGGAACATACATATCTATAGTTACCTTAAACATGAAAGGATTAAATGCTCCAACCAAAAGACACAGGCTTGTTGAATGGATACAAAAACAAGACCTATCGATATGCTGTCTACAAGAGACCCACTTCAGATCTAGGGACACATACAGACTGAAAGTGAGGGGATGGAAAAAGATATTCCATTCAAATGGAAATCGAAGGAAAGCTGGAGTAGCCATACTCATATCAGATAAAATAAGACTTTCAAATAAAGAATGTTACAAGAGACAAGGAAGGACACTACATAATGATCAAGGGATCAATCCAAGAAGAAGACATAACAATTAAATATGCACCCAACATAGGAGCACGTCAATACATAAGGCTACTGCTAACAGCTATAAGAGAGGAAATTGACAGTAACACAATAATAGTGGGGGACTTTAACACCTCACTTACACCAATGGACAGATCATCCAAACAGAAAATTAATAAGGAAACACAAGCTTTAAATGGCACAATAGACCAGATAGATTTAATTGATATTTATAGGACATTCCATCCAAAAACAGCAGATTACACTTTCTTCTGAAGTGTGCACGGAACATTCTCCAGGATAGATCACATCTTGGGTCACAAATCAAGCCTCAATAAACTTAAGAAAATTGAAATCATATCAAGCATCTTTTCTGACCACAACGCTATGAGATTAGAAATCAATTACGAGGAAAAAACGTAGAAAACACAAACACTTGGAGGCTAAACAGTACGTTACTAAATACCCAAGAGATCACTGAAGAAATCAAAGAGAAAATCAAAAAATACCTAGAGACAAATGACGATGAAAACATGACAATCCAAAACGTATGGGATGCAGCTAAAGCAGTTCTAAGAGGGAAGTTTATAACAGTACATTCCTACCTCAAGAAACAAGAAAGATCTCAAACAATCTAACCTTACACCTAAAACAGCTAGAGAAAGAAGAACCAACAGAACCCAAAGTTAGTAGAAGGAAAGAAATCATAAAGATCAGAGCAGAAATAAATGAAATAGAAACAAAGAAAACAGTAGCAAAGATCAATCAAACTAAAAGCTGGTTCTTTGAGATGATAAACAAAATTGATAAACCATTAGCCAGACTCATCAAGAAAAACAGGGAGAGGACTCAAATCAATAAAAGCAGAAATGAAAAAGGAGAAGTTACAACGGACACCACAGAAATACAAAGCATCCTAAGAGACTACTACAAGCAACTCTATGCCAATAAAACGGACAACCTGGAAGAAATGGACAAATTCTTAGAAAGGTATAACCTTCCAAGACTGAACCAGGAGAAACAGAAAATATGAACAGACCAATCACAAGTAATGAAATTGAAACTGTGATTAAAAATCTTCCAACAGGGGCTTCCCTGGTGGCACAGTGGTTGAGAATATGCCTGCCATTGCAGGGGAAACGGGTTTGATCCCTGGTCTGGGAAGATCCCACATGCCGCAGAAGAACTAGGGCTGTGAGCCACAATTACTGAGCCTGCGCGTTTAGAGCCTGTGCTCTGCAACAAGAGAGGCCGTGATAATGAGAGGCCCGCGCACCGTGATGAAGAGTGGCCCCCACTTACCGCAACTAGAGAAAGCCCTTGCACAGAAACGAAGACCCAACACAGCCATAAATAAATAAATAAATAAATAAATAAACCCAAAGTTTAAAAAAAAAAAAAGATGTAACACGCAAGATGTAAAAAGAAAAAAAAAAATCTTCCAACAAAGAAAAGTCCAGGACCAGATGGCTTCACAGGTGAATTCTATCAAACATTTAGAGAAGAGCTAACACCCATCCTTCTCAAACTCATCCAAAAAAATTGCAGAGGAAGGAACACACCCAAACTCATTCTACAAGGCCACCCTCACCCTGATACCAAAACCAGAGAAGGATACTACAAAAAAAGAAAATTACAGACCAATATCACTGATGAATATAGATGCAAAAATCCTCAACAAAATACTAGCAGACAGAATCCAAGAACACATTAAAAGGATCATACAACATGATCTAGTGGGATTCATCCCAGGGATGCAAGGATTCTTCAATATATGCAAATCAATCAATGTGATACACCATATTAACAAATTGAAGAATAAAAACCATATGATCATCTCAATAGATGCAGAAAAAGCTTTTGACAAAATTCAACACCCATTTATGATAAAAAAATCTCTGGAAAGTGGGCATAGAGGGAACCTACCTCAACATAATAAAGGCCATATACGACAGACAAACCCACAGCAAACATCATTCTCAGTGGTGAAAAACTGAAAGCATTTCCTCTAAGATCAGGAACAAGACAAGGATGTCCACTCTCGCTGCTGTTATTCAACATAGTTTTGGAAGTCCTAGCCACAGCAATCAGAGAAGAAAAAGAAATAAAAGGAATCCAAATTGGAAAAGAAGAAGTAAAACTGTCACTGTTTGCAGGTGACATGATATTATACATAGAGAATCCTAAAGGTGCCACCAGAAAACTACTAGAGCTAATCAATGAATTTGGTAAAGTTGCCAGATACAAAATGAATGCACAGAAATCTCTTGCATTCCTGTGTGCTAATGATGAAAAATCTGAAAGAGAAATTAAGGAAACACTCCCATTTACCACTGCAACAAAAAGAATAAAATACCTAGGAATAAACCTACCTAGGGAAACAAAAGAGCTGTATTCAGAAAACTGTAAGACACTGATGAAAGAAATTAAAGATGATACCAACAGATAGAGAGATATACCATGTTCTTGGATTGGAAGAATCAATATTGTGAAAAGGACTCTACTACCCAAAGCAATCTACAGATTCAATGCAATCCCTATCAAATTACCAATGTCATTTTTTACAGAACTAGAACAAAAAGTCTTAAAATTTGTATGGAGACACAAAAGACCCCGAATAGCCAAAGCAGTCCTGAGGGAAAAAAACGGAGCTGGAGGAATCAGACTCGCTGACTTCAGACTATACTACAAAGCTACAGTAATCAAGACAATATGGTACTGGCACAAAAACAGAAATATAGCTCAAAGGAACAGGATAGAAAGCCCAGAGATAAACCCATGCATGTATGGTCAACTAATCTATGACAAAGGGGGAAAGGATATACAATGGAGAAAAGACAGTCTCTTCAATAAGTGGTGCTGGGAAAACTGGACAGCTACATGTAAAAGAATGAAATTAGGACACTCCCTAACACCATACACAAAAATAAACTCAAAATGGATTAGAGACCTAAATGTAAGACCGGACACTATAAAACTCTTAGAGGAAAACATAGGAAGAGCACTCTTTGACATAAATCACAGCAAGATCTTTTTTGATCCACCTCCTAGAGTAATGGCAATAAAAACAAAAATAAACAAATGGGACCTAATGAAGCTTAAAAGCTTTTGCAAAGCAAAGGAAACTACAAACAAGATGAAAAGACAGCCCTCATAATGAGAGAAGATATTTTCAAATGAATCAATGGACAAAGAATTAATCTCCAAAATATATAAACAGCTCACGCAGCTCAATATTAAAAAGTCAAACAACCCAATCCAAAAATGGGCAGAAGACCTAAATAGACATTTCTCCAAAGAAGACATAAAGATGGCCAAGAAGCACATGAAAAACTGCTCAACATCAATAATTTTTAGAGAGATGCAAATCAAAACTACAGTGAGGCATCACCTCACACCAGTTAAATGGGCATCATCAGAAAATCTACAAACAACAAATGCTAGAGAGGGTGTGGAGAAAAGGGAACCCTCTTGCACTGTTGGTGGGAATGTAAATTGATACAGCCACTATGGCGAACAGTATGGAGGTTCCTTAAAACCTAAAAATAGAATTACCATATGACCCAGCAATCCCACTACTGGGCATATACCCAGAGAGAACCATAAATCAAAAAGACACATGCGGTCCGCCACAGCAACAGTCAGCTCTACCCACCACCAGAGCCTCCCATCAAGCCTCTTAGATAGCCTCAACCACCAGAGGACAGACAGCAGAAGCAAAAAAAACTACAATCCTGCAGCCTGTGGACCAAAACCCACAGTTACAGAAAGATAGACAAGATGAAAAGGCAGAGGGCTATATATCAGATGAAGGAACAAGAAAAAACCCCAGAAAAACAACTAAATGAAGTGGAGATAGGCAACCTTCCAGAAAAAGAATTCAGAATAATGATAGTGAAGATGATCCAGGACCTCGGAATAAGAATGGAGGCAAAGATTGAGAAGATGCAAGAAATGATTAACAAAGACCTAGAAGAAGAATTAAAGAACAAACAAACAGAGATGAACAATACAATAACTGAAATGAAAACTACACTAGAAGGAATCAATAGCAGAATAACTGAGGCAGAAGAACGGATAAGTGACCTGGAAGACAGAATGGTGGAATTCACTGCTGCGGAACAGACTAAAGAAAAAAGAATGAGAAGAAATGAAGACAGCCTAAGAGACCTCTGGGACAATATTAAACACAACAACATTCGCATTATAGGGGTCCCAGAAGGAGAAGAGAGAGAGAAAGGGCCAGAGAAAATATTTGAAGAGATTATAGTCGAAAACTTCCCTAACATGGGAAAGGAAATAGCCACCCAAGTCCAGGAAGCGCAGAGAGTCCCATACAGGATAAACCCAAGGAGAAAAACGCCGAGACACATAGTAGTCAAAATGGCAAGAATTAAAGACAAAGAAAAATTATTGAGAGCAGCAAGGGAAAAACGACAAATAACATACAAGGGAACTCCCATAAGGTTAACAGCTGATTTCTCAGCAGAAACTCTACAAGCCAGAAGGGAGTGGCATGATATACTTAAAGTGATGAAAGGGAAGAACCTACAACCAAGATTACTCTACCCGGCAAGGATCTCATTTAGATTTGATGGAGAAATCAAAAGCTTTACAGACAAGCAAAAGCTAAGAGAATTCAGCACCACCAAACCAGCTCTACAACAAATGCTAAAGGAAATTCTCTAAGAAGGACACACAAGAGAATAAAAGAACCTACAAAAAGAAACCCAAAACAATTAAGAAAATGGTCAGAGGAACATACATATCGATAATTACCTTAAACGTGAATGGATTAAATGCTCCAACCAAAAGACACAGGCTTGCTGAATGGATACAAAAACAAGACCCATATATATGCTGTCTACAAGAGACCCACTTTAGACCTAGGGACACATACAGACTGAAAGTGAGGGGATGGAAAAAGATATTCCATGCAAATGGAAATCAAAAGAAAGCTGGAGTAGCTATACTCATATCAGATAAAATAGACTTTAAAGTAAAGAATGTTACGAGAGACAAAGAAGGACACTACATAATGATCAAGGGATCAATCCAAGAAGAAGATATAACAATTATAAATATATATGCACCCAACATAGGAGCACCTCAATACATAAGGCAACTGCTAACAGCCATAAAAGAGGAAATTGACAGTAACACAATAATAGTGGGGGACTTTAACACCTCACTTACACCAATGGACAGATCATCGAAAATGAAAATAAATAAGGAAACAGAAGCTTTAAATGACACAATAGACCAGATAGATTTAATTGATATTTATAGGACATTCCATCCAAAAACAGCAGATTACACGTTCTTCTCAAGTGCGCACAGAATATTCTCCAGGATAGATCACATCTTGGGTCACAAATCAAGCCTCAGTAAATTTAGAAAATTGGAAATCATATCAAGCATCTTTTCTGACCACAATGCTATGAGATTAGAAATGAATTACAAGGGAAACAAAACGTAAAAAAGACAAACACATGGAGGCTAAACATACGTTACTAAATAACCAAGAGATCACTGAAGAATCAAAGAGGTTAATCAAAAATACCTAGAGACAAATGACAATGAAAAACACGATGACCCAAACCTATGGGATGCAGCAAAAGCAGTTGTAAGAGGGAAGTTTATAGCTATACAAGCCTACCTAAAGAAACAAGAAAAATCTCAATAAACTATCTAACCTTACACCTAAAGAAACTAGAGAAAGAAGAACAAAACCCAAAGTTATCAGAAGGGAGAAGAAATCATAAAGATCAGAGCAGAAATAAATGAAATAGAAACAAAGAAAACAATACCAAAGATCAATAAAGGTAAAAGCTGGTTCTTTGAGAAGATAAACAAAATTGATAAGCCATTAGCCAGACTCATCAAGAAAAAGAGGGAGAGGACTCAAATCAATAAAAGCAGAAATGAAAAAGGAGAAGTTACAACAGACACTGCAGAAATACAAAGCATCCTAAGAGACTACTACAGGCAACTTTATGCCAATAAAATGGACAACCTGGAAGAAATGGACAAATTCTTAGAAAGGTATAACCTTCCAAGACTGAACCAGGAAGAAACAGAAAATATGAACAGACCAATCACAAGCAATGAAATTGAAACTGTGATTAAAAATCTTCCAACAAACAAAAGTCCAGGACCAGATGGCTTCACAGGTGAATTCTATCAAACATTTAGAGAAGAGCTAACACCTATCCTTCTCAAACTCTTCCAAAAAATTGCAGAGGAAGGAACACTCCCAAACTCATTCTATGAGGCCACCATCACCCTGATACCAAAACCAGACAAAGACACTACAAAAAAAGAAAATTACAGACCAATATCACTGATGAGTATAGATGCAAAAATCCTCAACAAAATACTAGCAAACAGAATCCAACAACACATTAAAAGGATCATACACCACGATCAAGTGGGATTTATCCCAGGGATGCAAGGATTCTTCAATATACGCAAATCAATCAATGTGATACACCATATTAACAAATTGAAGAATAAAAACCATATGATCATCTCAATAGATGCAGAAAAAGCTATTGACAAAATTCAACACCCATTTATTATGAAAACTCTCCAGAAAGTGGGCATAGAGGGAACCTACCTCAACATAATAAAGGCCATATATGACAAACCCACAGCAAACATCATTCTCAATGGTGAAAAAACTGAAAGCATTTCCTCTAAGATCAGGAACGAGACAAGGATGTCCACTCTCACCACTATCATTCAACATAGTTCTGGAAGTCCTAGCCACGGCAATCAGAGAAGAAAAAGAAATAAAAGGAATACAAATTGGAAAAGAAGAAGTAAAACTGTCACTGTTTGCGGATGACATGATATTATACATAGAGAATCCTAAAACTGCCACCAGAAAACTGCTAGAGCTAATTAATGAATCTGGTAAAGTTGCAGGATACAAAATGAATGCACAGAAACCTCTTGCATTCCTATACACTAATGATGAAAAATCTGAAAGAGAAATTATGGAAACACTCCCATTTACCATTGCAACAAAAAGAATAAAATACCTAGGAATAAACCTACCTAGGGAGACAAAAGACCTGTATGCAGAAAACTATAAGACACTGATAAAAGAAATTAAAAAAAAAAAAAAAAAGACACATGCACCCCAATGTTCATTGCAGCAGTATTTACAATAGCCAGGTCATGGAAGCAACCTAAATGCCCATCGACAGATGAATGGATAAAGAAGATGTGGTACATACATACAGTGGAATATTACTCAGCCATAAAAAGGAACGAAACTGGGTCATTTGTAGAGACGTGGATGGATCTAGAGACTGTCATACAGAGTGAATTAAGTAAGAAAGAGAAAAACAAATATCTTATTTTAACGCATATATGTGGAATCTAGAAAAATGGTACAGATGAACCAGTTTGCAGGGCAGAAATTGAGACACAGATGTAGAGAACAAACGTATGGACACCAAGGGGGGAAAGTGGTGTAGGTGGGTGATGGTTGTGTGATGAATTGCGAGATTGGGATTGACATATATACACTAATATGTGTAAAATGGGATATTTAAAATAAGAACCTGCTGTATAAAAAAATAATAAAATTCAAATAGTCAAAAAAATAAAAAATAAAGCAAGTAGATATACTCTATTTAGGAAAATAAAGATAATATTGACTATACACGTGTAATAGGGAACTATAAAAAGCAGAACATTAGATTGGAAAAAGAAAACTTATAGAATTGAAAAATACAGTGACCAAAATTAAAAATTCAGTAGAAGGATTTAGCAACAGATTAGATACAACTGAGGACAGAATCAGTGAACTGGAAGTCAAGTCAGAAGAAATGGCCTATAACAAGGTTGGCCAGCTCTTTTTGTAAAGAGTCAAATGGTCAATATTTCTGAGTTTGGGGGGCTTTGTTGTCTCTGTCACAACTACTCATCTCTGTTGCTGTAACATGAAAGCAGCCATAGAGAACACATAGACAAATGAGTATAGCTGTAGCTATATTCCAACAAAACTTTGTTTATGGACACTGAAATTTTAATTTCATATAATTTTTATGTCATTAAATATTATTCTTCTAATTTTTAAACCAACCATTAAAATGTAAAAGACATTCTTAACTCACCGACCATACACAAAACAGATAGTGGGTCAGATTTGGCTCACAAATCATACTTAGCTGGCCCTTCACTGAGAATGCAGCAGATATATCTGCATGGGAATGGCCTCCCCACCCCAGGTGTTTTCTTTTCTTTTTTTTTTTTTTTAAAGGAATTCCTTTGTTTTTATTTTATTTTTATTTATTTATTTTTGGCTGTGTTGGGTCTTCGTTTCTGTGCGAGGGCTTTCTGTAGTTGCGGCAAGCGGGGGCCACTCTTCATCGTGGTGCGTGGGCCTTTCACTATTGCGGCCTCTCCCGTTGCGGAGCACAGGCTCCAGACGCGCAGGCTCAGTAGCTGTGGCTCACGGGCCTAGTTGCTCCGCGGCATGTGGGATCTTCCCGGACCAGGGCTCGAACCCGTGTCCCCTGCATTGGCAGGCAGATTCTCAACCACTGCGCCACCAGGGAAGCCCCAGGTGTTTTCTTTTCTTTTCTTTTCTTTTTTTAAATAAACTAACCAGGATCTTTTTTTTTTTATTTTTATTTATTTATTTATTTTATTTATGGCTGTGTTGGGTCTTCGTTTCTGTGCGAGGGCTTTCTCTAGTTGCGGCAAGCAGGGGCCACTCTTCATCGTGGTGCACGGGCCTCTCACTATCGCGGCCTCTCTTGTTGCGGAGCACAGGCTCCAGATGCGCAGGCTCAGTAATTGTGGCTCACAGGCCCAGCTGCTCCGTGGCATGTGGGATCTTCCCAGACCAGGGCTCGAACCCGTTTCCCCTGCATTGGCAGGCAGATTCTCAACCACTGTGCCACCAGGGAAGCCCCCCAGGTGTTTTCTATTCTTAAGAACCTATTACAGTTGACCCTTGAACGTTTGAACTGCAGTGCATCCACTTATATGTGGATTTTTTTCAACAGTACACACTACAGTACTACATGATCCGTGATTGGCTGCATCAGAATCATGGTTATGGAGGAACTGCATATATGGAGGGCTGACTATAAGTTATATGCGGATTTTTGACTGCATGCAGGGTCAGTGCCCCTAATCATGTTGTTGTTCAAGGGTCAACTGTTTATAGAAATACACTTAAAATATCTCTATATCCAATGATTCTCCAAAAACCTGGAAATAGATGTCTTGGATTTTATTGGTCTTCCTTATATTCTTTTAATTATGTCTTTGTGGAATAAATGGTTTCTGTTTCCTTTGAGAATTCCCTGCTACTTGTGTCTTCACGACAGAATCACTTGTCAGTGCTGTGAAGATTATTCAAAATACTTATATGCAGTGAGCTGTACAAAACCTTGTCTTTTAACTGCAAACTCTATTGTTCAGGAGGGCAGTATTTTTTGGAGGTTAAAAATGTGGGCTGTGCTGGGCTTCCCTGGTGGCACAGTGGTTAAGAATCTGCCTGCCAATGCAGGGGACATGGGTTCGAGCCCTGGTCCTGGAAGATTCCCACATGGCGCAGGGCAACTAAGCCCCTGCGCCACAACTACTGAGTCTGTGCTCTAGAGCCCGTGAGCCACAACTCCTGAGCCCACGTGCCACAACTAGTGAAGCCCACGTGCCTAGAGCCTGTGCACTGCAACAACAGAAGCCACTGCAACGTGCACCACAATGAAGAGTAGCCCCCACTCACCACATCTAGAGAAGCGTTGCTTTTGCACACAACAACAAAGACCCAACACAGCCAAAAAATAAAAATAAATTTATTTTTTAAAAATGTGGGGCTTCCCTGGTGGTGCAGTGGTTAAGAATCCGCCTGCCAGTGCAGGGGACACGGGTTCAAGCCCTGGTCAGGGAAGATCCCACATGCGGCGGAGCAACTAAGCCTGCGCACCACAACTGCTGACCCTGCGCTCTAGAGCCCGGGAGCCACAACTACTGAAGCTTGCGCACCTAGAGCCCGTGCTCCGCAGCAAGAGAAGCCACCGCAATGAGAAACCCACACAACCACATTGTAAAGTAGTCCCCCCAGCCCCCCTCCCTCCAAGGGGCGAAGAAACAAAGACCCAATGCAGCCAAAAATAAGTAATAAATTAATAAATTAAAAAAAAATGTGGGCTGTGGAGTCAGACGTTGATTTTTAAAGCCCAGTTCCACATCTTACTAGCTATAATCTTGAGTGAGTTATTTAACTGTTTTTGCTCAGTTTCTTACTATAAAGTGGGATCATAATAATTGCCCAAGTATGAGATTCAACCTATCCATTTACCCTTATTGGTGTCTGGTAAACTGGGAAGGCTATAGCCCCAAAATCAGACCTGAACCTCAGCTTGCCTCCTGCTTCATGCCCCAGATTTCATTTCTTCAGCTCACCCATTTAGCAAATATTTCGTGAGTACCAACTCTGTGCTTTGTAATTGGGATAAAACCGTGAAAATTTTAAGCCATATGAACAGCCTTGTAAGCTTGATTGGAAAGGATGTCTTGTGAGCTGAAGTCTTAGTGAAGGGGGAGAGAGTAAATGAGAACAGCAAGGGAGGGTAGGAGGTAGTATTTCTGGATAACGTGAGCAATGAACAGGTTTTCTTTTTTTTTTTTTTAAGGAAGATGACATACTGGTGACTCGGAAGCATAAATGGAGTACAAAGAGGATATGAGGGACCTTCAGATGCATGGGGTATAGAAGAAAGAGCAGCCTCCATCACATAGGGCTGTAGAGGAAATGGTGTTTTCAGTGAAGACCCAGGTTTCTATGAAATTAGAAGATGGAAGGAACATTCACTGAAGAAGTCGAGGCTTCTCAGAAGACAGTGGAAAGTTAGAATATGGTGAGGTGGGAGAGAAGTGGGAGATTGAACCATGAAGAAGAAGCAGACAACAGTGACTTGAGCATGAGAAAACTGATGAGGATGTCATTGAGGGAGTGAATAACCAGGATGTGAGGCTGGCGTGTTGGGTTTTGTTGGCCTCAAAGTTGTCCAAGAATTAACCTTGTGTTCCCTGGGGGGGTAGGCACTAGGCTGCTCAGTGCAGTCAGCTGCAGCCCAATTGGATGATACCTCCAGAGGGTCCAAGTCTGGTCCCTGGAGAGGCTCTGGCTTCCCAAAAAGGAGTCTACTGTTCAAAGTGTAGGGTCCTAGGGAAAGGCTCAGGGCTACAGTCTGCTGCCCAGACATCGAGGTAAGCTCTTCCTCACTCATTCAACAGCTTTCTTGAGCAACTACTATGTGTCAGGTTCTATGCTCTGAGGATAAACCAGTCAACAAGGTGGTCAGTAAACAAAAAGTGTGAAAAACAAGTAACGTTTTCAGTGTCTTGGAAGGTGATGAGTGCTATGAAAGAAAATAGAGCAGGACAAGGGAATGCTGGAGAAGAGATTGCAAGTTTAAATGGGACGGTCAGGGCAAGCCTCAATGAAAGGTAGATTTGAGCAAAGACTCAGTGGAAGAGAGGGAGTTAGCCCTGCCTGTATCTGGAGGCAGAGCACTCAGACAGAACCCTAAGGAAATCTCAGTCTTGGTTATGAGGAACATGACACCGGAGCCGGGGAATGTGCCCATTAGTCCAGCAGAGACAGGAACCATCTGGAGTCTTGAAGGTGCCAGACCCTGGTGTCCAGGTGTGTTTTTCCTGAGCTGATGTCAGCCTTCTGGAAGCTGATTTAATTAAATGGTGGTGTCATCTGTTTCAGCTGGGTGTGGGTGGGTGCTCCGTGTGCTGGGAAAGCTCCTGTCTGCTGCCACAGTATGATGTTTTATGGTTGCCATGTGGGCAAGAGCATGGAGGCGTTAACGCTCAGTCTCATTTCACAAGGAATTCCTTGTGAAGACAAGGATATAGGAGCCAAAACTAACAACTTTAAACCCCCAAAGGCTTGTGAAAACCAAGCCAATTGTGAAAGACCTATAAACGTGGGGCAGTCTAAAATACACCCTGAGGCATAGCTTACTATTTCCAGAACAGCCTGTCAAGTTCCCTGTGGCTGCATGGGGAAATTTTCCCTGTGGGGAAAGTGTTTATTGAGCACCTACCATATGCCAAAAGCCAAATTCCTACTTTGTAGCTCACCTGGAGCTCTCAGCACAGTGGTTCTTAACCTTGACTGAATACTGGAATCACCTGGGGAGCTTAAGAAATTACTGACGCCTGCCTCCCACCCCCTAGAGATTCTGAAGTCATTGGGTTGAGGTGTAGCCTGGGCTTTGGGATTTTTAAAGCTCCCCATATGAGTCTAATACTGCTCTAAAAGATTCCATATCCTGTCTGAGGAACTCTTCACTTTCCCAGGTGATTGATACAAAAAATGAACTCACCTTTGAGGTGAGGCCCCTGCCTGTACATAGGACATGTCTATATACAGTGTTTCTCAGCACAGGACTTCACCACCCAGAGATTCTGATTTAGTTGTTCAGGAATCAGGCTCAGTTACCTTAATGTTTAAAAGTTCCACCAGGTGATTCTAACATGCCAGGGTTGAGAACCAGGGTATAGCCTACAAGCCTATCACTATAACCATATTTGAATATAGCATAATAACTACTGCAGAATGTAGTAGTAGTTATGTTAGGACAGTCGGATTGTGAGTACTTTTTTCCTTTTGAGTTTACCTTTTCTGTATTGTCCTTATATACCTTTAAAATGAAAAAATATATCTGGATGTGCCTTCTTTTCTGTAATTAAAAAAAAAAACAAACTTTCGGGACTTCCCTGGTGGTCCGCACTTCCACTGCAGGGGGCGTGGGTTCGATTCCTCATCGGGGAACTAAGATTTTACATGGCGCGTGGTGCAGCCAGAAAAAAAAATTTTAAAAAACCCCCCAAAAAACGCAAACTTTCATTATGATCTCTAGGTCTCTAAATACTATTTTCAAAAATCCATTTTATATTAATTTTTGGTTACCAGCCCTTTCTCTAGTTTTTTTCTTCATGGTCTTTTAAAATCTGAATCAATTGAAGAGTTTCCTGTAAATTCTATTGGCCTATTTAAATAGTTCTTCATTATCTATACTTGGAATAAATATTTGTGTAAAAACTTAATATCTGTCTTTTCTATGCTGTCAAAGCTCCAAGAGGTCTAAGGATGAGACATGATAAGTCTGGAGGAATGAGCAGACCAAATCATGCAGGGCTTTAGAGATAACAATAAGAAGTTTGGGCTTCATCTTGAAGGCAAAAGGTGCCACTGAAGTATTTTAAGCAGTTGAAAAACATTAGTTTTGACTTGTAGGAAGATGATTTTGGCTGTGGGACGGTAGATGGGTTGGAGAGGAGCAGAAGTGGAAAGGGAAATAAGACTTAGGAGACCTTCATAGAAACAAAGAGCAGAGGGACTTCCCTGGTGGCGCAGTGGTTAAGAATCCGCCTGCCAATGTAGGGGACACGGGTTCAAGCCCTGGTCCGGGAAGATCCCACATGCCACGGAGCAACTAAGCCCATGAGCCACAACTACTGAGCCCACGTGCTGCAACTACTGAAGCCTGTGCACTCTAGGGCCGGTACTCTGCAACAAGAGATGCCACTGCAATGAGAAACCCGCATACTGCAACGAAGAGTAGACCCTGCTCGCTGCAACTAGAGAAACCCCACCCTCAGCAATGAAGACCCAATGCAGCCATAAATAAATTAATTTAAAAAAAAGAAACAGAGCAGAAATCAGTAGAGAAAATCAATAAAACCAAAAGCTGATTCTTTGGCAATATTAATAAAAGCAGTAAACCTCTAGCCAGGCTAGCCAAGAAAAAAAGAGAGAAGACACAGATTACTAATATCAGAAATGAAAGAAGGATCATCACTACTGATCCCATGGATATTAAAAGCATAATAAAGGAATATTATGAGCAACTCTGTGCCCACAAATTTGATAACTTAGATGCAATAGACCAATTCCTTGGAACACACAAACTACCAAAACTCATACAAGAAGAAGTGGATCATCTGAAGAGGCCTATATCTACCAAGGAAATTGAATCAATAATTAGTAACCTTCCAGAAAACACCAGGCTCAGATGGTTTCACTGGTGACTTCTATCAGACATTTAAGGAAAAGTTGATACCAATTCTCTACAATCTCTTCCAGAAAATAGAAGCAGAGGGAACACTTTCTAACTTGTTCTGTGAAGCCAGCATTACCCTAAAACCAAAACCAGATAAAGACATTATAAGAAAATTACAGACCAATATCTCTCATGAACATAATGCAAAAATTCTCAACAAAATATTAGCATATTGAATCCAATGATGTACAAAAAGAACCATACACCTAAATGAAGTGGGATTTATTCCAGATATGCAAGGTTGGTTCAACATTAGAAAATCAATTACTGTATTGCATCACATCAACAGGCTAAAGAAGAAAAATCATATGATCATATCTATAAGATACAGAAAAGCACTTGATACAATCCAACATCCAATCGTGATTTTAGGAAAAACTCTCAGCAAAATAGGAATGGAAAGAAACTTGCTCAATAAGATAAAGAACATCTACAAAAAATCTACACCTAACATCATGCTTGATGATGAGAAACTAGATGCTTTCCCCCTAAGTTTGGGAAAAGGCAAGGATGTCCCTTTTTACTACTCCTATTCAGCATTATACTGAAAGGTCTAGCTAATTCAATAAGAACAGTAAAGGAAATAAAAGGCATAGATATTAGGAAGGAAGGAATAAAACTGTCTTTGTTCACAGATGACATGATTGACTATGTAGAAAATCCCAGAGAACTGGCAGAAAACTCCTAGAACTAACTAGCAGTTATAGCACGGTTCCAGGATACAAGGTTAATATACAAAAGTCAGTTGCTTTCCTATATACCAGCAATGAACAATTGGAATATGAAATTAAAAACATAATGTCATTTATATTATCACACACAAAAAGAAATACTTAGGTATAAATCTAAATATATTGATATATATAAATTTATATATATAAGTACAAGACTCTGATCAGAGAAATCTAGATAAATTGAGAGCTATTCCATGTTCATGGATAGAAAGATTCAATATTGTTTAAATGTCAGTTCCTCCTAATTTGATCTATAGATTCAACGTAATCTCAGTTAAAATCCCAGCAAGTTATTTTATGGATATCAACAAACTTATTTTAAAGTTTATATGGAAAGGCAAACAACTGAGAATAGTCCACATAATACTGATAAAGAAGAACAAAGTTGAAGGACTGATGCTACATGACATTAGACTTAATATAAAGCTACAGTAATTAGGACAGCATGGTATTGGCAAAAGAATAGGCAAACAGACCAATGGAACAGAATAGAGAGTCCAGAAATAGAAATACACCAATATAGTCAATTGATCCTTTGTCAAGGAGCAAAGGCAATTCAACAGAGAAAAAAGGATCATCTTTTCAACAAATGATGCTAGAACAATTGGACATCCATATGTAGAAACTAAATCTTTCACCTTACACTTTTCATGAGAATTAACTCAAAATGGAATCTAATAGACCTAAATGTAAAACACAAAACTTCTAGAATATAACAGGAGAAAATCTGTGTGAACTTGGATTTGGCAATGAGTTTTTAGATACAAAACCAAGAGTACAATTCATGAAAGAAAAAATCAATAACTTGACTTACTAAAATTAAAAACTTTTGTTCTGTGAAAGACACTGATAAAATAATGAAAAAACAAGCCACAAACCAGAAAAAAATACTTGCAAAACACATGTTTGATTTTTAAAAGACTTTCATTCAAAATATACAAAGAACTCTTAAAACTCAGCAATAAGAAAAACAACCAACCCACTTAAAAATGGGCCGAAGACTTTAACAGACACCTCATCTGACAAGATATATACAGATGGCAAATAAGCATATGAAAAGATGCCCATATCTCATGTGTCATTAGGGAAATGCAGATTAAAACAAGAATAAAATATCACCACACCTATTAGAATGGCTAAAATACAAAATACTGACACACCAAATGCTGGCAAGGATGTGGAGCAACAGGAAGTCTCATTCATTGTTGGCAGGAATGCAGAATGGTTCAGCCATTTTGGCAACGTATTAAAAGCTAAACATAGTCTGACCACATGATTTAGCAATTACTCTTGTAGGTGTTTACCCAATTGAGTTGAAAACTTATGTCTATACAAAACTGCACACAGTGGCACAGTATGGCACAAATGTTGCACATTGCTCCAGTTTATACAGTAATAGGGCCTTTCTGTTTAATTATCTTTAAAAAATCATAATCGCCAACAACTGGAAGCAACCGAGATGTTCTTCATTAGGTGAATGAATAAACAAACTGCAGTACATCCAGACAATGGAGTATTATTTGGCTCTAAAAAGAAATGCACTATCAAGCTGTGAACAGGCATGGAGGAACCTTAAATACATGTTGCTAAATGAAAGAAGCCAGTCTGAAAAGTCTACATACTATATGGTTTCAACTGTATGACATTGTGGAAAAGGAAAACTATGGAGACAGTAAATACTATGCTACAGATCTTATGAGATTTAGCCTTTCCACTGAGCTCAGTTACGCACTGGCATGCCAGTTGAAGACAAGTCCCTGTATATGAGATGTTGGCTTCATTTCAGCGGCCCTCCTTCTCTGTCCCCAGGAGTCTCCTGATCTTCCTGCTGATAGGGCAGAAGTTTGGAGACAGCCAAGTGAGTTGGAGAGAATAATCCAAGTAAGAAAAATAAAAGAAATAGTTTTTTTCCTCATTAAATTAGTGAAATGGGGACTTCCCTGGTGGCACAGAGGTTAAGAATCCGCCTGCCAATGCAGGGGACAGGGGTTCGAGCCCTGGTCCGGGAAGATCCCACATGCTGCGGAGCAACTAAGCCTGTGTGCCACAACTACTGAGCCTGTGCTCTAGAGCGCGCGAGCCCCAACTACTGAGCCTGTGTGCCACAACTACTGAAGCCCATGTGCCTAGAGCCCGTGCTCCACAACAAGAGAAGCCACCACAACAAGAAGCCCATGCACCACAACGAAGATTAGACCCTGCTCGCTGCAACTAGAGAAAGCCTGCATGCAGCAATGAAGACCCAATGCAGCCAAAAATAAAAATAATTAATTAATTAATTTAAAAATATTAGTGAAATTATGATGATAATTCAGGTGGTCTAGAAGTAGAAAAAGCGGAAGTCAAACATTAAAACAGTAGGAATAGTTACCGACATTTGTATAACCTTTCAAAGAATGTTCTGACCTACATTGTTGCAGGAAATCATTTGATCTTCCCACCAGTCCTGTATTTGTTATAGCTATTTTAAGAGTTAAGAGACCGATTATCTCATGCCTGAGGTTACACAACTAGTAAGTGGAAGAGCTAGTTACTTAAACTCCGGTCTTTTTATCTTTAAGCCCACCCTTCTTTCTACCAAAGAAAGCAAAGGCTTTGGTGAGAATAAAGGATGGGTTTAAGAGTCAGTTTCTCTTGTCAAAAATGATAGTAATACTTACCCCAGAGTAGGGCTGCTCCAAGGGTGTGCAGAGCCCCGGCTAATATTTTTGTAAGGTCTCTGCTGTATAAATAAGTTGATGGGTCCATGTGAGAAGTAATGATTTATTAATGAGGATTTAGAACAATAGGGAAAGAAGAGATACTTATGTATGTGTATATTATCCATTCAGTGCACATGAAGTTTCTTCAGAGTATCCAGATACCCCTTCTTTCTGTTCAGGTTCAGTAACCATCTCATCATGTTTTTTTTATTGTCAGGTGCATCATTCCTGGCTAATTTCACATTTCCCACCATAAGAAAAAGGTAGCAGTACTGTTATTATTTACAGTGCCATGGCTTTCTGGAACCTGTTTTATAGAAACAATATAGATCTTCTTGTCTCTTCAGTTCTCCAGTACCCTTTATTTCATGCTGGTTACATCATTACTCTTTTTTTTTTTTAACATCTTTATTGGAGTACAGTTGCTTTACAATGGTGTGTTAGTTTCTGCTGTATAACAAAGTGAATCAGCTATACATATACATACATCCTCATATCTCCTCTCTCTTGCTTCTCCCTCCCACCCTCCCTATCCCACCCCTCTAGGTGGTCACAAAGCATGGAGCTGATCTCCCTGTGCTATGCAGCTGCTTCCCACTAGCTATCTATTTTACATTTGGTAGTGTATATATGTCCATGCCACTCTCTCACTTTGTCCCAGCTTACCCTTCCCCCTCCCTGTGTCCTCAAGTCCATTCTCTATGTCTGCGTCTTTATTCGTGTCCTGCCCCTAGATTGTTCCGAACCCTTTTTTTTTTTTTTTAAGATTCCATATATATGTGTTAGCATATGGTATTTGTTTTTCTCTTTCTGACTTACTTCACTCTGCATGACAGTCTCTAGGTCCATCCACCTCACTACAGATAACTCAATTTCATTTCTTTTTATGGCTGAGTAATATTCCTACATCATTACTCTTGATGCCACACTATCCTTATCCTTTATGCTGCCCACAAATACTGGCTTCCAGTGACTCTGAAAGGTTGTGACTGTGCTTTGCTGACAATGACCACAAATGCAAGTCTTACGCAGTGTATGAAGGGGAAATGTGAATTGTAATTAGTTCGTGGTCATGTTAAATTTACCATTTGAAACTACCAAGACTGAATCATGAAGAAATAAAAATCCAAACAGACCAATTACTAGTAAGGAGGTTGAATCAGTAGTCAGAAACCTCCCAACAAACAAAAGTCCAGGACCAGATGGCTGGTGAATTCTACCAAACATTTAAAGAAAAAATACCAATCCTTCTCAAATTTTTCCAAAACATAGAAGAGGAGGGAACACTTCCAAACTCATTTTATGAGGCCAGCATTATCCTGATACCAAAACCAGAGAAAGGCACTACAAGAAAAGAAAATTACAGGCCAATGTCTTTGATGAACACAGATGCAAAAATCCTCAACAAAATTTTAGCAAACAGAATTCAACAATACATTAAAATTCAACATACACTGTGATCAAGTGGGATTTATTCCTGCGATGCAAGGATGGTGCAACATCCATAGATCAATCAATGTGATAAACCACATTAATAAAATGAAGAGAAAAAAATCATATGATCATCTCAGTAGATACAAAATAAGCACGTGACAAAATTCAACATCCATTCATAATAAAAATTCTCAACAAAGTGGGTATAAAGAAAATGTACCTCAATATAATAAAGGCCATATATGATAAACCCACAGATAACGTCATACTCAATGGTAAAAAAGCTGATTCTTTCCTCTAAGATCAGGAACAAGACAAAGATGGCCACTCTCACCACTTTTATTCATTGTAGTACCAGAAGTCCTAGCCAAAGCAATTAAGAAAGAAAAAGAAATAAAACGCATCCAATTTGGAAAGGAAAAAGTAAAACTGTCTGTATTTAGAGGTGACAATATTATATATAGAAAATCCTAAAGATCCCACCAAAAAAAAAAACCTGTTAGAATGATTTTTAAAAATTCAATGAAGTTGTAAGATACAAAATCAATATACTATAAATCAGTTGTGTTTCTATACACTAATAATGAACTATCAAAAAGAGAAATTAAGAAAACAATCCCATTTACAATTGCATCAAAAAGAATAAAAATATCTTGGAATAAAATTTAGCTTAGGAGGCGAAAGGCTTTTTACACTGAAACTATAAGACACTGATGAAAGTAATGAAGAAGACACAAATGAAATGAATATTTTGTACTCATGGATTGGAAGAATTAATAGTTGTTTAAAATGTTATAGTATCTAAAACAACGTACAGAGTCAGTGCAATCCCTACCAAAATTTATCATTTGAAATTTTATAGTGTAAACATAGAATAGCACATCTTCCAACCATGCTCCCTCTTGGGACTCTTTTAAGCCCCACATGCCTAGATCTAAGGGCTGTACTCCTTAAAGGATTATTGTAAAGTTATATTAGATTAATTATGTCAACTCTGTGTGTGTGTGTGTTGTGTGTTGTGTGTGTTAATAAAATGTAGAAACAAAATTGAATTGGAGCAGTTGCAAGAGATTCCTGGTGGAAGTCTCGGTGAGAATTGCATATACAGCTCAGGCTAAAGGTGTTTGCAAGAGCTTACTAGAGAGCATCCTCCCAGACAAAATGAAGTAAATTACAAGGCCCTGGAGACAAAAGATAAACTGCAGTAGTGTCAGCTTCAGAATCACTGATCAAAGAGCAGAGTGGCTGATTTGTTGAGAAGATACTGGCAAGTGCCCAGTAGCAAGAGCTGAAAGGCAGGGCCTCCAGAGCTGAGAAGTACCCCAAATCCAGATCACACAAATCAAGCAGTCCCTCTTCTCTTAAAAGTGATAGAAGAGGACATGAGGACAGTGCCTCCATGTTTATCACAGATCACTGTAAGTGAGGCAAAACTGTATAGAAGGCCCAAGTCTGCAGTGGAGTTCACAAAGAGCAAAGGGTCAGTGATGCCCAGGGCAGGATAGATTGGGCACACCCCAAATGTGGGTGAATGAAGAGACAGTTGATAATTCAGGAAGAGCCAGCAGACCTGTAATCATGGGGGAGAGGCAGTCAGAGGAGATAGAAATTGTCCTTAGAGAGAAAACTTTCCATCTTGGAGCTTGAAAGGCTCTATGGCAGTATTAAATAACCTTTCTTACATAAAGGCTATTTCAGAAAAAAAAAAGAAAATGAAAATGTTTAATGACGGGCTAGGATTACTAAAGCTAACCTAAGCTGCTTCTGCCATTTCCCAAATCATGTCGTCATTCCAGAAAGCATCCCTTTAGTAATTGCAGAAGTTGCATCTTTCATCAGGAAGGTTAGAGAGGATAGAACTGAAGAAGCAGTGGTGGGGTGAACTCTGTGCTGGGAGTTCTTACCTGTGTTTATCATGCAAGTCCTCCCAGCACAATCGTACTGGCTACCTTGATTAAGTTGCTATATTTGCTTAAAAAGAAGCTAATATTTGTTAACTATGGTTTGTGAGGCAGTGTGCTAGGTGTTACACACATGGTCTTATTCCATTCTTGCAACCCGTTCCTTGAACTGCTTCCAGTAAACTAGCACCTGGAATGAGGGAGGGGGCACAGTAGGGGGCTAAGTTCAGTCTTTTCTGAGAGGTTCCAGAAATTAGCCCATTGGTCACGAGATGCCCAACACTGATCTATACAGTCCTAATCCTCAAAGTCCTTTCTTCATTTTCCCCAGCCATCACCACCTCATACCCACACTTCCTGTCAATTAACCTTCCAAGTCAAGGTAACCAATTGAGTTCAGTCCAACAAACATTTCGTTGGGTACTTACATACTCAGTGCCACGCATGGTACTCTGTGCTAGGCACTATACTCAGATTTCATGGTCTGGGAGAGAAAGATGTTTAAATGGACAGTTATTCCTTTTTAATTTTTTTAATATATTTATTTATTTATTTTTTGGCTACGTTCGGTCTTGGTTGCTGCACATGGGCTTCCCCTAGTTGCGGTGAGCAGGGGCTACTCTTCGTTGCGGTGCGCAGGCTTCTCATTGCGGTGGCTTCTCTTTGTTGTGGAGTGCAGGCTCTAGGCACGCGGACTTCAGTAGTTGTGGCACGTGGGCTCAGTATTTGTGGCTCACGGGCTCTAGAGCACAGGCTCAGTAGTTGTGGTGCACGGGCTTAGTTGCTCCACGGCGTGTGGGAATCTTTCCAGAGCAGGGCTTGAACCCGTGTGCCCTGCATTGGCAGGCAGATTCTTAACCACTGTGCCACCAGGGAAGTCCCTAAATGGACAGTTTATTCTTCAGGATAACACGTGCTAGGCCATAGTTATGTCCTAGTCATCACTGTATCCCTAATCCCAGGCCAACGTCTGGCACATAACAACAACGAGACTGTTACAGTTAGCATGTACTGAGGGAGAACTATGTGCCAGGCATTGTACTAAACATTATATTCTCAACATAATCCTCACAACAATTTTATGAGGTATTAGTATAATTCCAGTTTTAAAGATGTGGAAATTAAGGCACAGAGCAGTTAAATAACATGCCCAGCTAGTAAGGGATAGAGCCAGGGTACAAACCCAAGCAGAGTGACTCTGTTGCCTCTAAATATCTGTTGAGTGAATGAATGAGTGAGTGAGAGGATGGAAGAGAAGGAGGTTGGAGAGAAAGAGAGTGGGGACAAGTGAGCAAGGTCAGGTGACTGTCAGCTCTAGGTAAAATGGGGTCCACAGGCAGGAGAGGTTGGTTCTGCTTGGCAGGGGAAGCAATCACGAAAAGTTTCACAAAGGAAGTGGTGCTTCACCCGAATGTTGCAAGATGAATAGGTAGTCACTGGCCAGGGTAGGGCAGGGTAGACAGAGCTAAGGCCAACCCTTCTACTTTTGTGGTAGATCCTTTCCCTCTCTCACCTTCTCGGGGACATTTCTCCAACTGTCCCATTTCTGTTGCATCATGCTTGAGTTTTCCTCTTATTCTAACCAGCTTATATGCATGCTGAAAAATTTCCTAACCTCAAAAAACTCTTTCCCTGCAATTCCCCTCCAGCAATTGCCCCATTTCTCTGTCTCCCTTTATAGCAAAACTTCTAAAAATGGTAGTCTCTATTCCCTGGCTCCAATTCTTCTGTTTTCTCTGAAACCCGATGAAAGCAGCATTTCACCCCCACCCTCCAGTGAAACAGCTCTACTCAAAGTCAAGAGCAACCTCCATGTTGGCAAATCCAGCTGTCAATCTTACGGCTACCTTCCCAGGCCCAGCACAGTGTTTGATGCAGTTGGTCCCCGTATCTTTCTTGAGACACTTCATTCCTTTGGCACCTGAGACATCACACTCTGTCCTGATTATTTTTCTGTCTCAGGGACTGCTTCTTTCAGCCTTTTGCCATGCTACTCCTCACCCCCCAAATACTGATCCTTTTTTCTTTTTTTTTTAACGTCTTTATTGGAGTATAATTGCTTTACAATGGTGTGTTAGTTTCTGCTTTATAACAAAATGAATCAGTTATACATATGTTCCCATATCTCTTCCCTCTTGCGTCTCCCTCCCTCCCACCCTCCCTATCCCACCCCTCTAGGTGGTCACAAAGCACTGAGCTGATCTCCCTGTGCTATGCAGCTGCTTCCCACTAGCTATCTACCAAATGTTGACCCTTAAAATGCACACGGTGATCAGGGCACTCTCCCACTGGAAATCATTCAGTGACTCTCCCCAGGACAGAATCCAGACTTGAGCATTGGAAACCTCCGCCACCTCACCTGTCACGAAGTACGTGTGTGGTGCTCTAGAGGACAGCCAGCCCCTCCAAATGTTCTTTCTCACCACACCCTCCAAGATCTCTGAGAGCTGAGTGGTTCCCATTTGCAGATGAGGAAGCTGAGAAGCAGATTGTCCTTCACTTGCCCACGGTCACGCACCTTGCAGTGTCCTTTATGAAAGCTTCTAATTCCAGGTCCTGTATTCTTCCCATTTACAACCTGTTGTTTGACCTGATTCCTTAAACTTGGGACTTCTGAGTGAAGCAGAGGCGTGGAAGTCTGGTTCCTTCTTTTAGGTGCCAGCCTCTCCATCTGGATTTCCTCTTAAGAGTGCAGTGGTTTACACTCTTCACCCCAGGCGCTTGGTAGTCACGTTTGCAGGACAATGGTGCTCTTACTGGTCAAAATGCTAAATCTCCCCAAATGAAAGGCCAGCTGCAGAGTATGAGAAGAACAAGGGCTGAATGATTTGATCAGACATCTGTGGGGGCCTCCTGGCATTTGGAGTGTGAGTGCCTTAGAGAAACTAACTATTCGGGCCCAAGGGAGTTGGAGACTGTTAATCTTGGTGGTTTTGACCGCTAACTGCCCCAGAGGTCCCAGCCTGCTGTATGACTCAGAATCCCCAACACTCCCCCTATTCTTCTCTCACTGGGATAGTCAGGAGGCCATTTCTAAGGCATTTTAATTTGGTAATAACTTGACATGGCCCACTATGCCCAGGGCTGTATGTTTTAGAAGTTACTGTTGCTTGGGGGGTTGGTTTAGAGCTGCTCCATCCTTAATATCTGACTACCCTGCACTGGCATGGGAAGAGCCCTTCCTGGTGGGCTCTGGCTTCCTGTGTTCCATCTTGCCTGTGCTCTTTTTTCTCCATTATGGATTACCTGAGTCCATAGACCCTGGACTATCCCATAGCCCGATTCTTTTTTTTTAACTAAAAAAATTTTTATACATTTTGTAAAAGTTACTTTCCACTTACAGTTATTACAGAATATTGGCTGTATTCCCCATGTTGTACAGTACATCCTTGAGCCTATCTTACACCCCATGGTTTGTACCTCCCACTCTCCCACCCATATTTTGTCCCTCCCCACCCTTCCTGCTGGCAACCACTAGTTTGTTCTCTATATCTGTGAGTCTACTTCTTTTTTTGTTACAGTCACTAGTTTGTTGTATTTTTTAGATTCCACATATATGTGAGATCATACAGTATTTGTCTTTCTCTGTCTGACTTATTTCACTTAGCATAAGGCCCTCCAGGTCCATCCATATTGCTGCACATCTAGAGCCCTGATTCTTGAAGCATTTTGCCAGAAGTTGATGGTGTTCACTAGAGAGAGGAAAGATGTGGCTGAAGATTTGTCTGCTGTTGTACATGCATTTCTACATGCATTTCTGCAATGCACTATGTTAAAGGGACGACCACCATCCATCTTTCCTTTTCTTTGTGAAACTTTCTGGAATTCAGAAAGACCATAGGAACCCACAGTACCAGGCAAGCAAGCGGATGGTGGGGGATTGGAGACAAGGATATGAAGGACTCATAATGCCTCACTGCTTGTTACACACCTCCAGAGAGCTTCTCTACCCCATCTCCAACTGCACTGACCACTCATGCTGTCCCTGGACTCTGTGCTTCCCTCTGTGATGGCACTGACTGTGATCCACACCAGGGCGGTGCCATACTAAGAGCTCCTGCACTCGTGTTAGAGAGAAATAGTTTCACATAGTATCCACTACTTACTAGCTGTATGATCTTGAATAAGTCTCTTCATTTTTCTGAGCTTGTATGTAAATTAATAATTAATAGCACCTACTCACCTGCTATTGAGAGGAGTAATTGAAGAAATCTATAATGTTTTCATCACTGTGCCTAGTCCAAAAGCTTCCGGTAGGTTTAGTAATTGCACTGAAGTTTATGTTTCATTTCTGAAATACAGTTGTTTATGTAAGAAAATGTTGTTATGTAAATTCTCTTGTTAAACCCTTGACTTTCTTTTGCCTACCAAATAAAAGCCCAACTCCAGGCTTGTCGCTCAGCATTTACATTTGCATTTCAGGCTTTAAATTTCAGTGGTAGGGAAAGCTAAAAAAATGTAGATTTTTTAGAAGAAATTACAGATGAGTTTGTCTAAATTCAGTGAACAGTGACTCTGTATAAGGCCCTGGGCTAGGCTCACAGGGCACTGAGTGAATCACACATGACGCATGATAGGTGGTGCCATCATGGTTTCTGGCTGTCCTGTATAGGCACCAGCCTCCCCTACCCTGGACCCACCCCGCCCCCGCCCCTGCAGAAGGCAGCCCTGAGGGAAGACTCACCACAGGGCCCCAGCACAGCAGAGCAGCTGGGCATCAGAGTGCTGGCAGCTGGCCCAAGGGTGGAGACTGGGGAGGTTGGGGCTGGGAACTGGCAACGAGCCAGGGCTCCTTCAGGTGCCCCAGCACACAGGGCCTCCAGCCCCAGCAGTCACTGAATGTGTCCTGTTCTTCCGCTGTGGTCTTCTCTAGACTGCACTGGGCAGGGTTTTTGGTGGCAGGGCTGTGACTCCAGCTGCACACTGAACACATATGGACACTGAAGCCCAGAGATATGAGGTGACTTGACTACAGTCACACAGCAACAAAGCCAGGGCTAGAACTCACAAGCCTTCTGAAAAATAGTCAGTGCTCTCTGACTTATGGGCTCCTGAGATTGTCTTATGTCCAGTCCAAGTGTAGTGAGATTGTCGGGGCCATTTTGTTCCTTCAGAAGATCATAAGGGTCTTCTATGTGCCCATCTCTGTGCAAAGAACTGGGGGTACAGGGTTAAATCAGACCCTGACCTTGGGAATTTACAGTGCAGTGAGGGAGACACACTACCAACGATTGCAGTTCCGTAGAGCGAGTGCTGGGCAATCATGTAACGCGGGTGGCGGGGGGTGGGCGGTGAGCACAGGGAGGCACTTGGCCCAATCTGGGGGTCAGGGAACCAAGCCCAGAGAAACTGACATCTGAGCTGAGTTGTGAAGGACCAGGAGGCACAGGCAAGTGGAGAAGGACAAGGAAGAACATTCCAGGCACAGAGGATAGGAGAGCATCCTTAACTAAACGCCCCAACATGTATTTGATCTACATTCAGGGCACTGTGAGTGGTTCCCACTGGCTGGATCATAGTGTGTGTGGAGAGAATAGAGGCAGATGAGGCTGGACATGTAGACATATTCAGGAAGGTTGAAAGGGCAGTGCCTGTGACTTTATCAAAGTCTGGCGGCTCTCTCCTTAGGTCTCCAGGCTCTACTCTCCCAGTCTGGGAGCCTGGATGGAGTCCCTGATTTCCCTGGAATCAGGCTTACTGCAAAGATTCTATGCAAAACCCAGTGAGCTCTTTTTACCAAATTCCAGTGCCGGGCCTTACTTATTTATCTACCTATTCCTTTAGGGTTTCTTGGCTCCTCCCCCTTACCCCCACCTCCAGGGCCTTGGTGTGGAAAAGGGGCTGAAGTGCTGATTGTAGAGAGTGAAGCTTTATTCAGGGTTTACACACCTACAGCTCTTCATGAACTAGTAACCGCTGCCCAGTGCCTGGCAAGCTGTGACTCTCTTTCTCTTCCCATAGGCCTGCTGAGTTAGCCACCAAGTACGCAAACTTTTCAGAGGGAACTTGCAAGCCTGGCTATGCTTCAGCCTTGATGACTGCCATCTTCCCCCGGTAAGTGCTCCTGTTTCTTCCCATCACCTGGATAGCCTGGTCCATGGCCCAGGACTCAGACACCCTGCCCCTTGTGGCAAGTGGTGTGCCTCTGAGAAAATGAGATTCTGTGGTACCTTCCCTCCTGTGTCCTTGAGTCTGTGGGTGCCTGGAAAGGACTTTGCTTTTGGTTGGTTCCTTCTCCAGTCCCACTCTAGGCCCTTGCTACACCTTACCCCCGTCTTCCTCTCAGAGCGTGTACCTGCCAGCACAGCTCATTTCTGTGGAGGAAAGAGACGAGGTAGAACCTACGTGGTTCCCCTTGGAAGCCAGGTATCCAGAGGCAGCCAGACAGTGCTCCACAGCGCAGAAGCTCGTAGTCTTTTTTGGAAGCTAGGACCAACTACCTGGCTTCAGGGAGGCAAATCCAAATAAAGCAGGAAATAAAGAGGAGTTTCTGAGCCTGGCGTTCTAGAGTTCCTGCTTTCCTTGATAGGAGCTGCTGAAAGAAGCTGTGCCAAACCCTGGGAGATCCTTTCACCCAATTCCACTGAGAGGCCTTGCTTGCTTATCCGCCTTTTCCTTTTGGGTTTTCTTTCCTGAAACCGTGGTGTGGAAAAGAGCCTGACATGCTGCGATCGTCTTGTCTGCGGTCCGAGTGCAGTGAGACCCTTGGGGTCGTTTTGTTCCTTCAGAGAGTTATAGGACTATCTGACTTGGAGGGGATGTAGGAGGGGCTGCTCGGGACCTCTGGGAGTCAGGATGTAGCACTCAGACCACCAGAGGAGCCCTAGGGGTGGCCTCTTGGGGTGGGCTGTGTTCACGGGGGAAGGGTATGCACCCCGTCCCTTAGAAGGCTGAGGTTAGGGCACACAGTGTGCTTGCAAAGGAATGCTGACAGCTTGCCCAAAAGCAAATCCAGGATATTTGGATTTTATGCTCCTTTTCTTTCCTAATGTCAGCAATCCAAGCTTAGCTCCTTGTATAAAACAGAAGGCTCTGCTGGCTGAATATCTGGTGTTCAGTTAGAGATCTCTTTGTCCGGGGTCTGCCTTCTGACTTGATTCCAATGTTTTGTTTCCCCCAGCTATTTACTGAGCACTTCTTAAGTGTCTGGCACCATGTTCCATATTCTTGCATGGGTTTTCTCAGACCTACATTGCTCAGGCCCCTGGGCCAGACACCTGTGAGTTTTCCTTGACCTGTGTATGGGTTTTCTAATTGAAAGTAATACAAGCATGTGGGGAAAAAAAACTCAAACAGTACAAAAGGGTATATATTCCCACTCCAGATCCCAGAGACAGCCAATATTACTATAAACAGGAATATACTGTATTTATTATACTGTATCTTGCTTTTTACTCCTAACAATATGTCTTAGAGTTTATCCTATTACCAGCATATATGGATTCATCTCATATTTTAAATGATTGCATAATATATAATTGTTTGGAGGTGTCATAATTTTATTAAAGATTTGTTGAGGTTTAATTTACATACAGTAAACTCTACATATTAGTATAGTTGTATGAGTTTTGATAATACCTTTGTGCAACCACCATAACAGTTAATAGAACATGTCCAACATCACCCCCAAAAGTTCCTTCATACTTCTTTGCAGTTAACCCCTCCCTTGACCCCCAGGCCCTGACAACTACTGTCCCTGTAGTATTTCCAGAATGTCATATAAATGGATCATATAGTAGCCTTTTGGGTCTGCCTCTTTTGTTTAGTATAATGCATTTGGGATTCACACATGTGTGTAGCAGTTGCTTGTTCCTTTTTATTACTGAATAGTATTCCATTATATGGCCATAACATTGTATGTTGTTTATTCAACAGTCAAAAGACATTTGGGTTAATTCCAGTTTTTAGCTATTATAAATAAAGCCAGTATAAACATTTGTGTAGAGGATGTATGCTTCACTTCATAAGAATTTGCCAAACTGTTTTCCAAAGTGACTATACTGTTTTGCTTTCCTGCCAGCAAAGTATAAGAGTTTTAGTTGTTTTATATCCCTGACATCTTTTTAATTTTAGCTGTTCTAGTAGGTTTAGAGGGAAGGGAAGGCTTAGAGGGCTTACCAAGGAAGCCCTGCTTTTGATGTTTTATCTAAGAAGTCTTTCCCAGGACTTCTCTGGTGGCACAGTGGTTAAGTGTATCATTTTATTTTTAGATTCCACATATGGTCAGTTTCTAACAGAGGGATGTTGAAGTCTCCATTTATCAGTTTTTGCTTCAGTGTATTTTGAAGCTCTGCCATTTAGTGCATACACATTTAGGATTGTAGCCCCTTGCTGAATAGAATCCTTCATTTTTCTGAAATGTCCCTTTTTCACTGGTAATAATCCTTGTTCTGAAATCTTCCTTGTTTGATATTAATATAACCACTCCAGCCTTTTAAAAGTTAGTTTCATCATGGTATATGTTTTTCTATTCTTTTACATTTTCTGGTGGAGAAGGAGTTTGTATGTTTATACCCTTGAGCATCAGAGAAGTTGGATCTTAGGGGTGTGGTTGGCAGCAGTCCCTCCTTTTACATTTAACCTATCTGTTTCTTTATAGTTAGAGAGCGTTTCTTGCAGACAACACACAATGGAGTCTTGCTTTTTTATCCAATCTGATAATGCCTGCCTTTTACTGGAATGTTTATACTGTTTATATTTAATGTAATCATCAGTGTGGTTCGGCTTAAATCTACCATCTTGCTATGAGTTTTCTGCTAGTTTCTTTTTTCCCTTTCTTTTCCTGCTTCCTATGTGTTTCCTATGTGTTTTTTCCTGTTTCCTATGTGTGATCTTGGAAAAGTCACAGCATAACTCATTAGTCAAGAGAATGAAATGAGAGGATGTATCTTGGGGCTATAAAGTTAGATCATTCCAGCAAAACTTAATGTTAGACACTAGTGAACTCTGTTTTCCCAATGACTTTCATTAAATCAGGTAAGTTTTTTCAGGGAGAAATAAAGATCCCAGAATAGGTCATGGTAAACATTTAAAATGTAGGTTTAAAGAAAAAATACAACTCACAAAATCTTAATTGACACTCCACATTTTCCTAGCAATGCTTTGCTATAAACATTTGAGTGGCTTTTTAAAGGTGCTTTGATGAAAGATTGAGTATCATGTCTTTTTGATGGTAACCAGTGAAGCCACTTAGCATCAGGCACAAGCATGCATCCATAGGTGAGGCCTGCGGCGAACAGTTTCAGCCAAAAGCAGAACCCAAATCCAGGCTGTGCCCAAGTACAGCAGCAACACTGACAGCCAACACCTACTGATGTATCAATATTGACTTCTCAGATCCTCTGCTAAGACCTTTTCCTATTTTTTCTGTTTTAATCCTCCCAACAATCATATGAAATAGGATTGTTATTAATACAGTTTTAACTCTGAGGAAATGGAGGCGTAAAGAAGTCGAGCAGTTTGCCTGAGGTCACACGGATAGGAAGTGATGAAGCCCAGTTTGAACCCTACTCTGACCGCCTAGCCCATATGCTTAACTGCCACATTCTATTGCCTGTCACAGCTGCTGTCCCATGGGCAGGGTGGCTAGGGGCCAGAGTGCAGAAGTCTACCAGTTGCCCGATGGGGGCTCAGGAGGCACTGGTGTAGAAATTGCCTTCTTGCCTGGCTCTACAGAGGAAAACCTCCCTTCTCTTGGGACACTCTTTGCTTTGGGAAGGCCAGGGTGCATGGCGTGTGTCTGAGACTGTGTGTGTCTGTGATTCTCATGCTACTAAGGAATCGTTGCCGTGGTCCAAGCTGCCCAAATTCCCCCGAGTGCAAAGGATGGCTTTTGAAACCTTGCTGAGCTCTCTGAGGCAGGAAGTCTGGAGTATTGACAGAGTCCCAACTGCCTGTCTTGGGACTCTCGCGTGAGAAGGTGCAGGAGGCCTACTGCACTGCCCTGGGGGATTTGAAAGTTTATGGGCTCCTGGCCAAGGTAGCTGGGTATCTGGTAGCCCCACATTCCAAAGACCCTCCTTCTCTGCCCTTCATGGATTCTGGGACTTTTATCACTACAATACCAGGGAAGAGTGGTAAGATTGAGAGACATCCTTGTAAAGCTTTGTCCCAAACCATAAATTACAGAGGAGAATAGAGCACTAGCCACTTCCACAGAATCACTGTCCTTCTAGCCTGGGAGCAAGCTGAGTGTCCCCCGACCCAGGAGCGTGCAGAAGACTTGTTACCATTGTTCTCCCCGCTTCCTCATGTCCCCTAACTCTTAATCTCTGTACTCTCACTTCCACTCCCACCCCTCCCCTCCCTGAAATGCTCTTGTCCAGATCACCCAAAAGGACTAACTGACACATCCAATGGGTGAACCTCTTTTTTTGATCTCTCTGAAGTGTTTGGCAGTATTGATCTCTTCCTCCATTTTGAACATTTTGCAACTCTCTCTTATTAACGCTTCATCTAAACTCCCTTCCTGTTCTCCTCCTGTTTCTCTATTATTCCTTCTCAGTCTCTTTTACAAGCAATCTCTTTCTGCTGTGCCCACCCTTAAATGTTGATGTAAAAAAAAAAAGTTGATGTCTGCCAGGGTTCAACTATGGCCCTTTTTCTTCTCTTCTCACTATGTGTTAGCTTCAGCTAACACATACATGCTGATGAGTCTCAAATCTGTTTGGAGCCCAAATCTCTTCTGATCTCTAGACCCAAATAGCCAACTTCCTGCTGGACAGCTCCACTTGGATGACTCTTGAGCATCTCAAACTCAGTGTATCCAACTCACCAAAATTCCAGTAATTCTAATCAGTCCATGTTGCCTATTTCACTGAGTGTTACCACTATTCACTCTGTCACCTGAGCCAGAAATCTGGGCATTTTTCTTTCTCCTTCCTTTCTCAACGAGATATCAGTTAGTCATTGAGTTCTGGCACGTCTCCCCTCTATAGAGAAGTCAGTCCCTTCCCCTGAGCTCTGATTCCCCAGCCTCTCCTGTATCTTTGACCCGAAATCAGGAACCTGGATCTTCATTCTCTTTACTGACTCCTTCGAATCACTATTTAACCTTACTCAGGTTTCTCTCATCCCTCAAGAAGTTGCCACATTGACTCCACTATCATATAGTAGACCTAATGATAATAGCTACCACATCATTCATTCAACAAATCTTTATTGAGCAGCTCCTATGCACCAGACACTCTTCTAGGTGCTAGAAGCTTCAGCATTGTATAAGGTACATAAAATCTCTCCCCTCAATAGCTTACACTCCATTGGCAGATGCAGACAGCCTGTGTGTATAAAATGTCACAGTTTTATAGCACCCTTGCTATGTGCCAGCCACTGTGCTGGACACTGTATATTCATTACCTATTTAGTCTTTTCAGTAGCCCTGTGGAGTAAGTGTTGTTATGCCCACTTTACAGATGAAAAAGCTGTAACTTACCCAAGGTCACAGCAGCACAGATCCAGGAATCAAACCCACCAACCCCACCTTATGTCCTGAGTCATGGCTCTGAACCATGAACCTATAGTGGATTACAGATGCCTTTTAATTGGAGAATGTTTTAAGTATTTTCAGTAGGTACCCCTGCAATGAAATACTTGGGTGCTGGGCCTTTCTGGAAAAAGCGGAGTGCTGAATAACTAAAGCTTCTCTGCGGAGTGTCCAAGGGCTGACGGTCCTGCCTGGGCTGGACAGCTTACATGCCTGTCCTTGACCTGGACTGCAGCTTGTAGCTGGAGGAATTGCCATCTGTGTCCTGTTGGTTCCTCTGCCATGAGGTTTTTTTCATGTGTTCCTAAGTGACAGTGTTCTGGCCTCCTTGGGAACCAATCCATGATCTGCTTTTAAAGTAACTCCACTTCTGGGAATTCCCTCGTGGTCCAGTGGTTAGGACTCCGTGCTTTCACTCCTGAGGGTGCGGGTTCAATCCCTGGGCAGGGAACTAAGATCCCACAAGCCGCGTGGCCAAAAAGAAAAAAAATTAAATAAATAAATAAAGTGACTCCACTTGTGGTCTCAGTCTACCCCTCCTGTTTCCCTGACCTTTCCAGGAACTCAGCCCCCCAGGACCCTGTAGCTATACTCCCGATTTCCTTCCTCTTTGCTCTGTCTTCCAACCTTTATAGGTGGGTCCATAGTACATGGCCCAAGCTGTGTTTTCTTTGGAAAAATCTCCTTGCCTAGATGACTAAGGACCCACACTTCTTTGCACAGGTGAATGCTGCCAGCCCACCTGGTGGGGTTCTTCCTGGTTGTGAATTCATCTGCTATAGACGAAGTGCCAGGCCTCAGTCTGCTCACTGCTCCTGATGTTATCAGAGCGTGTCTTCTCCTGCCCCAGTTCAGGACCTGAGGAGCTGGGTCTCACCCTCTCTCTAACTTCTCTACCAAGAGCCCTTGGCAGAATGGCCCAGCAGGCACCCGGCAGTTGGGAGCCTGTTAGGTGCTGTGGAATCAAAAGTGTGTGAACTGATTTGCAACAAGATTTTTGAGAAATTGAAAATGAAGTTTTAGAAATGTCTATAGCAATTAGAGTAAGCTTTTGTCAGTTGAATCTAATAATTTAAAAGTGGAGCTTATATTTTATGTGTGTGTTATAATTTTTCTAGTGATTCATTTTTTTTTAAATTATTTATTTATTTATTTGTTTATTTATGGCTGTGTTGGGTCTTCGTTTCTGTGCGAGGGCTTTCTCTAGTTGTGGCAAGCGGGGGCCACTCTTCATCGCGGTGCGCGGGCCTCTTACTATCGCGGCCTCTCTTGTTGCGGAGCACGGGCTCCAGATGCGCAGGCTCAGTAATTGTGGCTCACGGGCCTAGTTGCTCCGCGGCATGTGGGATCTTCCCAGACCAGGGCTCGAACCCGTGTCCCCTGCATTGGCAGGCGGATTCTCAACCACTGCGCCACCAGGGAAGCCCTAGTGATTCATTTTTATTACCCTTTATAAAAGGATCACTCTCTGTGACAGAATTGAAATTTAAAAAGCAATACAAACTGGTCCTTCTTGACAGGTGGTTTGAGAAGCATGGACTGTAGTGATACGAGCACAGGCTGTGGAAGTGAAGAGGGCTGGCTTGGCGTGACTTCTCCAAGCCCCCCTTTCTTCCTCTGTGCCTCCTGACCCCGGGGTTAAGGGAAGCAGCACCTGGACGTGCACACCAAGGTGCGTGTGCTCTGGAGGAGGCGAGGACAGAGGGTCGCAGAGGCACAGAGGAGACCCTTAAGCAGGGAGGGGCAGTGGGAGGTTGACTGGGGGAATTCCTGGTGCAGGGGATGCCTGGGCTACCCCTGGGAGGATGGGGTTTCAGGAGTAAAGTCAGACACACTGATGGGAGCAGCTTCCCCCCTTGCAGACCCAGCTCCAGGCTCTGCCGCAGAGCAGGAACCCTAGATGTGCTTAGACGCCCGGCCCCTGGTGAGAGCAGGCGGCGGGCTGCATTCCTGTGGTATTTGGAGATTGATCTCGTCAGCTTAGCAGCTTTGCTTTTCTTGGTTCAGGTACAAGATCTCCACATGGGGAGCTCTGCTGCCTGTGAGCAGCAAGAGCTGGTGAAAGCACGGAACGTGATCCTGGCCCTTCTCCCGAGCTGTGCGCTGTGTCAGGCTCCGGGCCAGGAACAGCCCAGCCACAGGCTACTCAGCGGGAGGGAGGGCCTGAGTCTGAGCTCCACCCACACAAGTCCGGGGCGGAGGCAGCCGCGCTGCACAGGGGAGGATGCTGGCAGTTTTAGGACCTCATCGCGCCCCCCCTACTCTATTTGCACCCCCAGGGTGGGGGTGAGGGGCACCACTGGGTGACTGGCCTCCCCAGATAAATAGCTAGAGCTGGAGGGGGGAAGCAGGGCTGACGCCTCAGTTCTCCCAGGTGGAGGCAGGACGCCAGTTCATACCTGCCTCCTGTCATGCGAGCTTTCTACTCTCTGCCCCCGGCCGTGCATGGAGCCCAGGCCGAGGCAAGTGAAGTAGCCAAGGGAGGCCATGGCCCCACCCAGGAGCCTGGCTTCAGTGAATCACTTAGGAGAGAGGTCTGGGCTGGAGGAAGAAAAATGGAGATAATCCATGTACCCATCTCAGAGGGAAGGTGGACGAGATTGTCCAGGGCGATGTGGAGAGGACGGGGTAACATGGTGTCTGCTCTTGGGAGACCCTCATGGGGGAACACAAGCCTGACTGCTGACAGCAGCACAGCGGCAGGCCTCCTGGCAGCTGGCCTCGTGACACCTCTGTGCCTCTCATGTTGGGATAGACCCGCGCTCCCTCCCTGTGTTCCCAGGCCTTAGTACAGGGAAGTTTCCTGCAGCAGGACAACTTGAGAACTGATGGTTGCAAAACACAAGAGAATACCTTGCACTCTGTTGCTCAGCTCCTCAAGAGTGGCCGGGCCAGGGGCCAGCTACAGAGCTCGCCCCGAGAAGCACACCCCCAAATGGAACAAGACCCCCAAATGGGCAAGGCAAGTACAGGAGGCCTGGGCTCGGACACCAGCTCTGTGGGGCCTGATTAGGGATGGTTCTGGGCCTGCCGTCCCCACTAGTCTTGTTCCCATGCGTCCAGGGGCGGCTGACTTCAGCGGGGCTCTGGCCAGCCCCTTAGCTGTCTCCGCCTCATTGCCCATCTCCCCCACCCCCCTCCCGCACACCCCCAGGACCAGCAACAGTGATTAAGGCGGGACGTGGCTCAGCTGTGTGCTAGCCCTTAGGACCTTTTTAACCCTCTCCAAGCGGCTGCCTGTACACCCATGCCTTTCTCCTCTTGCTCAGAGGCCGTGGCACGCACCGGTGCCCCTGATATCCAGGGCCCTTCCCCCACAGTGCGCCTGTCTCCACTCCTCCCCCACCCCTGAGGGAGCATGCAGTGAGCGTCATCACTGGTTTGATTAGGTTCTGTGAGCCCGTGTGGTTCCCCCGATGGAAAGAAGACCTCAGAGGCAATGACCTTTTTTTTTCCTATGGTCAGCAGCTGCGTCTGGTGTAGCCAGTGCTGCTGGTAACCTAGTCTTCCTGTGGTAGAGTGAAGAGCAGTGCCAGAGGCAGCAGGGCAGAGCACAGCAAACCACGCCCCAGCGCTTGAGGCCGGGGGGCGGGGGGGAAAGACGGCTCATCTGGGAGACTTGGGCCCTTGACCCAGACTCGTCTCCAGCAGGCTCCAACAAAGTCACTGACCCTCATGGAGATAAATTCCTCTGCTGCCACGCAAATTACAGGGAGGAAACAAAGGGTTTGGGGGCTGCAGGCTGGCCAAGGCGAACTATCAGTACAGGCACAGCTGCAGATAGGGTGCAAGCCCAGGAGTGACCTGGAGGAGCATTTGCTGAAGGGAGAAAGGAAGGACCAGCCATTTTCTGCCCTGCATCTGGATCCCCAGGGCCGACCTCTGTGAGCAGCAAGCCTTGTCCTTGTCGCTTATGAGCCCCTTTCAGGCAGAGCTTGGGAGCTGGATGCAGAGAGGGTGGGGCAGGGACATGGGCTACAGGGCTACAGCCACTGTGGTCCCTCTGGCTGGAGCTTGCTCACTTTCTTCCCAGACCATGATTGGGCCCAATTACTGGCTACCTTTCAGCCCTTTTCTGAGTGTTTTCCTGAATTTCAGGAAGTAGAGAGCTTTGTAGCTGAGGCAGAAGTGATCCACACTTAGACTCTGATCGCTTGGTGCTGGCGTGAACTTGGTCAGTGGAAGTGGGGAGGGGCATCTTTGCCACCTGACTTCACCCTAGGTCAGTGACCCCTTGAGGTCAGGGCCTTGCCAGTACCCATGCCAGGTCCCCAGCATCTCATTTCTGCTATCTTAACAAAGACTGAATGGGGCCGGGGCTCCTCTTCCTCAGTCTGGGCAAATGAAAAGAGCTTGGGTTTTGGAGTCAAGCGAACTTGGGTTTGAATCCCAGCTTCGCCACTTAGCTAACTGTGTGACCTTGGACAAGTCCCCTAGCCATGCCCAGCTTCCGCTTCCTCACCTGCAAAGTGGGAATAACAGTCCCTACCTCGTGGGCAGTTACGAGGATTCCACAAGCTGACGTTCACAAGGTGTGTGGCCTGGTGCTGGCATGAGTGAGTGCGCAACAGTACTGGTTATTGTTGCTGTTCTGTCCTCACACCTTGACTGCCACAGCTCCCACTGGGACCTTCCGCTGTGTCTCGGCTGGGAGCCATCAGGACTTGTATAGACTGTGCGTACAAACGCAGGTGATTGGCATTTGTTGATGCAGGAATGCCTCCACATATCAGGAAGTGTGGATTTTGGCAACGCCAGCCACACAGGATGCAACTGATAACTTGTAATTTAGTAAAAAAAGTCTTCTGACCCACTGACAGAGCCACCAGAGCACCAGGGAACTGATGCCTGCTGGTGCCCTAATCTCTGGGGGGCCCTGCCCTACAAACCGTAGTCTTCTTCACCTTTGTGCCATGCATATGCTGTTCCCCCAGCCTGGCATGCTCTTCCCCCAGTACTCTGCCTCGAGAACCACTGCTTTGACGACAACAGGCAGCCTGAACATCACCTGCCACAGAGCACGGCAATCTCTTGTGTGCTCTCTGGGGGGTACCTCCACACACTCTCCACCTTTCAAACTCCAGCTCAGATGGCGCCTCCTCTGTGAGCTTTCCCCTGGGTCCATGCGCAGAGGTTGACTCGGGGCTCCCACAGCTCCTGTGCATCTCGCTCTGTAACCCTTCACACGTTGCATGTAGTTCCCTCCTAGGCCCTCCACTAATCCTTGTCTAATTTTCACCTTTAATTTACCCTGTGTCGCCACTTCCTGAGAACGACCTGGGGACAGCTCCCATTCCCTCGCCTTTGTCTGCAGCCCTGTCAGCACAGTTGTCACAGCCGGCTTTGGCTTGGAGCGGGAAATGGAAGTGGGGGTCCTGCTGACCTTCCTGTGCCACATGCACACGCACTGTGACCCCAGACCCAGCACTCGGCACTTCCTTCCAGCAGCCACACCACCAGCGTCAGCAGTGGGAAAAGTCTAATAAATTTATTCAAGGAGATATTAAATTCTAGATAATTCTTCCCTCAAAACATTGAATTTGATGGGCTCCCTAAATAAGCTCAGATAACTGGGAATTGCATATCTGTTTGTTCACTCATTTAATGCATTCTTGTTGAGTGCCTGTGTTGGACACTGGGGAACTGAGTTTGAAAAATACAGGCGTGGTGCCAGATCACCATCTGGGGGACATACATTGGAGCCGTACCTTGGGGCTCTGGTGACATTCAGGCCAGGTTGAAAGGCGAGTGACGGCTGAGAGCCCTCACCGCTGAGTCCTGCACTGGCCTTGGTCTGGCTACAACACATGCCGTCCCGGGTGAGTGTCACACGGTAGCTCTGCGGGCTGTGGCGGGACTGAGAGGGTGGCAGCTTTGTAGCCGCAGAAAAACTGGCTTGTGAATAGCTTTCATGGAGCAGAGTTGTAAAGAGACAGAAATGACATCTGAAAAGACTTCTGAGCCAGTCTTCTTGGCATGTTCACCCAAGTCGAGCCCAAACAAAAGGCTGTTGATACTGTGTCTTTTGCACAAGTCACGAAAAGCTTCAGACCGAGGGTGAGCAGTTTCTGCTTCTGCAATTCAGAGACCATAAAAAATGAAGACTGGCTGGGAGAAGTTGTCGCTCTGTCATTAAGCCAGAGTCTGCCCCCTAGAATTGACCTTGTCTGCGCAACATGTGGTCTTATTCCCCCAGCACCGCCCCACCCCACCCCACCCAGCAGAGGCTCCAGTGCAGCAGAGAGTGCCCTCCGGGCATGGGAGCAAGCCTCCCACATCCTCCACCTCTGGGGGTGCCGGGACCAGACCTCACAGATCCCCATCTGGACCCTTCCCCCTGGTGACTGCTTGCCCCATGCCTGACCCCCAGGGGCCCAAGGCAGATTCTGCCCCTTCCTCAACCCCTAAGCACCCTCTCTCTGCCAAGCCTTGTGTGGAGCTTTGGGGGACAGTGATAAGTAAGAGATAGTGCATGAGAGAGACAGAACAATGTGGTGACCGCAGGGTCAGAGCAAATCAGGGATCTGTGCATGCCCAGATGAGGGTCACCTAAGCCAACTGAGCAAGCAAGAAAGTCTTCCTAGAGGAGGTGCCACGCGTGCTGACTGTTGGAGGACAGTTAAAAACTGACCAGGCAAAGGATCTGGGAGAGGTGCTCACACTGAGGAAAGAGACGCACTGGCAAGTAATCTGGGCTGTCTGGGGTACGGGCCCTGGGGGGAAGAAGGCTTGAATGCCATGCCGAGGAGTTTGCCCAAAATGTAATATAGCGTTGATGCTATGGTAGATGAAAGTGTAGGATGCCATGAATATACAGAAGGGAGACACCAAATTAAATTGGAGAGGTCAGAGAAGGCCTTTTTTTTCCTAAGGCAGATCTCTGGGTTCACGTCTCTGCACCATTATTATTTACAGTACCTCTTGACCTTCATTCTTATAATTTGCTTCTAGCATTTAAAAGCCATAGAAGATCCTCTCATTGGTTTATTGGTGAGTGGTGACTCACCATCATTCAGTTGAAAATTTTTCTTTCCTTTTTTGTTTTTTTTTGTGTTTGGCAGGGGTAGGTACTACAAGTGTCAGTGGCTGGAATAGATCATGTCAGTAGCTCTTCAAAATATGTGGCTTGTGGACCTGAAAGGTTCATGGGCCCCTCAAGGCGATGCCCAACCAGAACCCAAGAGCTGTGCCTTTTCCCTGGTCTCCTGACCTTTTCTGGAATCATTCACTGTTTGCTCCACACCCCCATATTTTCTCAGCACTGCCTGTTCTCAAAGACATCCAGGTAAGGACATGTCATCGTCCCCCTCAGCAGCCTGGGCAAAATGCCTTGGAAGTTCCTTTCCCTCCCCTGCTGTAAGCCTTGCACCACTGGGAGGGCGTGTAACAGAACACTTGGAGAAGCCATCTTTTTTGGGCGAAGTGGTCTGAGAAGGATTTTTGAAGGAAGTGATATTTTATCCAAGTCTTAAAGATAACATAGGAATTAGGCAATTGAAATCAAACGATAGGGCAGATGTTCTAGACAGAGGGAATTCATAAACTCAGAGCATGAGATACCCAAGGATATTCAGAGAGCTGCAAGTGATTTGGCATGTTTGGGGCATAGTGTTACATCCTAGAATACTGGAAGACAAGATGTCATCCAGGGCCGGATCCAGGGAGGCCTTATAATTCATTCTAAAAGGATTTTGATTCTATCCTGCTAGAAGACACGGGGGGAATTATTGACATGTTTTAGACAAGAGGTAAAAGAATGCCATGGTCAGATTTGCTCCTTGGAAGGGTTGCGCTAACCCATTATGGGAGATGAGTTGGAGGAGGAGACACGCTGAAGGCAATTCCACAGGGATGGAGTAGAGGCTATTTGAGGAACACTTAGGAAATGGAATCAAAGCATACCTCCCCTCCTCCCAAAACGTCTTGTGTGGCCTTTCTCCCACCACTGCCACTTCCGGTCATGACGCTGTTGTCTGTCTCCCCTCCAGGACAGGCACAGCATTCCTCTCTGTGGCCAGCCAACCCCAGCACCTAACAGCACCTGGCCCTGATTAGGTGCTCAGTAAGTGCTTATTATGCCTGCTGAATTGATTTGATGATTAACTGAGTATGGGAGGCTGGGGAGAGGGAAGAATCTGGAATGACTCCCAAGTTTCTGGCTTCCAAAATAGGAAAAAAGGGGCTGCCATTTCACTGAGATAGGGAACCCAAGAAGAAAGGTGGTTGTATCTGATTTTAGAATTCTGGCTTTTGTTAAGAGAAGAGGAAAGGGCAGAGATCACAAGTCTGGTTATGGACAAAAGGAGTCTGAGATCCCTCCAGGACACTTAAGGAGAGATGTAGAGCAATCATTCACATGTCTGAGTCTGGAGTCCAGGAGGAGAGGTCAGAGCCAGAGACGATGCAATGGGAATCTCAGCACGTCGATGGAGTTTGGGCAGTGGATGAGGTAGTGCAGGGCAAGTCTGTAGACTGGGTCCCAGACTGGCAGCTTACAAGATAAAGTAGACATGCTTTGTATGGCTGGCACAGTGTTTTCAAATACTGTGAATACTTTTAGGCAGTGTGTCCACTCTAACTTGCCATGACCCTACCACTTCTTGTCTTACATCGGGCCCAATTAACATATTTATAGTATCTTCTTGACTCTGGTAGGCATTTGAGCTTATAATTTTTGGAGGAAGAAGAAAAAAACAGAAGGAAACAACTGTAGGGAATATCAAGGGATGAACAGGAGGGAGAAGTAATGAAGGCGGATGGGAAAGAATGGCCAGAGAGATTGGAGGAAATCATGAGAACAATATTTTGTTCTCTCGAAAATTATGGGAAACAAAGTGTAATAGAGTGTAAAATGTGGATTTCCTTTGATCCAGCAATTTTGCTTCTCAATATTTAACATAAGGAAATAATCATATCTGTACACTCAAGTTTTTGTAACGTGATACTTGTTGCAGCATGTTTAAAATAGCAGAAAATTGGAAACAACATAAATGTCTCTTGGCTGAGAATGATTAAGTAAATATAGTATGTCCATGTGATGAAATAATATGTAGTCAAAAAAATGATGTCAGACTTTATTTCCTGACATGACCCCACAACTTATTGTTGAATTTTTCAAAAGCAAGTTATGGAACTGTCCATATTAGATCATTCCATTTATGTTAAATATCTAGTTATAGTTGTAAAAAGAAATGTCTGGAAGCCTTCACACGCAAATCACAAGAACCTCCCAATAGCTAAATCTAGTAGACCTTTCTCTGGCCTCTGTGTCTTCGACCTTTCTGTGGTTTTTGACACTGTTAACCTTTCTTGGCTTCTGCTCCTTGTCGTCATTCCCCGACCTTTGTCTCATAGGCTGGCAATCAGGATTGAAAAATGGCAGACTCAATCCTGGGAGAACCCTTCAAAACTGGCAGCTTGTTTATATACTAGACACACCCAAAGCAGGGCACTTACTGGGCAATTCTCTGGAAAGGAGCAGTTAGGGACAGTATTTCCCTGGTCCTTAGTCCCTTTGAATCTATATAACTCTTCTGGAATACAACCCTTCCCAGGGTCTCTGGGTTTAAGTTTCTTCTCCTTACCCACCTCTCCCGCCCCCTAGCAAAATTGCCTGGCTATCTCCTCTCTCCCACGCCTTCTGTTCAATCAAGGGGTTATTTTTAACAGTGTTGTGTATACCATGCATAAATCCTGGCAAAACACCAGAACTTTGGAATAGACACCGAGATGGAAATAGTCTCCCACAACCTTCCCCCTTTCTAAAGTGTTCCCTTTTAAAGAGAGAAAATTAGTTATATAAATCTAAATTACAGACAGCCCTACCAAGATAGTCCCTGGACTCTAGCACGGAGTGACTGAACTCGCAGCCTCGGCCCCGAGGTTACACTGGAGGCTGGACCTGCTGCCACTTTGGGCCCAACTTCAGCCCAGGGGAGACCAGTGGGGGCCAGGGGAGCGCAGGGGGAGATGGTTCCTTCCACTTTTCCAGGCTTGGTGGGTCTAGAACCCCTGTCTCAGAATCATGGAGATTAGCTGGTCTACCCCCCATTCCCAATAGCCAGCGGCTCTTAACTTCCAGAAGCAGCCCATCTACTTCAAGATACTCAGTGACTGGAGAATTTTAACTAAGAAAAGCCCAAATCTACCTTTCTGTAACTTCTACCTGTGGTCCTGATTCTACCCGCCAGAGCCACACAGAACAAGTCTAATCCCTCTTCCCTATCAGATGGTCAGGGATTTGAAGCTGGTGCTCACGTGCCCTCAAGTCCTCTCTAGCCAGACATGTCTGCTTTCATGAGGTATGATAAGGCCCCTCCCTACCACAGTGGTTCTCTTCTCTGGGTCGGTTCCACTTTATTACTGTTCCCTTTAGGAACCACCCAGAATGGAGCTCATGCTTGCTCAGAGGTAACCTGCCAGGTGGAGAGGATGCAGGATAAGCATCTCCCCACTTCTTTTTTTTTTTTAACATCTTTATTGGAGTATAATTGCTTTACAATGGTGTGTTAGTTTCTGCTTTATAACATAGTGAATCAGCTATACATTTACATATATCCTCATATCTCCTCCCTCTTGCGTCTCCCTCCCACGCTCCCTATCCCACCCCTCTAGGTGGTCACAAAGCACCGAGCTGATCTCCCTGTGCTATGCAGCTGCTTCCCACTAGCTATCTATTTTACATTTGGTAGTATATATAAGTCCATGCCACTCTCTCACTTCGTCCCAGCTTACCCTTCCCCCTCCCTATGTCCTCAAGTCCATTCTCTATGTCTGCATCTTTATTCCTATCCTGCCCCTAGGTTCTTCATAACCTTTTTTTTTTTTTTAAGATTCCGTATATATGTGTTAGCATATGGTATTTGTTTTTCTCTTTCTGACTTATTTCACTCTGTATGACAGACTCTAGGTCCATCCACCTCACTACAAATAACTCAATTTCGTTTCTTTTTATGACTGAGTAATATTCCATTGTATATATGTGCCACATCTTCTTTATCCATTCATCTGTCATCTCCCCACTTCTGATGCTCCTCATAGTGACTGACACCGCAGAGACACTACTTTAGTGGTCATGTCATCTGACATGCTGCTGCTAAGTCCCCATCCCCTTCCTACTCAGCATGTCTGATGGACTTTATGGACCCAAACCAGGCCTGGCCATGTAGCTGCCGATCTGGAGCTTTTGGGATCCTTCTTGGACCTCCAACATAAGCTGTTTCTTTCCTTTCCCTTTGTCTTCCATAGACTTGATGACTAAGCCCTTCTATCCTAGAACAGCGTCTTCCACTGACCTGGTAGGTATGAGCACAACTATTCGCCAGTTACCAAACTCTCGAATTTTCCTGCCACCTAGCGCACGTTGCCATCCATCTCTCATACTTTGCTGGAACCACATGAGAGGGCACTTGCCACATGCTCTTCTGGGACCTTGTCCCTGTCCACTTGTGGTGCCTGACAGCTCTATGCACAGGACTCATGCAGAATCCTAGGAGGAGCACCGACTTTGAAATCAGAAATTTCAGGTTTCAGACCTGGCTCCGTACCTTCTTCCCTTGGACAAAGTACTTAAACTCTTGAACCTCAGTTTCTTCACCTGTAAATTAGGGGAAACGTAGTCCTTGCTTATTTCAAATGGCTTTTGTCAGGATAAAAGGATTATAGCATAATGAAAAACAGTAGGTAAGAGTAAGGTGATGATAATTATTTCATAAACATTTATTGAAAACCTACCAACACGTAAGCACCATGAGTGACACAAATAGGAATCGCACAAGTCCTGCTGATTTTGATCCAGCAGGAGGTTTGGATATGCCACAGTCCATAGCAATCCCAGGCCATGCCGGGAGCAAGGGAGCTAGAACCTGGGGAGAGGGGATGTCAGGGCTCAGGGACTCAGGACAAGGCAGAATAAAGGCTTCCCAGGAGGGTCTGAAGTCAGGCTGAGCACAGTCAGCCTTTGCTAGTCGGGTCCAGTGTCAGGACACATGTTGAGAAGAAGAGGCTTAAAACCTGCGGAGGCAAGTCAGGAATGGGAACTCAGAGGTTGGAACTGGAGCCAGAGACGTCCCCGGTGGTAGCCGTGTCTCTGGAGTAGTTGGGGTGGCAGCCAGCTGACATCAAGCTGAATCATGAGGCGAGGATCCGTGGTCACTGTGCGGGGACTGCTCCCGGGAGAGCATGCCTGTGACGGGAGAAGGAAGATGGGCTTGAAGCTGCGGCAGGTGCGGCCGTGAGGGTGAAGTGGGTGTGTGGACCACCAATGGGAAGGATTCTGTACATTGAGAGGAAAGTGGAAATACCGGGGAGAATGATGGGATAAATGATACAACAAGGTCCCTAAGGACAATGAGGGGAGGGATTGGCCTTTGCTTTAAGAGGGAGGCTTCTTCTGTTCTACAGCAGAGCAGAGTGGTAGAAACACAGATGGGCTTGTAAGTGCAGTGTAAAGGTGAAGGAATCCCCTTCTGGTGGCTTTTATTTTCTCTAGGAAGCAGGAAATGGGACCATGTGCTGAACATGAAGGGCGCGGTGCTAGGAGAGAAGGTTGAGAAGAGTGGAGAACGTTTGTAAGGCCCCTGTGGAGAATGGAAGAGATTGCTTACTAGGGCAACCCAGAAACTGTCCAGCAGCAACAGAGCAGGCCAGGTGGGCGGCCATGACTCTGCAGTGGCACCAGCAGGCTTAGTCGTCCAAGTGTAAAGGCAAGGATTCTAAAAGAAGTAACCCCAGCCCAGAAATCTTGGCCCAGGTTGACTGTGCTTCCTAGGGGACTCGTCTGTAGGAAACAGCCTCTGTTCCTAAAGTGAGGAGAAAGGTGCTGGGAGTTGGGCACCTGAAGGGAGCAGCCATGGCCAGAATGGACTGTGCCAGGCGAGCATCTGACCAAGGATGGTTAGTTCGTGGGACCCTCCCTACATGTGGAGACGGCAGTAGTCTCTGGTGGACCAAGCACTCCGGCCTTCCTGAGATGCAGTGGCCAGAGTCCTTGCAGGTTGTACACTGAGCGTGGAGGGGCCCGGGAGAGCCGGGTAGGAAGTCCAGAGAAGGGGGCTGGTGAGACAGCCTGGCAGTGCTGCCGCATAAACCTGTGAGACTGAGCCGTTAGCCCACGAGCGAGGGCTGTCGGGCTCTGTTTGGGGTACGTGTGAGAGGCTGGGGTACGAGGCACAACAGCCCCCTGGGCCCTTGATACAGAAATGTGGTCGGAGGACAGGACTTCTGAACGCCTCCCTCAGTCGTTCTGCAGGCTTCAGCTTCCTGAGTTAAAGCAGGGCAGCTCACATCTAACGAGAGAAACCAGCACCTGGGATCAGGGCTGAGGCTGGCCCAGGGCTGTGGGAGTCCTGGGGGGCGGTTGGTGGCTACTGGTAGGGCAGCGGCCACCATCAACCCTGCCTCTGACCTGGCACTCCCTGGGGAGGAGGGGGGCATGGCTGACACCAAAACTGGCAGGGAGGGAGGGGGCAAAGGAAACTGACAGTTATTGAGCAACTGGTGTGCCGGGAACTTTGTGTGCCTTGTGTCACTTCATCCTCACAGTAATCTGTGACGTTGAGTATAATCAGCCCCGTTTTACATTCATTCATTCAACAAATAATTTATTGAGTGCCTGCCAAGTGTCAGGTGCTGCTCTAGGTGCTGGAGGTATAGCAGTGAGCAAAACAGGCAAACATTCCTGCTCATGTTCTAATGGGGAAGCAAGCCAGAAACCCCAGATGTGTAAATAAAATGTATAGTGTATTAGGTAACGGAGATGCTAGAGAAAAAAAGAGTAGGAATAGGGAGTGAAAAGTTAGGGAGGGGTTGTCATTTTAGACAGGGTGACTGGGAAAGTTGACATTTAAGTGAAAACCTGAAAGAAGTTAGGGAGGGGCCGTGCTGATTATCTGGGGGAAGAGCCTTCCAGGCAGAGGAAACAGCCAGTGCAAAAGCACTGAGGTGGGATCCAAAAACAGGAAAGAGGCCTATGTTGCTGGAGCGGGCAGTAATAGGAGATGAAGTCAGAGCATTAAGAGAAGTCTGCAGCATGCGGACACTGGAGATCATTATGAGGGTGGAGGATCCTGTGCAGGGAGTAACTTAGGTTTCAGAGGATCATCCTGGCTGCCTTGATGAGGAGAGACTCTTGTGAGGCAGGGAGTCCAATTACGAGGCTACTGTAATCATCTACGAGAGAGATGCTGGTGACTCAGATGCGGTGGAAGCAGTGGAGGTAGTAAGAAATTGTCGCATTCAGGATGTGTTCTGAAGGGAGAGCTGACAGGTTTGCTGACAGCTCAGACGTGGGTATGAGAGAAAGAGAAGAATCTAGGCTGACTTCGGGCGTTTCGCCTGAGCAACTGGAAGAATGAAGGTGCCATTTACCAAGATGGAGAAATGATTACAAGAAGAGCAGGTTTTAGGGGGAGTATCAGGAACTCAAGTTTAAACATGCAAAGCATGAGATGCCTCTTAGACATCCAGATGGAGATATCGAGAAGGCAGGGGATATACAAGTCTGGCATGCAGGGGAAAGGTGTAGCCTGTGAAAATGGAAGAGACTGTCACATAAGTGAATGAAGAGGGAGAAGCAAGGACTGAGCCCTCGGGCACAGCAACACGTAGTGGTGCCAGAGATGAGGAAGAAACTGCAAAGGAGGAAAGCCCAGTGTGATAGTAGCAAAGTCTGGAAAATGTGGTATTCTGGAAGCCAAATTAAGCAAGTATTTCAAGAGGAGTAATTAACTGTATAATATGTTGCTGGGCGGTAGGGTGATTGTATAAATTATTGTCCAAACTAGGACACTTTTGAGAGCGAAAGTGGATATTATTCATAGTTACTCCAGGATAAGACATATAACCAAGGTGGTCCCAGGCAAATCAGAATGTTGTATGGTCACTCTGCTGATAGGTCAATAAGAATTGACCATTAGATTTAGCAGCGTGAAAGTAATTAGTGACCTTGAATGATCAGAAATGGCGAGTGTAAAGTGAAGTAAGTCAGAAAGAGAAGGACAAATACCATATGATATCACTTTTATGTAGAATCTAAAATATGGCACAGATGAGCCTATCTACAAAACAGAAACAGACTCACAGACGTAGAGAACAGACTTGTGGTTGCCAAGGGGGCGGGGGTAGGGGAGGGAAGGACTGGGAGTTTGGGATTAGCAGATGTAAACTATTATATACAGGATGGACAAACAACAGGGTCCTACTGTATAGCACAGGGAACTATATCCAATCTCCTGGGATAAACCATAATGGAAAAGAATATGAAAAAAGCATGTCTCTATGTGTATAACTGAGTCACTTTGCTGTACAGCAGAGATTGGCACGACACTGTAGATCAGCTATACTTCAGTAAAAATAAAATAAAATTAAAAAAAGAAAGAAAGAAATGGCGAGTGTAGATAGCTCCTTCTCAAGGTGTGTTTCAGTAAAGAGAAAGAAATGCGTGATAACTGAATCTAGGTTGTCACTGTACTGTTCTTTCAACTTTTCTGTATGTTTGAATTTTTTTTGTAACATAGAGTTGGAAAAATGAAAGTGTTAAAGCTTTTGAAAATATTTTTTTTAATATGGGAAAAAAATAACATTTGTTTGCTATTGGGAAGGGACAAGGTCTAGGGAACAAAAGTTGGCCTTAGTTATGAGTATGGACACTTCCAAGAGAAAAGAAAGTAGAGATCGTAGGCACAAATGCAGACAAGTGGTGGTACGGAGCCTGCAGAAGTTCTGTTCTGATTCAGATATTTCAGTGCAATGATGAGCAAGATCATCTGTTGAGAATAAGAATAAGGGAGGAGGTGTTGGAAATGTGAAGGCAAAGAAGAAAGTATGAATAGTTATCTAGGGGAATGGGAGAATAACGGGGCTAGTAACAACAGGACAATTGCTCGGCAGTTTAAGGGCCTCAATCCCTTGAATTTTTTTTTAAGAATTTTTTTCCAGCTCTATTGAGATTTTTTAATTGAGGTGTAATTGATATACAACATTATATTAGTTCCAGGTTACAGCATAATGATTCCATATTTGTATATATTGCAAAATGATCCCTACAGTAAGTCTAGTTAACATTCATCACCATACAATTACAGAATTTTTTTCCTTGTAGTGAGAACTTTTAAGATTTACTCTCTAGCAACTTTCAAATACTCAATACAGTTTTATTAACTGTAGTCACCATGCTGTGACATACATTTCATAACTGGAATTTTGTACCTTTTGACCCCCTTCACCCATTTCGCCTGCACCCCAGCCCCCCCATCTCTGGCAACCACCCGTCTGTTCTCTGTTTCTATGAGCTTGGGTTTGTTTGCTTGTTTATTTTAGATTCCACATATAAGTGAGATCATATGGTATTTGTCTTTCTCTGTCTGACTTATTTCACTTAGCATAACACCCTCAAGGTCTACCCATGTTGTCACAAATGGCAAGATTTAGTTCCTTTTTATGGCTGAATAATATTCGTGTGTGTGTGTGTGTGTGTGTGTGTGTATCACATTTTCTTTATCCATTCATCCATCGATGGACACTTAGTTTGTTTCCGTATCTTTCACTCACTTGAATTTAAGGTGAGACGAGCCAGCATGCGTTTTTCTCTCGCCAGCTGCATTCATCTGTGCAGGTCCACGCCCAGAGTAGGAAGCAAGTGGAATTTAACCAGAGCTGTGTTTCAGCTGAGTGAGGGAGGAGCAAAGAAGTTGAGGATGAATGCAAGGAGGTGACTGTACTGTTTGACTTGGAATTTAAGCTAGGTGAGAATAGCAGTAAGAACATAAGGAGGTAAAGGACAGTGAAAAGATGGTAGAACCAATGGCTTGAAGATCCCGGTATGTTGAAGAATTGTTGGAGTTTTGCTACAAGAGCAGGTGAGCTATAGACATATAGATAGGTGGAGACAGTCAGAGACTGGGAGTTTGAGTTTGAGATTAGAGAGAGCTTTAGTTAGTAATGGCCTGGTCTAGGATATAATTTAGGAGTAAATAGCTGAGGTAAGGTAGAGAGTAAGATCACTGGAGGAGAAGAAGTCAAGGCAGGTCTGCCTTTGAGTTTACCAGTTTAGATTTAGAAGGAAGCTCATCACTCCTGTTTCCTGCTTTTTGAAGAAGGAATACACTATAGGTATTGAGACTGATGATAATTGCTTCAGAGTTTCTCTTCTTCACTTTATATTTGACTGAGCCTGCAGTTGAGGGGGGAGGGAACTGCTAAGGAAGGTGGTGCTAGACCAAACACAAGGATCATTAACGGTCTATGGCCATAGATAGTCAACCATCAGGGCTGCCAGAGATCAGAAAGGTAGCTAAGGTCATAGAGAGCGTGGGGGAAGAGAGCCAGACAAGCATCAGAATTAAGGCTCTTGGCTGTCACATGTAAGAGATTAAGTCACAGAGGCCCTCATAAGGTACTGAGGGCAGGAAAGGCTAGGGATTTGAGCCTAAGTCAATACTATCAATAATATGGAGCATCTAAAGGTCTTCCAAGGAGTGGACAAGATGGGCTGGGGCTTGCTTGTCTCCAGGACCCTTTACTGTACCAGGCATTAGCAGTGCCATGTCTTGGAAAGGTCCCTAGAATGACCTACAGAAAGTCTCTGGTTCTCTTCCTGATGGTTGGCTGGTTGGCCATTGGGTGCTGAGTGCAGCAGAGAGTAGGGGAGCTCAGGATGGATGCGGGTGAAAGAGGAAATTGAAGGCTGCAGCACAATGATTTTTGACTGTGACAAATCCCTGCTCCATGTGCAGGGCCCATTGTTGTGGCTGTTTATTCATTTGTTCATTGATTACCTTCAACATGCTATGTGCTATTCTAAGTATTAGGCATGTGTGGTAAAGATAATACACAGTGATAAGGCAGTCTCTCTCAGAGTGCCTCTTAGCTTGTCATGAATTCAGATATAGGAACGTTTGGGTTTGCAGGGGTCAGGACATCTGTGTAGAGGTGAGAAACGGCAGTAGTGAGAGTAGCAGCATCTGTGTTTGTACAGGGCCTGGAATTCTTACTGTAGTACAATCTCCCTTTGCATCCTGATAATACAACTGTGACAGGGGTTCCCATCTATCACTAGCATGACCCATTCCATTTGGCAATTGATCTGGTGTCTGGGGAGAGAGAATTCTGCCCCTGAAGCCTCACCCAAGGTCTCCAAAGTCAAGAATAATGCTGGAGCCCCTGGACTAAAGAAGGTAGGGAGAGTATTCCCCATAGGGCTAGAGCCCCCAGCTAGGGCCAAGAAGGACCAGCATGGGAAATTCCAAGAGCAGTCTGCATTAATGTATTGCCCACCCTGGGACAGTGAAGAGAAGTGTGATGAAATCCAGCCACATGGGTTCAAGGACTTCAGACTTCCCTGGCCAGCACAGTTGGCATGCCCTTCACACTTCCCTGCAGAGAGAAGCAGTTAGGTCACGCTCAGGCCCTAGAGGCAGCGAATAGCCGGATAGGTTGCTCCTCAGTCTGTGACTTGGGTGCTCTTCACTGAAGAGAGAGGGAGAAAGAGAGAGAGGAATAAGTTTAGGGGGAGAAAATAGACTCCTTTTTAATATTACGTTGAACCTAGGTGCCAGTGGAATATCTCAGGCAAGATGTTTCAGAAGCAGTTACATGTAAGACTTGAACTCAGGGTATAGGTCTGAGCGTAAGATGGAGGTGAGCAACCACCAGTTGGACATAGGCGTCTGGATGTTTGGAACTTGAACCCTCCTGAAACAATCACATTTTCCAGCCTTTTCTTTGCAGTCCTTCCTGGGACTGTAAGCAGTGGTGGTCGGCAACAACTGCCCCTGTGCCCTCACCCGGGCTGCCTTCCTCAGCCCCCTTCTCTGAAGGTAGAGGGTCTCATCTGAGAGCACAGCTGCTGCTCATTCACTGTCATGTCGTCTCATTTCTGAGCAGAGAAAAAAATGGCTGAACCCTTCTGGAAATTCTGTTTTCCTATGGGGCTCAGAAAATAATGTACCTGTATTAGTTTCCTTTTGCTCCTGTAACAAATTATTCTCTCACAGCTCTGGAAGCCAGAAGTCCAAAATCAGCGTCTTTGGGCTGAAATCAAGGTGTCAGCAGGGCTGCACTCCCTCCAGATGCTCTGGGAGGTTATCCGTTCCTTGCCTCCTCCAGCTTCTGGTGGCTGCTGGCATCGCTTCAGTCTCTGTCCCTGAGGTCACATTGCCTTTTCTTCTGTATGTGGTAAAATCTCCCTGTGCCTCTCTCTTTTAAGGACACTTGTGAATGCATTTAGGGCCCACCTGGATGATCCAAGACAATCTCCTCATCTCAAGATCTTACCTTTATGAAGCTTTTATACTAATAGGGAAACACCAACAATAAACAACTTATAAGCAAATTATTTAGTAAATTAGAACAAGACAAATACTGTGGGGAAAAAAGAAACAGTATGGCAAAGTGATAGGAGCAGGTTGAGTGTTAAATAGGATGGTCAGGGTTCACCTCATGGGAAAGGCGAAGTTTGGGTATGGACTGGAAGGAGGTGAGGGAGTTAGCCAGCTGAGTATCTGGAGGGGAGTGTTCTAGGCAGAGGAAACAGCTCCAGTAAAGGCCCCAAGGCAGCAAGGAGTATGGCTGTGGTGGAGTGAGAAGAGGGATGGTAGTGGGTGGGGGAGGGAGGTGTCTGGGATCATGGATGGCCTTGTAGGCCCCTGTAAGGACTTCACCCTCTACTCTGATTGACATAGTAAGACATTGCACATGAGGAGAGGTTGATCTTCAGTAGCTGAGTGGATGCTTCCTCAGTGTTATCAAGAGGAAAGGAGGAAAAGTGGAGCAGATGCCAGTGGTTTTGTAGATTTGGTGGGAGGCAGATCTCTGACCTCACTTCATAAATATTAATTCAGCACCTACCTAACCATGCAAGGCACAATTCTAGGTGCTGGGGGATATGGCCGTGAACAAAATAGGCAGATCCCTAGTCACACAGAGCCTGCATTCTCCAATTATAATAAACTGGTACACATGAGAGAGAGTAAGCAAATGAACAAGATAATTTTAAATGGTGCCAAATGTTTACGAAGAAAATAAAACAAAGGTGAGTGATAGAGACAGGAGGAGGAAACCCACCCTTGACAGAGGGGTCGGAGGAGACCTCTCTGAAGAGGTGACATTTGAACAGAGATCCGAATGAAAACGAAGAGCCAGCCTCGGGAAGGTCCAGAGGGGTTCTGGAAAGGTCTAGAGGCAGAGTGATGTTTGTTGTATTCAAGGACTGGACAGGAGGCCAATGTATACTGCTTCAGGGTGAGTCAGGAGGAGGACCTGAAATGAGGTGAGAGGCAGGTGAGGAGGATTAGTCATTGTCATCTGTAGTTTGGTTTTGTTCAGAGGGCAGTGAGACGGTTTTAGGCAGAGGAATGTCATGATATGGTTGATGATTTAGGAGTATGCTTCTGGCCTTTCTAGAGAATGGAATGAGGGGCCAGAGCAGAAGCTGGTCACTGACCACTGCAGCAGCCACAAGGTGATGATTTGGACCTGGGTGGTAGCAGCGGAGACAGAGATAAGTGGAGGGATTCACATTATGTTTAGAGAGTAACAGGATTTGCTGATGACCCAGATGAGAGACAGACAGGAAAAAGAAATGAGTCAAGAATGACTCCATCCAACTGGCAAGATAGAGGATTGTTTATAAAATAGCTGTTTCTCTTTGTACAATGTGATGATCCGGGGCAAATGGGACTAAAAAAGAAAAGAATGACTCCTAGGTTTCTCTTGATCAACTGCACTGGCCTGGCCTTCCTCACCATCAAAGCCAGAGCCACCACCCCTCCACCACGGCCCTATCCATCATCATTGGTATTCTCACCATCTGTTTGAGTTCTGTCACGCTCCTGTCCTTCCAGCTCACCTTATAAAGCAGTGCCCAAACTTGGTGAAATTGATCCAGCCACTTTTCCTGCCTCTGTTTCTGGGCTGCTGAACTGTTAACAGAGACACACGAATACATGTATTGGCCCCACAGTGGCGTCCTGGTCTTCAGCCTCTGCCAGTGCTCAGCACTGCTCAGCAGTCCCGTCCCTGGTTGACTTACCACAGTGACTGCTTCAAACCGCTCCCACTCATCAGTTCCTACAGTCCAGACCTGCACACTCGTAATCCCAAACCCTAGAGATTCCCTGGAGAAATGAGATTCCCCCAGCTCCCAGTGCACCTATCAGGGTCGCCACCCTCGCGTGCTCCCACTTTTCCCAGGGAAAAGGCACCCTGCCCTCTGTGTCCCTCTCCCCGTACTCTGATCCGGTCCCCTTCGCCTCCTGGGGGCCTCTCCACTGCTGCCTCTCTGTCGCTCGCACCCCCTCCCTCCGCCTTCTCTGCGGGCTCCTTCCCCCAGTACAAGCAGGCTCGGGTCTCTGCCTCCTGCTTCGCTCACCAGCTCCCGGTCCCTTTCTGTCCTCTCCTCCACTACCACGTTTCTACAGAGATCACCTCCTCTCTCTCAAACACTCTCGCTTTTCTCCCTGCGCAACACCCTGTCGTCTGGTTTTGCCCTCTCCATCCCTGATGGCGCGCTTCCCGAAGGGTCCAGTGACTTTCATGTATCCCGAAGGCAGTGCCATAAATAAAAGTATGGATGTACATTGTGCCGACCCATGAGGCTCTTGTGTGGATGAAATAGGACGACAAGCATAGAACACTTAGGACAGTGTCTGGAACATTGCAAGAGCTCAGTACCTATAAACTGCTGTTATTACTCTCATTATTGTGGCGTTTGTCATATGTTTCACTATTGCCTCTGTGTGTATTTGGCTGCCTCATCCATTAATCACGAAGCTGGGACTCTGAGCTGTTTATTGTCGTATTCCCAGTGACTCGCGCGGTACCTGGGATAGGCTGGGGCTTAGCGCGTATTGGAGAGCTGGAGGGTGGACACTGGGGATTGGATCGTGTCCTTGGGCTCTGGGTTAAATGGCCTCTGTAGACATTCTGGCCATTGTCCAGGCTGTCACTGGGGGAGGTGTGCTTGCCTCTCGTAGCGGCTTCTCAGCTCGCCGTTCTCTCCTCGCCTTCCCACTCTCCCATCCCCTTACCAGGAAGTCGGGCCCCTTCCCTTCCTCCTTGGTCCACGCTGGGTACAGGCTGTCAGCAGTCACGGGAACCCTGTCAGCAGGAGCCCAGGCACTGCCCCCTTGAGAGCCTCCTTCATCGCAGGCCTCCCTGCCTGTCATACGCGTCATGCATGTGGCTCCAGCCTGTCTGGACACAGATGTGGCCAAAGTCCCTAAGCAGGCGAAGGGGCAGCAGCTGGCAGTATTTCAGACCAGGAGGGGTTTACTAGGAAACAGTAAGGACATCACTGGAAGCCTGGCCCTTCGGAGCAGGGAGATCAAAGTGTCCATGATGTGCCGCACAAGGCGGTCCTCAGAGCTCCGCAGGTGAGCAGAAACTCCACCTGCACTGGCCCAGGGAGATCCACACTGTGGAACCGATCACCCTGAGCGCTCCTCCCTCTTCCAGCCAGCAGTCAGTTACGGAGCACCTGCTGCATCCTGGCTGTGTGCCGGGGAGGGAACAGGCACATTAGTGTGCAGTCAGTGCCAGGAAGGTACACGGAGAACAGTGGGGACCTGGAGAGGCTCCGTCAGCCCTGTGTGGCTCAGGGAAGACCCTACCTGTGCAGAGGCAGAGACGCTGGAGTTGGGCTGAAGAAGGAGCAGAAATTCAGCATGCGAATGAGATGGGGAAGAGAATTCCAGGCAAAGGGAACAGCAAGTGGAAAGGCATGGAGGTGTTAAAGAGCCTGGCAGATTCTAGAATCTATAAGTAGTTGGATATGGCTAGAGCTTAGGGAAAGGGAGGAGAAGAGAGGGGGTATCTGAGGCGGGGAGGTTGACACAGGAGAGTCAGATCACAGGGGCTTTGTAAACCAGACGAAAGAGCTTAAACTTTATCCTCTAGTAGCTGTTGTAGTCGGTAGAAATCCATATCAAACTAATTCAAGCAAAAAGGAAATTGATTGGCTTACTTACCTGTTAAGTTCAGGGCTGAACTATTTTCAGGCCCACCTGAACTAGGACTCAAACAGTGTCTTTCTCCCCACGTCTTGGCTCTGCTTTCCCTGGGTTTGACTGTGCTGTAGACAGTTTCTCTGTGTAGCCACGGAAGATAGCTCCAGCAGTTCTAGGCCCAGGGGTGGCAAATTTTTTTCTTAAAAGTCCAGATAGTGAATATTTTCGGCTTTGCAGGCCATATATTCTCTGTCACAACTAATCAACTCTGCTGTTATAACATTAAAGCAACAATAGACATTAGGTAAATGAATGAGTGTGGCTGTGTTTTAATAAAACTTTATTCATACAAGTAGGCAGCTGGCCTCTGGGCCATGGTTTGCACAAGCACTGTTCTAGGCTTACATGGTCTTTACAGCTCACTATCTTGGAGAAAAAGAGAAACTCCCATATACCCTAGTGTCCAAATATTAAATCCCAGAGAAGAATTTGATTCATCCCACTTGGATCAGGTGCCCATTGTTGAGCCAGTTACTGTGGTTCTGAGGGGTGAAGTATCTTAATTGGCCAGCCTGGACCATGCGCCCATCCCAGCAGCAGTGGTGGGGGTCAGCTCAACTAGGACCATATGGAATGAAAAGTAGGTGCTTTACAGAAGAAGGGGGGAAGGGACGCAGATATCCACTGCAAGGTGCTAACAAGAAAGAGCACGAACTGAGTGCCCCAAGATGCCAGTGATGGTCCACCTTGAAACTGGCTCTGACACTGCCTCAGGGCATCAGGCCAACCCTGGCTGCGCTGATGCACACCCTGCCCCGGCCTTTTCCCTCTGTGCAGAGCCTGCCCCTCAGCTGCCTTATGTTTACACCCAGTCAGAATGCACTCGCCCACTCGGGCCTTCCTCACACATTGCTGTGCCTGCCTGGGTGGGACTAGAGGGCAGGTCACCGGGTGGGGGACCAGCCTGAAGCTCCCCTGCCCTTGGCAGGTGCTGCTCCACCCTGGCAGCTTTAGCAGTCTCTCTCCTTGTCTCGAAGGGAGGGTTGCTTCTGGTTCTCTTCTCTCTTGTGCCGTTGTCTGCACGACCCTCCTCCTTGAATACCCTTCCCACCATGCTCCAAGAGGCTCACATTTACTTGTCTTCCAAGGCTCAGCTTGGTTTTGTCATCATTTCCTTCAAGATTTTGCTATACCCCTAAGTTGGTCTGAGACCTTTATACCCCTCCCTATTCCAAAACACAGGATGTGCAGACTTATTTTCTTATGGTTATTTGTTTACCTGTGTCTACCATTAGCTCCTGAGGAGAAGAACCAAAGCTAGTTTACCTTAGGTCCCCAGCCAGCACTCAGCACGGAACCTGACCCCGAGCAGGCAAGCAGTTGTTGGATGGGGCTGTGTCCTCCAGCTCCATCTGGTCCTGCATAGGATTGAAGGCAGGCACTTCATGCTCTTGCTTGGAACGGTACTTGTTGGTTGATACCTGCTGTTTGTCTTCTCTGCCTCTTCTCGAAGGGTGTAGACCCACCTGCCCTGCATATTCATGACCCTTTCTCCTCAGACTCCTGCTCTCGCATGGGACCCATTCAGGTGGGTCAGCAAGAGAAGTGGCAGCAAGACATAAGCTGGACAAGGCATTGACAAAGTGCTTATCCTGTTTGCTTGGACATATACCAAGGTCTTACTGTGCAGGGCCATTTATGGTGGGGCTGCCACAGCGAGATCCCAAACAAGAACAGGTAGATTCTAGAAAACGTGTGTCCCCCTGCTTCATCCACCCCACCACTTCCCAGAGCAGGTTCTAGAAAGGAGGATCTCTGGGGTTTGGCTTTCACCCTACTGGATGACAGTCTCACTCATTTTGGGCCAAGGCCTGTGGCTGAATCTGGCAGACTGATGTGCTGTGGCCCCTGGTCTCAGGACCCACTACTGGGCTCTGCCTTCCTCTCGTCTCCTGGGCTGCTTGGGCTCTTGTGGCCAGAAGGCTGGCCACACAACCAAACAGGCACAGATGGAGAGCTGAAACTGTGTGTTGCCCTAATCCAGCAAACCCACATCTGGAGGCACCTTTTTCAGTTGGGATGGTGGGTACTAAGAGAAAGATCCTACTCTGGGTCTGCTGGTACCCACAAAGAACTACTCCCCTCCCAGTTAGTAAGACTCAGTTAGCTTTCCTGCTGGAAACTAAGAAATCCCTTTTGGGGGTCCTGGGTTGCCCATCCTGGCTGGCAGACTGACCATCGTGCCGAGTCATCGTCCTCTCTCAGTTTATAGGCCTGTGGGCAGGGCAGCCTCATGGGTCCTGGGGTCCAGCCTTGTTATGAGAGGCACAGGGGTCAGACCCACCCTTAGCATGTACCCTCCTAGAGCCTCAACTCTCCACATTGCTATGCTCTAGGATCCAAGAAGAAAAGACGCACAGGTCCCCGTGCAACTTCTGCCTCCTCCTTCCCCTGTTCCTTCTCACGCACTCACACACACCCTCCTGAAACCTGATCCCAAGGCTGCTTTGTGTGCTGGGGCTATCGGCAGAGCTGGCAGAGCTGGCGGGCTGGAGCCTGTCTGCTGGAGCCTGCCCCACCCTGCCCCCGCTACCCCCTTGGCCAGGGCAAGCAGATCAGGCGTTGCACACCCCTGCTAGTCTGGCCAGTTATTCTGCACCTCAAGGGCCACCTCCACCCTGGCTGGGCCCCCAAACTGGCACACTGGTCTCTGGACAGAAGCCCCTGAATTCTCTTCCAGGTGTAGCATGGGGCTCTGCCCAGACCGCCTGCAGAATTAACACAAACACGCACACATACACCACCTCTACCATCACCACACCCCATTTCCTGTTGTTTATGGCACCCCCCCGCTCAGCTTCCAAGGCCTCTGCAGGCACTGAGCCACCTCCTGGGGGAAGGCTGTTCAGAGGAAGCAGCATCTGAACTTAAAGAATGAGAAGGGATTTTCCAGGCAAATAGAGAGGGAAGGGATTGGGGAATACAGGGAAGGGTGAGAGGGGGTACGTTTCAGGCGGAGACTGCATGTGTAAATGCATGAAGACTGGCACGTTCAGGGAGCTACAAATAGTGCATGGTTTGTAGGACACAACTAGTCTCAGGAATAAAATCCAGATTGCAGTAGATCGAGGAGTGAATAGGAGATGAGGAAGTTGAGACAGAATATCCACTGCTCTTTATGGAGGTTTTGCCATGAAAGGATAAAGAGAGAGACTGGTAGCATGGGTACATGGTCAGGAAAGTGTATTGAGTTTGTTTGTTTGTTTTCATGTAGGAGAGACCTGAGCTTGCTGTATGCTTAGGGGGAAACAAACAGGAGTGGGCTGCATAGTGTGATGGAGAGATCAGCTTTGATGGGTCTAGGGTAGGGGAAGGAAGTAAGAAGCTGAAGGAGTTCCTACCTGATTGGCTTGGTTTTGTCTGTGAAGTGAGAAAAAAGAAGAGATATCTGCTTAGATAAAGTTGGAAAAGGATAGAGAGTTTATGGAGAGTGGAGAAGGTTTGGAATAGCTACTGAGCAAAGGTGAGGGTCCAACTAAGGCTCAGTCCATGAGTTTGTAGTGGTACCAGTCTGTGTGTGTGTGTGTTTTCTAGCAGCACTTTGAGTATATAAAGTGCAAGAGTGTAGGATTCAATTAATCTCTGATTGGGTTTTGCCTTATGGATGGGACAAAAACACAATAGAACAAGAGGGTATAGCATCCTGGCAAGAGAGAGACTAAAGAGGTGGATGGGATTCTAACCAGGAAAGAGATATAACCTGGGAATGAAGAAAACTTTTTAAACTAAAACTCAAAACCCAGAATCAATAAGGGAAAAGATTGATAAATTTGACGACACTTTTTTTAAAAAAAAATTTATTTATTTTTGCCTGTGTTGGGTCTTCATTGCTACGCGCCGGCTTTCTCTAGTTTTGGCGAGTGGGGGCTACTCTTCGTTGTGGTATGCAGGCTTCTCATTGCAGTGGCTTCTCTTGTTGCAGAGCAGGGCTCTAGGCGCATGGGCTTCAGTAATTGTGGCTCACGGGCTTAGTTGCTCTGCGGCATGTGGGATCTTCCCGGACCAGGGCGCGAACCTGTGTCCCTTGCATTGGTAGGCAGATTCTTAACCACTGCGCCACCAGGGAAGTCCCGACTTTTTTTTTTTTTTGGCCACGCTGCACGGCTTGCTGGATCTTAGTTCCCCGACCAGAGATCAAACCTGGACCCTCGGCAGTGAAAGCGTCAAGTCCTAACCACTGGACTGCCAGGGCCCTTTGACTACACTTTTTAAAAAAATCTGTTGTAAAAAAGGGGGAAAAAAAAAGCAAGAAAGGAAAACACCACAAGCCAAGTAAATAAATAAACTCAATTTATACCTCAATAGAGATATATTTGTAACTGTATCTCAGGGGGTTTATATATTTAATATATAAAGAGCTTAAAAAAAAAAGAGAGAAGATTGTTAGCTAATGCTGTAGTAGTAATCGTATTGTCACATATGTGTATGAAAACATGTTGTACACCTTAAACTTATACAGTGTTATATATCAATTATAGTCAATTATATCATAATAAAGCTAGGGGGAAAAAGAAGAAAAAACCCATAACCTTTTGGAAAACTGGGCAAGAGATATGAACAAAATTCATAGAAAAACTCACAAATGGCCCTTCCATATATAAGACAGTGTTCAATTCCACACATAGTAAAAGAAATGCAAATTAAAACCACACTGAGATACTGTTCCTCTCCTGTCAGACTGGCAAAATTGAAATGTTTGACAGTATACTCTATTGGTGAGGCTGTGGTGAAAACGACACTGTCATTTGTTGCTGGTGGGTAATGTGAAATGGTGTGATCCTGGTGGAGGGGAGTTTGGCAATATGGAGCAAAATTATATATATGCATTTTCCCTTTGATCAGTAAACCCACTTCTAGGAATCTATTCCAAAGATACATTGGCAAATAGAAAAGATATATGCATGAAGTTATTCACTGTAACCACTGTTAGTGGTACCTACTCTACAACAGACTGGAAACCACCCAGGGGACTGATTGAATGATATATGTACATAACCATAATGGAGTATAATCAAGTATATACCTCTACTGCTATGCAGTAATTACCAGGATATATTGTATAGTGAAAAAAATCAAAAGGTAAAACTGTATATGTTACCTTTTTATTGAATATAGATGTATGGATAAAGAAGATGTGGTACATATATACAATGGAATATTACTCAGCCATAAAAAAGGAACAACATTGGGTCATTTGTAGAGATGTAGATGGACCTAGAGTCTGTCATACAGAGTGAAGTAAGTCAGAGAAAGAAAAACAAATACTGTATATTGACGCATATTTGTGGAATCTAGAAAAATGGTACAGATGAACCTATCTACAGGGCAGGAATAGAGACGCAGACATGTGGACACGGGCTGTGGGGTGTGGGATAAATTGGGAGATTGGGATTGACATATGTGCACTGCCATGTGTAAAACAGATAGCTAGTGGGAACCTGCTATATAGCGCAGGGAGCTCAGCTCAGTGCTCTGTGGTGACCTAGATAGGTGGGATGGGGGGTAGAGGGTGAGAGGGAAGTCCAAGAGGGAGGGGATATATGTATACATACAGATGATTCACTTCGTTATACAGCAAAAAGTAACACAACATTGTAAAGCAACTATACCCCAATTAAAAAAAAAAAAAAAGAAGAAGAAAAAGAAGGGAATAGGAATTCACATACACACATTATGTATTTGCTTATACCAAAAAAAAAAAGGAAAAAATAAAAACTAATAAAAATGAATACTATATGGGAATAGAAGTAACAGGAGTCGGACACAGAAATGAAAGTTTGACTTCTCTGAATATATCTTGCTTTGTGAATTTAATTTTGGAATTCTATAGTTTTATATCATCATAAAACAAAGTTAAATTAATATGAGGGGTAAGCAAACTCTAGAAGCAAAAGCAAAATGAAACAAATGAACTTAACTATGTACTGCTGATGAAGTAAACTCAGCAGGATTATTCCAAAATAATTCTGCAAAAGCAAAGTAATTTATCTGTATTTCTCTAGTGGGGTATTCCCTAAATCATTTTTAGTAATGGTAGTATTAGTAATAATACTGGTGTTTTTATTCTGAAACTATTCTACATATTTTATATATGTATCTATATGTGGATATATTAGGATAAAGCAAATAATTAATTATGTTACTATCACTATAAACAAGGATATCAGCTTATGAGAAAAGAGATATAAATATAAAATCAAATGGTTTCAGCATATTTTTTCATTTGTGTATCCTTGTACATTTGATTTTGGGAAGTCATTTTTAATCAGGTTACCAGCCGCTTATGGTTTTTGTTCTGTCCGTTTGCATAGCAATATTTTCATAATATTATAAAGTGAAAAAAGTAGTCTACAGAGCAATCTAAAAAATAATATGGGAAAAGGAAAGTCAGTACGGATATATACCAAAGGTTAATTGTCTCTGTGTTGTAGGATTATGAGTATTTTTTACTTGTGTGTGTGTGTGTGTGTGTGCACGCCTATCTGTATTTTTTTCCAAAATTAACACTTTATAAGCACCAAAAATGAGGGGTTTTAAAAAATTTTATTTATTTTATTTATTTATTTTTGGCTGCGTTGGGTCTTTGTAGCTGCGCGCGGGCTTTCTCTAGTTGTGATGAGGGGGGACTACTCTTCCTTGCGGTGCGCGGGCTTCTCATTGCGATGGCTTCTCTTGTTGCGGAGCACGGGCTTTAGGCATGCAGGCTTCCGTAGTTGTGGCACATGGGCTCAGTAGTTGTGGCTTGTGGGCTCTAGAGCGCAGGCTCAGTAGTTGTGGCGCACGGGCTTAGTTGCTCAGCGGCCTGTGGGATCTTCCTGGACCAGGGCTTGAACCCGTGTCCCCTGCATTGGCAGGCGGATTCTTAACCACTGTGCCACCAGGGAAGCCCAATAAGGGGGGGTGATTTAAGTAAAAATTAATATAATGAACTTTCTCATCAGCTGAAAAGATGGGGGAAGAGAGAAGACAAGGAAAAAATGTGTTGAGACCATTTGGCTAGATCTTAGGAGATTTTGCTAGCATATGACATGCAGTACATATTGGGAGGCAGATAAAATCATGTCCATGCCTGACTGAGAAACTGCAAAACTTTCATAAGCTCAGTCCTGACACAGGAGAGGTTCTTGCCCCAGGCTTATCCAGGGACCTTGTGGACTCTGGTCAGAATCCTCGGGGCCTCTGGTAAAACATCAAATGTATTAATTCACTTAGATTGTGTGTACTGGGTATGAGAAACACGAGTGACCCTTCTACACAGAGGAGAAGTGTGCTAACTCAGAAGCCCAGAAGAAAGCCGCTGTGCAGGAATGGCCCTCCCACGCTATCATGTGTTGACAGTTTCTTCCTAGCAGCAAGGGATGGGGAGGGAGCAGCGTTGAAAGTTTTCTGCCTCTTTCAAGTTCACTTCAAAATCTCTAGTAATGATAGACCTCCAAGTGATTACTGCTGTTATTCCCCCTGGTCTGGTGATTGTAATGGTGTTAGTGATGATGGGAATGAGAAATGGATGCTGAGGTTAGAGTTCACTGGGGGGCGGTGAGTTCTAGCTTCTGGGCTGGGAGGCCCCCTTCTCCAGTCTTCAGTTTTTCAGTGGGTTGATTCAGGCTGTTAGAAACAAGAGTCAGCCACAGAGGCCTAGGCCTCCACACCTTCGTTCTCAGCCAGGAAGGCCCTAAGCACACCCCGCAACAAGGTCAACACACAGGAAGTGACCAGGTGCTGGCCATCTCCCGGGCTGCTAGGTTCCCTGAAAGGTCTCAAAATCAGGGTGCTAGGTTCCAAGTGAAGTCGTGCTGTCCAAGCATCTCTGAAGAGCTTGGTTCCTCCTGTCCCTTCTCACTCTGCCCTCACTTCCTTCTGCATCCCTCTGAGGCCATCCCCCACCCCCAGCCTCCCCCCTGCCCTGCCCATTCCTCGGTTTCCCAAGAAGAGCAAGGCTTGCCTTTTCTCTCCACAACTTGGCATTGCCGCATGACTCCTTCTCTCCCCCTTTTCCCTCCCATCTTTCCTCCAGACCAAAACTCCCCCTCCCCGTAAACTCCTTGTCCCTCCGCCACCTCCTGTGGAGCTTGGTGTTCCCTTGGTCCTCCTCTCTGCCAGCAAAAGTGCTCAGACTTCTGCTTGTCTGAAGCCTCCCCTCAGCCCTGCCTCCCAGCTGCAGGATACTGTGATTTTTTTTCTTCTGTCAAACCTCTAACTCCTATGGCTGTTCACCTGCTTTGCCCTCCCACCATGAATTCTCCTTCCTCCTCACCCTGGGTGGTCCACCTCCCAGCATTCTCTCCCAAATTCTGTCTCTCTGCACGGGCTGTATTTTGGGGTATTTTTCTGCTCACTGGACAGTGTCTCATCTCCGTGTTCCCAGATTGCAGGAACAGCGTGGGCAGCAGTGACTGTTTGATGGATGCACATGTGGATAACCTGCCAGAGAGCTTCCCGCTCTGAGGTGCTGATCCTGCTGAGTGCATCTTGCCTCTCCACTCCTACAGCTGGCCATATAAGGACTGGCCAGGCCTGCTCCTCCACACTCAGGCTCCACTGAACAGGACCTGTCAGACCCCGCACAGCAGCTACCCAATGTGCAGGCTGGAGTGGGGAGGAGATGCTGGAACATGGAGGATGGCTTCTGGCGGATCCACAGCCAAGGCAGATGGACAGAAAGCCATTTAGCACTGCAGCCTAGTGCACTTTGGGACTCTCAACAGCCCTGTTGTATTCCAGGTTCTCCAAGCCAGCACCCATGTTCCTGGATGACTCCTTCCGCAAGTGGGCTAGGATCCGGGAATTTGTGCCGCCTTTTGGGATCAAAGGTCAAGGTATGTTGGGAACCCTGCCCCACTTTACATTAACATCTCATCCCCCAAGCTGTCTCCCTAGTGTCAGGACAGGGCTGTACCCTCAGAAGTCTCCCTGCTGGGAATCCACCCCTCTCAACAATGCCCTACCTTCTCTCCCTCTTTCCTGACCTTCCTTTTTTCTTACTTCTTTAGTGGAATGTTTACTCAGAAACCACCACTTTGCCAGGGGCTAGGTACACAACAGTGGAGTAGACAGATGTGGTTCCTCTCCTCAGAAAGCTCCAGTCTAATGCAGACACAGGTACTTGGAGTGCAGTAAGGACTCTGATGAGGGAAGAACACTGTGCTGTGAGACCACACAAAAGGGGTGCCAGAGACAGCAGTGCTAGAGGACTAGATATGAGGGGGGAAATCCCAGAGAAAATAGAGGCCATCCGGACGACTGCCCCCAGGGCCCTCCATCATCCCCTCCTGATGTTTTTCACCTTAACCTAGCCTCCCCTCCAGTCCTTTTTTATCCTGTCCAAGGCTAACCTTTCCCCCTATACTCTCAGAACTGTCCCCTTCTATTGCCTCAAGGACCTCACCCATGCAGTTCCTGACATAAGACTTTCCCATCCCTAAGAGTTTAACAGTTCTCTTTCCATGTCAAGTTCCTGCCCTATTTCATGGCATGGTAGGGTTTCAGCTTTAGCGTCAGACATAGAAGGATACGGTCCCAGTACTACCTCTTTATTAGCTGTGACCGTGGACAAGTTACTAACATGTTTTGCTTTAGTTTCTTCATCAGTTAAATGGAGAGAATAATACCACTGTATTAGGTTGTGGTCAGAATTAAATAAGATAACTGTTAAAGGGGTGATATCATTTGGCCAGCAGACTCAAGAACGCCTGAACCCTCTACTTAGCCGGCCCACCCCTCCCTGAAAAGAAGACAGTGGCCAGCAAAAGGATACTCTTGAACTGGAGCTTTGACCGTCAACCTCCAAGGACAAATCTCATGGGTTGGGTTGAACCACATGAAGAACTCCTTTTTCATGGGTGCAGGTAGCCAAGCAGCCTAACTTTTCTCCTAAATCCTCACTCAATATTCTGATCCTGCTAAGCTATGAAGGGCAGGAAAGGCTGATACAGAGCCCATCATCCAGCAAGAAAAAGCACCCCATAGTTTATGACCATTCTGCTAAAGGTTCCCCTCCTAGAAAACAAAAACCCAATCCATATCCTTGGCCTTGGCCAGTTAGCAGCAATATGCTTTTCCTTAGAGGTGAAATTGGAGGTGGGAAAAGGAAGGGACCTGTGACCTTCCCCGAGGCCCACCATAAAGTGTATCTGAAGGCACTTAGTACAGAACATTTCCTTAAAGGTTTGTTTCCTTACCCTTTCTCATTCGACTTCTAGAAAGATTGCCCGTGCCACCTGTCTCCTCTTACTCACCATTTACTCTTGAAGAATATCTTCTCCCCTCACCACTTCAGTGAAACTGCTCAGTGCCCCCAGGAGATCCAAAGGATACTTTTCAGTCCTTAACTTGACATCTTGGCTGCATCTGACAGTGTCGTCCAGTCCATCTTTTAAAAGAATTATGAGGTTGCTGTGTTTAATTTCAGAGGCATCCTTTCTTTACATGAAGTATTTCAGGCATATAAAAAAAGCATAAAAACTCATATAATGAGCACCCACGTACTCTTGTACCCAGCTTCAGAAATAAAACTTGAGATACGACTCAAGCTCTGTGTAGCCCTTCCCCCTCCGTTCCCTGCCTTCTCCAGGAGACCAGTATCCTGGTTGTCATTCCATGCCTGTTTATATATTTCTACAGCATATTTATATATCTGCTTAAAATATGGCATGGTTTTTGCATGTTTTTGAACTTTACAAACAGTATTGTATATCGTACTTGTGTGTGTGTATTTTTCAAATTGATTTTTTTGCTTACGCTTTTCAGGTGTGTCTGTACTGGTACACATAACTCTAGGTCATTGATTTTGCAACTGCTGTGTAGTATTCCATGTACCACATTTAATCTATTTTCCTACAGTGGACTTTTAGGTTGCCTCCAACATTTCGCTATTACCAACAGTTCTGCAATGAACATTCTTGTACAAGTCTCCTTAAACAAATGTGTGAGTTTTCTGATGCTCTCCACCTAGGAGTAGAGTTGCAAGATGTTAGTCTATGCACAGCTACATCTTTACTTGATATTAAGATACTTTTCACTGTGATTGTACCGACTTACTTATCTTTAGGTCTTTACGTACATTACCTTTTTACCTTCCTAACAATTCTGCACAGCGGGAATTACCATCTTCATTTGGAAGATGAGGAAACTAAAGCTCAAAGAACGTAAGCGATTTATCGGAGGTCACAGAGCTCATAAGCAGCAGAGCCAGGATTTGAGTCCAAGGCTGATATCATTATCTGTTATATTATAATGCTCTCATTATACCAGAGTTTGAAAGGAGAGCAGTCATCACTGCCAAAACCAGAGAGAGGTCAAGAAGAATGAGGTCTGAATATGGTCACAGGATCTGAGAGCACAGAGGTCACGGGGCCCTTGCTGAGGGGTAGCCTGAGCGGAGTGCAGGTGGGCAGATGCCAGGCCACAGGGCTTGAAGAGGTAAGGAGGTAGAGACAGCCTGGCAAGAACAGGATTAGAGGTCAGCAGTGTTAGAGGGAGGAAGGGAGGGGAAGATGGTATCAGAAAATGAGGCGGAGTGGCCTGACCCGGGGAGCTGGCTGGGAGCACTCCAGCTCTTCACCACTGGTTGGCTCCTTGTTTGCTTCCTGGTGTCTGCTTGGTGGGGGCACAGAAGTGAGCACGTGATCTCTGCCTCTGACCGGCACTGCCATTCTGGGGGACACTGAGATGCCCCAGCTCCCAGGCAAGGCCCACACCTGGGGGCACATGTCCCAGGGCCTGATGGCAGAGCCTCTGACAGCCAGCCGAGACTGCCAAGGAAGGGCCAGGGAAGCCTGAGGAAGGAGCTGTGCGCGGGTGCCGGGGGCTGGCTCCAGGCAGAGATGTGTGTGCCGCCTCTTCTCCTGCCTCCATCTCCTATCTCAGGGAGAAAGTTAGGCCAGTGGCCCAGCCTTGTGTCCGGAGCTCCCTCCCCAACCTTCACGTCCACCCTAGCCCCAGGACCATGTGCCTTCAAATCGGCTCATCGGCAAACATCTCATGGGAACCCTTAAGCGACCCTCTAACAGTTGCCTCCCTCCTCTGTCCACAGATAATCTGATCAAAGCCATCTTGTCCGTCACCAAAGAGTACCGCCTGACCCCTGCCTTGGACAGGTGAGCCACTCACTGCCCATTATCCTGCCCCTCGGCTGCCCAGCGTGTGCAGAGGGGCTGAGGCCCAGCTGGCCTTCCCTGGACCTGGGCAGATTCTCCAGCATACCCACACACGCGTACACACTGGGGTGGGTGAGCAGGGAGGCGGGGCCACCGCACTGGACTGGCCACCCCCGTGGGCTATAAGCAGTTGGCAAGACATCTCAGTCTTCAGGCAGCAGAGATCCGAGGGTAAGAACTGAACGTCCTGGGCTGGAATCAGCTCAGCACTGGGACTGAGTGGCTGGGTGCTGGGGCAGCTGAAGGGGCTTAAATCCAGGAGGCAGTGACAGCTCTGAAGCCAACAGACCCTAGGTGGGGGAAGCCCCAGGGTCAGAGGTGCGAGAAGCAAAATGAGTAGGGTTCTCAGGTGGCTACTGGGTGCATGGGGGCTTCTGAGTTAAAAATAAGTCCAGCCTTGAGTCTTGGAGCCTCCAGGCTCATTCCTCTGTTCTTGCTTCTCTAGCGTAGGCCTAAAGCTCAGCCCACTTTTCCCTCTCCCCCTGAAGGCAGCCCAAACCCACTAACCCTTGGGGAGTCTTTAACCCAGAATGCCATCTTACCAGAGCTCCTTCCTCACCACCCCAGAGCTAGTGCCCAAAGCCCCTTCCACACCCATGTTTCCCTGGAGAAGTGTCAGGGACCAGGGGTATCTGAGAGCCCTGAGTGGCCCAGCTCTCCACAGTGTGGTTCCGGCCTCTCAGAAATGCTGCCAGAAGCTCACTGGTCTGCCTCCTCTGTCCCAGCCCATGCCTGGCCAAGGGCATGGGGTCAGGGGTCAAAGGGGCAGGGGGAGAGGAGACCTGGTGGACAGCTCTCCAGAGGTCTCTGCGTCTGTCCCCTCAGCCTCAGCTGCCGCCGCTGCATCATCGTGGGCAATGGAGGTGTCCTTGCCAACAAGTCTCTGGGGTCACGAATCGATGACTATGACATTGTGGTCAGGTGAGCTCCTCAAAGCAGTGCCTCAGGCACCTTCATGTCCTGGTCCCTGAGCCCACTGAGAACTGTCTGTCCATCTGGCCCACTGGGCTGGAGGTCAGTAGAAGCCTCAAGAAGAACCCTGGGTTGGAAGGCTTTGGAATGGAAAGCCAGGTGGCACCAGGTGGCCTGGGCTCCCTATCCTCTGCACCTGGGGTATTCTGGGGTCATGGTGCCTCCCCACACACAGGGCTACAGACCACATGCAGTGAGCCCAAGGCAGTCTCTGACTGGGCCCACTCTCTGCAGACTGAACTCAGCACCAGTGAAAGGCTTTGAGAAGGACGTGGGCAGCAAAACTACACTGCGCATCACCTACCCTGAGGGTGCCATGCAGCGGCCTGAGCAATATGAGCGTGATTCTCTCTTTGTCCTCGCTGGCTTCAAGTGGCAGGACTTCAAGTGGTTGAAGTACATCGTCTACAAGGAGAGAGTGGTGAGCTCCCTGTGCCCCCGCTCCTTCCCCTCTTGCCCTGGCCCTGCCCAGCTTCCAAGTCAGCCCCTTTCCCTGAACCAGGCAAAGAACAAGTAGGAACCTTTCAAAAGAAGCATTAAGGACCCAGATGCAACCAAGGGGCAGAGAGGCCAGGAGATGCCAAGGCCACTGGCCCAGACTCCTGGAGCTGATGTGCCTGCTATCTGCTACCTGCCTCCAGAGACCCAGGCTGCAGGTCCTTCCTCAGCCTTCTCTAGCCAGACCCCAGGTGCCTCCTCAGCAGACCCTGTGGGCCCTTCCCTGGCCTTAGCTCCCCGGTATGGAGAGCTGTCGCCCGGCTAGACCCAGCTTTACTGCTGATCTTCACGGCCCCCGCCCTCACTTTCTACTTGCCCCCCAAGTCCCTCTTACCCTCTGTGAGGTCTCTCTGACTGTGGTCGTGTGGGTCCCCCCTCATTCCCAGCCAGGGGAAGAAGACCTTATTTGGACCCTGGGGCCATTCCACAGGGATAGCAGACCCCTCAACTTGAGGGTGCCAGTTCCCAAACTTGTAAGTCCTGACCTCTCTCCACTTTGTGCTTTTACCACTGACTTGTGGTTGTGTCCCCAACCTGCCATTGAGTCTGGTTCCACTCTGGGAATGGCCAGATTCTGTACTTATAGGTCTAGGCAGGCAAGCGTCTGGGCCCGTTTATTTAGAGAGCTTATATGGCCAAGTAGGGTCAGACTGCTCATTACTGGACCACCCAGTGAGTCCCCTCCTGAGTTCTCTGTTTCTCAGCTCTGGGCCAAATTTTCCAGGCTCATTCCCCCTTTCCCCTCAACCAGCTGTCACCAGCCACCCCAGGGGAGGGGCACTGCAGAGTTCAGGCCATTCATCTTCCAATACCCAAGCCTTTTACCAGAGGGGAATGATGACAGACAGCGCTCCGTCTACAGTAAGAAGCTAGTTGTTCTTCCTGGAGGTTTATAGGAGAGCTGGGGGGCTGGAACAGCTTCTCCTGCCTATGGACGTCTCAGTGCAATTTGGTTTAACTCCACAGCCTTTTCCCAAGCAAGGCCAAGTGCAGGCAGTGTCAAGTAGGTAGCAAGCGAGAGCGAAGACAGAAGTCAGGTCCAGAAATTCAGGTAGGTGGGACAGTGGGGAAAGGGGAGCCCATCTCAGAGCCAGGCTGAATGTGGCAGCCAGGGTCCCCAGAGGGGAGGAAAGGGTTTGACCTTAGCCAGCCCCAGCGGCGAGCAAGCCAGCTGCCCACGCACACTAGGCGGCATGTGGGGGCTGAGGGAGCACCCCTCTGTTTTCAGAACCCTAGGACCTGAGCAACTAGTGTCCTCAGAGCCCTTCTCTTTGTCTTGAAGGCAAGAGAATTGGGATCACAGGTAGGCACCTTTAAGGGAGAAATGGGAGGAAATTGGGTCTGCCCTGAGGAGCCCCAGAGAGCCTGTGGGATGCTTCCTCACCCTGCCTTCTGCCCATCTTCCCATCTTCCCACCCCCTCCTGGCATATCCTTTCCTCTGCTCATCGACACCTGTCAAAGGAGCTCCTGGAGGGCAGGGCCCTGATCCCCTTTGCTTGTCTTACCCCTCAATGCCCAGCCACCACAAATGATCTGGAATTGGCTCAAACACCAGATCCTGCTTCTTGCTGGGCAGACTGGGATAGGACAGGCGACCCATATCAGGAGGCCAGGCCAAAGGGTGGGTCAGGGCCAGCCAGGTGGGTGTTGTCACATGATCCTTCCAAGAACACCAAGGACAGTTAATTCAAGACTCTTACAAGTCATCCAAAGGAGTCAGGAAAGAAAGAAGAAAAGGAAGGAAGCCAACTAGAGTTGGAAGACTCAGTATACTCAGGCCACTCAGGGAGCAGACAGCAGGGCCTCACTTCTCCCTGAAAGACTCAGGAGCTTACTGCCTGGCCTGGCCTTGGTGGCAGGCCTGTTCAAGGAGCTAACTGGAGCAGTTGGGATGAAGAGGTGTGGGCCGTGCTCAGGCACACGCTCATTGTGCCGACGTCTGTGTCCTGTTGCGGCCATGCCCAGGGATCTAGGACCAGCCCCGTGGTCCTTGGTGAGGACTCCTTCCCAGGTTGGGACATGTGAGTGGAAAGGGGAGAGGGGAGCTGGGAAGGAGTCCTCTGAAGTTCATGAGGCTTCCTTGGCTCCAAAATCAAAGATAATTGGGCCTTTAGAGTGAGCTGCCAGAGGAAAACCAGTGATGCCCACGGCCTCGCCCGAGTGGGCCCGCCCAGGCCCTTTTTGGTTAACCTGGAAGCCTCTTTAGTGCCCTCCTCCACCCCAAGCCCAGGGCTAATGCCTTCGCAGGACCTCTCTCATGCCCTGCTTCACTTCTCTGGGATCTGAGACCCAGGTAAACGTGGGAGAGGCTGCTTCTCCAGGCCCCCTCCTGTCTGGTGCCCAGCTGCAGGCTTGCCCTGCTCCTGCACTTATGTTCCTAACCATGCAGCCCTGGGCTACTGGAGAGCTCTCTGCACCTGTCTGGAGCCTCACCTGCAGAATTCTGGCAGGAGGCAGCTCTGTGTTTGGGAGCCAGGGCCTAGCTGGGCGGGGCTGGGACAGGTATTAGGCCTCAGTCACGGCCGCTGCCTGCCGCTCGCGGTGTGAGCACTCGCTCACTGCCTGTGTAACTTCCTGATTCCCAGGAGTCCTGGCAGGGTATGAGAAGGGGAAGGATACAGGAAAGGAAGACCAAACAGCCCAAAAACAGCCTGTGCTAGAGCTAACCATGCTTTCTTCATCCCCGTGGGAGCTGTCCTCGTCACCATCTGTGGCTGTTTGATTTCCTGATTCGCTGGGCAGTAGCACAGCTAACTCTAAACAAGTTACCTTTAAAGGCCCTTTATCTCTCAGATCCCAGGAGGCCAAGCCATCACGCAGGTGGAGGAGTTCCCAGCAGGCCTTGTGTGCTCGGGGCAGCTCAGAGGAGCACCAGCGGACTGCTGAGTGGGGAAGCTGAGGTCAGGGGGAGGGGAGGAGCTGGGGACATGGAGATGCAGGTATATGTGGGCCATGGAGGGAGGGGCGGCCTCCAGCTCTTGTGAAGTTCTTCTCAGAGGCACATCTGGCTCCATCCCTCCACGCGCTTACTCATTTGCCAGGCATCGTCAGGTGTTCTCTGTGCTGTCACTGTGCTGCTCCCTGGAAATAGAAAGTCACTCGGTCTAATGGGAGAGACAGTCCCCGAACTAGAGTTATAATGCAGTGTAGTAGGTGCTGTGCCCTGAGCATCCTCCTGGTATTTGATGAAGGCTGGAGACGCCCTGTCTGCGGTCCTGAGGACGGAGCCCTGGGACCTGGAGAGGACGGGACACGTGAGAGGCAGAGCTTCTCGTGCTGTGTCCCCTGCCTCTGCCAGACTCCCCCACTGTGCCCCAGGATGCTGGTGACCCAGCACTTCAGAGCCCCGGGGAGCTGCCTTCCCAGTCCTCTTCATCCTCACTTGGGAAACCGGAAAACTGGCCTCACTGCTGAGTGGCCTCTGGGCCTGAGGCCTGGGCTGGGTTGGTGGGTGTGGTTCCAACCTAGCAGGCGGGGAGGAGAGGACAAGGGCTAGGGGTTGGCCCCTGGACAGCCTTGACCCAGGCCCGACCTTCCAGCTTTTGTTCAGTCCTTGGGGAAGGCGGAGGGATCTAAGAGGCCGGCCAGGGCCCCACTTCACGCCCAGGGGGACTGGGCCCTTGAATTTGAGAGACAACGCGGTTGAAGAGGAGAAAGCAGCTTAGGCCTTGGAGTCATACAGACTCGGGTTTAAATTTAGACCCTGTCACTTGTTAGCTGGGTTCTTAGACAAATCACCTAGGCCCCTTAGACTTCATAAAACAGGAGTAGTACTACCCATCTTTCAGGGTTGGTTTAAAAATTAAACAAGATGAAGTATAGAAGCACCTAGCATAGTGCTTGACACTTAGTAAGTTCTGTCTGTGGCAATTATGAATACTGTTTATTATTTTATTATTATTATTGGTGGTGGTGCTATTAGAAAAGCCCAGTTGCACTAGGGAGTGAAGTCTTTGTCTAGACTGTAGGGCCTGACCTAGGAAGTGACCTAAAAGCGGGGGTCAGAGACCAGGCCTAGAGGAAGGAGAGACGTGGACCTCCTGGTGAAAGGCCGCAGGGGTGGGCTAGCAATCTAGCACAAGGCAAATGGCCACCAGGTCCCCGCATGTGAGGCCTTATTGGACCAGGCCTGAGACAGGGACTGAACGTCCATCTGCACCTAAACCTGTGCTCTGTCCAGGCCTGAGAGAGATGCAGAGCCTTAGGATGGGCTCTGCCTAGCAGGAGCTCGGTGTGGACACCACCTTGCCTCTGGGGAGACTCCGTGCAGGGCACCTAGAAAGCGTGGTGAGGCTGGCAGACACCGTTGCCTCCTACTGCTTGACAAGGCCTCTGCTGAGCCAGCTCGATGCTCCGCACCCCACAGTCTCCTTTCCAAACCTCTGAGACAAGCTCTCCTGGACACTATTTCCTTTGCAGCCATTTCCAGTGGACACAGCTCTTTCTCACAGATCCATTATCCCCTGTGAGGGCCAGGAGGACTCCCTGCACATTCCCCATCCTGCATTCTGCCCATGGCTCCTCCCCCACCATGAAAGGCGCTCAGGGACTGGGGCTCACGTCATCATCCCCTGTGCTCCTCTTCATCACCGTCATCCATAGCCTCGTGCTTACTTACCTCATGATCCTTGTTTTTATTCCTCCTCCTTTTCCTCCTCCTGCTTCTTTTCCTCCTCTTCCTCCTTCCACCATCCTCACCATAGACGTCATTTATTAAGATCTTCAGTTTGCCAGCTTCCTTTGAATTCCTTTATTCAGTTTTCACCATGACCCTGTTAGATAGGTACTATTATGAGCCCCATCTTGGAGTTTAGGAAACTGAGGCACAGAGAGGATGAGTTACTTGCTAAGATCACACAACTAGTTAAGTGGTAGAAGTGAACTCAGACCCAGCTCTGGATGCCATCTCCTCCCACCTTCTCAGGAACTGTCTTTTTTCACTGATCTCTTTTCTTACCTCTTTACTGGATCTTCCTCTCACATCTATAAATTTGTTCAGCTATTTTTTTTTTTTCATTTCTCTCACCACAAAAATGAAAGCCCCAGGGACTTCCCTGGCAGTCCGGTGGTTAAGACTCCACGCTTCCACTGCAGGGGGCGCAGGTTCAATCCCTGGTTGGGAAACTAAGATCCCGCATGCCACAACGCAGCCAAAAAAAAAAAGAAAGCCCCCTCTTCAGCTGGTATTCACCCTTTCTCCTTCCCTTCTTTTTCAAGTTTCTGGGAAGAGTCATCAGCTGTCCACGATACATATCTCCATATTTTCCCCCTTCTGTTTCTCAACGCTCTCCGGTCTGTCTTCCAAACCTATCCCTCTATGGCAGTGGCCTCCTGACTCTAAATCCAGTGCCTCACTTTAAAGGAACAACTTGTCAGCAAATATTCAGTGAGCATTTACGGTGTACTGTACGCAATGGTAAGTTCTAGGGGTAGTCCTTGATCCTTACAGACTCATGGCTAAAATCCTGGGAAGCATGCTCAATTCTTCCATCTCCTCTGCCTTCTCTATTCAGTCATGCAGCCTCCAGATCTGGGGTTCTCCCTTTTAAGAATGTCTTCCTTGGATTATTTCAGCAGCTTCCTATCTCCCTGCATCCAATCAGGCCTCCCTCCAATCCATTCTCCACACCTGTATCCAAAAGAATCATCCTGAAGTGTCTGTCTGGTTGGTTCATTCTCCTGCTTAATGGGTCCCCGTTGTCCACATGCAGCAGTTCTCAGAGTGCCTTCTCCTTTCCGGTAGCATCAGTATCACCTGGAAACTTGTCAGAAATGCATTTTGGGACTCCACCTTAGGCTGTGAATGAGAAACTCTGGGGGTGGGCCCAGCAGTCTGTTTAATGAGCCCTCCAGGTGATTTGGATACAGGCTCAAGTGTGAGAACCACTGGCCTGCAGGGTAAAATTCCAATTCCATAGCATAGCGCTCCGTGATCTGGGCCCTCCAACCCCTTCCTTGTCCTGACCGCTCCTTCTTGCACCCAAAATTACTCTGCACTCTGGGCATACCAAAGTATATGCCCATTTCACACCTCCATGTTTTGTCTGCTTCCCTTCCCAAGGCTGTATGAGATGCTTCTTTTCTGAGCTCCCACAACACTCATCAGTCTGTTATGCATAAGGGTTCTCTTATCCATCGACTCTTATAAGCCCCTGGAGGGCAGGGACTGTCCTGTTTATCTCTGTACACCCATCACCGCCTGCAGTGTTTGCGACAGAGTTGGCATGCATAAACGAATAAATAAATGTGGAAACTGAGACCCAGAGGAAGGCAGGAGCTTGTGGCAGAGTCAGGATTCCAACCCAGATCTTCTGACTCTCAGTGGGGGCTCTTTCCTCGCAAGTAGGCCGCCTCCCTCCTCTGTTGCCCCAGAGATCATTCTTTTAGATTCGGACCCTTGCGTCCTTTTGCTCCCCTCTTGCCTCTCCTGGGCACCTCTCTCCTCTTAGCCATGTTTGATCTTCTTTCTGAGGTTCTGAGATCATTCTCCTTGATAAAAAAAAGTGAAAACTGAACAGTCCCTGGCCTCTGCCTCGTTCAGTTGTCTGTTGGTATCACACAGCCAGCCCCAAGCCGACTCCTCTTTTTGTTCATTGCTTTTTCCAAATATAGCTTTCAAAAAGGTTTTTGACCCTCTCCTCATAGCATGCATCAAAATAAATTCCAAATAGATTAAAAAGTAAAATATAAAAATACAGCCAAAGGAAAGTAGTACTTTTGAAGAAAGTAGAATAGAAATCACATCCCTAGAGGGAAGAGAACTTTCAAGGGACAGCAGTGCTAGGAAAAATCAGATTTGATAATATACGAACACTTTAAACAACAACCAAAAAAGACTGGATACCACAAAACTTTGAAAAGTATGTTTAGGAAATATGACAAATGGTTATTATCATGAAAGTTGACAGGAAAACCATTAGGACCCCAGCAGTTAATGAGCAGGAGACTGAACCGATCACACAGAAGGAAATATAACTAGTAAACAACGGAAATATAACTAGTTAACCACAGAAATATGTTTAACTTTCCTGGCAGTCAGAAAATTCGTGTGAAGGCGACAGGATGCCACTTATCACCTATCATGTCTTCAGAGAACGTGTTTAAATTGTAATACATGATTCTGGCAAGAGTGCAAGTGACAGGTGCTCTCAAAGGCTACTAGTCAGAGTGTAATTGGGGACAAGCTTTTTGGAAAGGAAATGACACTTGGCACCAGGAGCCATCACCCAAGGGAAGGAAAAATCTGCCTACAAAGGTTTTTATTATAGTGTTATTATAATGGCCAAACTCAAATATAACCTAAGGGGTTTATTATGAAAAGTATGGTTCAACTAGCATACGGAGTATAAAGGAGCAGCCCAGTGACCCTGCAGAGGCTGCGGGCACCCGGACCAGCCAGCACAGCCGCTCCCACTCTTGCTCCTTTGGTGTGGGTGGGGCCGCTGCAACAGCACTGGATTCAGTGTCAGGAACGGATGCCTCTGCCTCAGGCCCCATCTCTGAGTTTCATTTTCCTCTTCTGTACAATGGGGATGGTGAAAGCTTCCCGGGGTGGCTCCCAGATACACCGCTGCAAGGAGCCAGTGGGACAGTGCACTGACAGCCCCTGGCACACTGTGCTCGCTGCAGTGGCGAGCACCTTCTGAGAAGGTCAGTGCTTGCCTTGCTGAGCCCCCTCTTCAGGGCTCAGAGGGAAATGCCCACCCCAGTCCCATCCTCCCCTGCTAGACCATCCCCAGGTACTGGAGACCTCAGAATTTCTTGCCCCAGCGGTGCCAAGTCCACTTCTGTCCTCTTGAGGGTAGAACACACCTCCCTGTGCCGACTCCAAAGTCCAAGGAGGGATGTTTGCAGAGGCTGTAAGCTGAACTTGGATGTGTAAGCTGGGCAGTCCGCACACGTGTGCACAGTGCTTCCCACAGTGTGAGCTGGGACCAGGGTGGGAAGGGAACGGGAGGGCAGGCTGGGGCTAGCTCTCCCTACACCATGGGCCAGCATGGGTCTCCGGGAGTCAGAATTGTCAATTCAAACCTGGCCTTCCAGATCGTTTTTCAAGGGAGCATAGAATATATTTTATTTAACAGCTTGATACCATGATTAGTAACTGTCACATATTTGGAATCTAAATCTTAGACGTGTGGTATGTGGACATCCATTTGTAATTTTGTCCCTAGCCCCACAAATCTTAGGGATTTGAGCCTTCACGGACATGGTGGCAATGGCTGGAGGTGAGGCTGGGTAGACGGGACAGACGGTGAAGGGTCTTGTCAGCCAAAGTCACATCAAGGAGCTTGGACTTTGTCCTGCGGACTAACAATAGCAGAAGCTAACGAGCTGCCTTTGTGCCAAACATTGTGTGTGGACTTGTAACTGTCATGGCACAGAAACACTATGAAGAAGGAGCTAGTCTGATTTCCCATATTCTTAGATGATGATAATGAGACTTTGAAAGGGTAAAGAACTTTCCGAGGGATACAGAGTTAGTGGTTAGGGTTCAAAAGCAGACCCACAGAATTATTGGGGCAGCCCAATCCGCAAGCAGGGTTGGGCTGAGGAAGGCGGGAAGGAGGCAGTTGTGGGATGGATCTGCACAGGAGCCACAGACCTGGTGTTGCTAGGTTCCTGGGGACCTGGGAGAGGGAACCATCAAGGGAGAGTGAGCATTCAAGTCTGAGTCATTGTGGAGGAATGGTGGTGGCTGGATCCCTTGGGGGAAATGGATTAGATAAGAAAACAAACCTTTCAGGGCCTTGGTTTCTGTAAGAGGGGATTAGACCAGATGTTCTTTTTTGTTTTGTTTTTTGGGGGTTTTTTTTGGTTTTTTATTGGAGTATAGTTGATTTACAATGTTGTATTAATTTCTGCTGTACAGCAAAGTGAATCAGTTATATACATATATCCACTCTTTTTTAGATTCTTTTCCCATATAGGTGATTACAGAGTATTGAGTAGATTTCCCTGTGCTATACAGTAGGTCCTTATTAGTTATCTATTTTATATACAGTAGTATGTATATGTCAATCCCAATCTCCCAATTTATCCCTCCCCCCGAAAGCAATTTTTTTTAATTAATTTATTTTATTTTATTTATTTTTGGCTGCATTGGGTCTTCGTTGCTGTGCATGGGCTTTCTCTAGTTGCAGCGAGCGGGGGGCTACTCTTCGTTGCGGTGCGCAGGCCTCTCATTGTGGTGGCTTCTCTTGTTACAGAGCACGGGATCTAGGCGTGCGGTCTTTGGTAGTTGTGGCTCACGGGCTCTAGAGTGCAGGCTCAGTAGTTGTGGCGCACGGGCTTAGTTGCTCCATGGCATGTGGGAGTCTTCCGGGACCAGGGCTCGAACCCTTGTCCCCTGCATTGGCAGGCGAATTCTTAACCACCGCGCCACCAGGGAAGCCCCGAAAGAAAATTTTTTTTAATTAATTTTTACTGGAGTATAATTGCTTCACAATGTTGTGTTAGTTTCTACTGTACAGCAAAGTGAATCAGCTATATCCCCTCTTTTTTGGATTTCCTTCCCATTTAGTTCACCAGAGAGAATTGAGTAGAGTTCCCTGTGCTATACAGTAGGTTCTCATTAGTTACCTATTTTATACACAGTATCAATAGTGTATATATGTCAATCCCAACCTCCCAATTCATCCCCCCCACCCCCCGCCCAGACCAGATGTTCTTAAAGGTCTCTTTTTGTATGATGGTAATCAATGTTTTGAGGGTTATTTGATGTCTGAAATATTATAGAATATATTTGTACAGAAAGTAAATGGCTTATATATAACAGAGACTCATGTATTTGTTGATTGGTTGATCCAGGTTAATCATTAGTTCTGAAATATTTTGTACATCTGTAAATAGCTCTCTTTTCAAGCTCTACTTCATTTTACTTATAGTTTCCTTGGTATGTCACCTTGCTCTTCCTCCCATTTTAAGTTTTATGCATGTGAACATTTTGGGGATATGTCTTCTTTGTATATATTTTAAATAAGTATAGCAGATGTTTTAAACCTCTTTTTGGCTCTTTCTCATATCATAATAATTATACCATGTATTGAGATATTTGTACACAGCCCTGTCTTTCCTCCTGGGTTACAAACTCCTTTTTTTTTTTTTTTTATAAATTTATTTATTTATTTTTGGCTGTGTTGGGTCTTCGTTGCTGTGCGCGGGCTTTCTCTAGCTGCGGCGAGCACGGGCTACTCTTTGTTGCGGTGCGCGGGCTTCTTTGCGGTGGCTTCTCTTGTAGAGCACGAGCTCTAGGCGTGCGGGCTTCAGTAGTTGTGGCTCGTGGGTTCAGTAGTTGTGGCTCACGGGCTCTAGAGCGCAGGCTCAGTAGTTGTGGCGCACGGACTTAGTTGCTCCGCGGCATGTGGGATCTTCCCGAACCAGGGCTTGAACCCTTGTCCCCTGCATTGGCAGGCGGATTCTTAACCACTGCGCCACCCGGGAAGCCCACAAACTCCTTTTGAGTAAGGAAAAAAAAAAAAAAACAGACCCGTGCTCTTAATGATCCTGACAAGCTGTCTCAGTGGGCGGTGGAAAGCCTCTGAAGATTTTAGCCCTGAGAGTGTCAAGATCAGATTTGTGTGGAATTGAAGGAAGGCACGATGGAGGCAAGGAGGTCTGGTGGCTCCTGGAATGACCCCAGTGAGCTGGTGGCCTGTCCTCAGGCAGTAGCAGCGGTGGGGGTGGGGTGGGGGGTTGGTGTAGGCAGGAGTGAACACACCTGCCCTTACTCCTGGCTGCAGAAAGCCAGCCACGGTCAGGCTCTCCACTCCCAGACCTCTCATCTTGGCATGCAGACTGCTTCTCTCCCCACAGAGAAGGAGGAAGAGGCTGCAGGAGAAGCAGCCTGCAAGGGCGCGGGCAAGCACTGTGGGAGCCCGGCTGGGCAGGTACTTCTTCCCAGATGCTTTCCCCCCGTTGCTCCTGGCTGTTCTGACAAGAGCAGAACGAGTTGCATCAGCAGGAGACCAGCGGCTCCACGCAGATGAGCTGGCTCCAGGCTGGACTGAGGCAGGGACATTCCTGGAGGAGGGATTCAACCAAGCATGCGGCCCACAGGTGGCCTTGAGGAGAGGTTTGACCATTCCAGGCCAGCGTCATTGGCTGGCTTTATAGGCCTCTGTGCTGTGTCCTGTGGGTCAGGGAAACGAGATGTGAGAGGCCTTGGGCCATTTGGATAGGCCTTCTGGAACAGGGCTGTGTTCTGGTGGCAGGCTTGGCAGTGTCACCCAGCAGTAGGAAGGCCTCCAACACCCACTGCCCTCCTGCAGGGGACCCAAGGACAAAGCTGGCCCCCGTTTGAGTGTGTGTATGTCTGTGAACTGGCCTGTGTGTGGCCTCTAACATTGCTGGCCACACCCTCTGCTTCACTCTCGGCTTCTGTGACACTCAGAATCATAACAGACAAGATTTATTGAGCCCTTGCCATGTGCCAGACATGGTGCCAGATGCTGTAAAATGCACAGCACTTCATTTAATCATCACGGCTATCTGGGAAGTGGTCTTGACGTCCCCGTTATGCACGAGGAACTTGAGGCCTGAAGAAATCCCGTGACACGCCCTGGTTGCACAGATGCAGAATCTGGATGTGGACGTGGGTCTCCCAGACTCCAAGGCCCACAGTCTCCCATGGCATCACACCCTCCCTGCGTCTCCTCGTGGCTCTTACTGTTGGTTCTCAGTCTGCTCCGCAGGCTCCTCTGCTCCCACCGACCCCTTCAGTGTTGCTGTCTATGAGGTTCTCCTCTCTTCTTGCCCCACACAGAGATTCTCAATCTCAAGTCACCAAACGCCCTCGCTTTCAGGGACCCTGCTCCCTTTGGCAGTGGTGTGCGGCGTGTTGTGTGTGTGTACTCGTGTATGATTTTTCTGAGACGGGGAGCCATGGCTTTTATTTGAGAGACGGGCTGCATTTGTGGTTACTTGGTATTTGTCTGACACAGTGATGCCCCAGCCAGATCCTGGTCTTCCTGTTCCTCCTTTCCCTGGGATTCCTGAGGAGGCCCTGCACCAGGACAGCGACAGGTGGGAAAAATAAAATAGCGGTGCCGGGTCCCCGTGCCCTAAGGCATCCTCTCTGAGACTTGAGTCCCAAGCATAAGACTCGCTCCCACCCCCACCCCACCCCACCCCCTCCCCGACCCCGTCCCAGTCTTGCTCTCTGCCCGAAGGCAGTAGGAGCTTCAGCGCTCTTAGAACAGGTGAGCAGAGCAGGGACCGGAATGCCAGGCCTGCTCCAGGGAGGCAAGCTCTGCCTTGGCGTACCCGCCGCTGCCTGCGCACAAGGAGCCAGAAGGAGCTCTATGTGTGCCTGTGACTTTGCATTTCCTACTAGTAAACGTGACACACGTATCCTCAAATCCAAGAAGTCACATGAGTTGTTTCCCCTCCTGGGAAAGAGTAAAGATGGGAAGAGAGGCAGAAGCCTCCCCTCCACCCTGGAGCGTTTGTCAGCTTCTCAAAGGGGCTTGAGATCGTAAGCTAATTTCCTACCGTTTCACATGGTGGTTACATATGGGACCCTTAAGCACATGGGAAAAGCCAAGAGATGTTGTCTCAGAGAGGGAATCTCGTGTCACAGAAAGACCCAGGCTCTGAAGTTGAATCCAGCTCAGGTTCTCCCCAGCTGTGTGTGCCTCGGGGCAAGGCCCCTCACCTCTCTGAGCCTCAGTCCCCTCTGTGAAACAGGGTGCAGGGCACCAACCGGAGTGACCCCTAACTCACCTCAGCGCTTCTGGCGGGTAGAAGGGAGGCCCCATCCATCCTTGACTAGCCCGCCAGACCTCCCAAGGTGGGAACAGCAGTGCTGATAATAAATGGTGTGGCAGAAAGAACACCCATCCTGGCATCACGACGTTGGGTTTGCATCTTGGTACAGACTCTTATGTGACCTTGAACACGTTGCTTCATCTTGGGTCCCGTACCTGTGAAGTGGGTGAAAGTTGAAGAGACATAAATAATATCTATGAAAACCAGCCTGTAGTCTCCACACCCCCAGGTGTGCCATTACTGCCTCTCCCTCCCTTCCCGAGCAGCCCCTGCCCTTCCTCCTCTTTAGGGGTATGTGGGCAGGCGTGGGCAGGGACCCGGGGTTGTAGGGTGCGGGGAGGATGTTGGGACCTGCTGGGCTCTGGAGAAGGGATGGGGGCTGTGCTTTGCTCAGCACAGACTGGTACCTGCCGTTCCTTTCAGTACACGTCTGATCTTCCCAAGAGGGGCTTCTCCCCAGTTCTGCATAAGATCTTGGCCATTTCTCCACCGTTCCCTTTCCTGCTGGGTCTCACTGTCCTGACCTTTACCCCCTTACACACACACACTTCTCCTGGACACAGAGGGAGGCACAGGAGGAAGCCGGTCTGGGGTCTGCTGTCTCGTCTCACTGGGGCTGAGACCCAGCGAAGTTGGCCCTAAGGGCCCATCCTTTAAGCTGACGCTTGGAGGACGGATAGAATTTGCCCGAGAGAGAGGTGTTGCCAGAGATGGGGAGACGCGAGGAGGGCGTGGCTGGAGCAGACAGTCCATTGAAGGCCGCAGAAGACAAGCCTGAAGAGATTCTGAGGGCAGTGGAGGAGCCGGGATGGAGTTCATGTCCCCTTACATACCCGCAGCCGGTGCTGCGCTGCTGGGCCACAGAAGGGAATCAGATGTGAGCCCCTGCCCTGGGGCTAATGGCGGTGGTGATAGTAGCTGACCAGTGACTGTGAGCTGGGCACTCAGCCTGAATTATCTCATTAAGTTCTCACAACACAAGATAAATACCCTTAGTATCCCTGGTTTATCCATAGGGAAATGATAGTTTTCTTGCCCAAGGCCTCCACACAGTTGAGTGACCAGAGCTGAGTTTGGATCTGGGCCCAAGGATCTTCTGTCTTAGTCAGCTCATGTTGCTATAACAAAATACCACAGACTGGGTGGCTTATAAACAGCAGACATTTGTTCCTCACAGTTCTGGAGGCTGGAAGTCCAGGATCATGGCACTGGCAGACTTGGTGTTTGGTGAGGGCTTCCTGGTTCATAAATCATTATGTCTTCACTTGGTGGAAGGAGCGAGGGATCTCTTGGGCCTCTTTTGTAAGGGCGCTAATCCCATTCTTGAGGGCTTCACCCTCAGGACCTAATCACTTCTCAAAGGCCCACCTCCTAATACCATCACCTTGGGCATTAGGTGTTCAACATAAATGAATTGGTAGCGGGGGGAATGGGCCACAAACTTTCAAACCATAGCAGATCTTTTTTAAAATAAATTTATTTATTTTATTTATTTATTTTTGGCTGTGTTGGGTCTTCATTGTTGTGCGCGGGTTTTCTCTAGTCACGGTGAGCAGGGGCTACTCTTTGTTGCAGTGCATGGGCTTCTCACTGCGGTGGCTTCTCTTGTGGAGCACGGGCTCTAGACATGCAGGCTTCAGTAGTTGCGGCACACAGGCTCAGTAGTTGTGGCACACGGGGTCTAAAGCACAGGCTCAGTAGTTGTGGTGCACGGGCTTAGTTGCTCCACAGCATGTGGGATCTTCCCAGACCAGGGCTCGAACTCATGTCCCCTGCATTGGCAGGAGGATTCTCAACCACTGTGCCCCAGGGAAGCCCCTATAGCAGATCTTAACTCCATATTTTATCACCTCCCAAAGGTTAGAGGTCATTTCTACCTTGGGATGAAGGTATTCAGGAAAGACGTGAGAAAGGAGAAGATGCTGAGTCTTAAGAAGCAAGTAGGGTGGATCAGGTGGGTGGAGGTGGGGAGACCGTTAGAGACAGAAGGAGCAGCATCAGCAAAAGAATGGAGGCACGAATCAGCAGATGCGGACTTAAGATGGGCTGAAATGAAACCTGGAGCAGCAGGCAGGGTTACTGGCTAAAAAACTCTGATCTCCTGTGGGCAGTGGTGATGTGATCCGGTTTGTATATAGAAAGATCATTCTGGCAGAGAGCAGAAAGTGGTTTGGGAGGCAGAGGTGGCCCATTCTGGGCACTCATTTTGGGTGAATGGAACTCAACAATTATTTTGTACTTTTCTAGTAACTCTACTGGGCTCTGGGGGCGGTTAGTGGCCAACAAGACAAACAGTGTACATGGCCTCATTATAATAGTCCATTTGAAAGATGATGAGACCTGGACTTTAGGTGGTAGCAGTGGGCTTGGGAGGAAAGGATGGATCCGTGGGATTCTACAGAAAATAGAATCGAAATGACCCAGATGACCAGTAGGACAGAACGGGCTGGAGAGATGAAGAGGGATGCAAAGTCGATTCCCAGGCTTCTGGTTTGGAAGATTGAGTGGACAGCAGAGGTTAGGGAACACAGAAGGAGGAGCAGATCTGGGGGAACCAGAAACAACTGAGATGTCCAACAACAGAGGGGTTGCTTACGTATGGCTATGGGACATCCCTGGGACATCTCTGCAGCCTACAGGGTTGGTTTGTGACTTTCTCCAGCAGTACTCAGGGGCCCAGTTGTAAGGGTGGGAAAGGTGGATGTATGGGTTGATCTAAGTTCATGGTTCCCCTGGGCTAGGACAAGAATGACAAGGGGCAGGGAGTTGAGGGTGCTCACGAGAGAGTAGCTGAAGCGATATACTCAAGGGACTAGACCAGGGAGGGCTCGTGTACTGAACAGAAAGGCAGGGCTGGGAACTAGAGGAAGGAAGAGAGGTAGAAGGAGAGGAATTTGTGGCCCTGGAGTGGACCCTGGGGTGTCAGGTTTCAGAGCTGATGCCTTTCCAGTCCGGTACTGAGATCCCTCAGGGAAGAATCATCCCATTCTGCAATTAAAGAACTGAAGCTTAGAGAGCTTGTCACCTGCCCAAAGTCACCCAACTCCATCGGTGGCAGAACTGGGGTTGGAGTGTTGTTTCTGCTCAGCCATACTAGCTCACATTCTGTCTTTATTTTTCAGGTTCATTTTAGAACAGTTGACTGAGAGCGAGGAAATTCAGCAGAAGGGAAAGGAGGCGAGCCCAGCAGAGCAGATAGGAGAGAGAGGGCAGGCTCCTCCTGGGCCCCTCAGTAGCGGCGAAGGGGAGGGGTACTGCTGGGCCGTTGGGTCTTCCTCGTGGCCCAAGACCACACCCCCCAGCCCAAGGCCAGAGCAGCACAGCCCAGTGCCCCACGCCCTGTGCCCCGCCCTGCAGCTCACTTGGTATCCTTCATCCACACTGGCCCCACTGTGTGCTCGCTGTGCCCTACCATGTACCTTGTCTCTGCCACACATCCTGTGTCCCCAGCACCCACCAGGTCGTCCGTCCTCCAGCCGTGTTTGTTCCCCATGCCCCAGGCTCCCTGTACATACCTCATGCCCCCCACCTTGTTTCTCATTAGCCTGTACACACTTTGGGTCCCCACCACTCACCCAGTCCCATCACAAGCTGTGTGCCCGCTCATGCCCACTTGTGCTGTGTCTACAGAGCGCGTCAGATGGCTTCTGGAAATCTGTGGCCACTCGGGTGCCCAAGGAACCCCCTGAGATTCGCATCCTCAACCCATATTTCATCCAGGAAGCCGCCTTCACCCTCATCGGACTGCCTTTCAACAATGGCCTCATGGGCCGCGGGGTGAGATGTCTGGATCCTGGGAGAGGGAGCAGGGGACCTGGACCAGAGGTGCCTTGGGAAGGAAGGACAGGGCGGCAGGGTGGGGACAGAGGATTCAGTTCTCAGGAGCAGAGCTCAGCTCTGGAGAGCTTCGCTGAGGGTCTCAGCCTCACTCTGCACCCCCTTCCCCTCCATCCAGAACATCCCGACCCTCGGCAGTGTGGCAGTGACCATGGCACTACACGGCTGTGATGAGGTGGCAGTTGCAGGCTTCGGCTACGACATGAGCACACCCAATGCACCCCTGCACTACTATGAGACCGTGCGCATGGCAGCCATCAAAGAGGTGCAGGGCTGGGCGGGGGGCAGTCCCTGGGCAGGGCGAGGGAGGGGTCAGTGCCAGCACGAAGGACAGACTCTGACTGCGTGTGTACAAATGAATGGTCAAGGGACGAGCCAGCTTCGGGTCTGGCTGCTCAGAGCTCCCTGGAATGCCCTGCCCCACCCTCAGCTAAGTTGGGTCACCAGGCATCCATCCCTGCCTGCAGGCCTCTGACCACCAAGCATCCTTCTCCCTGAACTTCCCCTCCCTGGCCCTCTCCTTGTCCTGGTCCAGCCCCTGCCTCCTCCTTGCTGCTCCCCAGCCATCACATGCCCATCTTGGAGCAAGCTCACAGCCCTCCTCTCTGCTTCGATTCTCCTCTTCCCTCAGAGGACCTCCTCGCCCCCTCAAACAACCCACAGACCTTACCTCTCCGTGCCAGGATGCCCCCATACCTCCTCCACCCTTCCCCATGGCCAAGCACTAAAGCTTTCTAGCACCCAGAGTTGCTTCCCAGGTGATTCATATGTTCAGGTACCTTAAGTTCTCCCAGTCAGCTAGCCTCTCCTGGCACCTCTCCCTTCACAGCAAGAGCCCACGTGGAAAATCCAAACGCCTCTTACAGCACCCTTTGCTTCTACCACTCATCTCCCGCTGCTCCCAGCCTGGACCCTGGGCGTCTGGGGCTTGTGCTTTGAGCAGCTTCTCTACTCCTGCATCTGGGTGGCGAGGGTTGTTAGTGTCAATCTCCCGGAGTCCGAGCAGACTCACGGTTCAGCCAGCGCTCGTCCCTGCTCATCAGTCTCTCACATGCCCGTCTCCAACCCCACTGCACTGTTCAGGCCTTATGCTCCCCAAAGCTCCCTCCCTCCCTCCCCTCCTCCACCTCCTCCACCGTGAGAAAACTGGAGAAAACTGCAGCCCCAGGGGTGCTCTGCCCCTTCGCCCTCCTCACTCCCACTCACCCTTCGCCCCTCGCAGCCTGGCTTCCCCCTTCACCTGACATACCTCCCACCAAGGTCACCAGTGACTCAAGGCTGCCGAGTCCAAGGGACACGCGTCAGTCAGTCCCGCCTTTTCTGATCGCTCTGAAACACTTTCTGTGTTGACCGGCCCTTCCTGAGACGCTCTCCTGCTTAGACTCTGAGTCGGCCCTCCCTCTGAGACGCTCTCCTGCTTAGACTCTGAGTCGGTCATTTCAGTGCTCCTCCTGTTTCCCTCGCCAGGCTCTCTCATTCTCTTCCTCCGTGTCCTGGATTTCAGTGCATCCCTTAAGAGTCAGCATTAGCTAGGGCTCCATCCTAGACAGTCTTCTCTTCTCACTCCACATGTTTCCCAGGAGATTCACATCCCCATCCTTGGCTTCCGTTCCCATCCATATTGTCTTAGGCTTTTTGGGTTCATTCAGGCAGGCTCGAGTAATTGCGAGTTATTTCAAGGAAATAAGAGAGACTTGGGAATCTCATGAGAAGCCAGAAATAGCCTTACAGCTGGGCCTCCTGTTGCCTGGAATGGGGTTCAGGAGTGGGAAGCTCATCTTGGGTCCAGGAGAGCCCCTGACCTGTCTTAGCCCCTCAGCAGTGGCTCCAGCCCTGCCTCATTTTCACCAGGACCCTGGTGGTCTCTCCGTCTCTGCCTCTCTTCACATATCTTCTTGCTGCTTCATCCCCTGCCAGCACCCACTCCAAACTTCTCTCACTGCTTTTACCTGCCCCCTGGCTTCTGTTTACTCCTATATTTGGTCTCTTACGTATTCCTTTTATATAAACTTTATGTAAAAGTTTTAGGCAGAAGGTGAGAGGCCGCAGACATAGGCAGTAGCTGGATCATGAAGGGCTTTCTCTGCCACGGTAAGGAGCGTGGACTTCGCTCTGAAGGCAGGAGGGAGCCATGGACCAGTTTTAGGCTGTAGATTAGCATGTAGTAGGGTCACTGTGGCTGCAGCGTGACCTAGAGGGTTCCAGGCAAGAACAGAAACCAGTGGGGACACTGTCTCAGCAGTCTAGGCAAGAGATGAAGGATCCTGCCCTGGAACTGTTCAGTGATGACGGGAAGACAGAGGTAAGAAACGGTTAGGATTTTAAATCAGCAAGGCCTGGAGGTGGCCTCCATGCAGGAATGAGGTGGAAGGACACCACCTTCCCTGAGGTGCCCGGTGGAGGCTGTGCCCTTTCTGCCACCTGCCACATCTCAGTTGTCAGGCCATTGCCCCCGCCCCCCTTCCTCATCCTGTAGAACCGCCTGGCTCTGAGGCTCACGGCATCTGCTGCACCACCTCCATGTGGAGTGCTGAGTGCTGGCAATGAAATCAAATGGCCTGGGTTCAGAGCCTGGCTCTGTACCTTCCTTTGCTTATCAATACAAGGGGTAATGTTAGGTCTGGGAAAGAGTCGATGTGATAATGTATAGAAGAGGCCTGGCCATGGTAAGCGCCCATACGTGTTAGCCACTATCATTAATATGAATGTTTTCACCCCTACTTACTCTTGTTACCTCTCAGCACCCTAGAGAAGTCACTGAAATGCTGTTGCTTGGGTGTAGGGTCCCTGTTGTCACCTCGGGGTGTCTTCGGTAGGCAAGTGAACCATTCCGTGCCCTGGCCCCACCGTTGCTTCACCTCCACCCGACTGATCAGTCCATTCTCCAGGCCCAGTGAGAGCCTGGGGATGTGAAGACAGTGGGGCGAGGACCGAATGCCGGCAGGATATGTGAGGGGTGTCAGAGGCGTTCATAAAGGAGGAGAGGACTTCCCTGGCGGTCCAGTGGTTAAGACTCCACACTTCCAATGCAGGGGGTGCTGGTCTGATCCCTGGTCGGGGAACTAAGATCCCACATGCTGCGCAGCACACCCAAAAAATTAAAACAAAACAAAACAAAACAAAAAACATAAAGGAGGAGAGAGAGTAGAGAAGGGTTAGAAGTTGCAGGGTTGGGGAATTCTCTGGCGGTCCAGTGGTTAGGACTCTGCGCTTTCACTGCTAACATCTTGTAAGCTGTGCGGCGTGGCCAAAAAAAAAAGAAGATGCAGGGTCGTGGAGACCAAAGGAGGGAGTGCCTACAATGTCCAGCACTGCAAGGAAGTCCCAGAAGATGTGTGCTGAGAAGTGGCCGTCAGATGTACCAGCCCCGAGGGACTGAGCAGTAGCCAGAGGTTGAAGTGGGCTCGCACAGGAGTCTGCCATGGGAGGGAAATCTGGGCTGGAAATGAGGATCTGTGGGTTGTGAGCACAGCTGCTTTTCAGATACAGGGGAGGCACGGATGAGGTTTCCCAGGGAGATGACAGAGGAGGACGTGCGATGGTCAGGGCAGAACCCTGGGGGCAAAGAGATAAAGATGGGAAAAGAGCTGTGAGAAGGAAGGCTCCTCTGCGAGCGTGGTCTCTGCATCCAGAGTCAGGGGTCCTGGTGAGGCTCCCAGAATCCTGCCCCAGCCCGTGGACAACGCAGACGGCGTAGTGAGGAGAGCGCTGTAAGCTCCTGTGCTGTGTGCGCCGGGGAGAGGTTGGGAAAAGAGCGCCAGAGAGGCGGTGTTGCCTGGTCGGAGAGAGAGATGCATCCAGGCAGACTTTTTTGTTTGCTCTGTTATTACAAACTTTGTCAAACGTATTCAAAGTATAGAGAGTAAAATAATGCACTCCCACGTACTGTCACCTCCCTCCCCCAGGTATCAACATGCGGCCGGTGTTGCTCAATCTGCTCTTCCTCTCACGCCTCCCCTCCCTGCTGGTTATTGGGAAAGAAGTCTCAGACATCGTATCATGCCAGCCATAAACATTTCAGTAAATTTCTCTAAAAGATAAGGACGAATTTTTTCAATATTATACCATTATCACACCTGGAAATTTAACAATAATTCCTTGATATCATCAGATATCCAGTCCTCTGCTGACCTTTCAACCCTCAGGGACTCCCAGTGGGTGTTCTTGAAACTGACCCATCAGATTGGTTACTTCTCCCTGGGGAGTGATGCCGGCATGGGCTAAGTAAAGAGCTGTATGAGTTTCTATGCTCGCTTGGATCCTGGCCCTGCCATTCTTCCATGCCTCTATTTTCTTACCTGGAAAATCTAATTTCATTCAACACGTATGTACTGAGCACCTACTCTGTGCTAATCAGTCCCTGCCTTCAAAGACAGACAGTGAGCCAGATGTTTGAATCTTCAAGGAATGAGGGTGAGTCACCCAGTGGTCTGCAACGAGGACGGGCAGTTTGCAGACGGCTGAGGATAATGCCAGGAGCCAAAGGAGCCAGACGTTCAAGGGAGTACACAGGGACAGTTGTGTAGATGCAGCAACAAAGAGTGAGGAAGAGCCTGCCACCTCCAGGCGCCATGAGTGTGGATGTGAGGGAAGAAAGAGCGTGTCTGGGGGATGCTGTCCTTGGGGGCAGCCAGGTTTGTGGTTAGCACAGGAAGTTGAAGGGGGTGTTCAAAGAAGAGGAATATAGGGGATTTTGCCCAAGTTTCAGACTGAAAAGATTTGGAAGGTTGGAGGAGGTTGACTGGGTCAGATAAGGACCAGATAAGAGCTGTAAGTTCTCCACACCGGTAAGTAGTGGCTGTGAACATCCCAGGGTGAGCCTCAGCGCTGACGGATGCAACAGAGCGGTCAGCTGTGTCCAGACTGTGACAAGGCCATTGGCTTTCGTTGTTCCTTTATTCATTCAATCCTGTTTCATTCTTTGAGAGACTTAGTCATCACAGCTTCCTGGTGAGAGTACTGGGGAAAGGAGAGAACCTGAGCCTGGGTGCGGTCTTCCCCAGGAAAGCCCTGGAAGGCAGCGTCTTCCCTGCAATTTTCATACTAACCGTTAAGATGAGCCTCTGGCCCCCTGGCTCCTCTGGTCTGAGAGGCAGGATTTCATCAGCTGCCCCCAGGCCTGGAGAGTGGATCGCAGCAGGCCAGAGAATGACTAAGCCACCCCGCACGGTTCCCTTTCCAGCAGGGCCCAACCCCAGGCCTGGGCCGGACCTAAGTGACTCACATTGCCTGACCTCAGGGTGCCTAGGACCTAGGGGCCTGGAGAAGCCGCCGGGCAAGGACAGGTGGAAGGAGTGAGAACCAGGTTGGAAAGCCTACATCTCTAAGACTTGGAGGAAGTTAAGAGGCCGGGTAAAGGGGTTAGAAGGTTATTTTCTCCAGGTCCTGGGAAGGGAGGAGGGTGAGCTGTGGCACCTCTAGGGCAGACGTCCCACAGTCAGAGCATCGGAGGGTGGCGGTCGGAAGTGGGCATGGAGCCCTGGGAACCTGCGTTCTAGCAGGGCCACATCCCAGCAGCCACCTGGGCTGCCCAGCTGACCACTGCTCCATCTTTCCTTTCAGTCCTGGACGCACAACATTCAGCGAGAGAAAGAGTTTCTGCGGAAGCTGGTGAAAGCGCATGTCATAACTGACCTAACCAGTGGCATCTGAGGTGGACCCAGCACGTGGCCACAGAAGTCCAGCCACCGGCACCTGCCCACTTCATTGGCCTCGGTCTGGCTCTGCCTGAGAGGTGCGGGAGCCTTCAGACCCAGAGAAGGACAGTGCCAAGTGGCCCCAGGGGTGGTGAGGCCTTGGTGGGGCAGCCAGAGCTGTGTCTGCTCAGAGGCCAGCCTCAGAGACCAGCACTAGGCCTCACTCTCAGCCTGGGTCCTTGAAGCCAGAGGGCCAGGAGGCCACTGGCCATGCCCAGCGGGCCCAGCATGCAGGAGGCGGACATTAGGCAGCAAGGCTGCTGCCAGAATCATTTCTCCAATCAGTGTTCGGTGTATTATCATTTTGTGAATTTGGGGTGGGGGGAGGGTAGGGATAATTTATTTTTCAATAAGGTTGGAGATGTCAAGTTTGGTCTACTGGCCGTGCAGAAGGAGACCCACTAAAGGGCCCCTCAGGCAGTGGTACCAATGGGCTCCCTGTAGAGTGGGAGTGCCAGGACTAGGCTGTGCCCTGCTCCGGGGCTACAGGGAGGTGGGCAGGATCTCAGGCCAGCCCCCTCCAGCTCATGACACTGTTTGGCCTTTCCTGGGGAGCAGATGGGATAGTCCCGCTCAGCAGCCCCCAGCTGTCCCACAGGGAAACCCTGGAGCCATCCTTTAAGCCAACAAGATGCCCCTGGGCTTGAGTGGAGAGAACTTCAGAGCTCGGGCGGTGAGGCCTGGCCCAACCTGATGGGAATGCCCCTCCCTCCCCAACTGCAGCCGACCCATAGGACACTGCCCCAGGCCTGGAGTGACCAACTTGGCAGCTGTTCTGGGTTTCAGCAGTGAGACTGCCAGGTCCTTGGGTTCTGCCTTGAGCCTGGACCAGAGGGAAGTGAGGCTCAAGGACCTCACCCAGGCTGTGGCAGCCATCCTGAGCAGCCATCATGGAAGCAATAAAGCTCTTCCCTGAGCCTGGCCTCCTCTTGCTTTCTCTGACTTTCCTGGAAGAAACAGGAACCTGGGGCCTCAGCAAGTATGCTAAACCCAAGGGCCATCTCTCCAGCCCTCCTGGGTCCCTTTCACTTCTCGTGTTAGCTGAAGGACCTGGGTAGCCACCTAGGGGCCTTCTGGAGCCTCTCCTGTCCTATAGCCGTCCTGCACCCTCTTTGCCTTAAGAGAGGCAGTCCAGGGGCATCAGGACATGCCCCAGAATCTACCCTGCTGCCTCCTACAGGAGCCAGAGTTCAGGGGATTGAAGCCCCAGCCCGAGCACAGTGCCTCTGGGTCACCACAGCCCCAGCACTACAGGGACAGAGGTTCCTGCAAGCACAGGAAAGTTGCACGGCCGAGCCCCCAGCACAGGGACCTAAACCACTCCCGGCAGCTCCGCTGAGCCCTGGAAAGACACGCCCTCCCCCTTAGCACACAGGCACCCGGTCTCCCCTCAGGACCCCTCTTTCTGCACAGAAGAGGAAGGCACAGCCCATCTCTAGGACCCCTCTGGCAAACATTATTTTATTATTATTTTTTAAATTTATTTTATTATTATTTTTTTATTTATTTTTGGCTGAGTTGGGTCTGTTGCTGTGAGCGGGCTTTTCTCTAGTTGTGGCGAGCAGGGGCTACTCTTCGTTGCAGTGCGCGGGCTTCTCATTGTGGTGGCTTCTCTTGTTGCGGAGCACGGGCTCTAGGCGCATGGGCTCAGTAGTTGTGGCTCGCGGGCTTAGTTGCTCCGCTGCATGTGGGATCTTCCCGGACCAGGGCTCAAACCCGTGTCCCCTGCATTGGTCTTAACCACTGCGCCACCAGGGAAGCCCCTCTGGCAAACATTAGAAAGGGCATCCCAACCTTACCCCCTAGAGCCCTGGAATCTGCTCTCTCCCTTCCCCAGCATTCCCAGGCAGGCCTGAGAAAGGCCAACGCACTCCTGCCCCTGAGGCCATAGGCCTGGGAGTGAGCTTCCTGCCAGAGCTGCCACGTGGCAACAGGTGGGGCTGACTGGCCCCGTCACCTCTTACCTGACATCCCAATCCAAGTGCCATTCCCTTCTGACTTCCCACATGCCCCTTTACTGCTGTGCTTTGTGCTCAGACAGAAGCCTCCTCAGCCGAGGGGAAAGTGAGGCCCTGACTGAGGGACAGGGAGACCCAGAAACTCCCTTCGATTCTGCTGGAAACAAGGCCACTATGATGCAAACTCCAGTGCTTCCTGTGTCCTACGTGAATGGCGCCCCCTGGAGTTGTGCAGGGCATAGGCTGCATGCCAGCAAGCAGCAGCCCTGGCTGATACAGCCCTGGGGCAGAACCCCTGCACCCTGCCCCCCCTGCCCAGGCAGCCGGCTTGGGGAGGCAGCAGAACACAGAGCTGCTCACCGCCTGGCCTCCTGTCCCACAGGGGTCCTGCCGAGCCTGGGACAGTCAGGCTTCTAGTCCCCACCACTACACATTAACTGCCCTCCCGAAAGCTGTGGTTCTCCGCCTGGCCATAAACCAGAATCACCTGTGCAGATGTGGAAAACTGCACATGCCCATTCTGATTCAGGTCTGGGGTGAGGCCCAGATTCGGGTAGTTTTAAAAGGTCCACAGGTGGTTCAGATGCACAGCCAGGGTACAGCTGGTCCACACATGTTCCCTGAGCACTATCAGCTTCACCCACGGCTTCCAATTGTCAGTTGGTCAACGATTCCCAAATTGCCATCTCCAGCCCAGCTCTCTTCGCTTTGCTCCAGGCTACAAACTCAGTCACTTCCTGAACATTTCCACTAGGATAATCCACAGGTCCCTCCAGCCTGGCACGTCCAACACTGAACTGATGAGCTCCTGCCCCCAACCTATCCCTCCTTCAGGAGCCCCAGCTGCCAGAATGCATCCCCTCCTCCTAGTCACCCAGGCCAAAGGCATGCCATCCTACTTCCTCACCGCATCCAATCAGGCACCAACTGAGTTTTCAAAAAGGTGTGTTCCTGAAAGAGCCCACAAAGCCCCACACTCTCCCCACAATTCACCTTCAGAATCCTCTCTCCCCCAGCAGCCTCCTGACGTACCTCCAAACCACCCTCCCCACCACAGCCAGAGCCAGCCACTGAAACGCACGTTGGATCACACCATTCTCCTGCCTGAAACCCTTCAGTGGTCCCCAGGACCACTGGGATAAAGTCCAGACTCCCTATTAGGACACACAGGATCTGGCCTTTCCTTACCTCTATCCATGTTACCCACCCAACCTCCATCCCACCCACCAGCCGAACTGCCATAATTAGGCATCTGAAATACTAGCCTCCAGCTCCTACCTCAAGCCTCAGTGCAAAAGTTCCTCCGCCGGGACCCTCCCCTTCTTCAGCCCCCGGCACCCACTCCTACCAGCGCCGCTGTGCCAGGCTGAGCAGCGGTGTTTGCAGGTGTGTCTGTACTCCAAGCCCCAGGCGGCAGCGGAGGGGAGCGGCGGGGCCGCAGGAGCCGGGTCAGACCATGAAAGCCCCAGCGCAGTCAGTGCGTCTCGGACTCAATGCAGTGGGTCTGTTGAGAGAAGAAACTAGCGGTGGATCAGAGAGAGCAGCTAGTGCAGAGCGGCCAGCCAGGACGGCGGGAACCCGAAGGCCGGTGGGCCAAGGCAGGGACCGGCCTGTCCCCTCCCTCTCCCGCCCTCTGCCCGGCCTCCCAACTCCCTACTCCCAGTGTCTACAAACTCCGAACACTCAGTGTCCATGCCGCTGTGCCGCCCGGGTTCTCCACTCTGTCCTGGGGGCCCTTCCCAGCATCTCCTCCCCGCCCCACCTCGGGGGACCTAGTGGAGCCAGGGGGACCAGATTCCAGAGGGTGGAGTGGCCAGGTGAGCCCTGAGAGGTGGGGCGGGGCAGGGGGTGCTCGGGCCCCACCCCAGGATCCGGTGACGCCGGGACTGGAATTTGACACCGGACGGCGGCGGGCAGGAGGCTGCTGAGGGATGGAGTTGGGCCCGGCCCCCAGACACGGTCCACGGGCTCCACCAGCAGCAGGTCCCTCGGGTCCCAGCCCTCGCTGTGCCCCAGACCCAGAGCCCTGCACTTGCGGTAAGCCGACCTGTTCGCCCACCTCTCGTCCCAGCCCAGGGGCTAGAGGGAGCGGCCAGGGTCGTCCCCCTCCGCTCCTTTCTTACATCCTCCCTCTCCTGGGCCTGCTGCACAGCTCTCCGCCCCTCCCAGCCCCCCGCAGTCCCTCTTGTCGCTTGTTGGACTGCGCTAGCCCTGCTGGCCTGCTGTAATGTGAGGCTCCCGCTGCTGCTACAGGGCTCAGACTGGCTGCCAAGCTTTTGGCTAAAAGGGGCACTGCCCGGTGCACAGCCCTGGGCATGAGCCTTTTGAGCTGCAGGGGAAAGCCCAGCACTGGTCCCAGGAAAGGTGCCTAGAAGAACACGACACAGAACCCCCGTGGTGAGTATGGGGGGGGGGGCTGGTAGATGGGGAGGAAAGGCAAGGGCTGGAGGACCAAGTGGCCCCAGATTGCCGGGAGGGAGACGTAGGGCCTGAGCTGCCTACCTCCCAAGAGACCTGCTCCTGGGCTCCCCCTAGTGCAGGGGGCCTTTAACCCTGCCTTGCCGGGCTTTCCCTCCATCAATGAGAACAGTCACTAGCCTGGCTCCTCAGGCCCGTATTCCGTTAGCCGAGCACACCTGGCCCTGGAGGACCTCACCAGGGAGGACCGGCCCACAGGTATGCAGACATTCTGTATGCTCAGGGGTGGGGGTGGAGGTGACTGCTGGGACCAAAGAGCAGGCCAGCTAGTGAGGGCTCATGAGGCTCCAGAGAGGTGCTTGGGAGTGCCAGGCAATGTGGGCTCACAAAACCTGGTGGGACTCTGAAAGCCCAGCTGGGCTCAGGAAGGATGGTTCGTGGGGGAAACTTCTAGGAGCAGGGCCAGGCTGCCAGATCCAGGGGAAGCTGGAAGGGGTACAGACCTGGACCAGCTCTCAGGGTGGCTAAGCTCTCAGAGTAGTCTCATGTAGAAGCAACTCCAGGGAGTTGCTGGGGCCTGAGTCTAGCTGAAGGTAGGGGAAAAGCCCACCCCCCGTTTGAGTCCACAGGCTTGGCAAATGCTACCCCCTGGTGGCCATAGGGAGCCATGGCCTAGGCCTCATGTTCCTAGAGGGCTCATCACCCTCCACCATCTGCTGGGTGGGCAGCACAGGCTGAAGCCTGGGCCTCACTATCATCAGATAAACTCAGGTCAACCAGCAAGCACCCTAATTTTTCTCCAGGCCACAACTTCCTCCTCTGTGGCATGGAGAGAAGGCTCTCTGTGAGATCAAGGGTGTCCAACTGCTCCCTTCTCCAGCCCTGCAGCACAGAGCAGGAAGGTCACCTTTCCTGCACGGCTGCGTGGGTCTACCCTTGTGACCTTAGATAATTGCTGAGCTTCTCTGAGCCTTGTTTGCTCATCTGGAAAATGGGGATAATACCATTTACCTCATGGAGTTGTGAGGTCTGAAAGAGGGAACCAGGTGCAAAGCACCACGAAATAGGTTCATGGAGTTGTGAGGTCTGAAAGAGGGAACCAGGTGCAAAGCACCACGAAATAGGTTCTCGATGCAGCCACTTCTCCTGGGTTGAGCCCAGCTGCCCAAGCCCCTTGTCCCTCATCTGGAGAAGCTGAAGTGGAGAGATGACCTGCTCAAAGGATAACTCATCTCTCAATGTTCCAAGCTGCCTCAAGAGGAGGGTGGGGGAACAGGTCAACTACGGCTGATGGGAGTTCCTGGTGTTGACAGAGATGGAGCCTGGACGTGGAGGCCCTTCTGTGCTGCCCCTCTGGCCCCGGCCTAGGCGGCAGGTGAGTGGTTCTCCCAGTGACTCCCACCTGGTACTGAAGAAAGGTGGCTTGACTAGGGAGAGCAGGGCTCCCTGGGCAGGCGTCAGAAGTAGGTGGGGGAATGGTCAGGGAGGGGCCCGGAGGAAGGAGGAAAGGTCAATGCCCTCAGGTGGTGATTCCTTACCCGGGCTCCCCGGGGCAGCTGATCCATTATCCTCCAACCCGAGCCCTTCCATCCGGCCCCAGCCCCTCCCTGCACCCACCAGGGTTTCCTCCTCCCCCCTGAGGCTCCATCTCGTCTCTCCGAGCAGCCTGCCCTGTGGCCTACCCTGGCCGCTCTGGCCCTGCTGAGCAGCATCGCCGAGGGCGAGGCCTCCCTGGGCCCCGCACCCAGCAGCCCGGTCCCCCGAGAAGGCCCCGCGCCGGCCCCGGCGCCCCCCGCGGGTCCCCTGCCTGGTAGGTGAGAGGGCGAGGGCGCGGGGCGGGACGGGCTGGCCGGGGACCTGCGCGTGACTGCGTCTCGTTCCAGGGGGCCGCGCGGCCGGTCTGTGCGGCGGAAGAGCCCGGCGGCCGCCGCCCCCGCCGCCCGCGCACTCGCCCGCTGCCCCCCGAGGGCCCCGCGCTGCGCGGGCTGGGGGCCGGGGCGGCCGCGGGAGCCGGGGGAGCCGCGCGCGGGCCGCGGGGGCGCGGGGCTGCCGCCTGCGCTCTCAGCTGGTGCCGGTGCGCGCGCTCGGCTTGGGCCACCACTCCGATGAGCTGGTGCGTTTCCGCTTCTGCAGCGGCTCCTGCCGCCGCGCGCGCTCCCCGCATGACCTCAGTCTGGCCAGCCTGCTGGGTGCCGGGGCCCTGCGGCCGCCCCCCGGCTCGCGGCCCGTCAGCCAGCCCTGCTGCCGACCCACGCGCTACGAGGCCGTCTCCTTCATGGACGTCAACAGCACCTGGAAGACCGTGGACCGCCTTTCGGCCACTGCCTGCGGCTGTCTGGGCTGAGGGCTCACTCCGAGGGTGTGCGGAAGCACCCTTACCTGTGGATCTAACTGCCTGGGGCCGGCCGGTGGCCTCGGCCGGAGTCGGAGGCTTCGGCCGGGTGAGTTGACAGACATCAGCCCTGCGGAGATAGAGGCACGACTGACCAGCGGCCCCAGGGCTCTCACCCTGCCGGCCTCAGCCCCGCACACACCAGAAACCTCAGCTGTGGAGACCCGAGGACCCACTGCTCACAGACTCTGGCACTGACCAGGCCATGGACCCAGGACTCCTCCTCTGGAGAACCCAGATGTGCCAGGTTGCAGCCTCAGCCCAGGACTGGGGGGACAGATCTGGAGACACATTGCAATTGTGTTGGGGAAGTGCCTGTGCTGGAGTGGGCCTTGGACTCACTCGTGGGAGCTGGACCCCTATTTATTACTTCTAAGTTATTTATTTACTTCTGTGGTTTGTCAGATCCTTTGCTGGGCTGTGGGGGCCGGATGGAGGTCACTCCCTGACCATCCCACTCACAACTTCAGGCTCACTCAGCAGTCACAGGCCTGGCCCAGGGCTGCTTGCGCCCACCCAGCAGCTCTGGGAAATGAGGGGCATGGAACACAGGCAGAGTGAGTGACCAAGGTGTGTTCACCAGTCCCAACAGGCCAGCCAGCTCACAACCCCTGCACAGTCCCCAGCGGTTGGAACCTGGGGTTACTGGTGGAGAAAGCCATACCCTTGAGACCTCAGGTGTGCTGTGGGCCTTGTTTCATGGTGAAGATGCAGAGAACCATACGTTGCCCCACCCCACTGTCACTCATCAGAGTCCAGGGCACCCTGACAGGTGCATAGCCTGCCTGTGCTTGCAGATGGCCCAGCATGGGGAGCTCACCACCCACATTCCGTGAAACAGCCCAAGTCAAGCGATGAAGAAGCTGAGGGTGGGGAAGAGGGTACAGTGGGAGGCTGGTTTGGGGGGATGAAGCACAGAGCATCATGGGGATAAGAAAGCAGGAAAAGACTGAGGGTGCCTAGAGAGACCTGCATCTTGGGTAACGAACAAGGATATTCACTTATTCATTCAACAGATATTTATTATTTTATGTCAGATGCTGGGTAGAGAGCAGGGATACAGAAGTGAACCCATGATCTCTGCTCTTAAGCTTAAACCAGGAGAGACAGACAATAAATAATTTACATAAATAATATTTAAATTCAGTTTGGCAAACAGTATGAAGACAAGAAGCTAAGAGGTACACACTCTCCTCTGGAAGGAAGAAGAGGTTAATGCTGACCCTGGCCTTCCACACTGTCCCCAAGTCATATCTAAGAAGTCAGTGCAATCCCTCTGAGCTTTTGTGTGTGTCCTGTGAAACCTTGTTTCCTGGGCCCAGTGAATTTGTCTTACATGATTTTTTTCTTTGCAAATAATATCAGGATATGTGTTTGGACGCAGGCTGGGTCTGAGGAACCATGGGACATCCAGAGGGGTCGTCAGGAGGCAATGGGCTGTACTGGTCTGGAGCTGAGGAGGCAGGTCTGGGCTGGAGATTGATTTGGCAGCTGTGAGGACACAGGCAGTAGCTGCAGCCAGGGGTGCACGAGGCACCATGAGAGTGAAGCATGTTGAGGCTGGGATCCCTCAGGCATTTGACCGCATTAACCAAAATTCCTTCGAGCTGCCTAAGCACCTGCCCGCTTTGGCACAGGGGCCCCCTTCTCCCAGGCTACAGTGAGGAGCTGGCCTGGGCTCTCAGGGCTGTAGGCATTCCGGGTCAAGGAGGAGAAACAAGTCTGTGCTTCCATTCTTCTGTGTTCACTGCCCCAGTTCTAGGTGCCCTCAAAACTTTGGTGCTCTCGTGCTGCCCTCAAACACCCCCTTGGCCCTTCTCTCTGCCTCCAAACTGATTCAGGATCTTCAGTCGCCAACCCCCACCTCCAGCCAAAGACAATGGCAGCAGTGCCATACAGTCTGGAGACACCTCATGAAGGCCTGGGCCCTGGTCCTGGCTGGGGGTGAAGGGGGGGGGGGTTCTGTCAATTCCAGGGTCATTGCAACCAGGGAGCCCCTGCTGGAAAGACTCGAAAGCCTGGCAGAGTCCTCAGACCCTCCAGGCCCTGCCCCTTAGTGGACATCTGTGCTCTCAGAGCCACTTACAGGAGATGGGGTGAAGCCACGTCTGACAAGGCTCAGAGAGAGAGCCAGGTCAGAACCCCAGCCAAAGGCGCTAGCTCTCAACACTCCCCAAATTGTCGGTCCTTGGGGAGTAGGATCCCCCCAACTCAAGGCTGCATTCTGGGCCCCAGAGAGATTATGCCCGACAGCTTACAAAATTGTGGGTGAACAGCAGCTTCTCCAAAAGGAACACATTCCCGCAAGAACTAGTCTCAATCTGCAGCTCACAATGAACCAAATCCCTCTTTAAAATAAATGAAGCTGTTTTCCTCAAACAAGTTGCAGAGCTCCTCTTCTCTGCCTACAACTTAGCAGAGGTCACCAGGCACATGACCTCACCAGGTAGAGCACTTTTGCTCCTCGGGGCCCACAGGTAGCTCTAGAATCTTTTTTTTTTTTTTTTTTTGGCTGCACCACAAGGCTTCCAGGATCTTAGTTCCCCAACCTGGGATAGAACCCATGCCCCCTGCAGAGGAAGTGTGGAGTCCTAACCACTGGCCCGCCAGGGAGTTCCCTAGACTCTCCTTTTTTTTTTTTTTTAAATAAATTTATTTATTTATTTTTGGCTGTGTTGGGTCTTCGTTTCTGTGCGAGGGCTTTCTCTAGTTGCGGCGAGCGGGGGCCACTCGTCATTGCGGTGCGCGGGCCTCTCACTATCGCGGCCTCTCTTGTTGCGGAGCACAGGCTCCAGACACGCAGGCTCAGTAGTTGTGGCTCACGGGCCCAGTTGCTCCGCGGCATGTGGGATCTTCCCGGACCAGGGCTCGAACCCGTGTCCCCTGCATTGGCAGGCGGATTCTCAACCGCTGCACCACCAGGGAAGCCCCTAGACTCTCCATTTTTGACTGTAGTCTGTTTCATATTTGCAAAATGACATTGCCCATTTGAGTGATCTTCCCAGAACTAAGGTATGGTCTCCTCCAAAGAGGTATCAAGTCACCGCCTCTTGCAAGACAGAAAACTACAGATGGCTTTGAAATGACAGTTTTTCCAGCTTCAGGGGTCACCCAAACATCCCTCTAGATTAGTTTCATCCAGGAATCAAGGTTCGGGGATCCATGCGCTCCTCCTGCCCCGGCCAATGGCGTTCCTCCTCTCTTGTCCGGGGATTGCCACACTTTCCCCAGCTAGAGAGCCCGGTGACTGAGTGCATGTGGACTGGCTGCCTAACTGAGGCCTCATCTTGTAAAGGAAAGGTAGGGTAGAAAGCTGAGAGATCAGAGAAAAGATCTAAGAGAATTTGTGCCATGTGAGATCACTTTTCTTGTTCACAGGGGTGGTGCCTAACCTGTTTTGGAGTTGTACAGTCCTTACGGAAACTGATGAAAGCCAAGGATCCTCCCCACCTCCCACCTCCCACCTCACTGCTGAAAAAACCACCAATGTGTAAATCTGGTGAACAATTTGAGGGAGCCCACAGACTTTCCTAAGCTCATTCAGAGATTCCGTAGGAGTCCATGGCCCTTCAGCTTTCCTGCCCTGTTCTAGATACTATTATTAATGTCCTCCTGCAGCTAGATTAATTCCTCTGTCTGTGCTCAGGTTCCCATATCAGGGCTCTCTGTCTCCATTATTTACAAGCCTCCCTATTCTTCATCCTTTTTCTACTGAATGTCTTCTTTCCTTCTGCATTTAAACTCACTTGAATATATCACAGCATAAAAAAATGACACTGTGATTACAAATATATAATCTACTTCCACCTCTCCTTCACTAAAAGAGCTCTTGCTGTGGTCCCCAGTGGCCTCATCATTACTAAACCCAAAGGCCACTTCTCAGCCTTTAGTCCTTTGGACTCTCAGAGGCGCCCAACTTTGTCAACCCTCTTGGAACACCTGTCTTGACTCTCCATTCCATACTCTCCTGGATTTTCTCCCACCCCTGCTCATTCTCAAACTCCTTTTGGGTTCCTTTTCCTTTCTCTGCCTCTTAAGTGTTCGTCAGGGCTCTGATACAGACCTTCCTTCCCCATTTTACTTTCCCTGAGCAATGTCACCAACTCCCATGGTTTCAGTTACCGCCTCCAGGCTGATGATGCTCTCAATGCATCTCCAGCTAAACCTTTCTCCTAAGCTCTGTCTGTATTTCCAATACTTCTGTCTGCATAGCCTCAGAAACCTCAAACTGAACTTACCTGCCCTAGATGTCTTCCGTTCATTCCTTCAGATGCTCTCTCCACCCTTCTCTACCTGCTCTAAGCCCCACATCGATGAGCTTCCCTGCTCTCCAGCCTCCGAGCCTCCTCCAGGGTTCCCTCCCAAGTGAATGGCACCAACCTCCATCCAGGGACACGAGTCAGAAACTTGGACAACAGCCTAGACTCCCTGAGCTTTGTCACTTCCCTTTTCCATTAGTTCTCAGATCCTTAGATCCTGCAAGCCCATCCCACTTTCTCTCTTCCCAATGCTATTCTGTCGAAGTCTTCCTAATTTGTGGAATGGTTTATTGCCCATCCTCCTAACTGGTCTCTGTCTCCAGCCTCAACTCCCTCCAGCCATTCTCAGCCCTGTGACCTTTTAACATTAATTGAGCACTAACAGTAGTGCCTTGGGCCAGTTATAGGGATTCTGAGGTCAGCTAGAAAAATGTTCTACCATCAAGGAGACCACAGTTGGAGGTGGAGGTGGGGGAAGGGCTGCCCGTTTGGCAAAAAAAAGGGCTGCCCGTTTGACATCCAGTTAAACTGGAGTTTCAGATAAGCAATACTTACTTTTTTCAGAGGCAGCAGAGGCAGCAGCTGGGTCTGAGGGTCAGGAACTCAGGACAGTCTGGACCAGAGAGATCTGGGAGTCACAGATCAAAGGCAAGGGAGTGGTGAGATATGCAGGAACAAGAGGAGAAGCAGAGGCTAAGGCCTGGAGACCCAGCATTTAAGGAACAGGGAGAGGAGGAGAGACAAGCCTGTGAAGGAGACCAAAAGGGAGGGACCAGAGTGGTGGAAAAAAACAAAACACAACAAAGGGAGGGAGTGGTCAAAGGGGCCAAATGCAACAGGAAAATCAAGTCACATAAGGACTGAAACTGCCCATTGGGTTTTCTGGCAACATGGTGGCCTAGAGACTCAGGCTAAGCTTCTTGCTGAAAACAACTAAAAATACTAGACAAAACATATAGTTTTAAAAATTAATGTGTCCGTGAGCTGGCAAACACATGAGAAATATTCAGGCATGAATGAATGAATGGATGAATGAATGCAGGAAACTACAAAGGTAAGCAAAGCTCAGTAGTTGGCGTTCACCTTGAAGGCATTTTCCTTACCTGGGGAACCTGGGAATTGGTTTGTAAGGGTTCCATGAGCTTATGGTGGGGGTCTACTTGGAACATTCTCCGTAAGGCCAGGACCCCAAAGGACTATGCCCACACCTAGGGCGAACTAGAAATAAACCTTCCCCTCCTTTTCCTAACCTCTTTCCCTCAAACCAGGGGACTACAAAGAAAGTTGCCTGCAATTAACTTTAGTGCTAAGTGGAAAGGGGGCAACCTCCCCTGAGGATTCTTAACTACAGGAGGGCCCTCAATTCACACTGTTTTAGAAGGCTGAAAAACTTCAAACTGGTTAATTCGTCATGGACATGGATTGCTAGTGGTTCCAGGTGACCAACAGAAGCTCTTTCTCTTCCTCTCCTGGGCTTTGGAATACTCTCCTGAATTTGGGGACCCCCTCCCAGGGTTGTCACAGGTTCTGGCCCCTATATGTCCTATTCTTACCTCTCAGAGGAGAGAAGAACCCATCTGTAACTAGTTCCCAAAGATTCATTCCCCAATTGGCTCTAAGCTATCCTGGGTTGTCATCCATGTCTCCTGGAAGTCCCCTTTGGTCTGGTACCCAGAAATGCCCCCAACCCTGCCTGGGGCTCACTTCAATCTGTCTGTCCTAGGTGAGTTTATAAAGCATGTTCAGGAGCCACTGTTGGTGTGGTCTGGTACCCAGAAATGCCCCCAACCCTGCCTGGGGCTCACTTCAATCTGTCTGTCCTAGGTGAGTTTATAAAGCATGCTCAGGAGCCACTGTTGGTGAGACTTGGCTTCTTTCTCTGCCAGGGGAACCCCCAGGCACCAGGAAGAAGCCCTAGATTGGAAGCAGGGAGAAAACTCACTTTGACCAAGTTGTGGCCTCTGGGCCAAACCCTAGTCATACACCATCTCAGCTTGTCCTTCACTGCAGGAATTACTGTTCTTATTTTTTATAAAGTGAGTTTCAGAAGAAGTCAAGGTCTTATGGCTAGAAAGAGGCAGAGACAGGTTTTGAACACAGGCCTAAGTCCAGAATTTGTTCTCTTAACCCTCCCCCCATCCCCCTACCTGCACAATGAGATGTCAGTATCAGGGCCAGGCATTTCACACCCCCATGCACAGACCTGGAATCAGTTACTTTATTTTGACTTCCTGTTTCCTCCTTCCAAATCCCCCCTGCCTCTACTCTTTCCCCCTTCAACGTATCATACTATAGATACATTTTTCTAAAATGCAAATCCAATCATCACTGCCCACTTGAAACCCCATGATGGTTTCATTTTGCACTTAGGATAAAGTGTAAACTGTTCCCCACTGAGTCTACTGTTCCCAACTTGTCTTTCCAACCTCATCCCTTCTCCCTTCCTCACCCCCACAGACATCCCCTTAAAGCGAGCACAAATTACTAGCTATAATTAAAACATTTTCTTTTTTTTATATATATAAATTAATTAATTATTTTTGGCTGCATTCGGTCTTTACTGTGCGTGGGCTTTCTTTTTATTTATTTATTTAAATTTATTTATTTATTTATTTATTTTTGGCTGCATTGGGTCTTCGTTACTAAGCATGAGCTTTCTCTAGTTGCGGCGAACAGGGCTACTCTTTGTTGCGGTGGGCGGGCTTCTCACTGCGGTGGCTTCTCTTGCTGTGGAGCACGGGCTCTAGGTGTGCGGGCTCAGTAGTTGTGGCTCGTGGGCTCTAGAGCGCAGGCTCGGTAGTTGTGGTGCACGGGTTTAGTTGCTCCGCGGCATGTGGGATCTTCCCGGACCAGGGCCCGAACCCGTGTCCCCTGCACTGACAGGTGGATTCTTAACCACTGCACCACCAGGGAAGCCCTCAAACATTTTCTTTATAAAGATTTGTTGAATGACTAGATTCCCACTGGGCTCTGCTTACCAGATAATCAAGCTCCCTCCTCCCCAGTCTCTCGCTGTTCTTCAAGCTCAGATCAAGTTTCTCCTCCTCAGGGAAGCCTTCATCCACCTTCTCAGGCCTCAGCGGCTATAGCCAATGCCAGCTTCCTCCACTGAACACAGAGTACAGAGGTCTTTTCCCTTTTGATTTTTTTTTTCCCTGCTGGGATAGCTGGCAAGTGTTAATAAAAGGTGAGGTGGAGGGGTAAGGGGTAGAGACTACTGGGGTCTGCGGCCAACCAGATCTGTGGCTGATCTCTGCTACCCTGGCTGTGTGCTCAGGGACAAGATAAGCTCAACTTTCCCCAACTTCAGCTTCCTCATCTGAAAATGGTGAATGAAAATACCCACCACAGAGTTGTTGACAGAATTGGACCTAAGGGGCACTTCCTTGATGGCGCAGTGGTTAAGAATCTGCCTGCCAATGCAGGGGGACACGGGTTCGATCCCTGGTCTGGGAAGAGCCCACATGCCATGGAGCAACTAAGCCGGTGCGCCACAACTACTGAGCCTGCGCTCTAGAGCCTGCGAGCCACTACTGAGGCCGCGTGCCACAACTACTGAAGCCCGCGCACCTAGAGCCAGTGCTCCTCAACAAGAGAAACCGCTGCAATGAGAAGCTCGCGCACCGCAATGAAGAGGGGCCCCCGCTCGCTGCAACTAGAGAAAACCCACGCACAGCAACGAAGACCCAACGCAGCCAAAAAATACATATAAATAAATAAATTTAAAAAAGAAGAATTGGACCTAAGGTATGTAAAGTACTGTTCCTAGCACTTAAATGTGAGCTATTCTTATTTTAATTACTCATAAAGGAACATTGCTCTCAAGAACCCGATGAAATTCTCCAAGCACTGTCCATGGTATGTGGTTTCCCAGTTGCTCACTGGGTGGCCCCGAGAGCCATCCTTTTTTATTCCTGAGGCGCGCCAAGCCCCCTTTCTTCTCAGGGTAGTGCGGACGCCTTCCCAGACGGCCCCTTTCCTGGGCCCCAGGTCGGGCCGCCAGCGAAGCACCGGAGTGACCTCTGCCCCCCCGCCCCCCACGCCCCACCCCCACCAACATGTACCTTATCCTCCAGCCTGGGTTCCCAGCTCCACCCACCGGCCCCTTGAGTCACGTCCTCCTATGAAGCTGTCCCGCAGCGCCTCCCGCCGGTCGGACCTGGAGTGCCTGTTGGCCGCGGTAGGCCTGGGGCTGGCGGGGCTCAGCGGGTCCCGAGCCCACGTGCTCCCCGCCTCCGCCGCAAGGCGCCGCCCTCCTGCTGGGCGCAATCCGGACTACATTTCCCAGGGTGCGCAGCGGCGGGGGCCTTGGCTCGGCGGGGGCCTCGAGCGGCGCGCCGCTCCGCCGCCTGCTCGGGAGCACGCGGGCTGGAGCGAGGACAGGAACGAGGACCCGGAAAGAGTTTCCGCGCTTTTCCGCTGGGCCGTGCTCGGCTGTGCCGTGCCGGGTCGTGCCAGGGCAGGCGCGGGATGTGGGGGAACGGCCTCTGAGTCGGCGGTGCCGGGGACAGGCGCTCGGGGCAGCCCGCGCCTCTCTGAGGTCCCCGCCCCGTCCCGGCCGGGCCAGCTCGCTTGTCAGTCAGTGGGGCGGAGGCAGCGGCGGTAGAGGGGCCGGAGCCGGGCGGTGAGAAGAGCGCGGGCCAGGCCGAGCGGTGGGGACCTGCCACAGCCCCTTAACTCCACGGACTCTTCGCCCCAGACTTGCGAAGCTGTACCCCCTGCGCTTCGTTGGACGCCTCCGTAACCCGCGAAGGGCTCTCTTCCCCCGTAGCCTCCCACACCCGTGACCTCTTCCTAGGACCCGAGAGCTCACTCATAAGAGGGTGTTGTGGGTACAGGCCATCGACCCTGTGACCCCTCACGGGCCAGGACCTTGGTTTCCCTCAGGCCTCCCTCCCCTATGACTCCGTCCTCATAGCTTCTGGGGACAGAGCCCTGACCTACCACCAGGACCCCTGCCTGCGAACTCCTCACTGACGGCTTCCTCCTAGGAGTCCCCCTCAGTGGGTCTCCTCCTAAGAGCATCCCTTTTGGCCTCTGGCAAGCCCCCCCGCCAAACGAGGTGGGGAGGCCTCGGCAGCCATGCTCGCCCTGGGCCCCCTGTCACCCCACCACTCCCTGGGCACCGAAGCCGGAGTCTAGCAGGGGGCCAGCAGCCAAGAGGCTGGGGCAGGAGACAGGTCACGGTCCACCTCCCTGCTGGGGAGGGAGCAAAGATGGAGCGGCGGGAGGAGCAGCCCGGGGCTGCAGGGGCTGGAGCAGCACCAGCCTTGGACTTCACTGTGGAGAACGTGGAGAAGGTATGAGGGCCCTGGGGTGGGCACTCCAGTGACAGAGCAGAAGTTCTGGGGACTGACACTAATGCCAGAGCCCAGGCTTGGGCTGGGTGCCCGTTGGGATGGTGCCTCCAGAGCACCTGGCATTTGCTGTCTCTCTGGGCAGGCAGGACAGCAATGTAATGGTGTCTTAATAGGCTATTTTTGGCTTTCCTTAGACATGGGTCCTCTGTGGATATTCTAGGGTCTTGGGGTGGTCCTTCCAGGGTGCTGACGGTTTAGACCTCCAGCCAGACTGGCTATTCTCCAGCTCCACGGGAACTGCATGAGCAGTGCAGTAAGAAACCGAGGACCCGGGAGACCTGCAGCTCTGTCTCCAGAAACCATAGTGATATTGAGCCATACTGGACCTGTTTTGTTGAGCCAAGGGCTCAGAAAATAATCTGGAACTAAAACAATCTGGGTTATGTTTTCACTCTTCCTTGGAGATGGGTCCTTCCTTTATTGGATCGAGGCCAGACCACTCCTGGGCAGGCAGGAGTAGGGTTGGCCCCCTTTGTTTTGTGCTGGGTCCAAGGAGCCTGGTCCTGCTGGCAGCTTCAGAGTTCCTCCCTACTCACCTGCCCACATGGCTTCCTGCCATGGCACTCCCAGGTTCCCCCACTGCCCAGTCCGTCTTTTCTGAACTGCTTCTCTGTTTCTTTTCTGGGTTCTGCCCCCAGAGGCCTGGAACGCAGAAATGCATTTTCCCTATGATGAATGGGGAGATGGGGCTACCTTGCTGGAAAGCAGAGAATGGTTGCAGATGTTCGTTTGTTATTCTTGAGCCCCGTTTACCATACTCAGTAGTGAGGATGTGTCTCTCTGCTTCTGTTCTCTGCCTGCCGCAGCATCCCTGAGGGTCCAAACAAGGGACAGTGGCCATAACTGGCTGTCAGGGATACAGACAGGGCTAAGTCTACTTGGATGGAGCCTGCTTAGGGGGTGAGAGTCCTAGCCTCACTCTTCCACCCCCTGGGGCCGGGCAGCGTTGGCATGGTGGCGTACTGTTCCATGTGCTACCAGGGAGATAAACCACTGTTTTCTTACTGTGTGAAGTCCTAATGGAATTGGGACCCTGGGGACTTGGCTAGTTGAAAGCTCCAGGCTAGGTGTTTGCCAGGGCTGCAGGCCAAGACTTCTCTGGACCAGCTTTTTGGACCCTCTCATGTGCTCTCTGAGGAGTGTTCTCACCCTCCTCTCCAGTTTGTCTCTGCCCTAGGGCTGCCTGGCAAAGTCTTAGTCCTGCTCAGATTTCACAATGGCTTTGGTGCCAGCATCTGGAGTGACCTAGGGATGATCCTGGGGGAGCTAAATGGAGCTGTTGGAGTAGATGAGAGCAGCTGTGCCTGGGAGGGTTGGGGGGGCCCCTCAGGCTGTTTCATACTCTTCTCAGGTTTAGCTTCTTCCCTATGGAGCCATTCCTTCCACCTGGGCCTTGCCCTTTACTTCAGGTGCTTCCCTTTGGGGAACTCGGCCTCCTCTTTTGCTGCTTTCCTATGGAAGTTCATTTTCTGAACCCATAATGTTTTGCTATAAGGAGAAGAGATTATGGTAGAGCATGGGCAAAGTTCAGGCACTCAAGTTACCGGCAGCACTCCAGGCCCAGGAAACACTGCAGAGCCCTGAGCTCTCCCTTCCCGCTCAGCCCCCCAGTCAGAAAGAGAGAGCAGTCTTGCAGGACCAAGTCCTGCCCTCTGTTCTGGGCTCTGGCAGGATCCAGAGTAGCCAGCACCTGCTCAGTCCTGTGTTGTCCTGCAGGCGCTGCACCAGCTCTACTACGACCCCAACATTGAGAACAAGAACCTGGCTCAGAAGTGGCTGATGCAGGCCCAGGTCTCCCCACAGGCCTGGCACTTCAGCTGGCAGCTCCTGCAGCCCAACAAGGTGCCTGAGATCCAGTACTTTGGGGCCAGTGCCCTGCACATCAAGATCTCTCGCTACTGGAGTGACATCCCCACTGACCAGTATGAGAGTCTAAAGGCACAGCTCTTCACCCAGATCACCCGCTTTGCCAGTGGCTCCAAGATTGTGCTGACTCGGCTGTGCGTGGCACTGGCCTCGCTGGCTCTCAGCATGATGCCTGACGCTTGGCCGTGTGCTGTGGCAGATATGGTGCGGCTCTTCCAGGCTGAGGACTCACCGGTGGATGGCCAGGGCCGCTGCCTGGCCCTGCTAGAGCTGCTGACAGTGCTGCCCGAGGAGTTCCAGACCAGCCGCCTGCCCCAGTATCGCAAAAGCCTGGTGCGGGCCAGCCTGGCAGTGGAGTGCGGGGCTGTCTTCCCGCTGCTGGAGCAGCTGCTGCAGCAGCCCAGCTCACCCAGCTGTGTGCGTCAGAAGGTGCTCAAGTGCTTTTCCAGCTGGGTGCAGCTGGAGGTGCCCCTGCAGGACTGTGAGGCACTCATTCAGGCTGCCTTCGCTGCTCTGCAGGACTCGGAGCTCTTCGACAGCAGCGTGGAGGCCATCGTCAATGCCATCTCGCAGCCTGATGCCCAGAGGTGAGCCAGTCCTCACCTTCCGGAGGTGGACAGCCTGCTTGGCCAGCCATGCATCCATCCATCCATTTGTTCAGTAAACACTAATTGAGTGCCTACTGCATGCCTGGTCCTATGCTAGAAATAGGTCCTATGCTGGAATCAAACAAGACATGGTTCCTGTCCTTATGGTTCAGAGAGGGAGACAGACATTAGACAACTAACCATGTAATGAATTATTCAATGAAAATGTTTGACTCTCCCTTCTCTTTCTCTCAAACATGCAGTCACAAAGTCCTGGTGTTCTGCTTCTGACTATATTGTGTATCTGTTTTTTCCATTTCCACTACCACCACCCTGGTGTAAGCTGTCCTCATCCCTCTCCCCAGAATACTGAGGGGCTTCCTCACCAGTCCCCTGGTTTTCACACTTATACCCTTCATTGCCCACCCAGTACCCAGAGCAATCCTTTAAAAATGAGGATCTAATCTTTCCTTTCTGCTCAGAAATCTCCAGTAGGTCCTCACTGCTCTTAGGATAAAGTTCAGAATCCTCGATGTGATTCACAGGGGCACTGCACAACATGGCGTCCCCAGCCTTGTCTCGTGCCGTGCTCCCTGCTTTCTTCACTCTCACACAATCTCTTCAGTTCTGTGAGTGTCCCAGGCTCCCCCTAGCCTCTGAACCATCACATGTACTTGTCACATCACTGCTGCTTCAGCTGAAACTTCACTTCCTTAAGGAAGTCCTCATGATTTTTAAGACTCAGTTTGGTCTCTATTATTTTATCTTAGAGCTCCCAGTGTGTTTCCTTCTTAGCCCGTAACACAGTTTCATTATAAATTAATGTATGTCTCCCCATTAGTCTCTCAGCATTGTGAGGACAGTTACTCTGTCATTTTATTTTGTCACACTGTACCTGGCAGCACTTGGTAGCATTCATTATTTTTTGAACGGTTGAAAAGTAAGAGTTGCCTGAGTGGTGAGGGACGGGGGTGGGGGAGGGGGAGGTTGGAAGTGGAGGGAGTGTTCCAGGCTTCGGGAGCTACAGCAGGTGCAAAGGCCTGTGGTGGGCAGCACCGCTGTACATTCAAGGACCCGAAACAAGGTGAGTGTAATGAGATGCTTCTTCAGCAAGTGTTGCTTGAGCGTCTGTTTACGTGTGGGGCCCTGGGCTGAGCACAGGGAGCCTAAAGATGGGTTGATTTCTGCAGGATAGGGGCTCACAATCTAGTAGACACTTGGGTGGGCAAGTAGAGCCTATGTGATGAGCGCTCTAATGGAGGGAGCTGGTGGCTGTCAGAACCCAGAGGAGGCATTTAACCCAGTCTGAGGGTTATTAAGGGCTTCCCAGAGAAAGTGACAATAGAGCTGTGCTTTGAAGGCTGTGTAAGAGTTAGCCAGATGGAGGTGATGGATATGAGGAGGACCTTCCAGACAGATAGAAGAGCCCAAGCAAGGGAAGGGTGTGAGAGAGCCTGGTGAGTGGGTGTGATTAGACAGCAGAGTATAAGGGCCAGTGGTAGGAGATCCAGGCCCAGATCATGCAAGACCTTGTTGGCCAGGCTTAAGATTTTGGTCTTCATCCTGAGGATGATGTAAAGCTATTAAAGGATTGTAAGCAGAGAAAATGGCATGATGGGATTTTTGGTATAAGTTGGATTGGCCAGGGCAAGACTGGAGGCCTGACACTTCACACACATTTCAGAGAAAAGGCTTTGGGAATGCTTGGTAGAACCAGAGGGGACGATACCACTGAAAGAGATGGCCTGGGGAAGTGGTTGATAGCTCTAGCCTTGTCATCAGTCTGAGTTTGAATCCCAGAGGGTTTGCTTCCTAGATCTGAGACCTTGGGCAAACCACTTTTAAGCCTCAATTTCTATCATCAGTAAAATGGGTGTGATCATATTACAGAGTTTAAGTAGGATAATGTGCCCAGGGCCTGCCCCTGGTATTCTGTGGAGAATATTTTGGTATGACGATTAAATAAGAGAATGTCTGTGAAAGGTTTAGCATGGTTCCTGGATACTCCATAAACGGCAGTCACTAGTATTTGGTATCATTACCGCATTGGCAGTTAGTACGAGCCCTTTCCCATGGCTTCTCAGGTTTTCCAACTTCAGGTGGGTACCAAGTCCCAGGTCAAGGCCTTTCTTGGCTGGCTGGACTCAGACAGTTGGTGGCTGAGGGGAATTGGCAGGGCCAGTGCGTGGGTGATGTGGGGTGTCCTTGGATACACCCAGGTTTACCCGGCTAGCCAGTCTGCCAGTCCCGAGGGCTTTGGCAGGTAATTGATGCCTCTTCTCCTCTGAACGAATGAGCGAGCAAGGAGCCAGTGAGGGAACCTATAGCCTCCTGAGCGCCCATTGGCTGCAGCCCCCTTGGTTGCTTAGCAACTCTCCCCATTTTCTCAACTCTGCTCCCAGAGCTCTAATTGCAGGTCTGGGCTGAGCTCAGTGTGAGTGGCAGTCAAGGAGTCCCAGCAGCCCTGCCCTGGCAGCTCGAGCTGACCAACAGGAGCCAGGCCTTTTGAACCCAGGCTCAGCCATGGTGCTTAAAGACATCCTCTCTATCTCCCTCCCCCAAACCTAGAAGCCTCAAGGCCTCAGGCCCGTGTCTGCTCACAGGTCTCAGGCACAGGTGCCCAGGTGGTAGGAAATCTATGCAAGAGTTTCACCCCATGGGTGGGCCGCATCCAGCCTGGAGTCAGTGTCGGGCCTTGCTCTGTCTAGTCTGTTTCCTAGCTTTGGCTTGAGAAAGTCACCTTTAGTGGCTTTGACTTCTGGGTCATCCAGCCACTACCTCCCCAGGTGTCCTGACGTCAGCTCTCTCCTTGGCTGAGTTTGCACTCAAGTCACCATTTTCCCACCCCTCCACAGCTGCTGCTGCTTGCCTGGCGCTCTCTCCTTTGAAAAAAAAATTTTTTTTCCAGAGATTTGTTGTTAATCCTGGAAAAGCTTTTCACTGGGGGCTGGGGAAGGGAAAGAAGGTGAATTAGACAGGCTCTTGGGAGCTCCCATCAGTTAGAACTTGAGATATGGGCTGAGATCTGCATAGATCCTTTGGGGAAATTCAGGTTGGGCCTTGAAACAGAAGCAGATCTATAGCTGTGTAAGGAGCTGTCTTAGCCTGGAATCTGTCTCTAATTTGTTCTGTGACCTTGAGTAATATTCTGAGCTCTACTGGGCTATACTCTTTGATTTACCCTATTATGAGGTATAGATGAGACAAATTAAGAACTTTCGTTGAGTACCTACCGTGCACATGAATTTTGAAGGTGTGAGAGAACCTTGGAATACAGTGGGGATGCTGTGAGGGTAGGGCACTACCTCCTGCCCCTGTCTCAGCTACTGGGGAGTTTGCGGGCCATGGCCTTGGCCCTGCCCCTACTCATTGTGCCAGAGTCTGGTCTGAAGGTGCCCATTGTCTTGTGGTGCAGCCCGTGTCAGGGCCATGAGACCGAAGCTATCCCCACTGTCTCCAGGCAGCACCCTCTGGAGCTGTCTCTGGGCTGCGGGTATCCTGGTATGGACGTCTTGTCCCACCAGAACCAGGATGTGGAGAAGGCCAACATCCTGGACTGGTTGCCTCTTGTCCTTCTCATCCTCCACCTAAGGTTATGGGGCTACCTCCTAGCACCCTGCTTGGGGCAAGTCCAGAGAGAACTCCTTCTGGACCCTCAGTAACCGCTGCCCTCCATAGATTGCTATGGTGACTCTATGATTGACAGCAGAGGGATCCCCCCCCTCGAGAGTATCACTTCTCTGCTTAGTCTCATCTCCACAAAGCAGGTTTCTGGGAATGGAGCTAGCCTTCTCTCAGCCTCCTTTGTATACTCTGCTTCCTCTGCTCCTTCTTTAGGCATCGTTGTGCTCTTTTCTCTCATTCAACACTTTCTTCTTGGGCAGTTCTCATCTACTCCCATTGCCGTTTGCTGATGTTTCCAAAATCTATGTCTCTTTCTCTGACCTCTCCATCGGGCTTCAGGTTTTTATCTCCAACTCTCTGGACACTTCTACCTGCCTATCTCACCAGGTACCTCTGATTCAACATGCCTAACATTGAACTTACCACCTTCTGGCCTCCCATTAAATTTATTACTGTCCCCCTCTACCCGTTCCTCCAGGTCTCAGTAAATACCTCCAGCAATGAGAGTTGTTCTTGACTCTTCCCCATCCTCATATCCCTATTTTGCCTCTAAGCTCCCTCTGAGTTCATCATCTGCTTCTCTCCCTTCCTTACTGCCACCAGAGTCCTTAGGAGTTAGGATTTGGTGGTAGGGGGTGGAGTGGAAGGTGGAGGTTGATGCTCTCAGGAGCCGTTGCTGCCCTCTAAAGTCTTTAACAGGACTCCTCAGCCTGTGTTACCTCTTCTGTCTGCCATCCTTGTTCAGTCTCCCCTGACACTGACTGTATTAGTTTCCTAGAGCTGCCATAATAAAGTGCCACACACTGGCACACACAACAGAAATTTATTGTCTCACAGTTGTGGAGGCTAGAGGTCTGAAATCAAGGTGTCAGCTCCATCTGAAACCTGTGGGAGAATCCTTCCTTGCCACCTCCTAGCTTCTGGTGCTTTGCTGGCAATCTTTGGTGTTTCGCTCGGCTTACAGCTGCATAATTCCAGCCTCTGCCTTTATCATCACATGTCATTCTCCCCGTAGGTCTCTGTCTTCACATGAATGTCTTCTTTTAAGAACACCAGTCATATTGTATTAGGGCCACCCCCTACTCTGTGTTCTAATCTACAATGACCCTATTTCCAAATCAGGTCACATTCTGAGGTACTGGAGGTTAGGGCTTTAACACATCTTTTCTGGGGGGACACAATTCAATCCATAACAGTCTGTTCTCTGGTCCCCCAAAATTTGTCCTTCCCACATGCAAAACGCATTCACCTCATTCCAACCTCCCCAAAAGTCTTAACCCATTTCAGCATCAACTCTGAGTCTAACTGGAGGACACAAGTCCACCCATAACACTTACCTTCTCGTACTTCCTTCCCAGAATTCTTCTGGAAGTCTCTGACCTAAGGTTCTTCTCAAATTGGGCAGCATCAAACCTGCCGTGTAGGCCCTGACCTCTTTTTCGCTTTGGGTTTGATGTGGGAAGGAAGGGGGGCTTTGATGGACGACAGGGAAATTGTGCCTTTCTCTCAAAGCTGGTGGGGGATGGGCAGACAGCTATGATGGGTCTCCTCACCTCATGCCTCCAGGTATGTGAACACACTCCTGAAACTCATCCCGCTGGTACTGGGACTGCAGGATCAACTGCGACAGGCAGTGCAGAATGGGGACATGGAGACCTCCCATGGCATCTGTCGCATTGCTGTGGCCCTGGGCGAGAACCACTCCCGGTGAGGAGAGGAGCAGCTGGGGGTGGGATAGTAGGGCCCTCTAAGAAGTGGGGGAGGTGGAATGACCTCCCCATGTCTCCTCCCTGCCAGGGCCTTGCTGGACCAAGTGGAGCACTGGCAGAGCTTTCTGGCCCTTGTCAACATGATCATGTTCTGCACGGGCATCCCTGGCCACTTCCCTGTCAATGAGACCACCAGCTCCCTGACCCTCACCTTCTGGTACACGCTGCAGGTGTGTCATGTGACCTTCAGTAGGACTGGGCCGTGATGGAAGAAGGTGGATCAGGGGCTTCTGTGGCTAACTCTCCTCCCTGGCTCTCTCAGGATGACATTCTGTCCTTTGAGGCAGAGAAGCAGGCTGTGTACCAGCAGGTATACCGGCCAGTCTACTTCCAGCTGGTAGATGTGCTTCTGCACAAGGCCCAGTTCCCTTCTGATGAAGAATATGGATTCTGGTCCTCAGATGAGAAGGAGCAGTTCCGAATTTACAGGTGATGGTAGCAGGCCAATCCTAGCTCTAAAGGGAGTCCTGAAATAATGAAGGCAACGAGGGGAGGGGCCCAAGGCCAGGCCCTGAATCCTGGGCCTCCTTTCTCTATAGGCACTTTGGCAGGGCTCTGAGGGAACTGGGGTGGGCTCCTGGGCTTGGGGGAAGCATCCAGGCGGTGCATAAGACCTTTATCTGCTTCTCAGGGTGGACATCTCAGACACGCTCATGTATGTCTATGAGATGCTGGGGGCCGAGCTGCTCAGCAACCTCTATGACAAGCTGGGCCGTTTGCTTACCAGCTCAGAGGAGCCCTACTCCTGGCAGGTACCTCCCCAGCCTGATTCCCTCAGCCCTCCCAGACCTGTCGCACCCTCCTCCTCAGCCAAGCCAGTGGCATCCTCTTTTCCCAGCACACAGAGGCCCTGCTCTATGGCTTCCAATCCATCGCGGAGACCATCGATGTCAACTATTCTGATGTGGTGCCCGGGCTCATTGGCCTCATCCCACGGATCAGCATCAGCAACGTGCAGCTGGCGGACACTGTCATGTTCACCATCGGTGAGACCTGGCACACACCCATGAGCACATTCCCAGAGCCAAGGCACACATCCCCAGCCACAGCCAGCCTGCTGGGCCCTATCCAAAGTGGGAGACATACATGCCCACACACACAATCAGAACTGCAGCCAACTGACTGTCCTGGCAGGTCTAGGGGTCCTTGCTGCAGTGCACTGAGCTGCAATTCAGTGAGGCTAGTTCACTGTCACTGAAATAGCAGCGCTGGGCCTCTACTGCATAACTCCTTCCTGCTTCTCAGGTGTAAGGCTCATGTTTAAGCATGTGCGTGCATGTTTGCCCATTCAGTCCTCTGAATGAGCAGCGCTCCGTACAGGGGCTGCAACTCCACACTGCCAGGAGCTCTGCCTGCCTCACAGGGACATGGTACACAGCCAGCCTGGCCTGCCTCAGATGTCTTGCCTTCTCCCTTCTTCCCCCAGGAGCTCTGTCTGAATGGCTGGCTGACCACCCTGTCATGATCAACAGCGTTCTACCCCTAGTACTGCATGCCCTAGGCAATCCCGAGCTCTCTATCTCTTCTGTGTCCACCCTCAAGAAGATCTGCCGAGAATGCAAGTATGACCTGCCGCCCTATGCTGCCAACATCGTGGCTGTCTCCCAGGTACGCGGGGGCCCTGGGTGTGTAGCTGGGCCTCAGGGCACACTCTGCTCTGTGCTGACACCGTATTCCTTCTTTTTTTCCCCAGGATGTGCTGATGAAACAGATCCATAAGGTGAGTTCAAAAGTTTCTAAGGGGCTCCTTGGGGTATTGTGGGGAGCTGTAGAAATCCCATCTTCTGCCTTTGCGCCTTATTCTCTGTTCTCGGAACCTTCCCCAAGAGGTTCATTCTTCCCACCCACAACCAGGTGTGTCTGGGACTGACCCTCGATGTTCTGCCCCACAGACGAGCCAGTGCATGTGGCTGATGCAGGCACTGGGCTTCCTGCTGTCGGCCCTACAAGTGGAGGAGATCCTTAAAAACCTGCACTCGCTCATCTCGCCGTATATCCAGCAGCTGGAGAAGCTGGCAGAGGAGATAGTGAGTGAGCTGGTGTACGCGTGCGTGTGTGCGTGTGTGCGGCTGGGGAGCAGCAGTGGGACTATGGGGCTTCCCTTCGTGTTGGCTGTGACTGCTGAGGGGTGGGGCTTGAGCTGGCAGTCAGGGCTGGGAGACCCAGAGCTTGGTTCTCTTCTCCCTGTAGCCTAATCCCTCCAACAAGCTGGCCATTGTCCACATCTTGGGGCTTCTCTCCAACCTCTTCACCACGCTGGACATCAGTCATCATGAAGATGATCATGAAGGCTCTGAGCTCCGGAAGCTGCCAGTGCCGCAGGGACCCAACCCTGTGGGTGATGTTGTCATTGCTATTGCCTGCCCCCCACCCCTGTGGGAATGTCATAGTCACCCCTGAAGTCTACGGGTAATATTGTCATTGTGTCCCTGGCCCCATGGGGCATGATGCATTTGGTCCTCTGACCCTGTGAATGACCCTACCATTGCCCCTTGCTCTGTAGGAAGTGATGTCATTGTCTCAGTCCTGTGGGTGATGTTGTCTTTGTCCCCCCCCCCCAACTGGGGTGGTGTTATATGGTGTTATAGTGTTTCCTTCTCCCCATGGGGGACACCGACATTATGCTACAATCCCAAAGTGATGTAATTATGGACCCCTGTTTAATCCCCAACTCTGTGAGGCCTTCTACTTCAGCATTCGCTGTCCCCTACGGGCACTCCACATGTAATGGTTCTTGCCTTTGAGTTGCTCCTAGTCTAGAAGAAATACATGTAAACAGATTGTCACAGAGCAGTGTGATAAGTACTGTGGTAAGCTCGGGCACAAAAGGGATTGGGATGCCCACTTACAGGCTGTTTGGTCTGGGACAAGCCTCAGCTTCCCATTCAGAACTATGAACATCAGGATATCTGGTGCTCATCTCTTAGAACTGTGCTGGACAGCAGGGGTGGTCTTGATTGAAAGTACTTTGCATACCGTAAAGCTCTGTACAGATGTGAGGGACTGCTTTGGTCATTGTTCCAAGTATCCACTCCAGGGTTTCTCCTGGAGAAAAGGAAACCACAGTATCCTGGTCCCTATACTCAACTCCCCACCCCAGTTTCAGTTACCCTTTTGGCTCCAGACCAAACCGAGGCCACTGCCCTCCCACAGAGCCCCTTCTCCTATGGTAGTCATCATCCTGCCTTCCCTCACCTCTCAGGACCTCAGGCTGCTCTCTGCTCCACCATGAGCTGCCCGTATCTACGCATCCCCTGGGGCTCTCTACCCTAAGCCTATCTGGGTGAGACAGCATCTCTGCTTCTTCAGGGGCTAGCCCATAGGCCTTTGGCACTAAAATACTTTTACTGAGCAGAAGTAGATAGGGAGTGACTTTTTAAAAAGGTTATCTTCTGAAGCACTCGTAAGATGCCTGCTTTGCAGTTTGAGGCTTCCTCTAAGGTGATCCCCAGAATTCAGGGTATCCTCTTTCATTCATGGGAATTCAGCAAAGCACTCCTGCCCCCAGGGTCCCGTGCACTGAGTCCTTAATGTGCAGTCTGGGGTAATAGGTTCAAACTTCTGGCCTACTTCCAGCTACTGAGTAGTCCTTCTTGGGTGGGTGAGAGTGGTGGTGGGGGCACCTCACTTCTTCCTTTGTCTTCAGGTGGTGGTGGTACTGCAGCAGGTCTTCCAGCTTATCCAGAAGGTGCTGAGCAAATGGCTGAATGATGCCCAGGTGGTGGAGGTGAGTCCTGACCCTTGCCATCAGCCCCTGTGGTGACTTTGCTCAGAGGTGGAGCAGGAAGAAGGTGTTGCCGCCCCACCTCGGCTTGAGATGACCTGGAGGAAGTAAAGGAGATGAATCCTGCCCCATAGACACAGGGAATCTCTGGGGAAGACATTCAGAGCTCCCCAGCGTCACAAGAAGTGCTCGACCCAAGGACTGATGCTGGGGCTGAGTGACAGGGATCCATTTCAGCATCAGACACCTGCCTTGGTTCTGTTCAGTTCAGAAGTTTCTCACTACTGTTGCTCCCTGAGAGGCAATGGTGAGGATGTAAGTAGCAAGAGCTAAGTTACAAATTTCCATCCTCAGCCCCTCTGAGAAGGGCCTTTTAGCCTCCTGCCTTCCAGGGTGAGGGTCAGACTTGCCTACCTTCCTTGGTTCGCAGAGCCAGGCAGGGCTTGTAGGTAAGGGCCCATTTTTAGGCCTCCTCTGTGCAGGGCCTCAGTTCTGCTCCAGTCAATGGTGACTTGCTGACCAGGGCCCCTTTGCTTTCTTCCCAGGCGGTGTGCGCTATCTTCGAGAAGTCAGTTAAGACGCTGCTGGATGACTTTGCCCCCATGGTGCCACAGCTGTGTGAGATGCTGGGTCGGATGTACAGCACCATCCCTCAGGCCTCCGCTCTTGACCTCACTCGACAGGTGGGCCTTCTGGGGGATGCAGCGGTGTTTGAGATGTCATCCCAGGCAGAGATCTGACACAGGGGTTGGGCGGGTGGGTGGAGTGGGGTGGATGGCTTCTCTGGCAGGGGTTCTCACCTGCATCCCAGGGATGTTGGCCTGTCCTGGTGGGCCAGGGCCTCAGCTGACCAGCATTCCCTGCTTTGTTGTAGCTGGTCCACATCTTTGCTCATGAGCCTGCCCACTTTCCCCCAATTGAGGCCCTCTTCCTGCTCGTCACCTCCATCACACTCACCCTCTTCCAGCAAGGTAGGTCCTGACCAGGGTCTCTGCTGCTGCCGCCACTGCCACTGCCTCTGCTTCCCCAACTGGGGAGCCAAAGCTGCCCACTCTGTTCCCTTCTCTCCCCTGAGTTGCACCTGGGACTTGATGGGAAACTAACGGGATCAAGCACAGCACAGTTGTCACCTTACAGATAGTTGACACCTTAGGTTGAAGTGGACAAGAGAGTGAATGATGTCTTCTACTGGCCTGCTGGACTCAGGGCCAGTCTGGATGTGGGGGAAGATGGGGCTGGAAGCTCTGAGGGACTTGGGGCACCAGGCTGACTCCATTTCCTTTGGGATAGAATGAAAAGTGGAGAGAGCGTGGCTTCGAAGTCAGATAGACTTAGATTCTAAGCTCATCACCACCAACTAGTTGTGTGACCTTGGGCAAGTCACTTACCTTTTCAGAGCCTTCATTCCCGTATCTGTGAGATGGAGATTTTCAGATACTCGATAGGATTGTTACAGGTATTAAAGTAGCATCTTCTGGGCCCCTGGCTTGGGGTTTTTGCACACGATGTACTCAGTGATTGCTGGTCCTTTCCCTACATTGAGACTTATTCCTTTCTAGGCCAAAATCCTTTGGCTGTGGTCCCAGCGCCCCATTCATTCACTGCGACCCTCTGCCTGAGAGAAGTTGGGAGCAGGGGTCTCCAGGCTTCCCCTGCTGCCTAACCCAGGCTTCTCACTCGGAAAGGAAACAGTGTTGTTCTTCCAGCCTCCTGAGTTTTGCCTAGATTTGTGGTCACAGGTTTGAGGCTCACCAGGAGTCTCAGCTGGAGCTAGAGTGCTCTCTGCTTCTGTCCTTGGTGTCTGGTCCCATGACGCTGGCCTCTGCTCTGGTGGGCCATGGGTAGTTTCCAAAGTGGGGAGAAACCTGAGCCAGAAACCCGGATGTGGTCATCCTCAGCGCCACCTCTCCCCCTCCTCGTATCCAGCTGGGGACAAGTCGTGGTGGACCTTCAGCCTGCCCACTTCTCCCCACCCTCCACGGCCACTGCTTCAGTGTAGGTTGCCATCTGGATCAGCTCAGCAATCTTCTAACTGGTTTCCTTGACATCTGCCCTTCTCCAATTCATTCTGCACCATGCAGCTGTAATATTTTTTATAAGACACAAATCTGAGCATTTTCGCTCCCTGGCTTAAAGCCCTTCTTTTGCTCCCCATCACTGTGGGGTTATCGTCCCACTGCCCTCCACGTGACATAGCTCCTGCCTACTTCTCAACGTCCATTCCTGAATGGCTCCAGCGGTTCAGCCACCCTGATTTTTCCTCACCGTGTCCCGTTTAATCCCTATGCCTTGCTCCTCTGCCTGGATTGCCCTGTGCCCTTTACTGGGTGAGCTCTTGCTCCTCCACGCCTTACCCATGCATCAGTCCTCAGAAGCTCCTCTGAGGCAGAGCTGGGTGCTTCTGACCTTGTGCCAAAACTGCATTGGGCATGCACTGCTGATACAGCAGTGATCACACTCAGTAAGCAGCTCCCATGTCTGTCTCTCTCCCTGGACTAAGCCCCTCAAGGGCAGGCTTGGCTCTCTTCCCTCTGCGTCCGTCAGAACAAGGCTAGCATAGAGTAGGCACCAGACGCTGTTGAAGAAAGGAGGACGAGGGCTCCTTGCCCTTGGAGCCTTTCTTCCTCACTGTCCGGCCCACCTCTAGCAGGGTGGCTGCTGAACGCCAGACCTGCCGTCTGCAGGGCAACCCAGGCATGGGGCACACTGGGCTTCATTTTCCAAGACTTGAGTAACTTGGGGCACAGATGTGGAAGGGATGGGCTTTATCAATGGCTCCTCACAGCCCGAAGGAAGCCAGGGAGAGATTATTATCAACTTGACAGTCGGGGAAACCGAGCGTCTGTGGCTTGCGCAAGATCACACAGCTGCTTAGTGGTGTCTCAGGCAGGGGTTCCTGCAGCACCTCCTCCTGAGAGTGGAGCGGCGGGCAGGACCTCCAGGCACACGCCTCGTCCTTGCCACAGGTGTCCTCAGAACTGGAAGCAGAGTAGTGTCCAACATCCTATCTGTTGGGCTTGTTGGTTGTCTTACAGGACAGGATGGTCCCCTCACCTGCTATGCTGTCCCAGCCTTGCCATACTTTCCTCGGGCTCTGCCCTCCCACCAGACCGTGGGGTGACTGGTTTCCCTCTTTCCTCGTGCGTCCAGATGGTGGGAGCTGGTGGTCAGCCCTGAGCCTGGCTCTCTGCTGGGTCTGTGTCCATGTGGAGGGGCTTTGTGGGTGGGGCTCTCATTTTTGGCCTCATGATGCAGTTCCCTCCCCTAGGCCTTGCCAGTGGCTTGCCCGGCCATCCCCACAGCATATGGGGCACTGCAGTACCCAAGAAAGAGTCTTTTGGTTTAAGAGAACCCAACAGATTCCTTTCTTTGGCTAAACCAAGAGCCCTAAGGCCGTGGAAGGGAGGGGGCGCCTGCTCAGACCATGATACACGGGCCTTTCCAGGGCCTTCAGCCAGGCCTCCAAAGGCAGTACCAAGGACCGACCTCCCACCAGCCCTGCCCTCCTCTTTGAGGGCTAGTGATGGGGAGGTATGTGCTAGGAAGCAGTGTAGGGCCACTGCAGCGTGCCAGAGGCCACAGCAAGAGTCTGGGGGCTGTTTGTCCAGCTACGTGGTGGCCAGCGTTGCTCGAGCATCGCAGGGTCACTTGGGGACTGACCTGAGGAGGAGTGGGGAGTAGGTGGAAGGCCCCTCGGGAGGGAGCTGGGGCAGACCGTCCTTCACTTTGCCGTCTCTTTCTGTTGGGCTTCTCCCAGTTCATGGTTTTTGTATGTTTTGTTTCTTTATCTTGCTTCCTGCTGCTCATGTGCCCCCACGCTGTCTCCCTGCAGGCTCTCAGTCCCACATAACTATATGAGGTTGAGTTGCTGTTTGTATAATTTTTTCTTAAGTTCCATCTTTATTATATTTTAGGGCCCAGGGATCATCCTGATATTGTTGATTCATTTATGCAACTCCTGGCACAGGTGTGTTTTAGTTTTATTCATTCACGTTCTGTTCTCTCTCTTTCTCTTTCTCTTATGTTGAAATTCAATTTAAGCCTATTTTTAGCTTTCTGTTGACAAATTTTTTTTTTCTGTTCAGTTGAATAGAGTTTCTTCATCTGTTTCCGTGGAAGTTGACAACCCAACATCCTCTTTTAGTGCCCCTTTGCCTCAACTAGCTCAGTCCTCCACAGAGACCAGGGAGAGGCTGATCCCGAAGGGAGGGAGCTGGGCTGGCCTGGGGGGTGGGGAAGGGAGGGGGTGGTAACTGTGCCCAGCAGCTCCTGTGGGGCTGGGGTGGTCGAGGAGTTCAGGGGCAGGACCGGAGTTGAAGGGCCTGGGGTTCACTGTCCCCGTGCTCCTGCCGGGAACTGCCTGCCTCAGTGCCCCCAGCCTGCTCTCGAGAGGTAGGCTGGGAGGAGCTCCGAGGGAGGGGCCGAGCTGAATGTGCTGCGGTGGAGCCCAGAGCTTGGCTGTCGCTGGGCTGGCAGACAGATCCTGCTGCTGCTGGGAGGTGGGGTGCTGGCTTCATTGTGAGATGCGTCTGGTGTGTAAGTGTGTCAGACCTTACTTGTATGTTTTGAGTTTGGTTTGGGAAGGGAGCAGAAATCACGTGGCTGCCGTAAGTAGTACGTGTATTGTGTTGAGTGTTGGGATAAACGTGTAGTTGAAGTGTGGGCCTGTGCATTGTTGCGTGTTGTGTGTTGTGCGTTAGGCATTGATGGAGTTTGAATATTGATGCGTGTTGGAGGCGTGTGTGTTGGGCTGTGGGAGTGTGTGTTATGGAGGTTAGGCGTATGTACGGCAGTGGTGTGTCTGTGTTAGGGGTTGTATGTTTGAGAAGATATATGTGTCGGGCTGTGGGAATGTGGGGTTAGTATGATGGGGGTTTCTATGTGTCAGGAAGTTCCTGTTAGTTGGGGGTTCCCATGGATGGGGTAAATGGTGTGTTTCTTTGCTTAATCACTGCACAAATATTTTTTGAGTGTTTAATACGTGCTTGGTAGTCTGCTAGGTGCTGAGAATATAATCGTGAGCAAAAGCAGGCACTGTTCTTACTGTCTTAGAACTTAACAGTCTAGTGGAGGGGGCGCAGGAGGAGTGGGAACGGGTGGTGTGTCCTGGGCCTGGGTGGACATGTGTGGAGGTATCCATGAGGGTGCATCTTTGGGGTGAGGGCGTTTGATTATGTATTTGTGCCTGTGCGTGGGGAGAGTGCACGTGCTGGGAAACCAGGTGGGACGAGGGTGTGGGCGTGTGGACATGGTTTGGGGACGTGGTGGGGTGGGATGTGAATATGTAGTGAGGGTGTGTAGCAAATGTGGTAGAGTGGTGTGTACAAGGGACGTGATAGAGGTGTGTGATAGAGGGTAAGTAGGGCGTTTCAAGTGAGGGTGCATGTGGGGCTGTGTGCACAAGAGTAAACATGGGGGAGTGGAAGGTATGTGAGGACTGGAGGGTTAGGGGTCGATGTGGCACGCATTGGGGGGCTGCTGGGGAACAGCAGTGCTTGATGACTGGGGGAGCTGTGCAGAGCATCTCCTGTGACCTCAGGATGTGCCAGTCATGCCCTGGTACCACTTGGGGTGGGCTCTCTGCCCCTATACTCCGTCCACTCCCCCTGACATGGCAGCCCTGGCTCCTGGGCTGGGTATAGAGGAGAAGGGCCTGGACACAGGATATCCTGGGTGAAAGGTGGGGCCGTGGCTCCCAGGCTTCTGCCCTGCTTTTCCTCTTCCTAAGCTGGAGAGTGTCTAGGAATGCAGGCGGGACGTAGGAGGGGGGCTATTAGACTGGGCTCCATGTCCAGCTGCCATCTCTTCTTCCTGCTGCCCTGTTAACAAATCCAGGGGGCCTCAACTGCCTCTGTGAATCAGAGTGAAGTCACTGCTGGCAACCTGGAGCCTGCAGGAGGTCTGGCCCTGATGGTGGGAGGTGGGGAGTGAGGTGTTTGATCAGGGGTGACTTGGGACCCAAACTTTTGCATTATGACTCCCAACCTGTCTCATATACCTGTGCGTTCATGTACACATACATGTACGTAGCATCCCTTGGCTGCTCCCCTCCTGACCTACTGAGCTCTGGAGGGGTCTGGGTCCCCCAGAGACGGCTGGGTGGCTGGTGTTGACAGCCTCTACTTGCGGTGTGTGAACTTGGGGTCTGGGTGGCAGGTGAGTGGGGGGATGGTTCTTGGAGTTGGCTGGGCTGGGCTTACCAGCTCCACCTCCTGCAGGCTCTGAAGCGCAAGCCAGATTTGTTCCTGTGTGAACGATTGGACGTCAAAGCTGTGTTCCAGTGTGGTAAGTGGGGCCAGGTGCACAGGTGGGCCTGGGGCCCCTTCGGGAGGATCCTTGAGACCCATCTAATCTGCCTCTGCCTCTCCCACAGCTGTGCTGGCCCTCAAGTTCCCCGAAGCACCTACTGTCAAGGCCTCCTGTGGCTTCTTTGTGAGTCCCATGCTGACCCCTAACCCGCCACCACCCCTATACCTAGCGCACCCTGCCCAGGACTCTAGAGGGTAGAGGTGTGGTATGCAGGTCTTGTCTCCAGGGGGACGAGGGAAAGAGCTGGGGCTGACGGGCCTCTCCATCCTCTGTAGACAGAGCTGCTGCCTCGGTGTGGGGAAGTAGAACCTGTGGGAAAGGTGGTACAGGAGGATGGCCGTATGCTGCTCATAGCAGTGCTGGAGGTGAGATGGAGCAGGTGTGGGGGGTTTGATGGGGGTTGGGTGGCCCTCACTGTTGGGGCAGCTGCCTTCCTGGGGAGCTTGAGCCTTGGTTCCCTAAGCTCTTGTTTCTCCGTCAAGTAAATGGCTGGAAGTTGTTGGGTTTCTGTGAGGATCAGCTGGCTCTTGAAAAGCAGCGCTCACCTGTCATATGCACTTTGGCTGAGGAACTGTCTGGGAGTGGGTGGGTGTGGCTAGGCACCCTTGCTGCAGAAGGGGCAAGGCCCTGGTGTGCTGAGAACCTGTCTCCCTCAGGCCATTGGGGGCCAGGCCTCCCGCAGCCTCATGGACTGCTTTGCCGACATCCTGTTTGCTCTGAACAAACACTGCTTCAGCCTCCTGAGTGTGTGGATCAAGGAGGCACTTCAGTCACCTGGTTTTCCCTCTGCCCGCCTCAGCCCTGAACAGAAGGACACCTTCAGCCAACAGATCCTTCGGTGAGCAGAGCTGGCAGGGCCTGGGCTTGGGTCAGGGGGAAGAGGAGGCATGGTGGATGGTGCTAACTTGCTCTCCCTTCTCTCCTTCAGTGAGCGAGTAAACAAGAGGCGGGTGAAGGAGATGGTGAAAGAGTTCACACTGCTGTGCCGGGGGCTACATGGCACAGATTACACAGCTGACTACTGAGGGGCGCCCCCGTCCCACCCACACCTCTTCCTCACCCCTTCCTATCCCCAAAGAGTAAACTTGAACCTTCACTGCACTGCTGTCTCTGCTTCCTTTCCACTGCCACCATCACCTAACTGGGCGACCTCAGAAGACCTGGGGGAAGGATGGGAGGATGCTTGGACCCAGGCCTTGGTAGGGTGTGGTGGGGCCAACCTCTCGCTCCTGGGGTGGAAGGGGCACTGCTATAGCCAAGTTGCCTAGGCTGGAGCCATTCCAGATACTGCAGATGCCCTTGGGGTAAGTGGGGACTGCAGTAGTGTCAGCAACCCCCCCCCATTAAATTAGTCCCAGCGTTTATGCATGCATACGTTTACTTAATCAACAATGCTGAGTACTAGGCCCCTAATTCTGCCATGCCTTGTTCTGTCTGAACAAAAGCTGATCTAGTCCATAGCTACCATGCTAACTAAGCTGCGAGAATGGGACCAGTGAGGAAGGCTGCATGAAGGAAGTTTCATTTCTGAAGGGAATGGGAGGTTTCCGAGGTAGAGGACTTGGGGACTTGAGCTGGCAGTGAGGTGAGGCTGGGCTCAGTTGGGAGGGAAGAAATGGAGAATGGCTTTGAATTCCAGGGTGTATTTCTTGTGTGGGGGTTATTAAGGCACCCGGACTTGCACTTGGTTGAGGAGAGGTATAGAAAGCGGGGCTGAGCATGTGGGGGAGGAGATACAGTGGACCCCAGAGGAAGAGGAAGGCAGGCCCTAGTGTTGTCTGCAAACCCATAGCTCCCCAACTCTATGGTACCTGACCAGCACGTGATGGTCAGGGTTTGGTCAGGACCAAGGACAGCTCCCGGCCTGCTGTTGCTCTCCTCCCTTAGCAGGGTTCCCTCCCTTTCTGTCTCAGCCATAGTTCCACCCTGGCTGCCTCTCAGGCACCCCAGCCATCTCTTCAGTAAGATTGCAAGAGCAGGACTGGGTTCTCCTGAGCCATGAGTCTCCTTGGAAGTGTTAGGAGAACTGGTTACTCCCACGATCGTCTCACTCTTTCTCCTGTTCTTTTCCCAACCTCTGCGCAAATTCTGTGTCCTCCATTCTTCATCCTCATTCAATCTCTTCCCACACCAGCCAGCATCAGCCCCCCTTTCATGTCATCCCCTGAGGTCACTCTGTCCCCTTTCCCTTACCCCTCCTCCATCCCATTCTCACCTTACTCTTGATTTTTCACTTCTGGGGTATGTGGAGATGTTTCACATACTTTTTGTCCTTTTCTCCTACGACATAGCACCCAGGTGTCTTCCTCCCCGCTGCCATGATCGAATGTAGCATATATGACCCGGGAGAATGAGGGGTCTAAAGAACAGCTTCTGAAATCAGATCTGGGTTTGATACTGATGGTGCCACTGATTTGCTGTATCTTATTAGACAGGCAGTTAGCCTCTTTGAGCCTCCGTTTCCTCATCTGCAAAATGCGACAGCTCTTACTCCAAAGACTAAACTCTGTAGTACCTGGTGAACAATAAGTGCTCAGTGTTTGCTTGATTGAGACTGCTGTGAGGATAGTAGTGGATTCTTCCAGTACATGTGCTATGCAAAGGACTACCTTATGAAGTTTTATATCTAAATTAATTTGCCCCAGCAATCCTATTAAAAGTACTATTGTTACAAGCCCCATTCTGCAGATGAGGAAACAGCCATAAAGACGTTGAGTAACTAAGAGCCTCAGTAATTAGTAAGGGGCAGAGCGCAATATTGAAACCCAGGCAGTTTGGTACCTAATTTAAAAATTATGCAATGCCTAATTCTCTATCACCTCCCAGCTGACAGAGTGCAGGGGAAGTGCTTAACAGTGTAGGCGGATAGGAACTGCTCAAACTGGAGTAGTTATTTTCAGGGAGTCGGTGTCTCTGAGGGCGCTTGGCGGGTGAACCGGAAGACCAGCGACCGGAGAGGCGGGCCAGGAGAACTACAACACCCACAAGGCTCCGCGCCTTCCTCTGAGGCACTTCCGATTGGCTCTGGGCTGGGAGGCCGACTATTGGTTCTCTGTGGGCGGCTTGGCGAGGACTGGAGGGCGAGAGCCGTGCTGAGTTTTAGATGGGTAAAGTTGCCATCAGCCCCGCCTCAAACACCCGGAAGTAATCTCCCTGGGCGGCCCACGTGTAGCGGAGAAACGGGAGTTTGGAATGGTCGGGGCCTGGCCCAACGGCTGCGGGCTGACTGACTCCCCCGCCCCTCCTCCCCCCACCAAGCGACTCCGACACTTTGAGGGCAGTTTTTGAGAACGCGGGGCCTGAAGCTGATTGAGGGAGGTCCCCGCTGCCTCCCGCTACCCGAATTGTGCCTCATGGAGTCTACATTCAGCAGCCCCGCGGAGGCGGCGCTGCAGCGAGAGGCGGGCGCTGGCGGGCTGCGCACTCCTCTTGGGGACCTGGACCGAGTGTATGAGCTGGAGCGAGTCGTTGGATTTGTCCGCGACCTGGGGTGTCAAAGGGTGAGGAGCGGATGGGTCGCCTAGAGGATCGGGATCTTGGGTGATTTTGTGAGGATGGGAATGAGGGGAGATGCTTCTCTGGGAGGAGGGGCTTTGAAGGTTAGGTAGGAACTCCCGGGAAGGTTTCCCTTGAAGAGGAGAGGCTGTTCCTGACTCCATGGTTTATGCTTACAGGTGGCCTTGCAGTTCCCTGATCAGCTATTGGGAGATGCTGGGGCCGTGGCTGCACGACTGGAGGAGGCCACAGGGTCGAAGGTGTTCATTCTGGGAGACACAGCCTATGGCAGGTCTGAACTGGAGCTTGACGATAGAGGGTGGGGTAGGTCTAGGGATCCAGGGCTCATGGCATTTCCCCTCTATGACAGTGTCTGACCCCGATGGTTGTGTTTCTCCCTGATGGTGACGATTTCTCTCCTGATTCTAGCTCTTCTCAGTGACGATGTCTTCTTTTCATAACGTCATATTCTTCACTGACCACATTTTCCATTGATGACAGCAACGCTTTTGTCGATGAGAATCCCTCTCACTAATGGTATCTCCTCTGCAGCTGCTGTGTGGATGTACTGGGTGCTGAGCAAGCTGGAGCTCAGGCCCTTGTACATTTTGGCCCTGCCTGCTTAAGCCCTCCTGCCCGCCCACTGCCCATTGCCTTCGTCCTTGGTCAGCGATCTGTGGCCTTGGAGCTCTGCGCTAAGGCCTTCGAGGCCCAGAACCCAGACCCCACAGCGCCTGTGGTGCTGCTGAGTGAGCCGGCCTGTGCCCACGCCCTGGGTGAGGGTTTTGCCTGTGCATGCAGGAAGGGTGGGCTGACCAGTAATTTCCCCATGTCAGTACACTCCCATGGAGTTCTCAATATGGGCTTGACCCCAGCCTCTGCTTTTGGGTCCCATTCAGTCTCCTGGGGATGAGGGGGATCCTGCTTTACCAGACCCCAACCCCGACACCACCTCCTTCTTCCAGAGGCCTTGGCCACCCTTCTGCGCCCACGGTACCTGGACCTGCTTGTCTCCAGCCCAGCTCTTCCCCTCCCAGTGGGCTCCCTCAATCCAGATCCTGAGCCCCTGGAGCGTTTTGGGCGCCGCTTCCCCCTGGCTCCAGGGAGGTGTTTGGAAGAGTATGGTGCCTTCTATGTGGGGGGCTCTGAGGCCATCTCTGACCCTGACCTTGACCCAGACCTGAGCCGGCTGCTCTTGGGCTGGGCACCAGGGCGGCCCTTCTCCTCCTGCTGCCCAGACACAGGGCGGACTCAGGATGAAGGTGCCCGGGCTTGGCGGCTAAGAGCACGTAGACACTATCTGGTAGAGAGGGCCAGAGATGCCCGTGTGGTGGGGCTGCTGGCGGGCACGTTGGGTGTGGCCCGACACCGTGAGGCACTGGCACACTTGCGGAACCTGACACAGGCTGCTGGCAAGCGTAGCTATGTGTTGGCCCTGGGGCGACCCACGCCTGCCAAGCTTGCCAACTTCCCTGAGGTGGATGTCTTTGTGCTGTTGGCCTGTCCTCTGGGTGCCCTAGCCACCCAGCCTTCTGGCAGCTTCTTCCGGCCTGTTTTGGCACCGTGTGAGCTGGAGGCTGCCTGCAACCCTGCATGGCCACCTCCAGGCCTGGCTCCCCACCTCACACATTACGCGGACTTACTGCCTGGTGAGTGGTGGGGGCACTGCCTAGGCTAAAAATGCTTGGGGCATGGAGTTGGGGGCCAGTATGGATCCGCTTTCTCCCTCCCTCCCTTCCAGGCTCTCCCTTCCACGTGCCCCTCCCTCCACCTGACTCGGAGCTGTGGGACACCCCAGATGTGTCACTCATTACTGGGGACCTCCGACCCCCACCTGCCTGGAAGCCATCAACTGATCCTGGATGCTCAGCCCTAACCCCGAGGCCCCAGCTGGAGCTGGCTGAGAGCAGCCCTGCAGGTGAGTGTGGCAAATCTCCACTCCCATCTGAATTCTTCCCCCATGTTCAGGCCACTCAGCCTCAACCCCCTCCCTCTGCAGCCTCATTCCTTAGTTCCCGGAGCTGGCAGGGACTGCAACCCTGCCTGGGTCAGACGCCGGTGACGGCAGCTGTGAGTGGAAGACGAGGGATTGCCATCGCCTACGAGGATGAGGGAAGCAGCTGATACCATGTGGGGCCAGAGCCACAGGTGGACTTCAGACCTTTAGTGCTCCCTGCACCAATCCCACTCTTCTGCCAGGATCCTTGAAGGAGCCTCTCACTGAGGCAGCCCCTCACTGGGGATAGGATTCAGCTCTTCCTGTCCTGTCCTGGCACTGGCACAAGGCTTAGCACATATTGGCTTAGTAAATATCTGTTGTTTGACAGATGGGGAAACAGCTTTAGGTCTTCCCTGAAGCTTTCTGGGCCATCTGTTCTCCTGGGAACAGCACAAGACAGTTGAGGGTCTGCCTTTGTCAAAGGCAGGTGCTAAATGGTTTAGACCACGGTTTCTCAATCTTGGCACTATTGACACTTTGGGCCAGATAATTATTTGTTGTGAGAGGCTGTCCTGGGCATTGTAGGATGTTTAGCATCATCTCTAGTTTCTGCCCAGTAGGTTCCGGTAGCATGCCCCTCCCCAGTTGTGATGACCAGAAATGTCTCCAGATGTTGGCAAATGTCCCCTATGGGGGCAAAAGCGTCCCCAGTTGAGAACCACTGGTCTGCACCTATGCTGTCCAATACAGTAGCCACATGTGGCTGTTCAAACATAAATTTGAATTAAGTAAGATTAAAAACTCAGTTTCTCAACCACACTAATCACATTTCAGTGCTCAGATAGCCACATGAGAGACAGTGCAGCTGTAAGACATTTCCATCATTGCAAAAAGTTCTGTCGGGCAGTGCTGGTCTACACTGACTCCAATTTGTTTCTCAGGGAGATCACAGAAATGTGAATAAACCAGATAATTTTTCTCCTTGTTTCTTTTTATTCATCAAATACCGCAGGTCCTGCACAGGTGCTGTGGGTTGAGATCTGAATTGTATTTGACTGGATTCCTGTCCTCACAGTGTGGCTGGGAAGAGAGGCAGTTAAACAGGCAATTGCCACATGATGAAGCAATATTCTTTATGAGTAGGGAAGCCCCCAGGGGCAGCTGGAGCCCAGAAGAGGCTTCTCAGAGGGGGTGTTACCTAAGCCGGATCGCTTGGAGGGGAAAAAAAAATAATCAGAAGTGAGGTGAAAAAGACATTTGGGCAAAGGATACACCATGCTAAAACAGGCATAAACCAGCATTGTGGGTGCTTCAGGCAAAGTGGAGTTGCTGGACCCTAAAGGTTCAGAGGGGTGAAATGAAATGACTCACCTCTTAATTCCCCACATTTGCTGATAATCTCGGCATATTGGCGTTGTCCAGCGTGTTGAAGAAGCAGGTGAACAGGGAGATGTGATTTCTGCCCTCAGGGATTGCCCAGTCTGCTAGTAGAGGCAGTTCTGTAAACTGACTGTGGTAACTAGGACAAGGTGGGCACCAATCATGTATTCTACAGATATGTATTGAGCACCCACTGTGTGCCAGGCACTGGAAATCCAGCAGTGAGCTCAGGAATCCTTTCATGGTGCTTACATTCTCGTGGTGGGGGAGATAGACACGGAACACTTAGTATGCAGAATGGTGATAAGGGCTATGGTAAAGCTGGGAAGGAGTGCAAGAGAAGGGGCTGCAATATTAAACAGGATGGTCAGAGAAGGCCTTTTGAAGGTGAGCAAAGACTGAAAGAAGTTAGGAATGAACCACGTGGATAATTTGGAGAAGCAGAGGGAACAAGTGCAAGTGCAACGCGTTGAGGGTGTGACTGGTGTGTTCAAGGAACAGCCAGGAGGCCAGTACAGTCAGAGGAGGGAGTTAGTGGGGAAGTATTAGGAGATGAAGTCGGGTAAGAAGCATGGGGAGCCGCAACAGTAGAGGCTTAGTAGGCCATTTTAAGGACTATGGCTTTTATTCCGAGGGAAATGGGGGCCTCCGAGGTATTTCAAAGAGAGTGACATGATCTTGCTGAAGTTTCATTAAGGATCGCCAGGGCGGCGGGGGAGCCCAGAGCGGGCGCACTCCCCTGCCTCTGGTTAGGGAAGCCTTCCTGGGGGAATGGTATCCCAAGACCAATAGGTGTTGGCTGGGCCATGGGGTGAGCACGAAGAAGCGTGCTTCAGGCAGAGGAAACAGCATGAGCTCAGTCAGGGACGGAGCGGATACTCTCGTGAAACTGTGTGGGACGGTCGTGGGGAGACCTGCGAGATCAGCACTGGCTTGGAGACTAAGCTAGGGCGGCGGCGAGCAGGAAAGCAGGGCTGGTGCGCCGCAGCAGGGCGGAGTGTCGGGGCGCAGAAGGAGCGAGCTTGAACGGACGCGAGACTGACCGGCCAGGCAAGGGGTCGAGGTACTCAGTAAGAAGGGCATCCGAGGCCCTTAGGGGCGCGAGACTACAACCACCACAATTCTCTGCGCCCGCACTTCCGGCATCACCAAGTTCTAGACCGGCGGCGCCGGGGCGCCGGGCCCGGCGTGTGGTCACGTGGCGCCGGCGCGTCACGTGGGCAAGTCAGGTGACACTGCGGGGCGGACGGTGGACGCAGGGACGAGGTTTGAGCTCCGGGCCCCCCCCTGCCCCCGACCCGAGCCCCTCCGTCGTTGCCGCCATGACTGGGCTAGTGCTGCTCTACTCCGGGGTCTTCGTGGCCTTCTGGGCCTGCCTGCTCGTCGTGGGTGAGGCCGGGCCCTGGCGGGCGGGGCCGGCATCGGGCCGAGCTAGCCCGGCTGGAGCCCAGCGGGGAAGCGGAGTCTTGGGAATACTGAGCCCCGGCGCGGGCTTTGCACCCCGGGCTCCTGGACTTGCCTCGCGTCTGTCCGGGCCTCTGACCCCGACAGAGGAGACCCGTATCTCCAGCTGCTTGGGGAGGGGCGCGGGCGGGGCTCGGTGGGGACCGCGAGCGCAGGCCTTGTCCGTTTCTGACACTGCCGCCCCCTTCCCCGGCTCCCTGCTGTCGTGCCTCTCTTGCTCTTGACCGGCCTGCTTGGGTCACGAGCCGGCTGCTCCAGTTCCTCTTTTCCCGGTAGTCTTGCTCTCCCCCCACACCCACAGCGTGTTGGGTAAACAGCGGCTCGGACTGGGCTGGCTGCATCTGGTGGGGCCTGGCCAGAGCTCTTGCTCCCTCCCCTCCTCCAGGGTATTCAGGCCTGCCGGTGGCTCCCCTTGACGGGTCTGGGTCCGGGAGGTGGTGTCACAGAGGGTATATGTTCCTGAGGGAGTGGCAGAAAATGGAGGTCTGAGTAGAGGAATTTGTATAGGCAGCTGTGCTTTTACGTGGGGCCAGCCAGAGGACTCTCCCTTGACTTAGGTGTAGGCAGACCTTTTGGGAAGGTGGCCCATCAGCTGAGCAGTAACTTCTTGCCTAAGTTGTGGCGCTTCTCTCTAGAGAGCAGTCCCTAACCCCCGTTTTTCTCACTGCTGCAGGAATCTGCTACACCATTTTTGACTTGGGCTTCCGCTTTGATGTGGCATGGTAAGGGAGAGGTTTCCCCTAGGAGCTTCTTTGCCGCCTGCCCTCTCTGATCTGATCCCTACCCCACCCCACCCCCGAGCTGTCTGGGATGGGGACCTTTGGGAAACATGAAGTGTTTTGTCTCAGCATTGAGGACTGGGGGTGTTGGAGGGGGGGGTGGGGGTGGATTTTGTGCCCACTTCTCCACCAGGGCTGAATTGTCTTCCCCCGTCTGCACACCAGGTTCCTGACGGAGACTTCCCCCTTCATGTGGTCAAACCTGGGCATTGGTCTAGCTATCTCTCTGTCTGTGGTTGGAGCAGCATGGTGAGTGTTGGGGTCATGGGTCAGGGGAGGGGCTGAATCATAGCAAGTGGTGTCACTGGGTTCTTAATCATCTCGGGGGCAACCACAGGATTGGGCTTTGCTCATTGGTTTCTTATCCGTCCACCAGGGGCATCTATATCACTGGCTCTTCCATCATTGGGGGAGGGGTGAAGGCCCCCAGGATTAAGACGAAGAACCTGGTCAGGTAAGTGTAGGACCCTTGTAAGGTTGTCAGAACCAGCGGCATTGGTAGTTGCCTGTGCGTTTGACCTGCCTGATGTGCTGCTCCTGACCAGCCTCCTGTTGGGGTCGGATGTCAGTGGGGGAGAGGTGGCTGGAGACTCTTCAGGGAGGAAGGTTGGTTTCTTTCTCAACTCTTTCTCCTCTCCACCCCCTAATCCCCCGCTACCACTACCAGCATCATCTTCTGTGAGGCTGTGGCCATCTATGGCATCATCATGGCGATTGTCATTAGCAACATGGCTGAGGTATGGAGGACTAGGTGGGGTGGGCATCTATTCCAGTGTGTTCTATATATTGCTTGGTGATGGTGGAGGAGGGGGAGTGGAGTAGGGGGTGATTTCTGATTATTTCTCTGCTTCCCTCAGCCTTTCAGTGCTACTGACCCCAAGGCCATTGGCCATCGAAACTACCATGCAGGTAGGTGGGTGTGTGAAGGCAAAAAGTTGGGGCTTCACAGCTGCTTCCCCCTCCAGTGTGCGCCCCAGCTTAGATTCTTCATTTTGATATTCTCTCACCTACTTTGGCCTGCTTTGTAGAGTTGGGGTGGTGGCTGGCCCCACTAGTCCATGTTGAATCCCTTGCCCTCTTCTCTCCTTGTGTCTGGCTTGGCCTCAGTGCTCCCCTTCCATCCCTCCAGGTTACTCCATGTTTGGGGCTGGCCTCACAGTGGGCCTGTCTAACCTCTTCTGTGGAGTGTGCGTGGGCATCGTGGGCAGTGGTGCCGCCTTGGCTGATGCACAGAACCCCAGCCTCTTTGTAAAGATTCTCATTGTGGAGATCTTCGGCAGTGCCATCGGCCTCTTTGGGGTCATCGTTGCGATCCTTCAGGTGCTGAATCCCCCTGGGGAGCCTCTCTCCTTGTCCCCAGCCCAGCCTCACCCTTCTTGTGGAGGAGCCACTGTGCTCCCGTCTACACCTGTAACCATAAGAACCTCTTAAACAGTTTCCACCACCTAGTTCCCATCTCTTGGTTTTCCCCTTTTGAAGTTTTCCATTTATTTCTGTCTTCAATGTGGTATCACTGACAACTGTCTTTTTTTGTCTGTTGTGTCTATATACAAAAGATTTAGCTTCTCTTTCCTGTTCTGTTATTTTGTCTGTTCCTCTGTGTCTTTGTAGTCTAGACCAGGTTGGGATGCGTCTGTCTCAGTCCGTCTTGGTGTATTTGACTGTGCTTTCAGTAGGACAGCACATCTGAGGTGTGTGTGATTAAGGACCAGCCTGAGTGTCTGAATGTGACTGTGGGCGCCTGACTGGGTTGACTCTTGGTGACTGGCACTGTCCATATGCCACTTCTCTCTGTCTTGTCTGTCCCACAGTTGAACTCTGTAGTTGTCTCTGTGTCCCTGTGTTTGTCACAGCATGTCCATCCTGGTCCAGTCATCCATCTGTTGTGGTCTGTCCGTCCTGCCATGGGTCTGATCATCTGTCATTTGTCATTGTCTAATCTATTTCTCTGTTCCTGACTGATTTCTCCTGTTCTTCTTTTGCAGACCTCCAGAGTGAAGATGGGTGATTAGATGATCTGTGTGGGCGGGGCCGTGCCCCACTCTTATTTATTTGTGGTTTTCCCGGGACAGCTGGAGCTGTGCCCCTTAGGCTTTCAGGGGGCTTGGTGTTCAGGGCCCTCCCTGCACTCACTTCTGCTGCCTGTCGACTTGGAGGCACTGCCTGGCTGGATCCGCAGTGTGGGGAGTGGGCTGCTGTTGACGGTGTGCAGCTTTGCACCCGTGTCCCACCTCCACCTCCAACCCATCTTCCCAGTGTTTGTGAAATAAACATGGTATTTGTCTGGGTCAGTGCTGCTTCTCTTGCCTTTCTTCGCCACCTCCTTTCACAGAGGAAGGGTAAACAGGCCTGTAGGTCTCAACTTCGTGCCAGCTTCTTGCCAACTTTCCGACTCATACACTGTCTCTGCTGTGGACAACGCTGGCACCTGGGTTGGAAGGAAAGTGTGCTGGGCTGAGGACTCTGTAGTTCTGAACATCTTTATTGAAGGGAAGGGGGGAGTGTAGGTATATGGGCCCATGTGTTTGTGTGGGGAAGGGAGGTGTCCTAGTCCCATGCTCTCAGGGCTCTGGTCAGCCCAGCCCCAGTTAGCCACATTTGCTTACCTGGCTTTACCCTCAGGCATCCATCATCTCTACCCCTGGGGCCTTGGAACCCATTCATTTGCCTCTGCCCGTCGTCCCCGCACCATACCCTGCCAGTAACTAGTTTGATCCCTTGGGGCCATGTCCAGCTCCTCCCACTCCTGTCCAACCTCCTGTTCCCTAGAAGCCCCTGCCACACACTTCTGTCTACGCCTTTCAGTGTCCTGCCCAGTTTTAACTAGCAGCCCCCTCTGGCGGACCCTTAGTCATGCTCCCATCGATGAGCTGACAAATCCCTGACCTCCCTGCACGAGTTGGCCTAACTTCCAGGTGCCCTTCTTTGGCCGAGTTCGCGCTCCAACCCAGACCAGACCCCATTCCTCCGTAATGGGTTTTACCCATCCACACCCTCTCCGGTTCGGACCTCGAATCCAACCCCTTGGATGAGTCTGATTAATTTCTCCCGCCTCTCCCTAGTCCTCCGTCCCCTCGCTCCGTCGCGCTTGGCCGCCGGCAGGGGCGGACGTCGGAGGCGCGCGGCGGGGACGGGCGCGCTGGAGGCGGGGGGCTGCGGGGGCGCGCGCGCGGGCGCGCGGGCCGGGCCTGCCCCTCCGAGGCGCCGTAGCGCGGGAGGGAGGTGGCGGCGCTGTGGTCTATCGGTCGGCGGGTTCGTGGGTCTGCCCGGCCGCCCGGCCCCGCCCTGCCCCCCGGGGCGGCTCGGCTCCATGGCCCGCGGCGGCGGCGGGAGGCGGCCCGGGGGCCGCGGGGGCCGCTGACCGGGAGGCGGAAGGCGGCGGGGCCGGGCCATGGGGGACGGAGCCGTTCGCAGCCGCCGGAGCCCGGAATCCAGCCGGAGCCGGAGCGGCGCCCCCTGCTGAGCCCCGAGCGCCGGGTGAGAGGGGGGCGCGCGCGGCCCCCAGCCCGGGGCCCCGAGATTCTAGACCCGGCCCCGCGAGGGGTGCCCCGAGCGCGGCCCCGAGATCCCCGCCCAGGACCCGGTGAGAGTCGCTAGCGGCCGGACACTGGCCTGGCGTCACCCCACCCTACCCCCATCCCTCGAGTCTCCTCGCCCCCCTCGGGCTCCTCTGCCCGCTCCCAGCCAGCCTCCCTTATTGTCCTCGCTCACCCTGGCCTCGTGGCGTGGGGAGGCGCTCCTCGCTCCCCTTTCCTCGGCCCCTACCCCACATCCTCTCCTCCAAGCCCCCTCCCCGCCAGGCTCCACACCCACCCTGTCTTCGCTGCCTCCAGGTCTCGGGGGTGCCACGTGTTCAGGCCACTCAGCCTTACAGCCCCGCCCAAACGCACCTCGCAGCCTGGCAGCCTGACCCAGAACCCCTGCCCCGGAGGGAGGGGTGGGAGTATTTGCACGTGGGTCCGGGTGTTGTGAGCTGCCCGGGAGCCCGTCTGTGTGACTCTGTAAGTCCAGGAGCGGCGGCTTTGTTTGTGAATGCGTGACTCGTGTTGCTGTTCCTGCCACCCAGGCGTGTCTGTGACTCTATATGTAGTTCTGTGTGTATCTGAGTGCAGGTGACTGTAGCTGGGACTGCGGGTGTCTTTGTGGTTGTGTGACGCTATGTATCTGAGTGGGACTCACCCTGCTCTCTGAAGCACTGCCAGAAGTGCCCCCCAGAAGTGTTGCTGCTGTGTTGGACCCACAGTTAGAGCCATGGCCCAGGCAAGACCCTCTCCTAACATGCTGTCTCCAGGGCCCAAGCGTTCCCCTTCCTGGGAATCAGAACCAGCAGTGCTGGGCAGGCCCCAGATAGTTCATCCCAATCCTTGAGGTCTTATGGGAGGGGTGTCTGATGCCCCACCCTGTACTCTGACCTCTTGCTCCAGAGGGAAGGGATCCCATAAACATCTTGTTCAAATTTGGGCCACCTGGATGCTGAGGGCCACTTCCCAGCCTGGTCCCAGATGGCCTGGCTTGCTTGCCACTGGAACCTGTCCAACCAAACCACTGCCCACCATGTTCCCCAGAGGACTAAATGAAGTCTTGAGTACAAAGCGCTCTTGCATGGTAAGTACTCAGTAAATGGTCTCCCTCCCCCAGACCAGGAGTCCTGGGTTGAGGATGCTGGCCTGTGGGGCGTTTGTTCTCTGGGGCACAGAGAACACATGTGGGTCTATACGTAAACGTGTTTCCTTGTTCAGGTATGAGCCAGCGTGACCTAGAGGTCACATGTCCATGTTCTTGGGAATCCATGGGGTGTGTGTGAAGTCAGGCAATAAGGGCACATACCTGAGTGTGAGGGTGGGTGAAGCTGTGCTTGTGAGTGTCAGTGAGGATGAGGAAGGAAGGCATTGTGTGAAGATGCGGGAGTAGTGAGTTGCCAGGGACTGTTTGTGTGTATTTGCAGGTAGAATGTAAGTCGAAGGGTGTGAGCAGGTAAGTGTGAGGATGCGGGTCTAAGACTGTGAGTGGTGCGCAGGAGGTGGGTGGGTGGCCTAGCCCCTCCGGCCCTGACCTCCTGGGTCTGTTTCTCTCCTACCCCTGCTCAGGCCAGCAGCCGGATGCCCGGGCCCATTGGGCGGGCCGGTGGCCGCCTGCGGGATGAGCAGACTCCTCGGGGGGACGCTGGAGCGCGTCTGCAAGGCCGTGCTCCTACTCTGCCTGCTGCACTTTCTCGTGGCTGTCATCCTCTACTTTGACGTCTACGCCCAGCACTTGGCCTTCTTCAGCCGCTTCAGTGCGCGAGGCCCCGCCCGTGCCCTCCACCCAGCCGCCAGCAGCAGTACCAACTGCTCTCGGCCCAACGCCACCGCCCCCAGCTCCGGGCTCCCCGAGGCTCCCAGCGCCCGGCCGGGCCCCACGGCTCCTGTCCTGCCACCCTGTCCTGACTCGCCGCCTGGTCTTGGTGAGACTGCAGGGTGGGGCTTGCCTCTAGGGGTGGGCAGGGGACTGGGGGAGTGGAGTCTTGACCCACGGGGTTGCCAAGGGTCTGGGTGTGTTGTCAGAGGGCTGTTCCTGGGGTTCCCTTGCCCACCCCAGGCGGAGGGAGAGGGCTGGTGTCCCTGGGTTCTGATGAAGGCCTGACTGCTGCCACCGTCCTGCCTGCAGTGGGCCGACTGCTGATTGAGTTCACCTCACCCATGCCCCTGGAGCGGGTGCAGAGGGAAAACCCAGGCGTGCTCCTGGGCGGCCGCTACACACCGCCCGACTGCACGCCAGCCCACACGGTGGCGGTCATCATCCCCTTCCGACACCGGGAGCACCACCTACGCTACTGGCTCCACTATCTGCACCCCATCCTCAGGCGACAGCGGCTGCGCTATGGCATCTATGTCATCAACCAGGTGTGCTGCCTGCGGCCCCCAGGCTGGCCACCAGCTACCAGGGAACCCACGAGCACCCGTGGGTGAGGGGCCCACATACCTGCTGGTGCAGCCACGGGGTTGGGGGCATTCGTGGCTGCTCGTCTGCCAGTGGTTGTGCGGACACGTGTACATATGTGTGGGGGCACGTGTATGTCATTGCGTGTGTAGGCAGGTTTGTATGTGCATTCAGGGGCGTGCATGTGTGTTAATGGTGGTGTGCACACTGCCAGGTGTGTGCATGGCCTCGATAGGGGGTGAGCGCCATTGTCTACCCGTGGTAGGCCCCACCCACGGGGGTGGCGGCTTAGGGTATGCTGGCTCTGAGATATGGAGGGCCCCGAGCAGAGGGAGAGTTAGACCTGAAAGAGGGATCAAGTCTGCCTTAGGGCCAAGTGCTGAGCACAGCTGAGATCCAGGAATTCAGCTCAGGCTCTGAGCCCTGCCATGGGCCTGGCTGGGGCTGGCTGCCGGAACCTGGAGAGGATCTGATACAGGCCCTCCTCCCCACAGAGAATTCCCAGACTTGAACTTGGATCCCTTTAGACTCCAGGACAATGTTGTGTGACTGGAGTTGGAGCAGGGGGCAGTGGGACCACCAAAGGGCCTGGTCCAGCCCTGGGGTGGGAAAGCGACGATTGAGATGGGTCTTGAGGGATGAACAGGCATCAGCTGGCGGAGGGACTGGAGGAGGCAAGCATTTTATGTAGAGGGACCTGGAGGCCCCAGGCCCCAACGAGCGAACTGGTCTCATGTGTTCGGGAACTGTCCGCTGAGGGGTGGGGTCCAACGTGTAGGGTGGGTAACAGAGATGAGGTTGGAAGAGCTAGTGGAGGCCAAATCCAGAAGGGTCTTAGGAGGCATCTTAAAGAGTTGGATTCTAGCCTGAAAGTGATGGGGCACCGTTGTGAGGTTTTAATGAGGGAGCAATGTGTATGTGTGCTTATTAAAAAGATTGCTCTGATTGCTTGTGGACAGTGGGATGCAAGGGGAGCCTGGAGGCAGGGGGCCCGGTTGGGAAGAGGCTACGATGTTCAGGAAGGAGGTGGTGAATGTGCATACGAGTCGGGCAGGAGTCGTGTGGGTGAGGGGAGAGATGTGACACTATAGCAGAGAGTAAGGAAAGAGAGATGCCGGGACATCTCGAGGGTTTCTGTCTTGACTGTTGGCAGTGTGGATGCCTGCGCCTCTGAATGAGATGGGAACATAGGATCTGGGCCAGGTCTGGGGGTGAGTGCGACTCTGAATTCTTTTTTGCATGTGATGAATTTAAGTGCCTGGGGGAAGTATAAGAGGAATGTTCAGCAGGCAGTTGGACAAATGAATCGACCTAGGAGTGAGGTCTGAGGTGGAGAGGGATCTGGGAGCCACCAGTACACAGATGATGGTCCCTAAAACCAGCAATGTCAGCCTGCCCAGGGGGGCCTGGGAGCTGAGAGGAGAAAGCCAGAACATAAGGGAACGGGTGGAGAAAGAGAGAACACAGAGGCCACGTGGGTTGACCAGAAAGGTTTGAGGAGACCCAGGAGAGCTCGGTGTCCCAGGAGCCTAGGAATAAGCGTCAAGAAGGGAGCGTGGCAGCTGCATGAGCGCTGCTGGGGGAGTAAGGAAGGATGTAGACTAAGAAGCGTCCAGTGGATTTAGCAACAAGGTGGGCCCAGCGAGAGCCATTTCAGGGGCCTGGTGGGGGCGGAAGCAGATTGCAGTGGGTTGCAGAAGGAATCAGATTTGACAAAATGCAAGTAGCCAATTGGAGACAACTCTCGATCAAAAAAAAAACCCCTCTGCTGAGAAGGGAAGGCAAAAGGTAGGGCGGTGGCTAGAGGGAGGGCTTTCTTTGGATGGGAGAGAAATGAGCATGTTTATGAGCCCTGTGGGAGAAACCTAGGGCCCTGGGGTGGTGAGAGAGGTTAGGAAGGAGTGCCGATGAGCCAGGAGAAAGTGGACAGTTGCTCCAAGGGCTGGTGGGAAGGTTCAGGGCAAGGAGGAAAGAGAGCAGGTGAGGCTGGGCCGTTCAGGTTCTAGGGGAGCAGCTCCCACCCCCTCGGGCCCAGGCTGGCTGGTGAAGAGGAGGGGCTACTCCTCCTCTCCTTCCAGAAGGGCCCACTTGAAGACCAGGGGCGTCTCTGGCTCCAGCCTGGAGATCATGGGTTGGAGCAGGGGGCTCAGGGGCCAGCCAGCTCCTTCCATGGAACCCTTCTTGCTCTGGCCAGAATTTGGAGCTTGGGGCTACATGGCCAGGAGGCCGGCCTCAAGGAGACCTCGTCCCGCAGCCCATTTCTCGGGGGATCCCAGGCTCACTGTGCTTATCATTTTGTTGCAGAGACAAGTGAATTGAGCCTGGTCCCGTCCTGGTCCCAGAGGCTGCCCGGGGAGTTGGATGTGGATCTACATGAGCCAGAGGGGACAGGTGGCTGAGGCTCAGTGGCTCAGTCCTCGTGGTCTCTGCATCTTAGATGCTGGTCATTTGGGGGCATTTTTGGTTCATCTCACTCTGTGACGTGCTCAGTAGGGAAACTGTGTGTTCAGGGCCGGTCATCTCTAGGATTCGCACCAGCACAGAGAAGACACCTGGCACCAAGGACAGGGCCACCTGCCATGTTAGAAGGAATGAATGAAAGGAGAGCTCTAAATTGTAACAGTTGGAATGGACCCTGGCATAAGGGAAGCACACGGGAGGAAATGAGTAATTATACTGGGGCGGGGAGGTTTGGTGAAGGAGGCCTTTCCAGGCATGAGTTTGATAAGCATAGAAGGAGAGCATTCCAGGCAGAGGGAACTGCTAACACCGAGGCCTGGAGGCAAGAAAGAGTCTGGCGTGTTCTGGGGTCGTGGAGGAATGTAGTATAGCTGGTCCTCAGCATCTGAGGGCAGTGACCAGAGAGAAGATGGAGTCACTTCCTGAAAGGCCTTGCAAGGCCAGGTCCAGGGTAAAGAGCTGGCCTTGATTCCTAGAGTCTGGGGGCCCCGATGGGGGCAGGTGGGGGTAGTAGTACTGGGCCCGCAGGGACCGCGCTGGATGGTGGTAAAGTGGCAGGTGCCTCCAAGTCTCAGGCCCAGAGCTGACCTGTCCCCTCCACCAACCCCAGCACGGTGAGGACACCTTCAACCGGGCCAAGCTGCTCAACGTGGGTTTCCTAGAGGCACTGAAGGAGGACGCCACCTACAACTGCTTCATCTTCAGTGACGTGGACCTGGTGCCCATGGATGACCGCAACCTGTACCGCTGTGGCGACCAGCCTCGCCACTTCGCCATTGCCATGGACAAGTTTGGCTTTCGGTGAGGGCTCCCTTCTCAGGTGGACCCAGGCCTCCCCACCCAACCCAGGCCATCGCTCCCAGCCCCAGTGGCCCCCTTGCTGCCGGGCCTCCATCTGGAATCCCCTGAGGCCCCTCACTGATGCCTGCCTTCCGTGCCCTAGGCTGCCCTATGCTGGCTACTTTGGAGGTGTGTCGGGCCTGAATAAATCCCAGTTCCTGAGAATCAACGGCTTCCCCAACGAGTACTGGGGTTGGGGTGGTGAGGATGACGACATCTTCAACCGGTGAGTGGGGACAGGGTAGGGAGTAGACTGGGTGCTTGAGGCGGGGGTGGCGCAGACCGGGCGGGGCTCTTCACCCTTCCTGGTGCCTGCTCCAGCCCGGCTGTCCCCGTCCCCAGGATCTCCCTGGCTGGGATGAAGATCTCGCGCCCAGACGTCCGCATAGGCCGCTACCGCATGATCAAGCACGACCGGGACAAGCATAATGAGCCCAACCCTCAAAGGTGACCCCCAGCGCCCTCGACCCCAACCGCCCCAGCCCCTTACTCCGTAGCGGTGATGTCCCAGTGCCACTGACACCCAGAGGTGATCCCAAGGTCCCCGACCCTTGACTTATAGAGATGACTCCCACCACCCTGATCCCTGTTCCCCAGTCCCCAGCTCAGCCTCACCCCGTCCGGCTCTCACCCCTGGCCTGATTCCTAGAAGTGACTGAAGTTTAAAGGCAGGGCTCAGATCGTCACTGAGTAGCTTGCATTCCTCTCGGTGCCCTCACAGACCTCACTTGTGCCAGAACAGATAGGACGAGAGATAGCGGGCCCAGGGCACAGCCCCAGGACCTGCGGACCCAACAGAGGTGGCCCGAGCAATGTGGGGTGGTAGTGGAAGTCGTTGCTGAGCCCTCTGAGATTGGAGTAGGTGGCTGGTCTCCGAGGAGGAAGCAACATTGGTGTCTGATGCTGGGTGGGAGAAGTGCCTGAGGGCATGTGAAATGTAGGGCCAGGGGGCGAGAGGGTGCAGAGCAGTCAGACCCAGTCCTGGCTGGATAGCCCGTGTGAAGTTCATTCTAGGCAGGGAGGCCGGCAGAGGCAGCACAAGGTGATCAGGGCAAGGTGCTGTCCTGGCAGAAGAGGGAGTGATGGTGGGAGGCTTCCTGGAGGAGGTGATGGTAAACTGGAGTTTGAAAAGAGTTACTCATTCTACAAATATTTGTCACACCCCTACCCTAGGCACAGTACTATATTCACCAGGCTGATGGAGGAGGCCAGTCTGGATAAAAGGAATAGTATGTGTAGGAGTCTGGAATGTGAACGTCCATTGTATACACTGAGAGTCTGAAACTCCAGTCTGAAAGCTGGGAGTAACAGGAGAGGGGGTCTCTGCTGATCCCAGGTTGGGAGTTTCACTTTTGTCCCAGAGGCGCTGGGGAGTCATAGAAGGGTTTTCAGCGGGGAAGGGGCAGGACCAGATTTGGGTTTGGAAGGACCACCCTTTGAGTTTGAAGAAGGTGAAGGGCTGGCAGAGCTGCTGGGTGGAGCAGGAGGAAGCAGACTAGGCCCAAAGGAACTGACGGAGCCCAGGGGGCATGTGGGTGTGACGCTGCCGTGCTCCCACGGGACCAGTAGGGATGTTCTGCTGTGAAGCCAGTGTGTCAGAGTGGGGAGGGAAGTGGCAGCACTGATGTAGGGTTGATCTTTGGCAGAAGCATGACGCACCAGGCGTCCAGGGAGCTGATGAAAAAGCAGTTCAGATAAAAACCATGGTGAGCAGGGCAAGGACGACAGGCTAGGAGAAGAGGGGCTTCAGGGCATCTGAGGGAGAGCACTCAGTGTTGGGATGGCTCTGGATAGCGATCTGAACTGAGCTCAGAACGACTGGGAGGATCAAAACAGTTGGGATGAGGGTGGGAGTGGAGCTCTGGAAGCACCTGCCAGGGGCCATGGTCCTGTTGCAGGAATAGCGTGCCTAGGTGCCATCCTCAGTTGTGATGTCTGCCTTAGGTGGGGGAGTGGCATGATAGCAAGATGTTTCTGGCTTAAGGAACTCTGTGGATGCTGGTTTCATCTACCTAGTTGCTTTTGCTCAAATCTAGGAGTTCTGGATTCTTTTATTTTTTTATTTTTTTATTTTTTAATAACCAAATTGATCTTTTTTTTTTAAAGTTTTATTTATTTATTTATTTTTTAAATTTATGGCTGTGTTGCGTCTTCGTTTCTGTGCGAGGGCTTTCTCTAGTTGTGGCAAGTGGGGGCCACTCTTCATCGCAGTGCGAGGGCCTCTCACTATTGCGGCCTCTCTTGTTGCGGAGCACAGGCTCCAGATGCGCAGGCTCAGTAATTGTGGCTCACGGGCCCAGCTGCTCCGCGGCATGTGGGATCTTCCCAGACCAGGGCTCGAACCCGTGTCCCCTGCATTGGCAGGCAGATTCTCAACCACTGCGCTACCAGGGAAGCCCTAGGAGCTCTGGATTCTTCTTTCCCTCACCCTACATGTCCGGACCATCAGCTGGTCACATCAGTGCCACCCCCCCAAACATATCTGAGCTGGTCCACTTTTCCCTTTACCTCTGCCCTGGTGTGGCCTCCGTCCTCTTGCCCAGCTGGTTTTCTGTCTTCCCTCTTCTATAGTTCATGTTCCCTGGCCCTCCCTCCCCCAAACTGGGCGAAAAATCCCTCAGTGTCTTCTCACCCACAGAATAAAAAACTGCTTCCTCTGACTTACAGAGGCCTGCCCGTACATGCTCTAACCTCCCAGCTAATCTTACTCTGGTTTTTCCCCTTGGCCCATTAAGCTCTAGCCACTCAGCTGTGCAAATTCACATTTCCAGTGTAGGGTCAGCATGTGCTGTTACCTCTGCCTGGAATGCTCTTCCTCTGCTGTCAGCTTGATGGCCCACACGCACCCCTTCCATGGCAGTCATCCTGATCTCCCTCTCCTGTCTCCCTTAGCGCGCTGATGTCTTCCTTGTCTGTTACTTGTCTCCCTTAGTGGAATAGACTTGCCACGAGAGGAAGGACCTTGCTGTCCTGTTCATGGCTGTGACCCTGGTGCTTAGAGCGCGCCTGGCACACGGGGACTGCTCAATAAATAGATGGTGAAGGAGTGACTAAAGGATGAGGAACAGAGAAGATGGCACAGAGATGATGGGTGTGAGGAGTAAAGATGATGCATACAATACAGGACACGTTGCATTTGAGGTACCTGTGGGGTGCCCTGTGTCTAGGTCTGAGATGAGAGAAAGATTTGTGAGGGTGTTGTGATTCTGGACTCAAGGGGGTGAGATCTCTTTTTGGAGGGTAGTTGCAAGAGCCAAAGGGCTCCAGGCAGGTGGACGGGGCGACGAAGAGAACTGAGTCACCCCAGGAAGAAGCCAGGATGGCGTGACCCTTGGCCCCAGTGATCTCTGTTGGGTTTGGTGGTGAGCCCTGATCTGGACCCACTTCCATCCTATCTAGGTTTACCAAGATTCAAAACACGAAGCTGACCATGAAGCGGGATGGCATCGGGTCAGTGCGGTACCAGGTCTTGGAGGTGTCTCGGCAACCGCTCTTCACTAATATCACAGTGGACATTGGGCGGCCCCCATCATGGCCCCCTCGGGGCTGACACCAATGGACAAAGGCTACCAGTGCCAAGGATTGCCTGCCAGAGGACTGACCTACAGCCTGGCTGGTGGCTGCTCTGTGACAGATCCCCCAGGACAGAGACTGTGGGCTCTGTTTTCTGAGGGTCTTCAGTAGGCCCCCCAGCTGCACCTGGAAGTTTCAGAACCTACTTCGGGGAGCTTCTGTCCTGGGCAGACCCCTCAAGTGTAGCCCTCTCTGGGGTCAACCCTTCTTCCTGCTCCTCCCTCCCCAGTTCAGCCCCCCTCACTGTCAGGGTTGGGCCAGCCCCTGCACTGCCTCGCCAAGTGGCCTGGGCCAGGTCACTCCACCTCTCTGTGCCTCAGTTTCCCCCCCTTGAGTCCCCTAGGGCCTGGAAGAGTGGGAGGTATGACTAGGGGGCAATGTCGCTTCCAGGGGGAATTCTCAGACCTGGGGATCCCCCATGCTCCCAGGGGAGGGGAAACCTTTTTCACTCAACATTGTAGGGGGCAAACTCTGGTGCACCCCCTGCTGAGGAGCAGCGCCAGGAGGGGACCAGAGGGCGTGCTGTGTCTGGGATCTTGGGGTTGGGCTTTGCATGGGGCGGATGGGGCTCGGATCCGTTGGGTTCCTGCCCCGCCCCCCTCAGAGAGAAGGCAGTAGCCCCATGGCCGGCTCGTGTTTGTACATTGCACAGAAACTTGTGTGGGTGCTTTAGTAAAAAACGTGAATGGAGCAGCCCCTTTGTCTGTTTGGGGATGGGGATCTGGATCCCTAAACCCAGACCCAGAGTGTGTTACGGGAGGGCCAGGGGGAACCAGGACAGCCTATCGGTCTGGCCCAGGCTGCCCTGGTTCCCCAGGCCCCTCGAAATGCAGTGGTTCGCTAGACTTCCGCCGGCTGGAAGGAGAAATGTTTACCCTGCCGCTGCCTCCCGGCCAGAAGAGACAAAGAAGTAATAAACCCATTGGGCTCAGATTTCTCGGTTCTTTCACCTGCCCTGAAGCCGAAAGGTGCTTGGAGTCAGGGCGGTGTGGATGGTTCGCACTCCAAAACCACCTACCAGGGCTGTGGGTTGGGCTTCACGAGCCGGCACCGCCCTGGAATGGGCGGGGGCGGGGCCTTCTGGTGGCGGGGCTTGGGGTAGCGGGCCCCGTTTCCCGGGTGACGGTCGCGCGGAAGAGGTGGGGCTAGGGCCCCAGTTCTGTGGCCTGGCTCCTGGTCCCCGGCCCCGGAGAATCGGCCAGTAGCTGGGTAGAAGAGACAGCGCCAGAGATCGGCGGCTCTGGACCGGGCAACTCTAGCCGTGGGGACGGGGTGGGGCTGGGGAGAGGCCGGCCCGAGAGACAGGCTGGGGGCGTGGCCTGTGAGACCAGGAAGGGGCGGGGCGTGCCCAGCACTGGGAGACCTGCGGTCTCCCAGTAACCCAGCTCTCCGATCAGCTGTTCGGCAGTCCGAGCGTGCGGCCGCGCGTTGCGGGGCGGCGGTGCGGGCAGGCCATGCCTGGGGACTCCCCGCCGCTGTGGGAGCTGGTGGAAGAGCACGTTCCGCTCCCGGAGCGGCCCGAAGTGAAGAGGATTCTCGGGGAGACGACGGTGGACCTGAGCCTGGAGCTGCGGGCAGAGGTGGGGCGTGGGAAGGTGGGCCCCACTCCAGGCCTATCCCACGACTTGGGCGATTTCCTCACCTCCTCCGGGTCCCTGGCTCTGCCCGGTAACTTTCGAGCTCTTGTCGGATCTCACTGTCCGCCCAGCCCTCTCCAGTTTAACTCTGCCCTGCCCCTCACTCCCCTAGCTCCCCTTCCTCCCCTTACTTCCCCCCGCAGTCGCAAGGTGTCCCAGCTCTCCTTGCAGGTGGTGATGCTACGATCACTGCTCCGAGAGGCTCGATCCTTCCAAGCCCCTGGTTCGCGCCGCACCTCTGACCTCTCCTTCCTTCTGGCACCACCGCCCCTCCTCAGAGACCTCGTGCGCCAGGAACTGCGGCAGCTGCTCCAAGGTCTCCGCCGGAAGGCCATCTGTGAGGGCAGGTTGGAGCCTCAGACCTGGGGCTGGGCCCTGTCCCCAGAACTCAGATGGGCTAGCCCTGAAACTGACAAGGGGCCAGGGTCGCCTTTCCTGTGGTTCCCTGGAAGGAGCCCCTGAGTGTCCCCCGTGTGCACCTTCTGCAGGGACCAGACCCAGGCTTGGGTCCAGTATAGCCCCGGGGTCCTGCGCTTTGCCTTGGAGGAGCCCAGGCGTGATTTGCCAGAGCAGGGGATATTCCGCCTGAGAGCTGGTGAGCCCAGGTATAGTGGTAGGAAAGGAGGGGTCTGTTCCCGCTTGGCAGAGGCCCCAGCCAACTGGCGGGTCCCACCTGCCGTCATGGAGGAGCTCCTGGTCTGGGACTGGACACTTCTACAGCCACTTGTTGTAGGGATCAGCACATGAGGGCTGCAGAAGCCCAGGAGACATGTACCAAGCCTGGAAGCTTGGTTTGATCTGGGTCTTAGAGCATGAGGAACAGACTTCCAGACAGATAAATAGAGAAGAGCTTTGCAGGAAGAGGGAGCACTATACGCAGACATGGGTGGAAGGAAAGTCTTCATCCAGTGGTCAGTTGTTCCTCCGGCCTGGAGAACAGGTGCAAGGGCTGTGCTAGAGAGGGCTGGGGACTGCACAAGATAAATGAGCAGCAGCGTGTTCATCACTGAATGGCAGCAACTTAGTTCTCGCACATCCTTAGGAAGTGGGTGATGTCCCCATTCTGCGGATGAGGAAACTAAAGCTCAGAAAGGATGATGGATTTGTCCAAGCTCACACACAGTGAAGGGTGGCAGAGCCCATTTGCAAACCCAAGCTCCAGAACTCCTCCTGTTAGTACCATCTTATGTTGCCTTTGTGAGAAAACACACAAAATTGTCTAGGAGAAATGGCATTTGTGTCCTGAAGGCCTGGGGTGAAGCAACATGGGAGAGTGATGTTGACTTCATCTGCCAGCAGCTGTCACAGGGACCTCAGCGTCATCAAGGACCAACTGAACGTGTCCCACGTTGACCAGGTTGCCGGATACCTGCGGTGAGGCCCCTGAGTGTGTGCAGTGGGGGTCGAGACAGGGAGGGTGGGACGGGGGATGGATCCTGACGTACTGGGACTATGAGGAAGGAGGAGGGAGGCAGCATACCTGATGGGGAGACCCAGGAGAGTAGGGCAGGTTGCTGGTGAGGTTGCTGCCAGGAAGTAGCCAAGTAGGGATGCCAGCAGGGGCCTTGGCCTGAGGACTTTTATCCTGGGGTGTGGGAGAGAGATGGACCACAGAGGAGTCTTTTAAACAGGGGAAGGGCTGTGATCTGGGGGAGAATGGAGGCAGGAGGACTTGCAGGCCCAGTACTGTCGTGCAGAAGAGAGAATGGGGCCCCCCAGCGTGGGCGCTGGGAGGCGGGCAAGGAGAGGACACATCCTGCCCAGGAAGAGGCTGGCGGGGCTGCAAGGCTGTGCTGGGATTGCACTTGGGCAGCAGAGGGAGAGGTGGGCTGAGAAAGGAGGGCCTAGAGGGAACTCCTGGTAAGGCTGGAGGCTGGGTCTATGTGGAGGGCTCTGCTGCGCCCCGGGCCTGCAGCACTGCTGCCGGTGCCGCACTCCCCCATGTCCCAGGGCCCTCCTGGAGGAGGAGTGTCGCAAGTTGAAGAGGGAGGTTGCCATCCTGCAGGTGAGCAGCAGCCCTGGGCCTCCCCACCCCCAGAGCCTTTCTGCTGAGCCTAGACACACCCGTCTCGCACCTGGTGTGTGAGATCCACATACATGTGTGTCTGTGTGTGCCAAGATTGTGTGAGTCCTGTGTCCATTTCTCCTGTATGCACACTTCTCGTACGTGTGAATCCAGATTCTGGTTGAGTCCCTAAGTCCAAGGTTAGCACCTCTAGATTAACCTGCTGGATTTGCCCCTGGTCTTTTGCCTCCTTCTCTTCCCCATGTCTGGGTTCGGGCCTGCCACTACCTTGCCAAGCTCAGCTTTCCAGGGAGGCTGGTGTTCCTCTCAGGAGTGTCCTCAGGTGGCTGGGATGAGGAGGCTGCATGGGGTGGTTCCTGGGCCCCACCTTGGGTATCTTGGCCTCTGCATCCCGCCCCGCCCCGCCCCTGCCGAAAGGCTGGGCACTGAGCCAGCTCTCCCTGCAGCGCCGCCTGGAAGAGGAGTGTACAGGGGCCCCTTGGCCCTCTGAGGCAAGCCTAGAGCCCACCCTGGCAGGTGAGGACCCTGAGCAGGCCCCAGAGCACCCAGCCTCCCGTCCCCATCCTGCTCTTGTACACACACCCTGGAACTGCTGAGCGCTGTGTCTCAGCTAGACCTCTCCTCCAGAGCTAAAGGAACAGAAGGCAGCCATGCAACAGGAGCTGCGGGCACCTCCGAGGCCTTCCTGTGTCTCCCCCGGTCACAGGTAAACCAGAGCAGGTGGACAGCTGGACGGGTGGGCTAAGCGCAGGCCACGGTCCCCTCACAGCTACTCCCTCCTGTTCAGGCTGCGGCCCTTGGAGTCCTCCAGCCAGGGCCTCGGACCACTGCCTTGCCTCCGTGGGGCTGCTGGAGTTTGGGCCAGGCCTCTCCAGTGCCACCTGCCCTCTCCTCCTCTGGAGCGCTGCCCCAAACCTCAAGGCCTGGCCGCCACCTGCCGCTGGGGACGGAAGCTTCAGTGCAGCCCCAGAAAAAGGCCAGCTTCCACTCCGATGTCCAGTGTGGCGCCCCAGACCCCAACCTGAAGGGCTGGTCAGGAAGGAGACTTCCGCTTCTGCTGGAACTCGCCCTGTCTGCTGCTGACACCTCTCAGCTGCCATGGTCCAGCCCACTTCAGATCTAGTCTTGGATGAGGCCTCACCAGGGTTCCAAGGCTGTCTGTCTCTCTGGCCCTCACCCTACCCCCTCGCCTGGTCCTTGGTGTCTGGTCCTGACCATCAACAGCCTTTGGCCTTTCTCTTCCCAGGCATCCCTCAAAGGTCTGGCAGGAAGAGGTCTCATCCCAGCCCTGACTCTCGTCCCCATGGGGGACCCAGACAAAGCACAGCAGCAGCGCAGAGACAGGAATAGAAATTTCATTAAAATCTATGGACTTTAAAATCCTAGTGGTGCACGGATGGGCAGGGTTGGGCGGCGCACCATTATTGCTACAGAGGATTAGAGGCGGCTCTTCCGGGGTTGTCACTGCACAGAGGGGCACAGAGGACGGACAAACGGATACTGCAGGGCTTGGGGGAAGGAGCTCTGGCTCCAGAGAGGGGGTGGGGCACGCCGGCTGGGACCATTTGGCACGTGAACAAGGGCAGCCCATTTTGGGAAGACTGGGCCTTTAGCCTGGCAGAGGGAGGGCAAGGGGGTGTCATGTAGGGTCCCCTTCCCCAGGGCTCTGGGCTCAAACCTCCTGCTGAACATCACCCCACCCCTATCCCCCAGAAACGAGTTCTTTGGGCAGGCTGTTGGGTCATGGGCCTCTGCTGGCTGGCCCTACAGCCAGTAATGGGAGGCGGCGCAGAGACCCCAGAGCAGCTGAGTGAGGTGCAGGCAGGTCTGGAAGACAGACTGGGCCCGAGGCCAAGGGCAAGGGGGTGGCAACCACAGATAATACAATTTTTACAAAAATAATTACACAGACAAACAGGGCTGGGGTTACAGCCTGACATGTAACACTGCACAGCCCCCTAGCCCCTTACCCTGCCTCCAGGTAGGAAGATCCAAATCTGCCTGGGCAGAGGCTGGGGTCTGCTCTGGGGGCAGGAACACTGGTCAGGAGGCTGAAGGCTCGGGGAGGGGGACAGGTAGGGGGCCCACCCAGAACCTTAGCTCAGGGCAACGTGTGGGGGCATCAGAGGCCACATAAAGTCCAGCTGCCTCCGGGGACCTGGCCTGAGACCCCTCCAAAGTGCTTTGGGCCCCCCAGCAACCCTCCCATCACTCACGCCCTCCAGCTGCCATCTTGGCATCCAAAGGACCTGTAAACACTAGGGACACGAGCACGAATGACCACGCTAGCAGTGGTGGCCAAGGTGACAGGAGCCGCCCTGGTCAGGGCGTGGAGGGGCAGGCGGTGACACCTGTCCACCGCCTCCCCAGTCTCTGTGGCGGGAGCACGGGGCGGGGGTGGGGCACTCCCCCGGCAGTTGTGCTCATATCCGGGAGTCCTGCAGACGGCTGGAGCCGTTACTGCCCACCGTGGGGATCTGGGCCTTGTCCGGGTGCAGCGGCTGGACCTCAAGCCCGTCTTCAGGAGAGGGTGGAATGGTGAGGGCATAGCGCCCCGTTCGGTGCTCCAGGAGGGCGGGGCCCCAGTCTCTGCTTGGCTTGGTTGCATTTTTCAGACGCTGCAGGAGAGGTAGGCATGGTTGGGGGCGGGGTGGGCACGGTCATCAGAAGGGAGCCCTGAAGCCCCGTCCATCCACCCCCTCCTGTTTCACCTGGCTGCCCCCTGCCCCCACCCCTCACCTGGAGGAGGGTATCCCCATCTGTGCGGCAGAGCTGGTACAGGGCGTAGAGTGGAATGCAAATGACAGAGGACAGAGCCATGAGGAAGCCGATGGCCACAGCCCAGCCTGGATACTGGTAGTGGTTGTAGGTAATTGGCTGGTACTGGATCACCGTGAAGATGAGAATGAACTGCAGAGAGTGAGGGACGGGAGTGGGCGTGAGTCCTGCCCAGCCCCACCCAGGCCTCAGGCCTCCTATCCGCACCCTCTCCCTCCCTCTCCAGTTTCCCAAACTAGAAAGAGGCATTTTGGGGAGGGCGGGGGTGACGTAAGTGTTTGGGTAGTGGAAGAAGCTGGTGGAACCAGGGGTCCAGGGTATGATGGGCAGGTGGCCACGGTGGAAGGGGAGAGGTCTGTCTTCTGCATAATCCTGAACCAGCCAGGGAGCCATTCAGCTGCCGTGGCCCTTGGAAGTCAGTTCTGCTCAAAGACTCGCAATGGCCCTGCATTGCCTGCTGAGGTAAGGCCAAATCCCTGGCCTTTAGGCCTTCTCCACCTCACATCAAGACCTCGGCTTATCTTTCTGGCCTTACTGTCTCAGTGTCTCTGCTACACCCAGCGTTTCCCACCCTTCATACTATGGAGGATCCTCTTTTGCATCTTCCTCTGTCAAACCCTATGCAAATGCCACCTCCTTCAAGAAGCCTCCACTGATTTCCAGTCTCCTCTTCCTGAAAGGGCTTTAGTGGCATTTTCCATCTACTAAGCATTTTATGGGTGTTTGTTTCCCCCAGACCTGGGAGATCCTGGGATTGCATCAGCTCTGGGTCTCCAGTGCCCAGCACGGTGCCTGGCACAATCTCGTGTGCTGATCTGAACTGACTTATGCAAGGAAGTGGGAGTAATGGGGGAGAGGAAAGGGCAAAGTCCTGCCAGTCTGTGGCTGTGGAGACAGTGACAGACAGCCTGGGGAGGCTCCAAAGGCTAGAAATCATGAGTGTCAGGCTGGGGATGCTCTCGGGAACCGCTTTGGAAAGAGATGAGGGACATGGGAAATAAAGCCTGGGGTTCCAGCAATGAAAAAACTAAAGTTAGCAGAAAGATGGGCAGGTGGCTCATGGGCCACCCAGAGGAGCCGGGGCAGTGGGTGCCACTTGCCAGGAGGGCTCAGCATCCACCCTGAGCCCTCATCTGTGTTCTGGAGCTCAGGCCCCTCCAGCCTTCTGGGTGACCAAATTCTAGAAGGCAAGACCCATATCCATTGAGGGGTGGGTGGGCCCTTCTGGGACGCTGCACACAGAGGAGCTTAGAGCAAGTTTTCTGAATGGAATTAGATCCTGATCTAAGCTGTGGATAAATTCTTAAAAAAAAATTTTTTTTTGAGTTTTTGGCCACACCCCACAGCATGTGGGATCTTACTTCCCCGACCAGGGATCGATCCCACACCTCCTGCCTTGGAAGGCAGAGTCTTAACCACTGGACCGCTGGGAAAGTCCCAATAAATTCTTTATTTGAGCTGATAGAAGGATGGAGTTTGTCAAAAAAGACCTTTTCAGCAATATAAAGAAGTAAAGCCCCCAAAGAAAACCAACAGTCCAGAAACACGTGTCCACAGAGCCTGGCATCCTCACCTGAAGGTGACTCCAGCCTGGCTTTCTGGGCACAGAGAGGGCGCTGCTGCCTTTGACTCAATCTCGCGGAGACACTGGACCCAGGGCCCTTCCTGCCTCCTGCCCTGCCTGGGCGGTGCCCTGGGTCTCCAAGCAGGGCGGCAGCCTCCTGGGAGCCGTGGAGGATGAGCTCCCCTGGGGCAGGTCCTGGGCCAAAGCCACAACCCTCAAGGGCACTGCGCTTGGCTGGCATCTACCCTCCCCTCCTCCCACCACTTACAGGAGACTTCCGTTGCTCCTGTTTCAAAGCTGGGCCAGTGGCCAGAGCTGGTGCGTGCGCCAGGCTCGGGAAGATCCCACAACCCATGTGACGGAGGCCTCAGCCCTCAGGGGCCTTTTATTCAGAAACATGAGCCAAAGTGGAAATCCGGTGCTGACCTCTCTGTGGCACACAGGAGCTGGCATGATGGGGGCATGACTCCGGACACTGCCCTGGCCACTGGGCTGACCCCTCTGTCACTCAGAGATGGCCCTGCCTCTTCTCTGTGGAGGGACCATTACACTAGCAAATCCCTTTTGCCCCCCACTTCTCACCCTGAGCATGGAGGAGCAAAATCAGAGGGTTTTTAGTCCATAGACCACCCCTCCTCCTGCACTTCTTTCTAGTGTAGCACGGGCCCAGCACACAGGCTCCAGATCAGACTACCTGCTTTGCATGAGGGCTCTGCCTCTTAGAAGCTGTGTAACCTTGGATCAGTTACTTAACATTTCGGTGCCTCAGTTTCCTCATCTGTAAAGTGGAGATACTAACGATACCTTGGAGAGTTGTATCACATGACTTGATATATGGTTCCTGGCCACGGTGGGAGTTCCCTCCACCATTTCAGCTCCCTGATGGGAGTTTCCCAGGTGTTGAATACTGGTGGAAACCCAGAATTCCCCCTCCCAAGCCGGCCCACTCCAGTGCCTGGAAGGCTTACGAGGGTGTCCCGGATCCTGAGCTGACATCTGACTTGTACAACCTGCTTCTGGAACACGCAATCACACCACATACCCTGAGTACTCCGAGCACCTCGGCTATCAGGGACTGGAGACAGGAGCTCTGCGAGGCTGACGGAGGCTGACACCAGTGTCAGTCATGGTTCCCGAGGCTCCTCTGGGAATGCCAGGCGGGAACACCAGGGAGGGAGGGCCGGCTCTCAGCTGCTGCCAGCCTGCTTTCCTCTTCCGAAGCTGGGCACTGTCTTCAAATACAGGGCCCTGTGCCCCCTTCCTAACCCAAGGCCAGGGCCTGGGTGGTTCTGAGTCTCCACACACCTGTCTGACTCTACGCAACCTTGCTCGGACTCCCAGTGGCCAGATTTGTGGGTGTGGAGCCTCCATGGGGAGCTCTGGCCAGATGGATGGGCTCTTGCTCTCCCTTTGCTGGTTCCCAAGAGAAGGACGCTTGCCACAGGGCAGCAGGGGAGGGACCACTGACAAACTTACAAAGATGATAGCTGGAGAGACGAAGCGCCAGCAGATCTGGAAGAAGAGGGGCGGTGGGAATCCCAGCATCATCTGGATGTCCTGGAAGTAGTTGTGGTGCCCTGGAGAGAGGGAGGTCAGCAGGCCCGCAGGACAGCGTGGGCAGGCCCAGGGCCGGGACACAGGAGGCCATGTAAGGTTGGGCACTTACCGTAAATGTACATGATGGACACACACATGATGCAGGAGATGACGACCAAAGAGAAGCTGGCCGCGTAGTTGTCCATCAGCAGCAGCCAGTAGATGCCTGCCTGCGGGCCAGTGGGCAGCTGAGTCCAGGGTGCCCGAGGCTACACTCCCCCCTTGTTAACGCCCATACCCTGGCAACTCCGGCCCAGCCTTTCCCTCGGCTCTTACCTGGCTGGTGAGGGGGATGCCCAGCAGGAAGCCAGCCACAGCCACGCCCAAGGTCACATAAGTCTTTTTCTGCAGGATCCACTCATTCCCTACCTCATCTACAATGGCCGTGACCAGCGTCTCTAGGAGGCAGAACTGCAGGATACAGCCATCAGAGCAGGGGCCTGACCTCCGCCCCGGCCTCCTCCCTCCCCAAGCCACAGGCCCATGTCCTGCCCCTCGTACCTGAGTGCCCAGCCCCAGCAAGATGAGCATGAAGAAGAAGAGCAGGGACCAGAGCGGGGAGATGGGTAGCAGGGTGAGGGCCTCAGGGTATGCCACGAAGGCCAGGCCAGGGCCGTGGTCTGCCACGCGGGACACGTCCACACCCAGGTGACTGGCCATGAAGCCCAGGATGGAGAAGATGACAAAGCCGGCATAGACGCTGGTGGCACAGTTAGTGATGCTGATGATGACACTGTCCCTGATGGGGAGGAAAACAGGTAGAGTCAGGACACGCAGCTTAGTTCCCCCTGCCCGATTTGGGCCAAGAGGCTTGGAGACAGAGAAACTTCTAGGAACAAAGGTGCCCCCAATCTCTTTTCTGGTCTGCTCTGGGCCTCTTTAAGTGGGCCTGAGGCTCTTGAGTCCTCACAGACCCCTGGGGCATCACTGTCTTCACCTCTTCTCTCTTCTGCCAAAGCTCTGCAATGACTGGACCCGGACCCAGCGTTGCCAGGATCTCAAGGCCGTGAGTGGAAGGGAGGGCCCTGGTGGGCCAGGAGGCTGCACGGGATCTGGTGGGTCTGGGGGAGCTGGGGTCAGGCTGCAGAGAGGGTAGGAACTGGGGGCAGCCCCAGGGCTGGAAGGGAGAGTCTCACCGGTAACAGTTGTTGTGGAACTTGTTGTAGGAAGCCATGGTGATGAGGCCACCCCACGCGCAGCCCAGCGAGTAGAAGATCTGGGAGGCGGCATCCCCCCAGACCTGCGGGAGGGATGGGCCGGTGAGGACCTGTGGTCAGAGGCTGGCACCTCTCTGCCTCTCCCTGTCCCTCTAGGTCCCCCTCCGTCCACAGCCCACCTTGGCCTCCAGGATCTTGTCCCACTGTGGGGTCAGGTAGTACATGATGCCCGTGAAGGCTCCTTCCAGGGTCACGCCACGGATGAACAGGATGGTCAGCACCACATAGGGAAATGTGGCCGTAAAGTACACCACCTGGGTGCGAGAGGGGCCCCGCTGGACTCCTTCGGGCTCTTCCTGCCCCCTCAACCACCACTGGTCCTCTGGTCCCTCTTCCCCTCCCATATCCTTTCATCACTCCCCCACCCACCCCTCCACACAAAACCCAGGTAGGGGAGGCAGGATACCTCTGGGTGGGCACAGATCCTGCAGGGGGAGGGGTACTTACTTTCCCTGAAGACTTGACCCCTCGGATGAGGCAGAGGAAGACGACCACCCAGGAGACACCCAGGCAGCCAAGGAGGGGCAGTCGCACCTCCCCGAAGTTTCCGATGTCATCTGACAGCTTCAGCACATAGAGCCTGGAAAGGGGATACTTTGTCACTGATGGCCAGCCCCACCACCCAGCAACAAACTCCCAAGGCCAGGGCCCAGCCTGGCAGCTCCCTCCTTTCTCACGAAGTCCCAGCAGCTGGCTCATGTGAGATGGGAGCGTCTGTGAGGCGCCAGCCCCGGCAGGCCCAGCCCCCTCTGCCTGCTGCCTCTCCCAGGACCCTCAAGGGCACCTGCAGGCCACACCCTGGTCCTGGGCCAGCCTCTTCAGCCCCTGGGTGTGGAGGTCTCCCTGTCCCTGCTCAGACCCAGCCCAGGCCCTTGCTTGTGTGTTTCTCCCCTCAGGAATGCCCTCTCCTCCAGACTAGACACACCCTATCTGGCGTCACCTCCTCCAGGAAGCCTTCTGTGATCCTTTCACCCACACTAGTCCTCCAGCTCTGATGAACAGAGGGAGGCAGTGGAGGACTGAGTAAAGATGGAGGCTCCGGAGCACGCAGGCCCAGACTTGAACCTACGTATGTGTGGCTCTATCTGGTGCCCTGTGCCATGCCAGCTGTGCTCTTTCAATCAACTGGACGTTTATGTGCCAGGCCCTTGCTAGATGCTGGGCATATAGACCTGGATCAGGCATTGCCGGGAGGAGTGTCTCAACCCCATGGGGAGGAGCACACTGGAAGTCTTCCTGGAAGAGGTGAAGCTTGAGCCAAAGTTTGAGGGATGGGGAGGAGGTGGGTGAAGAGGAGTGGAAGTGTATGCCAGGCTGAGGGAATAGCACGCAGCAGGACAGGGGTCAGGAACCAGCACAGCCCCGCCTGGGCATGTCAGTAGCTCAGGAAGGCTGGAGGAGAAGGGGGAAGGGAATAGAGAAGGATGAAGATAGAAAGGGACCAGACCAAGAGAAGCTGCGAAGTCAAGGCTGAGAAGTTTGGATTTTATTCTGAAAACAATGAGAAGCTTCTGGAGGGTTTTTAAAAGAGCACTCTCAGGGTCTCTCCTTGGCTCAAAACCTTGCAGCAGCTCCCATATCTCGCCATGGAAAAACCAAAGTCCTTACGGTGGCTACAGAGCCCTACATGATCCATTACCCCCTAACTGCCATCTCTCAGATCTCCTCTCCTCCTGCTCTCCCCCTTGCTCACTGCTCCAGCTGCACTGGGCTCCTTGCTGTTCCTTAAATGTGCCGGGCATGCTCCCACCTTTGCACATGCTATTCCCTATTTGGAGTACCCTTTCCCCAAATCTCCACATGTCCACATGGGTGTGAGACCTGTGCACGCACACAGGACCCCATGCTTAGAAGGGCCTTGTGCTTGGTTTAATGCCCTGCCATTGTCATCTTGAAATTCTTAATTCATTTGAACGAGGGGCCCCATCTTTTCATTCTGCACTGGGCCCCACAAATTATGCAGCTGGGCTCGTCCACGTGGCTCCCGCCCTCTTTACTTCCTTCAAGTCTTCACTCAGGTGTCCTCTTTGCAAAGGGGCCTACTCTGGCACACCTGATTAAACCTGCCACCCTGGCCCCAGCCTGGCACACCTTACCGCCTTCTCTGCTGTATTTTCCTCCACAGCGCATCTCTTTCTATCACACTGTACATTCTACTATTTAGTTTGTCATCTGCCCTCTGAAGGCAGGGGTTTTTGTCTGTTTTGTTCACTGTTGTATCCCCCAGTGCTTAGCACAGTGCCTGGCACAGAGCAGTGCCCAATAAATATTTGTTGAATGCATGAGTGAATGCACATCATGGAAAATGGACTGAGAAGTATAAAGGGGAGAACCTGGAGGGGGACCGGCTTGGTTGCTGGAGTTGTCCAGGCTAGAAGTGATGAGCAAGAGACAAACTCTTGAGCCTCAGTTTCCTCATCTGTAAAATGGGCATCATAACACCAACCTAGGATAATTTGTAGAGAAATTTAGGTAAATACAGGCTCCTTTCTTTCCCTTCTTTCAGCAAGGGTCTCTCAGCGTAGCTCATAGGCTGTCCTCTAGTCTTAGCTATTTTTACTTATTTTTTTCCAAATCAGTTCTCAAACCTCATGACAACATGTTTAATACCTTGCGATGGGTTGTCACTCCGGCCCCTCATGGGACAATGTTGCCAGGCCTGGGACTTGGTGTTTGCTTGGTCAGCCTGCCTGGCTGTTAAGACTTGCAAACACCTTGTCCTGCCTCCTCTGCCTCAAATCTTCCCCCAGGCCGCCTTACACATTGTGACCTGCAGAGGGCGCTGTCCAACACGCCCCTCTCCTGTCCAACTCCCGCCACAGCGCTGGTTTGTTCAACGGGCCAGGCCCTGGGCTGGAATCTTTCCGGGCTCTTAGTCCATGGGGGAACCAAAGACAAAGGGATGGAGAGGTTCCCCCCAAGGAGAGGCTTCTGGACCCCTGCAGCTGTGCTTTCCAATCCTTTTCCCTTAGTGGCACGCAGAAAAAATATTTTTGGCCCATAAGGGCAAATCGACAAGGTCACTCAAAGTTGAAGGCAGCAGGGCTGGGGACTCTGGGCTGCCCAAGCGCCACCGGACTGGCACACTATTTAGGGTGCATCGTGTTGGGAGGCTCTGCCTTCCAGAATAGCCATCGGGTCCTACTGCTACAGCCGAGAGTCGCTTTACTTTGAGCAACAGCGTTCAAAGTAAAGAAACCATTTCTTGTTCAAAAGACTTTTTAAAAACTTTGCTAATTATATCTGTTAAGCTGGTAGTGCTTTATATTATCTTATATTGCAAGAGTCCAGCATATAACACGAGGGCTTAAAGAGTTTAGAAGGCTAGCCTGGGAATTAAATAATGAACTCTACCTTTCTTTTTATGGTACCATATTTAGTCTTTTGTTTTGATTTTGGACTATGTGCTTTTGAGATCAAACAGCTAACCTTAAAGCTTTTGGAACCCCACATATTTACAAGTTGGCTCTCACATAACATCTCTGGACTTATTCTGCATTATTTTTAAATTTCCCCAACCAGATGGTAAACACCTTGAGAACAGGACACCCTAATCTATTTCACTGCATTTCCAGCAGTGGCTATCACTGTGCTTACTGAGCACCCATCACTGCTCCTAGTGATTTATGTTGCATCTTTATAACAACAAGAATGATGTTGTAACCACGCCCACTTAACGGATGAACAGCTGAGACTTAGAGAGTTTTGGTGACCTCCCAAGTCCACACAGCTGGTAAGTGGCAGAGCCAGGATTTGAGTGAGGTCTGTGTGGCTCCGGGGCTGCCATGAAGACACCGGGAGAGGGGTGCTGGGATCCAAGTCCCACTGGGTGTCAGGTGTCTGCTGGGGAGATGAGAGGGCATGTCCTGAGCTTAGGGCCTGCCTAGCAGGCGTTAGACCAGCACACAGAGGACTGTAAGACAAGATTGTGAAGGGGTGGTGAAGGAGGGGAAGACTGTGGGCCAAAGGGTGAGCAAGAGGCAGACGTGGGCTCAGAAATCTGCCCTGGGAGCTTCTCTTGCTTTAGAGGAGTCACTTAATCTTTCTTTTGACTTGTTTGTTCACCTGTAAAATGGGAATATTTTATAAAACCTGCGCCCACTACCTAACAGCATTGCTGTGGGGCTCAAATGAGATTGTGCAGCTTTTCAGAGGGGCGCTGGAGAGTGTGGACCAAGAATGCCTGTAGAGTATCATTGGCCTAATTCACACCAGGCACCAGGCACAGAGAGGCATGTATATCCTGACACAGCATTGCTGCCTAGTTCGTTAACCTCTGAGCATAAATCTCTGAATCTGAAAAACAGGGATAATATCATATAAGAGAATATGCCTGGCACATAGTAGCTGCCCGAGAAATGGGGGTGCTTGCTCACCTCACCTCCTTGCTGATGCCATCCGAGGCAGCCCTCTCAAGGGTCATTTCCCCAGGCTCTCCAGGAGGGGGCGGCAGGGAGCCATCCTTCAAGGAAGGAGTCCTGCCTGGGACAGCGGCTCCTTAGGCATGCCTGGCTCCAGCCCTGGCTGAGGAGTAGAGTTGAGCTGGCCACCCTGCGGACCTCCTGACCCATGGCTAGTTTTCTTTGAGGGAAATTCCCCTCTAGTTGCACTGGATAAAATCTCGTGAGCTTTGCCCTGCAGTGGACCCACCCATCGGGGAATCCCTGGCAGACGGCCCCTGGGGTGAGAGCTTCTGGAGCATCTCCGGTGTATGGGCGGGACACTGTGCTTCTGGGAGCTTCCAGAAGGTTCACCCCCAGTCTAGATCAAGCTGCCCAGTCCACACCATGCCTCAAATATAGCAGAATACCTAAATGGGCAGATTCTGTTTCTTACTCCCCGCTCTGTCCCCACTCTGAGTGCAGTGCCTGGTACCTACTAGGAGCTCAGGAAATGACCTGTCCAGTGACTGAATGACTGAGTCTGCCCAGAGGTAAATTTGCCCACCCCTTACTGGGAGGCAACAGCTCTGTTGTCTCCACCACGAGCCTCAAGGGCAGTAACCACATCTTAACCATCTTTGAATGTCTATAGCCCAGCACAGAGGCTGGCACAGGGAAGCTGGGCCCTCAGGGTTTGAGCACTGGGCCTGGGCTTCGAGGATACTGACCTGCTAGGACTTCAAGTACCACTGGGGCCTCGGCCGCTCACCCACGGCTCTCCATCACATTGTGGAGAAAGCCTCCAACCCTCAGCCTGGCATGAAAAGCTCTGCACCTTATGATGCCTCTGGCCTCTTCTGTCCCAATACTCAGTGTCCCAGCTGCCCCGACCCCAGCTCCAGTTTGCCACCTCCTGGCCTCGGCTCACCTGCTCATGTCTCTCCCAGTCCCTTCTACGTCTCCCTCCCTCCTCTGGGAAGCCTTCTTGATCAGCTCCTCCTGTACTCACCACACCCCTGCACACACCTGCACTGAGGCACCTGCCCCTAATAGCAGTAACTACCCATCTCCCCCCTGGACTGTGGACTCCTCAGGGCCGGGGCTCAGGGCCATGCATACCCCATGGGCACACAGGGCCCGGCAGGGTGGACGCCATAAATGTTTGCGGAATGAATGAATGAGGCCTACCCACCAGCCCACCAAGCCCTCTTCCCATGAGTTCCTCAACAGGACATGGGGCATTTCCTCCAGGATGTCCTGCTGTGCCCTCACACCCACCCAGCTGGGACAAGATGTTCCAAACACCTCCAGCAGCAGCTTCCCTTCAGCCAGCCCCGAGACTCCGTTCGCTGTCACCACGGAGCACAGTGGTGCCAGGCTATCTTTCCTAAGCTCAGCTTGATGAGGACAGCCCTGGGCTCAGGAAACTTCCACGGCTTCTTCTGTTCCGCAGCATTAGGTCTGTGCTTCATTCTTGTAAGTTCTCCGAGGGGGCTGGTGCTCCCTCCTAGGCTACCTCACGGCCCGTGAGCTCCCCACACACCTGTCACTCTCATCACAACAGGTTCCCCTCAGGCTCAGGACCAGCCCCTGCTCAGCTGGGACCCAGGGCCTCCACTCGTGCTGTTCTTCTCGCCAGGAAGCCATCCCCCTTTTCCCTGACTCTCCTCTGCAGACTTGCCTGACTGCTGGAACCCTCCCTCCCTCGCTGCCACTGCGTAAGTGTCAGCCTCTCCTGAACCAGGCTGTGAACTCCTTGTACCTCTTCCCGCACCTCTGGCCCGCTCCATTCCTGGTACCCTCCAGAGGCTGCAGACGGTTGCCTGATGGCCAAAGCGAGGGCTGAGTGTTGGCGACTGGAGTGCCCCGCAGAAGCCCAGGTCCCTTGGGGGCCTCACCTCCAGTACTCCTCGCTGGGGCTGGTCCTCTGGAGGGTGTGGTTGAGCGCGTGGGAGAGGTTGCCAGGCAGGGCGGGAGGCCGGGAGCCGTTGGTGATGTTGGAAGCATCCAGCACGCCGGCGCAGTCGGGCGAGTTCCAGGGGTTACTGCAGTAGGCCCAGGGCAGCACGGGCGTCATGGACGAGAAGAAGTAGTAGAAGGCGATGCAGATGACCACGTTGTAGTAGATGCCGATGTACGTGGACACCACCATCATGCCGTAGCCCACACCTGGGGGAGGAGGGGGGCAGGAGCAGCCTCACACATCTAGCTGAAGGAGGCAAGGCTAATTCTGAAGGGCCCAAGAGGCAGGCTTTCATAGAGTGCCACAAAAGAGGCAGCTCAAGGCCTTGGCAGGGGCAAGCTGGGGGGCGAAGGGCCTTTGTGTACGCACGTGGTAGGAAGAGAGGGTGGAGGCCAAGTAAACATGGATCCCAGCATGTGTCCATGGCCTTGGCCATTGATGTGGGCCTCAGGTTAACACCAGTGTCCCATTGGGGTTGGCAGTGTTTATACAGATGGGTGAGTCACCATGGTCCCCAGAGGCGTGTGTGTGTGTGTGTGTGTGTGTGTGTGTGTGTGTGTGTGCACCCCACCCAGGCCTCACCTTTGAACATGGGGCTGATCCTCCAGACCCCCAGGCAGCCCTGACTTGCAAACTGGCCGAAGGAGAGCTCCATGAAGAAGAGTGGGATCCCACAGAAGATGAGCATGATGAAGTAGGGGAACATGAAGGCGCCTGGTGGGCAGGGAGAGGGATGGCTCAGGGCGGCTTTGGGGAAATCCCACCCTCTTCCTGCTCAGAACCGACAACAAAACCTTTGCAACTGGCTGGGCCCCCAGGAGGGTGTGCCACGCACTGGGCCGGAGCCTAAGTCTGAGGCACACTGCTCACCACCTGTCTTTGAACCTGACAGAGGCTCCCAGGAAGTCTGCTCTGAGTCAAACCCAGGGCCCAGAGCCACCATGTTTGGGTGCGATTTGATGGCTTAACCAAGCAATTTCACACACATTAGTCAATGAGATCCTCAAATATCCCTGAATCATTTGGGCGGGGGGCTGCTGAAACACAGGCAGTATAAAACAGGGAGACTTGGGAGTTTGGGTTGCTTTTCTCTACCTCTCCTCCCCTCGAGGGAGCAGGCTGCCAGGGTCCGGGGTGCTGCACCTTAGGTAAAGGGTACCTAAGCCAGGGATGGGGGCAAAGGAGATCAGGGCCAGAGGCCAGCCTGTCTGGAGTGTGTGCCGCGGAAGGGGTGGCAGGGCCCTGGGGGGTGGGCTCTATCCACGTGGGTGGTCCCTGCCCTGTGCCCGCTGGCTACCTCCCCCGTTGCGATAGCAGAGGTACGGGAAGCGCCAGACATTGCCCAGGCCCACGGCATAGCCCACGCTCGTCAGTACAAACTCGATCTGGTTGCCCCAGTTGCCTCGTTTGAGGTTCTGGTCCTTCTTGGTGGCCTCACTGGGCACAGCACCATTCTGCGGGAACAGGAGAGAAGCTACCATCAGCAAGGCATTTGCACGCGTGGTGCCTGACCCTTTGGGCCTCCCCCAGTGGGGACACCATGGACCCTCCAGGCCCCCACCCCACCCCGGGCTTCCCCTCTGCTGGCAGGAGCTGCAGGCAGGCCCGGCAGAGGACGGGAGAGGGAGGAGCGGCCGCCGGAGGGTGCCAAGCCGGCCTCCCTCACCAGCCCCCCGGCACACTGTGCCAGGGGCACCAGCCCACCTGAGCAGCTGCTACCGACATCTGAGAGGTGGGACACTGAGAGGGAGCTCGAGTTGAGGGCCCCCCAGCGCCAGCCCCTCCCAAGCCTCCCCTCTCCCCTTTGGGTGAGGATCTGGGAGCAGCTGAGCCTCATACCAAGCAGCCAAGCTGGGCTGGGCACAAAGGGGCCTGTGTCCAGACAGCCCCCCCAGCTGCGGCCACCACATCGCCAGGCTGAGCACGCTGCCCATGGCAGGCGGCTGCGGGGGAGGGGACCCGGACCCCTCCCCCAACTGAATGCTTTTTCCGGGGGGCACACGGTGGGCAGGGCTGTGGGCAGGGCTGTAGGGTGGGGGAAGGGGGAAGCAACTGAGCTGGGCCAGACCTGGGGAGGGCATTCTGGGGCTCAGGATGGGAGGGCCAGGGGAGCCACCTATATTGCCCATGACAGGGGCGGGGGCCCTGGGGAAGCTGACCTGGGCTGGGGGATGCTGGCCATGAGTTGGGGGGAGGAGACCAGAGTTGTAGGCACCACGCCAGACTTGGAGGACAGACTCTGCTAGGGGAAACAGAGGGAGTGACTCTAGAAAAGGGTCTCTGAGCTGAGAAGAGGCGGGCTGTGGAAGACAGGCTGGCCAGGAGGGGCTGATGAGGAGTTTGCCCCAAGGGAAGGCCGCCGGGCTGGCCTGGAGGCGCTGCGGGGCTGGATTGGGTGGTCTGAAGCCCCACTGAGGACCCTAACCCCACCGCTGGAACTAACCCACTAAGTTCCTTTATAAGTGAGTGCACCCCTCCCCCATGCCCTGGCCTTTCCACCCCCTACCAGGTGAGCTGGAAGTCGAGCCACCCTGAGCCAGAGCCTGAGGGGTCAGAGGTGTCTCACTAAGAGACAGGGACCCCAAGAGTCACCAACAGAGAAGCCCAGAGAGCCCTTGAGTGACGGAGACAGCCTCCCAGAGATGGGCTGTTCTCCTGAGAGAAATGGCCAGGCGTCCCTGGAGGACACCCAGGGTCAGAGACACAGCCGTATGGCCTCTGAGGGGTGGCACTGCAGTGACGCTGACCCTCAGCTTGAAACAGACATATTCAAGGACAATAGGCACGCTGGCCAATAAACAAACGGGCCTGGTGCTTTGACACGCTGTCGGACCCTGACACTGACCAACAGATGCAGAGGGGAGGAATGGCCTCCCCGGGCCTGCGCCCTCCGGAAAGGCCCATTTAGGAAGGCAGGCACAGGAGGCCCCGGCACCTGGTGGTGGCCCCCCAGCCGTGCACCCCTTGCTCCCGCAATGGGTACATCTGGGGGGGGTGCTCTGGGCTTGCACACCACGTGGGCACTACAGCACAGACACCCGTGTCCTGCACATCCAATCCAGCGTTGCCCGGAGAAGACACTGAGCCTTATACCATCCCGGAAGGTTTGGGGGCACAGTACCAGAAACCGTGGTGCTCCCTTCACCTTGGCAGAGCCAACCGGCAGAGCCTGTGTACTTTCATTCATGCAGCCACGGAGGTTTACGAGCTCCTACTATGTGCCAGGCCCTGCACCAGGCTTGGGGAATTCAGCAGTGAACAAAACACACCCCTACCCACTCAGAGCTAGAAGTCCAGGAGGAAGTAAGTCATCAATGAGATAAACACCTAATTTTGATATGCAACTTCAATGTGCCCACAAAGGGGAATTTCTCAAGTCACAAGAGCATGGAAGGATGACAAGGGGCGGGGCTGGGGGCTGGGTGAGGTCACAGAAGGCCTCCCTGATGAAGGGGCTTGAAGGCCACCTTGGCTCTGGGAGTGGGCGGCTCCCAGTCCCAGTGTGACAGGTCCTTACAGAATCCTGCCTAAGCCTGTCACCACCTCCCAGGGCCTTTTTTTGGGACAGGCCTAGAAATACCTCAGGGTCAGGGGAGCATTTTTTCAGAGGGTGTGAGGCCTGCTTGGGGTAGTTTATCCATTCCCAAACAAATCCCAGCCAAATAGGGCTCCTATATGTTGATCCTACAATAACAGTTTTATTCTGTCCGAGGCTTGTTTACTTAGGGGCACAATGGGGGATTGTGGCAGCTGTGGAGTACATGGGTGGGGTCACGAAGCAGCGGTTACAGCTGTAAAAGAGACAACTGAGGGTCCAGGATGGCCTCATGGGCTGGGCAAGGGCAAAGCCTCTTGCAGAGACCGAGGTCCCCAAGGCCTGAAGTTCAAGGCCTCTCTCCTGGCCCCAGCCCTCTGACCAAGTGCAGCGGGACCAGACTTGGACCTCTGAGGTCTGCTGCTTCCCTGGCATGGAGGGGGCGGGGAGAGTGATGATGCCCCCAGCCGAGTGCCATGGGCAGTAGCTTGCCTGAGCCCTCCAGAGCCAGTGGTCACTCCATTCCAGAGCAGCACGCCCCTGAGCCTTGTGCTAACCAGTTCAGCGCTGCCGGCTGTGACCTGGGGAGGCCAGAGCCTGGGGGACAGGGGCTTGGAACTGGGCATTGGGCTGCGGCGGGAAGTAACTGGCAACACTAGGGGTCTGCTGTGCAGAAGGAGCTGAAATGACGCCCTGCAAGTGGTGTGAGGAGCTCGTGGCAGAAGCAGCACCACCTGCTGCTCCCCGGGCCCTGCGGTGCCCCATTCAGGGACCGTGGATGGGGTGCTGCCGCGGGAGCCTGGTCCACAGCTTAGGCCTCTGACTTTTAATTCCTGTGCGAGCTATGAGCAGGGAGCCTGGCTGCTGAGGGCATAGCGCTCAACAAAGGACAGAAGAAGCCAACCTTCCTCCAAGTACACTGGAGGGAAGGGTCCCTCTGTAGGGGGGTGGGGTGGTCCTAGGGGCTCTAGTTCCCTTCCTCCTCCAGCCCTCCTCTGGGGACGCCCCTCCACTTCCTTCCCTGGCAGCGACGCCCAAGGCTGGTGAGCCTTTTTCAATGTTGCACAACTTTTTTTCTCCTTGCATAATTTCCCCCATTCTAAGCCTCCCATTTTCTTGATCTGCTAGGTGGATGGCGTGTCACTGATATTAACTGTCCCTGCAGAGGTTGTTGGCTCTGAGGTGCCCACGAAAGAATTTCTTTGTGCTCATGGTCTGACCCAGACTGGTGGCCTGTCTGCCTAACACAGCTTGGCCCCGCCGACTGGCCGGGCTCCAGGCTGCTCCTGCCATCACCCACCTCCCACTGTCCGCCCCTCGCTGCTCTCCCTACCTCCCTCCGTCGCTCACACCTGGGTGGTGAATTAAACCATAGTGGCCTGGTGCCCCTCTGGGCTGCTCCCCTCCTCCTTGGGCTCCCTGGAGAGCCATCCCCCTCACCTCTGACTCGCCCGGTGAGTGATCTCCAGGGCGGGCACTGCCCTGCCCTGTCCTGTGCCCGAGCTTCCCCAGGCCAGGCAGGATGCAGGCTACGGGGCGTGCCTTCCATGGCTGTGTGGGCGGGCTGGCTGATCATCCTCCGTGACGCCTGCCGTGCACAGACATACACATACAAAACCCTCCATGCCCCTTACCCTTAGAAGCAGTCGTTGACCTGTCTTGGGTTCACAACCTCCCACCCCTTTTCCTGCCTAGAGGGGTGAGCCACACCGAGCAGTCACTTATGTAAGTCCTTTCCATAGCCCTCTGCCCTCTACTTATTCACGGGTCTGGATGAACTCCTGGGATTAAGGCAGTTCAGCTCTGAGGGCAGAATCCAGATCTCCCTCTATACCTTGGGCTTGGCAGGGCGGGACCCTGCGCTGGGGGTTAGAAGCCTAGCATTCTAGAGCCTGCTCCCCCGGCAGCCCCGGGCAAGCCACTTCCACTCTCAGCATTCAGCGTCTTTACCTGTAAAATCAAGGGATAGACAGACAACCTCAACAGATCTCCTAATATTCTGTAGCTCTGCCCTGCCTGGAATTTGCTATTTCTGACTCTCTCCTGTATTTTCCATTAGTTCCCACTGGCTTTCTAAAGAACTTAAAAAAAAAAAGTTGTTATTGCTTTCTTTCTGATTATAAAAGCATTATAAGCTTATCATTAAAAATAATTGGAAACTACAGCAACGTGTAAAGAAACAATGCTGCAGAGCCCGCTCCCAGTGGCGGCCACCAGCACCACCGCAGGCGTGTCCCTTCCTTCTTCATGCTCAGACCCAGAGGCAGCCCAGGATTCTACCCTGGGCGACGGCTGTGCTCTGGCTCCCGACTCCTGCCCTCCGAGAGCGGTGTCCACGGGATATTTCTGTGAATTGTGAGCTCTGCTCTCGGTGGACGCTGAGGAATCCTGGAGCAGCCCGGGCAGGGGGGCCCCACTAGGATCCAGCAGGCTTCTTGTCCAGGACTCTGCAGCCCCAGGGTTTGCTCAAGGGATGAAGTCCCATCCAAGACAAACTTTGTGGAGGAGAACGGGCAAGACCCTACATCCCAGACTGACCTTGAGCCAAATCCAGATCACTGGCAACTTTCTCTGAGTCCCAGTGGGGAATTCAGGCAGAACAGCCAGGACAGTAAACTGTGGCTGCCTCAGGAGACCCCGTGACCTCCTCACACCCCTTGGTTCTTGTTTCCCCAACTTCTCTCCCATCGGTCCAATCAATCCAAGAGCCAGGCTGGCCCTCAGGCAACATCTGCCCCGCAATGACAGAGCCTTCCATCTTTCATCTGGCTTCGCTCATCCAGACATGGGAAAGAGTCAAGGACCCAGGCTGGAGCAGCAGGACCGTGGGAAAATCTACCCCAGACCCGAGCAGGATGCAGGGGCTATTAGTGAGTGCCTCTGGCTTCAAGGAAAACCTCCGAGCACCTGTCAGGAGATCAGGCCCTCATATAGGAGGTGAGAGAGGCAAGGACATGCCCGGTGCTGTTTCGTCCCAGAGCCCTGATTGGCAGAGAGTGATCTGCCAATATTGTGGAGAGCAGACAGAAGATGCACCCCAGGCATGCCAGGCTCCACTCCAGGCCCTGGGAGAAGTGATAGGGCCATTGGGTGGGCTCTGCTTCTGCCCTGAAGCCCAGCAGTCATGCCCTGCACTGTGGCAGCCGTGAGCAGTCTCTGCCCCGCTCGGTTGGCGGCGGGCTGGCATTCTGGAAAGTGGCTTTGGCTTCTGACCCTGGCAGTCCTGAAGGTGGAGGGCAGCCCTGCATAATGTTTCTCCCAAATGCAACCCACATCTCCCCAGAGGACATTCCTTCTCTTGCCTTCCGAAGGTCAAGTCAGGATGCCCTACAGGGAAGAAAGGTGGCTTTCCCAGTCCCCTCTCCCTCACTGCCATCAGTCCCATTGTGCCTGACATCCCTGACCATCCTTGGCTTCCAGGGAGGAGGGCACACCGGTGCCCCCACCACCCGGGCACTTGTCCTAGACACTGGCGAACACCGCGTGGGGTCTCTCTCCTCGCAGCCGAGACTGTCGCCCCATCCCGTTCCCCCACCCTCACCACTGAGTCCATGTAACAAGTCCCCCTGCCCCCTCACCACTCTCCCCATAGGAGTAGCTGCCGTGGCACAGACAATGGGGCTGTATTGATTAGTACAATTCCTGGGCACCTCCGGCCCGTCTCCCCGGGAGCTAGGACAATGCAGCTTTGATACACAGAGCAGATTCTCAGCAGGTCCTTGGGCTGGGGGAGCCCTCATACCCCGATTCTCCTCCCCCGTGCTCCCTCCGCATAGCTAACTCTTCCCGCTCCTTTGCACAGTTGCAACTTTCTGGGTCACTTTTGCTGGTGTCTGTCTCTCTGGCTGGCTGTGCCTGCCCCTCCCTGGCACAGACCACTCAGCCCCTCTCCCCACCCCCAGCCCTGCCTCCCAGTCCGCCTGGCACCAGAGAGGGGGCTCGACCTCCTGGAAGGTGACTGACCTGTTCTGGGGAGGAGGGGGCCACAGGTCCCTGAGCCGCGGCCATCCCAGGGTGAGCACTTGGAGCGGGGTGTGCGTGTCTCCTCTCATTCACACCTCTGCCAGCTCCGGGTGACACTGGCGCATCCCCTGCCTCTTCCACTGCTGGCTGGGCAGCATCAATTACTTTCACCTCATCTCTTCCTGAAGCTCTGCCTACCCCCTCCCCGGCCCTCCCCCTCCAGCCAGTCCCCACGCAGCCCAGCGCGGGTGCTCCACAGTTAGAGTGAAGCGCAGGGTTTGTTGTGTTTCTCCCTTGTTCCCAGCAAGTTATTGGAACAAAACACATACACACACACACACTCACAACCACAGGGTGAGGCAGAGCGGGCGTGGAACTGAGAGAGAGAGAGGGCGGCTCACTCCCATTCCAGAATGAGGTCTGGGGCCCAGATGCTTCTGAGCGCATAGGCCTGGCACTTGGTGGGCTCCTGGGTACCACTGGGCACTAGAGATGGTGAAGGAGAAGGGGGAAGGGGGCGCAACCCACAGGGCACTACCAGAGCATCTCAGACTTCTTAGAATGCTGTGGGCTGGGGGGTGATGGGTCCTGAAGCAGTCCTCCCAGGAGTTGGGGACTCCCAACCAGCCAAGATGATGGAGTGTCCTCATTAGAGAATATGACTGACCATGTATAAAAGCTCTGGCTTAGTGAACGGTGCTGTCACCTGTCTGAAGAAAGATGGCATTAGCCAAGAGGGTGGCTGCAGAATAAGGACCTTTGAGGATTAGTACTGCATCACCCAGAACCTGAGGTGTTCCCCCTGGGAGTGTGTACCGAGTGGGCTGGGCACAGTCTAGCAGGTGTCACCATGGCTGGGGTGGAATGTCACTCAGACCCATTCAATCCCTCTTCTCTGAGGCCACACTCACTGGTCAGTCTCCAGTGGATGCTGAGACACCACAAACCCGTGGCCAGGAAGGTGGGCACGAGTGTTCTGGTGCTAGGAAGGCATAGCTCTTTTTGGAAACTGATAGGTTGGCAAAGGGTCTGGTACATGGTAGGATCTTAGTAAACATCAGTCAAATTGAAGCATGTATGAATTCTGATGTAAAGGACAGCTTCCCTGTGAGTTTGGTAAGTGAGGTGACCCCAGTGGGAACATGGCAGGATGACATTCTTTTTAAAGGGCAAAGGCTTTAGTCAGACAAGCCTGGGTTCAAACCCCAGCTCTGGCAGTTCTCACTATATATATCTCCTTAGGCAAGTCACTTAACATGTCTGGTCTTAATTTTTTCATCTCTAAGATGGGGATAATATCCATCCATCTTTGAAGCTATTAGCATTATTAACAATAGTAACAGATAATACATAATAAGTGCTTACTATGAGCCAGACACTGTCCTAAACACTTTATATATATATTAACTCATTTAATCCTTCCAACAGCCCCTTGAGATAGGTATGTTATTATGCCCATTTTGGGGAGGAAGATGGGGACTGACCTTGGCTCAAGCAAGTCTCCTAAGAATGGCCTCAGACTCCACTGACTGAGCTGTTCCCCGGGCCAGCCTCACGCAGCCGGGCCCCCAGACACGCTCCGTGGACTTCCTGTGAGCCCAAACTGAGGGCCAAGGCCCTGGCTGGGCCGCTGGCTCCAGGAAGGCCCAGTCACCCATGATGCCCAACTGCTCACTTCCACCCAGGGTGGGCTCTGGGCTTTGGCTGCCCTGGCCTGGGCTGGGTGCCCAGAACAGGCAGCCCTGGCTGGACAGCTTTCTCTGGCTCTGGCCATGGGGACAGGAGGCGGCAGCAGCCCAGCTGGGTCCTGGCAGTAATGAGGCCTCATTAGTGGGATCCAGCTGCCCCAGCCCCACTCAGGGAGGCCGACTCCCCAAACCCCGCCTCTGACTTTTCTTAATAAGAGTGGGCATGCCTCCAGAGGGCCAAGGAGTCTAGGGGCTTTGTTGTACCCTGCGACTCCGAGGGAAGGTCCTGCCGAGCCAGGACTGGAAAGTGCTGGGGGTGGCGGGGCTGCAGGGAAGCCGTGTGAGGGGAGGGGAGGCCGCAGGACTGAGTAGGTGGCCTCCAGGGAGGCCGGGGAGGGGAGGGAGACCAAGGGGAACGGAGGGCAGGTTCTAGGTCCGGAGAGGAAGCCTGAGGAGGTTGGGCCTTTTCCTCTGGATCTAGATATTGTCCATTTCACTGGGGAGGGGGTAGTTGCGCATCTAGGATCGTCTAGTTGATTATCTAAGTCATTGCTCAGGCTGTCCTGGCTAGGAGAGCACCTTCTCTGTGCTAGACCTTATAGAAGGAGAGTGCCCACTGTGTGTTGGTGCCTGAGGTAGAAGACCTACTGTGTGTCAAACCCATGCTAGGAAGGCACACAGTGTGTGCCACATCCAATGCTGGGAGAGCTCCCACTGTGTGCCAGGCTCTGTGTTAAGAGAGCACCCACTGTGTGTCCACCCCACAGGGAGCCCTTGTGGTGTGCTGGGTCCTGCACTACATGAGTGCCCCATGCATGCCAAATTCTGTGCCATGTGAGGACCCAATATATGCCCAGGCCTGAGCAGGGTGAGCACCCACTGTGTGCCTTGCACTATGCTAAGTGAGTGCCCAATGTGTGCCATGTCTGTACTAGTTGAGCACTTGTTACATGCTGGGACTCATGCTAGGTGAGTGGCTGGTAAGTGACAGGCCCTCTACCAAGGGAGGGCCAGGTGGGTGCCAAGCCTGTGCTTGCTGAGATCCCGATGTGTGTCAAGCCCATACTAGTTGAGCACCCGCTACATGTCAGGACTTGGGCTGGGTGCGCACCCACTGTTCACCAGGCCCTGTGATGGCTGCTGCAGACAAGAAGTATCCAAACCCTCTTGTCAAAGCATAACAGAACAGGTCGGGGTGGGGCAGCCCCAGGTGGCCTGTGGCGCTTTCAAAACCTTCTAGGGGGGCTTTCCTGGTGGCACAGTGGTTAAGAATCCACCTGCCAATGCAGGGAACACGGGTTCAAGCCCTGGTCCGGGAAGATCCCACATGCCGCGGAGCAACTAAGCCCGTGCGCCACAACTACCGAGCTCTGCTCTAGAGCCCGCGAGCCACAACTACTGAGCCCGTGTGCCACAACTACTGAAGCTCGCACGCCTAGAGCCCGTGCTCCGCAACAAGGGAAGCCACCGCGGTGAGAAGCTTGCCCCCGCTCACTGCAACTAGAGAATGCCTGCGTGCAGCAACAAAGATCCAATGCAGCCAAAATAAACAAACAAACAAACAAGTAAATAAATAAAATAAATTAAAAAAAAAAAAGCCTTCTAGGACGATTCAGATGTTCTGGCACCCAGGGCTCTAGCCCAGGTGACACTGCTCTTATTCATCATGAGGCTTCCAGGAGCAGAAGCAACCAGTGCACTCAAAGATGTTGGGAGAGGCCAGTGAGGCTCACCAAGGCCTTTCTGCCCAAGATGCTGTATGAGTGGGGAGCGGACACAGGGGAGGGGACTGAGTTGGCCAGCTTGTGGACTTGGTGTGCAGCTGTGGGGTTAAAGCTGACCCAGTAGGGCTCTCCTGAACTGGGCTCCTGTCCTCCAGCTCCCTGTCCTCCGAGCCCCAGGCAGCCCGGCCCCACATGTGTATAGAGGCACTAGGTCTCCACGAAAGGACAACCGCCACCCCCCACCCCCAGTGCCCCCAAGCATCCCAGCTGCTCCCAGGCTTGGAGGCACCCCAGCCAGCTGGGTTCCTGCATGGCCCTGTCCTAGGAGCTGCTGAGGCGTGAGGGAGGCAGCTGAGCTGGCCTGGCAGAGACCATCTGGGCTGGGAGCGGGGGGAGGGACACGTGCGGCAGGCATGTGGGTCTGGGCACGTGTTGGGAAGTGGCTCACCATCCACGGGGCACCTGCCACATGAAGAGCCCAGCAGAAGCTCCAAAGATGACACAGGGTGGACACTGAAGAGACCCAGGGGACCCATGTCCTCACACCCAAACCTGGGGCAAAGGGGGATGGAAGTGAGGACCCCATGGCAGGGGCCAGCTGCCTACTCCCAGCCTACCAGGGCACAAACGGCAACAGAAGCCACAGACCTGGGATGGTCCAAGTGCCACTGGCTTCCATGCATGGCCCTCAAGACCCTCTGTTCCGCCCCACCATGGCATCCAGAGAAGGAGCAGCCTCAGTCACTCGCCCTTAGGGGACCACAGGCACCTAATAAAGTCCGGGCGCAGCTGCCTAGGTTAGCTAGGAGAGATGGCGCTCCTCAGAAGCTGTATCCTAGAGACAAGCACTGAATGGAGGCGGAACTGGTTCCAAACCGGGCCCCGAGAATAGCGGAGCCCAAGGTCATAGGCAGAACTGAGAAAGAAGCAGGAATAGAATCTCGAGCAACCACTGGGGGTGCCCAGGGGACATGCTATGGAGCCTCAGACGCAGCAGTGGCGGGCAGAAGTCAAAGGTCAGAGGGCACAGAGGAAATCAAGCCCCAGCTATCTTTAGGCACATCCTGGTGCTGGGAACAGGCGTCCCAAGGCAACATTCCCTTCCACAGACGGGCTGGCCTGCTGGCCGGCAGAGCCCAGGGTCCGGGAAGCTCAGCTCCGGCAGGGATTCTGGGACCTTGTGATTCACGCTCCCTATGTTGCCCACGTGGGTTCCGCATCTCTCCTGCCTCCCTGCCCCAGTCCTTTGAGGGTCACTCCAGAGAAAGTAGAGCAGCCAGTACTGAGTAGTGTAGAGTACTCGGAGGGTTTCTTAAGTTTCATGGGACACAGAATCTCCATGCAGGGAGGGCAGAGCCACAGCCCACTTCCTGCGACAGGCCCATGGCAATTCCAACACTTCCGGGAAGGGTGAGGCCATTTTTGATTCTATCACAGCATCCGCCCCCTAGCAAGTATTCAGGTCAGGAGACCTCCAGCTCTGCCCACATCTGAGCACTCAGAGTTCAGGTTGGCTGAGGAATACTTTGAGAAGCTTAGTGCATTCAGACTTGCTCCAGTCAGGAGGGGGCCAGACCAGAGCAGGTCTGAGGGGCTGGATGCTGGAAGTTCAGAACAGGACGGGATAGAGGGTCCTGAGCCTGGAGCACGACTGTCCAGCTCCCTCCCCCAGCCCATTCCTTTGGACCAAGTACTTCGAGTCCCAGAAATCAAATCCCTGGTGAGGGACAGGGCTTGTTTGGGGAGGGCTCGGCAGAGACCCTAGGCCAATCAGTCTTTCACTGAACGTGAACCGCAACCGAGAATCCATGTGGGGAAGGGAGGAGCCACGGGAGGGGCCGTGCTCAGTCACTGGCTTCCTCCCCTGACAGCTGCCCAGTGTCACTGGTTCCTGAGGCAAGATCCCAAGAGGAGGAATACAACCACTGCCCTTGGGGTATTTTCCTGGTTCCTGATTCCAGGGCTGGCCTGTTCCGTCCATCAGTGAGCCGGCCCTGCTCTTGCCCACTGCTTCTCACCACCTCTCCTGCGCTCTGAGAGAGTGTGTGGCTTGGGGCAGTGGGAGAGGGAGGCTTTCTGAGGAGGCCTCAGGAGAGGATTCGAAATGAAACGCTCTATGTTACTTTTCAGAGTGGAAGAAGAAAAAAATCAGACAGGCTCTGAGGACCCCTTGATCAGCACATGCTGAATGCTCCCCACGGCAGGCAGAGCACAGCGTTGGGTGTCAGCCACAGGACAGCCCTCCCAGCAGGACTGACTGCAGCCTTCTCTCCAGGGTATCTTGTGATGAGGGCGGGAAGTGTGCCTCGTGCCTCCTAGCATGGCTTTCGGGCTCTGTGGTGGAATCCGCACTGCTATGGGCTCGGAGCCATGGCAGCATCTAACCTGCTGTGTGAGGGGCTGCCCACCTGGGCCTGGGACAGCCCTAGCACTCAGGAGCCCTGGCAGTGCCAGACTCGGGGCCCCATGGAGCCTCCTAGGCCCTCCTGTCAGGGCCAGCAGCTGACGGCAGGCCCCAGAGGGGATGGTGCTCATGAACCCCTCCTCCCTGCAGTCCAGTCCCTGTACTCACCAGCATCGCTTTGGCACCTTTTCCTACCATGGTGGTGGTGGGTTAGGGGCTCTGGAGTCCCGGACCACACTCACAGGCTCTGTTTCTAGCACCTTTCAGAACACAGGCCTCAAGAGCTGTGGAGAGAGCAGAGAATGCGCTGAGGATTTGGCCCAGGAAGGCAGGGCAGGACATGTGTGGCCCTCAGGGCTCTTCAGAACAGGTAGTGCAGGGCCCAGACCACCAGCTGGCAGGCCCTCTCTTCCCTCCCACCCTGGCCCAACCCCTGCCAGACCATTTCCTGTCCTGCTCATTTCTGGATGACCCTCAGTCCAGTTCCTACCTCACTCTTCTCCCAAACCTTCCCCTGGATCCCTTGGTCTCCAGACTTCCTGTCCCAATGGGCAAAGGTCTATTTTTGACTCTCCAGATGCCCAATTCTACAAAAGATAAAAAATGAACACAGAACTGGCACAGGGTCCAATTCCTTCATCATCTGTGTGAATGGCTTCAACTTTCCCCTGACGGGGAGTCAGCTTGGATCAGCACATGCTCCCCAACCTCGCCCCAGCCAGGCGTCCAGGATGGTCCTTCCCTATCCCGGTGCCACTCAGCTTGGGCTCCAGGCAGCGGGCTCATTGTTATGTCGCTAACTTGGACCAGAAGCTCTAGGCACACCAAACACAGCATGTGCAGGCACAACGCCGCCATGCCCGTGCTCAGGCTGGCCCCTGCCGAACACCTTCCCTCCTGTTCACCAGGTGCAATTCTACAAATCCTTTAGGAGTCTGCTTAAGTGTCGCCTCTCCTCTGTAGCTTTTCCTGACACTGCCCCCACCCCACCCCACAGTGAACAAACTGTCTCCTCTTTTGTGTTTTGTGCAGACTTCTACCAGTGTCCTTATCAACTCATTTGCTTACGTCTGTCAACCATGGGTTGGTTGGCCAGTTCCCTGAGGGGTTGGATGTGTTTCATTTACCCCTCTGTGCCCAGCACCTGGCGCGGTGCTCAGCTTGCGGGGAGTGTTGGTGGAACTGAGTTGAAGGGAAATGGGTAAGGTTGAGGCCTTGGAATGAGGGGCCAGGTCAGCCGGAGAGATCTCGTAGGAAGCCTCTGAGAGGCGAGGTGGGGCTGGCGAGCGGGAGGGGCAGACAGACGGGAGGCGCGGCCATGCAGCTGCTGGTGTCTGCAGGTTCAATGTTGGATGGACGCAGACGGAAGAGGAGGGAGTTTTTGACAGGTCACAGGAGTGGAATCAACCTTCAGGGAGCCTCAAAGGATTCTCTTATGGGAGGAAAACCCGGGGTCAGATGGACAAGCACATTCACCCTCCATAGGGCCTGGTCCTAGGAAGGACTGGGGCCTTCTCTGGGTCCTCTCAAGGAGTCGCCTCTACTCCAAAGGCTGTTTTGTGCCACTCTGCCCCGCCTACAGCCACCTCAAGGGCCACCTCTCACCCACAGGCCCAGGAAGTCATTGGAAGGCTAGAAAAGAGGACGAAGAAGCTCTTCTTGGCTACCTTAGGCCTTTGTCCTGGCCACCAGGTGTCCTGCATAACCTTCTCCCCAGACCCGAGCCAGGTAGGGATGTGACTTGCGACCATTTCCCTTTGGTTAGTCACCCAGGCCGGCCTTCCTGCCTCTCACTGTTCCCTAAAGAGGTCCCTGCTCGTGGCTTTGGTCTTCTGTGGGCAGTCAGAACAGGGGGTGTGCTCTCTTAGAAGATCATACACTTGTCTTCACTTACCACACCCCTCCCTTCAAGCTGTAAACTCTAGATTTGCTGTCCTCAAAGCTGTCCCTCTTCAGCTAACAGATAATAATGACAATAATGATAATAATGACAATGATGATAGTAATGACAGCAGGTGGCATTATTAAGAGCCACCTCACTGGTTGGGCATTACGCCCTCTGGTCAGGTGAGTAAACTGAGGACACTCAGTCCTGGAACCTAAGTTCCAGGGTGTTATCCCTAAGCACTGCAAATACAGCCCTTGTGGTCAGGGTGCTGACAGATTAGTGGAGAAAAGATTGCTTGGGGGCTGCTTCTAGGACAATGAGTTGGCTGTAAAGCTTTGCTGCTTCTCCTGCTTCTGCCATTTCTGTTAAACGGCCCCATCCATCCATTCAAAAAGTACCACCTGAATGCCTACGATAGGCCAGGCCCTCTTCTAGGGGTTGGGCATCCACGTTACCCAGGCACCAGGCCTACCCCTAACCCATATATGGGCCACTATTGACAAGCTCTCCATCTGTGCCACGTGGGTCAGAGTCAGGTTAGCTTGTGATAAAGAGCTTGGACTCTGGGACCTGGAAGGAGGAACTGGCTCTGCCACTCACTAGGTATGTGACTTCAAGCAAGTTACTTAACCTCTCTGAGCCTCAGTTTTCTCAATTTGTAAGACGGGGCTAATCATACTTCCTTTGTACATTCTGAAGTTTGTGCTTAATTTTTGACTCAACAAGTCCTCCACTTTTTCCTTCCCTCCAATCCATTAATCTTCCCAAAGTCCTAAAGCCCTGATTCCCTCCAACAGTTTTCCACAGCCAACAGGATATGGCCTAAATTGTTCAGCAGGCATTTAGGGCTGGCCACAATTCAATTCATTTACTCCGCAAATATTTATTTCGGGCTTGCTCTGGGCCAGATCTGTGCTGGGCACCAAGAACTCTTCAGTCTCTGCCCTCCTGCAGCTTACAGGCTGGTGGGGAAATGAATGAAACTGGTGACTCAAATGTGTACAATTAAAGCCTACAATAAAGGGTGTGAAAGTGAAAGATCTTCTTGACGAAAATCTACACCGGGGGGCCTGGCCTTGTCTGAGAGTTACAGAGGACTTTCCTGAGGAAGTGATGTTTAAGAGTCAGAGGGGGATGATTCGGCAACAGTGAGCAGAGAAGAGGAAGAGAGATTCAAGCAAATGAAATACTATGTGCAAAGACTGTGAGGCTGAGGCTCAGATAGTGAGGGAGAAAGTGGCCACAGACAGAGGTGGATAGATAAGCAGGTTCGGGGTCTTTGGGGCCTCGGTTTTGGTCTTTATCTTGAGGGCACTGGCAGCTATTGAAGTCTTTAAAGCAGAGTTGTAACTGTGAGGAGGAGCAATTGGTGGAAGGTACATTTTGAAAACATCACCCTAGATTAGTGTGGAGAAAGGACTGGAGGGAGGGGAGACGGAAGAGAGGAAATCAATTAGGAATAGGCCAGGCCAGGGATGAGGGGGCTTGGCTCAGGAAGGTGATGCTGGGGTGGGGAGAGGTAGAGATTTGAGAAAAATATAGAACGTAACTTTGGTAGGAGACTTGGTGATGAATTGGACTTAGGGGGTGAGGGATAAGGAGGGGGTCTCTGGTTTCTGTTGGTATAATAGGAAGAAGCCTGTGCTAGTGCCAGAGACAGGAATGCTGGGGATGCTGCAGGTTTGGAGTGGGGAGAGGATGAGCTGGGTTCGAGTTGCCTGTCAGCCACCCAAGGGAAGATGGGGAGAGGGTAGTCATAGGACCCAGCCCACCTTTACTGTCTCATTGCTCAGTCTTCCTCTCCTCCAAACAGGACTGTCAGGTCAATCAATTTTAAGGGTCCGTCTGGGCCAAGCCCTGGAGTCCTCGCTGGGGATGGAAAGGTGACAGGTTCTTTCCTGGCCTTCAAGGACCTCACAGTTTAGGAGAGAGATAGAGGAGGAAACATAATCTCCATTCACTGTGACGGAGGCAGTGGAGGGGCTGTGAGAGTAGCGGAGGGCCCTAGTTCTGCCTAGATTCAAGGTCGGCTACCTGCAGCCACTTGTGGCCACCTGTGGCCATGTGGGACTGTTCAGCATCCCCAGAGGGTTCTTGTCTTCATGCCTTTGCTTAGGCAGTTCCCTCTTCCTTGAGTACCCTTGTCCCCATATCTATCTATATATACCCCACCCGTCTTCAAAACCTGTCCCAATGCCATTATCATCAAGAAGCCTTCCTTTCTCCTCCCACTTGCAGTCAATCTTTAAATGCTACTCCCGGTTACCCCCAAAGCACGCTGTGTACATCTGATTAATATGCTCCTCACACGTAGCCGTTGCAGCATGGTTACTTGTGTCCCAATCTGCCTTCCCCACCAGCTGGAGAGATCATCCAGGGCAGAGGTGTGACTCTTCTGTGTCCCCAGAGCTGGGCACTGAGCCTCAGTCGCAGTGTAGGCCGAGTAAGGGGGCGTTTTCTCTGCGGTCCTTGGAAACATTTGGGCATGCTCAGTGTCGCTCTTTAGTCCCTTCCTAGAACCAGTCCCCTCACCCCCATCCTCCAATCTTCTGACGCTCCCTCACTTTGGGGTTCTTTAACCTCTCATGTCCTTCTCTCCTTCTCCACTCCTCGCTCCCCAGCCTTTATCTTCTAGCGGCCGCAGCATCAGGCTTGTTTCGGCAAAGACAGACCTAGGCTTTGTGCGGGAGCTGTCAGCGAGCTGGGGACGCGGCTCCTTTAAGAGTGACCAGCGAGGGGGCGTGGCCTGCGGAGTACAGGCCCGAAAGGGGGCGCGGCTCCTTTAAGAAGCGGCCGGCAGGCTGAGAAGAGGCCCTGGAACGGCAGGAAGAGGCGAGGTCGCTTTCGGAGCTGTAGCACCGCCTGGAGCGCCCAGATTCCTCGAAGCGGGGCGCGTCCGCCTTAATCGGGGTGCGAGGTGTCGGGGGCGGGCGTTACATCAGCCGCCACGTGTGGGCCTCTCAGCTGGTGCGGAGGCGGAGCCCCGCCCCCGGTCCCTGCCGTGGAAAAGTACCCGGGCGCCCAGGTCCCCGCCCCCTTGCCCCGCCCCCGAGCCGGCTCCGGCCCCTCCCGGCCCTCCGAGAAAGCCCCCCTCCCGCCTGGCCCCGGCCCCGCCGCCTGCTCCCGCGGGCCGTGGCTGCGGGGTGCGGGGCGCCGGCTGGGAGTGGGCGCCCCAGGCTGCTAGGCCCCTGCCCTCACCTGCGGCCGCCTGGGCCCGCCCTACGCGCACCGGGAATGAAGGTTGGGCTGGGGAGGGCGCGGGTTACAACCCCCAAAGAACAACGCGGCCGTAGCCCCTTCCCAAAGTCGTGGCCAGGAGCCGAGGACAACAGCCCGAGGGCACCGAGACTCCCTGGCGCGGCTTCCCGGGACCTGCTGGCGCGCGGGAACCCTCAACCGGCCGCCGAGTGGGCGGGCAGATAGTGAGGCAGGCCGGCTGGAGGGGCCAGATAGGCAGCTTGGCCGGCCAGCGGCCGGCAAGGAGATGGAGAGCAGGAGCCCGCATGAGGGGCGCAGACACCCGGCCCACCGGTTCCCGGCGCCCGCAGGCCCCTGGCGCGCAGACCCACTGGCGCCTCAGACAGAAGCTCTGGTTCCGGCGCTGCCGGCACAGCTCCGCTCCCGCAGCCCCGGACCGAACCGGCGTCGGCACGCAGCTCCCCCTCCTCCAGGAGCGCCCCCCGCCCCGCGCCGCCGTTCCCTCCCGCTTCAGCTCCTTGGTGACAGCGGTGACACCCAGACGCGCGCACCTACCCCGACCTTTCCGACGAGACAGACATCCCTGTACGTGCACCCACACTCTTACCCCCAGATGCCCGCATGCATGCGCGATCACACACACACACACACACACACACACACACGTTCGCCCGCCCGCTGGTCCTGGGGCTCAGCCCCGCGTAGCCACCAAACACCCAGACCGACGGCGGGACAGACAGAGGCGCGGGCCGCAGCGCCCCCTTCCCCCAGGCTCCTTACCATGCTGCAGCCCCCGGCCCAGGCTTGCTGGGTCCGCACCGCGGTGCGCCCAGGTGGCTTTCTTAAAGGGAAAGTTGCATCAGCCTCCTGAGGCTCAGTGCCGCCGCGAGTCCGCCCGCCCCGCCGCGCCGCTCGCCGCTCCTCCTGAGCTTGTTGTGTTTTGGTTTCAGGGAGGCGGGGGCCAAGAGTTTGGTGAAAGTTTGGAGAGTGGAGAAGGCTTGGGAGATCTAGCCAAGTCCCTCCCCTCTCTGAACAGCTCCCCTGGCCTCCCTGCGCCCCCCCCCCATCTCATCCCCACCCCCGACGACTTCTCAGGCTCCTCCTCCCAGGGAATAAAATTACAAGTTGCTCCTGCTTTCAGATGATTGATCCCCACGAACCCCTGGGAGTGGGCTCCGTAAAGGAGCCCCCTTCTCCGCCCCTGCCTTGCTGCCCTTCAGCTGGGGCCCTTGGAGGAAGCAGATGTCCCCTTCGGGCTAGGCTGGAATGAAGCCAGAACGCCTGGGGCACTTGGGGGGCTGGAGCTGGAGTTAGCTTGCCAGGCCCCCGGCTTTCTGCGCCTGCGTTCCCCCTAGAGAGAAGTCAGAGCAAATTCCATTCCCTTTGAGCAGTGCCGCTAGGGACTGTGGGCACAGCTGGGTAAGGCCTGGGTCCTACTCCTTGGAACTGGAGGGCTGGGGGCCCTTTCTCCATGGACCCTCCTTTGACCACTGGTTTGGCCAACCCTACATTGGCCATTGTGTTACAAGTGCTGCAGTCACCAACCTGGGCCCCCTCTTCTCTCCCTGGGGAGACATACCTGGGTTCCAATTCCAGCTAATGGAGACTTTGCTGAAGGGAGCTTTGCTGAGCCTCAGTTTCCTTCCTGTAAAATAGACAAAACACATTGCTCTAGGCTGCCCCTGAGCAGCAAGGCTTGGCAGTTGGTGGAAAGGGACTCCCACAATTGCTTACCTTGAGAGCCACCAGCTTTCAAGGAGAAGGGCCGGTTAGTACTGGCTGTCAGGGAACAGTTGTTGCCCCCAGCATCTGCTCGGGAAGGGGACCAGTCTCTTCTCGGCACCCTGAGTCTGTCCTCACTGTTGTCTGGCCAGGAAACCAGTTTTATTTGTTCCCTGGGGATACTCAGCCTCCAAGAAGCTGATTCACATATGCCAAACTCGCACAAGATCAATTGACAAGTGAGATTCCACTTTATTAATTTACAATCAGAGGCACTGAACAAGATAGCAGGTATCAGGCACAGATACTTCCTGCCAAGGAGTGCTCTCAGGCCACACACAGTCCATTCCACCAGGCTTCTCCAGGGCCCTACCAACTCAGAACTTATAACCTATTCACAGTAGAGACTTGATCAGATCTGGGAAGTTCTGGAGACATTATTCTTGTCAGCAAGATTATTTTCGTTTGTACTCTGTCCCCAAACCTAGCAGGTACAGCATGTTTGTGATTTATATTCTCCTATGAACGAATTACAGGTGTCTTATGTGTATGTGTCGCCTCTTCCCGAGCAGTCTGTTGTTCCTGTGCCCCCCTGCCCCTGTGGATTTGAGTAGGTGGATCTGTGTTTGTGAGTGACTGTGTGCACTGCAGCAGCTCTGTGTAGTGGTGTGTGTTTGTGCGTGCAACTCTGGGAGCTGGGCACCTGTGATCCAGGCCCCACCCACTCGCCTGTCCTGCTAGGACGTAAAGTCTGTGGCTGGTCTCTCCCTCCCTCCCTCCCCCTGGGGCTTGTCAAAAAGGGCCACCACACAGGGAAGGCAGGATGGAGGCTGTTGGAAGATCCCCCATGGAGTGGAGTGGGGACAAGGAAGAGTGGGAGGGTGGGACAATGGCCTCCTTTCCCCTTGAAGCAGTAGACTGGGGGTCAAGGGACCCTGAGAAGAGGGCACTGAGGGTCAGTGAAGCTTCTGGGATCGACCTGGCCACCTCACCCTAAGGACTCCATATGAAGGGAGGGAGGTTTAGGACGCTCACAGCCAGACCCTGGGGAGGCTCTCAGAACCTGCGGCTGGTGGTGGGGTCGGGTGGGGTGGAAGAAGACAGGGGGAGGGGTGCTCAGGGTTCAGCCCTCTGAGGCTCTATCAGGGAGAAAGAGAATTTTGGGATTAATCTGGGGGCAGGGAGGCAGCCTCACCCTTCAGCCCATGGGGTGGGGGAAAGAGATTTTCCCTGGGGGTGTTTGGGAAAGTTGGAGATATTGCCCACATGGGTTTTGCTAGACAGATGACATAACACAAATCATATTTGCATACATATAGAGAGATTTATAGATGTGTGTATTTTACACATCTTGATCTAGAAAGGGCTTCAGGCAGCTACACAGTGAGTTGAGTCCTGAGGAAAAGCTTGTGAGAAAGATTCTGGTTTGAAAAATCGTCTCCACGAGTCAGGGGCTGAAGCGGCTGTTTTTTTCCAACCAGAATGAGGCCCCAAGGGAAGCAGGTTTGGGCCTAGTCCAGGTCAGAGCTGGGATGGCCTTCATCCCCTCCTGTGAGCTCCCCGCCCTGGGCCACTGGCCCACAGGTTGGGAAGGGCATGGCCAGCCTGGGCCACTGTGAGGAGGGTAGGGGGATCAGGCCAGAGGACAGAGAGAAGGACTGATGGGCTCAGACATCTCGCTGGCTTGCTTCTTCCTGGGGCAGGGCAGTAAGAGGACAGGCAGCAGCTGGGCCCCACCCACTGCGGGCTAAGGCGTGTCTCAGGAGCCTCCAGTTGCAGTGCAATTTCCTGGGAGGGCTGGGCCCAGCATCAGATCCCCTGGTGCTGACAGGTTTCACTTGTCGTCATCAGCCTGCAGGAGCAAGGTCTCTGCTGAGCCACAGGGAGTGTGCTTAGGTGTTTGTCTGGTGGGATTAGGGATAAGGGCAGATGTGGGCCACTTCTGGAAGGCATTGTAGGACCTGGCAGCACTGGCCACCTTGGTGGAGGGGTGCTGAGGGACCCTGCTGAGACGTTGGGGGAAGGTGGACATTGCTTTGAGTTACAGCCAGGCCTGGCCAGGCTCGGAGCCCCAGCCTCAGGAGCTGCAGAAGCCCACCTGGGCTCTGCTCTCAGATTCTTCCTCCCTTGAACTTGGAGCCTAGTGGTCAGTGCCTGGCACCTTCCTTGCCCTGTCCCAATGCAAGGGAGCGGGCTAGGTTGGTTCCAGATCCAAGAGCTGTCTCTGGGGCTTCATGTGCCCTTCAGGCCATCCTGTTGTGCTTTCTCTGGCCCTGATCCAGGGGGGGGCAGCATGAGCCAATTACTCATGAGGGAATCAGAGCAGGGTTCCAGGCTGGACCTCAGCAGCTGCAGGTAAAATTAGGCATACAGACTGGAAACATTGACTTTGGCCTGTCTGGGGTACAGCCCTGATGTCCAGAACATTCAATGTCCAGATTCCTAAATACCTTAGACCTCCCAAAATCCAGAATTCCCAACACTGCAGAGAACCCCAAACCCAGAGTTCCCAGCACGCAGAGCCCCCTAATGCCCAGGGCACCTAATGTCTAGACCACTGATGTTCCTAACATCCAACTCTCAAAGTGCCAGTGTCCCAATTCACTGGAAAAGAATCTGGAGGGGAGGGAGTGGTGGCCCTGATGACCCAGGTCCCTTCAGTGACTGACACTGCCTGAGGAGTGGCCATCATGGAAGCTGGGGCTGGGGGTGGTGCTGGAAGCAACTTGATGATCCCATCCTGTCCTGAGGAGGGATGGAGACTGGCGGCTTTTCCTCCAGTCCCTCCCCACCCCGGTCACATGACCTGTGTAATTGCATGTCCACTTACTCACCACGTATGAATGTACATCTACACTGTGCTGGGAACTGTGCTGATTTCTAGGAACTCAGCCCTGAGAGAAAAGGAGTTCCTGCTCTCCTGTATGGGATGTGCGACCATGTGCCTATGTCATCTGCCAATGTGGGGCAGCACATCTCTGTCTGTGACCCATGTGTGGCCACAGGCTTGGCTGTGAGAATGAATGGCTGCTGGCGTGTGATAGTGTGGATGTGAGGCCGTGAGCACAGACTGTCAGCAAGTGGACATATCTGACTGTCACAGAGGGTCTGACTCGGTGCATCCGTCTGCCCATCCCTATGATCCCTCGCTGCCTCACTGCTGAGGAGATGTAAGGCCCCCTCTTCCCCAGGATCGGGCCTCCCTGTGGGGAGCAGGGGGCTGATTCAGAGCTAGAGGCTGACACCCAGAGCCGCCCTGTAGAGGGACGGGAGATTCCTCCCACTGCCCCTGCCCCCGCTGGACCCAGAGCCTCTTTAGATTGGGAGGAGTGGCTATAAGTGGAGCAGCCAACACCAAAAATAGCCATCCACCCTGGGGAGGATCCTGTGACACCACCCCCTCTTCCCAGTCCAGCCCAACCCGGCTTGCTGACCTGGAGCCTGGGTAAGGCTCCTGTCTGACTCCACTCCTCCTGTCTGAGTAACCCCTTCAGACTTGAAGGAGGGCCAAAGCCATGATGTGACTACAAATGATGACATCATAGGGAGTTATGACATTATGGGGCGTGACACAGGGCCCCTCGCGCATGGGTGGTGTATGGCAGCCTGAGTGGGTGGGGCTCCACCTGCTGGCAGCACCCCACAACTCCCAGCAGCTGAGGATGGATAAGGCTGTACTGGGGGCCCTGCCTTATCAGTCTCCCCCACGTGTCTGATAAGCCTCTTACCGTGGGCTAGCTCAGGGAGCAGGCAGGGAGCAGGCTGGAAGAGGGAAAAGGGTCAGTTGGGGCTGGCTGAGCTCCAGGGAAGACAGCCGGGGTCAGGGAGCCCTGGCAGAGCCCCAGGAAGGGGTTGGGAGGGGTCCCTGGGAGGGCGATGGCTGCCTGCATCCCTATCCCAGGTCTTCCACTTAATAGCCAGGTAAAGTGGAACCTCGGTTTCCTCAGTATTCCTCAACAGGAAGACTATCAGTGTGACTATCAATCATAGTATTGTTGTGAGGATTAAATATGGGTGAAGTGGGCACAGAAGAGGGCCTGGTGCATAGTAAGTGCTTAGCCTCCTTCCTAGGTGAGATCAGGGTCCTACCTACGAGGTACCCATTTGGCCCAGCAGCACACCTGGCTGGCCTAGGCCTTGCTGGGGTTTCCAGAATCTGTGCAGGCCCATCCCCATCCCCATCCCCACACCTTCCCAGTCTGCGCTTGCCTCCAGACTCCCCGGGAATCCTGGACCTTCTGGCAGCGTTTCTTCCGGAGCCCCCCAACTGACATCTTGGAACCCTGGTGCCCTCTGGTGACAAAAGCCATACATGGCAGTCACAGCCCTATCCCTAGGGCACATCTGGCCAGACAAGGTGCTGTCCCTTGTCTGGTTATTTTATGTCGTCCCCACATCATGTTTACAAGGTAGAGATTATCTCCATTTTCTAGAACTAAGGCTCAGGCAGGTTAAATAACTTGCCCAAAGTGAAAGAACTAATAAGTGGTAGAACCTGAACTTGAACCCAGGTTGGCTGGTCTCCACAACCTATGCTCTCACCTTGCGAACAGTATGCACACAAGGTCACATGGTGACCCAGTCGGTGTTTTATGTGCCGTACTGACAATTTGAGTGCAACTATGATTGGGTGTGTGCTCATTGAAATTCTTCAACTGTGAATACAAAATTGTGTGACTTGGTTTTGAGCACAATGAGGTTGGGTGTTTGACTATGGGGACTTTTTATGTGGCTTTAGTGTGGCTGTATGATCTTATTGTGTGAGTGTAACCATGGTTAGGCTCGTCATTTATGCTGTGTGAGATTAGCCATGGCAAAGTCCAGCTCTGTGTGTGTGTGTGTGTGCGTGTGTTTGTGTGTGTGTGAGAGAGAGAGAGAGAGAGAGAGAGAGACTGTTGTGGACGGGTGTGTGGCTAGCTAGAGAGACTGTGTGGGGGAAGGTGACCGAGGGCCCTGAGTTCCCAGCACCACTTGCCTTTGCGGTCCCAGGATTGTATCTGCTCACCATGACACACATGATGGATGGCTTCACATGCTTGATACACTCCCATGGGCCTCCCGGTTCTTAATCCTCCCCTCTCCCTGACTTTTTTTGGAGGAAGGAAAGCAAATAGTACCACAAATGGAGTTGGCTTTCATTTTTTCCATAGGATATTTGTGAGAGCATTTTATAAACCTTTGAGTGATAACTCCAAAAAAAATCATTTAAAAAGAAAAGTAAATATGGCTATTCTAATTCTTTAATTTGAATTCGAGTGTCAGTTCTTATTCATTCTCCGGGTCTTGTTCACAAATCCCTGGGGGTCTCCAAGACCCTTCCAGGGGATCCACAAAGCAAAAACGATGTTCATAATACTACTAAATTGTTCTTTGCCATTTTCACTTGGTTGATATTTGTGCTGATGATGCAAGAACAGCAGTGGGTAGAATTGGTGGCACCCAAGTAGGAATCAAGGTGTGGCTCCCAACTGTACCAGCAGTCTCTGTATTTTTCTCTGTCACTATGCAGGCACAGTACAAAAAAAAAAAAAGAGAGAAAAAGGGCCGGTTTCACTGTTAATAAAGCAACAAAATTATTAATTTTATTAAATCTCAACTCTTTTTTAAAAAAAATTATTTATTTTTATTTTATTTTTTATTTATTTTTGGCTGCATTGGATCTTTTTTGCTGAGTGCAGGCTTTCTCTAGTTGCGGCAAGGGGGGGCCACTCTTCGTTGTGTCGCGCAGGCTTCTCACTGCGGTGGCTTCTCTTGTTGCGGAGCATGGGCTCTAGGCATGCGGGCTTCTGTAGTTGTGGCTCACGGGCTCTAGAGCGCAGGCTCAGTAGTTGTGGTGCACGGGCTTAGTTGCTCCGCAGCATGTGGGATCTTCCCGGACAAGGGCTTGAACCCGTGTCCCCTGCATTGGCAGGCGGATTCTTAACCACTGCGCCACGAGGGAAACCCTAAATCTCAACTCTTGAGTATGTCTTTCTAATATTTTGTGTGGCAAAGGGGAAGTATGCATACTGAAGTATGATAGTTATCTCCAGGAAGAGCACTCAAAAAGATTTTGAGTTGTGAGCCAAAAGTCACTTTTCTCACTGAATGACTACTTTCACTTAAAAGAACACATGACAAAAAAAGTTATTCAGACTTGGGTATTTGGCATGATTTTTTCAAAAATGAATGAAGTGAGCCTGTCACTTCAAGGGAAGAAAACTATTAGTGTTTGTGGCCAGTGATACAATTAGAGCTTTCAAGTGAAAATTAGAATTTCGAAAACTTCCGTCTGCTACCGTGAGTTTGAAAGCTTCCCAGGTTTGATGAGATTGGTAATGACATTAATGAATGTATGGGCTTTTTTGTTTTTTGGATTTTTGTTTTGTTGGTTGGTTGGTTGCTGGTTGGTGTGTATAATGAAATGTGTCAACATTTGGAAGATCTGATAACTCAGTGAACCAATATTTTCCGAATGACCAGGGTATGATGTTACAGAATCATGCATGGATGAAAGAACCATTCAAAATGCAAGACAGACCAATGGACTTTAATATAACAGAGTATGAACAGTTCATTGATATAGTTTCAGATTCCACACTGTCACTAACCTTTAAGAAACGACACCTGTCGAGTTTTGGTGTAGTATCAAAGAGGAAAGCCACAGTAAACTGAAGAGGCTATTAAACGACTTCTCCCTTTTCCAACTACATACATTGTGAGGCTGAGTTTCCTTCACATCTTTCAACCAAAACCATTTAATGCAACAGATTGAATGCAGAAGCAGATATGAGAATCAATATGAATCAGTATGAATGTCAATAGATGAAACTCAAACAAAATTTTGGGTCCTCAATTATTTTTAAGTGTAAAGGGTCCTGAGACCAAAAAGTTTGAGAACCGCTAAATTAGAGTTTTACTTAAAAAAAGAGACAAAACTATATTTAAAAACCTGCTAAGAAACTAGATCTTAATTGTCCCTAGAAGAAATAATAATTATGGGACATGATAGAAGTGTTAGCTAACGCTGCAATGGCGATCACATTACAATATATAAATGTATTGAATTAATATGCGGTCCATCTTAAACGTACACAATGTTATCTATTAATTATATCTCAGTTTTTTAAAAGGAGACTATTTTTTTATTGTTATTATTAATGTGTTATACTATTGGAGAATAAGCTTATTTTACTGCTTCCATCACAATGCATATAAGCCACAGATTTTCAGCATATTCGCAGTGTGATTGGTGACATTTTCTCTCCCTTGTGGGATGTGCACCTTGTCACCTTCTCCCCACACAGCCTGGTCTTCCTTCATGAGAAGAAAAATTGATCCGTCAGCAGCTACTGCTTCCAGGACCAGTGATGCAGGCCAGCAGGCTGGCTGGGCTCTTTGTAATTACTGGTTCTCCTGCTTATCCCATCTCTCCTGTTTCTAAGCACACTTTTTGAAAAGCCATTATTTGTTGCGTACTGTGTTAACAACTTTATATTCATTTTCTCATTTAATCCTCACAATGATTCTACAGGCTGGAAACTATGATTCTTACTTTATAGGTAAGAAAACGCAACCTCAGAAAGGTTAGGAGAAGGCTTTAGGAATGTAACTGACCTTAAACCCCTTTTAATTTATACATTCAAAAAGTTATTCATCTAAAATTTAGTACTTCAATAATTGTTCTTAGTAACAAATTACCGCTGAAGGGAGACACCAGCACAGATTCATACCTAAGCCTCACCTGAGCTTCCACCTTTGGGTCCTTGCCCCTGAGACCCCACTGAAGCCCATGTCATGTTGAGGGCATGTCTGAGCCCTAGTACTGATGTCTTGCCTGGATTGTTTCCAGAAGCTTTATGCACAGCCTTCACACCCCCATCTCCACCCCCACCCCCCATTCTCTCCACCGGCATCTCTCTGAGCCCTTACCTGGGGCAACATGCTTGAGCTCCTCACCTGATCCTACATACCTGAGCCCTTTGATCAGCCGTCACGCCAAAACCCCTCTCCTGGTGTTGAAATATGGGTGGATTCAGACTCCAGGGCCGCCCCTTTCAGACAGCAGCAGAGGAAGTGGAAGCTGGAGGGTGAGGGCAGTGGGTAGAGACAGGGTGTGAGCTGAGGGAAGCAGGAATGGAGAGGAACCCTGGGCTCTCAGCCCCCAGCCACGGTCAGGAATGTTCCCAGACAGTGCTGACCTCTCACCCCAACCTGCTTCAGCTCAGGATCCACTGCCCCCACCGCCCCCACTTCAAGGACCAGCAGCTGCCTCTGGAGCAACTGGGGCATCACCATAGCAACCAGGCCAGGCCAGGATGGGGGTGGGGTGGGGCTGCTTTAAAGTCTTCTGTGGCTTCAAAACATAGGCCTGATCCTCTCATCTTGGTCATGTTCAGGGGCCCTGTGGATTGGGGGATCCAAGCAAGTAGGGACCATCTGCTCCCCACCATGTCTCTCAACTCAGGGAAGGATGTTTCTCTGGTCTCAACCAGATCCTTCCCGACACAATCCAGTGGGAAATTCAAGCTCTCTGTCCCCCTCCCCCCAACACTCTAGATGCTGATGAACGTCTCCTCCTGGCATTCTGGTGGCAGAGCTGGAAGGGAGGCAGGGAGGGTCTGAGCTCTTGCCTCTGCCCCCCTGGGCTGTGATGTATTAGGGATGAGATCTTGTCAGTGAGTACCTGATGGGAGGAGTAGAGGAGTGACTGTGGGGATGAGGGCTGCCCAGGGCTTGGTGACCTAGACAGAGGCCTTGTGCGGTGATTAGCTGTCACGCTGGGTCTAAGCTCCTTACCCTCAGACTCTAGCCTCCCCACGCCCAGGTCTAATCCCGAGGTGGGGGGAAGGGCCCTGATGGGTCTCCAGAGACACATTTAGCATAACCAGCTGTGGCCCTGTGGGGATGGGCCTCTCTCTGTCCCTGTCTCTGTGAGTCTCTCTGCTTCTGTGGCCTTCTCTGCCCCTCCCTGCCTCTGTGTCTCGGTCCCCCCGTCTCCACGTGTATTTTGTGCCTTGTCTCTGTGAAGAGCTCTGTGGCCCTGACTCCGTGAATCTCTGGTTGGTGACACAGGGCATGGACACCACTAGGTAATGGACTACACAGATCTCAGCGACAGGATTGTGGGTGACAGGAAGTCTTGGGGACACAGACTGGTAGGTGACATGAGGTCTTAGACAACACGGTCTCAGTGGCAATGCATTGTGGGTGACCCAGGTTTGAGGGACGTTGGGTTGTTTGTATTTGACACACAGATTGGGTGACCCTGAGTTGTGGCTAACACAGGATCTGGGAGACTCAACGATAGCAATGCAAAATGAATTTGGAGGCAGTAGAGCGACAGCAGTGGTTCTCAACTGGGGCAATTTTCCCCTCCCCTCCCGGGACATTTGGCTGTGCCTAGAGACACTTTTGATGGTCACAAGTGAGGGAAGAGATGCTACTGGCATGTAGCGTGTAGAGGCCGGGGATGCCGCTCCACATTCCACGTGCACAGGCCGGTCCCCCGCAATAAAGAACTGTCAGGCCCAAATGCAGTGAACCAGCTCTGAAGCCCAGCTGCCCAGGTTGAAACCCCAGCTCTTGCCCTCTGCGACCTTGGGCAAATTTTCTCAGGTCTAACATGGAGTACCCAGGCAGTATCCTTCTGAGGTTGTTGGGATTGCTGAGCTGACACTTGTAAAGTGTTTAGAATAGTGCCTGGCACAGAGTCGGAGCTGTTTATTGACTCAGGCCTGGAGAGAACAAGAGTAGGTTTAGATTCAGGGACTCAAACGTTCTCTCCCTTTCTCATTACAGCTTCTGCTTCAGACAGGCTTCTTCCATTTCAGGAAAACACATGGCCAAAAGCAGCTCCCGTAATACTGTTACCCACCAGGGTTCTTGGCCTTCCTTAATCAACAGAAATTAAGAGGCCAGACAAGAAATTCAGGCAAGGCTTTATCGGGGCCCCTGCTGCAGCAAGTGACATGTTCCCTTGCTCAGTCCCCGAGGGGGCAGGGAGCTGGTTCCTTATATGGGCTGAGGGTAGGGGTATGTCCAGGGGTCCGGCTGGAGAGGTGGCTTAAGTTGTTTAACCACCCCTTTGGTATTGTTGAGTGCAGGGGGCATGTGTAGTACCCTGCTTTTGCTCCTGACACCCTGCTTTTGCTCTGGGCTCTTCAGAAGTGGCAGTTGAGTTTTTGGTCTTTTTGTATCTTGTCCATAATTTGCCCCAACTGCACATGCACGCAGTTATTTTTCATCCCTTATAGTTTCTTTGTATTTTGTTGCTCCAGGAGACGTTTGTCCAGGTGCAAGCACTGCAGCAAAGGGTCCCAGGTCCCAGCCTGTCTCATTATGTCATGTGGGCTCAGCGATTTCAGAGGAAGAGGCAAGTACTTATAAATCCTGAAGAATGGCTCTGATTGGCTAAGTCTGGGTCACATGATCATCTGTGTTTTGCAGGACACCACATAAATAGATTAACTCTTCTATTCTTCATGACAACTCTTTGGAGTAGAACTTTTACTTTCCTCTTTTAACAGGTAAGGAAACTGGTGCACAGAGGTTCAGTAACTTGCTGGTACCTTGCAAACCCAGGATTTGATCCAAGGCAGTCTGGTTTAAAAACGTGCACCCTCCACAGCCACCATCTTGAATGTTTATATTTAGATATGTCGGGTTTTATTTTAAAATGTACAATAAGAAGCAATGTTGTATTTATTAGCAAGACGCAGTCACAGAAACATTTTCATTACGAAAAGTTGCTCATTTTTGTTTTTCTAAGAGAAAGCAGTTGTGCTAGTAGCATTAAGCCATCCATTTTTTTGAGTGGGCTGATGAGACATTGGTTGTGACTTTCTTGGGGAGAGAAAACAATAAGAGCTGGTCCTGGGGTGAAGGGTGGGGTAGGAGGGAGGAAGGGACCTTGGTGGTGAGCAGGAGAAGAACTAGGTCTAGATAGGACCTAGCCTGGTGCTGAGATGGGGCTGCCATTGTTGACAAATCCTTTACGTTTGGATGATGACCCAAGACCAGACTCAACCTTTTGAATTTTCCTGGAGCATTGACAGGGATCCAGCACAGTTGAATCAACTTTACTAATAATACATCTGCCATCAGTCACATACATCTTAAGGGAAAGAATGCCTGGATTGTGAGAGTATCTTGCCCTGGGGCCAGGGGCGAGAGACTAGGGGGCATGGATAGGGGTGCTACTTATGTCCTTATTCATATCACCTAATCATTCTTAGGTGCTTAGTATAAGAAATAGGTGGAAACAAGAGTGGTTTCTGCAACAAATTGGTGTCGGGGTGGGGTTATAGTTCCCTCTAGTGGACACTTTGTGAATTTACACAATATCAGATTTTGGATGTGGCACATTAACGTAGGCTAAATCCACCCAAGGCAAGGCAAACTTTTTTACCAGGGGGTTGGCCTCCAGAGTGTTTGGAAAACAGGCCCATAAGAAACCCTGTGTGTGTGTGTGTGTGTGTGTGTGTGTGTGTGTGTGTGTGTTGTGAGCTGTGTAGCTTCTCCTAACTTCACCATGCAGAAGTCAGGAAATGGTTAGAGAGGCAAGATGTGGGCGTAGCTGATGGCAATAACCCAAGGATTTTATTTAAAATGTGAGAAAGCCAAAGGCTGTGGAGATAGGAACTTTTCCCTCTCTAGATGTAGACTAAGTAAGGTGATTTAAATATGAAGGCACAGCCAGTAACTTTCCAAGCAGAATTGGATGTGTGCCTGGGGGGATTCTGGATGTCAGTTAAACTGAGAAATACTCCAATTCCACTGATTCGCTTGATTCACCCCAACGAGAAAATAAAAAGTGCTGTGCCATTATTAAAAAATTAAAAATTAAAAAAAACAAACAAGTAAAGGACCAAGAGATAGTATACCCACAGTAAATAAAGGGATGTTTTTGCCAGGATGGGGAAATAGAAGCGTTTGGAGGGAAGGGCATATAAAAGGAGATGAGTTAGAAGTTTCTTCCTAATGGTGAATGTTTTTGTCTTTAAATGTGTATTTAATTTTTTCTCCTTCTGAGAAGGTACCACACTCTTTGTTTCCAGCCAGAAACTGTCTTTGATATGATTGGATTTAGAGCGAGTTGGTTAAAAATTAGTATCTGGGGATTTAGAAAATATTTTGTTTGCTTGAATGGCTTCTCTTAAGCATGTGGATGAATTGGTTTATTATGAGCCTAAATTGCTCTTGGCAAAATTGTCTTTATGTGTTTAACTGGCCAAGGTATAATTTGTTTTATTTATGAACACAGTAAGATTTATCTATGAATTAGAGACATTGAAAAAGTTGATTTATTCTGATAATGATGTTAAGATTTTTTGGTTTTGTGTGTGCAAATAATCCATTAGTTTGATAAAATTTAATTGAAATCACTCATTAATGCATCATTATAACTTGGACACATCTGTGCAAACATAACATTTTAGTCTGTTCAGGTTGCTCTAACAAAATACCATACACAGGGAGGCTCAAACTTCAGACATTTATTTCTCCCATTTCTGGAGGCTGAGATGTCCAAGATCAAGGTGCTGGCAGATTCAGTTCTTGGCGAGAGCCTTCTTCCTGGCTTCCTGGCTTCCCGGCTTGCAGAAAGTCACCTTTTTGCTGTGTCTGCACATGGTGGGGAGGAAGGAAGGAAGGGAGGGAGGAAGGGGGAGGGAAGGAGGGAGGGAGGGAAAGAGAGAGATGGAGAGGTTAAACTTTTTGGTTTCTTCTCATTGAGTCACTAATCCCATTATGGGGGCCTCACCCTCATGACCTCATCTAAACCCAATTAACTCCACCTCATAGTGTAACAGAGAACAAACCTGACTCCATATTGGATCTATTCCTTTAACTCTAACCTTTGTGCTCTGTTTCCTGTGCTTAGTCATGCTGGCTCTGCACCTTGGAAAGGAATGTTGCCTATAGCCTGAAATACACATAATAGCCCCTTTCCAAGGCTCTGCCTCCCAGGCTTGACTATTAAAGGTATAACAATTTTCATTCATATAGAGATAAAAAGTTGCAGATCAGAATAACATTTGTCTTGTTGGAGATTTACAGGAACATGGTGACCAGACCTAGAGTGGACAGCTACAAGAACAAAGGATTATCACATTCCCTCTGGGGTCTGGCCAGCACCAAGAAGTATGCAACAACCAGCCACATCCCCTACCCTTTTAGTATAAAAGAAGCCTGAATTCTAACTGGGGTAAGATGGTTCTTTGGGACACCTGTCATGTGGCAAGCAGTATGAGCTTGGACTCGGTAACAATAATATCATCATATTGGGGGTTAGGGCTTTGACATATGAATTTTGGGGGACACAAGCATTCAGTCTGTATAATAACCATCCAGTAAAGATGCCTCCCAGTCACTACCTTCTCTGTCCTCCCCAAAGCAACAAATACCCTGACTTCTAGTCGTTTTGCCTGTTTTTGAATGTTATATAGTTAGAATTATACAGTATATACTCTTTTTTTTTTTTTTTTTGGCCACACCTTGCGGCTTGTAGGATCTTAGTTCCCCAACCAGGGATAGGATCTGGGCCGCCGGCAGTGGAAGCGCAGAGTCCTAACCACTGGACTGCCAGGGAATTCCCAGTATACACTCTTTTTGTATTTGTGAGATTCATCCATGTTGTTATGTGTAGTAGCAGCTTATTCGTTTCTATTGCTGTGTTAGTATCCCATTGCATGAATACACAACAATTTATCCATTCTAGTTTTTCAGTTTTTGACTATTATAAATAATACAAATATTTTGGTGCACATACCTAGGATTGGGATTGCTGTCTCCCAGCATATGCATATATTCAACTTTAGCAGATATCATCAAATGATTTTATAAAGTGGTTGTACCAATTATACACCTACCAATAATGTGTGAGAGTTCAGCCATGGTAAAAGTATTTACCCCACAGAAATTGGCAACTTCTACAAATCAGGGTTTCTTTTTCAGTGAGCCAGTTGTTAAATAGTTACCAGCACACCACTGCCAATACCCATTGTCACAAAAACTTCATATGCTTTTCTTTTTCTTTTTTTTTTTTTGGCCGTGTTGGGTCTTAGTTGTGGCATGAGGGAACTTTTTTTTTTGTTGCAGCGTGCAGGCTTCTCTCTAGTTGTGGCATGCGGGTCTTCTCTTCTCTAGTTGTGGCTCGCGGGCTCCAGAGCATGTGGACTCTGTAGTTGTGGCGCATGGGCTTAGTTGCCCCGCTGCATGCGGGATCTTAGTTCCCCAACCAGGAATCGAACCTGCCTCCCCTGTGTTGGAAGGCAGATTTACCACCGGACCAGCAGGAAAGCCCCTTCATATGTTTTTCAATTCTTGGTATTGTCAGTCTTTTTCTCCACCAAAAAGAAATAATAAAATAATTTTTTGTTCAAAATTTTAATTGAATATATTTTTAACCCTAACATATGACAAAATTTAGAGATATTATTTTTATTTTATTAAGATCAAAACTAACACAACATTGTAAATCAACTATACTCCAATAAAAATTTTTTAAAAAGATCAAATATACAAGCAGTCAGACATCTTTTAATTTCTACACACAAACACCCCTCAAATTTAAAAACGATAACCTTATTTTTTAGTCCTTTCAAAATCATGTATCTTAATGTCAAGGATGAGGAAAAACCAGGACAAACTTACATTGTTGGTGAAACTGTTAACTGGTACAACGACTTTGGAAGGCTCCCACAGTAGTTCCTAAAACTAAACATACATATACCCCCGACCAGCAATTCTACTCCTGGGTATATACCCAATAGAAATGAGTGCTTCTGTCCACCAGAAGTCATGGATGAGTGTATTCATAGCCGCTTTCTTCATGATAACCCACTCTGGAAACAACCAAAATGTCCACCAGCAGTAGAAAGGATAAATACATTGTAACGTGTCCATACAATGGAATATTATGCAGCAATAAAAAAGGAACACAGTATGGACAGTATAGCCACAGGGGCGAGCCTCACATAATTTTGACCAAAAACTGGCACAACTAATCAACACTGGTAGAGGCCAGGTAGACGTCACCCATGGGAGTGGTACTAACTTGCAGGAGGCAAGAGAGACTCTTCTGGAAGTCTGGACTTATTCTATTCTTGATCTGGGTGGAGATTACATGGGGTATATGTATTTAAAATGGATTTGTACACATTACTGTATCTAAATTATATGCCAATAAAATGGGAAACATCATATAGCTGCCTGTTATTAAGAGTGATGTTACTGAGTCAGATCCTTATGCCAGGTGCAGCCTAAGTCTTATGCTATATTTAGCTGACATTGCCGTGTAGCATGAAAATACCATTTTTCCTAAGCATGTTGTAAGATAGGGGAGAATCAAGCTGCTTCTTCTGTAATAGTTGGGAGTGCTCTTCATTTTGGCTGTTCAGGAAATCATTAATCATAAGATTTGGCAGCTGCCACCTGACATTTTTTAATTAAAAAAAATGTTTTAAGAAGTCATTTGGATGTATTCTCTTTGCTTATGGGGTTTAGACACAGCTTGAGAATAATAATACTCTGCTTTTAATTTGCAGCTTTTTTTCTTCAGCCATAGATTCAGGGGGAATGAATTTGTGAAGTATGTCAAAATCCACCAGCAAAAGATCACCAGGAACACACCTGTAGTTAATCAAAGCTAGGTGTATTTGGCTTGCTGCAAATACACCCCAAGGAAAATGCTCCCCAAGGGAACCTGGGGGTCATCTCAGTTAGGCAGACTTGGGTTTGGGCTTTTGCTGAGAAGGGATTAGGGAAGCAATCTTGCATTGGATACTGTTAGGAAGCAGGAACAATTGATGCAATTCTGAAAGATCAGCCTTTGTGGTGGGATAGGGGGCCACACAGATCAGGGGGTAAAAAGGTGGGAAGTGGACCAAAAGGGAAAATGCTGCCCATGTATCCTCTCCAAAATAACTATTAGAGAAAGTCCTTCAGCCATATAAAAAAATGAATGAAAAAAGTTAGCTGAAATACAAGAGAGGCATAATATGCTGAACACAGACAGCATCAAGCCAGCAAAACCAGTAAAATTTATGGTTAAATGTAATTCTTGATCTTGTGATTGTGGAAGGATTCTTAAATAAATGATCATAGAAAGACATATGTTCCTCATAAGAATTAATACAGAAAGTACTAAAAAGCTGCTAATTGTGTGTATAGAAACATTGACTAAGAACTTTCAAATAATTAAATATGAAAATAGATTGATAGTTAATGCAATTTTTAAGAGAAAGTATGTTAACTAGGTATTTTTAGGAAGAAATTTGTGTTGTTTAAAAGTCAAGAACTGTTATATACTGGCAGAAAAACAGACATGATAGATCAATAGAACAGGATAAAGAGCTCAGAAATAAACCCATGCACTTATGGTCAATTAATCTATGACAAAGGAGGAAAGAATATACAATGGAGAAAAGACAGTCTCTTTAATAAGTGGTGCTGGGAACTGGACAGCTACATTTAAAACAATGAAATTTGAACATTCTTTAACACCATATAAAAGGATAAACTCAAAGTCGTTTAAAAATCCAGATGTAAGACAGGATACCATAAAACTCCTAGAGGAAAACATAGGCAGAACACTTCTTTGACATAAATTACAGCGATATATTTTTTTTGATCCACCTTCTAAAGTAAAGGAAATAAAAACAAAAATAAACAAATGGGATATAATGAAACTTAAAAGATTTTGCATAGCAAAGGAAACCATTGACAAAATGAAAACAACCTACTGAATGCGAGAAAATATTTGTAAATTATTTGGTTGATAAGGGATTAATATTCAACACACATAAACAGCTCATAAAACCCAACATCAGAAAAACAAACAACCAGATTAAAAAGTGGGCAGAAGACCTGAATAGATACTTTTCCAAAAGGAAATGCAGATGGCCAACAGGCACATGAAAAGATGCTCAACATCACTAAACATCAGGGAAATGCAAATCTAAACCACAATGAGATATCACCTCATATCTGTCAGAATGGCTATCATCAAAAAGTACACAGATAACAAATGTTGGCAAGGATGTGGAGAAAAGAGAACACTTATACACAGTTGGTGGTAATGTAAATTGGTGCAGTCACTGTGGAACATAGTATGGAGGTTCCAGCAATTCCACTCCTGGGTATATATCCAAAAAAAACAGAAACACTAACTCGAAAAGGTACATGCGCCCCAATGTTCATAGCAGCATTATTTACAATTGCCAAGATATGGAAGCAATGTACGTGTCCATCAACAGATGAATGGATAAAGAATATGCAGTATATACACCACATCTCAGCCATAAAAAAGAATGAAAATTTGCCATTTGCAGCAACATGGATAGACTTCGAAGGCATTATACTAAGTGAAATTCGACAGAGAAGGACAAATACTGTATGATATCACTTATGTGTGGGATCTAAAAAATACAACAAACTAGTGAATATAACAAAAAAGAAGCAGACTCACAGATATGGAGAACAAACTAGTGGTTGCCAGTAGGGAGGGAGAGGCAACACAAGGGTAGGGGAATAAGGCTACAAGGATGTATTGTACAACATGGGGAATATAGTCTATATTTTGTAATAACTGTAAATGGAGTGTAACCTTTAAAATTATATAAAAAATAAAAATTAAAAAAGTCAAGAAGCCTCTTAGATAGGCTCATCCACCAGAGGGCAGACAGCAGAAGCAAGAAGAACTAAAATCCTGCAGCCTGTGGAACAAAAACCACATTCACAGAAAGATAGACAAAAAGAAAAGGCAGAGGGCTATGTACCAGATGAAGGAACAAGATAAAACCCCAGAAAAACAACTAAATGAAGTGGAGATAGGCAACCTTCCAGAAAAAGAATTCAGAATAATGATAGTGAAGATGATCCAGGACCTCAGGAAAAGAATGGAGGCAAAGATCGAGAAGATGCAAAAAATGTTTAACAAAGACCTAGAAGAATTAAAGAACAAACAAAAGGATGAACAATACCATAACTGAAATGAAAACTACACTAGAAGGAATCAATAGCAGAATAACTGAGGCAGAAGAACGGATAAGTGACCTAGAAGACAGAATGGTGGAATTCACTGCTGCTGAACAGAATAAAGAAAAAAGAATGAAAAGAAATGAAGACAGCCTAAGAGACCTCTGGGACAACATTAAACGCAACAACATTCGCATTATAGGGGTCCCAGAAGGAGAAGAGAGAGAGAAAGGACCCAAGAAAATATTTGAAGAGATTATAGTCGAAAACTTCCCTAACATGGGAAAGGAAATAGCCACCCAAGTCCAGGAAGCACAGAGAGTCCCATACAGGATAAACCCAAGGAGAAACATGCCAAGACACATAATAATCAAATTGGCAAAAATTAAAGACAAAGAAAAATTATTGAAAGCAGCAAGGGAAAAACGACAAATAACATACAAAGGAACTTCCATAAGGTTAACAGCTGATTTCTTAGCAGAAACTCTACGAGCCAGAAGGGAGTGGCATGATATACTTAAAGTGATGAAAGGGAAGAACCTACAACCAAGATTACTCTATCCAGCAAGGATCTCATTCGGATTTGATGGAGAAATCAAAAGCTTTACAGACAAGCAAAAGCTAAGAGAATTCAGCACCACCAAACCAGCTCTACAACAAATGCTAAAGGAACTTCTCTAAGTGGGAAACACAAGAGAAGAAAAGGACCTACAAACACAAACCCAAAACAATTAAGAAAATGGTCATAGGAACATACATATCGATAATTACCTTAAATGTGAATAGATTAAATGCTCCAACCAAACGACACAGGCCTGCTGAATGGATACAAAAACAAGACCCATCTATATGCTGTCTACAAGAGACCCACTTCAGACCTAGGGACACATACAGACTGAAAGTGAGGGGATGGAAAAAGATATTCCATGCAAATGGAAATCAAAAGAAAGCTGGAGTAGCAATGCTCATATCAGGTAAAATAGACTTTAAAATAAAGAATGTTACAAGAGACAAGGAAAGACACTACATAATGATCAAGGGATCAATCCAAGAAGAAGATATAACAATTATACATATATATGCACCCAACATAGGAGCACCTCAATACATAAGGCAACTGCTAACAGCTATAAAAGAGGAAATTGACAGTAACACAATAATAGTGGGGGACTTTAACACCTCACTTACACCAATGGACAGATCATCCAAAATGAAAATAAAGAAGGAAACAGAATCTTTAAATGACACAATAGACCAGATAGATTCAATTGATATTTATAGGACATTCCATCCAAAACCAGCAGATTACACTTTTTCTAAAGTGCACATGGAACATTCTCCAAGATAGATCACATTTTGGGTCACAAATCAAGCCTCAGTAAATTTAAGAAAATTGAAATCATATCAAGCATCTTTTCTGACCACAACGCTATGAGATTAGAAATGAATTACGGGAAAAAAACATAAAAAACCAAACACATGGAGGCTAAACAATACGTTACTAAATAACCAAGAGATCACTGAAGAAATCAAAGAGGAAATCAAAAAATACCTAGGACAAATGACAATGAAAACACGACGATCCAAAACCTATGGGATGCAGCAAAAGCAGTTCTAAGAGAGAAGTTTATAGCTATAAAAGCCTACCTCAAGAAACAAGAAAAATCTCAAATAAACAATGTAACCTTACACCTAAAGGAACTAGAGAAAGAAGAACAAACAAAACCCAAAGTTAGCAGAAGGAAAGAAATCATAAAGATCAGAGCAGAAATAAATGAAATAGAAACAAAGAAAACAATAGCAAAGATCAATAAAGCTAAAAGCTGGTTCTTTGAGAAGATAAACAAAATTGATAAGCCATTAGCCAGACTCATCAAGAAAAAGAGGGAGAGGACTCAAATCAATAAAATTAGAAATGAAAAAGGAGAAGTTACAACAGACACCATGGAAATAAAAAGCATCCTAAGAGACTACTACAAGCAACTCTATGCCAATAAAATGGACAACCTGGAAGAAATGGACAAATTCTTAGAAAGGTATAACCTTCCCAGACTGAACCAGGAAGAAATAGAAAATATGAACAGACTCATCACAAGTAATGAAATTGAAACTGTGATTAAAAATCTTCCAACAAACAAAAGTCCAGGACCAGATGGCTTCACAGGTGAATTCTATCAAACATTTAGAGAAGAGCTAACACCCATCCTTCTCAAACTCTTCCAAAAAATTGCAGAGGAAGGAACACTCCTGAACTCATTCTATGAGGCCACCATCACCCTGATACCAAAACCAAACAAAGATACTACAAAAAAAAAAAAAAAATTACAGACCAATATCACTGATGAATATAGATGCAAAAATCCTCAACAAAATACTAGCAAACAGAATCCAACAACACATTAAAAGGATCATACACCATGATCAAGTGGGATTTATCCCAGGGATGCAAGGATTCTTCAATATATGCAAATCAATCAATGTGATACACCATATTAACAAATTGAAGAATAAAAATCATATGATCATCTCAATAGATGCAGAAAAAGCTTTTGACAAAATTCAACACCCATTTATGATAAAAACTCTCCAGAAAGTGGGCATAGAGGGAACCTACCTCAACATAATAAGGGTCATGTACGACAAACCCACAGCAAACATCATTCTCAATGGTGAAAAACTGAAAGCATTTCCTCTAAGATCAGGAACAAGACAAGGATATCGGGCTTCCCTGGTGGCGCAGTGGTTGAGAGTCTGCCTGCTAATGCAGGGGACACGGGTTCGAGCCCTGGTCTGGGAAGATCCCACATGCCACGGAGCAGCTGGGCCCGTGAGCCACAACTACTGAGCCTGCGCATCTGGAGCCTGTGCCCCGCAAAGGGAGGGGCCGCGATAGTGAGAGGCCCGCGCACTGCGATGAAGAGCGGTCCCCGCACCGCGATGAAGAGTGGCCCCCACTTGCCGTAACTGGAGAAAGCCCTCGCACGAACCGAAGACCCAACACAGCCAAAAATAAATAAATAAATAAATAAAGTAGCTATAAAATAAAATAAATGTTTATTTAAAAAAAAAAAAAAAAAAAAAAAAAAGACAAGGATATCCACTCTCACCACTCTTATTCAACATAGTTTTGGAAGTCCTAGCCACGGCAATCAGAGAAGAGAAAGAAACAAAAGGAATACAAATTGGAAAAGAAGAAGTAAAACTGTCACTGTTTGCAGATGACATGATACTATACATAGAGAATCCTAAAGATGCCACCAGGAAACTACTAGAGCTAATCAATGAATTTGGTAAAGTTGCAGGATACAAAATGAATGCACAGAGATCTCTTGCATTCCTACATACTAATGATGTAAAATCTGAAAGAGAAATTAAGGAAACACTCCCATTTACCATTGCAACAAAAGGAATAAAATACCTGGGAATAAACCTACGTAGGGAGACAAAAGACCTGTATGCAGAAAACTATAAGACACTGATATAAGAAATTAAAGATGATACCAACAGATGGAGAGATATATCATATTCTTGGATTGGAAGAATCAATATTGTGAAAATGACTATACTACCCAAAGCAATCTACAGATTCAATGCAATCACTATCAAATTACCAATGACATATTTTACAGAACTAGAACAAAAAATCTTAAAATTTGTATGGAGACACAAAAGACCCTGAAAAGCCAAAGCAGTCTTGAGGGAAAAAAGCAGAGCTGGAGGAATCAGACTCCCTGACTTCAGACTATACTACAAAGCTACAGTAATCAAGACAATATGGTACTGGCACAAAAACAGAAATATAAATCAATGGAACAAGATAGAAAGCCCAGAGATAAACCCACACATCTATGGTCAGCTAATCTATGACAAAGGAGGAAAGGATATACAATGGAGAAAAGACTGTCTCTTCAATAAGCGGTGCTGGGAAAACTGGACAACTACATGTAAAAGAATGAAATTAGAACACTCCCTAACACCATACACAAAAATAAACTCAAAGTGGATTAGAGACCTAAATGTAAGACTGTACACTATAAAACTCTTAGAGGAAAACATAGGAAGAACACTCTTTGACATAAATCACAGCAAGATCTTTTTTGATCCACCTCCTAGAGTAATGGAAATAAAAATGAAAATAAACAAATGGGACCTAATGAAACTTCAAATTTTTTGCACAGCAAAGGAAACCATAAACAAGATGAAAATACAACACTCAGAATGGGAGAAAATATTTGCAAATGAATCAACAGGCAAAGGATTAATTTCCAAAATATATAAACAGCTCATGCAGCTCAATATTAAAAAAACAAACAACCCAATCCAAAAATGGGCAGAAGACCTAAATAGACATTTCTCCAAAGAAGACATACAGATGGCCAAGAAGCACATGAAAAGCTGCTCAACATCACTAATTACTAGAGAAATGCAAATCAAAACTACAATGAGGTATCACCTCACATCAGTTAGAATGGGCATCATCAGAAAATCTACAAACAACAAATGCTGGAGAGGGTGTGGAGAAAAGGGAACCCTCTTGCCCCATTGGTGGGAATATAAATTGATACAGCCACTATGGAGAACAGTATGGAGGTTCCTTAAAAAACTAAAAATAGAATTACCATATGATCCAGCAATCCCACTACTGGGCATATACCCGGATAAAACCATAATTCAAAAAGACACATGCACCCCAATGTTCACTGCAGCACAATTTACAATAGCCAGGTCATGGAAGCAACCTAAATGCCCATTGACAGACGAAAGGATAAAGAAGATGTGGTACATATATACAGAGGACTATTACTCAGCCATAAAAGGGAACGAAATTGGGTCATTTGTTGAGAAGTGGATGGATCTAGAGACTGTCATACAGAGTGAGGTAAGTCAGAAAGAGAAAAACAAATACTGTATATTAATGCATATATGTGGAAACTAGAAAAATGGTACAGATGAACTGGTTTGCAGGGCAGAAATTGAGACACAGATGTAGAGAACAAACATATGGACACCAAGGGGGGAAAGCGGCGGGAAGGTGGGGGTAGGTGGAGTGATGAATTGGACGATTGGGATTGACATGTATACACTGATGTGCATAAAATTGATGACTAATAAGAACCTGCTGTATAAAAAAATTAATAAAATAAAATTCAAAAATTAAAAAAAAAAACCAAACAACTGCACAAGCCCACTTATATGTGGATTTTTTTCAATTAACATGTACTACAGTGCTACCCAATCCACAGTTTGTTGAATCCACAGATAGGGAACTGCAGATATGGAGGTTTGATTGTAAAGTTATACACAGGCTTTTGGCTGTATGGAAGTCGGTGCCCAAAACAAAACAACAACAACAACAACAAAAAGTCAAGAACTGTTTATAACAACTTAAATAATACAAATCAGAATACTAGTGATCAGATATTACCATGATTCTAATTTTAGAGAATTTTTTGGTGTAACAGTATTCATAACATTCATCAAAATAATCTTTAATAACTGTATTATTTTTGTTTATTAAAAGACACCTCAGAAGAAATAAAAATACAAGCCACAAGCAAAGGAGAAGATGCCTGTGACAAACATAACCAACACAGGGTTAATATCTAGTATATGTAAATAACTCCTATAAAATAATTTAAAAAAAGAGAATCAATTCAGTAGAGAAACTGACAAAAGACATGCTCAGAAAAGAAACTTGTATGGTCAATAATTGATGGAAAAATGCTTAATTTTATTAATAATTAGGGAAATTTAAATCAAGACCAGATTGAGATACCATTTTACATACATTCAATTGGCAAAAATTAAGAAGTATGGCAACATTTTCTTTTTTTAAATTCTTTTTTCTTCCAGTTTATTGAGATATAATTGACATGGAGCACTGTATAAGTTTAAGGTGTACAGCATAATGATTTGACTTACATACATCATGAAAGGATTATCACAGTAAGTTTTTATGTCAAATAGATACAAAACTAAAGAAATAGAAAAAAATGTGTGTATGATGAGAACTCAGGGTCTATTCTCTTACTTTCATGTATAACATATGGCAGTGTTAATTATATTTATCATGTTGTACATTATATTATGGCAATATTTTCTGAAGAGAATATTGATCAGTGAGATCTCTTATACATTATTGGTGGATGTGAAAATTGAACAACTATTTTGGAAAACAATTTGGCATTATCTTTTGTTATTGAATAATCACATGCCTAGAAACTCAAATCTTAGGTTAAGTTGAGAAATTTTTGAGCAAAAAAAAAAAAAAAAAAAAAAGGAACAATTCAAATGCCCACTGACCACAGAATGGATAGTTTGTGGTATATTTGCACATGGAATACTACACAGCAGTAAAAATAAAAATGATATTCCTTTTCGTGCCACAACTTTGAATAAATCTTAGTAATTATAATTTTAAGTGGAAAAGCAAGTCTCAAAAGACTACTCTTTTCATCAAGATCAAAAACAACTAAAACAAAACAATATCTTATCTAGGCATCAACATATGTTGTAAAACCCTCAGATAGTGGTGACCTCTTGGGGGAGGCATGGGTACTGGATAGGAGAGGAGCGCATGGTAGACCTAAGTTACTGATAATATTTTAGCTCTTGGGATGAATACTGAACTCGTGGGTGCTCATTATATTATTATTTTTTAAAAAACCTTTTTCTTGTGTTTAATTAATTATTTTTTGGCTGCGTCGGGTCTTGGTTGCGGCACGCGGGATCTTCGTTGAGGCATGTGGGCTTCTCTCTAGTTGTGGAGTGCAGGTTTTCTCTCTCTCGTTGTGGTGCGCGGGTTCCAGAGTGCGTGGACTCCGTAGTTTGGGACACTCAGGCTCTCTCCTTGAGGCGTGTGGGCTTAGTTGTCCTGCGGCATGTGGGATCTTAGTTCCCCGACCAGGGATCGAACCCGCGTCCCCTGCATTGGAAGGTGGATTCTTTACCAATGGACCACCAGGGAAGTCCCTCATTATATTATTTTAAAAAATAAAAAAAAGAAATAAATAAGTAGTCCTCACTATCTCATCCTTTAATACTAATAGGATTTTCAGTGCCTTCGAACTCAACCAGGTAGGATGACCAATCCTACCCCTAGGATGCCAGACTCCCACTCCCTTGAGTGTTAATTGCTGCAACTATTTCTGGTGTGAATCATTGTACTGGTCAAAGTTCTTTGGGCAGACCACAGAATGTAATACTCAGTTTAAACAGAAAGAGATTTATTACAACGTACTAGGTACTGGGTACAGCTGAATTTTGAGAGGCGATAGATTGCGGCTGACATCGGGTCATGGATGATGCTGATTATGAATGACAAGAGGCTTTTGTAGGGTGGGGTCCCTAGAACAGAGGCTGTTACGGAGATTCTTATTCAAGTGATTTATTGGAGGAGTACTCTTGGGAGAAGGTGATTGAGAGGAGCCAGATAGGACAGAGGAAGAAAGTTAAACAAGGATGTGGAAGTGGTGTCATCTGGAGACTGGTCCTCAGCCTGGTTTGCAGGTGAGATCAGAGCATGTACCACAGGACTGGTTCCTGTTTCAGGCAAGTGGGATAGGATAGCCTTTTGTACCTAAGGGAAGGTGCCCAGCCTCCAGGGGAGTTGATTTCCATGTGGCTGAGAAGGGGCCACCAGCTCTCACAGCGACTGGGGTTGGGTGCACTGATCAGGGCAGAGCCCTGGAAGTGACTCAGTACCAACCTGACCTCACTGGGAAGGGTGGGGGAGATCTGGGACGAGGTCAGGATCAGGGGTCAGGGATGGAGGAGGGCAGTGAGGTGGGGAGAGCAGAAGGGGGCTGTCTGTGCACCCTGGAAGCACAGCCTAGGTTCCCTGAGACCCTAGGGGCCTGGCCTCATGCAGCAGTGACCTTTCTTCCCCATCTGCACATAGAAGGACAGGCCAAGCCCTCCCCTTAGCTTCTCATTCCAGTGGGTGCCAAGCACATGATCACCCCACCCCAGTCATCAGTGTCGCACTTCCTGTTACTCAGGCAGAGAGAATTAGCCTTCTCTCTTAGCAACCTGCTTCCCCCTCCCTCATCACTACGCTCCCCCACCCTGGCCTTGGCCTTGATCTCAGGCTCTGAAGGTTCTGGATTCAATGTGATGTCTGATTCATTGGGTGATAGGTAGTTTTTTCCCAAGCTGCCTGCCTCAGTCTGGAGTGGAACATTCTGACCTCATAGGAGGGCAGCCCAGGAGTCACAATTTAACTCCTGCTCTGCCAGCATGATTCTCCAGGGCCAGAACCTGGGGTTCTGAAAATTGTTTTCTCCAGGGTGGCACCAAAGGGAGCCTTGTGGAGGGCTTGCGACACTCCATATACGTCCTCATTCTCACCCCGGCCAACCAGGAGACAGTTAATCTGAGTAAAAAGAGCGTCCCCTGGCCCGCCGCCCATTCCAACACAGTTGCCACCCTCTGCCCTTCTGTCTATACTTTCTGGGGCCACCGATGTGCCGTCTCTAACGGAGTGGCCCACCTGTGCCTTCTGCACACCTTCCCCTGTCCGCCTCCTCCCAGGGGCCGGCCCCCACCTCCAGCAGAGATTTACACCTTCCCGAGCACCCACACAGGAAGCCAGAGCCGGCACAGGCTAGTGGCGGAAGTTCAGAGGCTGAGACAGGCCTGGGTGGGAGATACTGCAACATTCCAGTCCTCTCATCCTTCCGGATGGCGGATGGAGGCATCTTGGCAGGGTGGGGTGGGGGCCGAGGAGGGGGCGGGAGCTTTCTGGGAGGGGTCTTGGCCAGAGGAGACTCAGCGGGCTCAGCCCAGGCTGGTGGTCCCTCTTTCTTCCCTTAGTCCTCACCTTGGACGTGCTGAGGGAAAGGCTGTGTCTATTTTTGCCCCTGGCTGCTTCGTGGATCAGGGCCCCACGTTCCAGCCCGAAGGCACCAACTACCCCCTTTCTCTTTTCCCTGCTCTTGCCCAGCCTTAGCTGCTGCCCCGCCCACAGTCAATGCCTGTCCCTTCCTTCAGACCCCGTGTCCCACCGGCCCTCACAACTGTGGCCACTGCGTTCAGAGGGGGCACCTCTGTCTCGGTGGCACACGGGTGGGGACTCCACATCCTCAGCTGTCCCCCCAGCTTCCACTCTCTTGTTTTATTGATTAGTCCTTCTCACTTGCGTTTTTAGCCTCCAAGTCTTTGGGTTTCTATCTATAGCCTATAAACCTGCAAAAGCCTCTCTCATTAAAATAAAAGAGGCCCAAGTCTCCCTCTGCTGCACATCCCGCCCGCTGTTCTCCCCTCTCCCCTGTCTCCATCAGAGCCAGGCCCTGCTGGGTGAATGGACAAACCGAGACGCGCTTCAGGCGCCAGCCAAGAGGAGCAACACAACGAATAAGTAGTGCAATAGGAACAGGAAAAGTCATTTTCAATGAAAAGTGGCAATAAATTAACGTTGTAGTTAGGATAATTTAGAAAGGGCTTATTTGAATTTCAGCATACATGCAAGTTTTACGTTATTTTGAAAATCGAAAAATTAGTTTGCATCACATATAGGAGGGATGGGAACCCTCATCTTTTAAAGGTGTTAATTCTCTCTTCGTCACCTCTCGCTCTTCAATCCTGTGTGTTTTCAGACACCATTAAGTTACTAACTGCTCCTGCCAAGGCCGCCAGTGACCTTCACGTTGACAAATTCGATGGATGGGTTTCCTTCTCAGCTGTGACCCTCTCAGCAGAAGTCACCTCTAGCCTTGAAAAGCTCTCAGGTGGGTTCGGTGACAACTGCTCTCCTGGGTTCCCCTCTGCTTCGTAAACTGCTCCCTTTCTGATGTGCTCCTGGTTCCTCTTCCTCCCAGAATGTTTGTGTTCCCCAGAGTCGAGAGCTGGGTTTCGGCTCTTTCTACAGATCTCTCCTGGGATAGTTCCTCCACTTCTCTGGTTTTAGTTACCATCTGCACTCAGATTACTTCCTAGCAGCTTTCCCTAGCTCAGCCATAGCTCCTGACCTGTAGATCTGTGTGTCTCACCGTGTACTCTTTCAGGAGCCTAAATTCAGTAAGTCTGAACTTGAGTTCTCATGTCCCCCACAAAACCTTCCTTCTCTGGCATCCCCTGTCTTAGCGAGTAGCGGCATCATCCATTTAGTCCCCAAACTCAAAACCTTTCTCTCCCACATCCTCCAGGAGCTGCCCCCCACCTCCACAATCTACCAGGTCTGTCCTATTGACTCTGTCTCCTAAATATCTTGAATTTATCCTTTTCTCTTTATTTTCTGGCTACCACCTTAGTCCAAGTGGCCATTATCTCTGGCTTATGCTATTCCAGTAGCCTCTGAACTGGTCTTCCCAGTCTCAACTTGCTCAATCCACTTTCCATACTGAAGCCAGTCTGATGAGGTTTCAGTGATTCCTCATTGGCTCAGGATAAACCCAAGCTCCTTAAGGTGGCATTTCAGACTTGCCATTTTCTGGTGCCCGACCTCAGGTGTGCATGTGCTCAGGAGAGCATTAGCTCTCCCTGCAATTTGCCACTCACTCTCTGCTCCGACAAATTTAACTACCTGGAGCTTCCCCTCTGCTGCCTAGGCTGCCTTCTTCCCTCTCCCACTCCTCCTCTATTCCTTTTTGGGACAAAAATAGCCTGGCAAGAGATGTTGGAGACTTGAACTAGGGTGGTGACATGGATGTGGTAAGAATTGATGAGGTTCTGGACATACTTTGAAGGGAGATACCGTAGGACTTGTTGGATTTGGAAATGTGGGAAGAGAAAAAGAAAGGAGTCCAGGATAACTACCCAGGTTTTTGTTTTTTTTTTTTCCTGAGTAATTAGAAAAAAATGAATTCCACTAACAAGAGTTGGGAAGATAGTGGGAATAGTGGGTTTGGGTGGGAAGATAAGGAGTTTAGTTTTTTGGTTTTATTTTTGTTTTTTGTTTTTTAAATATTTATTTATTTATTTATTTGACTGTGCCAGGTCTTAGTTGTGGCACACGGGATCTTTAGTTGCAGCATGTGGGATCTTTAGTTGTGGCATGTGGGATCTAGTTCCCTAACCAGGGATCGAACCCAGGCCCCCTGCATTGGGAGCGTGGAGTCTTAGCCAGTGGACCACCAGGGAAGTCCCAGGAGTTTAGTTTTGATGTGTTAGTGGAAATGGCTGTTAGAAATCCAGTTACGTATATGAGTCTGCGTTCAGGGGACAGATCTGAGCTGCAGCTGTAAATGTATGAGTCATCAGTGCAAAGGTGGTATTTAAAGCCACAAGACTGGATGAGAGCACTGACGGTATAAGTTGCACAGAAAATAGGAAGAGGCCCAAGAACCTTCAGCATTAAGAGGTTGTAGAGATGAGCCTCAGCAGGGAAAGATGCAGGAGGAAAAGCAGGAAAATGTAGCATCCTGAAAGCCTAGTGGAAGAAGGCTTTGCTGGAGGAGGAAGTGGTCAACTGTGTCAGAGGTCAAGTAAACTGAGGTCTGAGAATTGACCACTAGAATTAATAACAGGAAGATCACTGATGATGTTGACAAGAGCAGTTCAGAAAATGGTGTGGGCAAAAGCTTGTGGGATTACAAAGAAGAGAAAAAGGACAGAGAGGGGTTGGAGTTAGATAGACAAATTTTTAAAAAGAAGTTTGCTGAAAAAATGGTACAGTAAAGTGGATGCTAGCTGGAGGGTGAGTTAGGGTCATGAGAGATTTTTTTTTTTTTTAAGATGGGATAAATAACAGCAGATTATTTCTGTATATTTATGGGATTGATCCAGTAGAGAGGAAAAGACTGATGAAACAACAGAGAAGAAATATTTGAAGGACGAAATTTTTGAGGGGTTGAGAGAGGAAAGGACTTGTTCCCTAGGCAGGGAGGTTGGCTTTAGACAGGAGCTCTTCTGAGCTATTTCCGGGGCTTCCTCTCTGCCTTTACTCTGCTCCAATGTCTGCTCTTTGGAGAGATCTTTCCTGTCCAGCCTTCTAGAATGGTGGTACCCATCACTCTCTATCCTTTTATACTGCTTTACTTTCATTTGTAGTGCTTCTCATAATATTATAGAACAAATATGTTTATTTTCTGTCTTCGTCATTAGAATATAAATTCCATGTGGGGAGAGACTTGGTCTTGTTCACCCTGGATTGCCATCCCCCAGCATAGTGTCTCACACAGTAGCTGCCCAATAAATATTTGGAAATGAAGGAAGAAGTGTATTTTTCCCCCGTGCTCATGGCAACACCTCAATTCTCATTCCATTCTTGTTTTTATTCCACTCTTCTATAACCAGCATCTCTTCCCATTCACCCAAGAAAGCATTCTGTTCCATCTCCATTGGCATCCCCATCATTCCCATACCACCCTCCCCCCATACTACCCTTATCCTGTGAGTATCCATCCTCATCTGCGTCTCATCTCCTCCATCCTCCATCTTAATTCCCCTTCTAACCCCAGTCTCAGCTCTATCCCCAACCACATCCTGTCTGCTCATCCTGATTGCATCATTAGGCTAACCTCACTTCCTGTTTTCATGGCCAACACGGTCCAGTTCCACCTCTCTCCCATTCCATTCTCCTGACATCAACATGCAGTCTCCATCTCCATCACCATCACTTTCCCATTCCCTTTTGCCATCACCATCACCACCTAATCTGCTTCAGCACCCTGGGGAAGAAACATATCTTTGCACTGTGTATTGGTTAGAAATTGCCAGGGCCATGGTTAATACAAGCAGCTGTGGGAAGAAAGAGAGATAGAACTGCTTTTTTTCATAGTGACTTAAGTAAATATTAACAAGCCTATTTTATGGACTAGCACTATTCCCTACAGTAGACATAATAAATGACTTTCTGAAATTTTCTAAAATATGTTTTACTTATATTGGCATTATCACAAGCCTTGGCACTAGGGGTTCCAAGCCTGCGAGATTTATTTATTTATTTATGGCTGCATTGGGTCTTCATTGCTGCGCGTGAGCTTTCTCTAGTTGCGGCGAGCAGGGGCTACTCTTCATTGCAGTGCACGGGCTTCTCATTGCAGTGGCCTCCCTTGTTGCGGAGCACGGCCTCTAGGCATGCCTGCTTCAGTAGTTGTGGCACATGGCCTCAGTAGTTGTGGCTTGTGGGCTCTAGAGCTCAGGCTCAGTACCTGTGGTAAATGGGCTTAGTTGCTCTGTGGCATGTGGGATCTTCCCGGACCAAGGCTCGAACCCGTGTCCCTGCATTGGCAGGTGGATTCTTAACCACTGCGCCACCAGGGAAGCCCAGCCTGTGACATTAAGACAATCTCTGTGGAAAAACAATCTGCCTTCTCAGAGGGCCCCTTTTTCTTAATTTCCAATGTCAGGAAACCCTGGGAAAGAGTCTGTAAGTTATGATAGAAAACGAAGCAATTCAAATTGAATCTCACTTGGAACTCCAGTTTTTGCCCCAGACGGACTAGTCAGCTAACAAGGATTTGGGGGTTATAAGTACTCTGTATCCTTCTTTATCTTATCTTCAAAAGAAATCATCAGTCCAGGACCTGAATAAATAATTTTTATCCCCTCTTTATAAGTTTTTCCCCCCATACCAATTTGTGACCTAGAATTCACTTTTAGTCAAGGCTGGACAAAAATGTGTATATGTTCTAATGAATGAATGAATGAATTATACAATATATAGATATAATAATTGCATGTTATTATACTTAACATATATAATTACTGTCACATATTAATAAAACTATTATTCCCAATATAACTATGATTCTTTATATAATTTTATTTTATTCTTAATTATCTTAGTAAGATGCCAACCCAAGATCATGGGCCTCAATTCTCAATCTGGTGTTTGACACTTTTTCTTTGGAATTCTTTGGAATGTATAGTACTGTTGTTTAGCAACGAGGGCACAAACTCCTTTTTTTTTTTTTTTTTGGCTAGAATAAAGTCAAGAGATGTGATTTTGTGAAAACCACGGTTGAATTTGCTACCATTATTGTTGTATATAAATTTGATTTGTAAGAATGTTTATTTGAATCAGGATCTAATAAATGTTTCTTAAGTAGGGATATATAGTCATCGAGACCAAGCAAGTAGAGACTTTGGCCCAAGTCACTTTGTCTCCTACACAGTGTTTGGGTGAGCATCACAAATTTAACAATCACCTCTGAGAATCCTATCTTGTTCAAGGTCTATACTAATCAAAATCCTTCAGATTGACACTTTGTTTTCTATTTTCTTATAAGTTATGAAGCAAATTATTTTTGCATCCCAAAGAGTAATATGACAAATAATAATACTATAGGGAATGATAATGTATAAGAACTATAAGGCATAAATGAACACCAACGTATACCCAATATCCAGCTTGAGAAGTAAAGTCTCACCGGTATTTTTGAAGCCTTTTAGAAGATCCTTCCCAGCGCATTTCTCTCCCTCTTCTGCAAGAATAATGGCTACTCTAAATTTTGGAGTATAATCCCCTTCCCTTTTGTTATCATTTTATTACAAATTATGTACATGATCCTAAATATATTGTTAAATTCTCTGTATCTTTGAGTATTATATAAAACGTGTCATAATGTATGCTATACTTCATAACGTATGCTTTTTTCAATTAATATTTGATTCTTGAGTTTATCCATATATGTAATTGTAGTTTGTTCATTTTCAGCGTGTACAGTATAGCACAGTAAGAACAAACCACACTATATTTGTTCATTTTCCTGTTGATGGGCTTTTGGGTTACTTCCAGCTTTTGACTACTACAAATAATGCTGCTGTAAATGTTTTGCTCCTGTGATCTTGTTAACATATGCACAGATTTCCAAAAGGTATGAACCTAGGAGTAGAATTGGTATGTTGTAGGGTATATACATCTTCAACTTTACCAGATACTGCCAAACTTTTTTTTTGAAGTGGTTGTACCAATTCAGCATTCCATCAGCACCGTATGTGAGTGCCTTTTATTGTGACACAAACCTTGTGTGCCTTCTCAGAGTCCCTCAACCGCCTCCTTTTCTCTCTTTCTTTTTCTGAGCATCTGAACCACACCTGGTCACCTGGCCACTTCCAGATTTGGATAAAATCCACACTGTGGAGATCTGCCAGAGGGCCATGGGTAGCAGTCTGGAAGTGCAGGGGAGTAGCTCAATGTGATGTAAACCTTGACTAATGGAAGCAGGAAAAGGGAAGGAGCCAGGAGCTTCCTTTCCCTCTTCTGACATGTAGTTCCTCCTTGCAACCCTTCTCACATGAAGAACGATCATGTTAAATGAACAACTTGCTGTGTCTCTTTGAAGCTTGTTGCAAAGCAATAATCAGAAATCTGTGCAGATGTGAACCAGATCACAGGAACAAAGATTTTTATAACAGCATTATCTGTATTAGTCAATAAGCATTGCATTGCATTCTATCTTTCCTAGCATCACTTCTCTTCCTCCTTCACTTTCCTGCCCACAGCTGGCACATCCCAAATAAAACATTAGCTTCTTAATCCTTGCCTCAGGTTCTGCTTTCTAGAGGGTCCAGGCTAAGAAAATTCTCATTACTCCATTTCCTCACCAACTCTTTTTTTTTTAGGGTTTCAAATTCTTTTTTTAATTTTTATTTTATACTGGAGTGTAGTTGATTTACAATGTTGTGTTAGTTTCAGGTGTACAGCAAAGTGAATCAGTTATACATACACATCTATCTCTTTTTCAGATTCTTTTCCCTTATAGGTTATTATAGAATATTGAGTAGAGTTTCCTATGCTATACAGTAGGTCCTTGTTGGTTATCTATCTTATATATATATTAGTGTGTATATGTTAATCCCAAATTCCTAATTTATCAAATTCTTTTTCTTTTTTCTTTTTAATTTAATTTTTTAATAGAGCTTTATTGGAGTATAATTGCTTCACAATACTGTGTTAGTTTCTGCTGTACACCAAAGTGAATCAGCCATATGCATACATATGTCCCCGTATCCCCTCCCTCTTGAGCCTCCCTCCCATCCTCCCTATCCCACCCCTCTAGGTCATTGCAAAACACTGAGCTGATCTCCCTGTGCTATGTCGCTGCTTCCCACTGGCTAACTTTTTTACTTTCGGTAGTGTATATATGTCGATGTTACTCTCACTTTGCCCCAGCTTCCCCCTACCACCCCGTGTCCTCAAATCCATTCTCTATGTCTAGATCTTTATTCCTGCCCTGCAACTAGGTTCATCAGTACCATTTTTTTTTTTTTTTAGATTCCATATATATGTGTTAGCATACAGTATTTGTTTTTCTCTTTCTGACTTACTTCATTCTGTATGACAGACTCTAGGTCCACCCACCTCACTACAAATAACTCAATTTCGTTTCTTTTTATGTCTGAGTAATATTCTATTGTAAATATGTGCCCCATCTTCTTTATCCATTCGTCTGTCGATGGACATTTAGGTTGGTTCCATGTCCTGGCTATTGTAAATAGTGCTGCAGTGAACATTGTGGTACATGTCTCTTTTTGAATTATGGTTTTCTCAGGGTATATGCCCAGTAGTGGATTGCTGGGTCATATGGTAGTTCTATTTTTAGTTTTTTTTTTTTTTTTTTTTTTTTATTTATTTATTTTATTTTTTGGCTGCATTGGGTCTTCGTTGCTGTGCGCGGGCTCTCTCTAGTTGCAGTGAGCAGGGGCTACTCTTTGTTGCAGCGTGCTGGCTTCTCACTGCGGTGGCTTCTCTTGTTGGGGAGCACAGGCTCTAGGCGTGCGGGCTCACCGGTTGTGGCCTGCGGGCTCTAGAGCGCAGGCTCAGCAGTTGTGGCGCACGGGCTCAGTTGCTCCGCGGCATGTGGGATCTTCCCGGACCAGGGCTCGAACCCATGCCCCCTGCATTGGCAGGCAGATTCTTAACCACTGCACTACCAGGGAAGTCCCTATTTTTAGTTTTTTAAGCAAACTTCATACTGTTTTCCATAGTGGTTGTATCAATTTAAATTCCCACCAACAGTTCAGGTTGCTTTTCACCATACACTTTCCAGTATTTACTGTTTCTGGATTTTTTGATAATGGCCATTCCGACTGGCATGAGGTGATACCTCATTGTAGTTTTGATTTGCATTTCTCTACTAATTAGTGATGTTAAGAATGTTTTCATATGCCTCTTGGCCATCTGTATATCTTCATTGGTGAAATGTCTATTTAGGTCTTCTGCCCATTTTTTAAATTGGATTGTTTGGGTTTTTTTGATTTGAGCTCATGAGCTGTTTGTATATTTTGGAGATTAATCCTTTGTCTGTTGTTTCATTTGAAAATATTTTTTCCCATTCTGAGGGTTGTCTTTTTAATTTAATTAAATCCCATTTGTTTATTTTTGTTTTTATTTCCATTACTCTAGGAGGTGGGTCAAAAAGATCTTGCTGTGGTTTATGACAAAGAGTGTTTTTCCTATGTTTTCCTCTAAGAGTTTTATAGTGTCTGGTCTTACATTTAGGTCTTTAATCCATTTGGAGTTTATTTTTGAGTATGGTGTTAGGTAGTGTTCTAATTTCATTCTTTTACATGTAGCTGTCCAATTTTCCCAGCACCACTTATTGAAGAGGCTGTCTTTTCTCCATTGTATGTTCTTGCCTCCTTTGTCATAAATTAGGTGACCATATGTGCGTGGGTTTATCTCTGGGCCTTCTATCATGTACCATTGATCTATATTTCTGTTTTTGTGCCAGTACCATACTGTCTTGATTACTGTAGCTTTGTGGTATAGTTTGAAGTCGGGGAGCCTGATTCCTCCAACTCTGTTTTTCTTTCTCAAGATTGCTTTGGCTATTCGGGGTCTTTTGTGTTTCCATATGAACTGTAAAATTTTTTTTCTAATTCTGTAAAGAATGCCTTTGGTAGTTTCATAGGGATTGCATTGAATCTGTAGATTGCTTTGGGTAGTATAGTCATTTTCACAATACTGATTCTTCCAGTCCAAGAACAAGGTATATTTCTCCATCTGTTTATGCCATCTTTGATTTCTTTCATCAGTGTTTTATAGTTTTTTGAGTACAAGTCTTTTGCCTCCTTAGACAGGTTTATTCCTAGGTATTTAATTCTTTTTGTTGCAGTTGTAAATGGGAGTGCTTCCTTAATTTCTCTTTCTGATTTTTCATTGTTGGTGTGTAAGAATGCCAGAGATTTCTGTGCATTAATTTTGTATCCTACAACCTTACCAAATTCATTGATTACTTCTAGTAGTTTTCTGGTGGCATCTTTAGGATTTTCTATGTATAGTATCATGTCATCTGCAAACAGTGACAGTTTTATTTCTTCTTTTCCAATTTGTATGCGTTTTATTTCTTTTTCTTCTCTGATTGCCATGGCTAGGAAGTCCAACACTATGTTGAATAAGAGTGGTGAGAGTGGACATCCTTGTCTTATTCCTGATCTTAGTGGAAATGCTGTCAGTTTTTCACCATTGAGTATGATGCTTGCTGTGGGTTTGCCATGTATAGCCTTTATTATGTTGAGGTAGGTTCCCTCTATGCCCATTTTCTGGAGAGTTTTTATCATAAATGGGTGTTGAATTTTGTCAAAAGATTTTCCTGCATCTATTGAGATGATCATATGGTTTTTATTCCTTAATTTGTTAATGTGGTGTATCACATTGATTGACTTGCGTAAGTTGAAGAATCCTTGCATCCCTGGGATAAATGCCACTTGATCATGGTGTATGATCCTTTTAATATGGTGTTGGATTCTGTTTGCTAGTATTTTGTTCAGGATTTTTGCATCTATGTTCATCAGTGATATTGGTCTATAATTTTCTTTTTTGTGATATCTTTTCCTGGTTTTGGTAGCAGGGAGATGGTGGCTTTGCAGAATGAATTTGGGAGTGTTTCTCCCTCTGCAATTTTTTGGAAGAGTTTGAGAAGAATCGGTGTTAGCTCTTCTCTAAATGTTTGATAGAATTCGCCTGTGAAACCATCTGGTCCTGGACTTTTGTTTGTTGGAAGATTTTTAATTACAGTTTCAATTTTATTACTTGTGATAGGTCTGTTTATATTTTCTAATTCTTCCTGGTTCAGTCTTGGAAAATTGTACCTTTCCAAGAATTTGTCCATTTCTTTGTGGTTGTCCATTTTATTGGAATACAGTTGTTTGTAGTAGTCTCTTATAATCCTTTGTATTTCTGCAGTGTCAGTTGTGATTTCTCCTTTTTCATTTCTAATTTTATTGATTTGTGTCCTCTCCCTTTTTTTCTTGATGAGTCTGGCTGAGGGTTTATCAATTTTGTTATCTTCTCAAAGAAACAGCTTTTAGTTTTATTAATCTTTGCTATTGTTTTCTTCATTTCTATTTCATTTATTTCTGCTCTGATCTTTATGATTTCTTTCCTCCTACTGACTTTGGGTTTTCTTTGTTCTTCTTTCTCTTGTTGTTTTAAGTGTAGGGTTAGATTGTTTATTTGAGATTTTTCTTGTTTCTTGAGGTAAGATTGAATTGCCATAAACTTTTGCTGCGTCCCGTAGGTTTTGGGTCATGTTTTCGTTGTCATTTGTTTCTATGTATTTTTTTATTTCTTCTTTGATTTCTTCAGTGATCTCTTGGTTATTTAGTAGTGCACTGTTTAGCTTCCATGTTTCTGTGTTTTTTACAGTTTTTTTCCTGTAACTGATTTCCAATCTCATAGCGTTGTGGTCAGAAAAGATGCTTGATATGATTTCAATTTTTGTAAATTTTCTGAAGGTTGATTTGTGACCCAAGATGTTATCTACCCTGGAGAATGTTCTGTGTGCACTTGAGAAGAAAGTGTATTCTGCCACTTTTGGGTGGAATGTTCTATAAATATCAATTAAATCTATCTGTTCTATTATGTCATTTAAAGCTTGTGTTTCCTTATTTATTTTCTGTTTGGATGGTCTGTCCATGGGTGTAAGTGGGGTGTTAATGTCTCCTACTATTATTGTGTTACTGTCGATATCTCCTTTCATGGTTGTTAGAATTTGCCTTATGTATTGAGATGCTCCTATTTTGGGTAGATAAACATTTATAATTGTTATATCTTCTTCTTAGATTGATCCTTTGATCATTATGTAATGTCCCTCCTTATCTCTTGTGACAATCTTTATTTTAAAGTCTATTTTATCTGATACGAATATTGCTACTCCAGCTTTCTTTTGATTTCCATTTGCATGGAATATCTTTTTCCATCCCTTCACTTTCAGTCTGTATGTGTCCCTAGGTCTGAAATGGGTCTCTTGTAGACAGCATATATATGGGTCTTGTTTTTGTATCCATTCAGCCAGTCTGTGTCTTTTGGTTGGGGCATTTAATCCACTTACATTCAAAGTTATTATTGATATGTATGTTCCTATTACGATTTTCTTAATTGTTTTGTGTTTGTTTTTGTGGGTCTTTTTCTTCTATTGTGTTTCCTGCCTGGAGAAGTTTCTTTAGCATTTGTTGTAAAGCTGGTTTGGTGGTGCTGAATTCTCTTAGCTTTTGCTTGTCTGAAAAGCTTTTTATTTCTTCATCAATCTGAATGAGATCCTTGCTGGGTAGAGTAATCTTGGTTGTAGGCTTTTCTCTTTCATCACTTTAAGTATATCCTGCCACTCCCTCTGGCCTGCAGAGTTTCAGCTGAAAAATCAGCTGATAACCTTATAGGGATTCCTTTGTATGTTATTTTTTGTTTTTCCCTTGCTGCTTTTAATATGTTTTCTTTGAATTTAATTTTTGTTAGTTTGATTAATATGTGTCTTCGTGTCTTTTTCCTAGGGTTTATCCTGTATGGGACTCTCTGTGCTTCCTGGACTTCGGTGACTATTTCCTTTCCCATGTTAGGGAAGTTTTTGACTATAATCTCTTCAAATATTTTCTCAGACTTTTCTTTTTCTCTTCTTCTGGGACCTCTATAATTCGAATGTTGGTGCATTTAGTGTTGTCCCAGAGGTCTCTGAGATTGTCTTCAAATCTTTTCATTCGCCACGGCTGCTGAGCCTGCGCTCTGGAGCCCGCGAGCTACAACTACTGGGGCCCGCACACCTGGAGCCTGTGCTCCACAACAAGAGAAACCACTGCAGTGAGAGGCCTGCGCACCTGCTCACCGCAACTAGAGAGAGCCCGCGCCCAGCAACGAGGACCCAACGCAGCCATAAATAAATAAATGAATAAATTTAGATATTTAAAAAAAAAAAATCTTTTCATTCTTTTTTCTTTATTCTGCTCCTTGGCAGTTATTTCCACCATTTTGTCTTCCAGCTCACTTAATCGTTCTTCTGCCTCAGTTATTCTGTTATTGATTCCTTCTAGTGTACTTTTCATTTCAGTTATTGTGTTGTTCATCTCTGTTTGTTTGTTCTTTAGTTCTTCTAGATCTTTGTTAAACATTTCTTGTATTTTCTCAATCCATGCCTCCATTCTATTTCCAAGATTCTGGATCATCTTTACTATCATTACTCTGAATACTTTTTCAGGTAGATTGCCTATTCCCTCTTCATTTATTTGTTCTTGTAGGTTTTTACCTTGATCCTTCATCTGTGACATATATTTTTGCCATCTCACTTTTTTTTTTTTTTTTAAATGAGTGGGATTATGTTCCTGTCTTACTGGTTGTTTGGCCTGAGGCTTCCAACACTGGAGTTTGTAGGCTGTTGGGTAGAGCTGGGTCTTTGTACTGAGATGAGGACCTCTGTGAGACATCACTCTGATGAATATTCCCTGGGGTCTGAGGTTCTCTGTTAGTCCAGTGGTTTGTACTCGGAGCTCCCACCCCAGGAGCTTCGCCTGACCCCCAGCTCATGAACCAAGGTCCCACAAGCCACATGGGGTAGCAAAAAAAAAAAAAAAAGAGAGAGAGAACAATAACAAAGTAAAAAATAAAATTAGACCAGGAAACTAACAGATATTTTAGAAAGAAAATAAAAATAAAAATATAGATGAATCAACAACTGGAAGGTACAACAGTACCACAATAGTAAAAAAGAGGAGGAGAGGAAAGAAAAAAAAAGGGGAGGGGGAATGGCCTTGACTGTAGAGGATGAGGCCTAAGCAAGGGCGAGGTTTGGGTGGTGGGCAGGGCCTATGCTTAGGACCCAGAGGGCTGGAAAAGGCCCTGGGGGCTGTGGCGGGTGGGGCTTAGGCTCACCCTAACAGAAGGGGCCCAGGTGTGCCCCCCACCCCTGGTCTCAGAGGGCAGGGGACCTCACCTGGGAGCCAGCAGGCTTCCTAGGCTCGAGTGGGCAGGACAAATGCCCTCCTCTCCTCTCCCACTCCTCCCAGAAGGCCCCTCCTGCCTGCCTCTCCTGATCTCCCTGGCCTCCCTCCTATGCCCCCAGGACCCATGCGGCCTGGAGGGGGTTTGGAGGGGGGGTACCAGCCTGGGAGCTCAGCGGGCTCCCCAGGCCCAAGTGGGCTGGGCGATCACCCTCTGCTCCTTTCCCACTCCTCCTGGAGGGCCTTCATAGATTATGTATGCTGCAGATATCTTCTGTCACTAGAAGGATTAGTTTTTCACTGTTTTAATGACATCTTTTGTTGAATAGAAGTTTATTTTAATTTAGTCAAATGATCAGTCTTTTCCTTTATGGTTGGTGCCGTAGATGTCTTAGGAACACCAGCTATTCTTTTATAGTATCTTCCAAAAGCATTATGGTTTTGCCTTTCACATTTAAGTATTTATTCAGTTATCAATTTTTACCACTCAGCTCCAAATCCACCTTTCTTTGTCCTGCTTTGTAATACTGGAGCTGGACCTTGTAAGCTGTTCTCCTTGTCAACGGACACAATGCTAGGTCTTGCCAGAAGAGGGCGCTAGAGGGACACTGCAAGAGGAGGGTACTTTTCCTGGTTTGATGCTTTTCCTTCTTGTTTCAGTGGTGTGGCAGCCAGTAAGTGGCTTCATTGCCAATGGGTGGCTTCCTGGAGAGTTTTGCCGACACTGGACGATGGGTGGTTTCCTAGCGAGTTTCACCAGCACCCCAGTGGGCAGTTTCCTGCCCAGCAGGTCTGTGGCATCTTCTGTCCCATCCAGTGGAGCCCAGCAAGGTCTGCCTCTCAGCCTTGGGTGGGGGGCTCTCTTCCAAGTTTGTTCCTTCCTTGGACACTCTGCCTTAGCCATCAAGGTGGTGGCTGCTCCTTGTATCTGCGACACCTGTGTCGTTGGTAGTTCTCTGCTCCTCTAAGTAGTTAATCCCTTTGTTACTAGTTAGTAATTCTTTATTTAAAATTTTCCCAGTTCAGATTACTTGTGTGGTTTCTTTTGCCTGACTGGACACTGATTGACAAAGGATTTAATCTACCTGGAAAGGATTTTGTATGTGGTATGAAACAGGAGTCCAACTTCACTTTTTCTATACAGATAGCTGATTGGGCACCATTTAGTGAAAAGACCATCTTTCCCTGCTGTCCTTCAGTGACAGCTCTGTCATATACCAAGCTCTGTCCACATGTGCTTGAGTCTGTTTCTAGGATGTATACCTTATCTAGTTTTTCTTCTTATCTGTGCCTGCACTAATGCCTCCATGTCTTAATTATTATATTTTATAATAAGTTTTGGTATCTAGTAAAGCATACATCCCTTCACCATTTTCATTTTCTTCAAAATTATGTTGAATTTTTATCAAATGCTTTTTTCTACTTTTGATGAGATGATCTTATAGATCTTATATTTTCTTCTTTAATCTATGGTGAATCACATTGATTGCTTTTTTTAAAGATTTTTAAAAAGATTTATTTTATTATTTATTTCATTTATTTTTGGCTGCGTCAGGTCTTAGTTGCAGCACACGGGATCTTCATTGAGGCATGCGGGACCATTAGTTGCAGGGCATGGGCTTCTCTCTAGTTGTGGTGTGCGGGTTTTCTCTTCTCTAGTTGTGGTGTGCAGGCTCCAGGGCACGTGGGCCCTGTAGTTTGCAGCACACGAGCTCTCTAGTTGAGGGGCATGAGCTCAGTACTTGTGGCGTGCGGGCTTAGTTGCCCCACGGCATGTGGGATCTTAGTTCCCTGACCAGGGATTGAACCCGTATCCCCTGCATTGTAAGGTGGAATCTTTACCACTGGACCACCAGGGACGTCCCAAGTTTTTTTTGTTTTTTTTATTTTTTGATGTGGACCATTTTTAAAGTCTTTATTGAATTTGCTACAATATTGTTCTGTTTTCTGTTTTGGTTTTTTGGCCACGAGGCATGTGGGATCTTAGCTCCCCGACCAGGGATCGAACCCACACCCCCTGCATTGGAAGGTGAAGTCTTAACCACTGGACCGCCAGGGAAGTCCCACATTGATTTCTTTTTAAATGCTAAACTAAATCTGTTTTGTTGTTGGCTCTGTCTGATAGTGGTTTATTTCTTATGTGGCAGATTTTCTTTTTTATTGCTTGCTCATCTTTGGCTAAACAATCTGTAAGATTAAGATTATATAAATTTGAACCCCAGACTCGTGAGAGGGCAAGTTCATAGTTAAAATTTCTCTGGGGAGGCTATTATTATTATTTTCACTCAAGTTGCATCAGAGACAGGCAGGTTTTTCTTGTTATTGCCCTGCCTTTTATAGGCCCAAGACTTACCTTCCGTTTCCCATAATGTCTATTTACCCCCAAAGTTCTAGGTTTCTGGTATTGTCATTTCCCCTAATGATAACTTAGCTTCCATGTTAACATATCACTAATTCTAGCAATTTGTATCGGTTTTAGGCCCCTGGAGATTTTCCTTAGTGTCTTGAAGTCCTAACAAAGTGTGTGAATATATATTTGTTGAAATTTATCCAGTATCAATATGTTTTTAAGCAGGAGGGCTTTTTCCAGTGAGCTATGCTGCTTGTGGCAGAAGCCTTTTTGTTGTAATATCTTCTAGAGTGTTATTATATGTAACATTACCAACTTGTTCTAAAATGTTAGGTAGTTTTTATTAATGGACCTGGCAACACCATATATTAGGGAAGTTAATGTCCAAAGACTTTCTGTTTCACTTATTTATCTGAGACCCTATAATTGTGCTTAGGGGAGAGACTGGAAGTGGGGAATAACCAGGATAATATCCCCATAATCACAGAGGCTAGACCAATTCCTTGGGTGCCAAAAGTCAGCTCACGTACCACAGATGGAATAAGTCCTAAGGAATGATCACCAACAGTCTAACTGGGCAATTGAGCAACTGAATAGCAAAAGATTAAGACACAGAGATGTATTGAATTCAGGGAAATACCATAAGGATTAATATAACATTTACTGTAATTACATTGGCTACTGGCCACAGGAATTAATCCATTTTGAAAGAAACATTAAAACCCTTTAATGGTGATGGCTATTTGTGGAAAGAGTATGGAAGTATTGGAAACTACACTGGGCAAAGTGTGCATTTGGAGGGTTTTATTGGTCCTCTTCCAGCAGCAACCAGAACAACTTTTTTTTTTTTTCATCCTCAGGCTTCAAAAGTCTTCCTAGAGGAGTAACACGGGTGTCCCGTGAGAAATGATCCAACCAATTGGAGGTACGAAGTTTCTTTACGAACAGAAGGAATAGTTTAAGGGAAGAGTTATATTTTTATCCCTGAATTTTTGACACTCAAAAGTTATACAACAGTAACCAGACAAATGCTCATCAATCATTTTGGAATTTTTTTCAAACTTTTGGATAGTCCTTTTGTCTCCAGAGTGGAAAATCCTTTTCGCTTTAGAATGGCACATTTTCTGTACCTCAGAAGCAAGACCTAAGACCAAACCAGCACATTTGGAAGGGAAGTGGGACCACTGCCTTGGTGACTGCCTGGTGGAGCTGACCTCATCATTTGGTCTCTTTGCCAGAGAAGAGGGGACCAGCACACTCACTGTGTCTTTAAATTTTTATTTATTTATTTATTTATTTATTTTTGGATGCGTTGGGTCTTCGTTGCTGCGCGCGTGGGCTTTCTCTAGTTGCAGTGAGCGTGGGCTACTCTTCGTTGCGGTGCACGGGCTTCTCATTGCAGTGGCTTCTCTTTTGCGGAGCACGGGCTCTAGAGCGCAGGCTCAGTAGTTGTGGCTCACGGGCTTAGTTGCTCTGTGGCATGTGGGATCTTCCCAGACCAGGCATCGAACCTGTGTCCCCTGCATTGGCAGGCGGGTTCTTAACCGCTGCACCACCAGGGAAGTCCCTGTGTCTTTAAATTTTTGAAATAAGAACTAAGGCCTTTTTTTTTTTTTTTCCAACGAAAAGATAGCTAATTTGCTTAAGTTTTTTCCTCACAGAAAAGAGGTTAGTGACAGAATTGTTCTCTTTAAAGTTGCAACCTCTTATGTTGCAAACAAACTGGTCCACTTCCAGCCTCTTGTGATAGGATAAGTATCACTAGGCACCCAGAGAGCAACTAATGAGCCAATAAAAAGCATCCACTAAGTATTCTTAAGGTTAAAAGTCCATGAAATAAGTACGAGAAGCTGCCATGCCCCCGGGGGCACACGTCTTCTTGAGGTGGAAAGCCTAGACCAGGGTATGTAGGTGGTAAGTACAAGCTGGGATGGTCCCCTCCAGTGAAGTTCAAGTGATGCTTCTTTCTTTTGATTAATCTTAATGTATATTCAATCTTCAGTTAGTAGATTATAGCTCAGTTTTACCAGGGTGGTTGTTTAGGCTTCTTGTTACTGTGAATAGAAAGTTCCAACACACTTCAGTAAAGTTTTGTAATCAAGTAGCAAAATACCATTTAAGACATGAATATTTTCCAAGAGAATGGCCACTGGAAGGATAGCAGAAATTTCATGAGCCTACCCAGTCCTTCTGTTGGCTACAGATCTCATAGTCTTGGGAATTATGGGCAGGACAGCTAACCATTTTGGTCTATACATTTTGGCCAATTTACTTTTTAAAATCTCCTTTTGGCTTTCTACCATTCTGAATTAATTGTGGGTGAGATGTGAACAGTGAAAGCATTAGTGTTGGTAGGCTTTATACATTTCCATTACAATTTGGCCTGAAACCTGAGGGCTCTGATCACTGTTGAAGCATAAAGTTGCCTAAACCTGGAAGTGAAGCGCTTTAGAAGTCTTTGATGAATGGTAACTGTGTAAGCCTTTGCTCATTGCTAAAATTCTCTCTGTTCTAAATACATACATGAGTACCAAGTTCATAATCCAATGAACAACATTTCTTTGCCTGGGTAGAAAAAAATCTAAATATTTACAAACGTCTTTGTGGTAGAGGATGAGCTACTCATATTTATGGGAAGTTGGTGTTACTGTTTTTTTTTTTTTTGGCAGTTATAGCAATGATGGGAAATTCTAATGTTACTTTTAGCACATATACTCACCCCCCCCCCCACACACACTCCGTTCCAGTAAGAGGTACTATTTGCAGCAATCCATTTTTTCTCTTCAACTTTGTACTTTCTGTTCTCTCTTTATGGAACATTCTCTACATCTCATCACCATCTTTCCTTTAAAATCTGTCCCATTGTGACCCCTTCTAAGATGGGTTTCATGCCCTGTCCCTATATTTCCAGAGCATAATGTACTCCAAAACCTCAGTGTAAATGTGTTGTTACATCTGTTTACTATATCTCCTCCACTAGACTATGATCTTTTGCCACATAAATTTCTAGCCCCCTATACCATGCCTGAGAGTAAGCATGGACTCTTTTGAGATAGACTCTTTGTGAGAGTCCCATTTACAGTTCCTTATATATTCCCTGTAGATACTGTGAATTCTACAGATGATGCTTACTGACTAGTATTAGCAAGCTCTAAATATCTAAAAATATGATACCATGTGGTATATTCTCCAGCCAAATATCCTGAACATCAGTTGCTTACTATTAAAATATTGTCATGCTTTTCTATCCTTGTGTTCTCAGCTATATCGTTGAACACATTTATAAACTGTTGTTTTCTTCATGTACTTTATTCTTCAAAATAGATTGTAAGCTTTTTATGGGCAAGGTCAGAAATTTATACTCCACTTTCTTACCCCACTTGACTAGTACCACGTTAAATCCATAGCAAAATTTTCATTTCGTAATTTGTTGTTTGACCAGATGTAATGGGATATCTTTTATTTTCTTTTGTAAATATAAATATCATCCAAATTATCTGTACTTTTAGGATAACTAAGAATCTTATGTTTGTTGTTAACAAAGGGAAAGTGGCTTTGGTATAAACATTTTTTTTTTTTTTTTTTTTAAACAACAGAATTTTATTTTCTCAAAGTTCTGGAGGCCAGAAGTCTGAAATGAAGGTTTTGGCAGGGCCAGGCTCCCTCCGAAGGTGCTAGGGGTGAATCTGTTCCTTGTCTCTTCCAGCTTCTGATGGCGCCAGGCTTCCCTGACTTGTGGCCACTTCACTCCAATCCTGATTCTATGGACACATTGCTTTCTCCTCTTCTCGCTCAGAACTCCCCCTGCTTCTCTTTTATTAGGATACATGTGATTGCATTTAGGGCCCACCCACATAAACTAGGATATGCTCCTCCACTCAAGATCCTGAACTTAATCACATCTTTTGCCATATAATATAATTTTCTCAGGTTCCAGGCAGTAGCCTGTGGACATATTTTTTTTTGAGGTGCCACTAGGTAGTCCACGACAGCCTCCTATCCTGCTCTGCCCTGCTCTGTGCCCCGTGAGGCTGTTATCCACAGATGACTCACCTGGGCCCACTGCCCTCTGGCTTACTGTTGGGTTTGGCCAATGGGAGGCATCAGCAAGTATCAGAGGGCAGGAGAAAAAAGAGTTTGGGGTATTTCTTCTTACTTTTCTGCTTTAGCGCCAGGTTCTGGCAGTAGCTATGCCCTTTCACAGCTCGAGCTCCTTCGGGACTCCCATAACACCATTTCCGTGCCTTGTCTCTTCAGCCCTGGGCTTCCATTCTTGCTAGTCCTTGGGTGCCTCGTTTCTTTTTTTTTTTTTTTTTTTTCACACACACACACTGTATTTTATTTTTACAAGAGATAAATAGACTGACACCAAGCATTGTACATGGATGACCACAACAAAAGCAACAATGATAGCAATTACCAAACATGAAACACACTCATACTATGTCATAATATTGACATTCAGTCCAGTAATCCTCCACTGTAACAGCTCCTTTACTTTGCAGTGAAAATTGATTTGTATATTCTTTGCCTCTGAGTCCTTGTGGGATTTTTTTTTTTTTTAAATTCAGACAGAAAGTCACAAAAATTATACTCATCCTCATCAGTTCACTCAGTCCCATGTAATTAATTTTTTTTTCATCTTGATCTTTTGTTAGCACTTTTATGAGTTCATCAGTTTTTCATTAGAGTTCTGAAAATGCTTATTCATTCAGTTCAGCAGTACAGTCAGTTACCAGAAACCTGTACTTGTCAGAGTCTTTGTGGTAGAGGATGAGCTACTCATATTTATGGGAAGTTGGTGTTACTGTTTTTTTAAAAAAATTACTTTATTGACATATAGTTGATTTACAATGTTGTGTTAATTTCTGCTGTACAGCAAAGTGATTCAGTTATACATACACACATATATATATTCTTTTTCGTATTCTTTTCCATTATGGTTTATCATAGGATATTGAATATAGTTTCCTGTGCTAAATAGTAGGACCTTGTTGTTTAGCCATTCTGTATATAATAGTTTGCATCTGCTAATCCCATATCCCCAATCCATCCCTCCCCCATCCCCCACTTGGCAACCACAAGTATGTTCTCTATGTCTGTGAGTCTGTTTCTGTTTCGTAGATAAGTACATTTGTGTCATATTTTAGATTCCACATATAAGTGATATCATTTGATATTTGTCTTTCTCTTTCTGACTTACTTCACTTAGCATGATAATCTCTAGGTCCATCCATGTTTCTGCAAATAGCATTATTTCATTCTTTTTTTATGGCTGAGTAGTATTCCATTGCATGAAACCAGAGTGGTGTTACTGTTTATTCATTCAATGAATATTTATTGAGCACCTACTATATGCCAGGCACTGTTCTGTATGCTGGGGATAAAGTGGTGACCAAAGAAGGCAAAGATTCCTTCCCTCAAAGAGCTCACATTCTAATGGGAAGACAGAAAACAAGGTACGGAAGTAACGTGTATATTATGTTGGTAGTACTTAGTGCTAATGAGAAAAATAAAGTGAGGAAAGGGAATAGAAAGTACCTATGTGGTCAGTGGTAAGAGGATTGCAATTTTAGATAGGGCGGCCAGGGCAAGGCTTCACTGGGAAAGGGACATTTGAATAAAGCCAGAAGGAAGTAAGAGGAAACCATGTGGCTATCTGAGAGATGGAAACTCCAAGATTATGAGTAGTAAATACTATACACCTAAGTTCCGCTTGAAAAGAGAAATGGTTGGGTGCACTCCTGTTACTGGAGGTCTGGGAGATGAGGAGGAACCAGTAAAAATTTCACTGAGGTAGAAGGATAAGTAGGAGATTATGTTGTTCTGGAAGCCCAACGAAAAAAATGCTTTCAAGAAGGAGAGGGTGGGGGCTTCCCTGGTGGCACAGTGGTTGAGAGTCTACCTGCCAATGCAGGGGACATGGGTTCGAGCCCTGGTCTGGTAAGATCCCACATGCCGCGGAGCGACTAGGCCCGTGAGCCACAGTTACTGAGCCTGCGCGTCTGGAGCCTGTGCTCCGCAACGGGAGAGGCCACGATAGTGAGAGGCCCGCGCACCGCGATGAAGAGTGGCCCCCACTTGCCGCAACTGGAGAAAGCCCTCGCACAGAAACGAAGACCCAACACAGCCATAAATAAATAAATAAATGAATAAGAGAAGTTGAACTAGGCTTGGATGAAAAAACATTAAAAAAAAAAAAAAAAGAAGGAAAGGGTGACCAAGTCTTTCTCTTCCCATCTTGTGTAAATTGAGGAGAGAGAGTGGGCCAGCTCTGGAGGAGCAACAGGGGTGAGAACCCGATTGAAGTGGCTTCAGATGACGAGAAACTGGAGATGGTGAGCACAGACAATTATTTTGAGGGATTTTGCTTTAAAGGGGAGCAGAGAAACAGTACAATAGCTGGAAGGGGACTTAGGCAAAGGGAAGTCTTTGCCTTTTTGTTTTCTGGTTTTGGGGGTTGGGCGATCATATAGCATCTTTGAATGTTGGTGGCGATTATCCACTGGAAAGAGGCTATATCCATGCTATAGGAGAGCTAAGAAAATTACAGGAGCAAAGTGAGGGCACAGATAGCCCAGGAGAGAAGGCAGAGGCCTGTGGAGAGATGCTGGTAGACTGGCGGATTTGATAGTGGGAGCTGTGGAAATTCCCTCGCAATGGCCTCTGTTAGTGAAATAAGAAGCGAGGTCGTCAGCAGGGAGTGAGAATGAACCTGTATGAAGAGGGAGGAAAGGATGTGAAATAATTAACTGAGAGAGTTAATGGACAAGAAAAATGTAGCATAATTGCTAGGAAGTTAAGTGCCCACTGGAGGTAAGCGGTCATGATTTTAAAGTAGTCTAGTCAACAGAATTGCTTTTCTTCAGCCATATTTGACAGCATTGACGCAGACATGGAGTAGCTGAGAGAACTGGATTTCATCAAGGTTTGGGTTTTGCTAAGCAAGGGACACAAATTTAGATCTGGCCAAGGGAGTTGAGGGTGTTTGCAGTGGTTGATTTTGATTGATCATGGAATTTAAACTGGGTAAGGAAGTGTCTTAGCTCAGGCTGCCATAACAAGATACCACAGACCAAGGGGCTTAAACAACAGACATTAATTTTCTCACAGTTCTGGAGGCTGAAAGGTCAAGATCAAGGTGTGGACAGATCTGGTTTATGGTGAAGCCTCTCTTCTTGGCTTGTAGGCAGTTGCCTTCTTGCTGTGTTCTCACATGGCTTTTCTTATGCTTGTGGAGAGAGAGAGAGAGACCTCTGGTGTCTCTTCCTTTTCTGATGAAGACACCAACCTCATGACCTCATTTTTTAACAATTGAAGTATAGCTGATTTACAATGTTGTGTTTGTTTCTGATGTACAGCAAAGTGATTTGGATATATATATAGGTAGATAGATATAGATATAGATAGAAAGATAGATATTCTTTTCATATTCTTTTCCATTATGGTCTATTGAATATAACTATATATTCAATATAACTATTGAATATAGTTCCCTGTGCTATATAGCAGGACCTTGTTGTTTATCCATTCTATACATAATAGTTTGCATCTGCTAGTCTCAAACTCCCAATCCAACCCTCCTCCCACCCCCCTTGGCAACCACAAGTCTGTTCTCTATGTCTGTGAGTCTGTTTCTGTTTCATAGATAAGTTCATCTGTGTTACTCTAGATTCCACATGTAAGTGATATCATATGGTACTTGCCTTTCTCCTTCTGACTTACTTCACTTAGTATGATAATCTCTAGGTCCATCCATGTTGCTGCAAATGGCATCATTTCATTCTTTTTTTAGGGCTGAGTAATAGTCCATTGTATATTATGTACCAATCTTCTTTATCCATTCATCTGTTGATGGACATTTAGGTTGTTTCCATGTCTTGGCTATTGTAAATAGTGCTGCTATGAACATAGGTGTGCATGTAACTTTTTGAATTATAGTTTTGTCTAGATATATGTCTAGGATTGGGATTGCTGGATCATATGGCAACTCTATTTTTAGGTTTTTGAGGAACCTCCATACTGTTCTCCACAGTGGCTGCACCTAGTTACATTTGCACCAACAGTGTAAGAGGGTTCCCTTTTCTCCATACCCTCTCCAGCATTTGTTGTTTGTAGACTTTTTAATGATGGCCATTCTGACCAGTGTGAAGTGTTACCTCATTGTAGTTTTGACTTGCATTTCTCTAATAATTAGCAATGTTGAGCATCTTTTCATGTGCCTATTGGCCATCTCTATGTCTTCTTTGGAGAAATGTTTATTTAGGTCTTCTGCCCATTTTTTTGATTGGGTTGTTTGTTTTTTTGTTATGGATCTGCAAGAGATGTTTGTATATTTTGGAATTAAGCCCTTGTCGGCTTATGACCTCATTTAATCTTAATTATCTCCTTAAAGGCCCTATCTCCAAATGCAGTCACATTGGAGGTTGGGGCTTCAAAATATGAAGTTTCTTTTTTGTTTTTTGGTTTTTTTGGCGACACCATGTGGCTTATGGGATCTTAGTTCCCTGACTAGGGATTTAACCTGGGCCCTCGGCAGTGAAAGCACCAAGTCTTAACCACTGGACTGCCAGGGAATTTCCAATATATGAATTTTGGAGGAACACAAATTGTCCATAACAGGAAGGAAAGAAGTATATAAGGGGATCTAGGACAATGAAAAGGTGGTAAGATTAATGGATTGTAGGTAATGGTGAGACCAAAGGATCACTCGAGTTGGAGCATTAGAAGGTGTGAGCTGGAAATACAGGAGGAGTTGACTGGAGAGTGGGGTATATGAAATTGAGATGATAGAGGAGTTGCAGTCATTTGTAATGACAAGATCTAGGGTATGACTGTGGGAATGAATGGCTGAGGTAGAGATAGATGAATAAAAAGACCACTGGAGGAGAGGATGCAAAGGAACTGTGAGACCAAGTCATTAGAAGGACCATCTCTGTGCATACTGAAATTACCAGGAATTACCACAGGAGTAGCATTGCAGAGAGAGACAGCAAACCAGGTGTTAAATCTTTAAGGAAGGAGAGAGAACAACTTAAGGTAAATAGATGATAGTGGTTAAGTTGGACTATATTGGGGGAAAATGTAGCATAACCAATCATAAGTCACAGAGGAAGATATTTGCAATCCATATAACCAACAAGGGTGTCACAGATTGGATTTTACAGAACCAGATGAGAAGGAATTTGAGGTGCAAGAAGTTTACTAGAGATCAACACTTGTGAAAGGAATGGGGAGGAAGCAGGATTGGGCAGAGAAAGAACTTGAACTATGATGTAGGTCCTACATACCCAGCAGGGAGCTCTGGAACATATAATGCACATCAAAGTGTTCAATGTTAGGCCAAATAGCTGGGTCTTTAGATCCCACAGCCCCCTTCAATCACCAGATATGGATTGCACTGGGATGTGTCCGACCTTGGGCAGACAGCCCCCTGCAGATGTGGCAGATCCTGAAATAGCTGACAGCTGGAAGCTGTCTGCTTAATGCATTCCCTGCAGCTGGAAAACAAGTCCTGCCTGAAAGGGCATCTGGGCAGTGCATCTCTATGTCTACCACAAAAAGACTCTTATTTTGCATATATAAAGAACCCCTATAAAGCAATGTGAGCAACTGTGTTGCAAAGGATAATAGTGGCTGCCTAAATATGAATCTCTTTACATTCCAAATATCATTATAAAAGAGGAGTCAGCAAATGATGTCCTAGGGGCTGAGCAACTGTCTTTGTAAATAAAGATTTACTGGAACACAGCTATACCCATTCATTTAGACATTGTCTTTATGGCTGCTGTCAGGCTGCAATGGCAGGGTTGAGTGGTTGTGATAGAGATAGTATGGCTTGCAAGCTTAAAATATTTATTACCTGGACCTTTAAGAAAAAGTTTCCTGACTCCTGATATAGAACAAGAAAACAATAAGACAAAACCTACACTCTCAGCATAACTAGATGACAGAGAATGCCCTTACTTCAAATTACCTATAATTAGAAAAGCAAAAGCAAATCCTAGTGAGATCTTTCATCCAAAGATCCTACTGCAAATCTTTGTGGAGAGCAAGGGCAGCCCAGGAAAAACTGCAGAAGAGGGGACAGATAACAGCAGGTCAAAGATTGATCTAAAATCGCTATTAAGGGGAAAAATACTGAAAAAGAATCCTGGTAGATCAGAGTCCTGACCATGGGAAGGGATATAAAAAGGCATTGCAGGACTAGGGAGACAATCTCAGAGAAGTAATGCTTCCGGGGGAAGAGAATGCAAAAAAGGAAGGGAGAGGCACCCTTTGAAGATTAGATGTTGAAGAGGAAAATAATCAAAAGAGAAAAATGATGAGCCATGCAACACAAAACAGAGCACAAAAAATTGAAGAATAAAAAACTACCATCACACACACACACACACACACACACACACACACATTCAAGTATCTGTTCTCAAATTTTTTGGTCTCAGGACTTTGTTACACTTTTAAAATTTGAGAACCTTGAAGACCTTTTGTATTTGTGGGTTATGTCTACTACTATTTACTATATTTGATATTAAAACTGAGAATTTAAAAATATTTTAGAAATTAATTTAAAAGCAACAGTAATAAACTTATTGTATGTTAACATAACTAATATTTTTATGAAAAACAACTATATTTTTCAAAACAAAAAATTTCATGAGAAGAGTGGCATTGTTTGTTTGTTTGTTTGTTTTTGGCCGCACCGTGCAGCATGCGGGATCTTAGTTCCCTGACAAGGGATGGAACAAATGCCCCCTGCATTGGGAGCATGGGGTCTTAACTACTGCACCACCAGGGAAGTCCCAGAGTGGCATTATTTTTACATTAAAAAGATCTCTTTAATGGCTGGCTTAAGAGAAGACAGCTGATTCTCTTATCTGTATATCTGCATTCAATCTGTTGAAATATCACATTGTGTAGCTTCTAGAAAACTTCAGATACTAGTGAGAGAATCAGAGTGAAAGAGGCAAATATTTGTACTATTATGGAAATAGTTTTTTTTTTTTTTAAATTATTTATTTATTTATTTTATGGCTGTATTGGGTCCTCGCCTCTGTGCGAGGGCTCTCTCCAGTTGTGGCAAGTGGAGGCCACTCTTCATCGCGGTGCGCGGGCCTCTCACTATCGCGGCCTCTCTTGTTGCAGAGCACAGGCTCCAGACACGCAGGCTCAGCAACTGTGGCTCAGGGGCCCAGTTGCTCCACGGCATGTGGGATCCTCCCAGACCAGGGCTCGAACCCGTGTCCCCTGCATTGGCAGGCAAACTCTCAACCACTGTGCCACCAGGGAAGCCCTGGAAATAGTTTTGATTTTGTAGCTACCTGAAAGATATTGAGGACCCTTAGGGGTCCCTGAACCACACTTTGAGAATTGCTACATATAAAAAACTGTACATCACTACTCTGACAGAAGGGAGTACCATTGAACTAACAGTCTTAGACCACCCTCAATCCAAAAAATGAATAGGTGAAGATAGATCAAATTGATCAAAGTATCTGTAAGAAAATAAAAAATAAGAATCAAAATAGCTCTGGTGATGAACATTTCCACATCTTTCCCTCCTCACCCTCCAAAGAAAAGCAGCCTTGAAGTAGAAGAAAACTGTAACACCACACACCAAACTGAATTAATTGTCTTTGCAGAAGCATTTGAGGATATGAAAAATCACTCTGAAATAGAAATACAAAAATTGAAAACAGAAATGGACACACACCCCTCCAAAGAAATAAATGAAAAGAATTGATTGAACTCAGTAAAGAAGAAAAAGACAAAATCATTTCAAAAATGAAGACTAAATTACAAGGTGCCCAAGGGGAAATAAGCTCAAATGGAAATGTTATAAGAGGCATTGAAGAAAGGAAAAACCAAGAGGGTGAAAATGAAATAGAGAGAGAAGCACTTCAAGGAAAAACTTCTCTACCGACTTAGGTCTGACTAGTCGACTTAGGTCTGACTAGTCGAGGGCCTGCAGATGAACTGACAATAGATTAAGAGGGGAAACCTTTATTATGCATGCATGCATACCCTATGGAGAGACTAGCTCCCTGAACAGCTAGAGATAGAGGTTTATATACCAGCCTAATAAGGGGGTGGGTGAGAGGGTTAGGACTTCAAAGGATGGAAGGTTCTAATAAGTCTTATTTACACAATTTTTTTTTAAGAATGTCCTGGTGCCCAAGGCCAGTGCCCGCCTGAATGGAGACCTCTCTCTAGGGGGGCTTTGTGGTAGCTGTCTCTCTTAAAGCTCTGCTTTAGTCAGATAAGGGAAGTTCAGATAAGATTTCTTTCTGCATTTGCTGTAGCTCAGATGTCTCCACTTGGAGGTAATCTGTATACCAGTTTGGTGGGTTGTTGCTCTCTTTAAAAGTAAAAAGGGTCAGAGAGAAAGTAGTTGAAATGGAAGACAGAAAGGGAAGAAACAATGTACATATAATTAGAATCCTTGAAGAAGAAAATAAATAAAACAGTTGCACAGAGCTAGTGTTTAAAATTACAATCCACAAAAATGTCTGGAAAGAGAAGACCTGGGCTTCCCTGGTGGCGCAGTGGTTGAGAATCTGCCTGCTAATGCAGGGGACACGGGTTCGAGCCCTGGTCTGGGAAGATCCCACATGCCACGGAGCGGCTGGGCCCGTGAGCCACAACTACTGAGCCTGCGCATCTGGAGCCTGTGCCCCGCAACGGGAGGGGCCGCGATAGTGAAAGGCCCGCGCACCGCGATGAAGAGCGGTCCCTGCACCGCGATGAAGAGTGGCCCCCGCTTGCCGCAACTAGAGAAAGCCCTCGCACGAACTGAAGACCCAACACAGCCAAAAATAAATAAATAAATAAATAAAAATAAAAGTAGCTATAAAATTAAAAAAAAAAAAAAAAGAGAAGACCTGATTCTACAAACTGTATAGGCCAGGGAAAATCAACTTAGAATGATCAACTATAGGACATATCCTAGTAAAACTACTATGCTTTCTTTCTTTCTTTATTTTTAAAATAAATTTATTTATTTATTTATTTTTGGCTGTGTTGTGTCTTTGTTGCTGCATGCGGACTTTCTCTAGTTGCAGCGAGTGGGGACTACTCTTCGTTGCAGTGTGTGGGCTTCTCATTGTGGTGGCTTCTCTTGTTGTGGAGCATGAGCTCTAGACGTGCAGGCTTCAGTAGTTGTGGCACGGGCTCAGTAATTGTGGCATGGGCTCAGTAGTTGTGGCTCACGGGCTCAAGAGTGCAGGCTCAGTAGTTGTGGCGCACAGGCTTAGTTGCTCCACGGCATGTGGGATCTTCCCAGACCAGGGTTTGAACCTGTGTCCCCTGCATTGGCAGGCGGATTCTTAATCACTGAGCCACCAGGGAAGTCCCTACTATGCTTTAAACATAAAGAAAAAACCTCAAGGACTCCAAGCAAAAAGATAAAATAACATGCAAGCCAATAGAATTAGACTAACATCAGGCTTCTCAAAAACAACATGTAAAACAAGGCAACAATAAAGCAAACTCAAGGAAATTGATTATGAAGCAAGAATCTTCTTCCTCATTTTGTTCATATTTTTCCTTGAGCATCTTCATAATGTTTGTAGTACCTCTTTTTACAGTAGTTGTCTGTTAATTCCATCATCTCTGCCACTTCTGGATTTATTCTATTGACTGATTTTTCTCTTGGTCATAGGCCACATTCTTCTGCTTCTTCATATGTCTAAATTTGATTAGTATGACTTTTACATTGTTGAGTAACTGGATTTTGTTATATTCCTTCAAAGAGTCTTGAGTTTTGTTCTGGCAAGTAGAAAAATGATCTGTAGATCATCATAATGCTTCTGAGTCTTATTTTAAACTGTTTTAAGGTGGGTCTAGAGTAAACTTTATTCTAGGACATACATTCTCAACAGGGATAATATTGCCCCCAAAGGGGCAAAAATTGGTTTGGAGGGGGGTGAAAAAATCTTATTCTTTTTATGTATAAAGCACAGATATACATACTGTACATCACAGTTATACAGCATATCTGTGGTATTAAAATTTCACAGGGTGGGAACAATAGAAAAAATGTCTACTTCATTAGGACAACCAGGTGAAAGGCTCTTTTGGTGGAGGAGGCGGATGGTAATACTAAAAAAAAAACTTGTTCAGACACATTCCTCTAGAGCTCTCTCTGAGAAGCTCCCTCCTCTTCAGTGCTTTGTGCCATGAATTTCATCTGCCTCATTTTAAAAAATTTCAACTCAGCAAGATTATCATGCTTTGTTTGGGCTTACCCTCCTTGAAGGTAGAAAACTGGAATGATCATAGTGCTTACTAAGTTTGTTTTTTTCCTCTTAGGGATCACAATCTCATCCTGTCTATTGACTGAAAACCATTGCAAAATATATTTTCTTCAGTTTTCTAGTTGTTTATGGAAAGAGGTCATATCTAGTTACAATTATTCCATTACAACCAGAAGTGGAAGTTCTAATGGATGTTCTTCTTTAAAAGTGAAGTATAACCTACTGTATAGCACAGGGAACTCTACTCAATACTCTGTAATGACCCATATGGGAAAAGAATCTATGTATAACTGATTCACTTTGCTGTACAGCAGAAACTAACACAACATTGTAAATCAACTATACTCCAATAAAAATTAATTTGGAAAAAAGAAGTATAGTTGATTTACAATATTGTGTTAGTTTCAGGTGTACAGCATAGTGATTTGGTTTTTTTGCAGATTATGTTCCATTATAGATTATTACAAGATATTTGGTATAATTCCTGTGCTGTACAGTAAATCCTTGTTGCTTATCTATTTTATGTATAGTAATTTGTATCTGTTAATCCCATACTCCTAATTTGTCCCTTATCCCCCTTTTGGTAACTATAAGTTTGTTTTCTATGTCTGTGAGTTTGTTTCTGTTTTTTTTAAAATTTTTATTTTATATTAGAGCATAGTTGATTAACAATGTTGTGTTAGTTTCAGGTGTACAGCAAAGTTATTCAATTATACATATACATGTATCTATTCTTTTTCAAATTCTTTTCACATTTAGGATATTACAGAATATTGAGCAGGGTTCCCTGTTATGTTTTGTATATAGATTAATTTCTATTACTTTTTAGATTACACATATAAGTGATATCATATAGTATTTTTCCTTTTCTGTCTCACTTATTTGACTAAGTATAATATTCTCTAGGTTCATCCAGGTTGCTGCAAAGGGCAATATTTCATTCTTTTTTATGGCTGAGTAATATTCCATTATATATATTGGAGTATTATATATATATATAATTATATAATATATATACCACATCTTCTTAAGCCAGTCATCTGTTAATGGACCCTTGGGTTGCTTCCATGTCTTGGCCATTGTAAATAGTGCTGCTGTGAACATTGGGGTGTATGTATCTTTTTGAATTAGAGTTTTTGTTTTATTCTAGATATATACCTGGTAGTGGACTTGCTGGATCATACGGTAGTTCTGTTTTTGGTTTTTTAAGGAACCTTCATACTATTTTCCATAGTGGCTGCACCACTTTATATTCCCTCCAACGGTGTAGGAGGGTTCTCTTTTTTCCGCACCCACTCAAGCATTTATTATTTGTAGACTTTTTGATACTAGCCATTCTGACCGGTGTGAGATGATACCTCATTTTGGTTTTAATTTTCATTTCTCTAGTAGTTAGCAATTTTCAGCATCTTTTCAGGTGCCTGTTAGCCATCTGTTTGTCTTCTCTGGAAAAATGTCTATTTAGGTCTTCTGCCCATTTTTTGATTGGGTTGTTTGTTTTCTCAATATTGAGTTGTATGAGCTGTTTGTATATTTTGGATGTTAACCCTTTTTCAGTTGCATTGTTTGCAAATATTTTCTCCCATTCTGTAGGTTGTCTTTTCGTTTTGTTGATGGTTTCTTTTGCTGTGCAAAAGCTTTTAAGTTTGATTAGTCCCATTTGTTTATTTTTGCTTTTATTTCTTCTGCCTTGGGAGACTGATCTAAGAAAATATTGCTACAATTTATGTCAGAGAATGTTTTGCCTATGTTCTGTTCTAGGAGTTTTATGGTGTTGGGTCTTACATTTAGGTCTTTAGACCATTTTGTGTTTATTTTTGTACATGGTGTGAGGAAATGTTCTAATTTCATTGTTTTACATGTAGTTGCCCAGCTTTCCCAACACCACTTGAAGAGACTGTCTTTTCTCCATATTCTTGCGTCCTTTGTTGTAGATTAATTGACTGTAGGTATGTGGGTTTATTTCTGGGCTCTCTATTCTGTTCCATTGATCTGTGTGTCTGCTTTTGTGCCAATACCATAGGAGTGGTGAGAGAGAAATCATTGTCTTGTTCTTGATTTTAGAAGGAAGGCTTTCAGCTTTTCAACATTATGTTGGCTGTGGGTTTGTCATAAATGGCCTTTGTTATGTTGAGATATGTTCCCCCTAAACCCACTTTGATGAGAGTTTTTATCGTGGATGGATGTGGAATTTTGTCAAATGTTTTTTCTGTATCTATTGAATGATTATGTGGTTTTTGTCTTTCCTTTTGTTAATGTGGTGTATCACATTGATTGATTTGTGTATGTTGAACCATCCTTGTGACCCTGGAATGAATTCAGCTTGATCATGGTGAATGATCCTTTTTATATACTGTTGGATTCAGTTTGCTAATATTTTTTTGAAGATTTTTGCATCTATATTCATGAAAGATATTGGCCCAAAATTTCCCTTTTTGGTAGTGTCTTTGTCTTGTTTTGGTATCAGGGTAATGGTGGCCTCCATAGAATGAATTTGGGAGTGTTCCCACTTCAGTTTGGGGGAATAATTTATGAAGGATAGGTATAAGTTCTTTATATGTTTGGTAGAATTTCCCCAGTGAAGCTGTCTGGTCCTGGACTTTTGTTTGCTGTTTTGTTTTTTGTTTTTTTTTTAAATTACAGATTTTAAGTATTTCCATGTTTTGACTACTGTGAATAATGCTGTAGAAAACATGGATGTGTAGATATCCCTTCAAAATACTGATTTCAATTCCTTCAGATATATACCCAGGAGTGGGATTGCTGGACCATTTGGTAGTTCAATTTTTAATTTCTTGAGGAACCTCCATACTGTTATCCATAATGGTTGTACCAATTTACATGCCCACCAACAGTGTATAAATGTTCCCTTTTCTCCATGTCCTCACCAACGTTTGTTACCTCTGGTCTTTTTGATAAAAGGCTTCCTAACAGGTGTGAGGAGATATCTCATTGTTTTGATTTGCATTTCCCTGCTGATTAGTGATGCTGAGCACCTTTTCATATACCTATTGGTCATTTGTATGTCCTCTTTGGAAAAATGTCTATTCAGATCCTTTGCCCATTTAAAAAATGGATTGTTTTCTTTTTTTGCTATTGAGCTGTATGAGTTCTTTACATATAGTTCTATATATATATATATATATATAATATATATATAGTATAGTTCTAATATTTTGGATATTAGTCCCTTATGAGATATATGATTTGCAAATATTTTCTCCCATTCTGTAGGTTTTTTCAATTTACTGATTGTTTCCTTTGTTGTGCAGAAACTCTTTAATGTAGTCTCACCTGTTTATTTTAGTTTTTGTTGCCTGTGCTGTTGGTGACTTATCCAAGAAATCAGCAATGAGTAATTTTTAAAATCAATAAGATATGTAATTCTTTGACTTATTTTGTATGTGTCTTTCCTAGTGACATTCCTGTGATTTCAAAATATGGGTTTGAGAACCTGACAAGATAGCTTTAGCTTATGTATTTTATATGCTTGAGCAAATCATTTCTGAATTTTAGTTGTGATAGATAAACCAGAGTTTTATGTAAAATGTCGTAGCATCTGGAGATGTTGAAGTACCACATATAGATGAAATTAAAGCAGAGCAACTCCAGTAGATTATTGAGGTAGTCATAGTTTTACCTCTGTGTGCCAAGCATAATTCTTTAAAAGAACAGGCAAAAATCATGTTGTCAAAATTTCCAGCTGCTTTGGTAGCCATGTGCAAGTCCTTGTATTAAGTCATTTGTACTATTCTTTGAAAGTATCAAAACACTTAAAAACCATAGCCCGCCCATGACTGACAGTAGGGCACTCACAATATTGGGAGAATTTAGCAAGTCAAGTTATAAAGAAGACATAAAAGACATTGGCAAACAGGACTGGTTAAGTCTACGAGTTTTCTTTTGAAGCCTTTTGTAATCAAAATGAAGAATAGAAAATTGTTATTAAGGCAGTGTGTGTGCATGTATGTGTATTCTTTTTTATTTTATTTTCTAACATTTCTCTCTTTCTAATATGTATATATGTATATATATGTTAGATATGCTGTTATTTGAAAGAATGACTAGTTTGCACTAAAGAACTCTGTCACTGCATTGAATGAGTCTTTCAGTGGTCACTACTTTCCAACCGTTTTCCTCCAATCATTTTTAAATGTTTTCTTTTTTTTGGTCACGTGGCTACCATGGATTGAACCTGGGTCCCCTGCAGTGGAAACGCAGAATCCTAACCACTGGACCACCAAGGAATTTCCTTAAAATGTTTTTTTAATAATGAAATGATTGAAGGAATTTCCTGGCATTCCAGTGGTTAGGACTCCGAGCTTTCACTGCCAAGGGTGTGGGTACAATCCCTGGTTGGGGAACTAAGATCCCACAAGCCACAGGGTGCGACCAAAAATTTTTTTAAAAACGAAATATTTGATAGATTTAAGTTGGAAATTGCTATTTTAATTTTGTAAAAACAATTTTCTAAATTTGAAATTTTATATACACTTTCATCTAAAGTGAAATGAAAATGAATCAGAGAAGAAATATTGGTTTAAGTGATAGTTGTTATTAACATCTTTTAAAGAAGTATATGCATTTTTTTCTGAGAAAGAATTGAAGGAAATAAGAACAAAACCTGTTAGAAATACGAGCAAAACACACAAAAAGACAATTCACAAAAAATATTAAAATGCCCTTAAACATACAAAAAGATATTCAACCTTACTCATAATAACAGAAAATGCAAAGTAAACCTACTCTGAGATACCATTTCTCACCCATCAGACTGGTCAAAATTAAAACTCATGACACGTTTCTGTTGGTGAGACTGTAGGGGAACAGACATCCTTATACACTGCTGACGGAAATGCAAATTGGTACAGCCCTACAGAGGGGAATTTGGCAATATCTATCAAAACTGCATATGCATTTATCTCTTGACCCATTTATCTCACTTACAGAAGATATGCCTCAAACAATACAAAGATACTTATGGACTAGTTTATTCATTGCAGGATTGTTTGTAATTGCAAAATACTGAAAACACCATAAATGCCATACAGGAAAGTGATTGAATAAATTATGGTACATCCACACACACGAATACTATGCTACTGTAAGAAAGAATGTATATGAACAGATACAGAATAATTTCCAGAATATATTGTTAAGTGGAAAAAGCAAAGTGCAAAAGACTATCTACAGTATACTACCTTTTGTGTAAGAAAGAGTGAAAACAAGAAAATATGCACGCATCTGTTTATTTGTGTGAAAGAAGCATAGCATGGAGAGAACAGAAATAAATGAGACTGGTGACCGACACTGGGTGGGTAGGATGGGGTGGAAAGAATGTGGGGATGGAAGTAGGGTACACAGAATGAGAAAGGGGAGAGATGCTTTGCTGAGTGGGCCTGTTGGTACAGTTCTGAGTTTTGGAATCATCCTAATGTTTTATATACTAAAAACAGAAACAAACAAACAAAAAACCAAAAATAAGGGAAACCTACAATGGAATACAAAGAAACAAATGAAACTAAATGCATTTTAAATGAAAAACATAACCACACTGAAGAAGAAAAATAGAGCTAATTCAGATGGCTTTTGAACACAGAATTATATGTACAAACTCTCCAGTCAAAGAAAAACAGAAATATGGAGTTCTGTTTAATATCGAGATCTGGTTTGTTTTTTTGCAATGGTATGGGCTAGAGATTTTGAAACTTCTCTTTCTGTGCATTCCAGGATTGAATATATAAGCCAGGTTTCTCACTGTTGGAGAAGGAAGTTACAAATGCGAAAAGAAGAAAGGCTAGAATGAACCCTGTGTTATTGGATTAAAGTTGGAAGTGTTAATATGAATTCACGGTTTGGACATGTGTGTATGTATATACATATTTCTTAGCTTGGTCCACTAAGAGGGTCTAAAAACAGTAACACCTTAGTAGCAAGGAGCTCCTCTAGTGTTTAGATCTTGCTTTAGATCCACACTAAGAGAAACCAACACTTGAAGCCTGGGGTTGGGAAAACACACATGAACTTGGACAATCTTTTTGTGGCAGAAATTAAGAAAGTACTTAAGGAAGGATGGTGACATGTCAAAAGGACACAGGAGCTAGATTAAAGTGCCTCCCTCTGGCCAAATATGGGACATTGCAAGCATCAAAATAAGTGAGAGTATGGATTAGAATGCACTGAGTAAAATAGGAATCCATGAGTTGATACTGTTATACATAAATAAATAAACGAAGGAGAAGGAGAAACTATTCCTTTCAGTAGAATGCCAACTAATAAATGTAGAAGGGTGATTTAATTATGAATTACTGTCTGGCAACCATAATAGTAATAATTGATTCAGGCAAGAATCCTCAAAAGATACTAAAACTAATGGGTAAACTTAACATAGTCTCAAAGATTCTCCCCACAAAGTACTGATTGATCGTGAAAGGAAAAACTGTAACTTTAACCTCCAAGTATTTTGGAATTCTCCAGCTATCTTTCTGTTATTGATTTCTAGTTTAAATCCATTGTTGTCTGAGAGCAGACATTGTATGATCTCTAGTCTCTTACATTTGTTAAGGTGTGTTTTATGGTCCAGAATGTGGTCTGTCTTGTTCCATGTGAGCTTATGGAAAATATGTTTTGTGTTATTGTTGGATGAAATAGTCTATAGATGTCAATTACATGCAGTTGATTGATGGTGCTATAGAGTTCACCTATGTCCTTACTGATTTGCCTGCTGGATCTGTCCATTTCTAATGGAGAAGTATTGAAGTCTCCAACTATGAAAGTGGATTCATTTATTTCAAACATTGTAGTTCTATCAGTTTTGACTCACATACTTTGATGCTCTGTTGTTAGGTGCATACACAAGAAGGACTCTTACGTCTTCATGGAGGATTGACCCTTTTATCGTTATGTAATGCCCCTCTGCCTGATAATTTTCCTTGCTTGGAAGTTTGCTATGTCTTAAATTAATACAGCTACTCCAGCTTTCTTTTGATTAGTGTTAGCATGGTATATCTTCCTCTACACCTTTACTTTTAATCTATATGTGTCTTTATATTTAGAGTGGGTTTCTTAATCCCATCCAGTTGGGAAAATCAAGTTGGAGTATGGAACATAACTTCTGATCTCCTTCAAGTGTCTTCATACTCCTTCTCTCTTGCTAAAGTGAAAGTATTTTATACCAAGAAAAATTAAAGTGGGTTTCTTGTAGAAACATATAATTATGTTCTTTTATCTACGCTGACAATCTCTATCTCTTAATTGGTGTATTTAGGCTATTGAAATTTAAAATGATTATTGATATAATTGGATTAATATCTACCATATTTATTACTATTTTCTATTTGTTGCCCTTGTTCTTTGTTCCTGTTTTTACCTTCTCCTCTTTTTCTGCCTTTTGTGGTTTTATTGAGCATTTAATATCATTTCATTTTCTCTTTCTTAGCATATCAATAAAAATATTTTTAGGATATCAATAAAATTATATTTTTATTTTTTATCTTTATAGTGAAGAAATTTGTGGTGAAAGTTAATATCATCAGTAAAAGGACACCAGATATCATACATCTTCTGATACAATGCACTGAGAAGGGCACATCACTTACCCTGTTTTCCTGCCAAAAAATGCATAACCTTAATTAGTCATGAGGAAACATCATAACAAACCCAAATTAAAAGACATTTCAAAATGTACTCTTCAAAAATGTCAAGATCATAAAGGACAAGGAATGACTGGGGAATTGTTCCAGAATAAAGAAGAATTGAGACATGACAACTGAATGTAACTCATGGTCCTAGATTTTCTTTGCTTATAATGAATGTTATTAGTATAATTGGCAAAGAATAAAGCCATTTAGTTTTGTATCAGTATTAATTTCCTGATTATGATACTTATATTGCAGTTATAAAAGAGAATGTCCTTGTTTTTAGGAAATCTGCACTAAACTATTTAGGGGTAGATAAACAGATAAAGCAAATGTGGTAAAATGTTAACATTTGAGGAGTCTGAAGGGTATAGAGGATTCTTTGTACTATTCTTGCAACTTTTCTGTAAATCTGAAGTTATTTCAAAATAAAAAGTTTAAAAATTGTGATGGTATTTAGATTCTTGGTATTTAGATAGTATTAAAGAAGAGTGTTATAATAGTTTTATTTTTAAATGTCAATGTTTATAGTACTTCAGAAATTAAATCCTTTGCAACTATTCAACTTACAAGGAAAGTTTTAGATATCAACTTAAACATGCGTGACAGTTTTTAGGATAGTGAAACTATTCTGTATACTGTAGTTGGTGGTTACATGTCAATATACCTTCATCAAAACCGATAGACTGTGCCATGGGAGGAGTGAACCCTAATGTAAGCTATGGACTTCGGGAGATAATGATGCATCAGTGTAGGTTCATCAGTCGGAACAAATGCACCACTCTGGTGTGGGATGTTGGCTGTAGGGGAGGCTATGCATGTGTCGGGGGCTGGAGGTATATGGGAACTCTGTACTTTCTGTACAATTTTGCTGGGAACCTAAAATTGCCCTGAAATATGAAGTCTATTTAAAAGAAATGTATGAGAGAATATATACTTTTTCAAAGTCTTCTAGGGATAAGTGCGCCAAAAAATTTGAGATAACTTCCCAGGAGGATTTGTGCACGTGTTCACCCGAATAATTGTGTAGGACCAATAATAGCAGCATTTTTACAATAACCTCAGCAACCCTATTGTCCATCCACAGCAGAATAGATAAATATATTGTAACATTTCATAAGATGGAAAACTATTCAGCAATAAAAATGAATGGACTACAACACCACAAATAAATCTTGTCCCCTGAGTGCATGAAGCAAGATACAAATGATATCATTTGTATAAAGTTCAAAAAAACAAGCCAAAATAACTATATTGTTTAGAGACATATATATGTGATAAAACTACAAAGAAAAACAAACAAGTAATTAACATAAAATTCAGGATCATAGTTACCTCTAGGGATAGAAAGGGGCATGTGATCTGGAGGGAAGTCTTGTATGGGTGAGAGGCTGCCTTGGGGGTGCTATCTAAGTTCTATTTTTTGATCTGGGTGGTGGTTAAATGAATGTTCACATTAGAATTAGTCATTGTACATCAAAAAGACAACAAATAAGAGAAAAGGGAACCCTCATGCACTGTTGGTAGGAAAGTAAATTGGTGGTTGCCCTAGGGAAAACAGTATGGAGGTTCCTCAAAAAATTAAAAATAGAATTACCATATGATCCAGCAATTCCACTTCTGAGTATTTACCCAAAGAAAACAAAAACACTAATTCAAAAAGATACATACAAACCAATGTTCATTGCACCATTATTTACAATAGCCAAGATGTGGAAGCAATCCAAGTGCCCATCAATAGATGAATGGCTAAAGAAGATGTGGTATATATATACAATGGAATATTAGCCATAAAGAATGAAATCTTGCCATTTGTGACAACATGGATGTATCTAGAGGGTATTATGCTAAGTGAAATAAGTCGGACAGAGAAGGACAAATAACACATGATCTCACTTATATGTGGAATCTAAAAAACAAGCAAACAAAACAAAATGAAAGCAGACTCATAGATACAAAGAAGAAATGGCTGGTTGCCAGAGCGGAGGGGTGGAGTGGGGGAGAAATAGGTGAAGGGGATTAAGAAATACAAACCTTCAGTTAGAAAATAAATACGCCACAGGGATGTAATAAACAGCATAAGGAATATGGTCAATAATATTGTAATAACTTTGTATGGGGACAGATGGTAACTAGACTTATCCTGGTGACCATTTAATAATGTACAAAAATGTCAAATCACTATGTAGTACACCTGAAACAAATATAATATTGTATATCAACAATATCTCTATTTTAAAAAATGCTGAAAGACTACAAAAATGCATTTTGATTACAAAAAAGAATTAGTTGTACTTTACATTTATATTTTATGCACTTTAACATGTGTTATATTTCACAACAAAAGAGTTCTTAAAATAAATAGTGCTTTTATAAGGGATTAAAAAAAAAACCCACAAAGCACAATGTCAAATTTTCATGACAGCAGTCTCCTGGTGTCCTTTCCTGAATTTGGCAGACAGGATTGTCAGAGGAAAAGCATTGATGGGGGGTGGGGGACAAAAGCAGTAGTGTGACCTGGCAAAGGTAAAGGGCCATGGCATCAGCTAAAGCAGCGGTCCGCAACATTTTGGCACCAGGGACCGGTTTCGTGGGAGACAATTTTTCCATGGACGGGGGTGGGAGTGGGGGTGGTTCACGTGGTAACGCGAGCGATGGGGAGCGATTGGGAGCGATTGGGAGCAGCAGATGAATCTTCGCTCGCTCATCCGCCGCTCACCTCCTGCAGTGCGGCTGGTGGAGGTGGGGAGCAGTTGCGGACCCCTGAGCTAGAGCACTTAAACTTTAGTGTGCTCACAGACCCCTGGGCATCTTGCTAAAATGCAGACTCTGAATCCATAGGTCTGGGGATTCTGCATTTCTTATTTATATATTTATTTATTTTTGGCTGTGTTGGATCTTGGTGCTGCGCATGGGCTTTCCCTAGTTACGGTGAGCAGTGGCTACTCTTCATTGCGGTGTGCGGGCTTCTCACTGCAATGGCTTCTCTTGTTGTGGAGCACGGGCTGTAGGCACACAGGCTTCTGTAGTTGTGGCACATGGGCTCAGTAGTTGTGGCGCACAGGCTTAGTTGCTCCGCGGCATGTGGGATCTTCCCAGGCTAGAATCCTTGTCTGCTGCATTGGCAGGCGGATTCTTAACCACCGTGCCACCAGGGAAGTCCATGGGATTCTGCATTTCTAAGAAGCTCCTGGGTAACACCCATGCTGCTGGGTTCACAAACCACGTTCTGAGTAGCATTTCTACACAGAAAGTCAGTATAAGATTTTTAAAGAATAGTACATTTTTGGGGTGGGGGCAGAGGGGGTGGCTACAGCAAAAGGTAAGGCATATACAGAGCATAAAGGACCATAGAAAATTTTACTCCTCCAGAGGTGAAAAATTCCTGTTTTTCCACAATGGTCTACAATTATGCCTCACACCAAGTAGAATAAGGAATAAATATAACAGATTCATGAGCAGCAAAGGAATAAGCTGGAACAAGAGCAATAAGTTCATCCTCTTGTGTGCAGTATGTGAAAGGCAGAGGGACCCTCTTTACATCCTCCTGCTGAAACCGGAACTTCCTGAGGGGAGCTTTCCTTGAGAATCTCACTGACCTGTTGGTATTTTAGGAGGGGTTAACATAGAGTGGTGTTAGCTTTAATAACTGCAAAGCTATCATGAGCTTCTCTCTTTGTTGGAATTGGAAATAGGCTGGATTTAACAACAGCAATAATCATATGACCAGAAGAACTGACATTTCATATCCGCTTTGCTGGGTGCTAGTGAATATCATTGTTTGTTTTCACAGGATGTGAAAGAGCTGCTGTAGGAGGAATGCTCCATCAGTGCTAACCAAACAGAAGTCAGATGGCAGATTGATTGCCACTGGTCAGTTCCATCCCACATCCAAGGAAGACGTGATTCTAATCTCACACAAATGTTTCCAGAGAACTAATGAAGAGGGAACACTTTCCATGTGATTTTATGAGGCCATCATAACCTTGATGCCAAAACCTGACAAGGACACTTTCCAATTTTAGTATATGTGCTGCCGAAGTGAGCACGACAAGGACACTTTGAGGAAGGAAGATTATAGGCTGGCCAATCTCACCCCTAAATATAAATACAAAAATCTTAAACATAGCATTAGCACACTATGTCATTGGTCTCAATTATTTGTTGCCCCATCCTATGGGAGAATTATACTTCTAATTCTCTATGGGCATCAGGCGTGGTCAAAGGACTTGCTTAAGCCAATAAAATGTGAGCAAAAGTGACCCACGCGCTTTTCAAGCGGAAGCTTTAGGAGCCATTGTGTGGTTCTACCATTGATCCTTCTGTGATATGAGTAGAGTGCCCAAGGTAAGGACTGCTCTACCCTTTTGGGTTCCAGAATGAAGAAAATGTGAATACTGCAGCCAAAATTTAACCTGAGCACAAAATAAACCCTTTTGCTCCAAACCACTGAGATCTGCGCATTGTTTGTTACTGCAGAAATGGAGAAAGTGTAAGAGGATCAGCTGCTTAGCCTGGTGGTCATTGGTCTGGTTGATGATGTCATTGATGGGCCATTTGCTGCTTCTGGGTAATATAAACAAAAGAAGTATGCACAGGTATAAATAGCAGTCTAAAAAGGCTGGCAAATCTTTGTTCACATAATGCGCAGTCTCAGATGACACAAGCAAAGACAGGGAAAAGGAAGTAGTGATCGATATTGACATGACAAAGTAGGAAACCAAATTATGACATTAATGGACACTCCAGGCCATAAGGATTTCACCCCAGATATAATTAGAGGAGCTGTCCAGGCTGAGGTAGCTGAGATGTGGATACTGGCAGGAAAGGAGTTTGAAGATGTATCATGACCTCCCGATTCATCCCTTAAAGAAACACAGATCCATCTACCCCAAAGAATCTGTTCAAGCTTACACTCAGCAAAGAGCTCAACTCATCTTTAGTAATGAAACTCCTACCCCTAATGGATTTCCTGTGCTGTTATACTGTTAAGCTGTAAGTGCAGCTGTCATTATTTAAAGATTGAGTAGTGTCTTTAAAAACAAATACTGATGATGCCACAAAGGAAAAAGAAAACTGATTTGTTAACTAATAGCCAGATGCAATGATACAGATATAGACTCTATGTTTTTTGTTTTGTTTTTATTTTTAATTAGGGTAAAACATAACAAAATTTACCATTTTCATTATTTTTAAGTGTACAGTTCAGTAGTGTTAAGTATATTCACATTGTTGTGCAACCGGAACTTTTTCATCTTGCAAAACTGAAACTCTATACTCATAAAACAACTCCCCATTTCTTCTTCCCACCCAGCCCCTGGCAACCAACATTCTACTTTTTGTCTCTATGGATTTGACTACTCTAGGTGCCTCATAGAAGTGAAATCATGTACTCTTTGTCTTTTTGTGACCAGTTTATTTCACTAGAATAATGTCCTCAAGTTTCGCCCATGTTATAGCACGTGTCAGACTTCCCTTCCTTTTAAAATTTAGTTTAATATTTTGCCCTTTATTGAGATATAATGGACATATAGCACTGAATAAGTTTAAGGTGTACAGCATAATGACTTGACATACATATACTGTGAAATGATCACCACAATAAGTTAGCATCCACTACCTCATATAGTTACCAAAAAAATTTTTTCCTTGTGCTGAGAACTTTTAGGATCTAGTTTCTTAGCAACTTTCAAATATGCCATACAACAGCATTAACTATAGTCACCATGTTGTACATTACATGCCCAGTACTCATTTATCTTATAACTAGAATTTGTACATTTTGACCACCTTTATTCAATTCCCCCACCCTTTTCCTTCCTTTCTAAGGCTGAACAATAGTCCACTCTATGTATATACCACATTTTATTTATCCCTTCAAAGACTCAAAACTTTTGAGATATACAAAGTCTTTCAAAAGCTAGAGAGATACAGGCTGTTTCAGTGTCTGTGTAACAGCTGCTGGGTGTGGTTGCTGGATATAAGAATGAGAGGTCAGGATTTCTGCCAATTCACCTAAACACCCAGAAGGTTTAATCTCTGCTTTCAAAAATTCTGTTTACTTAAACTAAAGAAACAATGTACACTTGAGATTTTTTTTTAATGAGAGAGGAAAAAAGCTATGATAATTGCTAAAAATTATTGATAACTATTCTTTTAGAAAATTAAAAAGTGCTAACAGATAAAGAAGAAGTAAGATTGACCTTTCTGCTCAAAAACTGAATTTTCCTATGAAATTTTAGGAAGTGGAATTAAGTTGTTGAGATTTATGGAAACTCTGCCAAATATGTATTAAAAGACATTGCATCAAGGTGAAATAAGCTCTATTTCCAACTAAACTGTAAATGGTTCCAGTTTTCTCTTTTGATTTGCAATTTTACTGCATACTTTTAAAGGAAACAACTAAAGTGGATTTAATTGTTAAAGTAGTGGAACATTGACCTGTACCCTTTTGTTCAGGTAACTGTAGGAGAAGACTGGCTGGAGGTTTCAGAAAAGAGATTTTGGTGTTGAATTTAAGAGAGTTCCTCCTCTAACATGTACATTAAAAAAAAATTAATCTGAAATTTGTGGACGCTGTTCCAGTAGTAACCAAGATTTAGAATTTCAGATGTGTAAATCCAACTAATAAAATACCTTTAGTTTGAACATTCAAAATATCAATCAACTTGATTCACCACATTCACAAATCATAAGAGAAAAATCATATGACTGTTTCAATAGACATAGAAAAAGCATTTGATAACATTTAATATCTATTCCCAAAAACTCCTAACAAACTAAGAATAGAATGACATTTCCTTAGTCTGATAAAAGCTGTTTACAAAAACCCTGTAGCAAGCAACAAAGCTTTCCTTTTGAGATTGGAACAAGACATGAATGCCTGCAATCATCACTTCTATTCAACGTTGTCCCTGAGGTCATAGCCTGTGATGTATGAAAAGGAAAAAAATTAAAAGATAAAGGACTGGAAAGGAAGAAACAAAACTGGCATTATTTGCAGATCCTATGATTATATGTATTTAAAAACCTTAAGTAATGTAAAGATAAATAATTAAAACTTAGCACAGTTGCTAGATATAAAACCAACACTAAAAAATCAATTGTATTTCTATATACATTCCTGTAAGAAAGCAAAAATTGAAATTAAAAAAAAATTCACAATGGCATAAAAAAAAAAATGAAGTCCTAGGAATAAGTCTACCAAAATATGTGCAAGACATCTTCAGGGAAAATGATAAAACTTTAATGAGAGACATTATAGAAGACCTAAATAGATGGAAAGATACGTTTATGTATTGGAAGAGTAACATATTTAGTTTCTTCAAATAGATTTATAGATTCAATGCAATACCAAAGAAAATGCCAGCATGACAATAATGTCATAAAATATTTGTGGGAATGTAAGTGGATAAGAATTACCAATTACCGGAGCAGTGAAGAAGAGAGGCGAAAGTGACCCCTGGACTGACCAAAGCTGGTGCACCATTGCATCCCCGTGTCCAGAGTCTATGTCCCGTCTCAACCAGGCCCAAGAGAAAGTCTGAAGGGGATGCTAGAGATAAAGCCAAGGTGAAGGACAAACCACAGAGAAGATCTGCAAGGTTATCTGCTAAACCTGTTCCTCCAAAGCCAGAGTCCAAGCCTAAAAAGTCCCCTGCAAAGAAGAGAGAGAAGGTACCCAAAGGGAAAAAAGGGAAAGCTGATATTGGTAAGGATGGGAATAACCCTGCAGAAAATGGAGATGCCAAAACAGACCAGGCACAGAAAGCTGAAGGTGCTGGAGATACCAAGTAAAGTGTGTGCATTTTTGATAACTGTGTACTTCTGGTGAGTGTACACTTTGAAATACTATTTTTTTAAATCAAGTTTTATAAAAATGCAAAACAAAAAAAAAGAATTACCAATTACCTCCTGAAAAAAACCGAGACAGTAGGACCCACACTACTAGGGAGTAGTATTTATTACAAACCTATCATAATTAAGATAGTGTGGTATTACCAATGTTCATAGCAGCATTATTTACAATTGCCAAGATATGGAAGCAACCTAAGTCTCCATCAGCAGATGAATGGATAAAGAAGATGTGGTATATATACCATGGAATACTACTCAGCCATAAAAAAAAAAGAAATTTTTGCCATTTGCAGCAACATGGATGGACTTGGAGGGCATTATGCTAAGTGAAATAAGTCAGACAGAGAAAGACAAGTACTGTATGATATCACTTATATGCAGAATATAAAAATACAGCAAACTAGTAAATATAACAAAAAAGAAGCAGACTCACAGATGTAGAGGACAAACTGGTGATTACCAATGGGGAGGCGGGAGGGGCAATATAGTGGTGGGGGAGTGGGAGGTACAAATTATTGGGTGTAAGATAGGCTACAAGCATGTATTGTACAACACAGGGAATATAGCCAAAATTTTGTAACAACTGTAGATGGGGTGTAACCTTTCAAAATTGTATAAAAAGTAAAAAGTAATTTTTAAAAAGATAGTGTGGTATTAGTGTAGAAACTGGCCAATGGAAAAGTATGGGTTTGGACAAAGGAAGCCCATACCTACCTGCTATCCAAGAGGACTATCCAGCCCTGGGTACCTCCTCATATAGACCAGTACCTTCCTTGGAAATGTTATTCTCTAAAGTCTGGAGCCAAAGTCTCCTTCAAGAAGTATGGCAAGGGCTAGAATAAATGCCCATAATGAGAGAAGGAAGACTGCCTCAGGCTACAAGCATTTGGGGACATTCTCCTAGGAGATTTTGTAACTTAGTTTATACAAGGAGCACATTCAAATAGAGTCAATATAGAGCTTCCACCATCCATGATTGTACCTCATAAGAACATACCTTGTTCTGATAATTCTCAGTTCATACTGGGAAAAACCACTCACATCTGTACCTGGAGGAGAGAACAACTTCTCAGTTAAATCTGGTCTGACCTTCTCTTAGCTCGATCAATTCAATGACAATGGTTATAAAAAGGTGATGAAAGGGACTTCTTCCTGTTATTCTAGAAGGTCCATTAGGACCAAAGCTGAGAACAAGGCAGCATCAGGTGTTCTGATAATTAAGGGCTGGCCACCCCTTTGAGGACTTAAGAGGTAACCCACTAGGTCTGCTACCCCTAACCACCATTCCAAAACCCCCTCTCAAAGAAAGCAGAAAAAAAAGGAGGAAGGAGAGAGGGAATGAGGGGGGTTATCAGACATATGAGTCTTTGGCCTAGGGAGAAGAGCTATGGCTTTTCTTTTCCCTTCATGCTGGGGAGGAGGAGATTTCATGCCCCTCCCCAAGAAAGGGTGGTCCAAGAGAATCACTTGTAGGGATATTGGAGGTAATCACACAAGGAGACTGGCATCTCATGCCCATGCTGGACATGAAATGGACTTGGTCTGCCTTCTGTGTCTGGTTGAGCAGGAAGAAAGGAAACTGGATAGAGATGGCAGGGTAGCAAGAGAGTACTACCATGGAGCAGCCTGTACTCCTATGATTTGGAGTTGCCTATAGGCCAGTGGCTACCAGCTGAGTTTACACTATGCTGCCAGTTCCCTACTCAAGAGTACTGGATGAGGAGACCCCACCAACTGGAGGCTATGGAGTGTACTACTCCCATCCTGACTTCATAAGAATCATCATCTCCAACCTGATGCCACACATTTTATGATTCCATCCTATTCCAATTTCCACTCCCATTCTACCTCCACTCGTATCCCCATCTCTATACCCCTCTCCTCATCTCCATTCCCCCATCCCTACAGATCCATCTTCCCATCTTCATTCTCATTCCTATCCTTCTCCTCCTCTATCCCCCTCTCTATCCTCAGATTCTACCCCATCCCCATCCCTATCTGGTCTGCATTCCACCCACGTCTCCATCTTCATTTTTATCTTCAGTTTCATCCATCTTTATCACCAGCTCCTGCTTCTTCCAGGGTTCGTTCCTATCCCGTTCCAATACTCATCCTTGGTGAATCTCAGTCTTCATTCCTATCTCCATCCTATCTCCAATGCACCCCATCCCTATTCTTACATATTTCCTTTCCATCCTCACTTCATCCAAGGTGAAAATTGAGAAAGATTCATGAAGAAGTCTAAAAGTTTGGAGGAATGCTGGGGACTATGAAAGTTGATGATCCCTCCATACAAAATTTCCTCCCCAGATTCCAAGTGAGAAACTTCAAAAGAAATCACTCACATTAGATTTCAGATAGAACTTCTCCACTGTTCATGGTGCGTGTAGGGCAGGGCAGGGATTGGGATAGGAAGTTGGAGGGAGTAGAAGGGAGGTAAGGCAGCCTGAGAGAGATACAAAGACACAAAGAGAGAAGCTAGGATAAGTCAGAGGCCAGAAGAGGCAAAAGAGAAAGAAGCATATGGAGTAAGAGATCTCAAGTCTGATTTAATCTGAACCTCTTTCCATTCCTTCCCCCTCTTTTCCACAGGTCAGGCTTTGATACAAGGAATTTAGTGAAGGGAAAAGTGTGGTCTGCCTTTTCATTCAATCCTTTGTTCAGCATTTTTGTTGTTGTTGTTTTGTTTTGTTTTTTTCCCAAATGAATATGAAAGGAGCTGGAAATGGACAATTATCTGGCTGCAGAGATGATCCTGTTTGGGATGGAAACAGAGAAGTTGGGGGTGGGGTGGAGATGAGAATAGAAGTGGCACTGTAATGATGATGATGAGTTGACGAACATGCGACTAGAGTTTTAAATTATACTGAATGACTAGAAAGCTAATGAGCCTGCCCAAGACATTAAGGCACTGGAAAGGGAAAGGTGACAAAACCGAGTTGAAGGCAGTGATTAGAGAATAATAACTGTTTTATGTTTGTACCCCAACCGAGTTTTAGACCGTTCAACAAGCCAGTTACCTGCTGTGTAGAGTCTCTTCCTTTTCCTAAGACTTTGCTATGAGTTCTCCTGACCTTACCTGATAGTGTGAGCTGGGAGGTTTCAAAAGACAGATAAACCCATACTAAGAAAGCCTGGCTTAGCGATTCTGAAAGGTTTCTTCCCTTATGTTAGAGCTAGGAATTCGGAAGTGGAAGCTCTGTCCAGTTACCTTCTGATAAAATTCGCGGTAGAATCTCAAGGGTTGTTTAAGCAATGTCTTTTCTTGACTCCTGGAATGAATCTTAAGAAGTACTGGACCATTACTTCTGCTAACTCTGCTTCTTCCTTTTTCCTTTTGATTCTTTGTTTTGGTTTCTGGTTATTGGTCAGGTCTGTTTGTGGCTTGTCTAACTTGTCTTTTGGGCTGTGTCCCTTTCCATAGCCGGTCCATGAAAGGAGGGCACCAGACCACTAGGCCAGGCTGGACTGCATTGGCTGAGAGGGCAGTCTAGGTACACAAGAATTTAACTGGGGTGGTCCAATGGTGGTCCAATGGTTAGGACTCCGCGTTCTCACTGCCTGGGGCCCAGGTTCAAATCCATGGTGGGGGAACTAGCTTCGGTGCAGCCAAAAAAAAAAAAAAAAAAGAATTTAATTGTGCAGGGGTGATGAGTTTTTTCCCATGGGTAGCAGCAATGGTCAGGAATCTAGTTTTATGATTTGACATTTGGTGATCTCTGCCAGGTGGATGATGAGATCTCTCTGTTGGGTGAGGAAAGATGACAGAGATTTTTTTTGGTTCATTGGTTCTTTTTATTTGTCTGATTGTTTATTTGTGAGATTAAGTCACTTAAAATATTTTGTGCCCAGCGGAAAGGAGAAGAGCCCTTTGAGATCTGGACTGGTGAGTTTTTGTGATTCTGTGTCTACTCTGACTAGTGGCTCAAGTTGTAGAACTGAAGCTGCAAACTCCAGACAGTCTGTAGGCTGATAAATGAGAAAAGCCTTAAATCTCATTATTCCAGCTTGGAATATTTTCCTACCTCCTAAGGGTGTTAACAAATTAGATTATAAAGACTCTCAAATTAAGGGAGATATGTTCTGATTGGTTTATAGAGACTAACAAGAGCTTACATAAATCCAATATTGCCCAAACTCCCAGACCACAAAGAAGCTGAACTTCTAATACTTTAAATGGGTTAAACAAAACAAAACAAAAACCACTTTCTCATAGAAACTACTAGCTTAGAAGCAATTTTATACAGAATCCAAGTTCATGTCATCAAGCAAGCTTTAATCCTTAGTCAGAATCATCTGAAAATTTTGTCTTTAAAAACAAACATGTCATTTTCCAGATTTTACCAGTGTAGAGTATAATACAAATATACAGTTTAGTTTATTTGATTTTTTAAGTTTGCTTTTGTTTTCTCATGAAGAGAAAAGTTGATATGAACATTCTGATATACAATATACTCCTCTAACACTGTTGCTAGATCACCTTTATTATAACTTTTACCAAAGTGACTAGGTTCTGCTTCAGAGAGAGAACACTGAGAACTGTCTATCATGAACAAATATTTTATCAAAACTTTTAGGTTCCTGGACCCAATTCCATGTGTGTGTGTGTGTGTGTCTGTATAGACTTCCCCACAACAACAAATAATTCTTGGACAGCAGGTGGGTGTCTACAATTCAACTCAATTCTGACACTATCTACCGGAGGCAGCATCAGATCCCACACATTAAGGGTTCAGACCCATAAGCCCCCACCCCACCCTGCTCTTCTCTAGGGGTTGTTACCTGTGCTTCTGACCGACTGGCTACAGATTGGAAGTTCTCGTGACCCACTCCTTCTCTGGGTTTGAGTAATTTCCTGGAAAGGCTCACAGAATTCAGAGAAATATTTTATTTACTAGATTACTGGTTTATTACAAAAGGATATAACTCAGAACAGCCAGATGGAAGAGATGTATAGGGCAACGCAAGGGTAAGGGTGCAGAGCTGCCATTTCCTTTCCAGGCACTTCCAGAACCTACCAGAATCTCCATGTAACCCAGAAGCTCTCTGAACCCCATCCTTTTGGGTTTTTATGGACACTTTATTACATAGGCATGATTGGTTAAATCATTGGCCATTGCTCCTCACCCCCTCCCAGAAACCAGAGGGGTGGGACTGAAAGTTCCAACCCTCTAATCACATGGTTGGTTCCTCTGGTGACCAGCTCACATCCTTAGGTGATCACAGGCATTCTAAAAGTCACTTCATTAACATAACAAAAGACACCTTTATTACTCTCATCACTTAGGAAATTCCAAGGGTTTTAGGAGCCAGAAACAAGGGGAAGACAAAATATATATTTCTTATTATAAATCACAATTTATAATATTTCTTGTTATAAATCACAAAGTCACAAACCAAAAGAGTTTATAAGAACACATGAAATAACCCCCACTGCTATACACATCACTTTTATACCTTCTTAAGTGGCAATTTGACTGACACAAAGATCTAACTACTTCATAACATATAAAAATAAGAAGCAGGGGCTTCCCTGGTGGCGCAGTGGTTGAGAGTCTGCCTGCCAATTCAGGGGACATGGGTTCGAGCCCTGGTCTGGGAAGATCCCACATGCCGCGGAGCAACTGGGCCCGTGAGCCACCATTACTGAGCCTGCGCGTCTGGAGCCTGTGCTCCACAACAAGAGAGACCGCGATAGTGAGAGGCCCGCGCACCGCGATGAAGAGTGGCCCCCGCTTGCCACAACTAGAGAAAAGCCCTCGCACAGAAACGAAGACCCAACACAGCCATAAATAAATAAATAAATAAATTAAAAACAAACAAACAAAACAAAACCCGTGTTTAAAAAAAAAAGAAAATAAGAAGCAAAGCTAGATATAAGCTATACCTCATGACCAATGTTTGAGCATCCTATATCTCACTTAGAAATTACCCAGATATACAAAATTATACTTACCATTTATACTAGATTTTAAAGTTAACTAAGGATCTTGGGAATTATATACAAGCTGACATATTACAGAACCTAATTAATGTTGCTATCAAAAAGTTTGTCAGAATTATACTTCAGTTTAATTAAACACATAATTTTATGTTTTTCTAATCTTTTGTTTCAAAACAGCTTTGTTGATACCATACAACTCACACATTTAAGGTGTATGATTCAATGCTTTTGGTATATTTCATTATTAATTTTTAAAAATTGTGGTAAAAGAAAACAAAACTCTAATTCAAAAAGATATATGCACCCCTGTGTTCACTGCAGCATTATTTATGATAGCCAAGACATGGAAACAATCTAAGTGGCCATCAACAGATAAATGGATAAAAAAGGTGTGGTATGTATATATACATACACACACACACATATATATATATACATACATACACAATGGAATACTACTTAGCCTCAAAAAGGTTGAAATCTTGCCATTTGTGACAAAATGGATGGATCTTGAGGGTATTACGCTAAATGAAATAAGCCAGACAAAGACAGATACTGTATGATTTCACTCCTATGTGGAATATAAAAAACAAACAAAAAAACCAAAATAAATGAATAAACAACCAAGCAACAAAATAAACATGTTGATACAGAGAACAGAGTAGTAGTTTGACCAGGGGATAGGGGTAGGGACAGGCAGGAAGGAGGAATGGGTAAAGGGGATAAACTGTGTGGTGATGGATGAAAACTAAATTTTTGGTTGTGAGCACACTGTAGTCTACATAGAAGTATAATGTTGTACACATGAAGCTTATGTAATGTTACAAACTAGTATTACCTCAATAAAAAATAAATTTAAAAAATTTCCCTGATATGAAAAAAAATTGTGGTAAAATAGATGTTCAGTAAAAATTTCCATTTTAACCATTTTAAAGTGTACAATTCAGTGGCATTAATTGCATTCACAATGTTGTTCAATCATCAGCACTAATTCTTTCCAAAATTTTTCATTGTCCCAAACAAAAACTCTGTAATCACTAAGCAGTAACTTCGCATCCAACCCAAGCCCCAGTCCAGGTAACCGCTAGTTTACTTTCTGTCTATATGAATTTGCCTATTTATTTATTTACTTTATTTTTTGGCCATGCCACGCGGCATGCAGGATCTTAGTTCTCTGACCAGGGATTGAATGCAGGCCTCCTGCAGTGGAAGCACAGAGTCTTCACCACTGGACCACCAGGGAAGACCCTGAATTTGCCTATTCTAGATATTTCATGTAAGTGGGATCATACAGTATTTGTCCTTTTGTGCACGGCTTCTTTGACTTATCATAATGTTTTCAAGGTTTATTCATGTTGTAGCTTGTGTCAGAACTTCATTCTTTTTTATGGCTGAATAATATTTCATTGTTTGATAGATCACATTGCTTATCCATTCATCTGTTGATGGACACTTGGGTTGTTTCCATCTTTTGGCTATTGTGAATAATGCTGCTGTGAACATTGGTGTGCAAGTCCTGCTTTTCTTAATCTTAAACATTATATGGAAGTGACGTTAGCAGGGGTTCAATAAGTATCCATCCTCCTTTTTACCAGTATGAAATTGGAATAATCTATTCTGCCATCATGCCCATTCCTGGAATATCATATTTGAGAATACATCTCATTCAGTCTGGCAAACCTGATTAAGGAGAGAGGGTTTCAATTCATATGTGGAATCAAATCCCACAAAGCCCTTCCAGGAACCTAAAGTGGCATCTTACCTGTTCTGTGGTATAGCATTGCAGACTTTCAGGTAGTAGTAAGGAAGGTCCTTTCTGGCATGCCAAACCTCAGCAGATTTGGGGAATCTTGAGAAAGGATTCTTTATAGCTGCTGTAGGTGAAACATGGTGGAAATAATTTTTGTGGGGTTTCTGAGCCATAGGATTGAAGGGCAGATAATAAAAGTCTTTAGAAGTCTAATCCTAGATTCCTTATGACATCTCTGGACAAAGGTTACTTCTCTGGCCTTAGTAGTTGTTCATCAGCATGTCACTCTAGCTCAGCTGCTTGATATAAATGAATCAGGCCAAACACTGTGAGGCCAGCCTTACTTTGTGATCAGGAATAATCTTTGGAGAATATTTATGATCACAGTGGGGGACTATTAAGAAAAATTGTATAAAACTGGTAATAAGGCAAAAGGATGACTACATGTCCTTTCTTTTAAAGTTTTTCAAAAAACTTCTTATTTTGAAACAATTTTCAATTTTCACAAGAATTACAATGATAGTACAGAGTGTTTCCATACACCTGTCACCCAGCATCTCACATCTTATGTAACCATGTACTTTTTTTTTTCTTTTTTAGTTTTTCAAAGTTAGTATTTTATTCATTAAAGCTATAATGGTAAAAAGCCCAGTTATTCCTTAAGCTTTTGTTTCATATGGTGATCATATTATTCTTTAAAGATATAATTTCTATTTGTTTATATTCATATAATTTAATACAAATTTTATATAAACTCAAACTTATACAATTCTAATATTTCATATTATTCTATTTTAATGTCCAGGAAATTTTATTAATCATTTTAAAGTGGCTTTTATAATTCTTTTATATTTCCTTATGTTTTCATTGCATGCACAAAATAACATATTCAGTTATCTTTTCTTGATTGGTTTTTCTAAGCGTTTATCAATTTTATTAATCATTTCAAAACATCAATTTGGGCTTGTTGCTTTTCTTTATTTTATGCTTGTTTTCTGTTTCATTATTTCTGCCTTTATCACTATTTCTTTTCTTCTACTTTCTTTTTAAATTTTTTTGCCCCAGCTTTATTAAGATACAATTGACATATAACATTGTGTAAGTTTAAGGTGTGCACAACCTGATGATTTGATACATGCTGTGAAATATTATAAAATGATTACCACAGTAAGATTAGTTAACACCTCCATCACCTCACATAATTAGCTGTGTGTGTGTGTGTGTGTGGTGAAAACAGTAAGATTTACTCACTTAGCAACCTTCAAGTACACAACACAATAGTGTTAAGTATATTCACCACACTGTACATTGGATCCCCAGAACTTTTTCATCTTAAAACTGAAACTTTTTACCCTTGGACTAACTTCTCCCATCTTTCCCCACCCCCTAGCCCCTGACAACAACCATTCTACTGTCTGTTTCTATGAATTTGGCTTTTTTAGATTTCACATGTAAGTGAGATCATATGATATTTGTCTTTCTCTGTCTCTATTTTTATGATATAGTATAGCTACCCTGTTTCTCTTTTGGTTTCCATTTGCATGGAATGTATTTTTTCATCTTTTTACTTTCAGCCTATGTGTGTCCTTAAAGATGAAGTGAGTCTCTTTCAGGCAGCATATACTTGGGTCTTGTTTTTTTTTTTTTTAATCCGTTCAGCCACTCTGTCTTTTGCTTGGAGAATTTAATACACTTACATTTAAAGTAATTGTTGATAGGAAAGGACTTACTATTGCCATCTTGTTAATTGTTTCTGGCTGTTTTATAGTTCCATTTTTCCTTTCTTTCTCTCCTGTTGTCTTCCTTTGTGGTTTGATGATTTTCCATAGTGATATGCCTTGATTCCTTTCTTTTATGTTTTGTGTATCTATTTAGGTTTTTGCTTTGTGGTTACCCTGAGGCTTACATAAAACTTCATATAGTTATATCAGTTTTATTTAAGCTGATAATTGTGATTGCAAAACCTCTACTCTTTTACTGCTCCCCCTCTATTTTATGGTTTTGATGTCACAATTTACATCTTTTTATATTGTGTATTTGTTAAAAATTATTGTAGCTATAGTTATATTTAATACTTCTGTCCTTTAACCTTTATACTAGAGTTAAGTGGTTAACACACCACCACATTAAAGAGTAGTATTCTGAATTTGACTATCTATTTACCTTTATCTGTGAGTTTTATACTTTTAGATGTTTTCACGTTATTAATTTGTGTCCTTTCATTCCAGCTTGAAGAACTCCTAGTTCTTAGAACAAGTAGGTCTAATGGTGATGAACTGCCTCAACTTTTGTTTGTCTGGGAAAGTCATTATCTCCCCTTCATTTCTAAAGGACAAATTTGCCAGCTAAAGTATTCTTGGTGGGCAGTTTTTTTTCTTTTAGCACTTTGTATATATCATTCCACTCTCTCCTTGCCTGCAAAATTTCTGCTGAGAAATTCAGATAGCCTTATGGGGGTTCTCTTGCATGAAATGAGGTGGGTTTTTTAAACATTTTTATTGGGGTATAATTGCTTTACAATGTTGTATTAGTTTCTGCTGTATAACAAAGTGAATCAGCTATATGTATACATATATCCCCATATCCTCCCCCCTTGCATCCTCCCACCCTCCCTATCCCACCCCTCTAGGTGGTCACAAAGCACTGAGCTGATCTCCCTGTGTTATACAGCTGCTTCCCACTAGCTATCTATTTTACATTTGGTAGTGTATATATGTCAATGCTACGCTCTCACTTCGTCCCAGCTTACCCTTCCCCTCCCCGTGTCCTCAAGTCCATTCTCTACATCTGTGTCTTTATTCCTGTCCTGCCCCTAGGTTGATCAGAACCTTTTTTTTTTTTGGATTCCATATATATGTGTTAGCATACAGTATTTGTTTTTCTCTTTCTGACTTACTTCACTCTGTGCAACAGACTCTAGGTCCACCCACTTCACTACAAATAACTCAATTTCATTTCCTTTTATGGCTGAGTAATATTCTGTTGTATATATGTGCTACATCTTCTTTATCCATGCAATGAGATGAGTTAAAAAAAATTTTTTTTTCTGCTTTCAGAACTGTATCTTTGTTTCGTTGTTTGACAGTTTTATTATAATGTGTCTCAGTGAAGCGTTCCTTGGGTTGAATCTGTATGGGACCTATGAGCTTTGTGTATTTGGATTGTCCATATCTCCTCCCAGATTTGGAAAGTTTTCAGCTCTTATTTCTTTAAATAAGCTTTCAGCCCTTTTGTCTCCCTCTTCTCTTCTGGGACTCTCATAATGCACATACTGTTTGCTTGTTAGTGTCTTAAAATTCATGTAGGCTTCTTTCTTCATTCTTTTTCGTTTAGTAAGAATGTTCAAGAATGTTCTTTGTTCTCCTCTGATTGGTTAATTTCAAAGGTCCTGTTCTCTACTTTACAGATTCTTTCTTTTGCTTTATCCAGTCTGCTGTTTTATGCTCTCTATTGCATTTTCATTTCACTCATTGTATTCCTTAGCTACAGAATTCTGTTTGGTTTTTTTTTTTTAATTCCTATCTCTCTATTGAACTTATTTTGTTCATGTATTGTCTTTCTGATTATATCGAATTGCCTTTTTTGTGTGTTTTCTTTAGTTCACTGAACTTCCTTAAAACAGCTATTTTGAATTCCTTATTGGGAAGACTGCAGATCTCTATTTATTTGGGGTTGGTTACTGAAAAATTATTTTGTTCCTTTGGTGGTGTCAAGTTTCCTTGATTTTTCATGTACCTTGAAGCCTTGCATTGCTATCTTCTCATTTGAAGTAGCAATCACTTTTTTCATTCTTTATTGACTGGCTTTAGGAGAGAAATACTTTCTGTCACCCTTGCTAGGGATTCTGAGGCTTTCTTGGACCTTTCCTAAGGGTATGCTGCTTCACACTTGTTCCCTCCTGTGGCAGAATTAAGATTGCATGCTTTCTCTTGATCCTGCAAAGCCAGACCAAGTGCTGACAGCCTCCGTTTTGCTTTCCCTGTGACGGTACTGAATGCTCAAGTCTGTGATTTCTCCCAGGCCTGCAGAGTTGGGCTGTTTTTTTCTGTGTGCTCACTAACCATCTGCAAAAGTTCACTCTTGCCACCACTGTGAGCACAGAAAGCCAGTCATGAGGTGGGGGTGTGTGTGGGTGAGGCATGTGGAGTGCTGGGGGAGCTGTGAGCCAGTTGGGGGGATTTGCAGGTGAGGCATCTCCAGTGGCTCATGGGCAGCCTTCCTGATGGAGTTTGTGACAGTTAGTAGTATCTATGTTCCTCTGCTGCCCTCTTTGTGCTCTATCTGCTGCTCCCCATCTTCCTGTTTTGCAGCACACCTCAGTATTCCGGATGGGGCAACAAAGAAGCGGGAGTCTTTGGCAGTGGAAGGCACAACTGGGGATGCTGGGCACTCATTCACAAGCTCATTTTCCCCCATGGGAGAAATCATGGGCCAAAACAGTCTCCCTTGGCACTGAGCTGTGCCTTCTTGGGGGAGGGGTGATTCAGGTAAAGTGAAATTGTTCCTCTTACCTCTTTAATTTGTCTGATCTCAAAATTGCCTAAATTGGTGCTCTTTGGGAGGAAGATGGTAGAAAGCTCTTATTCTGCCATGATGATGACATCACTCTCTTGAATCCTTTCAATGTTATAGTGGAGTATGGTCCCATAGGCTTATTTATTATTTGATTCTCTAGGGTGGGTACCTTTGTTTGACTTGCTATTACTACTAATTAGGGCCTAGATTCTCTGAAGTTACATGTTGACTTGGAGATTTTTGCCTAGTAAAGATCTAAATGATATCTATCCAGTAGAGAAGATAACTCCAAAGCTTATAGTTTTAATGCCCTGTAGTACATTAACTAGTTTCATTTTGTCTTAGTCAGTTCAGGCTGCTATAACAAAGTACCATAGACTGGGTGACTTATGAACAATAAAAATTTATTTTTCACAGTTTTGAAGGCTGGAAGTCCAAGATCCGGGTGCCAGCATGGTCAGGTTCTGGTGAGAGCCCTCTTCTGTGTTGTAGACTGCCATCTTCTCATTATATCCTTACGTGGCAGAAAGAGAGTGAGAGAGCTCTTTGGGGTCCCTTTCATAATGGCACTAGGCCCCTTCATGAGGGTTCCAGTCTTGTTACCTAATTATTTCCTATTACCATCACATTTCAACATATGAATTTTGGGGAACACAAACTTTCAGTCCATAAGCCTCTAATTCAGCAAACTTATTTAAGCATTCCTTTCCCATGTAATTATGTAAATCTCTGTTCTTTAAACGCCCTTTGAATCAGCTTTCCCAACTTTCTGAGTTAAGCTTTAAAAAATTCTACTTCGACAGAGTTAGTGTGAGCCTAGTTCTGAGGGTTGAGATGACATTACTGAGAAATTAAGATCTTCTCTATAGTTATATAATTTGACAATTCAGAAAACCCTTATAGTTTTTTTTCTTTCCTGGAAAAAAATTTAAACATACCCCAGGTTTGTCAGATCTTAGCATTTACAACATATGCCCCAGATTCCTTTAAAGAGAAAGAAACAGTACAGATATGTTTAAAACTCCTTAACTACTTCTCTTGGATCTGCTTCTTTCCTTTCCTCCCTCCTGCCCCTTGAAACCACTGTCTTAAATTTGGTTTTGATCATTCTCATGAATTTTTAAAATCTTTATTATATATGTATATATCCATAAATAATATTTGGTATTATTTTGTATGTTTTAAAACTATTTATATAAGTTATCATATTGCATGATTCCTTCTTTTCTATGAGCTTACATTTTTATAAATAAACTCTATTTGGGAATCATTTTAGATTTACAGAAGAGCTGCAAATGTAGTACAGAGAATTACCCTTCACTCAGCTTCCCGTAATGTTAATGTCAGACATAACTGTGGGACATTTGTCAAAAACCAAGAAACAAATACAGGTACAATACAGGTAACTAAACTACAGACTTTATTCAGATTTCACCAGTTTTTCCATTAATGTCCTTTTCCTGTTCTAGGATCCAACCCAGGATACTACATTACATTTATCAGATTGCATTTTTGAGATTTATAATGATACATGGCATTCTTATTTATTCATTCTAACTGAAGATAGAATTCCATTGTTTGACTGTAACCAAGGTATGTATTCTCCTATTGGTAGATATTTAGGTTGTTTCCAAATTTCTTTTACTATTATAAACTGGGGCAAACCTTGTACCTTTGTCCTTATTTCTTTACCCTGTCAGGAAACAGAAAACATCTATCTGTTGCATCTATCTGTAACTTATAATGAAGTCCTAGCCTATACCCTTCAAAATCTGGCTCTGACTTTCTGTTCTAGCCTCATCTTAACTCCCAGACAACCTTTCAAGTTCACTACTGACTTCTCCAGCTCTCTAATGTTTTCTAATTCTGCCCAGTGCTTTCCTGTTTCCCAGACTTGTCGTTTCTGGTCATCTTCCTCACCCTACCATCAGCCTCAGCGGTATCTGTTAGAACGCTGTGCGGATCAAGAGCAGAATGGGATTAGTAAGTAGGTTGTAAGAAATAATTATGTTCTTAAAATGTTGTTGTTGTTGTTTTTAATGATCAGCATGGATATGGAATAACACCACATAGAGGCATATGAAAGTTCTGTCTATTCTATTACCTTAGGATAAACACATTTGTCAACTTCATTCACTTTTTATTCATTTTTGCATTTATTCAATGCCTTTTTATGCCAGAACCTGTCCTGGGTTCTGGGAAACAAAAATAAACCAGTGCTTCTCAAACTATCTTAGTGAAGGACCATTTCTTTTCTTTTTTCTTTTCCCAATCAGTCAAGAATGGATTCTTTTGTAAAATACAATGAAAATCAATTACTAGAAAAATAAAATGAAAAAAAGGACAGACAAAATACAAGTGTCAGTTTTTCATTATTAGATTCAATAAACAAAAATTACTTGCCAAATTACTATAAAAGTCTATAAATGTTTCTCTCGATTTCTGTACCTATCTCATTGCAGACTGGTTAAGTCTGCAAACTGGTGTCATCCATGGACCACACCCTGAGTAGCATACAGGAGAGAGAGGTAAACACAGAATGGGGTATGTATATGTGGGCCTCAGACTGGGAGGGAGGAAGGCAGAAAAGGAAGACTCTTAAGCAAGTAAAAACTAACCACATGATCAACAAAAAAAGCAATTAGCTATTTGTGCCAAGATGTGGGTAACCCAAGGCAGTGGGAGCACAGAGGAGGCACCTAACCAGCCTGAGTATCAGGGAAGTCTACCTTATAGGAGGTGCAAGACAGGTAGGAGTTAGTCAGCTTGCGGATGCTCTAATGACGAGCGGGAAGGATACTCCTGGCAGAGAAACAAGTTCTGGAGACATTAAGTAGCATACGGCTTGCAGAATTACCTTTCCTATGATTTGATGGACTGACTGCTTTTCTCTGAGCCTCAGCATGCATAAATGGATGTGATAATCCTCTCTTTGAATGATGAAAGAAGAGAAGGATGAAAATGTAACAATGTAACAATGCCTGGTGCTTGGTACCACTGCTTTTTTGTGTGTGAGGAATACTCACAGGAATCAGAGCTACCTTGGATGGCGGGGTAGAGTGGGTGGAGGGACAGCTCATTGACCCAAGACTGGTGTCCAGAATGACCCGGGCTTTTGGGGGGTGACAGGGGAAACAGGGGGACATGCCTGTCCCTGAGTCATTCCCAGGCCTGAGACATATTTCTTTTAGGACAGTCAGCAGACAATGGGGTGTAGTTTTATGCTGGGGCAGGAGGCAGGACCCCAGAGTAAGCTCCTCTTCCCCTCCAGTCCCTGGTGTTCCAGATGTCCACAACAAAAATAGGCTCTAAATTAAAAGGCTGAAGGGTGGGGCTGGCTCTGTCTTGTGCCTTGCCCTGGGGAATTTGATGAAATAAAGACATTAATGGGTTGTTCATAAATCACAAAGCTAATCCTCTCAGGTTCCGGTTGCTAATAAAGAAAGTGAGAATCAGGAAGATTAAATCAGTGTTATCTCTTGTTATCTCACCTGTTACCATAGAGCAAAAGTCCCTGCTCTCACCAAAAGCTCTCTTGTCTCTTTGTACCCTGTGTTCTGTCTTTTCTTCACTTATCATAGTTGCTTCTATAATTTAGCCCTCTCTCTGCTTCAATGTCAGTTTCAAACTCCTTCAGAAAAGTTGTTTATTGGGGCTTCCCTGGTGGCGCAGTGGTTGGGAATCTGCCTGCCAATGCAGGGGACACGGGTTCAAGCCCTGGTCTGGGAAGATCCCACATGCCGCGGAGCGACTAAGCCCGTGAGCCACAGCTGCTGAGCCTGCGCGTCTGGAGCCTGTGCTCTGCAACAAGAGAGGCCGCGATGAGGCCCGCGCACCGCGACGAAGGGTGGCCCCCGCTCGCCGCAGCTGGAGAGGGCCCTCGCGCAGAGACGAAGACCCAACGCAGCCATAAATAAATAAATAAATAAATTAAATTTATTAAAAAAAAAAAAAAAGTTGTTTACCAGGCAGTGTCTCAGTGTCTCTACATCATCAATGCCTGTTCCCTTCTCACCCACTCCAATCGGGCTTCTATATCCTCTATAACTGCTTTTGTCAAAGTCACTAAGGACCTCCACCTTGTCAAATCTAATAGGCACTTACCTGTTTCTTATCTCAGCAACATTTGGTGCAGTCGAACATTCCCTCTTTTAAATACATGCTTCTCTTGGCTTTTTTGTTTTGTTTTGGCCATGCTGCATGGCTTGCAGGATCCCAGTTCCCCGACCAGGGATCAAACCTGGGCCCCCTGCAATGGAAGCGTGGAGTCCTAATCACTGGACCGCCAGGGAATTCCCTCTCTTGGCTTCTTGAAATATAATTTCCTGACTTTTCCTCTACTTTTCTGGCTGCTGCTTCTCAGTGTCTTTGGATGACCTCACTGTTCTACCAGATCTTAAATGCAGAGGGAACTTGGGTTCTGTCCTCAGTTTTTCTCTATCTCCCTAATTGATATCATCCACTCTTATGGACTTAAAACCACCATCTCTATGCTGACAACACCTAAATTTACATTTACATCCTTGACCTCTCCCTGAGCATATTTAATAGCCATCTCAAAATCGACATGTCTAAAATGGAATTCTTGTTTCAGCTGCCTCCAAATCTTCTCAGATTTCCATCTTTCCATGTTACTAAATTGTGCAGTCATCTCTTGGTTTCACCCCCAATAATCTAAGGGTCATCTTTGATTCCTCTTTTCCTCCCAGCCCTTTACCATTCCAATCCATTACCAAGTCCTGACTTTTTAAATTCTAAAATATTCTCTAATGACCACCCCCACCCCCCCACCAAACACTGACTTCTCTTTCTTGGAGACCTCCTTTAGCTCTCAAACTGGTATCCCTGCTGCCATCTTGTCCATAAGCCTCAAAGGAATGGAATGATTATTTTCTTTTTATTGACGTATAGTTAATTTACAATGTTGTATTAGTTTCAAGTGTACTGCAAAGAGTTTCAGATTCTTTTTCAGATTCTTTTCCATTACAGGTTTTTACAAGATATTGAGTATAGTTCCATGTGCTATACAGTAGGTCCCTGTCAGATGATTATCTTAAAAACTTAGATCATATCTATTTCCTGCTTAAAATCCTTCAGTGTCTTCCCATCACACTTAGAATAAAATCCAAACTACTTTCCATGGCCTCCAAGACCCTGCCCATCTCTGCCCTCATGTCATTCCACTCTCTCCCTATACTCACATCACTGAGGTCACCTGGCTCTCCCATTTCCCCTCTGGCCTGCCAAGCTCTTTCTTGCCCCAGATCCCTCCAATCTTCCTATGTCTGGTTCATTTCAGGCACTTGGTTCTCAGGTGAGCTGTGTCCTGTTTTGTTTTCTCCTCAGTACTCACCACCATCTAAAATTATGTTAACTATTATTACATTCATTTCTTGTCTGCCCATTTAGGATGAAAATTCCCTGAGCGAAAGAACCTTGTTCTGTCTTATTTGCCAGTGTATCTCTAATTCCAAAAAATAGTGCCCAACGCACAGTAGGAACTCCCGAGGTATCCTTGAAAAAAGACTTTGCTCCCCGGAGCTCCCAGTCTCCGGTTTGTACACACAAGGACATCGGTACGTGGCCTGTAGTGGAGGATATCCAGCTTATGGCAAGAACCCCGACCTGGTGGGTTGGTGTTGGAAGCTCTCCTGTCTGCAGAGGCCCTACACCCCGATCTTCTGCTCTCTCCAGCCTCTTTCCCTTGTTCCTCCACTCGGAGGTCAACAACGGCTGGCCAAAGTCTGAAACCTCGGTGTTCCCCACCCTCACTTGGGCCAAATAAAGATGCTCAGACTGAAGGGTGGATGGGGTAGGTAGGGTGGCGAAGACGTGAGACATAATAAGTGATGAAAGTCTTGAGGTCCCCTATTAGTGACCCTGCTGCGTTTGGGCAGGATCAGCGCGAGGCTGAAGCCCCGCAGGGTGGGGCAGCGGCTGCTGGGTGGGTCAGTGGGTGCGGCCCTTGGCTCCGCCCCCCCTGCGCCGTGAGAAGCTGAGAGCGGTGATTGTGGCGTGGTGGTGCCGCGACACCAGACAGCGACGCTCGCTGAGTCTGAGCTCTGTTCAGGTGTGGGCCTGGACCCTCGCGCAGGCTCGATGTGCAACCGATCCCAGGTTGAGATGGAGCAGAGAGCCGAGGACCGAAGCCAGTGGCATGGGGCTCCGCACCAGTTCACAGAGGTGAGTCAGGGCGTCAGCCCCAGGGCCCCGCGTGGGAGCTGAGGGCATGGAAGCTGGAGGAGTGGAGGGAAATAGCAATCTGGAGGATTAGGGGTCCGAGGGGCAGGTTGGGAAGGGAGGGGATGGAAGATCAAGAACCTAAATCACGTGTCGTTTATTCAGTTAATATTCTTAGCATTGGGTGCTGGGGGTAAAGAAGTTCCAGGTAACTTCTGATAGAGACTTTTGAATACTCAGGAAAGAAGACAAAGTTAGAAAGCGGGAAGCAGACAGGGAGGAAAAAATTACTAATTGGCAGGCCTTTGACAGACCCTGGGAATACAATGGTGAGTTTACCATAAGATAGTTTACTATTTTATTAATAAGTAGCTAAAAGATCGGAAGTGTATAAATTACTGTAAAGAAGAAATACAGGGGCCACAGAAACGAATAGTAGAGGTGTTTGATCTGATTTAGGAGGTGGAGAAGACGGCTGAGGATTCTGTCTGGGACCAGAGACAACTGGTTAGGTGAAGGGTTAGCAGATCCTGAGACCAGAGACAGAATGCCTCCACCTTGGAGGTAATGAAAGATGGACTGTGAGACCAAGGCCAAGAGACTGATGGGAGAGTGGTCAAGCGGAGGGGAGGCAGGGACCCCAGAACCACCTAAGTCATGCGGGGCTTGAGGTGGTTATTCCAAGAGCAGGGGGAAGCCATTGATGAGTTTACGCATGATCGATCACAATTAGATTTGTTTTTTTTTTTTTTAATTTTTATTTTATTTTATTTTATTTTATTTATTTTTTATGGCTGTGTTGGGTCTTCGCCTATGCGCGAGGGCCTTCCCTAGCCGCGGCGAGCGGGGGCCACCCCTCATCGCGGTGCGCGGGCCTCCCACTATCTTGGCCCCTCCCGCCGCGAAGCACAGGCTCCAGACGCGCAGGCTCAGCAGCCGCGGCTCACGGGCCCAGCCGCTCCGCGGCATGCGGGATCCTCCCAGACCAGGGCTCGAACCCGCGTCCCCCGCACCGGCAGGCAGACTCTCAACCACTGCGCCACCAGGGAAGCCCTAGATTTGTATTTTTAAAAGAGTGCCCCGGGGTGGGGGCATGGGCAGAAGTCAAGGAAATAATTAGAAAGCTATCGTGATAATCCAATCAAAATGGTGGCCTAACTAGAGAGATGGAGAAAACGGAATGGATCTTGGAGATGTGTTGGAGGTAGACACCACAACAATTGGTAATTACTTGGATCTAGGTGGTGAAGGAGGCTTCCAGGACAATTGACCAGATTTCTGGTTTATAAAACTGGATAAGAATAGTGGTGACATTTTCTGAGAGCAAAGGATGAGAAGGAAGAGGATTAATAGTTTTTTCCCCTGGGGGTATGTTGAGGGGTGGGTGTGTTAGTAAAGATGATCATGAGTTTTGGACATAGTCGGATGAAGTGCCTTAGGGCTATCCAAATGGACAGAGCACTAGGCAACTTGAAGATTCAGAAAAGGTCTGCCCTGGAGCTATTGATTTAAGAATAATTGACTATAAACAGAAATGGATTCATTAACATGAGAAAGATTGCCCAGAGAGTAGCATAATGCAAAGGGGACTGAGAAGGAGGAAGCCCAGAGAGAAGGGAAGGAGAAAAACCAGGCTAGTGTGTCAATGTGTTCCAGAGACCAAGGGAAGGAAACATTTAAAGAACAATGGCCACTATATGGGAAAAGAATCTAAAAAAGAGTGGATATATGTATATGTATAACAGATTCACTTTGCTGTACAGCAGAAACTCATACAACATTGTAAATCAGCTATACTCAAATAAAAATTAAAAAAAAAAAAAAAAAGAACAATGGCCAGTAGTCTCAGAAACTCATGAGAGGTCAGGCAGGGAGGAATCTGACATGGGTTTGGACTTAATAACATGGAGATCATCGGTGACCTTTATGAAAGCTGTTTCTGTGGAGAGATGGGGGCCAGGCTGAACTTGGAGGCGAGATAGTGGTAAAGATGTGTTTAGACATCTCCAAAGAAGTTTGCCTGTGAAGAATCAGGAAAGTAAAAGGGAGGGAAAAGTGGCTGAGTACCCCCAGAAATACCCATCCAATAGACAGTTATCTGGCACCTATTATGTGCCTAGTTTATGCTAGTTACTGAGCATATAGTGGTGAATAAAATGGACTGTGTTTTTTTTTGTTTTTTAAAAAATTAATTTATTTTTATTTTTGGCTGCGTTGGGTCTTCATTGCTGTGCGCCGGCTTTCTCTAGTTGCGGCAAGGGGGGGGCTACTCTTCGTTGTGGTGTGCAGGCTTCTCATTGCGGTGGCTTCTCTTGTAGCGGAGCATGGGTTCTAGGCGCGCGGGCTTCAGTAGTTGTGGCTCGCGGGCTTAGTTGCTCCACGGCATGTGGGATCTTCCCGGACCAGGGCTTGAACCCATGTCCCCTGAATTGGCAGGCAGATTCTTAACCACTGAGCCACCAGAAAGTCCCGATAATTTCTTAATATCATCTATTCAGTTCCCCTAGTTGTCCCTAAAATGTCCTTTCCAGCTGGTATGTCCAAACCAGGATCCAATTTTAAGACCACATGCTGTATCTGGTTATTATGTCTCTTGAGTCTCTTTGAAATTAGAAAAGTTTTCTTTTTTCCTGACTGACTTTCCATTTTTCATCATCTTAACTTTTGTCTTGTAAAATATTCCTCCTCGTGGATTTATCAGATTGCTTTCTCGTGGTATGATTTAGCTTGATCTATCTCTTGTATTCCCTCTAAATCGAAGTTAGATCTTAAAGCTAATTGGATTCCTGATTTGGGGTAAGGATGTCTCATAGGTATGATAGGCTTCATCTTGCATTACATCAGGAGACACATTTGGCTCCCCACATTTGGTGACATTAGGCGTGGCCCTTGAATTAGGGTAGCGAAAAGCCTCATTGATCTCTCTATTCAAACTTATATTTTAGCTTTGTGGTCAGAAAGTAATCTGTGTAATGTTACCTTGGATACATGCAAATGTCCAGTTCCCCACTAATCATTCACTTACAGGTTTGAACCAAATATTAATTTTTCCTTAATCAGAAGTTTCCTTAGAGGTTGTAAAATGATTTTCAATGCCTTCATTCCTTCTACATGTATTTGTGTTCTTCTGTAAAGTAGAATTTTTCTTAAACAACTGGAATCATTGGGTGAATTTGAAATAACAGTTTCCTATTGGACAGAATAAATGCTTCTTTCACTTTAATTCACAATGTTCAAAGCTGGAATAATAGCTGACCCTTTGTCACTTTTGGCTCATGAATTTTCATAGATTCAATCTATTTTTTTTTTTTTAATAAATTTATTTATTTATTTATTTATTTTTGGCTGTGTTGGGTCTTAGTTTCTGTGCGAGGGCTTTATCCAGTTGCGGCGAGCGGGGGCCACTCTTCATCGCGGTGCGCGGGCCTCCCACTATCGCGGCCTCTCTTGTTGCGGAGCACAGGCTCCAGACGCGCAGGCTCAGTAGCTATGGCTCACAGGCCCAGTTGCTCCGCGGCATGTGGGACCTTCCCAGACCAGGGCTCGAACCCGTGTCCCCTGCATTGGCAGGCGGACTCTCAACCACTGCGCCACCAGGGAAGCCCGATTCAATCTATTAAAATCAACAATCATTCTTTTTGATTCTCAAATTGTCACAAATTTGGCCAGTGGGAACCCCTTCTGTACCCCCCCTTTTTTATACAATTAGTTTGTCTTTCTTTTTTTTACTTATTCTATTTATTTTTGGCTGCATCAGATCTTAGTTGCACGGGCTCTTTGTTGCAGTGTGCAGGCTTCTCTCTAGTTGTGGCGTGCGGGTTCCAGAGTGTGTGGGCTCTGTAGTTTGCAGCACACAGGCTCTCTAGTTGAGGCGCGCGAGCTCAGTAGTTGCGGCGCACCGGCTTAGTTGCCCCGCAGCATGTGGGATCTTAGTTCCCTGACCAGGGATTGAACCCACATCCCCTGCACTGTAAGGCGGATTCTTTACCACTGGACCACCAGGGAAGTCCCTCTGTGCCCCTTTTTAAACATTTTAAAAATTGTGGTAAAATCTGTATAACATAAAAATATCACTATAGCTATGTTTAAGTGTATAGTTCAGTGGCATTAAACACATTCACATTATTGTGCAACCATTGCCACCACCCATCTCCAGAACTTTTCTCATCTTCCCAAACTGAAATTTCCGTAATCATTAAAATAGTAACTTCTCAGTTTTCCCTCCGCCCACCCTCCACCCAGTCCCTGGCAATCACCATCCTACGTTCTGTCTCCTTGAATTTGACTTCCTTAAGTATCTCATAAATAGAATCATACATTATTTGTTTATTTTGACCGGCTTATTTCACTTGGCTTAATGTCTTAATGTTGAAGCATGTGTCGGAATTTCCTTCCATTTTAAGGCTGAATGATACTCTACTGTAGGTATATACCAGATTTTGTTTATCTGTTGATGGACACTTGGGTTGCTTCCACATTTTGGCTATTGTGAATAATGCTGCTCTGAACATGTGTGTACAAATGTCTCTTCCAGTCCCTGCTTTCAGTTCTTGTAGGTATATACCCAGAAGTGGGAGTGCTGGGCATACAGTAATTCTATTTTAATCTGTTGAGGCAGCACCACGCTGTTTCTATAGCAGCACACCATTTTAACATTCCCACCAGCAGTGCAAGGGTTCCAATTTCTCCACATCTTGCCAACACTTTTTAAAAAAATAATAATCATTTTTGTGGGTGTGAAGTGATATTTCATTGTGGTTTTGATTTGCCTTTCCCTAATGGTTAATGATGTTGAGCATCTATGTCTTTGGAGAAAAGTCTATTTAAGTCCTTTGCCCATTTTTGAATTGGGTTTCTATGGTAAATTTTAGGAGTTCTCTATATAGTTTAGATATTAATCCCTTACCAGATATGCGATTTGCAAGTGTTTTCTCCCATTCTGTGTGTTGCCTTTACACTCTGTTGGTAGTGTCTTTTGATGCACAAAAGTTTTAAATGTTGATGAAGTCAATTTTGTCTATTTTTTCTTTTGTTACCTGTGCCTTATAGTAAGTTTTGAATCAGGAAGTGTGAATTTTGCAATTTTGTTCTTCCTTTTCAGGACTGCTTTTGGCTATTTGGGATTCCATATGAATTTCAGGGTGGATTTTTCTAGTTTTGCAAAAAATGAATTTTGATAGGGATTGCATTGAAACTGGATACTGCTTTGGGCAGATTATTTCTTCCCATTTTAAAAAAATGTCTTTAATTTCCTTCAGCAGTGTTTTATAGTTTTCAGTGATATAGTTTCAGTTAAACTCTGGTTATTTCTGAGTGATTATTTTTGATGCTATTGTAAATTGAGTTGTTTTCCTATTTTCCTTTTTGGATTGTTCATTGCAGTGTATAGAAACACAATGGATTTTTGTGTCTTGAATTTGTATCCTGCTACTTTGCTTAATTTGTTTATTAGTTCTAACAGATCTGTGGGTCTGTGTATGTAATCTTTAGGATTTTCTACATATGAGTGTATCATCTGGGAACAGAGACAGTTTTACTTCTTTTCCAATTTGGATGCCTTGTACTTGTTTTTCTTGCCTAGTTGCTCTGGCTAGAACTTCCAATGCAATGTGAATAGAAGTTGTGGAGGCAGGCATCCTTGTCTTTTTTCTGATCTTAGAGGAAAAGCATTCAGTCTTTCACCATTGAGTGTGATGTTAGCAGTGGGTTTTTCATAAATGTCCTTTATCATGTTGGAAATTTCTTTCCATTCCTATGTTTTTTAGTGTTTATTTTTTAATCATGAAAAGGTATTGGATTTTTCAAATGCTTTTTTCTGCATCAATTGAGATGACGTGTTTTTTCACCTTTATTTTTCTTATGTAGTATGTTACATTGATTGATTTTTTTTTTACATCTTTTTTTTTGTTTTTTGTTTTTTGTTTTTTTTTTAAACATCTTTATTGAAGTATAGTTGCTTTACAATGGTGTGTTAGTTTCTGCTTTATAACAAAGTGAATCAGTTATACATATACATATGTTCCCATATCTCTTCCCTCTTGCATCTCCGTCCCTCCCACCCTCCCTATCCCACCCCTCTAGGTGGTCACAAAGCACCTAGCTGATCTCCCTGTGCTATGCGACTGCTTCCCACTAGCTATCTATTTTACATTTGGTAATGTATATATGTCCATGACACTCTCTCACCCTGTCACATCTCATCCCTCCCCCTCCCCATATCCTCAAGTCCATTCTCTAGTAGGTCTGTGTCTTTATTCCCGTCTTGCCACTAGGTTCTTCATGACCTTTTTTTTTTTTTTTTCCTTAGATTCCATATATATGTGTGATTTTTGTAGTTGAATCAGCCTTGCATTCCTGGGATAAATCCTACTTGGTCATGTTGTATAATCTGCTTAATATGCTGGTGGATCTGGTTTGCTTATTTTTTTTTTAAGGATTTTTGCATCTATATTCATAAAAGATGTTGGTCTATAGTTTTCTTTACTTGTGATGTCTTTGTCTGGCTTTGGTATCAGGGCAATGCCCAGCTCATGGAATGGATTAGGGAGTGTTCCCTTCTCTTCGATTTTTTGTTAGAATTCAAGAAGCATTGACATTCTTCTTTTAAGAGTTTAGTAGGATTCAACATGAAGCCATCAAGTAAAGAAACTTTCTCTGTCCTGGAAGCTTTTGATTACTGATTCAGTCTCCTTACTAGTTGTGGGTCTATTCAGATTTTCTATTTTTTCATGATTCAGTGTTGGTAGATATTGTTTTTCAATGATTTTATCCATTTCATTTAGGTTATCCAATTTGTTGGCATGCAACTGTTCATAGTACTCTCTTATAATTCTTTTCATTTCTATAGAATTGGTAGTAATGTCTTCACTTTCATTTCTGCTGTTAGTAATTTGAGTCCTCTTTTTCTTGGTCAGTCTAGCTAAAGGTTTGGCAATTTAGTTAATCTTTCCAAAGAACCAACTTTTGGTTTCATTAATATTTCTCTAATATTTCCTTCTGCTAACTTTGGGTTAGTTTGGTTTTTTTTCCTAGTTCCTTAAGGTGTAAAGCTAGGTCGTTGGTTTGAGATCTTTTTAAATTACAAGCATTTACAGTTATAAATTCCCTCAGCCCTACTTTTGCTGTACCTGGTAAGTTTTTTAATATTGTTTTCATTTTCATTTGTCTCAAGTATTTTCTAATTTCCCTTGTGATTTCTTTTTTGACCTATTGGTTGTTTTATTATTTTTTTTTTTGAGCTATTGGTTGTTTAAGAGTATGTTGTTTAATTCCACAGATTTGGAGATTTTCCAGCTTTCCTGCCATTATTGATTTTTAACTATCTTTCAAAATCTCTTAAGCCTTAATTTGTGACCTAACATATGATCTATTCTGGAGAAGAATGTACCATGTGCACTTGAGAAGAATGTGTATCCTGGTATTGTTGAGTACAGTGTTCTGTATATGTTTGTTATATCTAGTTGGTTTATGTGTTGTTCAAGTTCTCTGTTTCCCTACTTATCTTCTGTGTGGTTGTTCTAGTCTTTATTTAAAGTGGGGTATTGACATCTCCAACTCTTACTTAGAACTGTTTATCTGTCCCTTCAATTCTGTCAGTTTTGGCTTCAGATATTTTGATGGTCTATTATTATGTGTAAATGTTTATAATTGTTTATCTTTTTGCTGTATTGAACCTTTTATTAATATATAATATCCTTTGTCTCTTGCAACTTTTTTTTTTTTTTTTTTTTTTTTTAAGGAGGGAGGTTCTTTTTTTTTTTTAATTTTTTTTTATTTTTATTTATTTATTTATTTATTTTTGGCTGTGTTGGGTCTTCGTTTCTGTGCAAGGGCTTTCTCTAGTTGTGGAGAGCGGGGGCCACTCTTCATCGCGGTGCGCGGGCCTCTCACTATCCCGGCCTCTCCTGTTGCGGAGCACAGGCTCCAGACGCGCAGGCTCAGTAATTGTGGCTCACGGGCCTAGCTGCTCCGCGGCATGTGGGATCTTCCCAGACCAGGGCTCGAACCCGTGTCCCCTGCATTGGCAGGCAGATTCTCAACCGCTGTGCCACCAGGGAAGCCCTCTTGCAACTTTTTTTGATTTAAAGTCTGTTATGTTTGATAGCCACTACTATAGCCACGCCCACTCTTTTGTTTACTATTTCCATGGAATATCTTTTCACTTTCAGCCTATTTTTGTCTCTGGATCTAAAGTAATCTCTTGTAAACAACATATAATTAGATAATGTTTCTTTTACTCCATTCTTCCAATCTCTGTCTTGATTGAAGAGTTTAAGCCATTTATATTTGAAGTAATTAATGATAAGGAGAGACTTCTGTCATTTTGCTCTTTGTTTTCAATATGGCTTTTAGCTTTTCTTGTCCCTTGTTTCCTGTATTATATCTTTTGTGTTTAGTTGATTTGGATTTTTTGTAGTGAAACTTTATTTCCCTTCTCATTTCCTTTTGTATATATTCTATAACTATTTTCTTTGTGTTTACTATGGGGATTACATTTAACATTCCCAAATTATAATATTCTAATTTGAATTTATACCACTTTAATAAGATAAAAAAATTCCCCATCCAGTTCTGTCCCCACTCCATTTCAGTTATTAATGTCACAAAATTACATCTTTATGCATTGAGTGTCCAAAAATATAGACTAATAATAGTTTTTTTAAATGCATTAGTGTCTAAGAAAACTGTTTTCCTTCATTCTCACACTCACACACTTAGGACATCATATATGTGGGTTTTCTGCACCAAGAAACTCTGACACTAACTGCTTGGAATTAGTGCCCAATCCCACGGGTTAAGGGCTTAATCCCACAGACTGCCCCCTACCCCCTGCTTCAGACGCCAATCATAAGTCCAGGTTGTCACCTGGGCTTCTGACCAACTAGCTGTAAATCGGGGCCAGTTTCTATGACCTCCTCCCCAGATTTGATAATTTTCTAGAGCAGCTCACAGAACCCAGGAAAAGTTTACTTACTATTGCTGATTTATTACAAATGATATTTTAAAGAATACAATTGAACAGCCAGATAAAGAGATACATAGGGGGTGAGGTATGGGAAAGGGGCACAGAGCTTCCATTCCATCTCTGGGCACAGCACCCTCCTAGCACCTCCATGTGTTCAACAACCCAGAAGCTCTCTGAACTCTGTACTTTGGGGATTTTTAGGGAGGCTTTATCATGTAGACATGATCAATTATTTTTTTTTTTTAACTTTGGGTTTATTTATTTATTTATTTATTTATGGCTGTGTTGGGTCTTCGTTTCTGTGCGAGGGCTTTCTCTAGTTGCAGCAAGTGGGGGCCACTCTTCATCGCGGTGCGCGGGCCTCTCATTATCACGGCCTCTCTTGTTGCGGAGCACAGGCTCCAGACGCGCAGGCTCAGTAATTGTGGCTCACGGGCCTAGTTGCTGATAATCTTATTTGGGATCCCATATATGTGATGAGTTACTTCTTTCTTGCTGCTCTCAAGATTCTTTTTGTCTTTGGACAGTTTTGATTATAATGTGTCTCAGTGTGGATTTCTTTGATTTTATCCTATTTGAAGTTCATTGAGCTCCTTGGAGGTCTATATTCATGTCTTTCATCACATTTGAGATGTTTTCACCCACTATTTTTTCAAGCAATCTCTGCCCCTTTCTCTCTCTCTTCTAGGACTCCCACAATGCATATGTTGGTCTGCTTGAAGTTGTCCCACAGGTCATTTAAGCACTCTGTTCAGTTTTCTTCAATCTTTTTTCTTCTTGTTCCTTAGCTTGACAACTTCAATTGTCCTTTCTTCATATTAGCTGATTCTTCTGTCTACTCAATCTGCTTTTGAATCCCTCTAGTCAATTTTTCATTTTAGTTATTATATTTTTCAGCTCCAGAATTTCTTTTTTTTAAAAATAAATTTATTTATTTATTTATTTTTGGCTGCATTCAGTCTTCATTGCTACACGCGGGCTTTCTCTAGTTGTGGCGAGTGGGGGTTACTCTTTGTTGTGGTGTGCTGACTTCTCATTGCGGTGGCTTCTCTTGTCGTGGAGCACAGGATCTAGGCGCACAGGCTTCAGTAGTTGTGGCACATGGGCTCAGTAGTTGTGGCTCGCGGGCTGTAGAGTGCAGGCTCAGCAGTTGTGGCGCACAGGTTTAGTTGCTCTGCAGCATGTGGGATCTTCCCAGACCAGGGCTCGAACCCGTGTCCCCTGCATTGGCAGGCGGATTCTTAACCACTGTGCCACCAGGGAAGCCCCCAGAATTTCTTTTTAGTTTCTTTTTAGGTTTTCTATCTCTTTATTAAAATTTCCATTTTGTTCATACATCATTTTTGTGACTTTGTCCACATCTTCTTTTAGCTGTTTGAGCATCTTTAAGACAGACAGTTGTTTTAAATTCTTTGTGAAGTAAGTTCATCATTTGGTCTTTCTTAGACATTTCTGTTTATTTTTTTTCCCCTTGAATGGGCCATACATTCCTGTCTTTTTATGACTTGTGATTTTTTTGTTGTTGTTGAAAACTGGACACTTGAATCTTATAATGTAGAAACTCTGGAAATCCAATTCTTCCTCTTCCTCAGGGTTTGCTGTTTTTGTTTTTTGTTTGTTTATAGCTTATTTAAATTGATGTATGTTGTCTCTGTGCCAGCATCAGCCTGAGAGGTAAACTTAAGGTTTTCTTAGATCTTTTATGAGCCTGCATCTTTTCTTGGGTATGTGTGGTGACTTTCCAAATTTTCTAGTATATGTGATTGCTTTTGAATATACTAGTTCTTAAATGTCTGGTTCCCAAAAGGTGAAAAAGGATAAATGAAGGGGGAAAGAAACAGGCACCAGGGACTTGCATGGCAGTCCAGTGGTTAAGACTCCGTGCTTCCACTTCAGGGGGCATGTGTTCCATCCCTAGTCAGGGGACTAAGATCCCACATGCCATGCAGCACAGCCAAAAAAAAAGAGAGAGAGAGAGAGAGAGAGAGAGAAACAGGTGCTAGTCCTTTTAAATACCCTGGAAGTCCTGTCATTTGGAGGAGGAGAGGTTTGTGACAATGGTAGTGGGAGATGCGACAATGGCTTCCCACCTCTCTCTGCTCATCATGATCAGAAGCAGCAATTAGTGATAACACAGATTACTCAATATTTGGAGCACAAGGTTTTCATTGCCCACTCTGGCTCCCACAGGTCCAGAAATGTGTGCACAGCTTCCTGGTATGGGACCCGGGGTGTCTTGGGATAGCCACTACCTACTTAAGAGCTGAAACCGACTGAAATTAACTGCAGTTTACCTTCCAAGCCTTCCCTTGGAAGTTACAAGCATTTAATTGACTCCATTGTTCCAAAGTAATTACAAAAGGCAAATTCTGCAGGTGTAATTGTTATCTTGGTGGGGACGTGGATTCCTGGTGCTTCCTACTCTATCATATTCCCTGGTGTCACTTCCTGTGTCCTTTTGACACAGTCCTAATAATCCTGGGAAGTTCCCTTATTTTCTGGCACAATAAGATGCACCAGGCTCACTTATTCATTCCTTCTTCCAGACTTGGAGTCAGGAAATACTCCAGGGATGATTCTTCCTTTTAGTAAGGAATGGAATTAAAGGCCAAAATCCGAGCATGAGGGGTTTGTGTTTGTATAAAATATTTCCTATTTAAATATAGCATTATTTTTTAATATAGCATTATTTTTATTCTGATTTTTATAATTTCACTTATGCTGAAAATCTTGATTTCTCACAGTATTGTTTTAAAACCATTTAATTATGAAAAATAGCACTCAAACAGAAAAGTGAATATAAGTACACAGCTTAATGGATTATTACAAAATAAAGACCTTTGAAGCATTGTTAGCACTGCAGAAGCCCCTACAATTTCCCTTATTGCCCCCTTCCCTCCCCTCTAATATTACTCATGGCCTATTGTCTGGACATAACTTCTTTGAATTCCTCTATTTCTGCCCTTTGGTGTTCCTGTAATTGGTAAAAGCCGCAATTGCTTTCTTAAGTTTTGCTTTCTTTTCTTTTTTTTAAATTTGTGTTTGAATGTTGTTAAATTTTTCCTTGATCTTTTTTTAAAATAAATTTATTTATTTATTTGTCTATTTATTTATTTTTGGCTGCGTAGGGTCTTCGTTGCTGTGCTGTCTCTAGTTGTGGTGAGCAGGGGCTACTCTTCGTTGCAGTGTGCGGGCTTCTCATTGCTGTGGCTTCTCTTGTTGCGGAGCACAGGCTCTAGGCACACGGGCTTCAGTAGTTGTGGCACGCAGGCTCAGTAGTTGTGGCTTGTGGGCTGTAGAGTGCAGGCTCAGTAGTTGTGGTGCATGGGCTTAGTTGCTCAGCGGCATGTGGGATCTTTGATGTTTTAGTATCTTCTATGGATACTGTATTTTACTCATGTTTTGGTTTTCATATTTAAATGGATTGGTCTTTTCTGGATCCTCTCAGATGGGAAATTATAGGGTAGTGTTCCCAGTTTCTCAGCTCAAGAACTCTCTCTCTACTGCTACAGTAATTGACAACTTTAAAAAATATGATTCTTGGATCCTGTCCTGTTTCAAGAAGTTCTACCACCAATCTCTTCTTTTTTCCCTTGACTTCCAAGACAATCCCCCACCCTTTTTAAAAGTATGCCTTTTTCTTTACCTCCTCCAATGCTTGATCTCACACCTGCCCACAGCATTCCCACTCAGGTGAGAGCTTCTTCAGTAGGTAAATATTTGTGAATGGTTTCTAAGTTTTGCCAAAGCCAAGACTAACTGAACCCTCCATTCTTCTTACCTTTATGGCTTTCTGAACCTGTTCTCCTGGTTTGGGATGATCTTTCACCCTCACACTTAAACATAATCTGGAATTTGAGGGTTTTCTCAGTTTTGCTGAAAGTACAGGTTGTAGAATGTTTTATTTGCTCTTTGTGCTTTTTTTGAAATAAAACCAAAAACATGCACTGCTCGGCACGTGGGATCTTAGTTCCCCAACCAGGGATGGAACCTGCACCCCATGCAGTGGAAGCACAGAGTCTTAACCACTGGACAGCCAGGAAAATCCCCCAGGCTTGCATTTTAGAAAGCCCAAACTGGAGAATGGCCTGGAGATAATGGGATATTTAGGCAAGAGATGATAGAGGCCTGGATTAAGGTGGCGTCTGGAAATGGGGAGAAGGGACATGTGGAACTGGAATTTGAGCTATGGTGAATTTCACCTGACTTTTTTTTTCTAAGGATACTGAGAAGTCAATGTCCATCTTGGACGTGTCTTCATCTCCCGGAAGCAGTGGAGTGCACACCTCTTGGAACCATGGCCCATCAGGCATTCAACACATCCCTCAGTGCATAGAGCTGGAGACGATCTCCTTGGTCTCTGCTGAGGCACCCAGGCAGAACGCCAGTGAAATGGGGCCACACTTCAGTATGTTGCTGCCTGATCACGGTGTGAGCTACTGCCCCCAAGTGACTTTCACTCCTTCCCAGATGATTTACACTGACGGAATGTCTCCTTCCCAGACAGGAATGATGATGTTCAAGGGGCCCCAGGCGATGCCCTTAGGAGAGCCCAGTATTCCAGGGATGGCCACGACCTTTGGTGGGAATCTAAGGATGTCCCCCAATGGGCCGCCAGTCTCACCTGCCAGTGGAATCCCAATGATGTCCCACGTCAGAATGCGAACAATGCCTTATTCTGACCTCCCAACAGTAACTTCTAATGGAGGCCCTTTAACACCTAAAACATTATTGGATCCAACCATGCCTTCCACTGAGGCCCTGGAAATGCTCCGCTCTTTGGATCAGATGGTGCCCCCTAGAAACCCCCACAACTATGGGATGCCCCCAGCTGAATCGCCATTATTGCTGGCTTTGGAATCCCAGGGCTCTTTTGTGAGCCAGCCAGTCTCCCAGGAAGACCCCTTCCTACCTAAGCAGCCCTTACCTGCTCCACGGAGAGCGGAGCAGTACTCCGGGGCCCAGGAAAGGGCTCCTAGGAGGAGATCACCAGTTTCAAGGCCTTACCGCTGCGACTATGAGAACTGTGAAAAAGCTTATACTAAGCGCTCCCACCTCGTGAGTCACCAACTCAAACACACAGGTAAATGAGGTGTCAGACGGGTGGAGTGGGTGGAGAAATCTCTGGGCTTTAGATTTGTGGGGGACCCCTGGTTTGTAATGGTTTGGGATTAGCCCATCATCCTTCAAGCTTGGGATCAAGCTCTGTTGGCCCCACCAGCTTGCTTTCCCACAGTCCAGTATGACTGTGCCAAGATGGAGACTGCTGATGTGCTGTCTCCTCACCACTGTCCTGTGTTTTTCCTTTTGCTTCCTCAACGTGGACTGCTCTGCTTCATAAAGTCAGACCCCTTCCTTCCTACCCGCTGGCCTATTCCTCTAAATTCCTTCTCTCCCTTGTCATTCCCCCAGGTGAAAGGCCCTATAAATGCATGTGGGAAGCCTGTACTTGGTCCTTCTTCCGTTCTGATGAACTTAGAAGACATACTCGGATACACACCAAATACCGACCACATAAATGTGACCAGTGCGGCCGACAGTTCATGAGATCTGACCATCTCAGGCAACACCAAAGGACTCATATGCGGGTGCCAACATCCCCAGACCCGCTGGCTGACAGTGGACATATGGCTGGTCCTCCTCCTGCTCCTGGTCTTTAGATCAGTCTGCTCTTCCCCTCATTTTGGCTTCTCTGCCCAGATACTGCCTGTGTCTGACCAGCTAGTCTCTTTGGTAGGTGTAGGTTTAGATGAAGACAGAAAGATTATAAGACAGTGTGGAAGCCCATATGAGCTCTGAACCTAGTCGGGGCCCCTCAAAAACTATCTTGGATGTCCTCACATCTCTGGGGCTACCTACTTTTGTGCCAAGTTCAGCCACATGGCAAGGTGGAGCAAAGTAGCGATTGTGAGCTTTATAAAAAGCTCTTTATCTTACGTCACTCCCAGCTTGAAACCCTTTAGCGACTCTCCTTTGCCTGCTACATAAAATCAAAGTTCCTTATCTTGGTCTTTGACAGTTTCCAGAGACAGACTATGTTCAAATCCTGAATTTACCACTTACTAGCCATGTGACTTTGGGAAGGGTCTTTGATCATTATGCCAGGTTCCCTCTTCTGGTAAAAGAAAAACAGTATTGGACTGTTGTGAACACATCTTATGTACAAAATCAGATTCTGTCCGGCACTCACCAACCTCATGCCCAGAGTTTGTCTCCTCCCATCATTTCCAGACTTGGGTGGAATGCCCCCACAAGACATGGGATCTGGCACCTCAAGTAGCCACTAGGAACCCAGGAATGTGGAAGAGTTAGTGCTCCTGGGGTAACATTTGACTAATGGGAGATGGGAGAAATCCAGGCCAATAAATTCCCTCTTCTTCCCTCCCTTCCCTGAACTGGTCTGGTGCAAGACACCATTTCTCCCAATGGGGAGACCTCCCAAGTAGCCAGCGGACACACCTTCTGTGCCTCTTCCAAGCTTGTCATGAAGCAGACTCAACCTGCTATCACCTGGCATTGCCTCCCATTCTCTTGCGTCGAGTCCCTTTTCTCACTCTCAATGCCCTGTATTTGCATCACCCAAATAAAACACCGGTACTTAGTTCTTGTTCTAGGCTCTGTTTTCTAGGTAACTTGGGGTTGGAAGACATTAGACTGGGGCAGAGAAGGATGAACCGCACTGTAACCTTCCCTCTTCCCCCCACCAAGCCCAGGTACCTGGACTACTAAATATCAGCTATTAAAAGGCCTGTTCTGTCCTGCCCCTCTCCTAGGATTGAGGACCTAATGACTCCCCTGGAAACTCAGCCACAGGTAGTTCAGAACCTCATTCCTGGATTTCTCAGCCAGCTGTTTTACTGACCAGCAAACTAATAGAAGGGAACTTGCCTAAGTTCTCAAGTGGCAGAGTTGGGATCCCAACCAGGATCTGTCCACTTCAGAAGTAGATCTCTTACCTTAGAGATAATGTCTTCTACAGGTGTCTCCTGGGCCCAGTCTGGTGCCCAGCACTATCAGATGATGGCCACAGCGAAATGAATCACATCTGGTTCCTGTGGCCCAGGGACCATCTTGGTCTCGGGGTTGAGAGGTCCACCTTGGTGCAGTGGCCATGGAGAGGAGGAGCACCTGAAGGGGAAGGTCAATTTCTGGAGGAGGTGACCCTTGAGCTCAGTAAGCAAGGGTATGTAACATCTAGTTATCCCTTAATGTTGAAATAAACTGAGCAGATGAATCAAGAGAAAAGAGAATTCCAGGCAGAGAGAAGCTGGATCTGGCAATTGCTCCCAGGAGAGTCAGCCTGCAGACTTCCATTCATTCGACAAATGTTCTTCAACCCATGATACAGAGAACACCATGGCTGTCGGGACAACTCATGGTGAGGGGCACGGAGACAACGAAAGTGTGTGTCAGGGAAGAAAAACTTCTCAAGGAGGTGCCTGAGTCAGACCTAACGGGTTTATGGGGGTTAGCTGGACCTCCCATTTCCGGGACATCTACCTTTAGTCATGCCTTGTGCTGGACACTAAGCACTCAGAGAGCATGACAGTGCCTTGCTGCAGGGCAGAAAGATCACAACAAAAATTCTGAAAGTGCTCAATGCTGCCAAGGAGAAGAGCCAAACCTCTGTGGACTCAAACTTATTCTGGGTGTCTGGGGGAGTCTCATGGCCTTGGCTGTGACTGCCTGCCCCTCCCACCTCCACCCTGACCCTGTCCTGCAGGGCCACCTTGGTCCATTTCCTTAGTGGCCCCAGCATACCTGGGCCTGGCATCCCAGTGGCTTCCACCCAAATTGTGAGCCAGGGGAGTGGATATGATTTAAAAATGGGGGCAGGGGGCTCTCTTTTGTGACCCAATTACTGGCCCCAGGGACAGCAGTCTGAAGTATCCAAAGTCTCTTTCATTCCCACCTGAGCACTAGGTCCCTTCTATGGAGCGGGGGCATCTTAGGCTCAATGGGCCAGGGCTGGTCTCTGTCCGCCACCCATCTTGCTCACACGCAGCCCTGCTGGTAGGGTCAGCAGGCCAGGTTGCTTGTTGGGATGCAAGAGGGGTCTGTTGGTGACCCATCACTTTCACTGAGGAATGGAAGTGGGTAGGAACCAGAGTGGGCAAGGGTGCACCATGTATGCTGCAGTGGCAGGCAAAACAGGCCCCCACCCCTTGGAGGTCACAAACTAGTGGAGGAGGGACATAGGAAATGTACAGCATGCTGTGAGGACAAATATATCTATCTGGAGTTTACTATAGCAGGCCAAAGGAGTTAGGAAGGCATTTCTTAGGAAGAGTAATTTGAGCTCAGAGTTAAGGATTACCTAGGAGTTAGGCAGATAAAGGAGGTGAGGAAAGTCAGTCTATCCTTTATCCAGTGATTACCCTATGGCAGGCATGGCTAAACATTTCCCATGTTATCTTGGTTTCAACACAAGGCAGGATAATGGGTGGGTAAGACATTGTGGGCTCTCAAGACTAGAAGATTTTAATTCTGCCTTTGCCATAAGTGACTGTGTGGCCTTGGGCAAATTAGTTATCTCTGCTTCAGATAGCAGTGGGGCCAGATTAGTAGATTCAAGCTCAAGAGAGATAGGATTAGTCCCATTCAAAAATGGTTTCTTTGACTTGTTTAAGGGAGAGGGAGGTGTTTTGGTATTCCAGGTGGGAGTGGAAGGTGGCTTGGACCAGGTTATGGAAGTAGAGGTGGAGGGTAGTAGATTTAGGAGAGACAATTAACCCTAATCCAATGAATTAATCCAGTTAATTCATTGGATTAGGTCCGTGAGGGAGTAGTCAGGATGACACCCAGGTTTCTGGCTTGTGTGATAAATAAGGAGAACCAGATGAAATTCATTAACTTATTTATTTTTATTGTGATATCTAATGTGTGCAAAAAATCTTTTGTATATGTACAACTTAATAATAAAAACACTTATTTGCCTTTTATAACACTTGAGAAGAACTTTGAGTTCCCTTCTCATCACATTCCTTGTCCTCAGCAGAGGTAACCACTATCTTGAATTTTTAATCTTGTCTTTGCTTTTCTTTGTTGTTTTTACCCTATATGTATCTATTCTTTTTTTCTTTTTTAATTATTTATCTATTTATTTATTTATGGCTGTGTTGGGTCTTTGTTTCTGTGCAAGGGCTTTTCTCTAGTTGCGGCAAGCGGGGGCCACTCTTCATCACGGTGCGCGGGCCTCTCACTATTGCGGCCTCTCTTGTTGCGAAGCACAGGCTCCAGACGCGCAGGCTCAGTAGTTGTGGCTCACGGGCCTAGTTGCTCTGCGGCATGTGGGATCTTCCCAGACCAGGGCTCGAACCCGTGTCCCCTGCATTGGCAGGCAGATTCTCAACCACTGTGCCACCAGGGAAGCCCCTATGTATCTATTCTTAAGCATATAATGATTGGTTTTATGTGGTTTTGAATTTTGTGTTTATTCTATTTGGGGTTTGTTGAACTTGTCAATCTGTAGTTTTATAGTCTTAATAAAATTTGGAAAAATTTTGGCCACGTTTTCTCAATTTTTTGTCCCCACCCCTTCTCCTTCTGACACACAATCTGTGCATATAAACAGAGCTCTTGATATTGTCCCATAGATCACTAATACTCAATATTTCTCTATCATTTTTTCCCCTGCTTCATTTTAGATGTCTTCAAGCTAACTGATCTTTTCTTCTGCAGATTAGAATTTGCTATCATTTCCATCCAGTATGTTTTTCACATACCTATTTTTTTTTCTTCTTCTTCTTTTGGCTGCGCTGCACAGCTTGCAGGATCTTACTTCCCCCACCAGGGATTGAACCCGCACCCTTGGCAGTGAAAGCACGGAGTCCTAACCACCCGACCGCCAGGGAATTCCCTCAAATACTGTATTTTTCATTTCTAGAAATTCAATCTGGATCTTTTAAAATATCTTCCATTTCTCTTCTTAACATTCTCATGTTTGCCTCTATTTTCTTGAACATATGAAGCATAGATACAGTAGCTGTTTTAATGCCTTCAGATGTTAATTTCCATTGTGTCTGTCCTTTCTGAGTCTGTATCAGTAGATTGATGTTTCTTCTGGTGACTGTCCTTATTTTTCTACTTCTTTGAATGGCTGATAATTTTTTACTGGGTGCCAGACAATTGTGAATTTACATTGTTGGTTGCTGGATTTTGTTTTATTCCTTTAAGTGGTGTTGGCTTTTATTTCTGGCTTGCATTCTACTTGGAATTAGTTGGATCTCTTTGAGGCTTACTTCCCTGCCCCTCGCCCCCAACTTAGGGAATTTTTATTTGTATGAGGCCTACTTTTAATCTTTTCTAGGACAGGCCCAGAGCTGCCTTTTTTTTCTAATTTGCCCCACTGCTAAGGCAATATCCCAAGGATTCTACCTTATCTGTATGTTATGTCTTTGCATTCTGGCTAGTGGAAACAAACTATTTCCAGCCCTGTGTGGGCTACAGGAATTGTTCTGCCTACTTTTTTTCAGTGATCTTTTTCTTAGTCTTGGGTAATTTCTTCTCATGATTGATCAGTACTCAGAGACTCAAGGATACACCTTTCCAGCTCTCAAGCACTCTCTGCAAAACTCTTATCCTTTCAGGTACTCTGCCTGACAAACTCTAGATATCTTGGCCTTCCTAAACTTTAGTTTCTGTCTCCTCAGCTCAGACTTCCATGCTCTGTTTCGGTTTCCCTCCCTTGTCTCAGGGGTCACAGTCCTGTGCTGTCTATTGTACTTGGAGAAAACCACTGCTTCATATTTGATCTGATCATCTAGACAAAATCCAGTGTCTGTCACTCCATCTTTAAAATGCATTCAAGTGGAATCACATTTTAATGAAGTCTGAATTTATTTTTTTCTCACATTTATGCTTTTGAGATTTAATCTATGACCTGCATGCAGATGGAGTTTATTTTCACTGTTGTGCAGAATTCTATTATCTGAATATATAATCTGTCTATTCTACTGGGTCATTTCCAGTAGTTTTTTTTTTGTTGTTGTTGTTATTAAGAACAGTGCTGCCCTGAATATTCCTGCCTAAATGCTTGCATTTATGATAAATCTCTCTTTGAGGCATTTCCAAAGGGTGGTTGTTAACTCATTAGTGGGTTGTGAGTGGACTAGAGAAACATAGTACGATTAAAGGGCAAGGTTGGCAAGGGCTGAGCTTGGTGACAATTTATTGAAGAGTCAGTCTATCCTGTTATGGAACTTTCTCCTGTGGCATCAGTTGCTTGCATAGTTGAGAAGAGAAAGAGTTGGTTAGAGTCAGCAGCAGTTGGAGCTTTGTCCGTTGAGTGCCACAGCAAGACAAAGGGACAAAGGAGTTTAGGAAAATGGCAGGAGAATCAAGGGGCCCTGGAAGCTAAGACGGGTTTGGGTAGGGGGAATGTCAAGTCTAGAGGAGGCTGAGGAACAGACACAGTAGAGCTACCAACAGGTTCTAATGAAGTCAGATAACTAGTAGATTAGCAATTGTTGAGTGAGGCTGGAAAGAGAAATGGTGGTGGAGATTAGGATGTTGAATAGGTATTTTTGCTGTTAGAATGATGATGAGATCCAGGATGTGGCCAAAGAAGTGAATGGCTGGGGTGGACTAGAGGTGAAGGTTTTTGGAAATGTAGAGAATTCAGGGTGTTATCTGGGTCATCCTTGGATGGTGCCAAGGACTATGGCTAAACCTTGGGTAAAGAAGGAGTACTCAAGGCAGGTGACAAATTCTAGGAGTGAGTGAAAGTGACCAGGGAGGTGAGTGGAAAATAGTGACCAGGAAAAGGATAAGGTATCCAAGGAAACAGGGTTTTGGTGGGAAAGTAGAATAATGATTTTTAAGTAGCACTGTGGTGAGAGATTCAAAGGTAGGTAGGATGGAGAGAATGAGAGGTCTCCATAAGACAGAGATGTAGCAAGGTGTGAAGGCAAGCAGAAGAGGGAGCTTCTTGGCAGAGGTGGAGGAGGTAGTGGAGTTCTGGATTCTGGAGCAGGAGTTCCAGAGTGTACGGGGGGGTACACTACTACAGTGGGGTAGTTTGGGAGCGAGCTTGGGAGAAGGATGGAAAATAAGACCTAGAAATGGGGAAGGCTTTCCAAAGATCTTTTGGACATTGACCCTGCACAGTGTTGGAACCCTCATTTTATTCATTCTCATTCATCATCAAAAATGTACTGGGTGTCTACTGGGTGCCCAGGGGCCTCGCTGTTTAGGAATACAGTGACCAAGGGGTCAACTGGATCTTAGCTCCTCCTGGAGATCTTAGTGGAGGAAAGGCTGACCCAGAGAGAGATGATTACAATTGCATTTGGGAAGCCCATCTTGGTTGCCTTGTATGGAGGATGGATGGAAGATTCTGGGCTGAAGAGTAGACAACTACTTATGGGGAAGGCAGCAGACAGTGGTCTGCACAGTCAAGTAGATTGTTAGTAGCAGTATTTGGGATGAAGTAGTTGAGCTGAGAAGAATTTCTCGTGTCTTCATTCTATAGGTCCCCTCCCAGCCCCCAGCCATAATCCCTGCTGGTGGGCTGTGCTGGCAACATACCCAGTGCCCTGTGCATATGATGATGATTGTGTTTTTTCAAGAAAGTGCTGGAGGCGGCTGCCTGGCTTGGGGTTCTGGGGCTGCAGCTAATGTCCTCCTGAAGGCAACTTCCCTGGCCCAGCTGGGGTCCAGAGGAGGACACCCCCTCCTATGTCTGGGCCAGTGTAGAATTCAGCCACCCTCTACAGACTGGAGAAACAGTTCTTTTTTTTTTTTTGAAAGTAGTTAACACGCAGCTATTTATTTTTAAATTAATTAATTAATTATTTATTTTATTTACGGCTGTGTTAGGTCTTCGTTTCTGTGCGAGGGCTTTCTCTAGTTGCGGCAAGTGGGGACCACTCTTCATCGCGGTGCATGGGCCTTTCATTGTCGCAGCCTCTCTTGTTGGGGAGCACAGGCTCCAGACACGCAGGCTCAGTAATTGTGGCTCACGGGCCTAGTTGCTCTGCGGCATGTGGGATCTTCCCAGACCAGGGCTCGAACCCGTGTGCCCTGCATTGGCAGGCAGATTCTCAACCACTGCGCCACCGGGGAAGCCCGGAGAAACAGTTCTTAAAGAGAATCTTACATTCTGGAGAAACAGGGGCATGGAAGCTGTCTTTATTTTAATTTTTATTATTTTTAAAATTTATTTTATTTATTTATTTGGCTGCATTGTGTCTTCATTGCTGCACGTGGGCTTTCTCTAGTTGCGGCAAGTGGGGGCTACTCTTTGTTGCAGTACGCAGGCTTCTCATTATGGTGGCTTCTCTTGTTGTGGAGCACAGGCTCTAGGCGCACAGGCTTCAGTAGTTGTGGCACACGGGCTCAGTAGTTGTGGCCCGTGGACTCTAGAGCGCAGGCTCAGTAGTTGTGGCGCACGGGCTTAGTTGCTCTGCGGCATGTGGGATCTTCCCGGACCAGGGATTGAACCCGTGCCCCCTGCGTTGGCTGATGGATTCTTAAACACTGCACCGCCAGGGAAGTCCCTGGAAGCTGCCTTTAGAATGAAGCCTTGGATGGTTGCAGAAAAGATGGGATGGGGGAGGGATAGGAGGGATGGCATGTCAAAAGGCTCTTAGAAAATACTGGTACATCTATTCCACTCCTACATATAAGATAGCAAGGAAATAATGCCCCTTTTCAATGTCTCTCCTCTGGCTTTCAGGTGTTCATTCATTCATTCATTCATTCAGTTCTCACTTGGTGAGAACCTCGGTCTATGAATCTTACTTGTACTGAGTGTTGAGTGTTGAGATAAAAGATAAGCCCTCTAACTTTCAGTTATTCTCTTCTCTCTTTCCTTTCCTTCCTCCTTTTCCTTTGCCTGCTTCATTAAAATCATCTTAAATAGATAATATGTACATATAGTACACAATCTAAAAGGTAGAACATATTGTTCAGTGACAAGTCCTCCTGCCACTCTTGAACTTCTCTCCTTGGAAGTGATGCTACTGTTTGTTATGTGCTTCCAGAACTATCTCTAATATGTAAATAGCATGGTATTCACACCATTGGGTCTCTTGCTGCTTTCACTTATCAGTACATCTTGAAGGCTGTTTTATGTCAGCAAATATAGAGCTACCAGAATCTTTTAAATTGATGCATATAACTCCGTCATATGGATGTACTGTATTTATTTCATCAACCTTCTATTGAAGGCCATTCAGTTCATTTGCTATTATCAAAGCTATAATCTTGAGAAAGTTGTTTTTCTTTTAATAGATGAGTTTATTTCCATTGCAGTTATAAATATTTAATCTTATTGATTTATTTTATTGCCTTTTGGGGGGCAGTTAAATAACTATTTTAGAGAAGTTTTGGAAAAATTGGGTTGATAGTACAGAGAGTTCTCATGTACTCCATACCCAATTCCCTTTATTATTAACATCTTACATTAGGATGGTGTATTTGTTACAATTAATAAACCAATATTGATACATTTTTATTAACTTAAGTCTATACTTTATTTAGATTTCCTTAGTTTTTACCTAATGTCCTCTTTCTGTTCCAGGATTCCATCCAGGATAGTACCTTATATTTAGTAATCATGTTTTCTTACTGCCTTTAGAATGAAGGCTCCTCTTGGCTGTGATAATTTCTCACTTTCCTTTTTTTTTTGATGACCTTCACAGTTTTGAGGAGTACTGGTCAGATATTTTGTAGAAAGTCTCTCAGTGGATTCGTCTGATGTTTTTCTCATGATTTGGTTGGAGATATTTCCAGCACATCATACCATAGGTACTACATACTATTCACATGACTTATCATTGTTGATGTTAAGCTTGATTGCTTGGCTGTGGTTGTGTTTGTTAAGTTTCTCCACTGTAAAGTTGCTCCCCCCTCCCACCTTTTTTTTTTTTAATTTTTAAATTTATTTTATTTTTGGCTGTGTTTGGTCTTCGTTGCGGTGCGTGAGCTTCTCATTGCGGTGGCTTCTCTTGTTGTGGAGCACAGGCTCTAGGCATGCAGGCTTCAGTAGTTGTGGCACACAGGCTCAGTAGTTGTGGCTCGTGGGTTCTAGAACTCAGGCTCAGTAGTTGTGGTGCACGGGCTTAGTTGCTCCGCGGCATGTGAGATCTTCCCAGACCAGGGCTTGAACCTGTGTCCCCTGCATTGGCAGGCAGGTTCTTAACCACTGGGCCACCAGGGAAGCCCCCTCCCACCTTCTATACTGTACTCTTTGGAAGGAAGTCACTATGTGCAGCCCACAATTAAGGAGTAGGGACTTGTGTTCCACCTCCCTGAAGGTGGAGTTTCTATGTAAATTATTTGGAATTCTTCTGCTTGAGAGATTTGTCTGTTATTCCCCCCATTCATTTATTCATTGAATAATTAATTTGTATCTGAATAATATAATAATAATTCACATAACAAAATTCATCTTTTTAAAGTGTATATTCAGCATTTAAAAAATATATTCATGAAGTTGTGCAATAATTACCACTAATTCCAAGATGTTTTCATCACCCCAGAAAGAAACCCCATACCCACTAATAGTCACCTCCACATTCCCCCCCTTTCTCTACCCCTGGGCAGCCACTCATCTACTCTTGTGTCCTGGATTTGCCTATTCTGGGCCTTTCATGTTAATGAAATCATACTATATGTTGTCTTTTGTGACTGGCTTCTTTCACTTAGCTAAATGTTTTCAAGTTTCATCCACGTTGTAGCATGAATTAGGACTTCATTCCTTTTATGGATGAAGAATATTCCATTGTATGGATATGGCACACTTTGTTTATCCATTCATCAGTTGATGGACACTTGGGTTCTTTCCACTTTTTATTATTATTAATAATGCTGCTATGAACATTCATATACAGGTTTTTGTGTGGACATATGTTTTCAATTCTCTTAGTGTGAAAATGCTGAGTCACATGGTAACTAGTTTAACGTTTTGAGAAACTGCCAAACTATTTCTAAAGTGACCGTACCATTTTACACTCCCACTGGCAATGCATGAGGGTTCCAATTTCTCCATTTCATTAACACTTGTTATTTTCCATCTTTTTGATTATAGTCATCCTAGTGGGTGTGAAATCACATCTCACTGTGGTTTTAATTTGCATTTCCCTAATGACTAATGAAGTTGAATGTCTTTTCATGCACTTATTGGCATTTGTATATCTCTCTTGTATTTTTCTTACAAATATAACTAATTGGCCATTTGTATTCTCTCTTTGGAGAAATGTCTTTTCAAATTGCTTGTTCATTTTTAAATTGGGTTATTTGTCTTTTTATTGGTGAATTGTAAGAGTTTTTATGTTCTGGATACTAGACCCTTATCAGATATATGATTTGCAAATACTTTCTCCCACTCTGTGAGTGGAATTTTCATATTCTTGATGGGGTCCTTTGAAGTACAAAAGTTTAAAATTTTTATTTTATTTTATTTTTTTAATTTTTGGCTGTGTTGGGTCTTCATTGCTGCGCGCGGGCTTTCTCTAGTTGCGGTGAGCGGGGGCTACTCTTTGTTGCGGTGTGCAGGCTTCTCATTGCGGTGGCTTCTCTTATTGTGGAGCACGGGCTCTAGGGTGCGCGGGCTTCAGTAGTTGTGGCACGCGGGCTCAGTAGTTGTGGCTCGCGGGCTCTAGAGCGCAGTCTCAGTAGTTGTGGCGCACGGGCTTAGTTGCTCCGCGGCATGTGGGATCTTCCTGGACCAGGGCTCAAACCCGTGTCCCCTGCGTTGGCAGGCGGATTCGTAACCACTGCGCCACCAGGGAAGGCCAAAAGTTTTAAATTTTGATGAAGTTCAGTTCATTTATTTTTAATTTGGTTGCTTGTGCTTTTGGTGTCATATTTAAGAAACGATTGCCTAATTCATGGTCATAAATTTATTCCCTTATGTTTTCTTCTAGGAGTTTTCTAGTTTTAGCTCCTATATTTAGGTCTTTGATTGTTTTGAGTTAATTTTTGTCTATGCTGTGACTCCTTTCTTCTGCATGTGGATATCCCGTTGTTTTTGTATTATATTCTCCATTTGCTAAGACATCATTTTCATACTCTTTAAAGTTCTTTGGACATATTTAAATTAGCTGATTTGAATTTTTGTTCAGTAAGTCCAATGTCTGGGGTTCCTTAGGGACAGTTTCTATCGACTATTTTTTCCCTGTGTATGGGCCATACTTTTTTGTTTCTTTGCATGTCTCATCATTTTTTGTGTTGTTGAAAACTTGACATTTTAAAAATAATGTGGCAACTCTAGAAATCCAATTCTCCCCCTCCCCAGTGTTGGTTGTTGTATTTGTGGTTGTTATCTGCTTAGTGACTTTTCTGAAATAATTCTACAGAGATTGGATTTTTTGTTGTGTGTGACCAAAGTTTCTGCTTAGCTACTTTAATGGTCAGCTAATGATTGGACAGATATTTCTTTAGATGCCTGGAACCAATAAGTCTTACAGTCTTTGCCATGTGGCTCTGTGTGCACACTGGGGTAGTACATCTTTAATATTCAGCCAGGCACTTGACAACTCCATATTAGCTTTCACTTCCTGCTTGCACAAAACCTCAAAGTTAACCAGAGATGAGAAACTAAGACCGTCTCTTTCCTGAGCATGCATAGAGGCCTGGGCATGAGCCCAGCCCTATGTATGTGTGTGACCTTCTAGAATCCCAGTTATATGTTGGAGCTTTCCAGAGTCTCCTATGGATATCTTATTCCCCAGCTTTTCCATTTAACCTTTTTGGTTTGTTTGCTCCCAACTGTTATCTACTGCCTCAGGCAAGTGTGGTGTTCAACAATTGCCTATGGTCCTTTTGATAAACATCCCTGGAGAAAAGGCTGTTTGCACTGGGCAAGCTCTGAGGTTGGCCAAATATAGTCAGCCTTGCAAGTGGGTTCTTCCAGGGGACCACCAGACAGGTCAAATAATGACAGTTTTCTGGAAACAGTGCTTTACAGTAACTCCAGCCTTGTTCTGTCCCCTGCAGTGGCTGCCAGGCTGCTAGTTTTCACTGTGACTGCAGGCTGTTAGTTTTCAAGGCTACCATGGAGCTGGGGTGGACGGAAATAGGACAAGTTGAAATGTCACAGAGTTCGCTGTTCTTACTGGTATCAGCCATTTTTCTTGAATAAATTCTCCCCAGATAGCTGCAAGCCTTCAATTAATCTCCTGAATTATAAAATTGCTGAATTCTAACCATTTTTTCCAAGGTTCTCATTGCTTTTATGGAGGAGAGAATTTTTGGAGGTCTTTACCGCACCATTTTCACTGACTTCACTCTTTCATTGTAGTTTTATAATTTTTTAAAAAAATTTATTTATTTTAGGCTTCGTTGGGTCTTCATTGCTGTGTGCGGGGGCTTCTCATTGTGGTAGCTTCTCTTGCTGCAGAGTACGGGTTTCAGTAGTTGTAGCTCGAAGGCTCTAGAGCTCAGGCTCAGTAGTTGTGGCTCACGGGCTTAGTTGCTCCACGGCATGTGGGATCTTCCCGGACCAGGGCTCGAACCTGTGTCCCCTGCATTGGCAGGTGGATTCTTAACCACTGCGCCACCAGGGAAGCCCCATTGTAGTTTTAATTTCTGCCTTTCAAATAATGAATGACAACTAGATTTCTTTTCATATATTTATGGGCAATTGAAGTATTTTTTAGTGTGAATTATCTGTTCATGATTTTGTCCATTTTTTCCTCTCAGTTTTGGTGTCTTTTCCCCTCAGTTTTAGAGTTTGCCAGTTGCCTTTTGATTTTATGTATCTACTTATCTATCTATCTATCTATCATCTACCTATCTATATATCATCTATCAATAATCTATCTATCTTTCTATATTTTGCCATGTGAAAGATTTTTGTTTTCACGCAATCAATTTTACTAACTCTCTTCTTTTATTGCATCTGGATTTGAGTCATACTTAGAACGCTATGTCTAAATTCTGGTTATAGAGGAATTCACCTATTTCTTTTTCTAGTAATTGTATGGTTGCATATTTTACTTTTAGATTCTTCATCCATTTGAGTTTACTTTTACCTATGGAATGAGCTACAGATCTAATTTCAACTTTTGCTAGTAGGTTAAGCAGCTATCCCAGCACAATTTCTTTTTTTTTTTTCCAATCAAGGACCACACATTTCATTTAGTTATTAATATTATCATGTTTCATTCCTTTGTTGCTATTTGTTTTTTATGTAGGTGTTTGCTTCTTTTGTACCCTTTTTGACTTAATTATTTTTATTTATTTATTTATTTATTTTGGTTTTTTCTTTTTTTTTTTTTTTAGTCAGTCATCAATTTTATACACATCACTGTATACATGTCAATCCCAATCGCCCAATTCAGCACACCACCATCCCCACCCCACCGCAGTTTTCCCCCCTTGGTGTCCATACGTTTGTTCTCTACATCTGTGTCTCAACTTCTGCCCTGCAACCCGGTTCATCTGTACCATTTTTCTAGGTTCCACATACATGCGTTAATATACGATATTTGTTTTTCTCTTTCTGACTTACTTTACTCTGTATGACAGTCTCTAGATCCATCCACGTCTCAACAAATGACTCAATTTTGTTCCTTTTTATGGCTGAGTAATATTCCATTGTATATATGTACCACATCTTCTTTATCCATTCATCTGTCGATGGGCATTTAGGTTGCTTCCATGACCTGGCTATTGTAAATAGTGCTGCAATGAACATTGGGGCCAGCACAATTTCTTAAAGATCATCTTTCTTCCAGTGATTTGTCACTTTTATACTTATTTCCCATATGTCCTTCTGTCTGTTTACGAGCTTTCTATTTTATCCCACTGATCTATCTGTGTCTTCATTCACCGCCTCCACATTAGTATCTGTTGACCTTGCAGCCAGAGCACAGCCTGGTGATCATCCTCCTGCAGCCCTGTCAATGCAGACACTGCACACTGCAGGCCTCCCACCCACACCAGTGTCCTCAGTCCCTCTGCTAACTCTCAAGGTTGTCTCCTCTAACCCTCCCAGCACCACAGCCCTCCCACCATGGGCACTGTGTGTTCTGTGCCTCGGGCCCACACTAGCACCTCCATTCCCGCTCATGCACCCAGCCCCCATCTACAGCTCACCTGCACCCTGGAGGGTTCCTTCCTGCTTGAGCAGTGACTGTGGTCCAGCTCTGCTTCCGCAATGACTACAAACCTGCAAACTTCTCTGCCATCCACCTTCTGCAACTATACCTTCTTCAATGAGATCAGAACCCCAACCTCAGAGAGAGGGCTCATCTTCCATGCTTGTCCTTACTCCTGAGCCTGTCCTCTTTCAGCCCTAGGGTCCCATATAATGTTCCCTTACATCTGAGAGTTACTCTTTTATCACAGTTTATTCATTCTGTTTAATGAATGTTTAAATCACTGTGTTTTCTGTCTCCTGATTGGACTCTGAATGATGCAATCACAGAGCACGTTTGCTGTGGTGCAAAAGGAGAATGCAATTAGTATCCCATACTGTACAGTATCATTGCCTACTGCACACTGCCATGTCTACTAGTGAGTTTATTACATTATAAATAAATATGGAATTGGGGGTTTTAATTCTTTATATAATGGGAAATGCTTGGTGGATTAGTATATGAGTGTTTTAGTGAAATTTGAGGAAATTGGCTGATATTTTCAATGGGGTGGGAATGTGTTACTGTTTTGCATATTTAAGTCAGTGTCTAAAAATTCACTGTCCAGGGCTTTCCTGGTGGTGTAGTGGTTAAGAATCCGCCTGCCAATGCAGGGAACAGAGGTTCGAGCCCTGGTCTGGGAAGATCCCACATGCCGCGGAGCAACTAAGCCCGTGCGCCACAGCTACTGAGCCTGTGCTCTAGAGCCTGCGAGCCACAACTACTGAAGCCCGTGCGCCTAGAGCCCATGCTCTGCAACAAGAGAAGCCACTGAAATGAGAAGCCCACGCACCGCAACGAAGAGTAGCCCTCGCTCGCCACAACTAGAGAAAGCCCGCGTGCAGCAACAAAGACCAAAGGCAGCCAAAAATAATAAATAAAATAAATTAATTAAAAAAAATTCACTGTCCAGCAGATTAAATTTGGATAATAAGGGACGGCTGTATTATCTTTTCTCTTTCGGTTGGTTGCACTTGACACAAGACCCAAGTGCACTCTCATATCTCTTTGGTCTCCTTCCCACCCCAGTGTGTTGATAAGGCATTGAAATTTTCTTTGGCAGTTGTTAAGGATTTCTTTTCCTTTCTTTTCTTTTCCTTTTTTTTTTGTCCAAGCAATAACACAAATGAATCTTAGAAATATCATTTTGAGTTGAGAATAAATCAGGTTCAGAAGACTATGAGGAGCGTAATGTCGTTTACATGAAGCACAAAATAAGAAAAACTGTACATTTTTTGAATACATACATTTGTGATAAATTGATACAAGGAAAATCAAGGGACTTTATACAAACAAAATTCAGAGTAGTTGTTAATTCTAGAGGCTAGACAGATGGTTGGATGGGGGAGAACACAAGTGGGTACAAAAGTATCAATAATATTCCAACTCTGAAATTGGGTGAGGAATCAGGTTCCAGTCTAAATCCTGTGTATGATTTTTCAGGGCTGACCATAAGGCTTTGCCTGACTGGTCTCCTGGGGGAAGCTGCCCTCCCCACGCCAGGCAGCCTGGCACAGTCAGGCCATTGCAGTTTTCTGAAGGGAGCTGCAAGGATCCCAGGGCCACTTGGACCAGATAAGCTGATGCATACTTGTGTTTCTTGCCTGGTCACCTCCATCCAGAGGCCTCCTTACCAGGGGTCTTGGTGAGGCATTTTTCTTCACTATGACTCAGTACTTTTCCAGTCTTAGCCCTTCCTCCTCTTCCTCCCCCAGATCCCCCAAGTGCATGAAAAGACAGGAAGTGTTTGTTTGAGGATCCTTGGCAGTGAGATCATTCCTGTCTGCCTGCATTATCTGACCCTTGCCTTGTGCTGTTCCAAGCGGGTGTCAAGCCAAACAATCAATAAACAATCTAAAATAAGGAATAGAAGAGAGTGTTATTCTAGCCATACTGAGGACTAGCCTTGGAGTGCAGTCTCCACCAAGGAAGAAAGTGCTGCAGAGATGCATGACTTTCAGCACAGCTTCATATCTTCTCAGGACAAGAATGTACATCAAACATGACAAGGGTACATTCCTTCAAGGTTTCAGAAGAAACAGATTAGAGTGCATCAATACATGGTGAGTCAGTATGACCTTGGCATTTGGGAAAGGAATCTTCCAAGGAGTACTAACATTGGTGTCATAGGAAGGGAAGCATTGATTCTTATCCTCAAAGTAGACATTCTTTTTACTTCTAGATAATGCATTCTTCTATAGTTAAAGCAGATGTACAATGGTTGTTTGACAGGCCAAAAGCCAGGATGTTCTAGTTCACATAAAGTTTAGGCCAAACTTTGTATAAGCCAGAATTTCCTCATACCCCAACATGTGAAAATCTTTTCCATTGTGGAAAACGGAGCATTAAGGAGCCAGCACCTCTTCATTTCACCTCTTGCTTGCAGTGACACAGTAAGTGAGGTTGGACTTTTACCTGCAATTTGGCTTGTTGTCTTAATTAACCATCTTGGCACCTGGCAACTCAACAAACTGATGCAGCCAGCAGGGTGGCCAATCTAGCCCTAAGCCTTTCTGGAAGAACAAAAAACCTGAGGGTCCCCTGGGCACTTCCATGGCCATGCAAATGGGCCTTGGGAGTGCTAGTGAATTATTTATGGAAACTTTTAGTTCTGAGAGGAACCGTTGGTCTTCAACTCCCTGGCTGTTTCCTCATGGGTCAAATTAGAAATCCAACAGAGGGACTCCAGGAAAGCTAGGGTAGCAGTTCCCTGGCCACTGCTCATGGTCCTGCAGCAACGGGACCAACAGCTGTCAGAGACACTGCGTTGCATGCAGTAACTCTTGTTGGATCCAAGCAGGTTCCTGGTGCCAACAGAGGCCCTGCAACCCAGTGCGTTATTGAGATTCATACTGTCTGCAAAAGAGTATGGAGTCCTTCAGGATTGCTTTCTCCAGTAGCTCAAAGAGACCTAGAGACTTGGTTAGTTTGCCTCCACCATAACAAAGATCATCTTGTTAAACTTCATGATGGAGAGTCTGTTTGTGGGGTGCATTGCTACAGACCCTCTCTTTCAAAGTGCCCTGATGATGTCCATTTTGGCTGGGGAGGAAGAGGAAGAGGGAAGGGAGAGGGGGCCCAACCATCTGAGACCTCCTTCCTCTACTGGGTACTCCCTCAGGTTTGGTTCACCCGTGACAGGTCCCTTGTTTAGACCACACCTGCAGAGGATATAGCCTCCCTGCACGCCATCCTTGTGGCCCCATGGGGACCTACAATGAGGGATTGAGGACAGTAGATGGTAAGGCTTAGCCAGACTCAAATTTCCAGGTTTGTAGATGCTGCTTGAGTTGGCCCTGGTCATCAGGCCGTTACACCCTGTTGTGAAGTCAGGTCACTTGGTCCATGACACAGTTCAAATCTTAACTGACCAGTTCCTAGATATGGAAAAAGTGGCCACTGGCAAAATAGCAAAGACTGAGTGAGAGAGATAACGGATGTTAGAGTAATGACCTGGCGCCCTCTCCTGGGCAAACTGGGCTAAGGACTTCCTAGAAAGTTCTCTGAACTTGATTCTTAGCTGGCAGTCTCAAAGGCAACTGATAGGCCAAGGATATCAGGACCAAATGCTGGGCCATGGGACACCTGATGGGGCTCTGGGGAGCCTGGAAATGAAGAATACTGCCACTTTTACCTGGACCTCTTGGCATTCAAAAATAAATAAGACTAAAAAAATTAACAAGACTACGGGCCATGCTAAGGTCCCTCTGTCCCCACAGGGGACTGGAGGCCCTAAGCCAACGTCAAGTTTCAACAAGGATGTGAGGGAGAATTGCACTTCTTGACTTTTATTTAAAAACTGAAGTATAGTTGATTTACAATGTTGTGTTCATTTCTGGTGAACAGCAAAGTTATTCAGATATCTATATGTGTATCTGTATCATCTGTATCTATGTTCTTTTTCAGATTCCTTTCCATTATAGGTTATTACAAGGTATTGAATATAGTTCCCTATGCTATAAAGTAGGTCCTTGGTGTTTGTTTTATATATAGTAGTGCGTATCTGCTAATCCCAAGCTCCTAATTTATCCCTCCCCAACACTTTCCCCTTTGGTAACCATAGTTTGTTTTCTATGTCTGTGAGTCTGTCTCTGTTTTGTAAATAAGTTCATTTGTATCATTTTTTTAGATGCCACATATAAGTGATATCATATGATATTTGTCTTTCTCTGTCTGACTTACTTCACTTAGTATGACAATCTCTAGTTCCATCCATGTAGCTGCAAATGGCATTATTTCATTCCTTTTTATGGCTGAGTAGTATTCCATTGTATACATATACCACATCTTCCTTATCCATTCATCTGTCGATGCACACTTAGATTGCTTCCATGTCTTGGATATTGTAAATATGCACTTCTTGGCCTTTAACTGCTGGTACACAAGTGACTGTGATCCCTGAAATCCTTGCTCCAGGATGAGGGGGAACAGATAAAGCTCTCCAGTTTGGGGTTTGAGGTTTCTATCACTGGGAGTCTTGCCAAAACTGAGCTATGGGTAATTCCTTGTGGGTCCCTATAAACCTCCTTTGCCATGGCTCAGTACTGAACATATTATTGGTATAGATGGATTGTGTGTACTCCTACCTGCCTTTGCCCCAAATCCCTGATAAGAACTGCAACATTTTAGTGGGTGGATGACTCATGAACCTACCCAATTTCCTACCAGTGCTGAGTAGCATGGTTTATCCAAAATAATATGGGCTGATTGGACAAAAAAAGAAATAGCCACCCACGTTGCCAATCTCAAGGAAGTCAAAGTTCTCCATGAGAGAACTCTACATTCAATAGCCCCACCTGGACCGTGCTCAAGGCCTTGGGTATCTGGAGACTCACCATTGCTTATAGGAGGCTCAATGCCATAGCTCCAGACAGGTACCTGATATTGTGTCACAGAGGTTATTGCCCAAGCTGAGGGAACTTGGTATGCTGCAATTGTTACTGAAAATGCTTTTTTAAGCATCCCCTCTCTACCCAGATGATAAAAATCAATTTGCCTTCATAAGGAAAGGGTTGCAGTATACCTTTAATATCTTACTTCTAGGCTACCTAATTCTCCAGCTATCGGTGATGAATGTGATTTGGAAAAAGTCCTGCTCCTGGAGGGAGCACTGGCCTTTGTTATATTGATGACATTCTCCTGGTGGACCTAGACAAGGGCACCACCTAACAAGGACTGGACCCTCAGTTGACTCACATGCAGCTATATAGCTGGGCCACTGACACAAGCAAGGCACAGGGACCTAGTATCCAGTGAAATTCCTCGGCATTATCTGGGAATGGGCATGGTATCTCATTCCAGACATGACAAACATAAAAGAGGTCCAGTCCTTGGGGTCCTTAGCTACTGATGCCCTCATATAATCCATGTGGGGATCTTGAGGGATCTAGTATCTGGGACCTGTGTGAGGTGAGAGTGGGTGGGTCAAGTTGATCTTCAAATGTTGCAGGGCAAACTGAAGCCCTGGGATTTGTAGTCTGCTTCTTTTTTAAGTCTTGGTCTGGAAAGTGCTTTTCAGAGGGGCCCCCCTTGGAAATGAGCAGTGGGACAAATCACATCCTGGGTTTTACCCACACACTTTTCCAGGGGGAATATTATACAAGCTGGCATTTGGATGGGAGCCCAAGCCACACCTAAGAGGACAGGGCCTGCAAGAGCTGGGAGAAGGACCTAGCAGCAGGCGAAGATGGCTAAACTCCTCAGGAGCAGGTGTCCAGCCATGCCCAGGCCAAGAGAAGCAGACCCCAGGTCACTGCAGCTGCAGACATGTCAGCAGAAGCCATGATGGAAAAACCCTGAGGCCCCATGGAGAGGAAATGTCCTGCCCCTGGCAGCCAGCACTTGACTCCTCCTCCTCCAATACCACCACCCCTGTGTCCTGACGGCATATAGAGAAGGCAGAGGGGGAAAGAGACACTTTGTCCGAGAGAAAAACAGCCAAGACAAGAGATTCAACTTTTTAATAGATTAAGTTCATCCAAATGAGTTTCATTTAATCTGAGGCCACTTGACACTGGAAGTGACCAAGTGTCCCTCCCAACTCCATTGAAATGAACCTCCAAAGAAACATGAGCTCAGATATGAAATGCTACATTCTTTATACATCTGAACTATGCTATGCTTACATTGCAATCATCTACATATAAACATCTTTACATGTACACATAGAAGTAAATACACAAGCAGCGATCTACAAGGATTCATACATAGCACACTGAAAACATTCACCACGTACAGGAAAGTGAATGAAGACTCCTTCTGATTCTATTGAAATGCATACATGCATTCTTTATATGTTTCAGAAAAAAATAAATGAAAACCTTAAAAGTTTACAATATTAAGCATCTACTATGTGCTGGCACACTGCTAGGTACTGAGCACCGAGCAAAGTTTTGCAGGGAGAATCTTTCAGCTCAACTCATTTTCTCAAAGGCTGATAGGTGTGTCATCACGGAAGAAATTTATCTGTGGACTCTCTGATGCTGCTTTAAGTGATCGGATCGTGCAAAGCTCCTGTTGCATTTAGTACACAGGTAGGGCCGCTCCCTGGTGTGCTTCCTCATGTGTCTGTTGAGCTCATCCAAACGGGAGAATGCCCATGTGCATCCCTTCACGTTGCATTTGTAGGGCTTCTCTCCTAGACCCGAGAAAGAAAGGAAGACTTGTCATGCTTCAGGGTAACATGGGACAGGGAAGTTGGAAATGAATGGAGAAGAAAAGGGAATTGGGCATGTTGCAGTGGGACAGGGAGAGACAGACAGGAGACTGGAAGGGGTGCATGGGAAAGGAAGAGAAGGAGGGCAGGATGGGCTAGAAGGCTGAGAGGAAAACTGTGCAGGAGGGAGAGGAAAAGAAAAAGAAAACCAGGAGGGGAAGACGAAGATCAGTGGTGGGTAAAGAAGGTTGAGGGAGAGGGGTTATCTGTTGGACCTATAGGAGTCATGAAGAGCAGTCCCAGGAGAGGTAAAGTCAAGACCACCCTAAGAGGTCAAACAAATCCCTCCACTTCTTCCATCATCCCAGGCATTCAATACCAGAAAAGGCTGCAGCCATGTTGCCTCTGGCCCAGAACTAGAGTCTGTTCTTAGGACTGCTTTATATACTCTTCCAGATTTGCCAGCATTTTCTAGGGTCTTCTGGGTCCTAGACTTAGAGGGAGGTGGCAACAATCTCAAATGACCCCAAAGTCTTATAAAGGCAGAGATCTTTAGTCATTTTCCTGACACCCTTATACTTCAGTCTTCACTCACCAGTGTGTAGGCGCTCATGGATTCGCAGGTGGGAAGATTTTGAATAGGATTTCCCACAGTCCCGGTATGTACAGATGTAGGGTTTCAAAATGTCAGAATTCTTCTGCAACGGACATCTCTGAATCTTGAGATTCCACTTCTGCTTTTCTAGGGGTTGTCCTTGGATCAAATGGGAACTAGAAATGTACAGAAATCTAGGATATGGCAATGATGATGAGGAATGTGGCACCATATGGACTTCATGGGGAGTGTTCTCATCATTGAGTGTCTTCATCGGACACCTATAGAGGGTTTGGTCCCCACTGAAGCCCATCTGGCCTCCACTGTGGGTCTGGTACACATGGATGGTTTTCATCTGACTTCCAGAGACAGCCTGGTCCCCAGGGAAGGTCATCTGGGCTCCACTGAGAATCTGGCATTCACTGGGGCTCTTCATCTGACCCCAATAGAGGGTCTGGTCCCCACTGAAGGTCATCTGGCCTCCACTGAGGTTCTGGTCATCATCGAGGATCTTCATCTGGGTACCCTTAATGGGGATTGTCATCTTGTTTGCATTAACGGTTGTCACTTTACAATCAGTGATGAACGCCTTTGTGGTGTCAGTGACATCCATCAACTGGGATGCTGCTGCAGGGTTTCTCTCATCAAAGGAGGTCACCTTGGGGTCAAAAAGAAAGGCACTTTAGGTTCCCAGGGGGCAAATCAAGGGATTTAACATGGGTTGTTGTTAGATATGGACAAGAACTGTCCCAGGGATGTTAGAACATGCATAAATCATCATTGTGGGCGTCAAAGCATTCATCACCTGGTTCTGCATTGACTCCTTTTGGCCGTCCTCATCACGGGCAGTCAGAGGTACATAGAGCTCTGGCTCTGGTGCAGCTGGGGTTCTTGCCTCATGTATCTCATTGATGTCCTGGAAAAACTCATCAATGTCCTCAAGTGTCGGAAAGAAAGAAGTCATGGAAGCCTCTTTGCTGTTGCCTGATAACTGAACTAGATATTCAGCTGTGGGATTCTGCAAAAAAAGTTAGAAGTCAGATGTCTTACCCAGCTCAAATCCTAACTCCACACGCCCTTCCTCTCCATCCCTGCTGACCCAGTCCTAGTCTAGCCCACCATCATTGCTTGCCTAAAAGCCTGCAATTGCCTCTTAATTGGCCTCTGTGAATCTGGAGTTGATTCCATCCGGTGTGCCCTCCATAAACAGTAACATTTCTAAAATGAAAAGTCTTCCTATGCTACTCCTACCTATCGGTGGAAGTGGGATTCTAGATGAATGGAAACACCCCACTGTCCCCTGCAGCGAGCTTGCCCCATAGACTTTTTAAAAATTGATGAACACTTGATGTAAACTATTATATGTTATGTGTACTATATAGTTATTCACAATAGTTAAATGTTATACTCAATTTTTAGTTATTATAAAATATTGGCTATATTCCTTGTTTTGTACAATATATCCTTGTAGCTTGTTGTATACATAAGAGTTTGTACCTCTTAATTCCTTGTCTCTATATTGCCCCGCCCCAACAGAGACTTTTCCACAGATGCCCCATCTTCCAGAAATCCTACCAGAGATTTGGTTAATTTAATGAACTTCCAAACATATTATCTCATTTTATTCCAACCATGACCCCAGAAACAGGAGCCATGATAAAACCCTATTAAAGACGAATTCACAGACGTCCAAAGAGGTGAAATGACATGGCCCAAGTAGAAGATTCTTAACTTGAATTGGACCTGTCTTGCTCTTGGTGCTCACAGACCTGATCCTCTGTGGATATTTCCCCCAGAGACCTCCTGGAGTTTCCCCTGGCATTCTAGCTTCCTGAGAACCATCCTGGAAAGCATCAGCCTCCAGGAACCATTCCAAGAAGAAGCTTCATTACAGGCAGAGGCTAATGTGCACATGGCCAAAGTCTATACTTCTATTCTCATTGGCCATCCTTATGCTTCTAGGTTTCCTATACATCTGGTAGAAAGCTTACATTTAACTCCCCAAAGCCATCATGTCAGTAGCCTCACATCTTTTCACCCTGTGTGCCTCCTTGCAGCTCTTGTCCTGCTTTAGCCAGACCAGTCTGCTCAGTTTTGCCATATTCCTGTCCTGTCCTTTGCTCAGCCTGTCTCTCTCAGTAAAGTGTCTTAGTGACTATAGCCTGTTTTATTAAATATGACATCCATTCTTATCCCTGCCACCAAAGACTGGTCTCTCTCACCCTGTCCTGACTCTCAGAGCAGAGAGACAGCTAAGATAGTTCACCCAGGCTATGTTAGAAACTTATGACTGTACAGCCATTGACTATGGTAGACTGAGGGCACTCCGAAGTCTTCTTCTTTTACAAAAAAATCCATAGAAGTGATAGATGCCCTTAAATTTAATTGTTATCTACATTCACGCTTGGAAATAAGTGGAATTTTCCAAGCCACAGTGTAGCAGAAGCCACAGTCACTTGGAGGTGTGGAAAAGGGTACCTCCATGAGGCCAATGTCACTGTGGAGACAATCCTCCAAGAAGGGCCATCAAAACCTAGGGATTCTCTGAGATGAAGCCTCACTGGAAGTCAACCTCTAATAACATCATACTAGGGCACTTCTTTTACTATCATTCCCACTCTTGAAATAGTGTCATGCCTGTCTTCTCCCCTTCCCCTACCACTGGACTGAAAACTCAAGACTAGAGAACTCTACTTCCACCTTATCAGGGTCTAACAGATCCAGCTGGGCAGACCTCAGAGAAAAGGGACCCAAAGAAAGACTTCTGATTTCTACTCCTCCAGCTCTAGGTCTGCATCCAGCCTCTAAAATCTCAGGATGTGTTTGGGGTATCAGTGACATCTGTCATCTGGGATGTTACTTGGGTTTACTCTCATCAAAAGAGGTCACCCTGGGGTCAAAAAATGTCTCACTTAAGGTTTACAGGGGGCAAATCAAGGGCTTTAACATGGGGTGATCTTAGTTCTGGATAAGAACTGTCCCAGGGATGTCAAAACATGCAGAAATCATCACTGTGAGCCTCAAAAAATTCATCACCTGGTTCTGGATTGACTCCTTTTGGCTGTCCTTATCATGGGCAGTCAGAGGCACATAGAGCTCTGGCTCTGGTGCAGCTGGGGATCTTGCCTCATGTGTCCCATTGATGTCCTGGAGAAATGCCTCAATTTCCTCAATTGTTTGAAGGTAAGAGTCCCTCGACACCCCTTTGCTGTTGCCTGATAACTGAACTAGATCTTCAGTTGTGGGATTCTGCAAAAAAAGAAGTTCATGTGTCGTAACCAGCTCAAATCCCAATTTCACACACCCTTCCTCTCCATCCCTGCTGACCCAATCCTAGTCTAGCCCATCATCATTTCTTGCCCAAAGTTTGCAATTGCCTCTTAAGTGGCCTCTGTGAATCTGGAGTTGACTCCATATAGGGTAACCTCCAAAGACCATCAGAGTAATATTTCTAAAATGAAAAGTCTTCCTATGCAACTCCTGTCTATCAGTGAAGGTGGGAATCTCGATGAATGCATGAAAGCCCCACCATCTCCTGCAGAGATCTTGCCCCACAGACCTTTTTTAAATTGATGTATACTTAATGTATAGTATTATATGTTACAGGTATACAATAGAGTGATTCATAATAAAGGTTATACTCAAATTTTAGTTATTATAAATAATTTTTATATTCCTTGTTTTATACAATACTTACTTGTAGCTTGTTGTATGCATAAGAGTTTGTACTTCTTAATCCCCTGTCTCTATATTGCCCGCCCCCGCCCAGAGACTTTCCCATCTCGCAGACATCCTACTGGAGATTTGGTTAAATTAATGAACTTCCAAACATATTATCTCATTTTATTCCCACCATGGCCCCAGAAACAGGAGCCATGCTTAATCCCTATTAAAGAAGAGTAAATAGGGGTCCAAAAAGGTGAAGTGACATGGCCTAAGTAGAAGACTTTTAACTTGAATTGGACCTATCTCACTCTGGGTGCTCACAGACCTGAACCACTGTGGACATTTCCCCCAGAAATGAACGGGGTTGTCCCTAGCATTCTAGCTCCCTGAGAACCATCCTGGAAAGCTTCAGCCTCCAGGAACCATTCCAAGAAGAAGCCTCATTATAGGCAGCGGCCTAATGTGCACATGGCCAAAGTCTATACTTCTATTCGAAGTAGCTATCCCTATACTTCTAGGTTTCTTATACATCTGGTAGAAAGCTTACAATTAACTCCCCAAAGCCATCATGTCAGTAGCCTCACATCTTTTCACCCTGTGTGCCTCCTTGCAGCTCTTGTCCTGCTTTAGCCAGACCAGTCTGCTCAGTTTTGCCATATTCCTGTCCTGTCCTTTGCTCAGCCTGTCTCTCTCAGTAAAGTGTCTTAGTGACTATTGCCTGTCTTATCAAATATGACATCCATTCCTATGCTTGCCACCAAAGACTGGTCTCTCTGTCCTGTCCTGAATCTCAGAGCAGAGAGACAGCTAGGATAGTTCCCCCAGGTTATATTAAAAATTTATGACTGTACAGCCATTGACTATGGTAGACTGAGGGCACTCCGAAGTCATCTTCTTCTACAAAAAAATCCATAGAAGTAATAGATGCCCTTAAATTTAATTGTTATCTATAATCACACTTGGAAATAAGTGGAATTTTCCAAGCCACAGTGTAGCAGAAGCCACAGTCACTTGGAGGTGTGGAAATGGGTACCCTCATGAGGCCAATGTCACTGTGGAGACACTCCAACAAAAAGGACCATCAAAACCTAGGGATTCTTGGGACTTCCCTGATGGGGCAGTAGTTAAGACTCCCCACTCCCAATGCCGGGGGCCTGGGTTTGATCCCTGGTCAGGGAACTAGATCCCACATGCATGCAGCAACTAAGAGTTCACATGCCACAACTAAGGAGCCTGTGAGCCACAATTAAGGAGGTGCCGGCCGCAACTAAGACCCAGCACAAGCAAATAAATAAATAAATATTAAAAAATTAAAAAGCACCACTTCAAAAAAAAAAACCTAGGGATTCTCTGAGATGAAGCCTCATTGGACGTCAACTTCTAATAACATCATATTAGAGCACTTCCTTTCCTCACATTTCCACTCTTGAAATACTGTTATGCCTGTCTACTCCCCTTTCCCCACCACTGGACTGAAAGCTCCTCAAGACTAGAGAACTCTACTTCGTCCTTAGCAGGGTGTGACAGATCCAGTTGGGAAGACCTCATAGAAGAAGGACCCAGTAAAGGACTTCTGATTTCCACTCCGCCAGTTCTAGGTCTGCAACCAGCCTTTAAAATCTCAGGATGTGTTTGGGGTGTCAGTAACATCTGTCATCTGGGATGTTACTGTGGGTTTGCTCTCATCAAAAGAGGTCACCTTGGGTCAAAAAGAGTCTTGCTTAGGTTTCCAAGGGCAAATCAAGGGCTCTAACATGGGGTGATCTTAGTTCTGGATAAGAACTGTCCAGGGATGTTAGAACATGTAGAAATCATCATTGTGGGCTTCAAAGGATACATCACCTGGTTCTGGATTGCCTCCTTTTGGCTGTTCTCATCATGGTCAGTCAGAGGTACATAGAGCTCTGGCTCTGGTGCAGCTGGAGTTCCTGCCTTATATTTCTCATTGAGGTATTGATAAAATGCCTCAATTTCTTCAATTGCTTGAAGGTAAGATTCCCCTGAAGCCTCTTTGCCATTGCCTGATAACTGAACTTGGCCTTCATTTGTGAGATCCTGCAAAAAAAAGTTAGAATTTCATGTGCCTTACCTAGCTCAAATCCCAATTCCACACACCATTCTTCTCCATACCTATTGACCCAATCCTAGTCTAGCCCACCATCATTGCTTGCCTAAAAGCCTGCAACTGCCTCTTAATTGGCCTCTGTGAAACTGGGGTTGACTCCATCTTGTGTACCCTCCAAAGACATTCAGGGTAATATTTCTAAAATATGAACTTTCCCTATGGTACTCTCATCTGTCAGTGGAGGTGGTATCTCGATAGATGCATGAATACCACACCATCCCCTGCAGAGATCTTGCCCCACAGGCTTTTAAAAATTGTAATATAGTTGATGTTTAAGGTTTCGGGACACACATAGGATGAAAGTGAAAAGATGACAAAATACATTCCATGCAAATGGAAACCAAAAGAGAGCAGGGTAGCTATACTATATCAGAAAAGTTGATTAATCAAAAGCTGTTACATGAGAAAAAGAAGCTCATTATATAAGAAAAGGGAACAATTAATCAGGAGGATATAACAATTGTAAATTAATGGACTCAACATAAGAACACATAAATATGTTAAATAAATACTAACAGTTCTGAAGCCAGAAATAGACAGCAGCACAACAGTAATTGGGGACTTCATTCCCCACTTTCAACAATAGATAGATCATTCAGACAGAAGATCAATATAGAAATATTGGACTTGAACTGCACATTAGATCAAATGAACCTAACAGACATATATACTACATCCCATCCAACAGCACAAGAATACACATTCTTCTCAGGTACACATAGAACATTCTCCAGGATAAATCATGATCATATGCTACATCACAAAAACAGTTTTAAAAATTTAATAAGATTAAGGTCATATCCAGTATCTTTTCTTACCAAAATGGTGTGAAAGTAGAAATCAAAAAAGAGAAAGGTTGGAAAATTCACAAATATGTGGAAATTAAACAGCACACTGCTGAGCAATCAATGGGTCAAAGAAGAAATCAAAAGAAAAAATATTTTGAGACAAATGAAAATGGAAACACAACATACCAAAAGTTATGAGAGGCAGCAATAGCAGTTCTAGAAAAGAATTTTATAACAATTATGTGCTCACATTAAGAAACAAGAAAGATCTCAAATAAGCAATCAAAGTTCACATCTCAAGGAACTAGAAAAGAACAAATTACACCCAATGTTAGTGGAAGAAAAGAAGAAATGACAGAGACCATAGCAGAAATAAATGAAATAGAGACTAGAAAAATAATAGAAAAGGTCAATGACACAAAGAGCTGGATTTTGAAAAGACAAGCAAAATTGACAAAGCTTTAGCTAGACTATAGATGAAAGAAAGAGAACAGCCTAACAAATAAAATCAAATATGAAAGAGGAAGGAGTATAACAGAGACTGCAGAAATATAAAGATCGTAAGAGATTACTATTAACAATTTTATGCCCCAAAATTGGATAGCCTAAAAATAATGGGTTAATTCCTAGAAACATACCACCTACCAAGACTGAACCATAAGGAACTGGAAATCTGAATAGACGCATATCAGTCATCAAAAATCTTTCCAACAAGATTCCAACGGTGAAAGTGACTTCACTGATCAAGTCTACTAAAGCTTTAAAGAATTAATGTCCATCCTTCTCACATTCTTCCCAATAATTGAAGAGGAAGGATTAGTTCCAAATTCATTATGAGGCCAGCGTTATCCTGCCACCAAAGCTTATAAGGACACTACAAGAAAATAAAATTATAGGCCAGGGACTTCCCTGGTGGCGCAGTAGTTAAGAATCCACCTGTCAATGCAGGGGACACGAGTTTGAGCCCTGGTCTGGGAAGATTCCACTTGCCGTGGAGCAACTAAGCCTGTGTGCCACAACTACCGAGCCTACACTCTAGAGCCTGCGAGCCACAACGACTGAAGCCTGCACACCTAGAGCCATGCTCTGCAACAAGAGAAGCCACCGCAATGAGAAGCCTGTGCACCACAACGAAGAGTAGCCCCCGCTCACCGCAACTAGAGATAGCCCACTCACAGCAATGAAGACCCAACCAAAAAGAAGTATAAACAAATAAACAAACAAACAAATAAATAATAAAATAAAATTATAGGTCAGTATTCCTGGTGAACATAGATGTTAAAGTCTTCAACAATACTCTAGCAAACCAAATTCAGAGCACATTAAATGGATTATACACCATCCTTAAATGGGGTTTTTCCCTGGGTTACAGGGATGTTCAATACACACAAATCAATAAATGTGTCTAATGAATTAATAAATGAAGGATGAAACTTATATGGTTATTTTAGTAGCTGCAGACAAAACACTTGACAAAATTCAACACCTTTTCATGACAAAATCTACAAATTAGGTGTTGAAAAGCTGAAGATTTTTCTCTAAGTTCCAGAACAAGACAAAGGTGCCAGCTGTCACTTCTATTCAGCATAGTACTGGAATTCCTAGCCTGAGCAATTAATTAAGAAAAGGAAATAAAAGGCATCCTAATCAGAAAGGGAGAAGCAAAAATGTCTGTTTGCAGATGTCATGATCTTATATACAGAAAACTCTAAAGGCTCCACAAAACATGCCTAGAATAAGTGAATTCAGCAAAGTTGCAGGATACAAAGTCAACATACAAGAATCAGCAGTGTTTCTATACATAAACAACTCTCAGTAAGAGAAATTAAAAAAACAATCCCACTTGCAATAGCATCAAAACAATAAGGTACTTAGGAATATATTTAACCATAGAGGTGAAACACCTGAACAGTGAAAATTATATTGATGAAATTGAAGAAGACACAAATAGATGGAAAGATATCCCCTATTCTTAGATTGAAAGAATTAATATTGTTAAAATGAGCAATTACCCAAATTGATCTAAAGATTCAAAGGAATTCTTATCAAAATTCCAATGGCATTTTTCACAAAAATAGAAAAAACAATTCTAAAGTTCAACTCAATCCACCAAAGACCGAAATTACAAAAGCAATCTGAAAAAGAAAAGAAAAAAGCTGGAGGCATAACACTTCCTGATTTCAAACTATATTATAAAACTATAGTAATCAAAATAGTATGGTACTGGCTGAAAAACAGACACATAGACTAATGGACCAGAATAGAGAGCCAGAAATAAATCTATGCATCTTTGACCAGGGTGCCAAGAACACACAATGTAGAAAAGATAGTCGCTGCAATAAAGGGTGTTGGCAAAACTAGATACACACAGGTTTAAGAATGAAAGTGGATCCCCATCTTATAGAACTCACAAAAATTAACTTGAAATATACTAAAGAATTAAATATAAAACTTGAAACCATGAAGATTCTAGAAGAAAACATAGGGGAAAAATTTCCTTGACAGTGGTCTTGGTATTGATTATTTTGGATTTGACACCAAAAGCATGTGCAACAAAAGCCAAAATAAACAAGTGGGACTCCATCAAACTGAAGTTTCTGCACAGCAAAGGAAACAAGCAACAAAGTCAAAAAGCAACCTGTGGATGGGAGAAAATCTCTGCAAACCATCTATCTGATAAGGGGTTCATATCTAAATATATACGGAACTCATACCACTCCACAGCGAAAAACAATCTGACTTAGAAATGGGCAAAGGACCTTCACAGACATTTTTGCAAAGACATACAGATGGCCAATAGGTACACAAAAAAGTGCTGATCATCACTAATCATCAGGGAAATGCAAACAGAAACCACAGTAAAATAGCACCTCATAACTGTTAGAATACCTATTATCAAAGAGACAAGATATAAAACTGGGGGAGGATTTGGAGAAAAGGGAACCCTCATGCACTGCTGTTGGGAATGTAAATTGGCACAGCTGTTATGGAAAACAGTATGGAAGTTCCTGAAAAATTAAATACTAGGACTACCATATGATCCAGCTATTCCACTTCTGGGTGTTCAAAGGAAATGAAATCCGTATCTCGAAAAGAGATCCACACTCAGAGGTTCAATGCAGCCCTAGTCGCCATAGCCAAGATATGGAAACAACCCAAGTGTCTGTCCATGGGATGAAAGATAAAGAAAATGTGCTATTCAGGTATCCAGAGCTTTTGGACAGTTCGCATTATGCCACTTTGCTTTTATGGAACACCTACATTAATATCTGTTTTCAATAACCAAAAAAAACAAAAAACCCAGAAGAGGATTTGCACTTTTACAAAAACAGGTGAAAGTGAAAATAGTGCTAATCTTTTTTTTTTTTTTTTTTTGGCCACGTCGTGCGGCATGTAGAATCTTAGTTAACCAACCAGGGATCAAACCCGCACCCTCTGCATTGGAAACGCAGACTCTTAACCACTGGACCACCAGGGAAGTCCCTCAACATTTGTTTTGCAGTGAACTTGAACAGAGGCAACGCACACTGAGAACAGGGAGAGTGGCAGCTCCTCCCGGGGGGACTACATTCCGCACCTCCTCAGCAAGCCACCATACCCTTGAACTCTGTCTGTGAGCACCTGGGCTTTATCTCCATTTGTTTTGCCCATCCTTTAGCAAGAAGCGTCCTGAGGTAATTGCCTCATTGCTTTATGCCATTTCAGCTTACAAAAAGTTTCATAAGAATGCTCTGCTTTCTGAGAACAGAGAACATTATTCGGCCATCAAAAAGGAAATCCTGACATTTGTGACTACATGGATGAACCTAGAGAGCATGGCATTATTCTATGTGAAATAAGTCAGAAAAACATAAACTTTATGTTATTATTTTTATGTAGAATGAGGAAAAACAGTAGAACTCATAGAATCAGAGAGAAGAGTGGGAGCTCTTGGTCAAAGAGTACACAAGTCATAAGAGGAATAAGTTCTGAGGATCTAATGTACAGCATGGTGATGATAGTTAATAATGCTGTATTGGATACTAGAAATTTGCTAAGAGAGTAGATCTTAAGCATCGTCACCCAAAACAGAAAGGTAACCACGTCAGGTGATGATTGTGTTAACCACTTTGAGTGTGGTAATCATTTCACAACATATACATACATCAAATCAGCATGTTGTACACTTTAAATTTATGCGAGTTTGTCAATTATACCTCAATAAAGCTGGGTAAATAAAAATAAAATGTTTTCAAGGAAGGGAGAAATCGGTGCCCCCTGCCACGGGCTATATAACTCGTTCTCTTGATTGTCTAACTAATTTCTACCAGAGTCCACCCAGGCCCCTCCACACATGGCCACCCATTTTGCACATCCTTCCATCCTTTCCACACAGGTTGCAGCTGCCCAGTACCAGGTAGTGATCTGGGGACTGGGGGGGGGGGTACCATCTAGGCAGCAGCTTTGCCCTCAAGGGGCCTTCGGGGACAGCAGCCATGTTTTGAATGTTTGGGTTCCTCTTCTACAAGAGTGTACCCCCTGCTAGGACTCACGGCTGTCCACCTGGGAGTTGCTGACCTTCCACCTCACTACCCAGACTTTGGCTGCTCTGTTTGAAGGGGCAGACTCACCATCAGTGGATCCATTGTGTGGCCGGGGACCTCAGCGTCGTGGGCCAAGAGTTGCCAAGACTGGGCTACAAGCTGAACTAGCTGACCTCTTATATAGTCTCGGTGGCCGGATGTACTGGTGTCCCAGACCAGCATTCTTTGGTTGGCCACGCCCTCTGGGCGGATCCCAGCGCACCCAAATCAGACACTTGGGAATTCTCGACCTTTCAGGTTACCTACCTGATTGGGTTACCCACAAGGCACCTCGGGACGTTTTTACAGCCATTTCCCAGGTGTTCAAACTGTGGCGAGGGTGGGGTGGGGGTGGGGGTGGGGGTGGGGGCGGGGGGCGGGACGATTTACACAATTAGCCCATTTCATCCTCACCACAGTAGTATGAGGTGGAATTTATAACTGTCAACATAAGATGCAGAAAGTGAGGCTCAGAGAGGTTAAGCAATTTGCTGGAGATCACACAGAGAGTCAGTCATAGGTTCTAGATTTGAACTCAAAGGGCTTAGCGTTCGTAATCTGGGTCCTTGAACACATCAGAAGTGTCAGCCCAGGATCCAATCACCACTGAGTTCTGCAGATTCCATCTCTTGGCTGTAAACATAATCAGAAATACTTCCAGGGTGAAATCCTGGATTTGATGAGATCACCTAGAAATGATTTCCATCTCCCCTCTCCCACCCCCAAGTCCCACGGAGACTGTTTCATCCCAGCAGAGTGATACACGTCTGGGGTCGCATGAGTGACTTCTGACCCACTTCCAACTCTGCTCCAGTTTCGTGTCTGGTCCCCACGGCCTATGGCTCATCCATGACCAACAAGCCTCGGGCCTTTAATCATTTGTAGACCCGCCCGAGGGGAGCCCCGACAGCCTCCGGTCTCTAAAAATTTTAAAGCAAGGTGCTCATGCCCCTTCACCTGGGCCCCGACCTGGGTTGAGGGGTGAAGCGAGAGGGGCGGAAGGAGCCTGACGGGGTCCTTGGACGGACTCCCAGATCCTGGCTTCTGCTCTTGGCCGCTGGAAGGCCTGTCCTCGTCGGCATCTCCAGTCGTCTTGCTCTCTGCTCACTCAGAGGCAGCTGCTCTCATTTATAATCCAGACCGTTTTCTCGATCAAACCCCTTCATCCCCAGGCAACCACTGTTGCGTTTTCTCTCACTATTCCACATATGTAAATGACAACGTATAGTGTTCCTATGTGCATTTAGACTCATATACCTGGCATTACTCAGCACTTATTCTTTTTTTTTTCTATAAATTTATTTTATTTATTTTTGGTTGCGTTGGGTCTTCATTGCTGCGGGCGGACTTTCTCTAGTTGTGGTGAGCTGGGGCTGCTCTTCGTTGTGGTGTGCAGATTTCTCATTGCAGTGGCTTCTCTTGTTGCAGAGCATGGGCTCTAGGCACGCGGGCCTCAGTAGTCGTGGCACACGGGCTCAGTAGTTGTGGCTCGCGGGCTCTAGGGCTCAGTAGTTGTGGCGCACGGGCCCAGCCGCTCTGCGGCACGCGAGATCTTCCCGGACCAGGAATCGAACCCATGTCCCCTGCATTGGCAGGTGGGTTCCCAACCACTGTGCCACCAGGGAAGTCCAGCACTTATTCTTAAATTTGCCTTTTCTCACTGGACCTTATGTCTTCATATCTATTCCTGTGGATAGATAGTGTAGTCTTTTTTTTTTTTTTTTTAAATTAATAGCTACTTTATTTATTTATTTATTTATTTTATTATTTTAGCTGTGTTGGGTCTTTGTTTCGTGCGAGGGCTTTCTCTAGTTGCGGCAAGCGGGGGCCGCTCTTCATCGCGGTGCGTGGGCCTCTCACTATCGCGGCCCCTCCCGTTGCGGGACACAGGCTCCAGACGCGCAGGCTCAGCAGTTGTGGCTCACGGGCCCAGTTGCTCCGCGGCATGTGGGATCTTCCCAGACCAGGGCTCGAACCCGTGTCCCCTGCATTAGCAGGCAGATTCTCAACCACTGCACCACCAGGGAAGCCGATAGTGTAGTCTTTTTAGAGCAGCTTTTTTTCCTTTGTGTGAGTAGAGGAATGAGATGCCATCCCAGAAAATTCGGGGTCCTCAGGAGGGACTGGCTTTTCTGATTCTGAAGCAAGGCATGTGCGGGAAGCGCCTGGTGTGAGCACACCCTCAGGGCAAAGGAAAGCTGTTTACTTTCCAGGTTACCTTTGGATAAGTTGGGAAATTCCCTTTGATTAAGGACTGAAGGCCCGTCCACTTTCAGAGATAAAACAAAGGGCGCAAGCTTCTCAAATCCAGTGTCACTGATGGAATTTGCATTGACTGATAAAAGAAATACAGTAAATAGTTTGAAGAAATGAGTAGTTTCAACCTTAAGGTGGTTTTGTATTTGAAAAAATAGGCCTGCCAAGTGGAAAAAGTAAAACTTTGGTTAAATGGTAAAGGTTACACGCATAAAAATTTAGAACGTCATGTGAATAACCAGGTAAACTACTAAGTTTTTGGCCAAAGTTTAAACAGTATCCTTCTAATGTAATTCCTTTTCCTAAACAGTTTGTTTGATGAGAAAGAGAAAAGCTACCTGTGGCTGTTGACTCGAGGGTCCCTGCTGAATTGAAGACAATGAACACATGCAAGTTGACATCAGGTCAACAATTCATAGTCATAAAAGGGGTTTTAAGAAACACTTTTGCATTAAGACTTTTCACTGAGATTTAGAAGGTAAACTAAATCCAGGAAATTAAAATTTCATCAAAGTAATTTTATATACCTAATTATGGCATACTCTTTGATGAATTAAATTTTGGGGGGAGTCTGGGGCTTCAAAGATGGCTATATGACTTCTTGATTTTACCACTGTGAGAAATAAACATGCAAATAGGTCATTTTAATTTATGTAGGATTTGGATTTGGTTTAAATAAATAAGCTAAATTAAAAGAATCACCAAAATTCTTAAATTGCCTATAAGCTGTATAGTTTATTATTATTTACACTAATATTTAAGGATTCTAAGTGTAAACACGGTTGTCCAATTAAATTGAATCATAATTTAAATAACTAACATCTTTATAAATTTTGTCCTTATAAATCTCAGGCAAAAATGAAAATTATGTGAGCCTATGGAAATAGGCTAACTAAACTAACTGGGAAATGTTTTCAGGGGTCTTGTTTCTCTGTCAGATTCTTATTATTAACAGTGATGGTATTATTCTTCAATGATAATTTAATTATGTCATGTGAAATTGCTAACTGACTTTAGGATCTTGGACTAATCCAATATTAAGATAATAGTAGTCATTGTTTACCTGGAAGCCTCCAAAGAAGTTAAAATTCAGAGAGGGAGAGAAAATAAAATTCTTAATTGCCATACGATCTTCAAGTGAATTTTTAACCTATATATTCTTGACCATATATGTCTTCTTCATAATGCTCAAACTAAGATGGAAAGTCATTCCACGTCTTTTAATCCTTCTTCCAAAATAGTGCGTCTTTTCATTAGATTTAGGGTTTATAAGAATCATCTGGGAAAGACCACAAATTACAAACACTAGTGAGGATGTGGAGAAAAGGGAACCCTTGTACATTTTTTGTGGGGATGTAAATTGGTACAGCCACTGTGGAAAACAGTATGGAGGTTCCTCAAAAACTAAAAATAGAACCACCATATGACCCAGCAATTCCATTTCTGGGTATATATCTGAAGAAAATGAAAACTATAGTTTGAAAAGATACAGGCACCCCAATGTTCATAGCAGTATTATTTACAATAGCCTTGACTGTCTTGATATGGAAGGAACCCAAGTGTCCATCAACAGATGAATAGGTAGGAGATGTGGTATATAAATGTCTATATATCTATCTCTCTCTCTCTCTCTCTCTCTCTCTCTCTATATATATATATATACACAATGGAACACTATTCAACCATAAAAAAAAATGAAATTTTGCCTTTTGCAATGACATGATGGACTTAGAGGATATTATGCTTAGTGAAAGAAGTCAGACAGAAAAAGTGAAATATTGTATGATATCACTTATGTGTGGAATCTAAAAATTAAAACAAACTAGTGAATATAACAAAAAAGAAACAGACTCACAGATATAGAGAACAAACTAGTGGTTACCAGTGGAGAGAGGGAAGGGGAAAGGGGCAAGAGAGGGATAGGGGTTAAGAGGTGCAAACTACTATGTGTAAAATAGCTACAAGGATATATACACAGAATAGAGCCAGTTTCTTATAATAACTATAAATGGATATAACTTTTAAAAATTGTGAATCACTACGTTGTACACCTGAACTTACATAGTATTGTAAATCAACTATACCTCAATAAAAACAAAAACAACAAATAAGAGTCACCTGCCAAACTTGTTAAAATACAGATTTCTGGGCCCCACCTCTGGAGATTCTGATTCATTAGGTCTGGAATAGGACTGGAGAATTGGAACTTAGCAATCTCTGAGGTGATGCTGCTTCTGCAGGTCAGTGGACTATTTCATGGAACTCTGCCCCAGAACTAGAGTGATTAGATTATTTTTTAAAAAAGTAGAGTTTAGGGCTTCCCTGGTGGCGCAGTGGTTGGGAGTCTGCCTACCAATGCAGGGGACACGGGTTCGAGCCCTGGTCTGGGAGGATCCCACATGCCGTGGAGCAACTAGGCCCGTGAGCCACAGTTGCTGAGCCTGCGCGTCTGGAGCCTGTGCTCCGCAACAAGAGAGGCCGCGATAGTGAGAGGCCCGCGCACCGCGATGAAGAGTGGCCCCCACTTGCCGCAACTGGAGAAAGCCCTCGCACGGAGACGAGGACCCAGCACAGCCATAAGTAAATGGATAAATGAATAAAATTAAAAAAAAAAAAAGAGCTTCCAATTGTTTAACTCATGCTCACAAAGGAGAATCTCCCTTTCAACAGGATAAGTCAGGCCCACACAAGAGAGTCTCCCAAACTTAAAAAGACAACTGATTAAAGACTTTGATTACATCTGCAAAATCCCTTCCCACCAGCAACTAGATTCGTTCCATTAAAAAAAAAAAAAAAAGTAGACTTTAAAGCTTTGAATAATACCATCAATTAAACATTGTTGATGTAAACTATTGTTGGATGTAACTATATAAACACATGTAGATGTACATACTTAACTATCAATGTATATATAATAAAGTTAGCAAAATAAGAAGTATATAAAAGAGAGACACTGGTAGCTCAGAGAAAATGGAATTGGGCTCTGGGTACATGATCTGTGCTTAAAACTAGGTAGTTTTCTCTTATCTCTTCTGCCAAGATGGTCCTACTCAAGCATGCATCTATCCTCCAGAGTCTGTTAGCCTTTGGACTGACTTGCATTGTATTTTTAGATAGTTCAACTGGAGACACTTGTGAAACAATATGGCTTCTCACACTTGAAGGCGTAGAAATTTCCAGTGATCATTATGTTACTTTCTGTCGGGATGTAATAAAATATTGTCACTGATTAGTGATATAGGCAAGGATGTAGCCGTTTCTCATTCTCAGTCACCTTTGCTCTTATCATTGTGAACTGACCTGTTTTATTTCCGGCACCTTTTTCTTATCTTGCATTTCTGTAGGATCCAGTTCTCTTTTGCACCTGGATTATTTTTGCCTGTGCACCTGCCCAGAGAGACACTGAATATCACCAAAGGTTTGCTCCTCATCTGCTTGGGCATCCTAAGGCAATGCAGCGTCCTCGGTGTTTTAGAAAAAAATTACTAGGCTCCTAATTCTTCCAGAGTGGTTCAACAGTGCAGTAAAAACTGCTTTTGTTTGTCATTCCCACAATGTGAAAAAAACTGTCAAGACAAAGAGAAAAACTTCAGGGCTGCCATTAGATTGTTTCTATCCAGAAGTAGTAAGTCATGTTCATGTCATGTACCCTAATGGGACACTTCACTTCTGTGGTATTCTTCCCCGAAGTGCAAAACTCCAATCTAATCATGAGAACACTTCAGAAGAACCTTAAAACTTCAGAAGTTCCTTAATTGAGAAACATTCTATAAAATACCTGACAAGTACTCTTCAAAAATGTCCAGATGGGGAAACACAAGGAAATAGAGAAACTACCAGAGTTTGGAGGAGATCAAAGAAACATGTCAATTAATGCAATGTGGGATCCTGGACTGGATTCTAAACAGACAAACAAACAAAACAGGACAGTAGTGGAAAAACTGTCAAAATTCAAATGTAGTTTTCTTAGTCAATATTGCTAAAAGTTTGTCCATTTTGTTAAACTTTTAGAAGAACCAACTTTTGGTTTCATTGCTTTCCTGTATTCTTTTCCTATTTTCTATTTCATTTATCTCTGCTCTAATCTTTATTGTTTCTTCCTCCTGCTAGCTTTGGGTTTAGTTTGCTCTTCTTTTCTAATTTCTTAAGGTGTAAATTTAGGTTGTTGATTTGAGATTTTTCTTCCTTTTTAAGGTGAGTGTTTAAATTTCCCCCTTAACATTGTTTTCACTGCATCCCTCAAGTTTCATATTTTCATTATTATGCAAATGAAAACAGTGTTTTTTCATTCCCATTTATTTCTAAATATTTTCTTATTTCTATTGACCCATTGGTTGGTTAAAAGTGTATTGTTTAATTCACACAATTTTGTGAATTTTCCAGTTTTCCTTTTGTTATTGATTTTAGCTTCATTTTATTGTAATCAGAGAAAATACTTGTTATCCTTATATATCTTTTAAAAAATCTATTGAGAATTGATTTGTGGTATAATATATCATCTGTATTAGAGAATGTCTCATTTGCAGGTGAGAAGAATGTCTATTCTGTTGTTGGGTAGAACGTTCTCTTGTTAAAACCAGTTGGGTTTTTGTGTTGTTCAAGTTCTTACTTATCTTCTATCTGGTTGTATCCATTATGGAGAGTGGGGTGTTGACACCTCCAAGTATTATTGTAGGACTGTTTCTTCCTTCACTTTCTTCAGTTTTTGCTTTATATACTTTGGTGGCTTGTTATTATGTCTGTAAACGTTTGTAATTGTATTATCTTCTTGCTGTATTGAACCTTTTATTAATGTATAATATCGTTCTTTGTCTCTTGTAAACTGTTTTGATTTAAAGTCTGTTTTATCTGTTACAGCTTAGCAACTCCTACTCTCTTTTGGCTACTATTTGCATGGACTATCTTTTCCATTTTTTCACTTTCAACCTATTTGTGTCCTTGGATCTAAACTGAGTCTCTTATAGACAGCATCTAGTTAGATCATGTTTTTTACTTCACTGTACTAATCTCTGTCTTTGGAGAGTTTAATCCCTGACAAGGAGGGATTCACTTCTACTGTTTTGCTATCTGTTTTCTTCTATATGCCTCATAGCTTTATTTGTCCCTCACTTCCTATATTACTATCTCCTTTTGCATTTAGTTGATTTTTTGCATGTTTTAATTTCTTTCTTGTTTCCTTTTGCATATATTGTATAGCCATTTACTTGTGCCTACCATGGGGACTATGTCTAACATCTTAAAGTTTTAACACCCTAATTTGAAATTATACCAGCTTAACTTCAAAAACATACGAAAACTTTGCTCCTCTGAATCTCCATCCCCACCCCCTTTCAGGAAGGGATAATGGGAACAATATTCCCTGCATTCTGGCATGTTTAAAATGGCTTTCTTGCTGCCTCAATATTACAGGTAAACTGTTCCACACTTTCTTTACCTGGGTAGTTGCTATATTACTGTTTTCTTGTATTGAATGTTTATGTCACAAGCGTAATGCCAAACTGATTTTTTTCCTTTGTGAAATAACTTGGTCTTTCTGCTTGCAGTCCCTAAGAATTTTTTTATTTTTAAAGTCTAATAATTCTATGAGGATATGTCTCAGAGTTGATTGTACTGAGTCAATTTCTCTAGGTAAATGTGGTACCTTTTAAATATATACAGATGGATCCTATTTAACTTCAAAATATTTTCTTGAATTAGAATTTTAAAGATTAGCTGCTTTCCCCTGTTCAGATTTTCTTTCTCAGAGACTCCAATTATACATTGGTTGACTCTTCCTTGTCTGTTTTCTGTATCTATCACTTTCTTCCTGATTTTTAAAAAATCTCTTTCTTTAGGGCTTCCCTGGTGGCACAGTGGTTGAGAATCTGCCTGCTAATGCAGGGGACACGGGTTCGAGCCCTGGTCTGGGAAGATCCCACATGCCACGGAGCAGCTGGGCCCGTGAGCCACAACTACTGAGCCTGCGCGTCTGGAGCCTGTGCCCCGCAACGGGAGGGGCCGCAATAGTGAAAGGCCCGTGCACCGCGATGAAGAGCGGTCCCCGCACCGCGATGAAGAGTGGCCCCCACTTGCCGCAACTAGAGAAAGCCCTCACACGAACCGAAGACCCAGCACAGCCAAAAATAAATAAATAAAAATAAAAATAAAAGTAGCTAAAAAAATCTCTTTCTTTATTTTTGAAACACTTTCTTGGTTCTTTTCATTTCTGTTCTCTATATCCTTTATTGTATTTTCAGTTTATTTATTTTCTCTTGGACACCCTGTAATTTAGTCTTCCTTTCTGAGATAATTCTGTCTTTTTCAATCTCTTTCCTGAGTTAATAAGTAAGCTACAGTTTACATGATCCTCTGGTTTGGTCCATTTCTGTATTTTTGCATCTTTGTTTCTTGTGATCCCCTCCTCCCCATATTTACAATTGTTTAAGTATTTGAAATTCTGGTTGGATTCTTGTTTTGTAATTTTCCTCTGCTGAATGACAGGAAGTTTTCAGTGTGTTTTCATGTGATAAAAATAGTTGATTCTCATTCTGGTTTTTTTTTTTTTTTTTTTTTGAGGTGCCTGTTTATTTATTTATTTTTTAAAATTTTATTTATTTATTTATTTATTTATTTAGCTTCATTGGGTCTTTATTGCTGCATGTGGACTTTCTCTAGTTGTGGTGAGTGGGGGCTACTCTTTGTTGCGGTGCGGAGGCTTCTCATTGCGGTGGCTTCTCTCGTTGCAAAGCACGGGCTCTAGGCACACGGGCTTCAGTAGCTGTGGCACACAGGCTCAGTAGTTGTGGTTCATGGGCTCTAGAGCGTAGGCTCAGTAGTTGTGGTGCACAGGCTTAGTTGCTTCGCGGCATGTGGGATCTTCCCGGACCAGGGCTCGAACCCATGTCCCCTGCATTGGCAGGCGGATTCTTAACCACTGTACCACCAGGGAAGTCCCTGATTCTTATTCTTAACAATCATTTTATCTCTGCATGTATGCTTTATTTTTATGGTTTTTTTTTTTATGTTCATGTTTAGAATGTATTGGGTTTTTCTGGACAATATATTTGAAGAAGGAATTTCTGGAGGGCAAGGAATGAAGGTGTAGGCATTTTTACCAATTTTCGGTTCAAGGGCTCCCTTTCTGTTGCCAAAATGTAGAGCTGTTTCTTTAATACACGGTACCTTTATTTCTGGTTTTCTCTGATCCTTAGATCTTATCTATTTAAGTAGAATCTTTATTATAAGCTACTTCTTTCCTTCTCTTCACATCTACTGAGGCCTCTTCTAGACACTGCTCTCTTCTAGGGTGACTCTCTTTTTCTCCCTTAGAATTGGTACCTTTCAAACACTTTACAACTTTGGTCACAGGCACTTTTGAGCCACTTCCTTTTGAATCTTCTATTGTTAGTGTTCTGACACATCAGTCTCCGACCTGCTCTCAGTAGTTCCCTTCAGGACGGATTCCTCTCTGTCTGAGGATGAACCCTTGTTCTGCCACTGCTAGGACCTATCCACATTCTCACTCTTGCATGCAACTCCTTCTGCCCTCCCACACCTATGTGGGCTCAAGCACAAATTCTGCTAGTCCCTGGTGTTTCTCTCCCTCACTTTCTATTAAATTGGAATGTGTAGTCTCTTCTGTCTCAGAGTTACACTATGAGGATAAGTTCTGAGTATTTTTATTTATTCTCAATTCTCTGTTTGATTTTTAGGAGGAGGTGTGGGAGGTATCAGATCTAGGCAACATCCACTATCATACTATAAGATTCTACAGGTTATGGGCTTCAGAGTTTTCTTCCCTTGTCAGAACTGAAATTAAGCTGCCATGTCAGAGGGCTTTTCCAGACTTCGGACAAACCACCGTGGACCTTTGATCTATGTTAGAGGGAAGGCTGTTGGCAAGAAATACATTGCTTTTCCTCATCAATAGGAAACTACCTATTCTGGAGGAGAATCACATGTACAATATATCAGTTTTTTAAAAGTTCAGGATGGGATATATGATTATGTTTCTATTCTGAGTGTATCTTTTAAAATTGTGGGTGAATTGGGTCTGATTATTTGAAGCTTGTTCCAAATGTTTGAATCTCTCTTTTCTTCATTTTCTTTAGAAGAAATGTGGAAATCTATAAAAAATCAAATGATTTATATTAGTCAGCTATTATTTTAATAATAGCTCATTATAAACAACCCCCAAAACCTCAGTGGCTCACAACAGCATACAGGCTTACCTTTGTTTCATTATGCTTCATTTTATTGTACTTCACAGATACTGTGCTTTTTACAAATTGAAGGTTTGTGGCAACCCTGTGTTAAGCAAACCTATCAGCGCCATTTTCCCAACAGTATTTGCTCACTTTGTGTCTCTGTGTCACAGTTTGGTAATCCTTGCAATATTTCAAACATTTTCATTATTATTATATTAGTTATGATGATCTGTGATCAGTGATTTTTGATGTTACTGTTACAAAAAGATTACTACTCATGGATGGCTCAGGTGATGGTTAGCATATTTTAGCCATAAAATATTTTTTAATTAAACAAAGTACATTGCTTTTTTAGACATAACGCTATTGCACACTTAATAGACTCCAGTATAGTGTAAATATAACCTTTATATGCACTTGGAAACCAAAAAAATTTGTGTGACTTGCTTTATTATGATACTCGCTTTATTGTGGTGGTCTGGAGTCGAGCCCAAAATATCTCTGAGGTATGCCTGTACATTTCTTTTTCTTGTTTATAAATCTGTAGGTCAGCTGGGGCATCTGCTTCACTTTGGATTGGCTGGGCTTGTCTGTAGGCCATGACCTTGGCTCAGGTCTGCTCCTCATGTTTTCTTTCTGGGGCCCACCTTGAAGAGGCAGTGGCTACCTGGACATTCTCTTCTTATGTTGGATCATAGGAGTGTAAGAGTGGAGAGTGGGAAAACATGCACTGTTTCTCTGGGAGATTGGGATTGACATATATACACTAATACGTATAAAATAAATAACTAATGAGAACCTGCTGTATAGCACAGGGAACTCCACTTCGCTGTACAGTAGAAACTAATACAACATTATAAAACAACTATACCCCAATTAAAAAAAAATGCACTGTTTCTCAAATTCTCAGCTAAAAACTTCAGTTACTTTTGCTCACATGTCACTGGCCAAAGCAAACCATGTGGCCAAGCCCAACATCAGTGCGGAAGACAATTATGGCTCTGCCTCCTTTAGTGGGAGGTACTGCAAAATACATGACAGACCTCATGCACGTATAACTTTTGTACAGGAAGAGAGTGAAGAACTGGAAGCATTGATCCAATCTATTACAGAAGCCAAATAAGGAAGTGGACAAAAACTTACGTGACAGAAAAAAGGCATTTTATCCGTGGATATTAGATACTGTGCTAAGCTTAAGCTAATCTCTCAACCCAGTTGGACAATGGAAGCAGCATATGTAATAAAATAGGAAGAAATATTCTCCAATAATAAAATCCTCACATGGGGGCTTCCTGGCTTAAAAACTCTATACCTTGACTGGGATACTCACCAGAGCTTGGCTCTGGGGAAAGGGGGCCTGTTGTCTTAGAAGAAGGTCTTCTTAAACTCTCTAGATTGCCTGAGAATTTAATGAAACCTGCAACTCCTTGAGTGCATGAGATCTTTTCTTTTCTTCCTGGAAGAAAGTATGAATTGGTTGAGAGATGGAGACTGGAGATTTTAGGAGGATTCTGGAACCCCAAAACTGAATATCACTTTTTGAAAAAAAAAGTTTTATTTTGAAATCATTTCAAACTTACAGAAAAGTTGCAGGAATAGCACAAAGGACTCATATATCCATCCAGATTCCCCAGTTGTTGATATCCTTACTGTTATTCTCTCTCTCTCTGTATGTATAGATATAGATATATTGATATTTGTTTTTTCCTGAACCATTTAAAAGTAAGTTGCACACAATGCTTCATTAATACATCCACAGCACCCCTTAATACTTCAATGTTGATTTCCTCAATGCAAGGGTACTAGCCTACATAACCACACTATAACCAACCAACAGATCAGAAAATAAACATTGGAGCAATTTGACTGTGTAATCTATATGCTCCACTCACATTTTGCCTATTATCCTGATGTCTTTTATAGGTCCAAGATCCAATCCAGAATCATGCATTTAGTTGTTACGTCTCTTTATTCTCCTTCAATATGCAACAGCTCTTTGGTCTTTTTTGCTTTTCATCATCTTGGCATTTGTTAAAGAGTGAAGACCAGTTACTTTGTAGAACGTCCCTCGATTTGGGTTTGTATGATGTTTTAAATGATTAGATTCAGATCATATACTTTGGGCAGGAATCCCTGAGAAGTGGTGCTTTGTTCTTCTCATATCAGGAGGCACGTGATGTTGATTTGTCCCATTATTGTTGATGCAAACTTTTAATCACTTGGTTAAGATGGTGTCTTCCAGATTTGTCCACTGTAAAAGTAATTAACAGGTATGTTGTCCTTATTAATTTAACTGACAAGTATCTTGTACTTATACATTTAATAAGTAATTAATAAATATTTTGTGAGGACACAATTTGAGATTATGTAAATACCTGTTTTCCCATCAAACTTTCCCCTATTAGTTTTATCATTCATTAATGATTTTTGCATAAATCAATTATTGTTATGATGATGGATAAATGATAATTTTCTACTTCTACCCTTCCTTCTACATTTATTAGTTGGCATTCTACTATAAGAAAGAGCTTTCAATTCTCCCTCATTTATTTATTTATATGAGTATGGGCTCATGGATCTCTATTTTATTTGTTGAGTTAAAATCCAATATTACCATTATATACTCTGATGCTCAAATTGTCCCTAATTTGACCAGTGGTAGTACCTGTATCCTTTTCTCAAGTTCCTTTTGACATATTCCCATAGTTCTTTGACCATCTCCTTATTTTCTGACACCATAAGATATCCTAGGCTCTTTTTTTTTTTTCCTTATCCAGTCCTGGAATCAGCCTTTTCTGTAAGAAGCCCTGTTTCCTTTTATGGAAAAATAGTATTTAGATTTGGATGCTAGGTATCCTCGTTGCCATGGGGTACCATTGCTACTAGACCTTCTCAATGGGCAGAGCTAGGACATATACATACACACTCACAAATACATCTATATTTGCTTTTTGTATCTATCTACTAAAAATCATGAGTTCTCACTGATACCTCCAATTCCAATACAATCCTACAGAATTATTCTAGACTATCCTCTTTCCATATTTGTAACTCCCTCAATACTGAGGAACCTGGTTCCCAATATTCTCAGTGTATTTACTTACTTGCCTATATATAAGAAATCTTCTGGCCACACTGGTAGCCTGCTCAGCCCTGATCCCACTGACCTCTGGCTACTCTGGCTGAACCAGCAAATTCCTTGGTCCTGGTCCTGACAACCATGCCTACTGCACTGCTTTACTCCTTGGCTTCAACCCCACAGACGATGCCAGCTGCACCAATCAGATCTTCAGCTCCTGCCTTGCTAACTGTGTTGGCCATGCTGCCAAACATGTGACCCTGCCCGCCAGATCTTGGGCTTGTTTTATACAGAGGGACAGAGCTAGCAGTAGCCTTTATTACTGCTTACTGCCAATGGTTGAATATAGATTCAAGTCAATCTCTTCTGATAGTGCTTCTGACAGTAGCAGAAAGCTGCCCATAATTTTTAGAGCAAAAGAATAGAATCATAGCTTTACAAATTGAAAAATACCGAAATGCTGGAAGGGGACAGAGGAATTACAAAGGAAGGGGAGGAAGAGCTTTTAACAAAGATCCTGAGTGGAAAAGTTTTCATTTCTGCAGGCAAAGAGATCTCTGGAAAAAATAAGTACCTATACTGACTTCCGAACAGAAGTAATTCCTTGGGCCCACCTCCTCAGCCGGCTCAGAATCAAGTTGCATCCCCGAATCTGTACTCCTCTAATGGGAGCCTAAGAATTAGAAGGGCATTTCCACATGGCAGAACCCCTAGGTCACACGGAACTTTGCATCTTCCACACACTCGGGTGTCACCCAAGTCAAGGGCTTGTCCCCACGTTCAGTTAGGATAAGTTGTGGCATATTCCTCTCTCTTTAAAAATGTTTAATGCTGTGGGGATTTCTAATCAAAGTGTGACTTCTTTTACTTCTCTCCCTGCAAATGTTACCTTAGGGCCATTCTGCCTTTTTAATTAAATCCTTCCTTTCCTGTCAACCTGATGTAGACCCGATGGAGAGAGTTTCTGGAGGACACCCCACTCCTCCCAGGAAAGGAGCAGGGAGTCAGGTGGACTTGTAAGACTCCCAGGCACTTCCAGCCCTCTGTATGGTGAGGCCAAGTTATAGGGTCCAATGCCCAAGGCAATTCATGCTTTGCTGCAAGTGTAAACTTTGAGCAGCAAAGCATGCAGAAGCTTGGGGAAGGGTGCACAGAGCAGATAAAGGGGAACTGAGAGCATCTGGGTAGGGTCCTGCAGTGATCACTTGTACATAAATCTATTCTCAAAGTGAAATGGAACAGGACCCTATGGTCTATGCCTCCCATGTCCTCAGCCTGTTTTTGTCTGTGGAAAAACTTTAGCCAAAGAATAAGTTTAATCAGAGAAGTGAGAAAATGCAGAAACACAGGAAAAGAGTCAAAGGAGACCAAATAATAATAATCTAGTCATTAAGCAAAGTCAAGGACCTTTAGTTCCTCCTCAAGGGCTATAGATAATCTTCTGAGCCGTATCCTGTGAGCTGTCTTATAGATACTGAAACCCCTACCAGGTGGAAGAAGTTAACTACATGAAGACCAGACTGTAGCTATGACATAAGCTGCCACAATTCCGAGAACTGGCCTCAGGGAAATTGGAACAAACTGACCCTGGAACTGAAGACTAACTGTACTTAAGAAGACCATTGGTCTGATAACCAATTGATCAGACCATTGGTCTTGATGACCAATTTCAAGATGACTGTCAGAGCTGCATGTAGCCCCCTCCCTCAGCCTATAAGAGCTCTTGCCCCCTGATTGTCAGTGGGGGGAGTCCTCCTTTGGACAGGCGTCTGCCCTCTCCACCGGTTGCTGGCATCCAAAATAAAGCAAATTTTCCTTTCCACCAACCTTGCCTCTTTATTGGCTTTTCAGCGGCGAGCAGCCGGACCCCACTTTCGGTTACAGAAGTACCTGCTATGAGCTGAATTGTGTCCCCTTTAAATTAATATATTGAATTCCTAATCCCCAGTTACTTCAGAATGTGACTGTGTTTGGAGATAGGATCTTCAAAGAGGTAAGGAAGTTAAAATGAGGTGATTAGGGTGGGTCCTAATCTGGGTATTAGTTACTAATATGAGTGCTATCTTTATAAGAAGAGGAAATTTGGACACAGACATGCAGAGGGAAGACCTTGTGAAGACACAAGGAGTAGACAGCCATCTATAGGCCAAGGAGAGCAGTCTCAGAAGAAACTAACCCTGCCAACATCTTGATCTCGGACTTCTAGCCTCTAGAACTGTGAGAAAATAAATTTCTGTTTTATAACCCACTCAGTCTGTAGTATTTTGTTACATCAGCCCAAGCAAACTAGTATAGTATCTTCTGCATCTGGAAGCAGGTCTCCTTTCTGTAATTATATCACTTTTAAAACAAACTATTTTTCAAACAAGAGTTTCTCTGTACCTGGATACCTGTAGGGAGGCCACAAAGTTAGTAAAAATACCTATCTTTTAATTCAAGATCTCCGCTCCATTAATGAAGCATACTGCCTTTGTTTCCAATTGCCCCTAATCCAGCCACAACACTGTCTGCTAAATATTTCACACTCACAGCCTTGGGTTCTACCTTTTTCTCTGTTCCAATCTACAAAGAAAACATTCCAAGGCCTATCCATTTTTCTAAATGATTTAGAAGGGTTTAAATAATATTATGTTTCCTGGGACTTCCCTGGCAGTCCAGTGGTTGGGACTCTTTCCTTCCACAGCCGGGGGCCCGGGCTTGATCCCTGGTCTGGGAACTAAAACCCCGCAAGCCATGCGGCACAGACAGAAAAAGAAAAAAGAAAAAAACTATTATGTTTCCTGGTTGTTTAGTCTCGTTTGACATAGTGATGATCTATTGCTATTCTGTCCTTCAGTAGGTGCCTGCAAACAGAACAAGCATCTGTCCTGTGTGGCCTAAAAAAGCCACTATACTTTTGTGAAAAATGTTACAGTTATGGTACTCTGGGTCCACTACCTAGAACATAATATATCTGCAGGGGAACAGCATCTTTCCAACAACTGAGAAAAAGCTATTTTCAAGGACTCCAGACATACTGCAGTTTCACAGATGTACTCTTTATTGGGAATGATTGGAAGTTTTCTCTTTTCCTTTCATGCATAGGAATAAGATAAACCTAGGCTAATGGGATTCCATATTCAAAATGTGTCAGGTGTCTTTTTTTTGCATTTAAATGAACATGATTCATACGTATGCGATACCATAACAGCATAAGGCACTTAACAAGCCTTGGGCAGTAGTGCTGCTAGAGACGTGGTGAGCAGGGGAAACAAGTCCAAATCAGAATAAGTGTCTATTCCAATGGGGGTCAAATCACTACTGTGTTGTGATGTAATCAATCTGCTTCCAGGTGCTTGACTGCCCCCAAGTGCAGGGAGCTAAGAGTTAGTGACTCTTGCTGGTAAATTGGGCCTCAGTAATGGCAATAAACATGTCAAAGTAAGGGGAAGTCCATGTCATTGAACCCATTTAATTTATGAATCCATTGAACAAGTAGGGAGTGACTAGGGAGGGAGGCTGACTGACACCTACAGAACAGGTCATCTTGTTTACCAGGTTATGGGGAGTCTCCTCCATTCTGAAGATGAATAAATACTCTCACAGTCTAGACACAAGATGAGAGTAAGATGAATAAATACTCTCATAGTCTAGACACATTTTAAGAGGGTCTTAAATCCATCTACATACCTCTTCTCCAATCTTCCTTGTCATCAATTTTCTTATTTTGCTCCTTCCAAGTCCCTGACCATACAGTTAACAACTTGCCACTTTTTTATGTGGCCCTGTGAGGTCTTACCTCAGAACATCTTCCCTAACAAGGAGAGTAGACAACAAGCTGTGCTACTTAAGTTCTACCCACTAGAAGGATTCCCTTCTCTGCAGTCCATCAGGGACACTCCGAATGTAATACAGGACACAGTAGTATACTTCTGGCCACTGCCAGTGTCCTGTGCTGAGTATTCTGTAAAAAAGCTAAACGTTTTTTCTCTTGGCTCATTGATCATAGGAAACTCTTTGTGAGGTCATTGGCATTGGCTGAGGGATGGATGGCATGTGATGAGAGTAGACATACTATGAATGTAAGCAGTCAGCTCATGCAACTTACGTGTATATTCAGACTTAGGCCTGGTCTTATAAGACCACTTCCACTTGATGGATGATGTGCCCTCTATTTTATGGTTTGGGATCTGTTGGGGTTGTATAGTCACCAAGTATTTCATGGCTTAGTGTTTTTATACTCTCCTGGAGTCCAGGAGCAAGCCAGGTGCTAGTTCCCAAAAGAGCCATTTGCTGAAGATAACATGCTTTCTAAATGTGCTCTATTTATTAGGGTAAAGTTAGCTTCACCTGGTGATTTCAAATGATAGTCCTTTTAGACTTAATGTACTTTTGTTTCTATCACATCAATCTCAAATCAAAGGCCACCAGCCCCCATGTTTACTTTGCTCTAACTAGTCAAATAGGAGATTACTTCATGCCTCCATTTTTTTCCCCATCTGCCCCCGCTGATTCAAAAAATAAAAAAACAAGAAGAAGAAAAGGAAGGATGGAGTGTTAGAGAGCCCTTTGGGAAAATTTTCTATATTGGATCCTGGATCCCATAAAACTGCCATATAACTATTTATCCTTCTCATGGGAAGCATATGGGATTAACAGACTGTGACAATGGTCTTTTATTCTTCCATAATATTTTAACTTCTATCTGTTAAAAGGTTTTCAAGACCAAAGAGAGCAACTTAAAGAAAGTAATTTATGTTATAAAACTTTTATTTGATCTAACACTTGATCTTGCTCTTTTGAGTTCAATGGCTTCACCTGGGGAGACATATGAGTGAGAGAATTCATACCTTTTTATTATGGAAAATTTCAAACATACATAAAGTAGAAAGAATGGTATAAGAAGCCTCCGAGCACCTATCATCCAGCTTCAACAATTATCAATATTCTATTCCTGTTACTTATACTCTAGCCTACCCACCACTACTTTTTTTTTTTCTTTTGCTGGAGTATTTTAAAACAATCCAAGACATATCATTTCACTTTGTAAATTCTTCATTAAAAATCTCTAGCATAAACAGACTAATTTTATAACCATAACATAACCACAATTTCATTATCACACCCAACAAAATTAACTATTAATTCCTTAATATCATCTAATAATCAGTCCATGTTCAGTTTTCCCCAATTGTCTCAAAATGCCTTTTTACAGTTGCTTTATTTAAATCAGGATCTAAACAAGAGCTACATATTGCATTTGGTTGGTAGGTCTCATCTCTTTCTCTCTCTCTCTCTTTTTTTAAGTTAAATACAGTCTTTTCTATTGAAGCAATTTATGTTTTTTCTAGTTCCCGAAATAGACATCAGGTTTCTAAACAGAAGGAAAAAGCCTTAGCCAAAGAGCCACATATTAGATATTCAGACTGGTCTAAGAATACTAATAAATTGAGTAAATGAACTTGAATAGATTAAGAGTGCACATTCAGAACAGAATTGTACCTTTTGGTCAGAAATATATGAACCAAAGGCAAAAATCTGCTAAGATTAAGGTCATTTAAAAAATATATATATAACACAAGGTATTTTTTCCTTCATTTTGCATTCATCTTGATATCATATAAAGTGCATTGCCAAGCTAAAATATGAGCTTCCTAATTTTAAAAAAATGGCACAGAAATTTCGCTTTGTTTTATGGTCTTCCTTATACCTATTAACGGCATTTTGTTTTTGCCCTCACATTCTTAGTGTAAGAGATTACTGCAACAATCATAGGACTCTAAGGCAAAAGCTTGGGTACAAAGCATGACAACTGTGAGGGTGATGGTTGTAGTGAGGAATTATTGCTTTTTTCTTTTGTAGTTAAGTTTGTTTTTTAACTGTGTGTATATTTTATTATATCAAAACTATAAAACAAGGTACGTTGAGAGAGATACATCCCTATCCTTTTCCTTACAGGTAATCATTTTTATTTATTAGGTTTTGGTTTATGCAGTTTAAAATTTTGAAAATAGAAATATATATATATATATATATATACATACATATACATATATATACTTTTTTTCCATTCTTACACAGAAAGTATAATACTATACATACTCTTCTGCATGTTGCTGTTTTCACTTTTATCCTGGAGATCACTCTTTAGCAATATATAGAGGTATTCTTCTTTTTACATTTGACTAATATTCCAGTGCATGTATGTGCCGTTGTTTATTCACCTATCCTTTACAGATAGACATGTGGGCTGTTTACAGTCTTTTATTATTACAAAATGTGTTGCAATAAATAGCCTTGAGTACTCATCCCTTCAAGTTTTTACCATTTAATCTTAGCTACGTATACCTAGAAGGTAGGTTGCTTGGGCAAAGAATAAATGCACACATAGATTTGCTAGCTCTTGTCAAATCCCCCTCCACGGTTGTACCATTTTTCACCCCCATCAGCAATACATGAAAGTACCTGTCTCTCCACAGTCTCACCAACTCAGTGTGTTGTCAAGTTTGAGATTTTTGTAAATCTGATAAATAAGTAATGGTATCTCATTTTAGTTTTAATATGCATTTTTCTTACTATACAAGTAGTATATCAAAGTTAAGCATCTTTTCATATACTTAAGAGCTATTTGCATTTATTTTTCTATAACTTTCTCATTTACTACTGGGTTGTTAGACTAGGATTTGAATTTCTTTTCAATATTTAGAAAAATTTTGTATATTAGGGATATTGACCTTTTGTGATATTAGTTACAATTTTGTCTTGGTTTTTATTTAACTTTTACATTGCTCATGGTATTTCAGGCATGCAATTTTTAAATTTTTAAAAATTTTAGGTAGATAAATTTACCCATCTTTCCTTTATTAAATCCAGATATGGTATCATAGTTAGGAAAGTCCTCTTCATTCCCAAGTTGTAAAAAACTTGTTTTCTTCTAGTATTTGTATGACTTTATATTTTTACATTAGATATGTGACCCACTTGGAATTTATCCAAGTTTATCTTTTTTTTTTTTTTTTTCCGGTTGTGCCAGGTCTTAGTTGTGGCAGGCAGGCTCCTTAGTTGCGGCAGGTGGGCTCCTTAGTTGTGGCATGCAAACTCATAGTTGTAGTATGCATGTGGGACCAAGTTCGCTGACCAGGGATCAAACCCATGCCCCCTGCATTGGGAGTGCAGAGTCTTAACCACTGCACCACCAGGGAAGTCCCAGGATCCAATTTTATCTTTATCCACTTGGCTATCAGTTGTTCCAACACCATTTGTTTATCAAACACTAAATTTCCATATGACTTTGGAGTCTATCTTTGAATTTTATATCCTGTTCTATTAGCCACATGTCTGTTTATGCACCAATACCATAATGCTTTAATAAGAGAGTTTTTTTAAATTGAAGTATAGTTGATTTACAATGTTGTGTTAGTTTCTGGTGTACAGCAAAGTGATTCAGATATATCTGAATGGTTTATCATGGTTTATTACAGGATATTGAATATAGTTCCCTGTGCTATACAGTGGGACCTTGTTGTTTACCTATTTTATATATAGTAGTTTGTATCTGCTAATCACAAACTCCTAATTTAACCCTCCCCCACCTCCTTTCCCCTTTGGTCACCCTAAGTTTGTTTTCTATGTCTGTGAGTCTGTTTCTGTTTCATAAATAAGTTCATTTGTGCCATATTTTAGACTCCACATGTAAGTGATATCATACAGTATTTGTCTTTCTCTTTCTGACTTACTTCACTTAGTATGATAATCTCTAGATCCATCCAGGTTGCTGCAAATGGCATTATTTCATTCAATAAGAGAGTTTTTATAAATGTTTCAATGTGAGGTAGGGCTAGTCCACCATTTCTCTACTTTTTTAGGAGATTCTGGCTAGTCTTGTATTTATTTTCCAAAATAACCTTATAATCAACTTGTCTGGCTCCAGAAAAAAAAAAAAAAATAACCTGAGGATATTTTTACTGGGATCACATTAAGTTTACAAACTTTTAACTTGGCAAGTATTGATATCTTTCTGATATTGATCCTTCTGATCAATAACATGGTATGTTTTCCCATTTGTTCAAACCTACTTTTTGTCCTGTAAGAATGTTTTATAGTTTTCCTCATGTAAGTTTTACACAATTCTAAATTTGTGCCTGTATTTTGTTTTGTTTTGCTTTTGCTATTGTAAATGGAATCAGGGCTCTCCTCTTCCTTTATTTCTTCCAAGTGGTTATGATACCATGCACCTCAGCTAGGGACTCGAACCCACGTGCTAGGACTCGAACCTGGCCAAAACCCTGATTGGGACTTGAACCCATGCAGCTGGGACTCGAATGCAGCCAAAACCCATGGTCTTCCAACTGAGATCACACACCTTGTTTCAGGACTTAATGAAGCTCAGGTTCTTGATGTCTCATTGCAGAAAGAATTCAGTGAGAGACTAAGTGACAGGTAAGAAGTGGGTTTATTTAGAGGGAAACACTCCACAGACAGAGTGTGGGCCATCTCAGAAGGTGAGAAAGGGACCAGGGTATGGGGTGGTCAGTTTTTATAGGGGTGGGTAATTTCATAGGCTAATGATGGGAGGAGTATTCCAGCTATTTCAGGAAGGGGCAGGGATTTCCAGGAATTGGGCCACTGCCCACTTTTTGATTGTTATGGTCGGCCTTGGAACTGTCATGGCGCCTGTGGGTGTGTCATTTAGCTTGCTGATGTGTTACAGTGATGTGTTACAATGATGTGTTATACTGAGGCTCAAGGTCTAGTGGAAGTCGACTTGTCTGCCATCTTGGACCCATTTGGTTCTAATCAGTTTATGTCATGTCCTCGGGCTATGTCATTCTTTCAAAGGTTGTGCCCTGCCCCCTTCCCTCCTGTTTCAGTTACAAAGCTCTTTATTTCTGTATGTTAATTTTATATCCTGCTACTTGACAAAATACATTTACTCTTCATAGGAGGTTTTCCATTTATTATAAGTTTCCTAGAACTATATTATTTGCACGTGGATGTAACTTTATGTCTTCTTTTTCAATTCTTATGCCTCTAATTGTTTTCTCTTGTATTAAAAAAGTGGACATCTTTGTCTTCTTTCTGATTTTTGCAATGAGTTCCAACACTAATTGTCTGATACCAGCTGTGTGTCCTACAATTCAATTCAATTCTGACACCAACTACCTGCAGTTAGTGAAGATCCCACAGGTTAAGGTTTTCAGTCCCACAAGGCTGCCCCCACATCAGGTCCTAGGTGTCCCCAAGCCACCCACACTTCTGCCTGGCTGGATACAAATTTGGAGCTTCCCACAACATCTTCAGGTGGAAAATTCACTAGAACCACTCACAGAACTCAGGAAAGTGCTATATTTACAATTACCATTTTATTACAAAGGATACTAATGAACAGCCAGATGAAGAGATACTATCCCCTAAGCCTATTAAGGCATTCACCAGTTGGGGAAGCTCCCTTAGCCTCCTGGCCCAGGGTTTTTAAACCATTGGCTTGGTGACTGAACTCAGTCTCCAGTCCCTATCCCCTTCCCCGAGGTTGAGGGTGGGGCTGAGAGTCCCAATGCTCTAATCACTGGTTTGGTTCCTCTGGCCCCAGGCTCCATCCTGAAGCTACCAAACCCCTCCCCCCATGAATCATCACCATGAAACTCCTTATTAGCATAAACTTGAATTTATAAAGTATTAAATATATCAACTCAAGAGTTGAGTTTATAAACTCAAGTATCAAGGGGCTTGTTATAAATAACAAGACACTTTTATCACTCAGGAAATTCCAAGGGTTTTTGAAGGTCTGTGCCAGGAATCTGGGAGAAAAAAAAAAATTTTTTTTTAAATTGTGTCACCAGCAGGAAAGCCTCTAGTGTTTGCCCACTAATTAATTAAGATGCTGAATTTGGGGTCAAGCTTTGTAAGGGAAGTATCCCTCAATTTCTTTTTACTGAGTCTTTAATATGAATGGGCTTTGAATTTTGTCAAATGCCTTTTGAGCATCTATGGAGATTATCAGATCATTTTCTCCTTAGGTGTATAAATTTGATACATTATGTGAACAGGTATCCTAGTGTTAAATGATCTTCATATTCCTGAAATAAACCCCACTTGGTTATATATATTTATTTAATGTGCTATTGAGGTATGTTTACTAATATTTTACCGTTTTTATTCATTTACTTGTTATACTTGCTCCACAAAAAGAAATTAGAAGTGTTTCTTCATCTTCTATGCTCTAGAATTGTTTAAGTAACATTCGGGTTTTTTCTTTCTTTAATCCCCGTTAAAGCCATTTAGTGTAAATCCCCCTTAAAGCCATTTGGGCCTGATGCAATTTTTGTTGGGTTTCTGTTTTGCAAATTTGTATTTCTACAGAATTCTGTCTGTTTAGATTTTATATCTCTATGAGGGTCAATTTTGATAAATTATAATTTTCTAGAAAATTATCTATTTCATCAAGATTTTCATATTTATTTGCATAAAATTGTACAAATTAATAGGCTCTGTTTTGATGGCCATGTCTGGCTTGTCATTTAGTTTGTATGTTTATACTTTATTTAAAAAATTAAGTTATTTAATAGTTTGTGCACATTGTTAGTGTTTTCAAATAAGCCTTTTGATTTCTGTATTACTTTTACTCTATCTCTATTTTTTTAATTCATTAATTTTTCACTCTTATCAATTCCTTCCTTATGCTTTCCTTTGGTTTTCTTTGATCTTTTTCTATCTTTGTGACATCAATGTTTCATTTATTTTTCTTTCATATTCATTGATATCAGTATTTAGTGTATGAATTTTCCTCTGATAACTTTTGTTGCTGTAGATCATTTATTCAGATGTAATATTTTTACTATTAGCAGTAGTATTTTCAAGAGTTCTGGATTTTTTATTTTTCCTTCATTGCAGGAATCATTTAAAAGTATGTGCATTAAAATTTTTTCCAAGTGGCAGAAACTTTATTATTATTTCTAATTTCTTACATTGTAATCAGAGAGTTCTATTATTTGCATTTAAAAATTTTTTACATTATTTTATTTTATTATTTTTTAATTGAAGTATAGTTGATTTACAATATTATATTAGTTTCAGGTATATGGCATAGTGATTCAGTATTTTTATAGATTATACTCCATTAAAAGTTATTTCAAGATAATGGCTATAATTTCCTGTACTGTATAATATATACTTGTTGCTTATCTATTTTATACATAGTAGTTTGTATCTCTTAATCTCATACCCCTATCTTGCCCCTCCTCCTTCCCCTCCCCACAGTGGTAACCACTGGTAGTTTGTTTTCTATATCCATGAGTCTGTTTCTGTTGCTATATACATTCATTTGTTTTATTGTTTTTTAGATTCCACATATCATACAGTATTTATCTTTCTCTGTCTGACGTATTCCATAAAGCATAATATTCTCTAGATCCATCCATGTTGCTGCAAATGGCAGAATTTCATTCTTTTTTTATGGCTGAGTAATAGTCCATTGTACATATATAACCACATCTTCTTTCTCCATTTGTCTATTAATGGGTACTGGGTTGCTTCCATGTCTTGGCTATTGTAAATAGCGCTGCTATGCACATTGGGGTGCATGTATATTTTCGAATTAGAGTTTTTGTTTTTTCCAGATATATACCCAAGAGTGGAATTGCTGAATCATACAGTAGCTCTATTTTTAGTTTTTTGAGGAACCACCATACTGTTTTCCATAGTGGCTGCACCAATTTACATTCCCACTAACAGTACACAAGTGTTCTTTTTTCTCCACATCCTCTCTGATATTTATTATTTGTAGACTGTTTGATGACAGGTATGAAGTGATATCTCACAGTTGTTTTGATTTTCATTTCTCTAATAATGATTGATGTTTATTGCCAGTTTTCTTTGTGTCCTAAGATATCCATTTTTAGGAACATTCCATGTGCACTTCAAAAGGAAGTGTATTCTCTAATATTGATATTCAGAGTTTGACATATATTTGTAAGAGTTACCATACCGATTATGTTCTCTAGGTCAGTGCTACTCAAAGTAGCCAGTCTACTATATCACTAAGCACAAAATAGTTCAGCTGATTTTTTTTTTTTGTAGCAAGACTTTCCAGATGAAGGAAGTGGTTCATCGATTTATATTCTGGAGTAAGCTTCTTATCTCACTGCATCTGGTAACCACAGTTCATGAACTTGCACCAGTCTGTAACCACATTTTCAGTAGCACTGGATTAGGTTTCCTAAATCCTTATTCATATTTCATCCACTTGCTTTGTCTTGGAATGAAAGTAATGTATCAAACTTTTCTCTTGTTAATGTGTTTCTATTTTGTCTGCATCTGCTGTAGTTTTTACTTTGTGGAAGCTGACTGCTGTGTTATTGAGTATATATCTCCATTGTTAAAACCATTAACATTTTAAAAAGTCCTCCTTTTTCTTTTTAAAGCTTTTTGGTCAGAACTCTACCTTGACAGATACCAACATCATGACCCTTGCTGTTTTTGTGTTTTACATCTTGCTTGGTATATATTTATCCATTCTTTTATTTTTCTTTAGACTTTTAAAAAAATAAATTTATTTATTTGATTTATTTATTTTTGGCTGCGTTGGGTCTTTGATGCTGCACACGGGCTTTCCTAGTTGCAATGAGTGGGGGCTACTCCTCATTGCTGTGCATGGGCTACTCATTGCGGTGGCTTCTCTTGGTTAAGAGCACAGGCTCTAGGCGTGTGGGCCTCAGTAGCTGTGGCACGCGGGCTTCAGTAGTTGTGGCTCGTGGGCTCTAGAGTGCAGGCTCAGTGGCTGTGGCGCACGAGCTTAATTGCTCTGCAGCATGTGGGATCCTCCCAGACCAGGGCTCGAAACCATGTCCCCTGCATAGGCAGGCGGATTCTTAACCACTGCGCCACCAGGGAAGCCCCCATTCTTTTATTTTTAAGCTTTCTAATCTCTTTCTTTTAGGTGTGTTTATAGGTAACATGGGGTTAGACTTTGCTTTGTCTGACAATTTGAAAATCTTTTCATTTAATATGTGAGTAAGCCTCATTTATATTATTGATAAAAACAATTTTTTTCAATTATAAAATATTTCACCATATGGTCATCTCTCTCTCTCTCTTTCTCTGTCTCTCTTTCTCTGTCTCTCTATCTCTCTCTCTCTTTTAAAAAATATTTCTCTTGATTTGGAGAGGAGACAAGATGGCAGAGTAGAAGGACCCTGAGCTCACCTCCTCTCACAAGCACACCAAAATCACAACTAATTGCAGAACAACCATTGATAAAAAAGACTGGAACCTACCCAAAAAAAAAGACATTATACATCCAAAGACATAAAGAAGAAGCCCAACAAGATGGTAGGAGGGATGCACTCACCATATAATCAAATCCCATACCTCCTGGGTGGGCAGCCCACAAACTGGAGAATAATTATATTGCAGAAGTTCTCCCACAGGAGTGAGAGTTCTGAGCCCCATATCAGGCTCCCCAGCCTGGGGGTCTGTCATTGGGAGGAGGACCCCACAGAGCGTTTGGCTTTGAAGGCCAGTGGGGCTTGAGTACAGGAGCTCCACAGGACTGGGGGAAACAGAGACTCCGCTTTTGGAGGTGCACACAAGATGTCACACACACTGTGACCCAGGGCAAAAGCAGTGACTTCTGACCTGGGCCAGACTACCTGCTGGTCTTGGGGTGTGTCCTGAGGAGGCAGAGGATGGCTATTGCTCTCTCTGGGGTCATAAAAGCTGGTGGCAGAAATATCAGGGAGTGTTCATCTACTTGAACTCTTGTTGGAGGCAGACATCTTGCTTGGGTCATTAGCACCAAGACCTGGCCCTACCCAACAGCCTGTAGGCTCCAGTTCCTCAGACCAAACAACCAACAGGGTGGGAACACAACCCCACCCATCAACAGACAGGCTGCCTAAAGACTTCCTGAGCCCACAGCCACCTCTAGACACATCCCTTGGCATGGCCCTGCCAACCAGAGGGCCAAGACCCAGCTCCACCCACCAGTGGGCAGACACTGGCCCCTCCCACAAGGAAGCCTGCACAAGTCTCTAGACCAACCTCATCCACCAGGAGACAGACACCAGAAGCAAGAAAACTATGATCCTGCAGCCTGTGCAACTCAGTCTGCAAATGCAGGTTAGAACCTACCCTGGGACCAGCTGGTCCCTGGCCCTTGGGTGACAAGCAGAGACACATAGGACATCCCCTACAGAGGGCCACTTCTCCAAGGTTGAGAAACATAACTAACCTTCCACATACATAAAAATACAAATAGAAATTTAGACAAAATGAGATGGCAGAGGAGTATGTTCCAGACAAAGGAACAAGATAAAACCCCAGAACAGCTAAGTGACATGGAGATAGGAAATCTACCCGAGAAAGAGTTCAGGGGTAGTGATTGTAAAAATAATCAAAGGACTTGGGAAAAGAATAGAGGCACAGAGTGAGAAGTTACAAGAAGTTTTTAACAAAGAGTTAGAAAATGTAAAGAACAACCAAACAGAGTTGAAGAATACAATAACTGAAATGAAAAATACACTAGAAGGAATCAATACAGAATAAATGAAGCAGAAGAACAGATAAGTGAGCTGGAAGACAGAGTGGTGGAAATCACTTCCATGGAACAGAACAAAAAACAAACAAACAAAAAGAATGAAAAGAAATGAGGACAGGGCTTCCCTGGTGGTGCAGTGGTTAAGAATCTGCCTGCCAATGCAGGGGACATGAGTTCAAGCCCTGGTCTGGGAAGATCCCACATGCCACAGAGCAAATAAGTCCGTGTGCCACAACTACTGAGCCTGTGCTCTAGAGCCCATGAGCCACAACTACTGAAGCCCACACACCACAACTACTGAAGCCCACGCACCTAGAGCCCATGCTCTGCAACAAGAGAAGCCACCGCAATGAGAAGCCTGCGCACCGCAATGAAGAGTAGCCCCTGCTTGGCGCAACTAGAGAAAACCCACGTGCAGCAATGAAGACCCAACACAGCCAAAAATAAAATAAATAAATTTATAAAAAGAAAAGAAAAGAAAAGAAGTGAGGACAGGGACTTCCCCAGCAGTCCAGTGGTGAAGACTCCTCCTTCCAATGCAGGGGGTGAGGGTTCAATCCCTGGTCGGGGAACTAAGATCCCACATGCCATGTACTATGGCCAAAAATTTAAAAAGGAAAAAAAAAAAAGGAAATGAGGACAGTTTAATACTTCTGGGACAACATCAAACACACCAACATTTGCATTATATCAGTCTCAGAAGGAGAAGAGAGAGAGAAAGTGCCTGAGAAAATATTTGAAGAGATGATAGCTGAAAACTTCCTTAACATGGGAAAGGAAACAGTCACTCAAGTCCAGGAAGCGCAGAGAGTGCTATACAAGATTAATCCAAGGAGGAACACGCTGAGATACATAGTAATCAAATTGACCAAAATTAAAGATAAAGAGAAAATATTAAAAGCAACAAGGGAAAAGCAACAAATAACATACAAGGGACTCCCCATAAGGTTATCAGCTGATTTTTCAGCAGAAACTCTGCAGGCCAGAAGGGAGTGGCATGATATGTTTAAAGTGACAAAAGGCAAAAACCTACAACCAAGAATACTCTACCCATCAAGGCTTTCAGTTTTTAAATTTATTTATTTATTTATTTATTTATTTGGTTGCGCCAGGTCTTAGGTGCGGCTCACAGGCTCCTTAGTTGCAGCTCATGGGCTCCTTAGTTGTTGCTCGCTGGCTCCTTAGTTGTGGCATGTGGGCTCTTAGTTGTGACATGTGAACTCTTAGTTGTGGCATGCGAACTCTTAGTTGTGGCATGTGAGATCTAGTTCCCTGACCAGGGATCAAACCCAGGCCCCCTGCTTCGGGAGCACAGAGTCTTAACCACTGTGCCACCAGAGAAGTCCCTCATTCAGATTTTGACAGGTCTCAGGACTGTTCGGACAATTTAAAAATCTTTCCTTCAAGCAGAGGACAGGAACTGTATGAGTAATATCTGTATAGTACTTGGCAATGGCTTTGATAGGGAAAGAAGAAAATAACCTCTTTTGATCAGTTTCTATCTTTGTGTAAGATTTCAATTTCCATTCTATTGTGTAATATAAAATCAAAGCATGTCCTCTTGTTTATAGAAGGGGGCATTCTCAGACTCTGGAATGGGGTCTGCTGTATGAAGTCATTACTCCCTTTTTCTAATTCTCTCTTTCATTTTTACACAAAACAATTTTGAGTGATAGCAATGGTCCCTGCCTTGTTCCTGACTTTAATGGCAGTGCATTTAATGTTTAGCCATTTAATATGATGTTTGCTCTTTGTTTCTCAGAAAAAGAAAATAAACAACTCTTTATCATAGTTAAGAAATATCCTTTGTCTCTTGTTTTACTTAGTGTTTTTTACCAGAAACTGTTCTTGAATATTCTTAGCTGCTGTATAATTGTACAGTTTTCAACTTGATTTTATCAATGTGATTAATTAGGTTGATGGATTTCCTAATTTTGAACTATCTGTAAGGGCCTGAGATAAATTCTATTTTTAGGTTTACTCTTAGGTGGTTAATAGTTTTTCTTGCTATTGTGAATGAAATCTTATTTTCTATTACATTTTCTAATTGGTTATTGCTGGTATATAGGAAAGCTATTGATTTTTTTTAGGTTGCTCTTGTATGTGGTCACCTTGCTGAATTCTCTTATTAATTCTAATAGTTTATCAATTGATTTTCTTAGGTTTTCATATGTAAGCGATAGTGTCATTTGCAAATAATCACCGTTTGCCTCTTCTTTTCTAATGTTTATACCTCTTAGTGCTTTCCTTCTCATTTTGAATTAGAGAAAATAAGTGATACCATTTTAAATAGTAGTGGTGATAAAGGTCATTCTTGTCTTGTTTCTGACTTCGATTGGAATGTGTCTATTGCTTCACCATTAAGTATGGCATTTGCTGTAGGTTTTTGTCATTGTTTTATTAAAAACAAACAATGTGGGACTTCCCTGGTGGCGCAGTGGTTAAGAATCCACCTGCCAATGCAGGGGACATGGGTTCAATCCCTGGTCCAGGAAGATCCCACATGCTGTGGAGCAACTAAGCCCGTGTGCCACCACAACTACTGAGCCTGCGCTCTAGAACCCGTGAGCCACAACTACTGAGCCAGTGTGCCTAGTGTTCCACAACAAGAGAAGCCACCGCAATGAGAAGCCCGCACACCACAACGAAGAGTAGCCCTTGCTTGCCACAACTAGAGAAAGCCCGCGCAACAATGAAGACCCCATGCAGCCATAAATAAATAAATAAATAAATAAATTTAAAAAAAACAATGTATCAAATTAAGGCTGTTCTTTTCCTAGACGCTAGGACATTTTTTTTCTTTTATATCATTAATGGGTATTGAAGTTATTAAGGCATTCATTTAAAATGTTTTTATTTATTAATATAATAGGTTAAATTGATATATAATCTAATGCTGAACCATTCTTCTTTCTTTCCTTCTTTCTTTCTTTCATGAGTGACAACTTATGTTTTACACTGAAAGGCTGCTGAAAAACAATTACTAGTCCTATTAAAGAAAATCCAACATCTTAATTGAAAAGTATGGTGACTGTATTTACTCATTAACTACTACTGAAGTTTTCTAAAACAACTTGAAAACATCATGTGTGTATTTAATTTCAGTACAATGGATTCAAGATCAAGTATACCTGTTACACGTATTAAGGCTGGATTACAGATGTTCATCGTCATCACCATCATCATCGTCATCACCTTCACATTTTCTTTTAATGTGTTTGATGATTCATGGGCAGTATTTTGTGATGGCACCATGTTAGTGGTAATAAGAATGTTTTTGGACCCTATTAATGATGGATTAATCCGACATTCTGAACTGCTGCTGTTGCAGGAATTGATGCTTTTACAGCTGGGACTGTGAAGTGAGCATCTGTACTATAAACCTTTGCTCTGTGAGGGACATTGGAGTCCCTACCTTAGTTGAAACGGACATGATTTTTGCGGTTGGTGTGCCTGGAGTGGGAATTCTTGGTCTGCTACTAACTGAACCAACACTTAACTGTGGAACCATTACTCTTCCTGCAGAGCAGATGCCTTTTTTTGTAAAGATTTAAGTTTATAGTTTGGACTGTCAAGCAATATCTATCAAGTGGCAATCTAGGGTCTGAATATGGCTTGACCAATGGCAAAAGAGTTTGATTTCTTTGCCTTCAATGTCTAATAAAAAATCTCTTGGGGAGGAGAGGTAAAAGATTGGTTAGTGCAACACTGGATTGCCAATCGCACATCATCTGCATCAACAGTAGCTTTCTTAGCGTGGCTTGAATAAATTTTCACATCATCTAAAACTGTGGTCACAAATTGAAAGGCGAACTCCAACATCTGATTTATAACTCTTGCCTCATAGTCTGTAATCTCCATGTCCTTCAGGATTTGTGCCATCATCTGTGTATCTTTCGGCATGCTCTTGGGAGAAGGCATCTTGCCAGAATCCGTGATATCTAATGATCAGACTCCTTGAGCTAAATCACCCACATGAATGTATTTCAGTTTTGATGCAAGTCCTTTGCCTGGTTTTGATGCAAGTCCTTTGCCTAGTGTGGTTTTTCCAACCCCTGGTTTACCTTGCCTGCTCCATCCTCCAGCTCCACCCTGCCATACACCCTGACTTGGTGAACAGCATGTTGGGCCTTTTCTTATTTTCTTAAATAGATTATATAAGGTGAAAATTACGTATCCTTCAAATGTGTTTCTCTCTTTATTAGGCTCTGATATTGTGCTACTTTCATAAGCTGAGAAAAATTTCAACTTCTTATATGCTCTGAAGTCAACTTATTTAAATGATGAATAATCTGTCCCTTGAAGTTCGACTAGAACCACCTATTTATAACTCTCAGCCTGTTACTTTTTAACATTGTAGCTCAATGACAATATTTTTATTTTTTCTATGGTTATTGCTCCATTTGGTTTCCTAATTCTTTTTGGAACAATTTTGGCTACTTTTTTCTTTTTTTTTACTGGAAAACATAACTCAGAACTATGAGCTTTAACTGATAAAGAAATTGGTATCAGAACAGGCATGAATTTGGTATTTATTTTCGGGCAGTGAAAATCCAGCTAATATCAAAGGTAGCCTTTGGCCTGCTGCCAATAGATTATCATCTGCAATCAATTATCACCTGAATGAAAGATGCGTTGAAGGCAAAGCGTTGGGGAACCAAGTGGTCTCTGCCACAGAACAGTATGGAGGGCAGATGGGATCTGTGAACTGCTGTAAAGAGGGGTTTCTTTCTGGACAGAATGAAGAAAAAGAATGTGAAACTTAATATCCTAAAAGTTTGGCTCAAGACAAGTCCCAAAACCATTGGCTTTCTATGTCTATGATAAAAATAATTTATCTTTTGCAGTCGTGGGGCTGATAGTAACTGAAGATCAAATCCAAAGTGTTATACTGAGAATTACTGTAGTACAATATCAGTAAAATTCACAGCCTTGGGACTTCCCTGGTGGTCCAGTGGTTAAGACTCCGTGCTCCCAATGCAGGGGGCCTGGGCTCGATCCCTGGCCAGGGAACTAGATCCTGCATGCCGCAACTAAAGATTCTGCATGCTGCAACGAAGAACCCGCACGCGGGAATGAAGATCCCGCGTGCCACAGCTAAGACCCGGCAGCCAAATAAATAAATAAATATTAAAACAAAACAAAAAACTCATAGCTTTGCCAGGTCTCGTATTTGAAAGTCAGAGCGTTGACCAGAAAAGAAAGCAGTCAGATGACTCAGAGCATCCAAAATCCTACCCCCCTGAGCCTCCCTGGCCAGCAGAAGTGGCTCCTCGAGGCTAATGGGTGACTTCTGACAATCCTTGTCAGCAGGAGGAAATAGTGACATAGTTCTGTGACAGCCTTCTGTTGATCCCTTCTGGTAAATCAAGGTAAATAAGGTAAACTCTATGAAAATACATGTGAGTGATGCTTCTGGAGAGCCAGTGTTCTAGGGAGCATCACAATGTCCCTTCCTAAGTACAAGCTGCTTTGCCTTACAACCTCCTACCATATGAAAGAGACAGAATACCATATTTTACTGATTCACATTTAAGAAAATAATTTATTAAGGTAAAATTCATATAACATAAAATTAATCATTTTAAAATGAACAATTCAGTGGCATTTAGTACATTCACGATTCCAACATTCTAACATCTCTGAAATGGAATTCATCTTACAATCAATGGTATACTATGGTTTAATTGATAGTGTTTTATAAAATTTTTCACAGTGGAATATAAATAAAGGTGCACCTTTCAGTTGATGGTGTCTTAGAGTAGTTGAATTTGGGCACTTGGTGGTTTTCTTGGATTTTTGAGGGAGCATACATCATATTTGGGTGTCTTGCAACCCACTCATTTACTGAGTGACCTGAAAGACTGTCAGCTTTGAGAGGAATCCAGAGCAAAGGAAATTGTCCAGGTGGTCTAGGCTGCAATGTAAGTAGATAGGCTGCTTGGTCTCCATGACCCACCAGATCCCAATCGTGTTTTGGTCATCTTGCTGAGGGAGTCTATAGCAAGCCCAGAAGCAGCAGTGCAGAAGTGAAGAAAGCCATGCCCTGTCTGATAAGTAACTGATCTCCTCTGAGAAACAGCTTTATCTTACTACTGGTTCCTGACAGAAACTGAATGCTTGTCCATGGGACAACCAGGACAAGTGGTCTTGCAAACTGAACTGCCCAATATAACCTGCGAACTATTTGATCCACTCTAAAGTCTGTAGTGTCCAAAAGCATTCATCATCAGGTAGAAAGGATACAAATGAGACCAGGCTTAAGCATGTTTTCCTTTACCACCCATTGCTGAATGAATACTTATGGTCTCAACAGGCAGAGACTGTTTGAATGGATAAAGAAAAGCAAAACCCAAATATCTGCTGTATATAAGAGATGTACTCTAAAAGATGAAAGAAAATGGAAGGAAAAAGATATACCATGCAAACAGTAAGCTTGTGAAGGCTGGAGTGGCTATAATATCAGATAAAGTATACTTCAAGACCAAGACTATTACTAGAGATAAAGATAGATATTTCATAATGATAAAATGATCAATTCACCAGGAAGAAATAATAATTAAAAATGTGTAATAAAAGAGCTAATGACCTAATAACAGAGCTTCAAAATATGTGGAGCAAAAATTGACAGAATTAAAAGAAGAAATACACAATTCCACAATCATAGCTGGAGATGAAAAAAAAAATCTTCAGCAATAGACTAAGAGACATAAAAAATCAATAAAGACATAGATTATGTGAACAATAACATCAATCATCTTGCCCTAACTGAAATTTATAAAACTCTGTACCACGACTGCAAGATAAACATTCTTTTCAAATACACACGATATGTTCACCAATGGACCACATGCTGGGCCATAAAACAAACCTCAATTAATTTGAAAGGATTGACTAGAAAAATGGTACAGATGAACCGGTTTGCAAGGCAGAAATAGAGACACAGATGTAGAGAACAAACGTATGGACACCAAGGGGGGAAAGCGGGGGTGGGGAGTGGTGGTGGGATGAATTGGGAGATTGGGATTGACATATATACACTAAAATGTATAAAATAGATAACTAATAAGAACCTGCTGTATAAAAAAATAAAATAAAATTCAAAAAAAAAGAATTTGAAAGGATTGAAATCATATAGAATATGTTCTATGACCACAATAAAATTAAATTCGATATCAATAATCATAAGATACCTAGAAAACCCCCAAATATTTGGAAATTAAGCAACATAGTTCTAAACAATCCATGGATCAAAGAAGCAATCACAAGGGAAGTTAGAATGATAATGAAAATGTAAAATGATTAGTAGGATGCAGCTAAAGCAGTCATTAGGGTGAAAATTATAGCTCTAAGTATTTGTAATTGAAAATAAGAACGGTCTAAATACCCCTTACATTTTATAGTGGAATGCTGACTTGCATCCCCAACTTTATGGTCCAGCGGATTAGGTAATTCTCAGTTCGCGTTGGGCGGTTTCACGGCGTCTCGTGGACAAGTGTTCAGTTTCTACCAGGGTCGCTGTAAGCCAAAGACTGCTTTTCAAGTAGTGGACAGTGGTTTGCGGGTGGGATCAGAGCCTTACTTCAGAATCCTAGGTGCCCATGCTGTAATTCTCCAGTTGGGGTTGCCAGAAGGTATATGTAAGTTTTTTGTCACAAAATACTTCCAAAACCATTGGGTCTGTTGGATAATCAGGCCCAACTGGTGACACAGCTTGCACTGCAACCTGGACCTACCTTCTGGAGAACCCCCTTTGGAGCCAGGTTCCTCTCTAAACTTATAGGTTACTGGTAAGTGAGTCAGAGCAGCACGCCCAAAAATAGTACACATCGCCTCCAAACCCAAAGAGGGCCACCAAGCTTTTAACTCTTTCTTTGAGGTGAGTGGTATAAGCTGTGGCATCTTGTTTCTTACTTTAATTTTTATTTATTTATTTAGTTTAGAAAAGCAAAAGAACTGACTTGCAAAGAAGTTTGTAAGATACTCCAAGACTTTGGAAGGACTGGCTCAAAGAAAAATACAACATGTATTTAAAAGAAAAAAAAAGTTGTCTTAGTTTGAGCTGCTCTAACAAATACTATAGGCTGAGTGACTTAAACAGTAGAAACTTATTTCTCAGAGTTCTGGCTGCTGGAAAGACTGAACTAAAAAAAAAAAAAAAAGCCAAATGGCATAAAATAGACCACAGGTGAGAGCGAGGGTGAGGGAAGGGGCCAGGAGTCCACTCAGGAAAGCTGGTAATTGTCGACGTGGAACTGGCAGGGGAAGGAGAAGGGAGATGCCGGCAAGAGAACGAATTCCAAAAAAGCTGAAATGGTGTGGGGAGAGAACTCCCACAAACCCTGGAATACATGGGCAGTGAGTTTGACAACAGCAATCTTTTCCTTTGCGGAGGATGGAGGTGGAGTCTCCACTCAGCCGCAAACTCTGGAGACTCAGCGCTGGGGCTGGGGATGGGGGCGGGGCTCCCGAGAGCACTAAGGGAGGCGCTCCCCTCCGGAAGGCACCTGGCACTGTCCCGGTTGGTGCCACATGTGTCTTCCAGCTATTCCCAGAGGAGGTCTTCATCTTTCTTTGGCCCCCAGAACTGGCCGGGGACCACACAGGCCTTGTCGATGCCACTGTCCTCCAGCTCCTTGCCCTCAACTTTGCCAATCCCGCGCACCCCACTGGCTTTCCCCCCAGGGGTGCAGGATGCTTTGGAGAGGTTGTCATCTTGATCAGGCCTCATTGGCAGCTCCAGTTCCCACCTACCTGTTTCTTCTTATTGAGGTACAACTTTCACACGATTAAGTGCACAGTTCTTAATGTACCAGCTGAAGGCAATGATCACTTTTCCTCCTGGACTGCTGAGGCCTCCATGGCACAGGGCCTGGCATGTAGTGGCATATCTAAGTGGCTTGTGGTAAGTACTAAACAATTATTTGTTGAATGAACTAATGAACAAAATCGAATCAATGTACATTCCCACCAACAGTAGACTGGTGCCTATGTCATCCATATCCTTGTCAAAAATAGGTATCACAGTTATGTTCAAGTTTTACCTATATGATAGGCATAAAATGATTTCTTATTATAGCTTTCAATTTTTCAGCTCTTTGAATCCCAGTGAGGTGGAATGCTTATCTGTATGGTTACTGGCTGTTGCACTTCTTCTGTGACTTTCCTAATCATGTTCTTTGCGCATTTCAAAAAGTGGGAAATTTGTCCTATTAGTTGGAAAATGTTATTCATAATTAACCTGAGCAAGACCAGGTCAGACTGAGCGGTTCTAGATCTTGATCACACCACACACAGACCACCTTCCCTTTCCCCCAGTTTCTAAGGAGCCCTGCAAATAGGGCACATGCTGGGAGAGACCAGAGGATGAGGAGACCCAGTGCCACGCTTAAGGAGTGAATAGTCTTGGTGAGGAGAGGGGAGGAGGGGAGAGGGGGAGGGCAGAGGGGGAAAGGAAGGAGAGAGCCAGGCCAGGCACTCAGGAGCTCCAATCCACTCTTTCTGGGCGCAGCTGTGAACAGAGAGGGTGAGGAGGGAGGAGCTTCTGCGACTCTTTTTTATTCTGCATCCTACTGCCACGGCCAACCAGTCCCCAGTTCCAGCTGACTCTACCACTGCCTCTCACCAGGTTCTCCTGCCTCCAGCTTCATCCTCCCCACTGGCAAGCCACCAGTCATCTTTCTAAAAGATGAATCTGACTCTTTTCAGCCTTCTTCCTAACTCTCCTCCCCATGCCACCGCCACACACCCTTCAATGGCTTCACATTGCTCTCAGGATTGAATAAAAACTCTGTTAAAGTCAACTTTGCAGCCCCAGAGCACCCTAGCCTGAAGTCCCTCTCCCAGGCCCCTCAATAGGACACTGCAATGCAAGAGTCTCTTCAGAAGTGATGCTGGGTTCCTGAAGAGGGTCAGCTGGGTGGGCACCGCAGAATAAGCTCCTCTCGGGGCTGGCAGGGAGACCTGTTGTCACCTGCAGTCTGGTAGAGGAAATGTAGCAGTGGCTCCCCAGAAGGGTCAAGAGAGAGGCATTCCTCTCTCGTCCTCTTTTCCCCAACCCCTGGACTCAGTTTTCCGAAGGAATGAGCAGCTCTGGACCCGTCATTCTGGGGGATTTCTTAATGGCAGCAGCTAAGGTGGCACTCCAGGATGGGGACAGAACCAGGCCATGGCCAAGACAGAATGACAAATGATTAACCTTAGGGTAAACCCCTTATCATGGCCCCCAATGCCTACCTCTGATCTTAAGTCTTCCTATTCTCCCCTCCTCACCCAACAGCCACCACACTGGCCTTTTTTCTTTATGTCCTTTCAACACATAGTTCCTTCCATTTTAGAGACTTTGCACTTGTTATTTCTCATGTCTGAAACTCTCCTTCCCCAGGTATTCTGTGGCTGTTTCCATCATTTAAGCCTCAGCTCTGATTTCAGCTCCCTGGAGAAAACTTCCCTGAGGTTCCATATAGTCCCCCATCCTATTACCCTATTTTATTTTTTTCACAGTGCTTGTCACCATCAAACTTACACTGTTTTATTGTTCATATGCTAGTTACAAGCCCCATTGGGAAATATTTGTATCTCATTCACTCACTGCATCCCCAGAGCCTAGAATAATGCCTTACACATACACATATTTATGTACCATGATCCTTGCCCTCACAGAAATGATTCTATCAAGAGAGACATATCTTAAACAAATAATTATGCAACACAGTAACTACAGGCAGAGTCAAGGGTTTTGAGGCAGAGGTGCAGGACCCTCTCCCACTTCTTGCTCCAAGGACCATTCCCTTACCCGGTGGGCAATTTCTGCTGCAAGACCCTGGCTTCCCCTGGAAACTGTTTAGAGCTCAGAGGATTCACCCAGGAATCAGGCCTCAGGAACAGGGCAAGGTTTGTACCTCTAGGCCCAGTTCTTCAAACTTTCGGGGTCTAGCTAAGCTTGTGGCTGCAGCGGCTATGTCCCCATACGCTCCCAAGCCAGAATAAGTTACAACATTGATAGCTCACTTGTGCGGGCTCTCTGCTCCTCCAGGCCCCGCTTGGATTTTTGACAGGCCCCTGGCTTGGGGCCTGGTCTCCTTAATACCTTAACAAGCTCCACTCCATCCCCCATGCTCAATGCCCAGTGTCCTCCATGTCTACAGGCTAGTTTGCAGAGGCTGAAGTTGGGAGCTGCTTCCCCTGTCCCTTCTGTGCTTCCTCAGGACCTCCTGTTATAGAAATCTCTCTCTCTCCAGGGAGATCAGCAAGTTTCTTCCTTTGAGAGATACTTCTTCCAGCTGCTACCTGTTTGGGGCTGTGTTCTTGGACTTCTTTGGAACCCACACTAGTGCAGTTAGCTCCCAGACTAGTTAAGTTCCAGGAAGCTGGGCTCCAGGAAAGCCCCATGAGGCCCCGACCCACACACACCCCCATCAGAGGAGGTGCAAGTGAGGGTCCAGACCTCACTCCATCTTGGCAGCCACCCTGGGAAGCTCTGCCTTGTCCAGTTGATCTCTTCATCTCGAACGCGTAGCACAGTATCTGGTACATACTTAGCACTTAATGAACAGGGGCAATTAATACCACTAATTTATTTAATGAAAAAAGGCACCGTGCAAATGTTTTACATGGATTATTGGCACTTCACTTATGCAGGTACCATGACAATTTCCATTTTAAAGTGAAGAAACGAGTTCAGAGAAATTAAGCGACTTGCAAGGTCACAAAGCTGTGCACTCTCTCTTCATTGCGCGACGGAGCAACGCAGAGGGAAAATGCCAGAAAGCAGGCAGCCCAGGAAACGGGCGGGCTCCTGGGAGCCAAGGAGTGCAGCATTCTCTGCGCGGTCAGCAGTTTTCACACTGGGTTACCAGCCGGCTCGGTTTCCGCTAAGCACAGACCGGAAGTGTTCCTGACGGCCACATTTCTAACGCGCACGACCGGAAGTTTCTGTTTGAGGTTTTGCGGGGATAGGGGAGTCGCTGGGCCGCAGCCCGGAGGTCTAGGTGCGGAGGCGCTGGGGCTTAGGAGACAGCTGGGGCCGTTAGGGAGACCCAGGCGGCGGGACACTGGCGGGGCCCCGACCTGACCCTGAGCCACTCTCGTCCTCGCGGCCCGCCTCTTCACCCCGCCCCCACTTGGGGCTGAAGTGGCTCCGCCCCCCGATCTGAGCCTGGTCGCTCCTCAGGCACTGACTATTGACCTCGGGGCGCTCCCCCATCTCTCGGGCGCGATGGCTACGGGCGCGGATGTGCGGGACATTCTAGAGCTCGGGGGTCCAGAGGGGGATGCAGCCTCCGGGACCATCAGCAAGAAGGACATTATCAATCCGGACAAGGTAGCAGTGGTGCCTGAGAGCGCTGGGTAGCGGTAGTGAAGTGGTGGGTAGGAGTGACAACGGAAGACGGCTCGGGGAGAGATGAGGTGCCACACTTCTTGTGAGATGGGCGGTAAAAGATGTGAAATAACGGGATAGAGGGTATGTGTCACCTTGGTGAGATGGGATGGAGGAGGTGGGACCCCGTGGAAAATGGTGGGGACCAAGAGGGTGCGACATTTGTAAGACAGGACCTAGAGAGTGTGACACTTGTGGGATATTGGGGGGACATCAACTCGGTGTGACACGCTGAGAGATGCTGGAAAAGTATCTTCTGCTCTGACAGGTAGGGCTCTGAGGTACGGGTGTGAAGGGGAATGACCTGCTCAAACCCAGGTGCCCCTTGAGTGGGTTTCTGTACCTTCATAGTGTGTCATTATGTGTCACAGTGTGTATGTGTGTCATTGTACCTGTAGATGCTGGTTTGTTCAGGGATTGAGCTGGGCTAAAGAATTTTCAGGGAAGGGAGTCTAGCCTGTGGTTCCTCTCCTGTGGTTTCCCTCCCCAGAAAAAGTCCAAGAAGTCCTCTGAGACACTGACCTTCAAGAGGCCCGAGGGCATGCACCGGGAGGTCTATGCACTGCTCTACTCTGACAAGAAGCAAGTATTAGAATCCCAGATCCCCCAGGCTTTGGTCCCTGACCAACCTGCATGTCCCTAACTCCTAATTTTCCCAGCCAGTTTTCTCCCCACCTCCCCTCTCCACACAGGGCTTCTGCTTGCTTAGGATGTGGGAGCTCGGATGTCTCACCCCGGGACGTGACTTCCTTGCTCTGTGGTAGATCAGCAGCCTGGGTCCAAAGGCTCTCTACACACCTTCTGACTGTAATCTCTCACCTCCTTAAACTCTGCTGCCAGGGATGCGCCCCCACTGCTACCCAGTGACACTGGTCAAGGCTACCGGACCGTGAAGGCCAAGTTGGGCTCCAAGAAGGTGCGGCCATGGAAGTGGATGCCATTCACCAACCCAGCCCGCAAGGATGGAGCCATGTTCTTCCACTGGCGACGGGCAGCCGAGGAGGGCAAGGACTACCCCTTCGCCAGGTTCAATAAGGTGAGCCACCACCATTGGGACGTGGGCCAAGGTTGCCCACCTACTCTGAGCCACTTGCCTGAGCACTCCAGTCTCCTAGTTGGCTCCAGAGGCCCCCTCAGGCCAGGTCATTAACAATGGTTACCCGCTCAGTCATTGGTGCAAATACCTCTGTGGGTCTTCACTGCCCATGGGATCCTGTCCTCTCCTAGACCTGCTCTGATTTTTGGTGTGTTGCCTTAGCCTTTCATTTCTCGCTATTCTTCAGAGCTGTGTCCTAGGTGCTCTACTCTTCTCACTCTCTACTTTCTCCCTAATCTGTCTCATTTACCCTGTGACCTCAGTTACCCTCTGTATGCCATTAACCCCAATTCAGTATCTCCAGTCCAGAGCAGCAGTCCACATATATCCAGTCATTTGCTTACCTCTCTCCCTGAAGGCCCCACGGGTACTTCAGATCAAGTGGATACCCTTGAGCAGAACTCATAATCTTCCCTCTGTTCCCCACCCCCAAACCTGTTCCTCACATAAGTGAATGACACCACTATCCACCCAATTGCCCAAACCAGAAATTTGGGAATCATCCTTGACTTAGCTTCTCCCTTAGCTCTCATATTATTTCAGTCAACAATGGGACAAAGAAGGTAGGGGAAGACAGATAACAAACATGTAAGCAAATAAATTGGATTCTTTCAGATAGGAGCCATCAATAAAATGAAACCAGGATATGAAATGAGATAAAGAGTGAACTTGTAGGTGTAGGGGAGGCCTAATAGATAGGGTGGTCAGGGAGGGCCTCTCTGAGAAGCTGGCATTTGAGTTAGACTTCAGTGATACATCTAGTCATTGAGTCCTGCTGACTCTGTTTCTATAATAAATCACATCTGCCTGTGTTCTTCATTCTCTATACCCTAATCCAAGCTGAATTATCTCTGGTCTAGATTACTGAGGCTCAGATGGAGCAAGGCCTTAACACAGACTCACCCAGCCAGTGAGAAGCAGAGCCGGGCTGGGCTAGGATTCCCTAGGCTGTTGTTTAAGCCACTCACGATACGGCCCCACAGTCCCTGCAGCTTGGAGCAGCCTAGACTTCAAGTCTGCAAGCACTGGGGGCTTGAACCCAGGACTCCCAAGTCCTGACTTCTTTCCCCTCAGCCAGTATACCCACCTGCACCTGGACACCTCCCCCTGGATGGCTCACAGGCCTCTCAGACTCAGTACGTCCAGGTGTGACCCATCATTCTCCCCCATGCCCCCAAACTGATTTTCCTCCTTAGGCCCCTCACCACCATCCTTAGGCCCCTCAGGTCCAGTGAAGGGAGAGGCTGGAGATATAAGACTGAGAAGGGATAACCAAGAGGTAAGAGATTTGAGGTGGGGGTGGGAAGGTTGGATGAGATAATTTGAGGTGAAGACAAAAGAGTGTTCATTTTGTATTTAGTAAATACTACTCCATGCCAAGTCAAGCCCGAGGCAGTGAGGACACAAACATGAATCAGACACAATATCCGCCCTCTAGAAACTCTCCATGTTGTTGGGGAGCTGGGGGGAGGCACAGGCAATTACAGTTTGGTGGGATACATGCCATACTGGGAGGAACTGAAGGTCATGGAAACTTCCTGGAGAAGTTAGAGCTTGAGTTGAGTTTTTTTTAATTGAAGTATAGTTGATTTACAGTGTTGTGTTACTGGTGTACAGCAAAGTGATTTAGTTATACGTGTGTGTGTGTGTGTGTGTGTTTATGTATTCTTTTTCTTACTCTTTTCCATTATAGGTTAATACAAGATATTGAATATAGTTCCCTGTGCTATACAGTAGGACCTTGTTTATCTGTTTTATATATTGTAGTTTGTATCTGCTAATCCCAGACTCCTAATTTATCCCTCTCCCCCTTCCCCTTTGGTAACCGTAAGTTTGTTTTCTATGTCTGAGTCTGTTTCTGTTTTGTAAATAAGTTCATTTGTATTATATTTTAGATTCCTCATATAAGTGATATCGTATGATATTTGTCTTTCTCTGTCTTACTTCACTTAGTATGGTAATCTCTAGGTCCATCCATGTTGCTGAAAATGGCATTATTTCATTATTTTTTTATGGCTGAGTAATATTCCATTGTATATATATACCACATCTTCTTTATCCATTCATCTGTCGATGGGCATTTAGGTTGCTTCCGTGTCTTGGCTACTGTGAATAGTGTTGCTATAAACATAAGGGTGCATATATTTTTGCAAATTAGAGTTTTCTCCGGATATATGCCCAGGAGTGGGATTGCTGGGTCATATGATATTGATTTGAGTCTCAAAGTATGTTACCAGGTGATAGTAGAAAAGGAGTGCAATGACTTGTTCAGGCAGAGGGGACATCATGAGCAAAGGCATAAATGAAAAATCAGTCATATGTGTGGGATGCTGTGGGCATTTGCCTGTTGATGGAACCTAAAGTCCAAGGTAGGATATGGTGGGAGATGAGACCTGAGAGGGCAGCAGGGCCGGGTCAGGCAGGGCTTGGCAGCCAGGCTCAGGAATTTGGGCTTTGCTCTGATGTCTTTAGGTAGCCACTGGCAAATTTTAAGTAGAGAGGTGTCGGGATCAGATTTGAGTTTTAGAAAGATCGTGGTAACTGGGTGGAGAATGAAGTCGAAGTAAAGGGAACTAACAATCTTCCCTCCAATACTGCTCTTTCCTGGGGTCCCGCTTTCAGTCTGTGGCTCCCCAGCCGCTTTCTTGCTCAAGCCAGAAACATAGGAGTTACCTATGACAGCATCTTCTCTCACTCCCACAGCCAGTTGTCACGTCCTATGGTGTTTAATCTAAAGCTTCTCAAGTCCGTGCCCTTTTCTCTGCCTTCCACTGGTGCTGCTTTATTTCAGGCCTCTTCACTTCCCACCTGGATTATTTCATAAACCTGCCAGCTGGTCTCCCAGGCTCATGTTTCACCCCCTGTCTTCACTGTTGCCAGGGTGGTCTTTGTAGAAGAGAATCATGACCATCTCACTCCTCTCTTTAAAACTAACCTTATTGACTCCCGTCACCCACAGGATGAATTCCAGACTCCTTAGCAGTCACACAAGGCTTGCAGCAGCTTGCCTCTGTCAACTCTCCAGGCTCTCTTCAGGCCTCTCCCTGTCTCGCCCTTTTCTTGTTTCCCTTAGTGTCCCTGACTGCCAAGCCTGCACACATTAGGCCATTTCTCTCTCATCGCTGTTTATGTGGCCCCCCTGCTTAGGAGTCTCTCCAGCGCCTTCCCTCACTGGTTCAGTTCTACTTAACCTTAAGACTGAACCAGGCTCCATTTACGTCTTCCCTGACAACCCTTGTCCCAGGCTGCATCACGTGTCACTCATTACACCCTAGGCATACCTTTGTCATCAAATTCGCTGCACTTTACTAAATTTTCAGCTGGACTGTGAGCTCTGAGAAGGCAAGGCCCCTGTCTGTCTTATTCAGCATTGTGTCCCCAGCATAGGGCTGGCAGGCCCATGGTAAATATTTGTTGAATGAATGACCATCTCCCTTGCTTGACGGTGAACTTCTTTTTATTTTAAGTAGCAGTGTTCAGAGAGGTCACTTCTTGGCTGCAGATGGAGAATTGCTTGGAAGAGGATTAAATGGAGGCAGAGAGGCCAGTGGGGAGGCTGTTTCTCTATCCAGGCAAGGGGTAGTGGTGGTCTGGACAGGGTTGTGGCAGAGGAGATACAGAATTGGGAGGTAAAGTCCACAGATGTGGGAAAGGGGAGGGGTCAAGGGTAAAGGTAGGATTTAAAGATGCCTGCTAGGTTTCCGCTTGGGTGATGGTTACAGTGACTAAGATCCGGACTGGGGGAGATAGGAGTTTGAGGGAGGGCGATGAGCTCAGTACTGAACATATTAGGATTTGTTTGGTTTTTTTTTAAATTGAGGTATAATTATTATATATCATACATATATTAGCTTCAGGTTACAACATAATGATCCAGTATTTGTACATATTGTGAAATGACCACCCCAGTAAGCCTAGTTAACACGTATCACCTGAACATATTCAGTTTGAGATGTATACAGGATCTCCAGTAGGAGATGTCCAAGAGGCAGCTGGACATAAGGGTTTTGAGAGCAGGTTCAGAGCCAATGTGGTCTTTGATGGAGAAACTTCCCTGGTCCAGCCTAGCATTGTCTCTTTCCTGGGGTCTCTGACTGATAGACGCAGCTGGTGGTGGTGCTGTTTGTCCCTGAGGGAGGTCTGGGGGACGGGACATGGGGGAGGGGAGCCAGGGGCATGGGTGTTGGGGTCGGGGGTGTATACTGTGAGTAGGATTCAGGTGCCTTTTCCTTAGAGATGTGACCTTGGCCAGCTCTGGGGGAGCTGCAAGTCTCACTGTCACCACTGGGTGGCAGGAGTGCTTCAGACAAGTGTGCCATGACTAGGGCTCCTGGGCCTTTCTCCAGAATTTAGCCATCTGCCTTACTCCAAAGTTGACCTTTGGACTCCACAGAAGCACTTACACGTGGGCCCCTCACCTTAACCATCGGGTCAGGAGCATGTGTCCTGTTACCGAGGCTCTGGAGCCAAAGGCATGATGAAGTTGGTCCTGGAGTGGATTCAGAGGCAGGCGACAGTCCTAGAGCCTGCCAGGGCCTTTGGTCAAGCAGAGAGTTTCTTTTCTTGCTCTGGAAACATCATCTCCAGGTGCCCTGTGTAGGGTCCCAGGCAGAGGATTTGCTTTTGTCCAGCCCAGGGATTGACAATAAACAGGAGGGTCTGTGGTCACGCTGCTGGAACCTGCGGGACGTGCCGTGACGTGGGCGTGCCCCCTGTCCCTCCGTGCTTGTAGACGGTGCAGGTGCCCGTGTATTCAGAGCAGGAGTACCAGCTCTATCTTCATGACGACGCTTGGACAAAGGCAGAAACCGACCACCTCTTTGACCTTAGCCGCCGCTTTGACCTACGTTTTGTTGTTATCCACGACCGGTATGACCACCAGCAGTTCAAGGTGAGCTGGTATGGTGCATTTGCATGTGGGCCCAACCCCCGGGCATGGCAGGCCCACTACCTTCATGATCTCCTTTCCACATGCCTCTGAGTGTTCATCCTCCCTCTCTCTGTATCTTTATCCTCAGAAGCGTTCTGTGGAGGACTTGAAGGAGCGCTACTACCACATCTGTGCCAAGCTTGCCAACGTGCGGGCCGTGCCAGGCACAGACCTCAAGATACCAGTGTTTGATGCTGGGCACGAGCGACGGCGGAAGGAACAGCTGGAGCGTCTCTATAACCGGACCCCAGAGCAGGTCAGCCCGAATCCCACAAACTCTGCTCCATGCTGTGAAACCCCTTGACCGTTGCCTCCCTCCTCCATACCCTCAACTCCCTCACCCCAGCTCCCCTTCTTCCCCCTCTTCCCGCCTCCATCCAGTCCCGGCTCTCACCGGCCATCCTCCCTGCTCTGTAGCCCTCACCGCCCTCACGATCCCCTGCTGCTCAGGTTCCCTCACAGACAGCCCGGCACCCCTCCGTCTCCCCGTCTCCTCTCACCGCCCCATGACCCTCACAGGCGTCTCAGCGTCTCTCTTTCCCAGGTGGCGGAGGAGGAGTACCTGCTGCAGGAGCTGCGCAAGATCGAGGCCCGGAAGAAGGAGCGGGAGAAGCGCAGCCAGGACCTGCAGAAGCTGATAACGGCGGCGGACACCACTGCCGAGCAGCGGCGCACGGAACGCAAGGCCCCCAAGAAGAAGCTCCCCCAGAAAAAGGAGGCTGAGAAGCCGGTGTGGAGACCAAGTCAGCCCAGCTCAGGGTGGAGGGCTCGGAGAGCACGCGGAGCCGGCAGGGGGCTGGGACTAACACTGGGCCCTCTTCCCGTGACACCCTGGTCTCTGTAACTCCTTCTCCCCCAGGCCGTTCCCGAGACTGCAGGCATCAAGTTCCCTGACTTCAAGTCTGCAGGCGTCACGCTGCGGAGCCAGCGGGTACGTGAGTCACCTCCTTCACTGTGTCTGGGCCCTGGGCTCTGCGGCCTGAATGCTGGAGGCCATGGGGCCGGAGCAGGTGGAGGCGGACGTACCGGGATCTCAGGGATGGCAGGCTGAGCTCACAGCTTTCACTCTATTCCGCTTACTGGCTGTTTCCTTCTGTGACCCAGAGCTGCCTCTAGGGGTTAACTTCTCTTCCACTCCCCCCACTGCTTTTAGTCTCCTTCATTCTAAACTGCTTGTGGGGGGAGAGGGCTTAGCTGCCTGGGTCATTGCAGATGAAGCTGCCAAGCTCTGTGGGACAGAAGAAGATCAAGGCCTTGGAACAGATGCTGCTGGAGCTGGGTGTGGGTGAGTGCGGGGGCCAGCCCCTCAGGACGTCCCCACCGAGGCTGCGGATGAAGGCCGGGCGGTGGGGGGGCAGTTCCGGCTGCCGGCCTCCCACCGCACCCCAGCTCTGGCCCTGTGCCTTCCACCCACCTGCCCACAGAGCTGAGCCCGACGCCCACGGAGGAGCTGGTGCACATGTTCAACGAGCTGCGGAGTGACCTGGTGCTGCTCTACGAGCTCAAGCAGGCATGCGCCAACTGCGAGTACGAGCTGCAGATGCTGCGGCACCGGCACGAGGCGCTGGCCCGGGCCGGTGTGCTGGGGGGCCCCGCCACACCGGCATCGGGCCCGGCCCCGGCCCCGGCGGAGCCGGCGGTGCCTGAACCCGGTCTCGGCCCGGACCCCAGCAAGGACGCCATCATTGACGTGGTGGGCGCACCCCTCACGCCCAATTCGGTAAGAGGCCAGGAGAGCGCGAGCTGGCCCTGCTAGTGAGCACACGCAGGTGCGTACGCAGGCCCCACCCCCTCTAGTGCCTGCAACAGGAGTCGTCACTCTGAGGGGTTCTGAGAATGAGGGAGTGGGTGGTCGGTCAGGGGGCATCACCTTCCTGACTCAGAGTGTGAAACACATGCACCCAGCCTGAATCTGGCCCTGGGGGCCATTGACCTCAGCACCTTCTGTGTCTCCTCAGAGGAAGCGACGGGAATCGGCCTCCAGCTCCTCTTCTGTGAAGAAAGCCAAGAAGCCGTGAGGGGCCACACGGGGCGTGGGATGGTGCTGTGTAAATAGAGCTGCTGAGTTGGACTGGGCTGCTTCCTTTTCCTTCCCACCACTTCTCATGCCCCTGGCTGGGAGGGTGGGCAGGAGGGGGGTCACCATAGCCACTCCATGGGGATGGCGCTGGGGCTTGCCTGCACTGAGGCCCTTAGCAGCCCTTTAACCACTGACCAGCTTTGTCCAAACACCTGTATCTGGGAACACCCGTGGTTCTGCACTCAGGTTGGTTCACACACAGCAATGACCGTAGATACCGGCTGCTTTGAACACAGCCTTGTGCTCAGACAGTCCCCAGGGCCCTGTGCATATTCGCTGTGGGTCCCCTAGGTGCTCCAGAGACTGCCAGCTCTACTGGTGGCCTTGAGCACAGGGCAGCCTGGCATATGCTCTAACCCCTGCACATCCAGTGTCAGGCACGGCACTGCCTGGTCCACACACACACCCAGGGCCTCGTTTCCCCGACTTTATTCAGTGGCACGTTCACAGCGGGGATGGGGGTAGACACAAGGTGGGGCCTGATCTGTCCTGGAGCCCTGGGGGCACCACACACCATGCACTACAGATGGGAGGGGGCACAGGGGGGCTTGGTGGCCCCAGCAAGAAGCCTGTACTGGGAGGAGACAGTGAGGAGGAGGTCCCCCAGCCCAGGCCCACAATGGGAGGGCCTGATACTGGGCTGAGGTTGAGGGGAGGGGGTAGGGGGCACAAAGTGTCTGTTCCAGAGGAGCCAAGTGGCCAAGCCTTACCCAGGACACAAGCCCACAGGGCGGGCTGGGGGACACTCTGGACGTAGAGCTGTGCCACTCTCCCTTTGCCCCTCTGGTGAGGGAGAGGAGGGTTTTGGGCTGGGCCAAGCAGCTACCCTGTCCTGCCCCATCCCATCCTCGGCCAGTCAGAACGGCTTTGACGTCTGCTTGAAGATGAAGCCTCGGTATGCGAGTGTCTTCATGATGTTGGCAATGTTCTTGCAGTCATCTAAAAAGAGGAAGAGAAGACATTTAGATGGGCCCCAGAGCCTTCCCCTGTGGGCCCAGAGGTACACAGGTGGGGGTGGGAGGCAGGTTCAGATTCAGGAGCCATAGGCTCTAAACCAGTGGGTCCTATCCCCAGGTGGCAGCAACTCCAGCTTCAGGTTGGGCCGGGTGATGCTGGGCCAGCAAGAAGCCTGGTCTCAATGCTTCTGAGTTCCATAATTCATGCTGGAAATTGGCCAGCGTGTCCCTCCCTGGCCCCAGCGGTGATGTATGGGCACCGTCGCAGTAAGAAAAAGGCAGAGTAAATGTGTAATTTCTCCCTTGACGGCCCCCGGCCGCTGGGCGATCCTTCTTGTTGCCGCCGCGTGGGGACGGCCCGTCCGCCACACTCCGTCTTCCCGCCACCCGTCTTGATGTCTCCATTTCATTACTGTGCGGCCATTCATCACGCCCACGGCCAGGGTGACTTTGCCGGCACTTGCATGTGTGTGGGAGATGTGGCCCAGGCCATAATCACTGGTGACAAGGCACAAGCCTCGGCACTTCCAGGCCAGGGTCCCAGGCTCACGTGCTCCAGCAGCTACCGCCTGGGCGCCTGCTCCTGTGCAGCCCAGGCCAGTGGAGAGGGGCCAGGTCTGTGGTCCTCTTAACACCCTGGCCGGCAGCCTTCTACCAGACACGCCTGTGTAGCTCAGCCCAAGCCCTGCCTCTCCCACCCCGGCAGGCTTCAGCCCTGTCTCTGGCCATATCTCAGATTAAAGAAAGACATCTGCGCCTGCCAGACCCTGTCACAGCAGTATTGACTGCCGTGAGAAACTCCATGGTGAAAACTGTCCTACACCCAGGTGGCCACAGGAACAGGTACTCCTGGAGCCTCAGTATCATGGTCATGGGCCCCGACTCCCTCACCTGCCTCTTCTTCCATCCCCCTCCCACCTCCCATAGGTGCTCTGCTCCTGTGCCATAACCAGGACCTCAGCTGCCACCGCCCTCGTGGGGTCGATGCCATGGTGGCAGAAGTATCGTACGTCGATGTCATAATCAGGTGTGGGGGTGGTAAGGTCAAGGTGGGGTCAGGAGGCCCCTGCGTCTGTCAAGGACCAACCCCTTGCGCTGAGCTCCCAGCCTGCCCTTGCCAGGACCTTAGACCAGGAAAGGGGACCCACCAGAGCTAGAAAAAGACTGTGGGGTGGGAGGAGTCTGGTCAGGCCAGGCCCTGTTATCAGCCAGACACCAGCTCTGCAGACCCGGCGCACGGCAGACGAGCTCTCTGGGTCAGGTCAGACAAGTCACACGGGGTCCTGTCTCTCAGCTCTATATGAATGTAGCTACGGTGGATGTGGGCATGGACAGGTGACCCAGGACCCAGGCACAGGGACACCTTGTTCCTCTAGGCGCTTGGGAAGCCACGAAGGCTGGTCTGAGGCGGAACAGTGAGAAGACAGATGGGTGGGTAGTGGCGGCCATGGCAACTCCAGACGTGACCCATCCCCATGGTTTATGGGCCGGACACGCGCCCCGCTCAGCTGAGGCCCCGTCATTTGTCTCCCTTAGTGTGTACGCCTGTGCTGTGGGGGTAGAGGGTGGAGGGAGGGGGCTGTGACGGGAGGAGCTAGGCAGTCGACAGGAAGGGGAATGGGGCAGGAATGGCTGTGCAGGAGGGGCGGGCCCCAGGAGTGGGGAGGGTTTATGACAGGGTCCAGGGGCTGTCACGGCACCATTGAAAGGGCTACGATAGGTGATTTTCTTCCCAAATAAATCTGGCCTTGTCAGGGCCCCTCCGATCCTTGCTGTCTCCGGCACTCTGGGGACCGTGGCCGCTGTGCATATTAAGAATAAGTCCCCTCGTTATCTGCAATTACCCAGCGGCCACACACCTCATTTCTTCCAGCAGAAAAGAAAATTAGTTTTCTATTGACTTCATCTGGCTCCTCCCTCATTGCTGGACAAATTGCTCAATCTACCTCCCCTGGCCCAAGTGAGTGTGCCCAGCTCCTCCCCCCAGGCCACCAGCCATCCAGTGGGGGAGCACTGACTTCCCACCTGTGCCTCGTCTGGAGCTGGGCAAAGGTCCATGTGCCCCAGTCTCGCCCCTGACCTCTCCCCACTCTACACACCAGATGGCTTCATCCACATCCTGGGCTTCTGAAAATTGCTGTCTCCAGTCTGGGCCTCTCTCCTGAGCTCCAGACCACAGATCCAAACGCCTCTGGAACACCTCTTCCTAGGTATCTATACAAACTCAAAACATCCAGCAGTGAACTAATTTTCTCCGCCAAGCTCCTTCTCTCCCCTGTGTTCTCCATCCCAGTGAATGGCACTCCCAAATGTCCCAGAAGAAACCTGATTCAAGCTTGACATCCTGCCTTCCCCCCAAATCCAATCAAGCGTGAACTGCAGGCTTTATCTTCTTCTCTGTCTCATCATCTACTTCCCTTCATTCTGGCACCACTTCCCAGTCCAGACCCCATCATCTCCTGCTCTTACAACAGCAGCTGGTCCTCTTTCTTTTCCCTTTAATCCATTCTCTTACAGCCAAAGTGATCTTTCTCACACAAATCTGATCACGTTCTTTTCTCTTTAAATCCCTTCAGTGGCTCCCCTGCCCTCACTTTCAAGTCTACACACTCCTTATTATGACTTCAAGTTAAAGGCCCTGCAAAAACAGATCCCTGCTATCTCTGGGCTCACCCCCGTCACTCTCTACCCCCAACGCCCGGATTCCAACCTCAAGGAACCACTTATGTTTTCTGAAAATGACAAAGTGGGTTTTGGAGTCAGACCTGTTTGTAGTCTTAACTTCGCCCACTGGCTGTGTGCCCTGCGGCAAGTGCCGAGTTTCTCCAAACTTCAGGTTCACTAGGGGTGACAACAGATACTACCTCAGTGTTACTGGGAGGACTGAACAGTGATACACCCACATGTCTGCACATGCTGTATGTTTGGAATACCTCCTCTCTTCTTGAAGGGAAGGCAAGGATGCTAGTTTTCTGGATGACCCAATGGTGAGAAGGTGTATACTGTACAATCTGTGGCACAGATGACACAGGGGCCAGCACACTTGGTGAAACCACTTGTCACTCGCACCACAAACTCTGACTACTGACCCTGTCCACTGGGGATTCTGGAGTCTTAACTTGTTGCAACTGGTCTACCACAATGAAGAGAGACCCAGACTGGGGAAGACAGCCCTGAAAGCCGACCTAAGAGTCAGTGCAACCCACTGATCAGCACAGAGACAAATCTGGGCTTTTAATAGACCATACGTTCAGAGAGAGCACCGGGTGAGCCTCCCAGAAAGTCCTCTGCTCGAAGCTCTGGGGCCACCTGGGTCAGCAGCCCCACCTTGTGGCACGTCATTGAGCTACTGAGGCCAGCCTGAGGCTGTTCTGGGGTCGGGGGCAGGGAGCCTTGTGCCCACAATGGAGGCCTCCAAGAGTAGGTCTTCCTCACCTCCAAATTCTAGAAGACTAACCTGTTTTTATGTTCCTGCAGGAACATCAACTTGTGACAAGACTGCCCTCTTCTTTTGGGGGGCATTAATATTCCTAATGTTGGAATTAATTCTTAATGTTTTTATGTTGCCAAGGCTGTAATGGAGGGGTCGGCTGCATAAACCCCTCAGAGAGGTGAGTGGGGCCAGCACCTAACAAAGGATGAGCTTGCTGGCTGGCTCCAAGGGTAGTCAAATATCTGCTTGGCAAAATAGCTGCTAGTGGAAGGGTGGCTCAGATCGCTTAGGACAGCCGGTGAGAACACACACAGGGCAACCACCTGAGGCTGACACGCTCCAGTTGGCTGCACTTGTCTGGGAATTGAACGGTAGAGGACGGGATGCAGAGCCTGGGCCAGGGCCACCCTCAGGAGGGAACGGACCCAAGGAAGCTCTTGGAAGGCCATCTATTCATGCACTCATTCATTCAGCAAATACACACTGACACCTTCTGTGTGCCGGCTGCGCAGGGCCATGCTGGGCCACAGGGCTGCAGACTCTGCAGCTCCCTGCCCTTGAGGAGCTCAGAGACTGCATCTATAAGTGGTGCAGTGTGAACAGTGCTATGAGAGAAGGAGGCACAAAAAAGGGCACTTTGTTCAGTCCAAGGATCAGGAAAGGGTTCCTGGGAGGACGAAGTTAAACATGCAGAGAGGGCCGGCCAGCAAGTTGGGGTTGAGGTGGGGAGGAGTTCTCAGCATACGGAACAGCACAGGCACATTTCTGGAGGGGAAATGTGGAGTGTCCCCCACAAATTTAAGTTGAGCAGGTGGGGGATGATGAAGAATAAGAGGCAGGGGAGCGGCGAGACGAAGGCGGCGAGGTCAGCAGTGGCCGTCTAGAACAAACCCTGCAGAGCCCCGAATGCCAGACTAAGGAGCTTATAATTTCATTGTTCTGGGAATGATGGGGAGACTCACATGTTTGAGGAGGAGCATGACAGGACCCGATTTGTGTTTCAGAATTATCTTTCAAGGATTAGAGGTGTTAACGCGGAAGGCAGAGACAGCAACTAGCAGACTCTACTACGTATTTCTGGTCCAGGCCAGAAATGGTGGCCCAGAACTAGGCCAGTGGTGGTGGAAATGGAGGTGGAGATATACTGGTGATGTGGAGAAGCAGACGGAGGCAAGAGATTTTTAGGAAACAGAATGAGCAAGACTTAATGAGGGGGCTGGGAGGGCTGGAGGAGGGACGCGTCTAGGGTCTGAGTGCCACTCACTGAGATGAGGCAAACCAGAGAAGGTGCAGGTTTGGGGCAGTGATGAACGTACCTTCGGATGTATTAAGTCTTGAGATTTCTATGAGACAGCTAAACTTATCAGGCATTTCTTTTGTGGCTTCTGGGCTATATATCTTGCTTAAACAGGCCTTCTCTATCCCAGTGTTATTAGAAAACTATCATGTATTTTCTTTGAATACTTTTTCTATTTAACTTTTTAATCTGTCTGGAATTTACTTTTGTATGTGGTGAGTAGTAGAAGATCTAACTTTATTTTTCCCCTAGTGGATAGCCAGTTGTCCTGTCACCATTGATCAAACTGTCCACACCTGCCCCATGCTTTTGAAACGATGCCTCTATCTTATATACCATCCCCACACATGGATCTGTCGGAGACAGGAAAGAGAATGAACGTGAAATGATCAAAGAAGCAAACCAGATTGAGAGGACACCTGGAGCAGCAGGGTGACAAGCCGCTGACCTTACAGGGCTGTGAGGCAATGTGGCCTAAAGGAAGACATAGACACAACCTGAGGCCTCCTGCCTAAAAAGCTCAGCCTGGCAACACACCTTATGAGTGATCTCCAGGTGCTGGTGAGGAACGGGGCTGGAGCCCACGGAGCAAAGATGGGTGGAGAGAACAGCACAAGGAGCAGGAACCATGACAAGGAAAAAAGAGCAAGAACCTGGCGCATGTCGACATTCTAGAACCTCATCTTGTTTCCACCTCTTTCTGTCTGTCTGTTAGGACACCTTGGCAGCAGCGTGCCTGAGTGCAAAGTGTCAGTGGGACTGCCGGATCAAATACGTCCCCAGCCCCACACGGGACACGCTTATACTAAAAAGATTATTTGCTGTTTATCTGTTTAAATTCTAATTTAACTGATGTTCCTATGTTTTTATTGCTAAATCGGCAACTCGGTGCTGGGGGCCCGCATCTCAAGCCATGGCTGGGTGCAATTCAGGGCACAACAGCAAATAGGAACTCAGAAGAAAGGAAGCCAAGGCAGGGAATTTAGGACTAAACCAGCAGAGGGCCCCTGTATATCCTTAGATTCTGGGTTCGAATCCAACCTCCATCACTTAGTAACTGTGTGAACTTGAGCAAATTACTGTACTTTATTTAACCTCTGTTTTTGGATTCTTCTTCTCTAAAATGGGAATAATAATGATAATTATAGCAACTACTTCCCTCAAAGGGTTGTTAAAAAGATGAAATGAGTTTTTATTTGTGAAGTGCTTAAAACAGTGGCTGGGTTAGTTATTATTAGTAGTATTGGTGTCGTTATTCCAATAATATCCAATAATAATATTGTTATTCCAACAGAAATACCTTGATATCCCCCAACCCCTGCTCCTTGTCCCAGATATGACCCACAGAGTCCCCTGGGCCCCCAGACAGGGTGACCTTGGCCCACCCGACACACCCTCCAGACATAGATTCCCTTCTCCCCACCGACACGGCTCCCACGGCTCCCTCCCCCTCCCCCCAGGTGGGGTCGTTATAGCCTCAACTCCAAAGTGACCCCTTCTTCCAGCCCCTCCCCGCATCCCCCCTCCACCCCACCGAGGTGCCCGGAGGTGCCACAGGGCTGATGGTGAAGGATGACGGTGGTTCCACAATAAGGGGAAAAGGCAATTTCATCTTGATTAGCAGGCGATTTCTCTCTCCGTAATAAGCGCGCTCCAAATAATTAGCGTGTTTTACGTAATAATGAAATTACAGAAATGCAGTCCACTTATTCAAACAACTCACCATTACCATATTTTTAAATATTAGACTTAATTAGAGTTTATCACTTCGGAGAAGTATGCGGACCGAAGATGTTTTTAAAAAAATCCTCATAAAGTGTTTATTAAGCGCTGGTAAAGCTGGGATAATGATGTGTTTGGAAATTAAGGCAATCAAACACTTACCGCCGCTTCTGGAGGCCGGGCATGGAAATGAGGCCATTACACGCCCATTACCCGCCAGCTCACAGCCACTTGGGGGGCGGGGAGAGGATGCGCCTGGCCGAGAGGGCACAGTGCCCAGAAACGCCTGTGCCAACAGCCCACAACAGCCTGACCAGTAAGCACAGCATCACTTACAGGACATCTGGCCACCAGGAGCCCAACTCAAACCTGGCCAGGCAAATGACTGGACAGGTCCCAAATGCCAAAGAAGACACCCAAGACTAACCCAGGTCCAGACTCCCAGGACTGGCAGGACATATCAACTTCATTTAAACCCCAGCGCAGAGTGGGGACAGGAGCCAGACTGGGCAGCCAGAGAGGTCAATGAGAAGAGGCGGAGGCTGAGGAAGCTACAGACCCGAGTGTCCACTCCCAATTCTGGGCCACACAGGAAGGGGCAGCTAGAGTGGTGGAGAAGGGTCTAAGAGGAAGCTGGGGAACTGAGCTGGGAGCCAAAGATGCAGAGGAGCCAGGGGCCAGGCTCAGGAACACACCTGGGGACAGACTCGGATTGGGGAAAGTAGGCAAGAAGGGTGGCGGGAGAGGGGCTGGTGGCTCCAGGCCCCATTTATCCCGGTGAATAACTAATTCCAGAATTTATAGTGCTGGGTTTTTGTTCTGTGGCCATTTATATCTGCGAGGGGAGGAAATGAAGAGGCAGCGCGGATGCCACATCTTTCTGTGTTATTGCTTGTCTGCCATTTGCAAATCATTATTAATTGTGGGCCCTGGTGGCGGGCTGGGCGGGGGCCGGGCTGGGTACATCCACATAGCTCTTCATCAAGGACCCCAGCCGCTGCCCCAGAGAGCCAATTACCCCGCCCTGATTGGGATCAGATAAAGAGGGAATTTTTACAAATTAGGGAATAAATAGAATTTCCACACAGGGCGCGGGCAGGACCTGAGAGGCTGTAATGAAAAACCATCCGTCACCATCAGCGCGGGCTGGGCACATAGCCGCGGCACTCCCTCCCTTTGTGGGCCCACCCTCATGCTCAGGGGCCTGGACGTACAGGTCTAAGGACACCCCAACCCCTCCAAGGCCTGGAAGCAGGGAGAGGAGTTCCCAGTGGGGCGCGTGTATGCCCTCTGGGCCCCGGCTCTGACACTGTCCCTAGTGCCTCTCCCTCAGGGTCTTGACAAGGAGGAGACTGAGGCAGTCCTGAGGACGACCAGAGTTGGGGACCACGGGTCAAAGACCACATCCATGCCCCTCCAGCTATGGCAGCCCTAGGGCAGAGCCCTGGCCCGTGGACCACTCACTCTGGGTTCCCATTAGCGCTCCTCCCCTTGGATCATTAAATATGTATATCTTATTACACGCCTTGTTAGAGTATCGAGCTCTATTGACTGATGATAAATCCTGAGCCTCGTCCTGGCCATAAATTTATCTGGAGATGATGAAGACTCAATAATCTAGTCAGGCAGATAATATCATCGGGCCTTAAAAAAGATCATTACATTATATGTCAGAATTAAAAGTGAAATACGCCGTAGTAACAGGGCGGCTGCTCTGGCCATTACAACGGGTGCCCGCCTCCCCCAACTCGTCCCCAGCCAAGGCCCCATCCAGGTAGAGGGGCCAAGAGCCTTGCCCTTCTTTTGGCTCTGGACGCCACAGATAAAAGTGCCTGATAACCTAAGGCAAAGTGAAGGGGACCTGGCCTGGGAGGGGAGAGGGGAAAGGGGAGAGGGGAAGAGGTGGCTACTGAGAACAGCTGAGCACCTCTGCCGTACTTGGCAGCCACTTCTGCCCCAACCGAGCTCCCACATGACCCTGTCCCTAGGGGTCTCCTGTGGGACTGTCTTCTGGGGGTCCTTGAGTGGCTCCAACAGGAAGGTGACAGGGCTTCACACCCTTCCAGAGTGGCCTGACCAATCAGGGCAGATTCTTTCCAAAATGGAGACACAGGGATAGGGAGAGGTTAGGCTACTTGTGTGTATGCCCCAGGCACCTGTGACCTGGCCCCAGACCCATGTGCCAGCAGCATATCTGAGGCCTTTCCTGTGAGCATGTGCTATCAATCCAGACCACGGCCACCTCCTTCCCGAGAGCCCTGCCTGTCACAGCCCCTACATCCTGTCCTTTGAGAAACTTGCCGCCAGCCTCTTGTTCTTTGACCTCAGCACTAACAACCGTCTCTGTTATATCTTATTTTCACCCATTTCCACAGTCACACCCTCCACCTTGTTAACATCCTCCACTGTGCTACCTTTGAAATGTTAAATTCAAATATTCCCAGTTACTGACGATAACATGCTTTTTCTTTCCTCTCACTGGAACCTCGAAACCGTTTACATCCCTAGTATCTCCAGATACATCCCCCTCCTGTGTTCACCTTTTTCCCCGTCCACTTTTGACTGCTTACCCAACAGCCACTCCCCTTCTGCGAAGCTGGCAGAGCCCGCTCCTCCCTCCCTGACCCAGGGAAACCTCCGTGGTCTGAGCCATTTGTGCGGATCCTACCCCCTTGCCAGCCATGGGTTTAGGAGGGGCCAAGTGTTCTGGCTACTGGGATATGATGGTAAGTTTGCTCAAAGACCTTCAAGGAAAATTTCTTCACTCTTACGAAGAGAACCATGAGGGGAAAATAGTCCTGTATATTCTGCTGGATGTTTTCACGTCTGCACATAATGTCTGGGACTGCAGAAGCCATATTCCAACCTTGAGGGGAGTTAGCCTGTGAAGAACATGCTGAAGATAAAAGAACAGAACAATGGAAGAAAATCTGGGTCCTTGATGACACTGCTGAGATGCTGAATTAACCAACCCTAGGATCACCTTACCTCTTCTGTGAGGGAATAAACCCTCTTATTATTTAAGATTTAAATTGGGTTTTCTTTTTCTTGTAGCCAAAAGCTTACTAACATACAGAATGTAAAGGCAGGAAAGAGAATGACCAAACAAATGAAGGGAGGCAAAGGGCAATGAGGACACTATTTCAGGCTAGGAAGCTGGTAACCCTTGTTATGCTCTCTTTTAAAACATTTGCTCAGGGCTTCCCTGGTGGCGCAGTGGTTAAGAATCCGCCTGCCAATGCAGGGGACACGGGTTTGAGCCCTGGACCGGGAAGACCCCACATGCCGCGGAGCAACTAAGCCCATGCGCCACAACTACTGAGCCCGCGTGCCACAACTACTGAAGCCTGCATGCCTAGAGCCTGTGCTCCGCAACAAGAGAAGCCACCGCAATGAGAAGCCTGTGCACCGCAACGAAGAGTAGCCCCCGCTCACCACAACTAGAGAAAGCCCGCAAGCAGCAACAAAGACCCAAAGCAGCCAAAAATAAATACATTTATAAAACAAACAAACAAACAAAAAAACCATTTGCTCAAATTGTCTCCTGCTGTATCTCAGGACACAGGCCATGTTACCATAAAGGCTAAAAGAGTCAAGCTTAGGTGGGAACCCAGGTGAAAACAGAGGGAAGAAAATACAACTTTACTGAGAAAGGATTTTATGTCTCTGACTTGCAATTTAAGTTGACTTTTTCAAAGTCCCATGGCAACACAAAATCACAAGACTCAAGGCTTCTTTCTCCCCTGCCCTTCTTAGCATGTCGTTTCCAATTTCCAGGTTATCTTATGGTCCAAAATGGCTGCTGAAGCTCCAATTATCACATCCACATTTTAGGAAAGAGGAAGAAGGAAAGAGCAAGAATAATGTACTTTCCAGCTAAGTCATTTCCCTTTCAGTACTGTTCCTGGAGGACCCACAGACTTTTCCTTTTATCTCACTAGCCAGAACTCAGAGACATAACCATATCCAGCTGTATGAGAAACTAAAAAAAAAAGTAGTCTTTTAACTGGGTACACCCTGCTGCCCCTAATTATCCAGGGGCTCTATTTAGTGAGAAAGAAGGTCAATGGCTATTGGGTACATACCAAGCAGTTTCTGTCCTAGCAACATAACTGATACACCTCGCTTTGGAGCTTGGATTCCATGGTCCACCATCTTAGTCCTTTCTTGCCAATCGTCTCAACTCTCTTGCTCCTCTTTTCTCCCATCACCCTTGCCTGGAAAAACCCAAACTCTGCCTTCTCCATGCTTACACCTGAGCTGAGTGTGACTAGAGAAAACTGAAACCTTACAGATTCACGCAACTCATAAAATCACAGTCATCAACCTCAACTGGGTGTATAAAACCGCCCCATTTCCTATGTGCCTGATCAGTGCGCATGCTCTCTCTCCCTTTCTCCCTAGTTCAATTTCCAACTTTCTCTACTTTCCACAACTCTCAAACTCCCTACCCCCAACATCGCCCTGACCCTCTCAGCCACACAACCTCATCTCCTACTTCACAGGAAACACAGAAGCCACACCCCTGCACCTGTGCCAGTCCTCGCCTTTCATCCTGATACAAAAGAGGAACTGTCCTGATGTCACTTCTGAAGCCCATCCCCCCACTCCACCTGGTTTCTGGAGTCTAACTTGACTGCCTTTTCAGGGGTCTTACTTTGTGAGTAACCCCGTTTCTCTCTGATACAGCTTCAGTTGCTTTTTCTGCACTGGTTCCTTCATGAAAACATGTAAATATATTAAATCTCTCTCATCTTTAAAAACAAGCTCCCTTTAATTCCTTTTCCCTTTTCCCATGTGGCTAAGACCCAATCTTTCCTCCCTTTCGTAGCCAAAGGTCTCATTTCCTCCTCTCCCACCCTGCGATCTGATTTCCCCCAGCAGCGCCTTACCAAACTGCTTTCTCTAACAATCCTTATGGCCTCATGGGGCTGAAGTCCAATGGAAGCTTTTCAGGTTTAGATCAACCCAGTGGACTGACTCATGCCTTGAAACTCTTCCCTCGGTTTCAGTGACACCACCTTTTCTCCACTACCCTCCTCCAGCTCCCCTGTCCGTGCCTGCCTTTTCTCCTGACTACCCCTAAGAGGTGGGTGTTGCTCAGAGTGGTCGTTGGCCTTCTTCCCTTTTTACTCTCTGCACTCTCCCTGGGCAAACTTATCCACCCCTAAGCTTTATTTACCATATATTTCCCCATAGTTTCTAAACCTGTATTCCTACTACCACCACCCTGGTCCAGGGCACCACCCTCCCTCATCCAGGTGACATTAGTGCCCCTGCCAATCTCCTCTATAGCGTCCTTCTAAGCCACAAATCTGGTCATTTCACTGCCTGTCTTAAACCCCTTCAATGATCCTGGAACTGAAAAAGGACATCAGTAGAAATGCTGGTGAAACTGAAGTAAGGCCTTTCGTTTAGTTAACAGTGAAGTAATACCAATGTTAATGGCCTGGTGGTGATAGTTGTACTATGATTGGGTAAGATGTTAACACTAGGGAAAGCTGGGTAAGAAAGGCTTCTGCAAATGTAAAATGAGTTCCAAGTAAAAAGTTTAAGAGTTAATAATTAAAACGACAACCATCACCACCACTTCCAACGGTGCCTCACTGCTCTCAGGATAGCATCCAAACTTCTACATTAAGTTCTGGGGATCTGCCCAGGTGTCCCCCTCTGGCCTCATCCTTCCCACTCTCCTGTTGGACCACGGAGTTCTGGCGCTTCTCCCTCACGTGTTTTTTCATGGGCTCTTCCTTCTGCCTGGGAAGCTCCTCCCCCACTGCTCAGCTGGAGCGCCCCCTCGTCTATCCTGAGGGATGGAGGCTTGCTGTGGTTTCCTGAGGTGCCTTACCTGCGCCCCCATGCAGGCGTTAGGAACCCCTTCTGTGTGTTCCCACAGCACCCATGTTCCTCCATGTGACTGCCTCTGTCACTCCCTACTGGACCACAAACCCTTTGGGGGCACTAAGGTTACCTCAACAGAGGCCCTCGGTAAATATGTATTAAGTGTAGGGAAGGAAGGACTGGAGGAAAAGAAAGAGGGAAGGGTAGAGGGACAAGATCATAGGTGAGCCTACTCCAGCCGTGACATCTGCCACCTGAAGCCCAGACAGGCCCAGGCCCTGAAAATCAGTCACGGTCCTTCCTCAGATTCCAACGTGCCGGCGGCTTCGGCCCCTTCCCCACCTCCACTCCTTCTTAGTACCTTCATTTCCTCAGGACCTGCTGTGCCGGGAGACTGGCTGGGACCTGAGCTCTCAAGTGACCTGGCCAGCCTGTCCTGAACCAAGACATCTGGGGGCGGAAGTTGTGGCACTGGGGCTCCGTACTCCCCGCCAATGATGCCCTGGAGAAGGGCCTGGCGATGCCTGGGGACTCTGGGAGGGGGGGCTGCCCTCCCTAAGCCCAGTCCCACCTGGTAAATATTTCATCCTCAAGCTGCTCAGCTAATCCCTATTAATTTCAATACCGATGCCTTGCCTGGCTCAGCTCCCAATGCATTATTTATCCCCTTTGTTTGTTTGTCGCTAACAGGTGGGCCCCAGCGGAGGCGCTGACTGGGGACAAGCCCACTCCATCACAGTGTGGCTGTGAATTAATCATGAGGACTAATGGGAACCACCTCAGCTCCAGGCACTTCCCTAGCCCCCTCCCCCTGCCCTGGCACCCAGGGGTGGGCCGGGCCATCTCAGCTCAATTTAATTCAATTCAGAACAACACATTTTACTCACCATCTACCCACAAGAGTCAGACACTATGTTATGCTTTGGGGATACAAGCTGAACAAAACAGACATAAATTCCTGCCCTCAGGGAACTTACAATCTAGTGGGGGAGAGAGGCACTAAACAACCTCTTAATGAGGACTGTGACGGGATGCTCCAAAGGGGGAGTGCACAGAGGAGGGGCGCTGACCAAGGCTACGAGTCAGGGAAGCTTCCTTGAAAAGCAAACTGAGCTGTGCTCTGCAGGAGGAGTGGGACTTGATTAGGCCAAGGGTGGGAATGGGGGCTCCCAAGGAAAATAAAGCCACGTGGGAAGGCCCTGAGGTGAGCGAAGGCATGGCAGGTTCCAGAGAATGAGGGAGGGCATTGTGCTGCCGCGCACGGGGCACGAGGAGAGAGGCTTGAGAAGGGAGCGCTCTTCTCCCTGAATGACCAGCATCTGTCCCGGCGGATTAGCACAGAGTCCTCCTGAACACCCAGACACAAGCACACGCTCACACCACCTCTGCCGACTTGAGCAGCATCCGATGGCCTGACCTTGCGCCTGCGACACCGGAGAGGCGGTCAAGATTATGAACCTTCAACTGCACAGATCAGGAAACTCAGGCAAGCGTCTGGCCTGGAGGCTTCTGAGGGGGCCAGTGCGGGCCTTAGCACCCTGAAGCTTAGGTGTGCCCGTGGCAGGCCAGGGCTGGGGACACTGACCGGCCTCGGCCACAATGCTCACATCACCCCCCAGGAAGGAACCTGCCTCACCTCTGAAAACCCAGCACTGGACGGGGCACCCACGAGACGCCAGCAAACACCTGCTGAGTGAATGACCGCACAAGAGCGAATCTCTCTCTGGGGAGATCCTTCCCCAGAGATCTAAATAGACGGAACCAGCTAACCTGTACGCAGGATGTTACAGTACTTTCATAGTAAGCCTCACAGTAAGCCTGAGAGGTAGGAGCCATCATCAGCCCCATTTTAAAGAGGAAGAAACAGAGGCCCTGGACGGTGAATGACTTACCCAGGACCACACAACCTGAAGTGATGGGCCGTAACCAGGATGAGGTCAGCCTGGCTCCAGGCTCCTGGCTCCCGCATATCCATAGATCTAACCCCTCTGTGGGGGCATTTCCCCAGGGATCTCCCTTGGTGACTCCAGGGACCCTAGTTCTTGAGGACAATCCTAAAAGGCACCTTGTTTATGAACCAAGTGTAGCTCTGCCAGGGCAGAGACTTTATTGTGCGCATGATCAGGGGTGTGTAATTCTATTCAAAGTGGCCACTTTGAAAATCCACGTGTCTCCAGGCTCTCCGTCCATCATGGTGTCAAGTCCTGGAGCAGAGGCATCCGTCAGCGCCTCCCAACGCCATGGGCTGTGTGCCCGCAGGCCTGATCCCGCCCATGCGCCTGTCCTTGGCTCGGGGCTGCTCTGGCAGCACTAACCCCGCCCTGTGAGAAGGCTCAGGCTAGCCTGCTTGCTTGGCCCAGCCTTACCCCTGCCTTCAGGCTAGCCTGACTGCCGGGCCCCACCCCTGCCCCAAATGCCTCCTCTGCCCTACCGGGTCTCTGTTCTCTTGGAGCTAGGCAGCCAGCGTGGAGGCAGCCTCGATAACTCGCTAACGTGCTGCCCATGCTGTTCTTAAAAATTTATGACTGTGCAACATGAAAAATCCGGCTGAGGAGCCGTCATTAGCGGCGCTGCCTCCCTCCCCCACCAGGGCCGCCCTCGTAAATTGAGATTTATGGCTGCAGCAGGCGGGGCGGGGGCGCGTGCAGACGGCGAGGATGCTGTGGCGGAGACAGGCAGAGGCCGACGAGGCCGCGATGGGGCCGGGGGCTCCCCCCTGCGGCAGCTACGGTTCATCGCAGTCTGCGGAGATACCTACCGAGAGTAACGTCTGGCCTGGGGTGCCGGCCTAGCGCGGATGCTGATTCCGTTTAGCAGTCGGACTGCAGGGGGAGGAGCCAGTCCTATGCCAATCACTGGCTCCTTGAGGTGTAGGGCCAGATCCTGAAGTCCAGGGGCAAGCAAGCAAGGGCCTTTTAGTAGGATGACTTGGGGAGGGGGAAGGTTGGACCTAGGGAGGAAGGATCATCCTTGCTGGGGTCACAGGGCCTGGGCCCCCCAGAGCCAGCTTCTCCAACCAGAAGCATCTAGTTTGGGCTGTGACTGTGGTATCCCAACCAGAGAATTGAAGGGGAGGGAGGGAGGAAGGAGGATGCCAGGACCCTTCCCTTCCCTCTCCTTTCTCTGGTAAGAAGGGCCAGTGGAGGGGATGTTAAAGGCAGGAGGGCAAGGACTGGATCAGTCACAGAGCCTCCCCTGACAGAGGCCAGGCTGGGGCTGAAGAGGGGAGGAGGTGAGCCCATGAGCCTGCTGCCCACCCCACCCCCCGCAGGCCCTCCCGATTACCTCCCCTCTGCCTCCCCCCCTGCTCACTTAGCCCTGTCAGCCAGGCCATTATGAAATTGGGGTTTCATTTACAGACTAATTAAACATTACAGCTTGTTCACAATTACAACGCGGGGATGAGGGAGTAACTAATTACGGAAGAAATGAGCTAACATTTATCTCTGCTCCCACCCTCCCTCTACCCACTGCCCCCCCCCCCCAATCTGGCTTCCTCCCACTCTCTGGTCAGTACCAGCTCTCAAGGCTTATTACCTAGGATGGGGGACTGGAAGGGTACCCACCCACCCTAGACACCAGGTTGGGCTGCGGTTCCCAGCTACCCCAGGGGAGGGGCTTAGCTCCCAGAGCCCTGCCACAGAGACAGTCAGGGCTTTTGTGCAAGACCCTGTGGGTGTAAGGACCCTGTGATGGTACGTGTGGCCCTCATATGGGGGGTGGGGACCTGCCCTGGTGTATGACTGTGACAGCACTGTGGAGCCATGCGGCTCTATGTATCTTTATCTTGTGGGGCAAGGTTCTGGTGTGACTGCTGCAGACAAAGATTGTGTGACGGGGTATGAGCATGAATGATCCATGCCCTAACCCCCAACCCCCAGGGCAGAGTAGGAAAGAACCAGGCAGCTGCAGGAGGTGATGGTCTAAGCGGGCCTGGGATGTGGCCCCGGCAGCCCCAGGACCAAATCCCCACTGGGCAACCTTATTCACTCCCTCAGAAGCAAGAGAGGCAGCAGGGTTACCCTGCCCTAGGGCTCATCTCGTCCCTGTCCTCGGGCTGGCCTTGGCTTCTGGCCAGATGCCCCCTCGGGGCCCAAGGAGCCTCCTGGGGGCCTGGGGTGCTCCCTGTGGGCAGAAGTCCTGGGGTCTGGCTGGCCTGCTGCAGAGTTTAATAATAGTAACAGTGAGAGTAAGCGTTTCCATCCCTCCTGCCTTTGGGCAGAAGAAGAAAGGAAAGAGGAGGGAGAGGAGGGAGTGGAGGGAGCGGGCTGAAGGGAGGCTTTGAGGCCTCAGAACTCACATCAAACGGCCGGATCTGGGCCTAATTGTCTGACCCCTGCCCCTGCCTTCAATCAGCTCTGCGGCTCCCTGCCCGCCCCTCGCCTAACTAGCAGCCATGTTCTCCTCATTAGGACAAGCTCCCCTTGCACACATGTCCCCGGACATGTCCCCAGCACTCCCAGCTCCCAACCCTGCCTGGTGGGAGGGTACAGCGGGGACCCAGTTTTGGCGGGGCTCCTGGGACAGCTATTCCCTCAGCCACAGCTGGCTGGCCTGAGCGGCTCAGCACCTCTCCCTGAGCTGCAGGGTCCTGGATGCCACGTGCTGTGACATATCCCTGGGCTGGCTCAGCCGCTGGGTGCATTCTGTCCTCTGTGTGTCCTTCTTGCTACAGCCCAACTGTCTCAGACACACAGCTCCTGAGGGCAAGATGCCTTTGAATCCTGTCCCCTTCGGGCTGGTTCAGCTGTTTCAGCCCGGCAGGGGGTCTGGTCTGGGTCAGGGTCTGTGTTCAGAGGCTAGGAGCTGAAGGAACTTGTCTGCCTACTGTGCAAGGGTGGTTCCCTTAAACAGATCCAGGCGTGGCGATGTGTGAGTGTCTGCGGCTGGTGGCATGGCAGTGAGGCAGGAGAGCTTGGTGGTTAAGAGCTCTGACCCTAGAGAGATGTGTGTTTAAATTCTAGCTCTCCTGCTGCCTTGGGTGCATGACAACCTTCTTGAGCCTCAGTTTCCTTATATACAGTAGAGGTGACAGCCCCAATCTCACAGGGTTTGGGAATTCAATGAGATTACAGACATAAAGTCCTCTGTACTACATCTGGCACTCAGCAAATCTTGTGGAAGGATACAGGTGTGGATGGCGGATTCAGACCAGACCAAACAAACAAATTCCTTTCTCCACAGGCCACAGGCCTCGCTTTGTCCAGCTGGGTCAATAGTGTCAAGGACAGAAGGAGCTGTGAAGAAGGGTCCAGAGCCCTGCAGAAAAAAAGAGCAGCTCCCAGGGGACCCAGCTGATACCAGGGGCAGAAGCACCAATGCTGGAACCAAAACTTGGGGGCAGGAATGTCACACAGCAGTTTCAGGTGGGAGGGGCAGGGGCCCAGCTTAAGGACTGTCAGGTGGCTTGAGGTCAGATGAGGTAGGTTAGTAGGGCTGGTCCGTGAGGTATGGATCGTCCCTTGAGTACTGTGGGCTTGGAAGGAGGGGCTGCTGTGAACACCACTGGAGTGGAGGCTGACTGGACTGCTCTAGGTGTTAATTCTCAGGGTACCAGACCTGTACAGGATCGGGGGAAGGGCTGGCCTGGTCTGGGCCCTGACATTGTCTCTCACCTTAAACCAGTGGTAATGACTTGCAAATATTGATGAAAACACGAACTACAGAGACTGTGTTTTTCGGGGAGTGAAGGTGGGGAGAGGGGATAAGGAGGAAAATAAACTGAAATGAAGTCCGGTTATCTCCCATCTGTGGCTGCTCCTAATCCCCCAGCCCAAAGGAATCCAATGCAGCCCCTTATCTGCCCTGTCAATCACTCCATCACCGCCCAGTGCTTGGTGGGCACCGCACGCCCTCGCACACACTCAAGCACATGCTCACACATGCACACACACGCACACACTCACTCCGACTCTTGCTCCAACACTCCTGCCCACCCCCAGCCCATTACTCCTCTGAGCAGGAGCAGCCAGCACGCAGGTCCTGCCAGATGGATGCAATTTGCATAATATCAGCAGCGGAGGCTGCAAGATCACCAGGGGTCAGGGCGCTGACATCCCCGCACAGTCTATCTGCAAGTGCTAATTTGGCCAGCATTGATCTGTCTTTCTGATTTCTTTGTCATTTACGTCTGCGATGGTTTGACAGGAGATACAGAGAGAGACAAGGGGAGGCCAAGCCAGGCCTGGGGCTAGGAAGGTAGGGAAACAAAGATTGTACTTCCCAGTGCATCTCACACACACAGACATACACCAGAACCTCCTCCATCTACCTGTCACTACACTCATCCATCCGTCCATCCATTTTTCCATCTGTGGTTGCTCCTGAAGACTAGAGCCTGGTATCTGGCAAGGACCAGTTCCTCAGATGTCCTTGGACTCCAAGGGTGCCAGCTCAGGGCGGAAGGCGTGAGCAGCCCTGAGCACTAATGCAGGCAGGCCAGTGGAGGCCCTGTCAATGCCTGGAGACTTATCCCTCCTTGTGGCTGGCCATCCCCTGGCTCCTCACTTTCTCTGGGACACACTAGAAAGAACTGGACGGGGCGGAGGTGGGAGGTGGTGTAGGGGAGTGGTAGTGCTGGGGAAACAAGCACACTCCAGCTGTCTCTGACGCCTCCTCATAAGGCAGCTGTGCTGACTCCTCCCCTCCCAGCCCTGAAGATGGCCAAAGCAGGGGGGAGGGGGCGAGGCACCCCTCTGCCTCTCTGGGACAGGGCTATCATGTCTGCAGAAGCCTCATATCAACTCTTCACCACCCTCAGGTCACCCAAAGCCCAGACTGGGCTCTGACTGATTCTAAAGGCCCCTAGCTCAGCCAGGAAGCCCAAGATCAGATCGGGTCTACATCCTACCTGCTGGACCCTTGGCCAGAGTCCCCACATTCTCCCCTGCCTTGGGAGGAGGGTTCACCACAGGGATGGGGACGCTGCCTGGGCAGGAGATGTCATGGGGGAGGGGAGGGGAGGAGAAGATGGGAATTCTGGGAAGGAAGAGCCCACTGCAGAGAGGTGGGCATGGTCACTCTGTCAAGGGAGGCAGAGGGGCTTAAGCCTTCCAAGGGTGCCCCCCAGTGGCTCTGTCTTCGCCCCACCTCTTTCCCTCGCCACGGCAGCAGGAGCAGGTGATCAGAAGGAACTCCCTGCTGGGCAAGAGGGGGGCTGGCGTTTGGTGTGTGCTAATCCCGGGCCGAGGTCTTCAGAGGGACCGGGGAACTTCAAGGAGGGAAAGGCAGAGCTGTACTGCAGACGAGCTCATTAGCCAGCACCCCACCCCCCCACGAGGAGGAGGGCGGGCAGCCCAGGGAGCGCGGCAGCGGAGGCGGCAGAGAAAAGGCTGTCACTGTCCTTTCTTCCTTTTGGTACAAGCATCTCCCTGAACCAACGATTCTCCTGCAGTGACACCTCTCACGGGCGCTAATGAGATCCATGTCACAGAGCTAATGTGCTCTGACTGGACTCTGATAGACACCCCACTCCTTCAGGGGAGCCCACAGGCCAGCACTGCCCCCCAGGGCCAAGCCCCACCTGCCACCTGCCGGCCCGCTCTCTTGCCAAACTGTGCTGGGCAGCAAGCTCCTGAGAGAGCCCACCCGGTGTCGGGCCATCCCGTCTCACCTGGAGCCTTTGGGGCCCCCAGTCCCTGAGCAGAGAGGGTAAGCAACCAGGGCAGGACCACCTAGCTGGGCACCAGGGAAGGTTCCGACTGTTCTCCCCGCCTGTGACACCAGCAGTCTGTGGGGCCTCTGTGTCCCAACAACAGGGGAAATCTGACATTTCCTGTGCAGACTTCCAAAAAGAAGGAAGGGAAGGAGGCCCAGGCCCCGCCCTTAGAGAGGTCAAGTACGTAGGGCCTGATCATTACGTATAACTGGGGTCCAGGGATGTATTCTGTGCGCTCACAGTGGGAGGGCCAGGCAAGATCCCCAGAGCAGGGGGCCCCTGGAATATGGGCAGGATTTTCCTGGGCCACGAGGTGGAGAGCAAACAGAAATCACAGTGCAGAACTAACTGTCGGGGTCAGGAGGAGGCTGGAAGCCAAGTGTTAGGGCCCTGGCTCCAAGGGCGACTGTAGCAGGGTGAAGGGTGGAGATGCCCCCGCCCCTTTCTTCCTCAGGTGCTGCTACCGAAGATTGTCAAGACCTGTGTGTTTTACACAACACTGAGGGAAATGCAGAACGTGAGCTTGTTTTCTTCCTCACCATCTCTGCTGGCAGCACAAAGCCCAAGACCAAAAAGGTGCTCCTAGTTCAGCACGGTGGTGAGAACACAGGCTTTGTGATCAGGTGGACCTGGGTTTGAATCCTGGCTCCTGTGTGACCTCAAGCAAGTCACTTAACTAAGCCTGAGACTCCCAATCTGTAAAATGGGAACGATAATGCCTGCCTTCATGAGAATGTGAAAATTAAATTAGCGACCCCAGGTAATGTGAGTGCCGTGCTGACCACTTGCTGAAATGAAAGAAGGCCCACTCAGCAGTCCCCTCTGGAGGCTGCCCTGCCTCAGAAGCCGCCCGAGCCAAGAGCGTTGACGGAGCCCGCTGACCCAGCCAGTCAGCAGTCCTACAAACGTGCAGTCCCCTCACCTACAACCTGCTCCATGCCACCCTGCTCACCAGGCTCCCAAGGGCAAATCCGCCCCCCCAGGAGGAGGCGTCCCTCCCTGACCACGAGCCCACTCGGACAGCCCCCGAGCCCCCTCTCTGCCTGGAGCTCCATCCCTGAACCCTACTTCTTCCTCAGTCCCCAGGGCCAAGCCCTCACCCCATCCTGGCGACCGTACCTGTGAGCTGGGTGGGGGCAGGGCCCTGTGGCTGTCATCTCCCAACGCACGTTCAGCACCTGCCACAGCTCCTGACACACAGTAGATGCAAAGCAGACGTCCACCACCTCCCTCCCCATGGCCACTGCCGGCCCTGAACTAACCACCACCTCTCCCACATGCCTTATTACACACACCCACCCCCCACGCCCGTGGCCTCCCCTTCTGCGATTTCTCCTCACTAGTCCTCCCTATACAAACTCTCAGATGGCGCTGACTGGAACCCAACTCTGACCAGGTCACTCCTCTACCCAAACACCCTGCGGCTCCCACTCAAACACCTCAGCCGGGCGCACCGATCCCAGCGGGCCCCTCCCTTCCACAGCCTAGGCCCCTGCCCTGCCAGGCAGCCCAAGCCTCCAGCACGCCTGCCCCCTTACTCTGTCAGCGCCTCCTCCACCCCAATGCTCAGCAGGAGTCCCCGCCAGGTAGGCCCCACAGGCTTCCCCTGCCACACATACCTTAGAAGGAGACTCAGAAGATCCCTCCAGGGCCCAGGGTCCTCGGTGATCTGCACACCCCACCACTGCCCCCCACGGCATTGTGGGAGAAGCCAGCAGCTCCTGGAGAGGGCCAGGCTGTGGGGTCCGCAGAGCCCTTCCCCAGCGTCACCAGTGCCGCCTCACCTCCCAGCAAGATACATACCACTCCCCACTTCGGGCTGGCAGCTCCTCACACAGTTAATTAGCACCATGTCACTGAGGACCAGCCTGAGTGGCCAGTGACAGGAGCTGACCCCTGACCCCAGGGCTGGGAAACAGTCCACATCAAACTCTTACAGCGCGACCCTTTTAGCACGCACAGTAACTCGGGGCACCGCCAGCTGAAGCTCATTAAAGCTGTCTCTTTGGCGCGAGGGCCATTAACCTCACCGCTCAAAACCCGCACCTCCCCTCCCCGCCTCTCCCAGCCCAATTAATGCCCTGCATCCACCCCCCCTCCTTCCAAGCACCCTCACCCACACCTCAGAGCCAGCCAGGAGCTGGCAGGGCAGCCCTCTTCATTCACAGATACAAGGACCAAGTGCCAGGAGCCCCCAGTGCCCTGGGGAGACCCTGACATGGGCAGAGCGACACAGGAGGCAGCTCCTTGAGCAGCCACTGTGTGCTCAGACCGCACAGGCCCTTCACACAGGGGACCTCGCTGAGCTTTCCCAACAGCCCGGAGAGGCAGGTAGCATTGGCCCTTGTCTAAGGTCACGGGGCCTGAACTGCTTCTGGCTCCAAAGCCCTGACTTCATTGTCACTCATAGCCTTGGGCTGTCCCCTGGGGCCCACCCAGATGGAAAAACCTTCTTCTCTGAAGAAAGAGGGAATACTTCAGGGGTCCCACCCCAGAGTCAACATGGGTGAACCAACAAGAATGACATCACTGAGTCCCAGGAGGCAGCAGAAAGTGGGAACAAGGAACCCCTTCCTCTCACAAACACCCCCAGGACAGATACACAGAAGCAGGGCACCCAACTCACGGCTGCGTGGGGTGCATTAACGCAGTCCTGCCAGCCCCTCCCACCAGGCAGACTCAGTTTCTGGCAGCTCCTCCTTCCCTGGGCCAATGCAAGTCTTCTCAGTGGCCTTGGTTCTCTGGTCCCTCCCTTTCCCGTCACGCTTGCACTGATTCATCCACTCACTCACTCACTAACTGTCCATTCATCTACCATAGCATTTGTTGAGCACCTACTTAGAACTAGTGTGTACAGCACCAACTGCCTCACTGATTCTGGATCAGAGCTCTGATCCTGTCCTTATCTCACTCACGAACTTCCTGTCTCCTCAAAACCTCACAAAAAGCCACACCCTCTAACCTGGCATTCAAGGCTGGCTTGTTCCCTATTTATTTTCTAGCCATTTCCTAACCCAAATGTCCCACTCCAGTCACGGCAAACTACTTGCAGACGTCCAAAATTATCCTCTCAGCATGTCAGGCTTCCTCCTGCCCTTGGGCTTTTGTACACACAGTTTCCCCAAAGTGGAAAACCCTTCCTCCATCTGCCTGCCTAGCAAACTCCTATTCATCCTTCAGGGATCCCCTGACTCAAGTCTCATCTTCTCTAGGAAACTTTCTGCTGACCTCCAAGGCCTATCAGCTTGCTAGGTTTGGGGTCTCCTCTAGGCTGTACAAAATAACTCCTGTGGGAGGGAACAGCAGTGGTTGTGGGGTACTCCCAATTCCCCAGGCCCGTTGACCACTTTCTCTTTCCCCCTGGACCCCAGGAGAGCCTTGGGGGCCAATAAGAATGATATGGGGCATCCCTGAAGTCAGTGAAATGTAAATGAAGAAGTAGAAGCCACTTGGCAACTGAGGACAGGGGAAACCTCCCCTGGGGCAGCCCAGGAGTTTCTATCACCACCCTGAGTACCCTGGGTGGCAACTGCCCAGTTCAGTCTCTGTCTCCTCCCAGGATGTGAGCTCCCTGAGGACAGGAACATCCACTCAGCATGCCCAGCTCTACTAGGCACCTGTGATGTCCGCAGACAGGATTAGGGGCCAGTCTGTAGCAGGTGACTGGACCCTTTCGGTGTTACCTTGCCAGTCCCCTCCCCCTCATACCTCCCCAAAGGTACACAGGTTATGATAATGTCGTAGCACCACCCAGGGACACCCCTGCTCCTCCCCACTTGGAACAAAGCCTATGCCTGTCAAGTACTCTGCTTGAAAGCATTTGTATGCACATGTGTGCAGATGCACACACAAAATAAGATACACAGAAATGAACAAACACACTTTCTGATGGATACACATACAGGCTGATGGTTGCTTCCATACACAGACAGGTGCCCCCAGGAAAATGTATATAGATACACTGTTACACATACACACATACACGCATCCCTCAAAAAAGATACACATACATGGACACATATAAACCCCTAGACAAACACAGAGACATGCAGCTGAAGGTGCCATTCACACACACACACACTCACAGACACATATCCACAATGATATATAAGAAGCTAGCAGAGCCTCCAATGCCTAGAACCAGCCCCCTCCCATGCAGGAATCCCCCTGAGGGTGCACCCCCATCTGGCACCCCACGTGGCCCCTCCCAACCCAGGCACCGCTCAATGGAGGCTGCTGCTCCTACGGGGGAGTTCAATACCCTGTGGACAGAGCCATCGGTCAGAAGGACCCTGACTAATTAAAAGCTGGTGAGGTTTAAATAATTCATCTCCTTAACTCCCATTGATCGCCCAGTTTAGTGGCCACAGACTTGAAACAATATTAAACAGCCTTCTCTAGCTCCACGGGGGTTGGGTAAGCTGACATGTGCCCACCCCTCTGAGGACATCACCCATCAGAGATGCAGCCAAGGGCAGGATCCCTTGGCCTGAATCCAAGGCCACCTGTGACCCACCCAAAGCCCAGACCCCAGCCTCCTCTTGAATATTGTTTTGAGAGATCCTTTCCAATGGTCAGATTCCACTACTCCCCTCACTCCACCCCCATTCCCTGCTCCCCCCAGCTAGGGAGAGCACCTGGCTGGAGCACTGAATGAGCCATGGAACCCCTCTGTGTGCCAGGGGACTGGGGCATGTGGGCAGGGGATGGACCGAGTTGCCAGAGGGATATGTGGAGGGACTGACCAATGCCGCTGTGGGGCCGGCCTATGTGTTGCAGGCTGAGGCCCTTGTTCATGTCTAGAAGTCCATTCTTGGGCCAGCAGCCCATGGCGAAGCTGTAAGCCTGGAAGACAGGAGGCAAGAGTGGTTACCAGAGGCCCTGACCCCTGACCCAATCCCATCACTCACCAACACCCCCAGCCCCCCATGTCTTCCCAGCAAGGGCTTACTCTCATCATGCCACTTCATGAGAGTCCCCTTGCTGGGTCCCCTTTCCACCGGGGCCCCCTCCAGAAAACCCCTTCCTTCTCCACAGCTCCCTTTCTCCTGGGCGTCTCCCCATCAGAGGCCCCCGGCTCCCATGGGGTGCCCCTCACCAGGCTCCTTTCTACAGCTCCCATTTACTAAGATTCTCCTGATCAGGACCCCTCCTCTCATAGGGCATCCGCTTCACCCCACGCCCCCCCTTTCCAGAGTCCCCGGCCCTCTGCTGGGCCCCCTCCCCACAGCATTACTGGTCACAAAGACTGCTGTCGGAAGGGACTTGGAGACCAATATATCCAGACTTCACTCCACAGACAGGAAAACTGAAGCCAGAGACCAGGGCGCCAACTACCTGCCTGTGGTCAAGTTGCTTTTGACCTGGAGGCAGGCCAGACTGCGGAGCTGAGTGCCACATGGGGGCTCAGCTGAGGAGGGGTAAGCTCACCTGGCTGACTCAGGCAGCTGTGAGGGGAGCATGTGAAGTGTGTGTGTGTGTGTGTGTGTGTGTGTGTGTGTGGTGGGGAGCAGATCTCGCTGAAGGTCAAGTGCTCACTTATGCATATTCAAAGCGGCCACCCATCGATCTGTACTTAATTGTTTTCCTGGGGTTGGGGAAGGAAGTGCTGGGGGTATCGATCTGCTCAGGCCCCCAGCACTCCATTGTCCCCCTCTGTCCCCTGGCCGCCACCCACCTCCATGGTGGGGGGGCGGGGCACACGTCAGGCCAGGGACAGCACCTTCTCTTACATCCCTTACAGGCTCCATGACCAGATGTCACAGATGAGGAAACTGAGGCCAAGAAGAGACTTATAAGGGTTAGAATGTTATTAAGTGGCCCAACAGGGATTTAATTCCTGTTCAGCCTGCTAGCAAGTCCCAGGCTTCTACCAGTGGGCTTGCGAGGCTAGTTGACTCTTCAAACATTGCCCATCTCCTCACCTTAGAAGTCCCCAAACACCAGGCTGTCCTCCCAGGGGCAGGAAGGTGACAGCGTGTGGGACAGTGGTCAGTGGGAATGAAGCTTGGGTGAGTTTCCAGAAGCTGGATGGTGAGTCCACTGGTGGAACTAAGGTGACTGCTAGCCATGGTCAGGTAGGCACTGCAGAGCCCCCACCCACCACTGGGCCCAGGAGGTCCCCATCCCACTATAGACTGCCTCCCAGTGGAAGAGTGCCCAGCACGGGGTCAAAAACGGAGGACAGGAGGCTGGACACACAGGCTGTGCCAGGACCAAGGGGCTGGGCAGAGGTCTAGTACCCTTCCTTCCCAGCTGCAGGAACCAAAGCCTCAGCCCCTTGGGCACTGGGAGGCTAGGAGCCAGTGTACTTCAACCTCAGCCCCCTCCAAAGCCACTTTCCTTGACCACAGAGGTACCAGCCACAGCCCAACTTCCCAGCGAACCCTCCCACCCTTCCCCAGGCCACAGCTGTACCCACAAATCGGGGGCTGAGCGTGAGGCTCAAGGACAGGGGAGAGGACGCTGGCTTGGAGCCAGGGCAGAGCTGGGACACAGGCAGCAAGGAGAACAGCCAGTGGGCGGTGCACAGCTGGAGGAGCTGCTGAGCGTGGTCAGGGCCGCGGCTGGAGCGCAGTGGGCCAGAGAGCAGTGGCGGGCTGGCTTTCAAGTACTTTAAAATCACTTACAAAGGGCGGATTAAACGATCAGAAATTCCATTTAATAGGACAAATAAAGAAATAACAATCTACTCTATCAGCCTGGAGAAGGCGAGCTGGATGGGTTTTTTTCCCCCTCTAAAAAGGAAAAAGGGAAGGAAGGGGGAAAAAAAGAAGGATAATGTGTGTTTACTCAAGCAAAGAAAAAAATATTTAAGTGATGTCGGGGAGAAGATTGCAGTAACTAGTGAAGAATAACATCGTCTACTTTGCTGTCAAATCACACCCGAATTTCAGTAATAGATTCTCGGCTGACACTCAATTCAATTCGAAGGTGATCCTGCTTTATCCCAGCCCATCAAATATTAAACACTTGCATTAGCAGGTGCTGCCGCTTCCCGGCTTAAAGCGGCGGGCGGGCGGCAGGGCTGCGGAGGCCCCTCTGCTCCGCTTGCGGCTCGGGGACAGGGCAGCTCAGCGTTATCTGCACGTCATCCTGAGTCTTATCGCAGTTAAGCGGGAAGACCACTTCAGATAACATTAGGCGCTTGCCCCGATGCGTCACCATGATTAGATTATTATTATAATTATGACTCCCCAAGATCTTCTGCAGACGGGGATGTGCGGAAGCGGGGTGGAGGGCAGCAGAGACCAGGAGGGCCAGACTGGGCCTGGCTGGTCCAGGGCAAGCGGGGACCCACGGGGGGAAAACAGGGGTACGAGGCAAGGCGGCAGCCCGGTCCCGCCTGACGAATGCCTTTCAGGAAGGGCAGTCTAGCTTGTCAGAGCCGAGGCGAGATGAATTGGCGTCTCCACCACGGCCGCGGGTGTCATGCCGCACAGTTTCGTACTCCCAGATAAGGCGTGATAACCAATTGCTGCCGTGACATGGCCTCATCCAGCATTTCCTCAGGGGGGCATGGGCGGGGGGAGGGGAAGGCACGTGCACATGGGTCTGCCAAGCTCCTAATAAGAGGGATTTAATATTTACAAATGCTGCTTCCAGCGGGGCCTTCACATACCAGCCAAAGTCCAAAATGATATTAAAAACGGTTAATTAAAACTGCTCTCCTTCAGCCTGGGCTCTCCCCCTGCTGTCCCTGCTGAGAACCCTGGCATATCTCCTCCAGGTACTGCCATGCACCTCTGCAGAGCTGAACCTTCAGACGTGACCACCTGCCTCGTGGAACCCCCCCTAGGCACAGTACCAGGGCACAGCCCCACAAGCTCCCCTCAACTCCTGCTATCCCAGGTACCCCTCAGGCACAGCCAGCAGAGAGCCACCCAGAGAACACAGGGTCCTGTCACAATTTGTGCTCCTATCAATGTGTGGTCTGCATCTTGCATCTGCTGCCCCTGTGAGCCTGCACCCACATGCCCACCACCCACAGCACTCCATTCTAAAGTCCCTCCCCTACTCCCCCCAACCCCAGATATATACACCATCGAGCACGAGTACACACACCCACCAAACTCTCCCTCAGGTGACTCAGCCCATCCTTCCATTCCCTACTCCCTTCAGGCATCCTCCCTAAGAGATTACATCCATCTGTGAATCTTAGCAGAGCCTTCCCAGGAGTCCAGCTCAGGGCAAGGTGATGTGGGCTATATCTCAGAGATTCTGGCTGAGAAGTCAAGGCTGGGATCAGAGAACCACCAGAGCAGGAGGATTGGGGAGGCTGTCCCCTGTGGGTTGCCCACAAGCACAGTGGAGAAAGACAGGCCCATGAGGGGTTGGAGATGGCTAGGAGAGCTTCCTGGAGGAAGTGGTACTGGAGGCACCAGGAAGAAGACACAGCAAGGACAAAGGAGAATAACAGGAGCAAGCTTGATGAGAACAGGCAAAGGCTGGGGTGTGGCTGGGGCAGCCAACGTGGGTGGAAGGAGAAAATATCTTGAGGGCTGCCTCCCAGCTCTGTGCAACACTGGCCGCTGTCATCAGTCAAGGGGCCCTAATATTGTCTACCCCCTTTCTCCCACCTACTTCCTATCCCCACTCCCTCCCTCTCTTCTGCCAGCCTTTGGGGTGTGGGGTAAGGGACCCAAAAGCTTTCTGACCCTGATCAGTGCTGGGCAGAAATTTAAGAGCCAAAGCCTGTGCCTGTGCCCCTTTCCCATTCTGGTTCCAAATTCTCTGGGTGCCACTTCTCTAGCTGCACCTTTCCCAGCTACCAGGGCCCAACCTGCCCATCTGTGGCTTCCTGGCCAGAGGGTGCGGCAGGTGGAAGGATGACGGAGGAGTCCTATCCAGGGCAGGTAGAGTCAGGGTGAAAGATGCTGGGCCTCCTAAACCACCCACCCCAGCCCTGTGCCAGGCAGGCACACACACTTTCCTTCCCCTGGGCTGCTGTAATTTCCATGCGCAGGGAAGCAGGTGCCGAGCTGTTCCCGGCTGGCTCTCCCCTCTCGCGGCTCTGCCCGCTTTGGCTGCTGCCCCATTAGCTTAGTGGCCAGCCATCTGCGACGGGCCTGCCGCGCAGCCCTGCTGTAGGCGCGGCGGGTGGCCCCCTGTGTAACAGGGAGCTTTGCCATTAGCGCCTTTAATATTCTGACACCTCAGCACAGCCTGCTATTACATGCAAACGCTGATCGCCCTGTGAAATTACATTGCTGGGCCCGCGAAATGGAATCGTGTATAATCAGCCTCCTCCATGCACTGTCAGTCCCATCACAAACACTGCGCCCGGCGGCTTACGGGGGCTTAGCAGCTGCGACAAGTGTATTGGGTTTAATAGATGAAGTAGCCCTCATCGGCAGCAGCATCAGATCCTTCAAAGAGGAAAGAAGAGGCATCGACAGCTGCTAGGGTGTCTCTGCCCACCCATTTGCTACCTTACCAGGGCCCTGAGAGTTGGGTGGACACAGAGTGGGCAGGGCAGCGGCTGGGTCTAGAACCCAGCTCAGACCGCAAAGAGAAGCACAAACTGCTCTGCAACTTCCAGAAAACCCAGAGCCTGCAAGCTGGCAGCAGCACATCTGACCCATCCATCCTCCCCACGAGGTTACCCTGTGGGCCTAAGGCTGAAGGGCCATTTCCCAAGAGGAGGAACCAAATCAAATCACTTGCCTTCCCCATAAACACCCAACAGGCAAAGATATAGAGGTGATACTCTGGAGGATGGGGGGAGAGAGAGTCTGACAGACATAACTACTACCTAACCTTTTCTTTAACTGGCCAGCACATCTATAGTTGGTGAACCAAGTACCAAGGCAACAAGTATACATGAGGATGGCGTACCCAGCAGCCCAGGCCTCATGGAAAGGCAGTGTGTTCAGGCTCAGGCGCTGGTTCCCAATTCTGCCAATTATTAGCACCATAACTTTGGATGAGTTATTAAACCTCTCTGAGCCTCAACTTCCTGTACTATAAGATGGGATGATAGTTCTTTCTCCCCGGTATACCTGAGGTCACTCAGGAACACCCACTCTCACTGCCACCTCCAAATATTCTTGGTGCCATCACCCAAAATGCAGATTGCCTTTGAGAATGCTGGTCCCTCTCCCTTTTCCAGGTTCAGCTTAACACCGATCACGGCAGACTGTATTTTCCAGTGACTGTCATAACATTATCTTCCATCTCATACATGCTCTTCTTGCAATATGACTCTGATAAACCCGCCATCAAGAGGGGGAGTCTAGGACTTCCCTAGTGGCACAGTGGTTAAGAATCCGCCTGCCAATGCAGGGGACACAGAATCGAGCCCTGGTCTGGGAAGATCCCACATGCCGCGGAGCAACTAAGCCCGTGCGCCACACTACTGAGCCTGAGCTCTAGAGCCCACGAGCCACAACTACTGAGCCCATGTGCCACAACTACTGAAGCCCACGCTCCACAACAAGAGAAGCCACCGCAATGAGAAGCCCACGCACCGCAATGAAGAGTAGCTCCCGCTCGCCGCAACTAGAGAAAGCCTGCGCGCAGCAACAAAGACCCAACGCAACCAAAAATAAATAATAAACAAATTAATTAATTTTTTAAAAAATCATAAAAAAAGTGGGGGAGTCTATACCTCTCCCTTTGAAATGGAGTGGGCTTTTTTTTTTTACTATTTCAACCAAAACTGTAATGCAGAAGTAATGTGATGTGATTTCAAGGCTATTTCAGAAATGCTGAGGAAGCTTCCTCCTCACTCGCTGGAACATTTTCCCTGGAGCCCTGAGCTGCTTGTAAGTGGTAAGACTGCTCCAAGGCAGCCATGCTGTGAGGAAGCCCAAACTAGTCCACAAGGAGAGACCACATGGAGAAGCCATGAGACTAGGTGAAGAAAGAGAGATGCCCAGCCAGCCCCCAGCTGCTCCACCCACACACTGTGCCAGCTCCGGTCACTGACCACAAATACATGAGAGAACCTGGGCCAGAACTACCTAACTGAGCCTTTCCTGAATTCCTGACTCATAGAAACCACGAGAGATAATAAAACAGCTGTCGTTGTTTTAAGTCACTAAGTTTTGGGTGATTAGTTATGCAGCAGTTCTGGAAAACTAATGCCTACTCACTTCTGGATACACTGTGTCAATACTTTCAACTTCCTCTTTCTGGCTGCTTCTAGACAATTCTTCCTCTCTCTCTGGAACCTCATTCCAAATCATCATCACTCTGGGTAACTTCAGTATCTACAGGATAAACCCACTCATGCATCTAGCCTCTTGATTTCTCAGCTCCCTGTGCTCTAATGACCTTCTCCTCTACCAATTTCAGCCATCTGTCCCTGGGGCCACACCCTGGGCCTTATTACCCAGCACTGCTCTCCCTCTGGAATCATACAATGACAGATTCCACTCTGATCGCAGCCTCTGTCCTTCCAGCTTTTGAACCCTCTCTCCCTCTACTCTTGCTTTTTTTCCTCGTCTGTCAATCCCCTTCTAGCCCTTTTCTACCAAACCTAGACCTCTTGAATCTATGACTTCAACCAGCCCAATCTTCAACTTCCCTGCCCATTTATCCTAGTATATCTTCCCTAAGAAACCCCAACATGACTCTGTTTCACCACACATGCACTTGAGCTCAGTGATGCTGGAAAGAAGTCACTGTTCTGTATAGAAAGTGGCCACTATAGATCCAAGATCACTATCTTAGCAACCCTCAATGGTATCCAACCACCCTACTCCCCTCCTACTTTCACAAAGAAAATAAAAGCTGCTAGGCAGAACTCTTCCAACTGCATGCCCTTCATATACAAATGCATCTGTATCCTTCCCCACCTGCTCGTGCACCAATGCTGTTCTAATGGAAGAGACACCTCACTTCCAGTCTAAGGGCAAGCCCACACTTGTGCTGTACATCTCACTCTTTTTCCACCTCCTCAGGCCCTGTTTCATCTAGTATCCCCTTTCTTTCTAAATTCTGAACCTCCCCATTTCTGCTGGCTCCTTTCCGTTAGCATTCAAGCGTATGCTTGAATCTCTATCATCTTTACATAACTTTTTGTGTCTTAGTTTCCTTTTTGTAAAATGGGGGTAAAAACAGTTCCTACCCCATAGAGTTGATGTGAATGAGTTATTGCATGCACAGTGCTTAAAACGATGCCTGGCTCTTTGAAAGTTATGTAAGTATTAGATAATTATTTTGAAAGTCTTCCATTCATTCCACATCCTGATCCAGCTACTGTCTGTTCTCCTGTTAACAACCAAACTTCTCAAGGCTGTCTCCACTCACCTCTCCAACAGCCCTTAACCCCTGCAGTCTGGTTGCCAGCCTTATCATGTCACTTAGCTCCAGCGAAGGTCAACAGTCCTCACCATGCTGCCCACGTCTATGGACAGTTTCAGGCTCTTGCTGCCTTTGCCACCCTGCAGCCTGCTTCACATCTTTGAAATCCTTCTCCTTTGATTTTTCTCAACACCCTACTCTTTGAGTTTTCCCCTCTCTCTGACATCTTCCTCACAGTCTCCTGTAGAGTCTCATTCATCTGGTCATGTGTGGGCTTATGCATGTTCCCTTCCTGTTTCTGTCTGTGCTCTACCACTCTCCCTGGGTGATTTCTTAAACTCCCTGGTCTTCAACCTCTCCAACTTGCAAATTGATATTTTTTGCCACTACTTGAGTGTCAAACATATATAGTCTATTGCCTACCGGGCACTTCCACCTGGATTCCACTCAGGCACTTCATTCTCAGTAGGTTTAAAACCAATTTCAACATCTCCTCTCCAAAGTGCTCCTTCTCCTGGGCTCCCAAGTCCCAGTGAAAACCCTTACCACCTACCTGGTCTACCAGAAATGTGGGGGCCAGCCTTGCTTCCTTCTTCTTCCTTACCTCTCACCAAGTCCTGAGATTGCTGTTTCATGCCCCCAAGACTCTACTCGAGCAATTCCTTCAGCCTACCTAGTATGCCCTCTGCCTTCTCCCACTTTTTCCCCCTAATGAACACATACTCTTCTTTCAACACCCAATTCAAAAGTATCTTCCATCACCAGGCCTTTCCTGACTTGTCCCTTCCTTAAACCCACCCAGACTCTGAATAGCATCTGTATTATTAGATTTGTTTACAAATCGGTTACCCCATGATGCTGGGAGACTCTCAGGGTGGGGCTTTGTCTGCTCTCTCTGAACGGCCTCCTTTGAGGGAAGGGCAGGAAAGCATCTCTCTGGATATAATTCCGCCAGGCAGAAAGGCCTGGTTTTCAGAGTTGCTGCTCCTGCCAATCCTATTCAGTCTCCTTCAGGAACCACTGTGATCCTGCCCAGCAGAACAGCAATCCCACCCGACCCCCAGCCATCCTTGGAACTGGGGGCTCAGCTGCCTGGGTTAGGAAAGAAAGGGAGAGTGGCCCTGTCTCCCTTCTCCTTTTCTGAACTCTTTGGTCTTATGGGTGGTCTTGACTCCATTCTTTGGGCCAGCAGAGACCTGGCCAGCATGGCTATAGCAGCAAAAGGATGGACACTCCCATCAGGTGACACAAACCCATCCTTCCTACCTCCAGCTGGTAGTTCTCCATGTTCACAGTGTTCCTTGGCTTCCAACATACTTCAGGGGCACCAGAGCTGCTGCCGCCTCTGTCCATCAACAGCACTTGAGTGGAATAATTATTTTCTCTGTGTACTTAACCTTCCTGCTCACTGCCTACAACAGGACAGCTGCCTCTAGTGCACGGGACCATCACCACAGCAAAGGCAGGGGTTGTGCTACAGGTCCAGGACCCACAACATTTGGAAGACAGCTGCCAGCGCAGTTTGATCCCTTGGGTACTGAGTCTATTTTTAGGTAGAGCAATCTTCCTCATGTTCCCAGAGCCCTTGCTTCACTGCTGAGTCAGAGTGGACTTGGGGACACTGAGGTCTCTGGGGAGAGAACCAGATAAGGAGCAGGATCCTGAGCCGTGCCGCCTGAGCCTCCACAGAAGAGGCTGGCCTGTCTGGGGCTCCACATGCACCGCCACAGAGTCAAGGCAGCAGGTCAGTCTGAGCCAGCTGCCCAGAGTGAGAGCTACATTGTGGGTTTTCTTTGTTTTCATTACAATTTCTTCTCCCATTGCTTCTTTTGAGCCAGCCCTTTCCTCCCCGGGGTGCTGGGGATTGAATGAAACACCACCCCCGGCTCCAATAAGTGTATTTCAATTACATCTGTCACTGCATAACGATATAATGATATATCATGTGATATTAAATCCATGGTAATCATATCAGGGATTTTTTTTAATCGTGCACTAATCGCATTATTACATCTCTATAATTAACAACAGGAGGTATGGAAATTCAGTTAAGGCAGAAGGCTCAAGGTACTCCCCCCACCCCACCCCCGCCCTAGCTCCCCCAGATTAGGGCCCGATTAGGAGATGGGAACTGCAGGGCACTAGCAAGAATGGGTCAAAGCTCCCACCTCCCAGTACCTCAGCCATGGGCAGAGCCTTCAGCATCTGGGGCTGGCAGACATAGGCCAGACTGAGACCAGGGTGCTGTCTGTCTTGTGGCTGCTCAGGAAAGAGCGTGGGGCAGAGGCCACACAGAGAGGGCCAACAACAAGGCAGGTGAAGAGGCCAGGATGTTGGGTGTGCCCAGAGAGAAGTCTGGCAGACCCGGGCCTGCCAGGCCTCCTGCCATTGCAGAGCCAAATCTTCTCCATGGGGAGGGGTGTTTGTCACCTTTCCTTCATACCAGCAAGGCCCTCAAAGGTGCTTGTAGGGCACAAGGCAAGTTCCTGTCTCATGGCCTCCTAGACCAGAATTCCTCCTACTATTGCTACACATACTCCCTCCCTTGACCTAGCCCTTTGTGTTGGCAGCTCTTAACATCACCAAGTCCAGCAGCTGTGATGTCTCTGCCTCTCAATCCTATCATCCCTGAGCTGAACAGACCCAATTCTTCTTGAGGCCATTCCTCCCCAATTCTCCCTCTGAAGTTTGGCCCTGACTACTGCATGACAAGTGGATTTCTGATAACCACTGGAGCCGTTCTCCCATCCCCCCAGATGGTCCAAGTTCTTATGTCCTCCCACCCAGGCCTATATGGAGAAGGGAGGGGCTTGGGACTGCAGCCTGAACTATGTCAAATGACCCTGTCTCTCCCACCCCCTTCCTGATACTGAGCTGTCAGGACTAATCCCCTCAGGGGTGTCAGAAACCAGTCTGCAAAGCAGAATTTTGTGTTTCAAGTCCAAAGCTTTGAACTTAGCATGTAACTAGTCCTCAGTGAGGGGCAGGCATTTTGCTAAGTTTGACTCTCAGAAGTTGGACAGGCCTGAAGATGAAAGAGAAAAATCATGTCCTTTTTCCTAATAAAAAGGAGACACTAATAGCAGTCAGCACTTAGGCAAAGCACTTTAAGTTTCTAAAGTCCTTTCCAAATTAAAATATAAGCCTTTACTGAGCATGTGACACCACCACCACGGCCACCCAGCCCTCACAAACGAAGGCAGGTACATGCTGGCACCCAGCACACACACCTTCACTTCTTTCTCCCTAGGAAAATGGAAAGGGTGCTCAAACCTTCATCCCAGACCTCCCTCCCTCTTTGTTGGCTTGCTCATGTAACACACACTTAATGAGCAAATCCATGTGCCAAGCTCTGTGCCCGGTGCTGGGGATAAAGCACACTAGGCCGCTCGCTGCCTTCCAAGCTAGGGACGTGCCTGGCGGTCCAGTGCTGAAGCCTTCGCCTTCCAATGCAGGAGGTGCGGGTCCGATCCCTGGCTGGGGCGCTAAGATCCCACATGCCTCACGGCCAAAACACCAAAACATAAAACAGAAGCAATATTGTAACAAATTCAATACAGATTTAAAAAAAAGAAAAAAGGAGCTTCCAAACTAGAAGGAGAGACATGTTAACTCACACGTGGTGGGGGACTGATATCCTACAAGAGCCCCAAGGGAGAAACCAGCCTTAGAGGGGGAATAACTGAGAAGGACCAAGATGGCTTTCAATGGGACATCCAAGGTTGGGTGGCTGCGGAAGGTGGATATGCAGGCCAGAAGCTCAGTTCCATGGTCTGAGCTGAGACAAGAAAGTCCTAGGAAAGCACATGGGGGGTGCAGGAAACTGCTGGAGTGGATAAGCTCACCCAGGAAGAGAATAAGCCTTTAGGGTCAATGAGGCCCTTCTCTTCTCTGATGTTTGGACGGAAACAACGAAGGTTGAGAGATGGGACGGCTGAACACTAGAGCCTCCAGAGCTAAGGCCCAAAGAGACTTCTCTCTGGGCACACCCAACATCCTGGCCTCTTCACCAGGATTGTCATCTCCACCTTCACTTTACCCGGATGTGACACGATGAAACAGTGTGGACTTCAGGCTCACACCGACTTAGTCACAACAAACATTACTATGAGAGCCTATTATATGCCAGGCCATATGTGTACTTGTAGCAATACAGACACAGTACTGTCCTCAGACAGCTTCCAGTCTATTAGAGAAAGCCCATGTTAAATGAATAGCAACATAAATAATCATTAAGTTATCATAAGGGCTCAAAGAAGAAAGGCAGGCTGTTTATAGGATGGAAGAGAGGAATCTGACCTAGCTAGGGAACTCAGGACAGGTCAGCAGAAACTGACTGACAGGAAGGCAACAGGGGAATGACACGTGCTGAGGCCTTTAGGCAAACAGCACTTGGAAGGAATCAAGTCAATGCTAGTGTCCCTGGAGCACAGAAAGCCAGCAAGAGATGAGGCTAATGAGGAAGGCAGGAAAATCCAGGGCCTCATAGGACACGATGAGGGTTTTGTACTGTTTCCTAAGGCGACGGGAAGCCATCCAAGTATCTACCACTGCCATGCTATGCGATCTTGGGTGCTCCACCAGCATCAAAAGTGAGTTCCTTTGCACACCTACCCATCCCTATTCCCAAGGGTAGACAGGCCTGGGAACCAGGGACCATTTTTTTTATCTAGAAGGAGAGAAAGAAACTGCAAGAGAGCAACTGACCTCATTGGTTCATTGTAAGATTCACACATTTACTGAAGGCCTGCCCGACCCTGGCAACTCAACTGAATCACACGCAGACCCTGTCCTTGTGGAACTCACAGTCCTTTGCAAGGAAACAGATGTCAGTAAGTGCCTGGTCACTGCGATAGAGAGTGGTTAGAGAGAACTGCAGTAGAGACAGAAAGGAGGACAGTGCTCAGGCCCGAGGCATCTGGAGCCCGGCGTGCGGAGTGCTGCTCCTAGTCCTCTCCTCACCGCACAAGCCGCAGCAGGCTGGGACAGACAGCACTTCCCACAGAGACTGCAGATCGGGCGGCGGGCAGGCGTGTGAGGAGGACCCTGAGCAGCAGTGAACCTAAGCCAGGAGCTTCCGGTCGCAAAGATGAAGGGTGAAAGGCTGTGACTAAAGCCACTAAGGAGAGAAGAGGGAAAGGTTCACTGTAACGTCCAAGGATAAGGGAAGGGGCACCTTTAGAACACAGAACAGGACTGGAATAGAAAATCATTTCAGGAAATGGCAACTCCAGTCTCCAGGCCTGTTTCCTCTTTGGAAAACACGGGGCTGGGGGGTGGGGGAGAGGGATAAATTAGAAGTTTGGGATTAACAGATACACACTACTATATATAAAATAGATAAACAACAAGGACCTACTGTTTAGCACAGGGAACTATATTTACTATCTGGTAATAACCTATAAAGGAAAAGAATCTGAAAAAGAATACATATATATATATATATATATATATATATATATATATATATATATATATAAAACCGAATCACCTTGCTGAACACCTGAAACAAACACAACACTGTAAATCAGCTATACTTTAAAAACTTAAAGGTGGGGGCGGGTTGCTTAATTACTTGATTTCTTAGGTCCCTTCCTGGTCTGAAATTCACCAGTTCTGAGGCTCTTCAGCCTCCCAGAAGAGTCAGGCTTATTGCCATCCCCCAATCTTTGCTTATGCTATTTTCCCACCTGGAACACTGGCCTTCCTCTACCCTCTCCAAATCCTGTCTGCCAGGACACCACCTTCAGGAAGTCCTTCCTGATTTTTCTTCCTCCCTCCTCCACGTGCCACCCTGACCTCCACAGTTCTCCCAACAGCACTTTGCTTAATAACCTATTACATATGGTCTGGTACTCTTGCTTGACTAGTCTAGGGACTGTCTCATCACTTCCAACCTCTGACATCCATTTCAGGGGCAGGAGGGAAGCTCCACCCACACAGGCCCTAGAAGCAGACAGAAGTCTGGGTCCCCACTCCCTCTGCCCACAGTCCTTTGAGAACTCAACAGGCCTCCGCTTGAAAAGGGTGCTGAAAGCAATGATGTCTCCAAGTGCGATGGGAGATATTTGTGTCTGCTTTACCCTTGGCTTTTTGCTCTGGTTCAGGTAGGAGCGGGGTGGGCTGGCTGGCAGATCTGAGAGCGCGGCACGCCCCAGCGGGCAGGGCGCACAGCGCGGAGGAAGGCGCGAGTCAGTCTGGAGTGCTCCCCATTTATCAAGCTCACGCAGGCCGCCAGCCGAGCGAGTCTTTCTATCATTACACCTCTCAAAATCCGATTCATACCACTAATCCTGCCTTCATTCTCCCAGATTAATAACATCTCTTTCAACCTTCACAGTGTGATAAATAGACAAAGAGAGAACAAAAGGAGAGACAGAAGAGAGAGAAAGAGCTGGAGCAAGTCCCCATAATAGAGAGAGCCGAGAAAGAGGAGAGGGAAAAAAGGAGAGCGAGCGAGAGCAGGCAGCGGCCAGAGACTGCGGCGGTCTCAGAGAGCCACGAGGAGAGCGGCGGCTGCGCCCCGCTATGCGCCGTGCTCCGTGCCCAAGAGAAAGAAAGGCTCGTTAACAGCTCCTTCCTGCCTGCACTTTTGTTCAAATCCTTTTCTTCCCTTCCAATCCTGCTTTAGGTCAAATTCCAGTGAAAATGAGTCTCCTGGCTTCCCGGTCTCCTCCCAGCCTCCCTACCAGGCCCAGGGAACCAATCGGGCCCCTGGCGGCAGGGCTGGGTCTGGGCACGAGACAGGGCTGGGCAGGGGCTTAGAAAGGGGCGGAGCGAGCTGGCCTAAAGCTTTGCCAGAACTGTTCCCTTAGCACAAACCCCTGCCCCTTCCCTGCTCTTTAGGCAGAAGAGGAGAGGGAACAGAGCAGAGAGGGGGCTTGGGGCCCCGTCCCCGAAGGCTCTGTCCTGCACATCTTTCCAACCTAAGGCCCTAGCTGGTCCAATCCAAGGCCCCCAGCTGCTAGCAGCTCAGCTAGATGGTGAAAGTAGGCACCTCTCAAGCTTGCTAAAACCAAGGTGTGGCCCATACCTCCAAATTCTGATGGAGAAGTGTGCCAGGGACAATAAACCCCACTGGGCCCCAGCCCTAGCCCTAACACAACTGACCTGTGATGCTTCTTGTTCTCCCTGCCCACATGCTTGCCCAGACTTGTCTCCACAGCATACTTCCCATCCTCCTCTCAGACTCAGTTCAAGGGGCCCCCTCTGGATGCCCGGCTGAGCTCTTCCAGGAGGATTCAGGCACTCCCTCTTCAGGGCTCTGGAAGGCAACAGCATTCACATTACCCTGTAGTGACTATCTGTCTCCCTCACTCCACTGGCAGTCTGTCTTCTGAGTTCTCTAGTCCCAGGTCCAAGCTGCCCATGGCGCTTCCATTCTTTCTCGACTTTGCCCGAACTAGGTCTAGCAGAAGACTACGCCAAACAAGGCTCGACCCTCCCTCTGGACTGCAAAGTATTCCTAAGCAACTGGCAAGCCTAGCTCAGAGGCAGAGGCAGAAGCACTCCGCATGGGGAAGCTCTCTCGGCCCTGTGCACCCACTCCCTTCACAGTCCATCAGAGTGGAGGGAGGCGGGGCTGCACCAAGCTCCCTGGACCACTCTCTTCTTCAGCAGACCCTCATGGCGGGAGGTGGGGTGCACGTATGCAGAAGGAATGTCTGCCCTGCCCAATCCAGCCTAGTAGGAAGAGCCTTCCAAGAAAGTCAAGGCTTCTCCAAGGACAGAGTCTGGTAGTAGACAGGAAAGACCCAAAGCAGACCCTCAGTAGAAAGCTGGTGGCCTTGTGATCTGTTGAGAGGCAGATCCCTCCTAGGGAATATCCTGCAGACACCTGCCAGATACTTTCCTCCAAAAAGCCTCTCTCTACCCTCTGCCCCAAAACACAGCCCTCCTTTTGGATCAAAATGGCTGCTACCTACTCCCACCATTCACTCCTGGGGGCTCCATCACCTCCAGCCCCAACTCTCAGGTTTGCCCAGTTATATCTCTGCCTGGGGAAAGTCCAGAGAAAAGGAGGCTTCATAGGGCCAAGTCAAAGAGCAAAGTAGGGATCATATCCCATCCACCAAAAATCCAGAAGTTCTGTTAACCTTCCCTCAGCCCCATATCAGAAGGACTGTCCACACTGTCACCTGCTCTACCAGGCCTCCAGGATCAGACACCTACGATAGGGAAGGCTGAAATTGTGACAGTGACTGAAATTTGTCCACGGGTCCAAGTGACCCAAGGAGGTGGGGGGCTGAAGAGGGAGGGCAAGAAGGAGAGAGAATGATACAGTCTCACTGAAGGAGAATGGTCCTCCCTACAACCAACCTAGCCCACCGGTACCCTGGGCTCCAGGACAGGCTAGGTCCAGCTGGCACACAGAACCACACTGCCCCCGAGGCCAAGGCCACAGCAGAGCTCCAGAAGCATGGAGCCCAGAGGCCCTTCCTTTGCTAAGAGCCCACACTGCTGGCAGATCAGGGAGCCTCAGCCAGTCAAGCCTGCAGCCTTCTAGACACAGGCAGCCAGCAGGCCCAGACACCCCTAAACTTGCTCTAATCAGCTTCCCCAGGGGCTCAGAAAGATGCCCCACCCCTGACAGTGAGACAGTCCCAGGCCCTAGGAAGAGAAGTCACGGCGGCCCCTCTATCCTCTACCTTTACCCAATACACAGTCTCAGGGCCTCCCCCAAGGTATGCCTCCACCAGGCCATCCAACTCAGGGGTGAACCTCATCCCCTCAGGAGGCTTGGCCCCTGCAGCAGAGAGAGTCAACCTAGACCTCAGTAAGGGACCTGTCGGAGGTCAGATAGAAGAAAGTCAGCCAGACACAACAGGATCTCTGGCAGGTCGAGAAGCCAGACCCGAGTGATGCTCTCCCCGCAAACCAGACTTTAAAAGCTCACTCTCTGAGTGCCTGGTTCTAGAGCCCACTCTTCGAGGCAGCCGGTGGCACAGAGCAGGGAAGAAGTTGGGTCCTAATGTGTAAAAAGCTCCAGCAAAGCAAAATCATTTACTCTTCAGTGCGACTGCTCAGCAGAGCTAATAAATCTTGCATGAGCAGGGCCGATTCTAATTTCCTAATATGAAAAGGCATTTGGATTGAGAGAGAGGGGGAGATAAAAGTGATTGAATCTCCAATAGTCCAGGCTACTGACAAGAAACATCCTGCTCAGCCCTGAGAGAAGGATGGCAGCGCCCGGCCGCCTGCACACACCCATCCGTTCTGCCCCACTCTTGGCGCGATACATCTCAGTCTCTTCTATTGACAGGACGTGGCTTTAAACACAGTTACACAAGTTATCATTTCTGCCTTCTGATCAATCTGAATTTTCAGGACAATTACCCTCTTAATCAATGATTGCTATCAGCAGCCCTGCGCCTGGACGGATTTCTCAGCAAGGTAATCATGCCGCCAGGCTGGACGGCGCGTGCATAGGCAATGAAGCTCCGGGTGGGGTCTCCTCCCTCCCTCCCTCCGGAGCCCCCATATCCCAGTGCCACTGCCAGCATCGAGGACAAGGACGGCAAAGTGTGAAGGCCACTTCAAGGAGTGATGAGAGTAGAAGGAAGGGAGGGGAGGGGCCCAGCCACCCCGCAGCCTTCCAGACCACCTGATTACGGAAGAAACCTCTTAAAACCCTAGATTTACTGCCCACCACGCTGATGCATCTCCACATGCCCTCCTGCCATCGTTCCTACCTCCTAATTAGCCTAATAAAGCCCAATTCTAATTATGGGCTCAAACTATTAGGGTGATCACCAAGTGCAAAGAAAAGAGAAATATTGGTTTTACTAATCTCTTAGAGGCTGCTGGTTCTAGAAAATTCCTTTTCTTCCACAGACTTGGTTCATATGGGCTACTGACTGGAAGGGCAGGGGCAGCCTCTCCTCCTCCTCAGAGGTCCAGGCATCTGGAGCTTTCACAAAGCCAGCCTGGCCTAGAGCCAGGAGGCCACCCAGCCCCACACTCCCTCCAGGGTCCTCCCACAGATTCAGCCCTCTGTGCATAAAACAAGGCAGGGCCCCTCCTCAGGAGAAGAGGGGAGGGTGGATTTGGTCTCTGCCTCAGCGTCAAGTTAGCCAGAGGTTGTATCTGCCATCATGGGGGCAACTCAGTTTCTCAGATCACCTGTTGTTGGGTGAAGGACTTAACACGAGAAAGGCCAACAGTGGAATGAAAAGGACATGGTCCAGGACACTGACGCATCAACTTATGCTTCAGCATGGGTGGCAGATATGTATGTATATACAGTTATACCCAAGCAGAGTGGGTTATGGGATTAAAACAGGTCCCCACAATTTGCTATTACATCTTGAGGGAGAAAGAGAATTAGAGAGCATGGATGTATTCACTTACTGACATTTACTGAGTGCTAACCATAGGCTAAGTGTTGGGGATACAGCAGGGAACAGTATAGAAATGACCCTTATTCTCAGGAGCTCACAATCTACTAGGAGACAGACAAGCATCTTTCTGTCTGCAAAACAAAAACAATAAAACAAACTTGTAACACGAATGTTCATAGCAGCATTATTTAATAGCCATAAAGTAGAAACAGCTTAAATGTCCATCAACTGATGAGCACATAAATAAAATGTGGGGACTTCCCTGGTGGCGCAGGGGTTAAGAACCCACCTGCTAATGCAGGGGACACGGGTTCGAGCCCTGGTCTGGGAAGATCCCACATGCCGCGGAGCAACTAAGCCCACAAGCCACAACTGCTGAGCCTGTGCTCTAGAGTCCACGACCCACAACTACTGAGCCCGCACACCACAACTACTGAAGCCCGTGAGCCTAGAGCCCGTGCTCCACACCAAGAGAAGCCACCGCAATGAGAAGCCCGCGAACCGCAACAAAGAGTAGCCCCCGCTTGCTGCAACTAGAGAAAGCCCGCGCACAGCAACGAAGACCCAACGCAGCCAAAAATAAATAAAAATAAAATAAATAAAATTTTAAAAAATGTGGTATATCCATACAATGGAATATTATTCACAATAAAGAGAAATGAAGTGCTGATTCATGGTACAACATGGATGAACCCTGAAAATTATGCTAAGTGAAAGAAGCCAGAAACAGAAGGCCACATATAAGAAATTCCCAGAATTGCCAGAATAGGCAAATTTATAGAGATGAAAGTAGATTAGTGGTTGTTTAGGGCTGGGGTGTTTGAGGGGAAATGGGAAGTGACTGCTGTGTTTTAGGGGTAACAAAAATGTTCTAAACTTAGATGGTGATGATGGTTGCACAACCCTGTAAAGATACCAAGAAACAATGAATTGAAACACTTTAAATGGGTGAATTGTATGGTGTGTGAATTATATCTCAGTAAAGCTTTTTTTACACATACAGTATGATAGAAGAAGTGCAGGCTCACCAGCAGTGAACAGAGCCAGGGAAAGCTCTAGCACGGTGCCGGCATGCTCTGCAGGCACTTGACACAGGTGTCTGAAGAGAGAGGAAGTTCCCAGTGGGAAAGGGGGAAAGTCTTCACAGGGGACATAAAGGAGTTAGGTCTTGAAGGATAAGCAGGAGCTCACTGGGCAGGAATAAAGCAAAGGACATTCCATGCAAATGGAACCAATGTGAATAAGGTCTGGAAGTGGACAGTCACACAGGCTATCTTGGTATAGTTGGAGAGGTACTTTGGGGGTCTCAAAGGACAGGCCAGAGAGCTTGTACTTCATTCAGTAGACATCAAGATTTTTCAAGCAGAGAAGTTAGATGATCAGTACAGGATAGCTTGGGGTTTGATGGTTCATGTATGGGAAATAACACGCCACAGTTGCAAGGACATGGTTTTGGAGTCAGATATCCAGGATTTAAAATCCTTAAATTCCTCTTCCAATAAACTCAAATAACTAACAAGGGTTGGGATTTTGCTATTTTGCTCACTATTTTATCCCCATTGCTTGGCAGACTGCCTGGCCCAGTAGGTGCTCAATAGCCATTTACTGAATGAAAATAAAATGAATGAATGAATGGCTATGTTGAATTCAATCCCATTTGACACATGTTTATTGAACACCTACTGTGAAGCTGGCACTCTGGTTACATAGTGTGAGCTCTTCAACGGTAGGGCCCCTGTCTGATCTCTGATCTCTGCCTCAGCGCCTTACACAGGTTCTGTTTGGCACAGGGCAGGTGCTGAAATCAATATTAATTCCCTTCCCTGTCCTGGTCTAGGAGGTTTCCCTAAGAGCCAGTGAATCTTGGAGAGGAGTAGCCTGAACACTTCACTGTGGTTGGTGAGAAAAGGGAAGCTGAAGCTGTAGGGGTGGAAGGCTTCAGGAGCAGGGGGTGGTGCCCACGGTGTTTGTCCCAAAGCCAGCCATGGTGCGCCAGGAGGCGATCCGAGTCATCAAAGCCAGTAAAGAACTGAGCAGGGATCAGACTATTCCCACAGCGCATTCTCAGAACCCTCTGCAGACTGCCCTGGACCAGGCCTCCACGCAGGGAACCTAGCACAGGTAGGGTGGAAACAGAGACTCAGGACTTGCAGGTGGAGGAGGAGGGGAAGATCTGGGCCTTATCTCCTGAGCACCCTGTCTTGACCCTGGACAGCTGCCATTTCCACATCTCCCCTCTGGTCGGCAGGGCCCTTCAGCTCATGGCTGACCACAGTAAGAAGGGGGCTCCTCAGTCTCCCAGCCCCCAATTCCTGTAGGCCTCCCCTCCCCTCCCTTTCCTTCCCTCCCTCTCCTTCCTGCAGAGCTTCCCTTGAGCCATAAATATAAAATAAAACACAAACACCCACAGTCCAGGAGGAGGGCGTCAGACAGATAATGGGCATTTTATATCTTTTTATGACACTCCCCATAGGCAGCTCGGCAATCACAGCGCAATAAAGGCAGGCATGCAGCTTGCATAGTTAAACAACTGCCGGGTAATTAGGCACAGCAAACACACCACTGGGGAGGCCTCAGGGCTGCCCTGGGATCTGCCTGCAGCCTGCCCCGCTGCTTGCAGACAAGTAGGGGCCAAGCCCAAGCCTAGCACAGTTAAGACCCGGTTGTGGGGCTGAGGACAGACCACTGGCTGCTGCCATATGCACACTTGGGCTCATGCCTGTGCACGCTCACAAGCACACCTGCCCACACCCACACACAAGCACTTCCTGAGCAGCTAGCCTGGACCTCATCTCCCCAGGAAGGCCACTCCTCTTTTCCAAGTAGGGTAGCCGAGGGTCTCTCAAGGGCCCTGCTTTAATGCCCTTGAAGAGGTCACAGGCCTGGCTGCAGCAGGGGCTCACTCATCCAGGTAGCCCTGAGCTTACCGAGTTGCACAGGCAAGGGGACACATGAGCATATGGTCATGATTACACTGACTCTTTCTCTTGTAAATTCCAACTCAGCACAGAGGCGAATTCGAAATAAATTATTTTTTAAAAATACACTCACACATACCGTACACATATTCCTATCACCGCACTTATTACCTCTACTGTATTTTTCCCCATCTACCTTGACCCACCCATCTTCCTTGCCAGATGCGGAGCTCTGTACAGGTGGAGACCAGACCTGATTCATCTCCAAGTCTACATGCCCTGATGCACAGGGCTTCGTGGAGGAATGGTGTTAAGTGAGATGTTAACTGAGATGTGCTGGCCCAGGCAGAGCACAGGTCACTTGCTACCTGGGGCCTAGGTCCAGGCTGACCTAAGCCCAACCAACAGAGAGAGAAGCCCTCACGAGCGCTGAGGCAGCTGCACTGTGAGTCCACACAATGCCCATTCCTCCTCTAGTGACCCAGCCAAATTCAAAGTTTCAGGGAACTGATGACTAATTAATGGAACAGAACAGACAAAACCCTGCTCCAACCCCACTTGAAGACTGAGACAAAAGATCCCATCTCTGGGAGCCATCAGATCAGCTCTGAGGAGTCAGCCAGGAAAAACTAAAGCACTCAACCCTAAAACACTCTTCCCTCAAGAGAGCTGACTGCAGGCCAGGTGAGCTCACAGAAAGACCTTTGTTGACCCAGCACAGTCCCATATGAATGTGAACACACATCCAGCTACTTTTCCTGGTCTCTATCTGGCCGTCACTCCATGTCTGCCAAGACAATCAACAAGGGGGTCAAAGGCCAGAGGAAGGGCCTGGGCTGCACCCCACCTTTAGGGTACTGAGAGGACCCCCCTTCACCCCCTGTAGAAGCAGGGAGACAAGCTTCTCCTCAGCCCATATTCTTATGGAAAAGCCCAAAGCCTCAATGGCATTCAGCTCCAGTCCAGGTCACCCCAAACTGTGACAGACACCATCTGTCCAAACTCCTCCCCAACACCTGAGCCCCCAGCTCTCCTAACTTGATGCCAGGCAATGCCTTGCCTTCCCTGGACCCGCAACTTTTCCCAATGCGGTAAAGGGGTAGCCCCAAGGCTAGAGATCAAAATAAGTAAGGGTCAAAGAGGGACTTCTCTTTCCTTCCTTGCATCCATCACATATTTTGCTGGGAGCAGAAAGAGGAAACCTCAGGTACAACGAATGATCTCAGAATGGCAAAGGCAGAAGAGACCACAAGAAAGATCACCTCACTCAACTCCCTTATTTGTTAGATGAGGAAACTGAGGCCTTAGAAAGGGCAAGTGACCCAACACCAGAGCCCATGCCTTTATCTTCCAGCTTCAAGTTCAGTCCAGGGTTCTTTGTATTGCACCATGCTGTCCTCTAGAGACAAGGCCCGCATCTGCACACCTCCAGGTGGAGTCAGACCACAGAGCCCACACCTACACCCTCCCCATATTCCCATGTGTAGGCACATGCACACACCTGAGTATGCACAGACACAAGCCTCCCCGCAGGGAGAGATACGAGATACACATCTTTAAACACATATAGACATGCATGTTCACATGGGCGCACTCTCTTACACACAGACAGATTCCCTTAAATAGATGTCACTCCCAAGAGAACTGGAGCATGAGGCCAATCCCTGTCCTTCCCCAACCACTGCCTCCCTGGCCATACAACTAGTAATGGCCGGTGTGTGTTTGCCCAGGCCGCCAGCCCAGGCCAGACCAGAGGAACTGCCTTCAGGTAGTATCTGCTATGGGACAAGTGACAAGAAGGAAGCCATGGAAGGCGAGAACCTGGATTTACATCCTGGTCATGTGGCCTTGGGCAAGCTTCTTAATGCCTCTGAGTCTCTATTTCAGCACCCATAAAATAGGGACAATAGCCCTTGCCTTGCTGAGTAGCTGCGAGGACTAAACATGGTAATAATGTGTGGAAAGCGCCTAGCGTAGAAGTTGACCCCAGCTGGGGCTCAATATGTTGGTGCTCTATTGCTGATACCTACAGACATGGTCAAACCTGCCTTTCCAGAGTGGTCTGCATGGAATGTGGGAGATGGGAGGCAGGGCTGTACCTCCTCCCTTCAAGGAGGCCCTTTGCCCTTTTCTCTCCTTTTCTGTAACTTCTCCCAGTTTCCAGGGTCCAGAGTAGCAACAACAACAACTTAAAGAAAAAAAAAAAGGGAAGAAAGAAAAAAACAAAACAAAACAGAACCTGGGAGAAGGCAGAGTAACTAAGGGTTCCCTTGGCTCCCTCAGACTTCACACTGAACGCTGATAAGTCCACCTCTTCCCTACACTGCCCTCAGCTCTTCTATAGTACCTATGCCTCTAAGAGCCTCTTGAGGTCCCCTCTGCTTGCCTCGTTCTGTGGATTCAGAGAAGCAGCAAATCTGGTCCCTTTCCTCAAGTGGCTTATGGTCCTGCACAGGGAGAGACCAGGCCACAAAATAACCAAAAGGCACGGACCGTGGGCCGCTGGGCCCTAGCCCCTGGCCCCTAGCCCCTGGCCCGAGGGTGAGAGTATGGGCTCTGCAGTCTGGATGCTGAGGCTTAAATCCAGGCTCCAAACACACCCAGGACAGAAGAAGCACTCTCCCCTGCTCCAGAGCGAGCTCAGGATTCACTTCCTCAAGGACACAAGAGAAAGACAGAGGCAGCTCATGGTGGGACCAGGATGAAGAGGCTGTGTCATTTGACAGGACACAGACTCTGAACAGCAGCCAGCGAGAGGCACACAGACCCAGGGCGGGCCTCGCTGTAAAGACCTGCCGCGGAGGGCACTGCAGGCAACTCCAGGGGAGAGGTCGATTTTGCAGCAGCTGCAGGGAACCTTACCGAGGAAGAAAGAATCCCAGCTGCCTTGAGCTGATTCCTCACCCGCTCCCCTCCCCCTTGTGGCCACACTCACCAGGGATGCAGAGCAAGGCAGCATCTCTCCCTGGCTGAGGCGGTGCCAGACCACCCACCCCCACACCAAGTACCAGCACTCTTCTAAAAGCGTGACAAACAGGACCTTCACTCTGTAATTTCCTACATGTTACTGTAAGGATACTGAGGTCTTCTGGCCAAGTATTCTCAGACTGTCCACAGACAACAATGCTACAGGTCACGGTGGCCTCTTTCCCTCCCTGCTATCCACCAGGCCCACAGGCTCTTCCTTCCCTCACCTGGACATAAACATGGCAGTTTTCTGGAGCCACTGCCCCATTCTTAGAAGGCAGCTTAGGTTGGCTCCACCCTAGACATCAGGAAATGGCTCTTTACCGCGCTCACTTGCTTTTGCTTTCTCTGCTTTTCCTCCGCTAAAAGGCATACACACGGCTGGACCACATCAGTAGCTTACAAAACCTGAAAACTACTGTTTGTAGTTTCCCAATGCAACAAGCTCCTTCCCCTCCAGGCCTTTGTTCACACGGCTCCCTCTGCCTGGAATGCCCTTTCCATTCGACTCCTAAAAACTCCCTCATCTTTGAAGGCTCACCTCAACAGTTTCCTCAGTGAAACTTTGTTGACTGTCTCTCCCACACCCCAGGTGAAATGACTCCTCCTTTGCCCTGGAGGCAACAGGGCAAATCAGTTACAGGCATGGTCCCTAGATTCAGGCGCGTAACTCCACCACTCACTAGGCTCTTGAACCTTGTGGAAGGTACTTAGCCTCTGTACCTCAGTTTCCTCATCTGTAAGTTGGCTAATAATAGTACTTATCTCAGAGTTGTTTAGGATTGAGCTAATTTATAAAAAGGCATTTAGAGCAGCACCTGTTTATTATTATTAATTATCTCTACTTTACAAACGAGGAAACTGAGGTTCTGAGAAGGTAAGTGGCTTGTCCAAGGTCATAACGCAGCGAGGCGGCAGAGCCAGGAACTGCCCGAAGGTGAGGGTGACTCCATACGCTATTGGACAGCCAGGCACGCTGATGGCGGCAGGAATCTAGGACGTGAGATGATGGGCTCTGTTCCTCAGTGTCGGCTGAGGGTAAGCTAGTCCAGGGGTGGCATTTGGCTCCTCCTCCCTGGTGCTCACTTGCATTCTGCTGGAGGAACCCCCTTTTCCTAGCTCCTGCCCACAAAGGCTTATATGTCTATCTTGAGCTCCTGTCTCCTTTCCCCTTGTAGCCTAGTCGTCTTGTCTCCAGTGGTCAGCGCAAGGACAAGGGAGCAGCAGAGGCACAGTGCTGTCACTTCATGCCCAGGACAACTCTCGGAGTGGGTACTCTTTTTCCTGTTTTACAGAGGTTGATACTGAGGCTGAAAGAAGTTAAGTGAATTTCCTAAAACATCACAGCTAGTAAGTGCAGAATCAAGATTCTAAATCAAGCCTACTGGACTTCAGAGTCTATGTGTCAGATATTGGCACCTTTTATAGGTTCAGAGAGGTTAAGGAACTTGCCCCAGATCACACAGCTAGTTGGTAGCAGTATCATACGTTTGAGCCAGACTCATCTGGCTCCAAAACTCTTTCTCTTGCACCAGTGGTCTCTAGCCTGTGAGCCACATCCCCAGGGCCACATCACATCAAGCATCATCTGAAGACTAAGTGAAGGGGAAGTGTCACATACAGCCATACCATTTGTCTAGGATTATGCAGCTAGTATTGTAATTAAGAAAATACAAGTTCATTTAAAAGCCAATCAAATTCATTGTAGCTTTTTTTATTATGTACTTTCATCACTATACACACAAAATATAAGTTCCACCAAGTGCTCAAGGGGGAAGGGAATGTCTGATAAGTTTTCTGATATTACTAACTAAGAGCTCCATGTGCTCTGTCTGCCTACCTCCCTAAGAGCTCTCCAAAACCACACTTAGTACCTTTCTCAAGGTACCTTCCTGATCCTTAGTCACAAACTCACAATAGAGAAGTGCCTTTTGTGTGGAATAACTGTCTAAAGGTCATTAGCAGGAACAGGAGGCACAATCCTTTCCAGGTCTTGAGTCCCATGAATGTTAAGAAGTAATGCAGTCTCCAGCAAAGAGGACCCAAGTCCTGAGCTGTGGAAGGAAGGAAGGAAGGAAGGAAGGAAGGGGTCAGGGAAGTGAGTTCCTGTCTTTCCTATCCTGGCCTCCAACTCCTTCCCAGTCCACCTGCCTAGGATACATGGTCTGGGGAAAAGAACACCTATGTGGTTTCAAATCCTAGCTTTACCTCTTCCTGGCTATGTGCCCTTAGACAAATTACTTACCTTCTCTAAGTCTATTTTTCTGGGAAATCTGGTAGGGAAATAGGCATCTGGACTCTGGAGCTCATTAGTCCAGCCTTATACTCAGCATGGGTTCAGTGAATGCTTGTTGATACCCGGTGTGTGCCAGGCCCAGTGCTTAGCACAGGACATACAGAGATGGGTGGTAAGCAGGCCTCAAGGAGCTCACAGTCTAGTAGGAAGCACAAACATGTAAGCAGATGATTACAAGACCACATGATATACTCATTACAAAGTACTGAAGCCATACTAAGGAAGTGATTAACTATGTCTACCAGAAGTGGGGGAACACCAGAGAGGGCTTCACAGAAGAGGGTTTTGAAGGATGAACAGGAGTTTTTCCAACACATTAAAAGGGGAAAGGTGAGGTAAGCAAAGGGAACAGAATGAGCAAAGGGAAGTGAAAGTGCCCTGTCTATTTGAAGAGCAGCAAGAAGTTTGGTATGGCTGGAATGTTAGAGAGACAGGAGATATGAAGATAGGGATGCTGCAATGAGCTAGATCCTCCAGGCCTTGGGTACCGTGCTCAAGAGGAAGGATGGGCCACAGCCTCCCACACCTACCCTCTTGGCTCCGGTGCTGTTCCTGTCAAAACAAGCACACTGAATCACACCCTTTCCTGTGCCTTTGATTTAAGAGTTCCTCTCCTGGCCCTGACAGTAAGGCATTTCTGTCCCACAGATTATAACTCACTCTGGGCTATTATTCAGCTTCCCAGCCCTGGCCCTGCTGCAGTTAGTCCAAACATAATATCCTTCATGCATATATTATCTGTCTCCCTATTATCTGGAATCATTTCGGAATTAAATTTCAGTCCTGCAATATTGGCTTCAGGAGCGGCACGCTTTATGGGCTAGTCAAAGGTTAGAATACCAATCAAAATAACAGTGCCGATGCAGCGAGACATTTTAATATTCCAAAACCCGGTAATTGTAAAAGGACATAATATTTTTTCCCTGATTACCCCAAAGGCAACACATGTTAACAAGGCGAGGGAAGGAGTGAAAGAAATTTCAGAGTTCAGACAGCTGTAAGACATATTTAAAGGAAAAGCCCAGGCAGGGCACTACACCATGGGGGCAGGGAGATGAGAAGAAAGAAGACAGTCTCTCTAGCTCCAGCTGCCCCGACTCCAAATACAGCACTGGTCCCTCTGCTACCTCTGGACTACGTCCCAAGAGCTCATTCCCAAGGGCAGATGTTACAGAGGATGGGATGAAAGGAGAAAGAGCTCAGGATGTGGAGTCTTGAGGCCCAGGTTCTAGTTTCAGCTCTTCAATCCAAAGCCTCCAGCCCCCAAGCTGGCCCCTCCCAGGGCTTCAGCATCAAATCCAGCGGCAAACCCTCAGGGCTGCTCTCCCACTCGGCCTCTCCTTGTCCGGTGCCTGTGCCCCTGCCTCTCCCACATTTATACCTGGTGCTTTTGTGTCCTGTTCTCTTTGCACATATTTCTTCCCAAAGACAGTTAGAGGCTCTCATCTACCTGGCCTCAGAGCTGGCTCCCCTCAAGATGGCAGCCCACGTGCCCACTGCCCCACGGACAACGCTCTGTACTTTGGTTGATGCCAAAGACCTGCGCCACAGCCCCAGTCTCGTCCTGACCACTGAGTGGTCCAGAAGCATCTGTCTCAGTGCAAGCCCTCCTCCCTCCAAAATAAACACAAAACAAACACCTGGCAGGGCCCCTACATCTTCAAACCTCTCTTGGTTTTCATTTTTGTTTTGTTCTTGTTTTTTCCAAATAGCCCCAATCAAGGGGCTCTGCGGCAGGCACCATGCAGCCACCACTGTATGAAGAGTCCCAGCCTCTGTCAGGCTGCCTATCACTTGAGCAGCTCTATCCCCACAGCTCCAAAAAAGTGACCTGACCAGCAGAGTTCCAGACCCTTTCAGTCCAGACGGCTTCCCAGCTAGCTCAGCCCACTCGCTGGAGCCTCCAATCTGCACCACCCCGACCTGCTGACCTGCCTATGGCCCCCAGCAAAGAACTTCATTAAGGCCGAGAATGTATTCCTCCATAAGCCCTTAATTTATTACTGCGCTGATTGGGACTCTGAACGCTCCAAGGTCAGGAAAAGTCGTACTCAGTCGTAGACACCAACCCTCCCTTCAGCAGTTTCTCCTGCTGTCTGTCTGCTCCCAGGGGAGGGGGAGACAGAAATGCTTCTTGGAGGGACCCAAGAAGGTCTCCTCTCCCTCTTTCACAGCTGGTCCCAACCCCATCATCCCCTTCAGGGCACGCAGATATTGTAGCAGGGCATATAGCACAGATGGCAGAGGAAAAGTGGAACAGCAATCTTCACACCCTGGTTCATCTGGGTCTGTCAAATTCTAGGTGACCTCCAACCCTACAACTTCTGAGCATGACTGGCTGAGCCCTGTCTGCCAGGACTGACTCAGAATCCTCCGAAGGCTGCTGCCTGCCTGCTTCCCCAAAAGCCCATCCAAACAGGCCCAGACACCAGAGGGAATTCCAGACCATTTGTGAGTGTATGTGCACGTACTTGCATGGCTTGGTCTGACTGTCCGTGAATCGTGTATGTGGAGGCATGCATTTATACATACATTTATACCTATGTGTCCTGCGTATGCAGTGAATATATACATACTATGTGTGCATGTGTATATCCACATACTCACATCCTTTTGGACCTACCCATTTCTTGACCTCTTATTTACACTAACATTCTCTTCCACCTAATCTTAGCTACCCACCCCCATGGGCACACCTTGGAGCCTGCCAACACTTAGAACTGCCCCATCTCTGAAATCACTAATTCAGATATGCTACTTTCCAACCATAATCTCTTATCCTTTCATCTGGCATGCTCAGCTATAGCCGGCATACCTGTTCCCCATCTTACTGGGACCTATCTACTTTTTCCATATCCATCAGGCCCCCTGCTGTCTTCATTTCCCTCAACATCCAGCTTAAATCCCACAGTCCATCTTGGCAACCACTGTCTTGACAATATCTTCAACTCCTTTGTTCCTTTCATCACGCCCCTTGGGAAAATCTCTACTGTGTATGAATCTAAATGTCTGCTTTCTGCATGCCCACAGCCAGGCAGCTGAGCTTTGCTAAAGGAAAGCCACACGACTGAACAGAGAGGTTCCGCTGTGAATTGATGTCACCAACATCAACTGGACCCGCACCACCGCCTAGAAATCCGACTATACTTCTCAAGTAAGCTCATATTGCTATTCTTTACTAAAACTACAGCAATCCTTTTCCACTTTCTGCAAACCTTCCCAGCCCTCTCCTATTAGTTATCAGCAAATGACTGATCTACTTCACAGAGAAAAACAAAAGCCTCGTATGGGAACTACTACTTGTCATCACCAAATGCACAAGCCTACCTGCATCTGTCTGCATCCATCTTCCTCTCCTTACCCCATAATGACAGAAGAGGGGACCGTCCTCCTGAAGAGAGCCAGTGTCAAGAACCTGAGTTTTCCATACCATCTCCTGTCACCTTCTCAGAGACCTCTCTCACTCCTATATTTCGACACTTCCTTGTCTAATATACAAACGAGCACGTATATCTTTCACCTTAAAACACAAAACCTGCCTCAACTACACAGCTGCCCCACCACAGCCCTTACCCTTTCTCTCTCCTTCAAAACCACATTTCTGAAAAAGTTTAAATTTCTCTGTCTCCTCATTTACTCCCCAATTCACTCCAACTTGGCTCCTATCCCTATCATGCCATCAAGAGGTTTTACCAGAGTCACCAAGGTCCCTGAGCCCAGGTCTGGCACTCATATTTCAGTCTTTACGTTACGTGGCTCCCTCTGAGCAGACCAGTCCTTTTTTTTGGAAGACACTCTTGGTGTCTAGGGCATCACACTCTCCTGGTCTACCTCTTCTTCTACCATTTTTTTTTACCCTCTCTTTTTTACTGTTTACTCTCTTGAGCACAGAGTCAGGCAAAACTAAATTTAAGTTCTAGCTCTGCCATGTACCAAAGTAAGACACTGAGCAAAGTTCATCATCACCCTGTGCCTCAGTTTTCTCAACCTTAAAATGCAAAAAATAATAGTAACTACTGTGCAGGGCTGTGAAGATTAGATAATGCGTTAGATAATGAGTGCAGTGTCTGGCACAGCACTGTCCAATGCAAACATAACGTGAGCCACATAAGCAATTTATGAATTGAATGCCCAGCTCAAGTAAAAAAGAAACAGATGAAATTAATTTTAAGAATATGTTTTATTTAATTTGGTATATCCAAAGATTACCATCTCAATAGGGACTCAGTATAAAAAAATTATTAATGAGGTATTTTGTATTTTTTCATATTAAGTGTGTAATTTACACTTATGACACATCTCAATTGAGATGTTAAATCTTCATCAGAGATACCTTATCTGTATTGAGACTTTAAACAATTAACAGTTGAAAATGCAGATTTACCAATCCAGTGTGTTCTAAATATACTGAAAAGTTCTTCTTGTAAGTTTTTAACTTACATTTAAATTAATTAAAATTAAATAAAATTTAGAATTTGTTCGTCAGTCATATCAGCTACATTTCAAGCACTCTATTGCTACAGGTGGCTAGTGGCAACTATATTGGACACAACAGGTCTAGCACACTAAATGCAATCATTAAATAAGAAATATTACTATTACTACTAGTGACCACTCCTCCTCCTTCTCTAGTTCTGACTCTTCCTCCTCTATGTATCAAACATTGGTGTTTCCCAGTGTTCTGTCCTAGGCTCTCTTTTCTTCTCATCTTATTCACTCCATTCCCATGGCTTCAATTATCATTCACATACCAATAATGCCCCCTAATCTGTATCTCTTATCCTGACCTTATCCCTGAGCCCCAGACCTATATATTCAAATACGTTCTCAACAGCTTCACAAGAATGTCTCAAAGGCATCTAAACTCAACATGTCCCACACTGAATTCACCTTCTCTTCCAATCCCCAAACTTCTCCTCCTTCTATTATCTCAGTAAATGCATTCCGACTCTCCCAGTTGCTCACATCATAAACCTTGGGAGTCATGATGGTCTCCGCCTTCATCCTCAACCCTCACAGCCAATCAGTCACCATTTCCCATCTATTGTACAGTCAATTCTGCTGTAACACTCATTTTGAAAGAGCAAATTTGTTCCAGTGCAACTGAAGTATTAGGGAACGATTTAGCATAACGCACATTGTGCATTTGTGTGAGACTTTGTTCTTAAGCAATACAAGATAAACACAGGAAGTTACACCCAGCTGAACAGAGCTGTGTACGAATAAACAAAATGACACATGCGCACACCTCAAACATATACCAGCTACCTGGATCACCACATGTGCTACAAGACACAACCATCTGATTACAATCTCTGATTTCAGAGAATTCTCTTTCCGCCACTTTACAGTAACTCACAAGCTACAACCCTTCTCATGCCCATTTCCACAAGCAAACTTCAAGTTTTTTTCAAGGTAAAATGCCATATTTATCGTAGCGTTTATGTATTTCTTAACCATTTAATACATGTAAAATCATGCTACCCATAATTTTTATTTCATTAGATTCCCAACTTTTCTCATGTGTCGCTGATGAAGTTTCTGAGTACTGTGCACCTAACCCCATTTTTATTGCACAACTTTCCATAGCACAGTGATCTGGGGGGAGGTATATGTTGCATCACAGCAGACTGACTATACCATTTAACACTCCAGATTCAGTCCATTTCTCTGCATTTCCACTGCTAACAATTTAATCCCGGTAGCTATCATCTTTCACTTGGAATGGTCCAATTCTCTGGTTCTCAACCAGGGACGGTACCTCCCCACTCCCGCACCATCCAGGCCACCGGAAAAGTATGTGTCTGTCGAAGGGGAGGTGGCATTTTTAGTTGTCACAGTGACTTGGAGAGGTGCACTACTGGCTTCAATGAACAGGGACTGGGGATGCTGCGAGTTCAGTGATGTTGCCCATGTGATGATGTGCCCCATCCCAACATGCCAACTATAGCCCCATTAAGAAAAACCAGTACTGGTCCCCTATATCTACTCCTAGCTCTCTCTACACTGCAGCCAGAGAGACTTTTTTCAAAATGCAAATCAGATGATGCTCTCCTATGTTCAATACCTTTTAATTGCTTCCCCTCACCCTAAGGATAAAGATCAAAATCTAAAGTCTGGTCTACAGACTCCCCTCCAGTTGCATCTTATGTCAGCCTTCTCTCTTCCCCACTTTCACTGTGCTTCAGGTAGTCATTCATTCAACAAATAATGATTAAACATCTACTGTGTGCCAGCAACTATCCAAAGTGATGAAGACAGAAGAGTAAACAGAAGAGACAAAAGTTCTTTGGCCCTCATGGAACTTACATTCTAGTTTCATGAAGCTGCCAGGCTTCTCTTCACCCCAGGGCCTTGCCACTTGTGGTTTTCTGCTTAGCCAATTCCTGCTCATCCCCCAGGTCTCAGCTTAGACTCCCTTCCTCCCTCCACCCCACTAAGTCAGGTCCCCTTGTGATGTGATTCCATGACTCTGAACTTTTTAGTGTTATAACACAATTGAAATTGTTTGTTTAACATCCATCTCTTCTGTTATATCCCCAGGGCCCAGCACAGTACCTGGAACACAGAAGGTGCTCAAAAATATTTTGCTTATTGATGCAGATGTGTATGTTTATATATGTGCATGTACCCTTACATTTTATGAATATGTATATATAAACACATATGTGTCTGTGTATATTTTCAGGTATTTCTGCAGGTGAATATGTGTATACACATATATGCAAGTATGGATACATACATACAATTTTGGGTATGCTCGCTTAAGTGTATTCATTCACATGAGTACATGTGTATATTTGTGTGTGTGTGTGTGTGTGTGTGTGTGTGTGTACTCTTCTGGCCCCTCAGTGACAGCTCTGACCTCCTGGAGGAGGGCCCCAAGTCCTCTCTAGGCTGACAGTGCAATAAGAGTATAGATCATTCAATGACATTCCAAATGTCAGCAAACACCGGCTTGCTCCTCTCTGCTACAGGGAAAGTAGGTGGAGACAGGCGACGTGGAAACCTGGCCCTAGAAAAGTTGTCCTTCCCTGACGCAGCCCACACTGCCTCTGGACAGGAGAGGGCAGCTGAAAGACAACATTCTGCCTCTTCTCAGACTGGAGGCCTTAGTCAGTCAGTGCAGACTGTGACCTCAGTCCCAGGTGCTCACTCAGCACGTCTAGGCGGCCAAGCAGACCAGGACACTCCCCATTCTTTTCATGGGGCAAAGCCCTGCTGGGGGGTTGAGGAGAGGAGAGGAAGGGAAGGGGGTAGGACAAAGTAAGATCAAGGATGGGAGAGGAGTCTGCAGACAGCCAGGGCCTGGGTCCCACCTGGGGACAGAAGGCAGGAGTGAGGCTTTTACATGGTACTCCCACAACCCTGGCAATGGCCTCTCCGGCTTAGCTTTCATCATTGCTCTTTTTAAGGGTGCAGGAATCTTTGTGCAACCTGCACTAAGTCATGCAGTATAAAGATCAGAAAGATTGCCATGTGCCTGGACCTCTGGGGCCCTGCAGCCTCCCTGTCTTGCATGGCTGCTGGCAAGGACTGGAGTTCGGTCATCTTTCCTTCTGGACCCTTAAGCACAGCTGGAACACGATGTGGCTGTAGGGCAGAGAGGAAGGGGTGAGACCCCTGGTTTTTCTTAGACCTGCTCAGTCGACCTCCCAAGAGGCGATGACGGCGTCCTCAGTTTCCCCTGGTACCCACTCTCCGCTCCATGGCTCAGCACAGTCTGGCAGACACGCAAGCTGAGCAGGCTCGGCAGCAGCCTCCACTGCCAGTAGCACCCAGGTAGTCCCGAGTAGCAATGTTATCACACGGCTCGGCTGCTTTCCCGCCTCTCTGCCAAGGAAGCTAGAGGCAGGGAGTCATCCATACACCAAAAAGTCTAGTGAACTTCACAGAGCAATTGTTCATGGTCAGCGCCTGCCTCGCTTGGTGGGGCCTTCACATTGCATTTGCCGAGGCCAGCAAGCAGCCTCAGATGCACTCTGACAGCTGGCACGCCATCTTCCAGGAGCACAGGCCTGGCCACACCCGCACGCGTAGCCCTGCCAAGGCCCGCGTGAGAGGGCCTCTCTGGAGCCAGCTCTCAGAGATCAGTCAGCCAGCCAGCAATCGTTCACTGAGCACACACTCTGCACCTAGCCTTGATCTGGCCACCGGGGACACAGAGAGGAGCCAGACTCAGTCTTTGTGCTTCGGATGGACACGTCTGCAAGGAAACACACGGACTCAGTTTCAACCCTCAAAGATCACTGATATCCAGAGTGTCAAGGAGCCTCAAGGCAAGAGTTCGACTGCAAAGCTTCTCAGTGGAGATGAGACCTGAGCTGAATCGTCAAGGAGAGGGAATAAGCCCGGTGAAGATGACTGGGGGCGCTTCAGAGGGAAGGCCATAGGCCATAGGCCAAGGCCTGAAGGCAGGACAGAGCCTGGCCTCCTCAGCCAAAGCTGGGAGGTAGTAAGCAGCTGTTGTTCAGCTGCAAGGGAGATCATCGGGAGAGGTGGGGAGGGGTCAAAGCACAGACAAGCCAGAGGGCAAAGGACCCGTACACCAGGGAAAAGCAAAGGAGTTCACAAACACTGTCACAGAGAGTGGCCACCCTGAGACGTATGGAACAAAGTCCAAGGTCATTGTCTTCCATTGCTCCTCCAAATGCTCACTTAGCTCCAGCCCTCACACACACCAAAAGCATGCTGCTCCCCCTGCCCCAAAGCCCCCTCTCCTCCTCAGATCCAAATCCCACCTCCCTTGAATGCCCAGTTCAAGACCCAAATCCCCACGATACCAGCCTGAGCCTCCAACGACCTCTCCCTTCTCTGGGCCCCCCGGGAGCCACTACTCTGACCTCTGGTGTGTTCTCCCTTTTCTGAGCTTCCTGGGAGTCACTGAACGGCATGGGGTTCCTGTGGCTGCCCCAGGTCGGTTGCCCTTACATCACAGGGATTAATAGGAGTCAGTCTCCCTAGCGGCCTGGGCCTCCTAGAGCCAGGATCCTATCAGAGCAGGGGTCTGCGGAGTCTATTCCTGCACCTCCCTTCTTGTGCTTACCTAGGAAGGACAGCACATACTAGGAAAGTACAATTTTCTGGGTGATTCATTCTCTGCCAGGCCCACTCTCCTAGCTACACAGGGTCCCTCCTGGCTCACAGCCTCAGCGCCCACTCCCCAGGTGCTTAGTGCTACATGAGCGCCAGTCTCTTCCCCCATGCTCAAAGGGAAGTGGGCTCTAGTGTCCACAGCCCTTCTCACATGAGCAAGCTCGGCTGGGGCTAGACAGGACCAAAGCCCGCCTGAACCAACTCTGCCTCCCAACCCGAAGGAGATACCAGGGCCAGTCAGGAGGCTCAGAGGCCACACTCATGATCACTCATGATACTTTCCCAGAGGCTCAGCTAGGACCACCTCCCTCCCAGAGGCAATGCAGCTCAGCCCAGAGGTGGAGCACCAAGCAAGAACCTGGAAACTACCCTTAATCGGGACTTCTCTGCACATCTGGGTTAACACCAAGGAGGGCAGTGTCAAACTCCACCCAGCAGCCTGGTCCCCCAAGCAGCTCCCCACTCCCAGAAATAACCACAACTTTCCAGCACACATTAGCTAGGGAAGGGTATTAAGAAAAGAGAAGAAAAGAAAAGAGATGAGAACAACAAGATGAAAACAGCAATGAGAAAAGAAAGCAAGAGAGGGGGGTGGTCTGAGGCAAAGGAGAACCAGAGGAAGCATGGAGCGGGACTCAGACACAGTACCTTTTTCAGATTAATCCACTGCTTGAAGTAATCTGCCACTGGCAAGCCCAAGTACTGGCACTGGCCCGGGAGCCTGAAGAAAGGGAGGAGAGAACAAGTTGAGCACCCATGTCCCAGGTACGGAGTCTTAAAACAGGAAATCCAATAGAGTCTATAAGAAAAAGTGACCTCAAAGGCTAACCCACTAGCCATGGGTCCTACCCCACCCAAGAAAGGCACCCCACCTCCAGCGCTCTGGACACTGGGCTCCAGATGCAGCCCTCAGATCCAACTGTGAGAACCTGGAGACTCTATTCAAAATGATATCAGCCGCACTGCTTTCTGATGGCCTACAACACACTAAGTGTCTTACTTACATTCTCATGTTAATTCAGAGAGATGCTGTGAGGTGGGTAGATCTGTATATATTATCGATGAGGAAAAGATTCAGAGGGGTTACCTAAGATTCCACAGGTAAAACATGATAGTGCCAAGAACTGAACCCAGGGCGGTCTCACTCCAAAGCCTATGTTCTTTCCAATGCACCAGGATGTTGTCGTCATCTTGTTACACAGAGAGGCAGAGATGTAAGACAGGAGGAGAGAGAGGAAGAGCATGTGATTTAGAGATAGTTGGGCAGGGGCTTCGGCTCACATTTAAGTCTCAAGCAATAGGCTTTCTGTGATAGAGAAGAGACCATACAGAGGGCTAAAAAGAAGTCAGAATCTAAACCAAGAACCTGTTCTTGTTTTTTCTTTAAATTATAATTTATAAATTATCTCCCCTTCCAGCTGATGATGCCATTTTGCCCACACAAATCCATTCAGCCAAACACTTACTGATGTTTTACAATAACCGTCAGTCACTTAGGCCTCAAAAAGTAAGACTTAACTCCTGCACATAAGGGGCTCACAGTTTGTTCAATGGAATGGATAATAAAAGAAATAGATAAAAAGCCTTAAGTTGGGACTTCCCTGGTGGCGCAGTGGTTAAGAATCCGCCTGCCAATGCAGGGGACACAGGTTCGAGCCCTGGTCCGGGAAGATCCCACATGCCGCGGAGCAGCTAAAGCCCATGTGCCACAACTACTGAGTCTGCGCTCTACAGCCCGTGAGCCACAACTACTGAAGCCTGCGCGCCTTGAGCCCGTGCTCCGCAACAAGAGAAGCCACCGCAGTGAGAAGCCCGTGCACCATAACGAAGAGTAGCCCCCGCTCGCCACAACTAGAGAAAGCCCACGCGCAGCAACGAAGACCCAAGGCAGCCAAAAATAAATAAACTTAAAAAAAAGCCTTAAGTTGCAGTATTGGGGTACATGGAAGGATGGTGGAAGATACTAGAAATATCAGCTGGGGAAGATCATGGAGTTTTCTTGCTAAGAGGAGCTTGGCCACAGGCAATAGAGAGCCTCAGAAGAGTTGTGATTTACAAAGATTGTTCTGGGGGCAACAAAAACAATACACTAAAAAAGCCGAGTAGTAGCCAGGAGACTAGACAGTAGCCGAAGAGACAGCGAGCCAGCGAGCCAGCAACAGAAAAAGATATAAAGGAAGCCTTGGTGACCGAATGGGACGTGGGGCCCAATGAGAGAAAGCAGTAGAACCCAATTCAGAGGTGTGTGGCTTGGCTCGCTTCATGCTACTCACTGAGACAGATACAAAGTTAGGGGCGCAGAGAGCATATCTAATAGATGAAGCGGACCAGCATTTAGTCAATTTCATTATTGTTTTTAAATTTTCTTCATACAGCGTCTCCCTAAACCAGGGTACACTGCTCCCACTGCCTCGCCCCTACCTCCCCACCGGATGAAGGCATGAGTTTGGGAATGTAGTTTTAGATATACACCTGACGTGTGCTAAGCGCTCAACATCTGTTGAGTCTGAGATGCCTAGGAGACATTTGGCAGTGGGAACGATGTCTAAGAGGCAGATGGATATCCAGTTTTAAAGACAGGTCGGGACTGGAGATATAAATTGCTAAGTCATTAATGTAATTTAAGTAAAATTAAAGCCATGAGAGTAGACGAGATCACCTGGGAAGAGTGTGGAATGAAATGAGCAGAGGGCCCAGGCTAATGTCTCATAAGTTTTGTTGAGCTAAAATGAAACCAGGCCACCCCTACCAGACCATCACCACAGACAAGGAACTCACTACTACACACAGCAGTCGGCTCTAATTTTAGACTCCTTCAATTCTCAGAACATCCTTCCTTAATACTAAACTAAAATCTGTCCCTTGTAACTTCTACCCATGAGTCTGAGAAATGTCTTTAGAAACTACAGAGAATGAGACTTCTATCTCTTCCTTGCAGAACCCTCCCAAGATCTGAGAGCCTAGGGAGCTTCCTCAGAGTTCCCTTCTCCAGGTCGCACAGCCTCAGCTCCTTCGAGAATTCTGTAGGAGATAATGTACCATGAGTCGGGACTCACCCAACCCACCGCCATGTCCAGAGGGCAAGGCTCCTGGACTGTTTTCAGGGTATCAGATAGCCAAGGTCACACATGCTCTTTGGACCCCACTTCACATCACCTGTGGTCAACCTAAATGATGATGAAAGCAGGTGTACCCTTTCTGGAATATTTATAACTGATTTTTGAGCTTAAAAAGCAGGTCATTAGTGTCAAATGCCAGAGTGGTCAAGCAAGATGGAGCTGAGAAAAACCCAATGAATTTGGCATCGGTGGGCTGGTGGGGACAGAAGGCAGCAGGCGATGTGTTGAAGAGTGAGAAGAGATAAGAAAGTGGAGATCACAAGCACAAACTTCTTTTTTAGGAGGCTTGGCAAAAAGAATCCAGTCGAAATGACTTGTTTCTACCCTAGAAAGTGTTAGGGCAGTCAGCCTTCCATCCATTACTCTTCAATTATTTGACAGACACTAGTTGGAAGTCAGTGCCCATGTTTCAGGTGGTAGAGTTAAGGATTTACTTTTCTAAGACCTGAGACACCTTTCCAAGGGAAGGTTCCTCTCAACACCCAGGTGGCACAGTGACACTAACTACAACCAGTCAATTTCCTGGGAGGGAAATTCTGGCTGGGGCCAAGATGATGAAGGGGTATCCAGGTAGGATGTCCCCATGTGGGAACCAAGGACCAAGGTTATAAGGAAATGAGGCAAGATTTTGAAAGATGAAAGGTAGCTTTAGGAACTAGAATGTGGTTGCCTAAGAAGCAGAACTGTAATGTCTGGATAATTTTCTTATTCCCTTCAATTTTTCTTTCATGTTCCTTATTCTTGGTATTTGTGAAATGCTTGCTCAGGTCAGCTATTTTTGAAAAATCATATTAAGACCTGTGAGTGAAGGGGGCCACCAGAAGCAGCAGAATCTACAAAGGAGCAGGTTAGGGGACTGGCCAGCAAAAGGCAAGGGTCCTGGGTCACCTATCATACCCTCCCTTAGCCAAGCCCAGCACCCTCTGATTCTTTTAGTTGACACAGGCCAGGAGTGCTTTTGGCTGGCTGGTCCTGGGAGAGGGAAGGGCTCCCTCTTCAGCAGGATTTCAAAGGCAGATGTCAGCTGTAGGCTTCTCTACCCAGGTAGGAAGTGTCTAGCTCAGTAGGATCCTGCCTGTTTCTCTTGGTGGAGGACCTATACCAGAGTGGTCACACTGAGGACAGACTAGACAGATTGTCAGGCTGGAGACTCAGCTTCAGATACGGCTCAGCAGCATCCAGAGTGCTGCCTGGGCCCCCTGGCTGACTGAAACAGAGGGAGGCGCGACCATCATTCTCACTCGGGGCCCTGGTCACTTGCAGGTACACATGCTGTTTGCAGACTCACAGGCATTCAGGTTGTCGAGTCCTCCAGCTAATGGGAGGTCCTAGCTATGTGACTTCAAGACACAAGCAGTACAGTTATAGCAGGACCCAGGCCCATCTTCACAAGAGACACAGAGCCATATGCCACAACTTGAACTCCCAGGTGCCTTGTGGGAAGACAGCTACACATTTCTATGACAGAACCCTAGCCCAGCTTAGAGAGCACCAACAGAAACCCTGTGAGGAAGGTAGGTTAGAGTAGTTGTCACCCCTTCATAAAAGAGGAAACTGATGCCCAGAGAAGAAAAAGGATTTGCTTAATCAGACAACAAGCCAAGGGCAGAACTAGAAATGGGATCTAAGTCTTCTGACTACACAAGGCATCAATCATATAGATGCAGTCTTTGCAGTCCCTGGGAAGGCAAGGTCTGGGGCTTTAGAGGGGCAGGCAGCATGGTGGTCAGTGCTCAAGGTCACACCTGGGTCCACGGTTCTTAGGAGCCTAAGGCTAGGGTCAGTGGGTACCAGTGGGTACATGGTTCCACCAATTTGGAAAAGAAAAAGGCAAAAGTCACCCTGGCACAAAGGGCCTGAATGCTGTGAGTTCCTACCAGATACTGATCCCAGGAAAAGAGCCACTGGCAGTGGGCCCTGGACTAGCCTACGGGCATGAACGTGCAGGCAGGTTTATGGTGCCCAGGTCTCCAGGCAGCTGGGATCACTGGGCACAGAGCTCCTCAACTGCCCAAACATCATCTGGCCATGCTTATTACTGCTGCCCAATGAAATTTTATGCACCAAGTCCACAGGTGTGATTTCCCCTTCTTTATGAGGGTCCGAATGACATCACTGATGGCCAATAGAAAAGAGCCAATTATGTCCAGGCCGTAAAAAGGAATGGGATTTTTTTTCAACCAAATCAAAACTTCCTTCAGCTTCGTGAATGCAAGGGGCCCTCTTTAAGGAAGCCCCCCCACCACCACCAACCCCAGTCCTGCCTGTGGGCTCTAAACCAAGGGATATGATTGCTTTCCAAATACTATGGGGCCTAGGGCCAGAGAGGGGCTCTGCCTTTGGCATTTACCATGTGGCCCTGCTCTTATCACACTGGCCCCTTAGGGTCATCAGAACCCACTGTGAAACCCTCTTGCTGATGCTTGACTGGCTCCCTGCTGCTCCATCCAGAGGGGCGTTAGAAAAGATATTACTCCTGCTAAATAACAAAAAGAAAGCAAAGAAAGCCCTCTCCTACTTAGAAAGAAGAGAACAGTATGGGAGGAATAGGGGTGTAAGAAACAGGCCCCCGCCCATACAGCACAGAGCAAAAGGAGCCCCTCATCCAGCCCTACCACCTGCAGCCCAGCACTTGGGCTAGGTCCAGACAGCCCTGATGGCAAACAGGTGTGACCAGCTCAGCACCAGCCAAGGCAGGGGACTAGCTCATTAAGGGAACGTCACCCTTGCTAATGGGTATGGGCGGGACGAAGCCACTGTTAGCAAGAGCTCAGCTTTGAAGACTGGGTGAAGCAGAGCTGGGGGACCCTGCTAGAACTACAAGGCTTGAGTCGATGGGGCCAGCAGCATCCATGGAGGTCTGACAAACAGACTGGCAGACACCAAGAGCCAGGACCAGCAGGAGAGCAGGCACCCGTTCTGGCAGAGGTCATGGACACTCTTCCTTCTGTGCTTTCTTCTCTGCAAGTCTTAGCGACAACTCTAAATTGCGGAGATGCAGGTCACTCTCAAGCCCTTGAAGAGGAGAAAGTCAGCTGAATCGGAGGCCATATTTGATCCCTCTCTGCCTCTCTGGAAAAGCTGTGGGACCCAGATCTTGGAGTGATGTAGGCTGTCAGTCCTGGTACTCAAAAGCACGTACTGCTCACCTGCAAGGGCAAACTATTTTGTCCCACCTGATATGCAGAAAATGGGGAGTGTTGAGGTGCAGAGGCAAAGAGCAGGGAGAAAGGCCCTGTCTTCTTCAAAGTCACCTTGGAGCACGGAGGCATGGAAGGCCCAGCCTGGGGAAGACGGAAGCAGCAGACCCAGCCGACCAGGCAGATGGGAGCTCCTGCCGAGGGGTCACCTATGAGGGGGGTTGGACTTGTTTCCATGAGGGGCTCCACACTCGCTCATTCTGATACAAACCTTCCCAAAGAATGCTGTCACTGGCTGTCCTGCATCTCAGAACCACCACATCTCCTAGGCTTGTCTCCAACTCCCAGGGCTGAGCCTCAGGAAAGGTCCCCTTCCCCTGGGTCCCAGTCTGGGAGTCCTACTAGTCAGAGCCTCCCCAGTCAGCATGACGTGATTCTGCATCCAGCTCCGGCAGGCTACCCCAGCCGAGGCAGCACTTAGCTGGGGACGCAGCTCTTTGTCTCTCCTATTTCCGTTCCCCTACCCAGAGGAGATAAACAGACCCTGGGTGATAAACGGCCCGCCTTTCACGATCACTTTTCCTCAAGTTGAGGAGAGTAGCTGGTGATGGATGGGCTGGAATTTGGTTATCAGGAAGGGCTGTCAGCCAGAGGTGCCTATCTCCTCCCCCACTACGCAGGGCATCATTACGCTGTGGCATCGAGGTAAAATATGAGCAAGGGGAGGGAAGGAAGGAAGAGGGGAAGGCTGGGCTTCTACACGGAGCCAACTGAGCTACAATGAGAGCAGGCACGGGGCTGGGACGTTAGTTATCTGCCTGTGACACCTTTTATCTCTGCACAAATTGGTCCTTCCACCCCCACTGCATCCTCTTATACAAACACAGGCAGGCACAATGTGTCACCACTGCAATCGCGTAGCAATTTAACCCGAATTAGTGAGGGGGTCAAACAAGGAAATAGGGGTTTCTCATTTCAACAGGTTCCTTAGTCTCTGCTCTGAACCACCACACTGGGGGGAGGAGGGTGGAGAGAGGCAGACTCATAATTGAATTCACTCACTTGGCCACTGCTGATGTATAAAAAATTAATGCTCAAGTCTCGTACTTATCAAAGCCAGTCAGTTTCCATCTCACCTGCAAGACGCACCATGGCAGGAGATACAGCCTGGTTGCCCCCGGCGGGCCGAACGCTCAGTGCTTTCCACCAGGGCAGGGCTGGCAAGGACAGGAAGGGAGAGAAAGGCACTGCCCTGCACCAGCAACCCCTACTAGAAGCCTACAGGATAGTGTGTAGGGTGTGGGGGAAGGATGAGGGCAATGGGGGTTACAGGAGGTGAGCACATCAAAGATGATCCTGGACAGTTCAAGAATACACTTCAGTCTACAGAGAGAAAAGGCATTCTGGCTCCACCCTCCACCAGGAGATGGCCAGTAACCCCTCTCTGTCCCACAGACACACATACACAGACACAGCTGTGCTGAAATTGAGGAAGCCAATGGGAGCACTGACAGCACTGACAAGGCTAAAAGAGCAGGGAGTGGAGGAGTCAGGTCTGTTCCCAAATCACTTCCCCCATGCAGACCCTGGAGCTAGAAGAGCCCCTGATGGGGGTGGGGGGAAGGAGAGCACAGTAGAAGCCCCACCAGGCACATGGCTCTGCCGCACTAAGAGACAACCTGGTCAAGTGAACATGTGTCCTTGGGCAAGTTACATCACCTCCATGCCCTGCTCTGTGAAGGTTAAACGAGCCGGCCAAGGGAAACATATTTTATAAATAAGCACTTATAGAAGGGATTCTGGCTGTAAGGAGGTCAGCTGAGACCAAACCTGCCTTTGCAGATGCTTCCAGGCCACCTGCATTGAGAAGACAGTGCCTTGGTCAGGAAAAGGATTCTAGAGAAGTTTCCTGGGGATGACAGAGTAGGGAGGTCCCAGAACCATTCAACAGTTGCCAAAATGAATTCCAAGAAGCTTGGGGGCGAGGGGAGGAGCTGTGGATAGAGAAGCACCTTGGTACTCACTCTCCAAATCCAAAAAATCAGCACGCAAATAGGAGGGAACAAAAGCCAAGGCCCCAGTCTGAGACACAAAGTGGGAGAACTTTCTACCTGAATTGATACCACGGGTATCACTGAGACCCAGGACCCTCAAGGAGTAGAGGCCAATCAAACCTGATTCCTATACTCAGGGAGCCTTCAGGACTACCTAGAAGATAACCACAGCATGAACTATAATGATCGCTCCAGGAGAGAGTACAGCAAAAGGGTAATCTCATTCCTGGGGATGGGAGGGCAATGCTGAGGAGCACTTACAGAGGCTGAGCTTCAATCCCCTTTGCTATCTCACACACACACACACACACACAGACACACAGACACACACACTCTCTCTCTCTCTCTCTCTCTCTCTCCCTCTCTCTCTCTCCCTCCCTCCCTCTCTCTGTCCCTGCACTCTCCTCCTGCCCACAGCCTTGGGAGAACGCACTGCCGACTTCTCAGCCCACTTTGCCCCCACACTTGCCCCTATCCTCTGGGACGGCTGCAGGTTACAATTCCAACCACCGGCTTCAGAAAGATGATACACTTGCTGGAGCCTGCAAAGGGTCAGGAGAGAGTACTGTTTGAAATACCAGCGTGACAGCTGGCTCCTTGTCTGTCTCTTCCTCCCCCATCCCCCTCCCCAAACTTGTCATGGTACAAGAAGTCTATAAGCAGCCCATCAGCTTTAAATATCAGTGTGCGTGAAGCAGGAGCACGAGAGCGAGAGAGCGGGAAGCAGACAGCGAGCGCCTCTGTCGCCACTGCCTGTCAGGGAACACTAATGAATTTCACCACCGGCAGCCATGCCTCAGATGGGGGCGAGGTGGGGGTGGGGACTTTTCTAGGGAGAACACTCACAGTATTAAAACATCTCTTCCCAAAGCCCTGTTAATAAATGTCACTGCAGAGCCAAGAACTACGCCCCGCCACTAGGACTCAAGGCAAGGGAGGGGTTGGGACGAGCCCTGAGGTCCTCCCAAACAGGAAGGGGAGTGCAAGTATGAGGCTGGAGGGAGCCAGCTGAGCCCCCCAATTAAGAGGGTGACCACTATCACCCGTGCTCATCTCATAATGAGATGAGCCTTGGGATGCTTGGTTGAGAGGACAAGGAGGACAAGAAGGAAAGGCCTCGCGCTGGGAGAGAGTACCAGCGGTACTGCCCCAGCCAGACTCACTCCCCACCCCACTTCCCATCAACTTCAGCCAGCTCACTACACTTGAGGCCCCAGGTACCAGGGGCTCCAGGCCATCTTTCCAGATCTAGGGGAGGTGGGGTGAGGAAACTCAGGCACCAGTCCCAACAGGAAGCTACTTCCCCAACAGATGTCAGAAGCCAGAGCTTATTATACTCTCCATTTCACAGATGAGGAAATGGAGGTTGAGAGTGGTAATGTGACTTTCCCAAGGCCCTACAACTAGTAGGTAGTGGAGCCAGGACTCAAACCCAGGTCTCTTTCAATCCTAAAGGTCCTGTTCTTTCCACAATACCACACAGCTTCTCTGAGGAGGGGCTGATCACCTCACTGGCTCCTGTGTGTCCTCTATTGCCAGGCCCTGCCCTGCCCCTCCACCCCCTCCCACTGGTACACATGCACCTCCGGCCTGGCATGGGCCACAGCTGCCACGTAGCACAGGGCTGGGCCTCAGGCCAGGGTGAACCCAGCCTGGCAGAGAAGGCCCTGGGCCCGAGCCAGGCCGTCACCCGGGAGTCTCCACAGCCCAGAGGGCATGGCTGCAGGCACACGCCTTCCCTCGGGTGCTCTCCGCACAGCTCTGATCCGCATGTCTGATCTGGCAGCGACCTGCTGTGCAGGGGGCAAATGACATTTAATTTCCTCTTGGTTTCCCTATGGTACAGACGAAAGGCCGTCACCTGCGTCTGGGTCTGGCAGCACAGCTGGAGGTGTTCCCAGACATGCTGCTCTGGAGAGTTCCCAAACAGAAACCAGAACACAAGCGGGTGCAGAGGGACGCCCCGTAGGCCAAGCTGCCTGTACTCCCAGAGAAAACCAACCTCAAATCCCCATCGGCAAGCAGATGCTTGAAGCCTCCAAAAGGCACCGTATATGTACAGAGCACCTCCCTGCTCCACCGCTTTGTGGCCCACCTGCCACCTCTCTCTACTCCCATTTCTCCCACACGGAGCCCACAGAAATAACCACACAAAGCACACAAGAGCCACAAACACCCTGGGGAACAGTCTAACATGCACCTCCCCAGTGCCACAAAATCAAATACTGTGTATCTCGCCAGCCCGCCTCTGGTGAAACAATAAGACAAGTGCCTCTTCGGAGTCCCTCCCGCTGCAATTCTTCCAGGGAAAGGGCACAGTGCCCCACCTGTTGTGGCTGTGAAAAGTGCTGGAGCGGCCACCAGGACCGGCCAGCCCTCTTTCCCAGGCGGAATGGCAGAGGCCCCAGCAGGCAGCAGGCAGCAGGGTCCGGGGAGGAGGGTGAGCAGGTGACAGGAGGTTTCCAGGGTACTCTGGTCAGTGTCTTGGCTGGTGAGCTATTCTCTTTTTGGCTCAGGCACTCCGTAGCAGTTTGAGTGGTCTCTAAGATACCTCATTCATTCCCCACCAGAGTCTCCACCTGGCCTATGGCCATCTTGACCCTTTGCCTGGGCTGCCTTTGTGTGGCCTACAATGCCCTCTGGAGGCTCTGCGGAGAGCATCCTGCAAGCATTCGGGATCTGGGATGCGGTCTGACCTCTGCTTCCAGGACACAGCTGTTCCCCTGACCCCTGGCTGATCTCCTCTGCCCTAATCCCAGCTCCTCCCCTGACCCCTTCAGGAGGTGTAACACCTAGCCTACACAGTCACACTTCTGGTGGGCATTTTAAACCGTGCTCCATGGAGCTCTAGGGTTCTAGGAGGGACATCGGGCTACTTTGTGGACTGGGGGAGGAGGAGGGAGAATGGGCAGGGCCTTGCCCCAGCTTCAACCAGAAGAGCTCAGCTTTTATGTTTTGTAATATTGGGCTTTCTTTAACATTTTATTTTTTTAAAGTTTCCTGCTAAAAATACTACCCATTCAGTCTCTCTACTGTGCTGCTCTGGGTTCTCATGGCATTCGTTCTGTATCTTCTTTGTAGTGTTCTCATGCTCTACCGTACTTATTACTTAGCCTGCAATTAGTTTTGCACGTGCTGCTCCTTCTGCCCTGATCACCTGGCAGTCCCCACAGTCCCCAGCACAGTACTTACTGGGCCCCGAGCAACTCCCAACAGGGGCTAACTTCAGGCTCCTGCTGGAATATTCTTCCAGGATACACAGTAGTTAGTGCCTTCGATGGCAGTTTCCAATGGTATTTCTCGGAAGAGAAGAGCTGAAGTGGGTGGTAACTGACATTTACAGGGAGGTCCTAGTGAAGACGTGTGGCACGTGCCACTCTTAAATCACCAAATGCAGCACACCTGCTACCATCATCAATCATCTAAATCAACCTCCGGGGGACCAAGAAGACTTTTGCATCTGGCCAATCTCTGAGCAAAATGCAGTATATTCCAACAGGAAATACCACTCACTAGACGTTTCTAAACCATGAATGTGGGACCATGGGAACACAGGATGATGCTCCTCAGCCAAGTACGCAAGGGTCTGTCCCCTTGCAGAGGAGTCACGAGTCCCACAGTTCTGCTTATCCGACTGGAGATGGGGGAAGCCCCTTGGCCCGTCAACCAGACCCGCCGTCTGGGCCTCCTTCTCCAGCCAGCTTTGGGGAAGTGGCAGCAGGGGGGCAGGGGACTGTGCTCCTCCTAGCTAAAGCCGCTTGTTAATAGGCCCTAGATTCCCTTATCCCCGGGGAAAGGGAGGTAGCAATGAGCCCTCTCCCTCCCTCCACACACCCCCACCCCACAGATGCCTCCCAGCAGGGCCAGGGAGGGGAGCCATTAGTGTGTGCCTCAGCAGACAATGGGGAGGAGAAGCCTCCAGAGCAAAGGACAACTGCAGCAATTAGAATGCAGGGAGGTTCAGAAGCTATTTAACTGGGTGACCCTGAGGTCGCTGCATCTGACTCCCATCCCTGGATAAATATTGTATGAGAGGGGAGGGGGGCAAGCGAGGGAGCCATCGGAGCGCTGCCCCTCCTTCCACTCCTTTCCCCACCCAACCCGGCTGCCTCCAGACACACACACCAAGAACCTTATTTACAGCCCTGACAGTCAGAGCACTCACTCTGCTAACCAAGAGGGAATGGACAGAGTCGACTCACCCAAAACTGACTCTGGCAATCGAGGAAGAATCCAGGGCTGTCGGGGAAGGGAGCTGAGCCAACACTGAAACGCAAGGCTTCCCCCAGATTCTGGGTCCAGCTGGCACAAATACTCTCTATCACCCCAAAACCACCAGCAGGCGAAGCTGGTCCCAACTGGCAGCGAGTAAATCAAAAATGGACCATCCTTCCACCTTCTGGGGGCCCTGTAACGGAAAAACTCCTGGATCTTACCACTACCCAGGTGTTCCTTAGCAGAGACAGGAGTCCTAGCTACCTGCCCAGAGGAAGCGGGAAGAGCCACATGCCACTTACCCAGCAGGTCCCTTAGCTGACCTAGTGGGGAGAGGCCACGAGCAGGAAAGTCAGACAGAGCAGCAAGGGGTCAGGGTGGGGGAAGAAGAGGAGAGCGTCTGAGCACAGGCTGCTCCTCAGCCCCCTCATGCCGCTCCTCCCGCCCTGCTCTAATGCACCCTGACATGCCTCTGAAGACAGAGAGCTGTTTGCAGTCAGCACCGTGATTTGTTAGTAATTATTTCCATGGTGTCACATTGCTGTCACTCTGTTAACAAAGAGACAGGCTGCCTCGGGCTGCCTGCAAGAAAGAATCGCAGAGAAAAAGGCCTGTCAGGCTCCCGGGATTCTCTGGGCTGGCTGGCTTTCTTCCCCAAACCAACATCCTTGCAGGCTTTGGAAGAAACAGTTTTACAGAACTATCAAGTCTGAGGCGTGTCACCCATTAGCCAGGGACACTGAGAATTTACCCCACCCGCTCACAGGCGCCCTTCCCAAAGGGCGACAGAACTAAGCCCCCAGAGCCCACAGATCATTCAGGCACGGGCCACTATGCCAGCTGCAGCCTTAAGTTCCCTGGCCTTCACCTTCCAAGACCCCCCTGTTTCCTGACCCTTCCTGCTCACTGGGGTGTTCACAGCCTCTCATGTGCTCTTAGGAGCCTGAGGATAGAAACCTATTTCAGAAGCAGCCGCCCCACTGGCATGGATGGTGGTTAGGGAGTATACGATGGCAGGGCATCTTCCCTCCTTGAATCTGCCAATCACCGTTCAAGACCAAAGCTGCTCAGGTACCAACACCTCTGTAGCCCCCAGGTGCCTGAGCACCTGCGAGGAGATCCTCTCTGAGCTGCCTGGATCGGGACAGAATCCGCACTAGGAGAGCTGGTGGTTTGCTTTAGCACAAAGTAATGTCTCCATTACCCTGGCTGGGAATTAGAGGACAGATTGGCAAGCGCTGACAAAACAGAGGTCACTCACCTTACAGGCATGGAAAGTTGGAGATTAATTCTCTCCTCTCACAGAGGGAATCAGACTCCTGGATAGTGGAAGAAAGCACCAATCTTGAAAAACCCTTTCACTGCCAAGCAGCAGCAGCAGAGAAGGGAGACGAAAGCCCACGAAAGCCCTGGAGAGGCCCTGTCAAGGTGGCAAGAGCCACTGCCACCAAGCTCCTACAAAATCCCAGGAGACAGAGGAGCCTAGGCAAGACTAAGATTCTTCTGGTATCAGGGTCCAAAAGACAGAGGGCAGGGCTGGCTGCATGCATGGAAATGTAAACCCCATGAAGACAGGATATTTTGGAAGTTTTATCTCTTTGTTCACTGCTAAATCCTCAATACCTGGAACAGTGTAAAACATATAACGGGCATTCAATAAACATCTGCTGAAAGAATAAATAAAATGGGTCACTAGGGCTCAAAGGCCACTTCCACAGGCCTGGGGTCAGTCTCTCTCTATCACAGGGGTTTAGAAAAGAGGGAGGCCAGTGCAGATTCCACAAGAGACAGGGAAGACCACATGTCTGAAGGACTGGAATTAGGTTTTAAAGGATGAGGGAAATTAGGACAAGCTGATAGGTCTAGGGAGATGCTCGTATCAGATTGAACATTCACATACTTATTCGACAAACATAAACTGAAAGACTAAAGAAGGTATGTAGTCCAACAGAAAGGGAACAGATAAACTGCAGTACAGTAATACAGTGGAGTCCTACCCAGCAATAAAAAGGCTGAACTACCGATACATACAACTACACGGATGAATCTCTCATATGCTATGTTGAGCAAAGGAAGTCCGACTCAAAAGAGTACATCTCGTTTGATTCCATTTATACGAAAGTCAGTAAGAGGCAAATGATCCAAAAGTAGCAGAAGTCGGAGTAGTGGTTACCTGGCAGAAGGAGGGCATTACTGACTGGGAAAGGGCACAAGGGAACTTTCTGGGATGACGGAAAAGGTTCTTCGTCTTCATCTGGGTGGTGCCTACACAGGTGTATACTTGTATAATATATTGAGCTGTCCATTTCTCATTTGTATACTGTATGCACCCTACTGTACCTATTTCATACCTCCATTTCTAAAAAGATAAATTTTTTTTTAAAAAGCTGGGTCTCAAGAGTCACACAAAGAATGTTAAAAAAAAAAAACACAAAAATATCTCACCCAAAGGAAAATATTTTCCAGCATCAACAGTGGCTCTTTCTCCCTGGAGTTCAGGACACAAACCCTCCAGAGGAAAGAGAAGCCCAAACAAATGGCCAAGGCCTGGGAAGGTCCAAAAATGTTCAAAACACAAAGCAGTGCAGCCCGAGTCTTAGGAGGAGGACATCATGAGCTGGCGGGAGGCCGCATGCGGCCTCTACTCCAGACCACATGAGCTCCAGGGAAGCAGAGCTGGTGCCCCTGGTCAAGCCGTGCCCTGCTGGTTCTGAGGCTCTCTGAAGCAGCCTGTCAGATTCTCCCATGCAGCGTAGAACCAGACTTCCAGACACTGCCCAGAAGAGCCACAAACATAAAACCAATCTGTCTTCCTGACAAGCCAGGCGGAGACTGGCTGAGCTACCCCAACTCTGGGCGATGGTCAAGGTCCGAGTGCCTACAGCCCCTCCTGCCAGCAAGGAAGAGGCAGTAAGAGCCTCATGGATGGTCAAGGGGCACTCCACCTGTCAGACCGGGGACCAGAAACCAGGCGGCAACACTCACCTCAGGACCAATTAAGCAGTAAAGAGCCATCTAGTCAGCAGCTCCGCAGCAGGCCAAAGCAGGAGGCTGCCACCACCACAAACATCTCAACGCCTGGTCAGTCACTACATAAACATCTCCATCTTTTATCAGGGTTTTAACTGAGCAAAACTTCCATTCCAGGGATTCCTATAATCACTAAAGCGCTTTCGACCCTCTGACACCTTCCAGGGGGTGAGGAGATGAGGCTGCCACTGGGGCCCCACCCTTCAGCCTAGAAATGCCCAGAAAGTGGAACACCAGAGGCTCTGTCTGCCTGTGACGGGCCGTGCTCGCAGACCCGACGACAGGACTTCTCTCTCCCCGAGTGCCCCTGCAGGCCCAAGGTCCTTCCAGGGCACACCAGCTTCCCTGGACTCAGGCTTTGAAGGAAGGCCTCAGGCTGTGCCACCCACTGACCTGCAGCTCCAGGACCACATGCAGAAGAGCGGGAAGGGAGCGCAGACCGGGAGCCGGGAGCCAGGAGCCTGCTCGGGCTCCAAAGAAGCCTGCTCCTGCCCTGAGGCCTGCCCAAAGGAAATGGATAATCCCCAGCCAAGCCTGCCATCAGGCACCCCTTTCCTGCCAGGTCCAGGCCCCAGGACAGGTGCAGGAAGGGGCTCTCCTGCATCTGCGAGGAGGCTGGCCCCAGAGGCCGTGAGCCCTCAGGTGGAGGCGGGGCACCCCTCGCTCCTCCGCGCCCAGGAACTCGGGGCCCAAGGAGCTGTCAGGCTAACGAGGCTACCCCACCACCGCTCCATCTGAGCGTGGCAGGCTGCGCCGCACCACTGGCTTCAGGTGGCTCTCCTTTAATTAATGGCATCCCAGGCTCTGCAGGGAGCTTCACCCCACAATGAATGGCCCTCTCTCATTAGAGGCAGGCCTGCCATGATGTATTCAGGGCGAGGGCCAGGACTCATTTCCCTGTCTGTGGGTTGGGGATGGGAGGGAGGGGAGAGGCAGCAGGGAGAGATTTATATCGAGTGACTTGGATTAGCTGCAGCTGAAACATGACCCCATCAACGCAAGCTGCCTTCTTGGGGCTAACCCCATGTACCTCTGCTGACGAGAGGGCTCTAGGGAAGCCGAAGGGAGGGCAGAAGGTCTGGTTCTCGTTCTCTCTGGGCTTAGGCTGCAGCTCAAAGGCCCAGAATTCCTATACAACCTCCAGAACCCTCTCCCCACCCCGTCCGCACACACTTTGTGTGCACTGGGAGCCTACCCTGACTCTGAGCTGATCTCGTCCACTGAGAACCTCTTCATGGCCAGGAAGCTGACCCATTGGCCTCACAGCTATGGGACCAAGGCCCTGACCATGGCAGTCGGCTGTTTCTCCTGCTTTCTGTAGGAAATACCCTCACTCCCTACCTCAGAGGAGGACTCCACAACATGGTAAGGCCCCGTGTCTGCTGCTGTGTGGGCAGGATGCCACGGGACATCTCAGACCTCAGGCTACCCAGCGCTAGGTAAAAGGCAGGCATCAGTCTGACATGGAAACATGCTGGCAGCCATCACCTCGCCGTGGTGACCCATTAGGCTGAACCCTACATCCAGAGTGGGGAGATCCTGTGCAATATGACTCTCCTTCCCTCCCCCTGGCGCCACTTCACAGGGATCATCAGACTGTGCAGGGTGGTCTGGGGTCTTCAAGGCAAAAAGGAAAGTGCGGCCTTCAGTGGCCCACGTTTCCAATGTACTTCTCACAGACCTGGAAAGAAGGCCACCCTGCACTCCGCTAGCCACACAAGTGGTTTTAGGCCACGGAGCTGGGTAGGTTCAGGCCGGCAGCAAACAGCACACAGGCCTACAAACTCCCCCTGCAAATCCCACTAAACTTGATGTTCAGTTTTGCTTGTGCTTGGGAGAAGAATCCTACTCAGAGCCTGCCCTCTTTCCATCCTCAGCCCTCTTAGAACGCCAATTCACTAAGAGAGCTGGAGGGTGGGCCCTCACCTGCTGCTGCCAGCTAGTCAGAAGGTTGCTTTGAAGGCCTGCTGTGTCCCAAGGAGGCCAGGGCAGAATGCTTATCATCTGTACACACCGGCTCCATGTCACCCACACTTCTCCCGGTCCTCGTGGTGGAGCATTCATGTACCCTTCCTTCCCTACTCAGAAAGAGATGTAGCTCAGTTCTGCTTTGCTAAGCCCTATTTGGCAATGTGTCTAAACACATGCAAACTTAATTAGTTCAGGAGGGGAGCCCAAGCGCTTGCAGTGACAGATAAAAGTATCAGGAAATGAGACAAGTCAGGACTGCCAGGGAGTTCTTACTCAAGCCCCTTCCCCCAGCAGGCTGCTAATCAAAGGTGATACAGCTCAGTGCTGAGACCAACTGGCAAACCCATGGACAAGAGACACGTTTTCATGAGCTTAAAGACACGACGAGATGCCCCACGTGCTTCCAAACATACTACAGGATAGAGGTGTCCAAAGTGATATTGGCAGTGGTTTCCTTAAAACAGATCTGAGGATTCATTCATCTGTAGCTCAGCAAAGAGGCTCTCAGACAGCCCCAAGTCATCCCCCACCACACCTCCTGGCCAACCACGTCCCCATAGCAAAATGATCATAAGAGTCCAGACCTCCGCCAACACCAGACCAGGTACCAGAAGCCGAGGGTGTCAGAGAACATCCCGAGGCTCTGCCATTCAGTTGCGAACAAAGGAGAGGAGGAAGGGCACTCCCACCAACCACAAAGCCATGGGCCGTGAAGGAAGATAGAAGCAGACGGTCAGATGGCAGAGCGGTCAAACACATGGCTTCTAGAATTCAAATCCCTGCCACAAATTGGTTGTGTGCCCTCGACAAATTACTTACCTCTCTGGGCCCCAGTTTCCTCATTTGTTAAAAAAAAAAAGTTACAAAAATAATGTTTTTCATTGGATTGTAGTAAGGGTTAAACGAGATTAATGTATAAATAGCACAGCAGGACTCCTGGGATGTAGTAAGTGCTCAGTAAGTGCTGGCTATCTTTATTACCTGATGTAACTTTTCCAGAGCAGTCCCAGCCCTCAGTCCTGGGGGCACAAATGCCTCAGAGAAAGCCCTTCACACTGCGCCTAGGACCAAACTCCTCCTCCCTCGCCCAGGCCCCCCTACGCCATCTCACCCAGTACCCACCGTGGAGGGCCCAACACCCAGTGCTGGCAGGGGCAACCCAGGAGCTTCTTGGCACTAGCAGAACGGTCCTCTAACCCCTCACACTCAGGCTGGTGCAGGAGGGCCCGAGGTTTCCTCTTCCATTCCATTCTCCCTGAACCTACCCACTATGACCCTCTGCCATTCTTCCTGAGCAGGGTATTCCACAGGCCCACTCCATAACTTAGTTGTCATTTATTCAACACACATTTATTGAACAACTACTACATGTCAAGCATTGTCCTAGGGTTGTACTGGTGCCCACAATCTAGGGAAAGAGACAGACAAGCTGAGGCAGCTACAGCACACTTTCACGTATCAATAAGCACATGTGCTCCAAGAACACACAGGAAGCCACCTGGAGAAAGACGTTAGGAGGGATCCTTAGGAATTGGCCAGTTAGAGCATCTGGCTGGGGTGGGGACTGAATACATAGACAGCATCAAGAGATGAGGCTAGAGTAATAAACAAGAGCCTTGAAAGCTCCAATAAACAGTGTGACTTTGCCTGGAGGGCAAGGGGAAGCCTTGAAGGCTGCTAAGCGGGTGTGATGTAATCTGCTACAATCAGGAGAAAGGAACAGAAGAAGCAAGACAGTCAGAGAGACCAGTGAGAAAGAAGACTTTCATAGGAATCCAAGAAGAATATGGTGACCTGAACTAGGGCAGTGGTAGTGGGTTTGGAAAGAAGGCAAAGACGCTGAGAAACCTCTGGGACAAAGGATCAATAGGATTTGGCAATTAATTTGTTATGGCTAAAGGGAGGAACCAAGGGTGATTCTCAGGTTTCTGACAGAACTACTGAGTAGATGGTACCAGTCAGTCATTATTTAAGAGAATGCTGGAGGACAAGGTGTTGGGAGAAAAGTAACACCTGAGCTTTAAGGGGTCTGTGTATATCTAGGTAAGAGAAAGAACAGGAGCTGGATATGAAGGCTTGGAGTTCAGATGGCAGATGGAGCCGATTCCTTTTCTCCAGTGGGATCACTGCTGCCATGTCAGTTCCCACTTCTCAGATGGAGGAAAAGATGAGAAGACAGCATACAGAGAATAACTGAAGCTGGGGAATAGATTAGATCACCCTGGTAAGTGTGAGTGTGTCGGATAAAAAGAAAAGACAGCTAGGAGAGAGGTCGAAGAAATACCAATATTTAAGAAACACCAAATTTAAGAAAAAAGGAAAGAAGAATCTGCCAAAAGGACTGTGAAGGAAAAGTCAGAGAAACAGGAGACATAAGTAGAAATGAAGAGTGCTTCAAGAAGGATGAAGTGGTCAGCTCTGCTGAATGATGCCAAGAGGGCCCAGTCTGACCCCCATCAAGCATGTCACCGGCTCAGCATTTCAGCCTTCATCTACATGCCCCACGAGACAGTCCCTGCCCCACAATGCTCCCCAGGCGGGTGCTTCCACCGCCATGGGACTTCACCCCAGGTGACAGCAGTCTCTGCTCTTCCACAGTCTTGGCTGCATGACCCTCAGTAGTCCCCATTGAGTGCATGCCCCCAAATCAAGCAGTGAGTAGGGTAATATGAGCAAGTGTCTTTTTTTTTCAATCAGAGACATCATGTTTGTTTGTACTTGAAACAACAAGAAGGGAGACCTATGTAGTCTGGAAAGGGTTCAGTCATCTGAAAAAAAAAAAGAGTGTGAATTCAGGTGTGACTTTTACACAGATGCTTCCACCTGCCTCCTGATTGGTCTTCTTCATGATGAATAAAGAACAAAATAACACAAAAAACTTCATGTCAGAGTACTGAAGTAATTGGAATAGATCTCATTTCCTTTGGCTGGACAGCATAGTATTAAGTGCTTTCCCCCAATTGGCACTCTTATAAATTATCATTCTTTTTTCAGAAAGCTTTCTACCCAGGTGGCTGAGTTTTTTGTTGCAAAATTAGTTCAGATGGTCTCACACAAAATAATGTTAAGTGTTGAGCAAGTATCTCTTGATCGCCAGACTTTCACCAACAGAGGGGTGTGGTATGCACACCTCACAAGGAAAGCAAGGAAAACACTCAAGTCAAATGCCAGCCCCGCATTCACAGTCGACCTCCAATGGCAGGAAAACTCGCTATTCCAAAGCTGAGGGGGAGGGGGAGGAGGACCTTCTCAGCAGACCTTGAGCAGACCCCTGGGCCCTGCTTCCCCACAGCGGTGTCTGATGATCCTGCCCCTCTCCTCCAAAGGGCCTCTTCCCAGACGGCACCGAGGACCAGGTCCACCCTCATATCAGCTCTTCCTTGTCCCCCACTCCCAGCCCACACCCCCGTCCTCCTGATCTCAGACCCACAGGTCACTGGAAAAGCCTTTGGTCTAGCTTCTCAGCTACCTGTGCTATTCAGCTGGTAAACACAGGTCTCCAAGCTACAGGTGAAAAGCTGAGTTCCTCAAGGGCAGCACCTGTGCCAGTGTCACTCCTCACTCCGCATCCGCCCTATCCTCCCACCATGCCGAAGGTGGAAGCCCTTTACAGAGACAATACAGAGAGCCTGGGTAAGTGGAAAAGAGAGAAAATTGGTGAAAGAACACTAAACTCCACAAGGAGCTTCAAGAAATACCAGGTAAGGCAAAGGAAAGGTAGGTCAGGTAGGAAAGGCAAGCTGACCAAGAGCCAAAACCACGAGTGTCGTTTCTTAAACAGGTTTAGAAGGAAAATTAAATCTGCACCCCCTAAATTAAAACCCACCATAGCAGGATCTGTGATGATAGCATCAAAGCCCATGTAAACCTGAGTGTCAACCCATTCAGACTGACCAAAGATGGACACAAAATGATTTTGTCAGGATGGGAGCAGATTTCTTTTCTCCAGTGGGATTTCCGCTGCCACTTCAGTCCCCGTTTCTCAGTGCCTCACTAATCAGGCCCTTTCCAACATAAGTGGTGTGAAGTTGGTTGGAGGGAGAGGGGGGCTGGGAGAGAGAGGAAGGACAGCAATGAGAGGGAACCATGGCTCTGAGAGACTAGAGTGGGAAATGAAAATATTTGCCAAGTTCCTTAGACTTAGTTAAATCTGAAAATGGATGTCAAAATAAGAAGTGAGCCACATACTAACAAGTTGTGGGTGTCAGTTTAACACCACCCTTGTCAGGCTCATCAGCAGGCTTTACCAGGCGTGTGAGAAGGTGATGGTTCCGACGACAGCCATCTGACGAGAGGCTCCAGGAACATGGAAAAGCTGTGCGCTGTCACGCAGCACTACTTAGATTTCCTCTCTGGCTGTTTTTATTTTGTTACACATTTAATTAAGAGCCTTCCCAGCAGTTATGTGGGGTCCTGCTTCTAAAAGGCAGACACAGAGCTCTCCTCCCCCAGCCACCCGCCACCTGCCACCTCCCTGCTCACTGGCTTTCACAGCTTCGCTGGTCTTCCCAAGCCAGACCCAAACCAGCCACCAAAGTCCGCCGGAATCATCTCTCTTGGAAGCTATGTGGCCTTAAGAATTCAATTCTGCCTACCTCTGAGTCTGCCAATTTGAGCCTCGGGTTTTAATTGTGCTTTGTTTTTTTCATCTATAAAAGGGAGACACCACCTCCTACCCGAGAAGGCAGTTAGGAGGACTGAGTGAAATATAGTATGTGCTCATTAACATCTGATTTCCTTTTATGTGTGATTTGATTCCCCAACCCTATCCCTCTTCTTGATTACACCAGTTCTCGTGAAGATGCAAAGCAGCCTCCTGAGTCACCAAAATCTGTCCAGGGCCTACCGTGCCAAGGCCTGAACTGGTGCTGCAGGCCAGCACAGGCCAGACCCAAGGAAGACAGCATCTCCTCTCCTTCTCATGCAGAAACCAACCCGACGGTCCCCAACATCACGCACAGGAAAGCTTTCATATACACATATAAGTACACACCACTCACAGCTATCACAGAAGATGCTGAAACTGGGTGTTTGGGACATGAACACACCAAAGAGAGAAAGCCACTGGGAGAATGGGAGTCTCAGAAGGCTACCTGGAGAAACTGGGCCTCTGGTCTGGGCCACAAGAGCCCCAGAACTCTGGGTGTCAGCCTGAATCCCGCCCCACCCCAGATAGCTTCTCCTGTGCTGGAGCTCCTCGTTAAGCCCCTTCCCACTTCGAGCGCTCAAAGCTGCCCAGGATGCCGTAACAGAGCAACAGCCTTCCTCCTCCTCACCTTCTCCGTGGAACCCTCCCCAGACTCAGCTCTGCCTCCAGGCCCAGCCACTGTAATTTCCCTGACAACGAGCGACAACGGGAGCTCCGGAGCGTGTGGTGTGCAGTCAGCGTGCACACGACCTAGGGGCTGAGGGAGACAGGTGCACAGGCGCTTATGTGATCCAGGCCTGCCCTTCCTCCCACCTCACCTAGAGGGTTGGGTCCAAGAGCAGGCTGGACAGCCACCTGCGTGCAGAACTTCACCTCAATGCCCAGCATCCAAAAGGCATAAAAAGGATCTTGGTGAGAAAGTAATGCCTGAATTTGTAGGAAATGTCACTCTAGAGCCACGACTCCCCACCCCGGCCAATACCCTACCCTATGTTCAAAAGCTCACACACACACACACACACACACAGAGTGCTTGCTGCCACCTTCAGTCACAAAGAACACAGAGGTATCGATTCTATCAATCCTCAGCAAACAGTGCCCCACCACCTCCACCCCGCTTTAGTTCCCTGGGGGCTCTCTGAAGCCAGGTATCCAGGAGGATAGCCAAGAGGCAGAAGTGTCAACCCAGCAAAGGAACCAGTTCTGTCTTCCATAACTGGGACAGGATCAGGAGACAAAGGAGAAAAAGCAGTGACGACAAAGGAGGAAAGAGGAGGCTGGCGACCTGGGCAGCTTCCTAGAAGCATCCCTCTCTCATCCCCACACTGGGCTCTCCGTGGGACCGTCAGGGCCTCGTATCCCAGATAAGAGCCTAGCCTAGTATAATGGTTAAGAGAATGGACCCTGGAGTCAGGTTGCCTGGGTCTGAATTCTGGCTCTGTGTGTTCTTGGGCAAGTTACTTAACCTCTCTGTGCCTTAAGGTCTTCAGCTATAAAATAAGAATAACAAGAATCCCTAGGGTTAGTAAATGAGTTACTATTTCCAAAGCATTTGGAACAGTAAATACTATGTATTTGGTTTAGAAAAAAATTTAAGACCCTCTTTTACCTCCTTCTTTTCAGGGCAATAACATGTAGCTCCACAACAGGAAGGGCTGCCCTGGCAAAAGCAAGAAGGCAACAGCAGTACTAGTAGGGTACTTGGCTTGTCCACTCCTGGTTCTAGAGGCAGAAGGCAGGGGTCCCAGCCCTCATCTTGCCCTACTGACCCCAAAATCCAGGGACTCCCTGACCCAGGTGCCCTGAGGCTTGGACATTTGAGCCTGAGAAAAGCAAAACCTGGTCCCGCAGATTCCAAGCCCTGCCAGCAAAGGAGTCCTGCTCATACTCACATGACTTTTAAGTCCCAGTCTCCACAGGTGACAAAAATTGACTTGACGTTTGGATCTAAGAGGCCTTCCTTCGCCATCCACTCATCGACCCTCTGAAAAGTACACAACAAGAACAGATGAGATTTTCCTTTTTTTTTCTCTGAGTCTGTGAAGAGCCACACAGTGAAACGCAGATAAGCTGCTTGTAATCAGAGCAGGAGAAAACTGTAATCTTATCCCTCCACTCTGGGCTCTCAGTCTTGGCTCAGAACTTTGGAGGCCCTTGCAGGACAATCCCTGCAGGCAGATCCCACAGCCCAAGTGGTGGGGGGCAGGGAGCCCCTCCACTCCCCCAGTGCCTGGCAGCCCACCCTGGACAGGATAAGGACAGATCCCAGGAGGTCAGTCCACATACCTCTGGTCCTCAGACAAAGGCACAGCCTAGCACAGACACAGGCTGTCCTGGGCCACGAGAACAGGCTGGGAGGAGGCCCCACGCAGGGAACTCCAATCCACACGTTCATTCGCTCATTTCTTCATTCCACCCTCCCACCAAATGTCTACTAACCAAATTTATTAATTTGGTTATTCCCCAAATGAAGGTGAAGTTAATTTTCACCATGAGTCTAGCAGAAGAGGCTCCTCTGCCGGGCTGTAGGCCCACCTTGACAACTGGGATAGCACTGCCTGCTCCAGTCGCTAGAAGCTCATAAACTGGCCCCAGACTTTGTATTTCTCCTCTCCTGGTTGGGGATTCGAATTCAGCGGAATCTTTTGAAGGCTGAGCTCAGTTCCTAGACAGGGAAAGAAACTACTCCAAAACACACTTTAAGTCTTTCTTCCCCTTCATCCCTTTGATCCATTTTATTATTTGCCTCACACTGGAAGTACAAATACTAAAATCAGTATATACCGAGAAAATTATCATAAAGAATTCATGAAGCATTGCCTGTTTTTCAGAAGATACCAGGCATGGGGCAAGCGTGCAGCAGATTACACTGTTGCTCCACTCACACAGGAGGATTATTTTTAAAGGCTATATTGCGTAGTCGTTAGAAACGTGGGATTGAAAGTCAGACACATCTGGGTTCTAACCTTGGCTCTTCCATATCCTGGCTGTGTCACTGATGGGAAGTCATTTAAAAGTCATATAACCCCTCTGAACTTCAGTTTCCGTCATCTATAAAACGAGGTAGGATGACTAACCTTACAGGGTTGTTTTGAGAATTATATGTGATAATGTATTAAGTGCCTACCTAAAAATAGACAGTAGGCTGGGAAGGGGAGAAAGACAGATCATCTTAATACAATATAATAGAGGCAGCAATGCAGAAGTACCCAGGATGCCATCAGACCAAGAAGAGGCAGAGGCTAGCCTTAACTTTTACAGGGAAAGGAGTCAGAAAGGCTTCATAAAGATGACTGAACTAAGGGCTTGATGACAAAACTAAGAGTTTGCTTGATAGCATGGAACGCAGGAAAGAACACTCCAGGCAGAGGCAGAGGCTTAGGCACAGACATTTTGTATCTGATTAGCAATTGTCTGTTTAATGTCTGCCTTCCCCACCAGACTATCAGCATCACAAAGGCAGGGACTCTTAGCTGTCTCATTCACCGTCTTAATCCCTAACCCAGCACAGTGTCTTCTTGATTAAAATGTGAGTAAGAAATAATGTGACTGGAGTCCACTGTGATTGAAAGGAAGGGCAGGAACTGAGGCTGGGGGACTAGGTTAGGCCAGACTGTGAAGGGCCTTGGGTGCCCAGCAGGTAATGGAGACCCCATGGTAATCCTGGGCTCCCTGGAACCGCAGAGATTCTGGAGGCCTGGCCCATGCTGAAGCAGTGCTGGAACAGGGCCCAGGATCCCATCTAGGTCCACGGCTACAGCAGCCCTATCTCCTGGGGCATCAGGGCCGCTCCTCAGTACCGGACTCTGCAGACCCTCTTCACAGTCTGCACACCAGAGAATCCTCCTCAGCCCGAGGGTCTCCCCAGCAGCTAAATTCTGGACCTGCCACTGCTGAATGGTTTGTCTCCCCAGTCACTCTAGCCCAAACCCTTGCACGACACACACACACATGCACGCACACACGCATCCCTTCCCCAGGGTCACCTAAAGAAAATAAGGCAGACTTTACATAAGAAAAGAGGTAAGGCAAACCTGGAGGTCCCTAAGTCAGCTAATCTCGCTCCAGTTCACTGGCCTTAAATCCCCAAGGTAAGTGCCCCACCTGCTAGGGGGCTCCCCAACGCCCCAATTCCTGCACAGTGGTCCTGGAAAAGAGAGCAGGACAGGACAGGACAGGACTGTCAGGAGGCAATGCCCAGCAAGACCAGGGCTTCACCATGAGAAGCACTTACTGCCTCTTGGAAGCTTAGGGCCGAGGCCATTCACTCATGCAGCAGATATTTAGTGAGCAGCTTCTGCTACGAGCCTGTCCAGGAAAGTGATGCTTTTGGAATCAGGCCTGTCCTTTTCCTTCCCTTCCTGTTTGAATGGATAAAGGGTTGGAGGGACCACCAAGACAAGCCCTAATCAGCCAGCCCTCCTGGCTATTGAAGGTCTAGAGGAATGCAGACTGAGCCCTGCTTAGAACAAATGTGTCAGGCAAACATCTAACTGGCCATCTGCTCAGGGCCTTGCTTAGGACAAGAACTAGCTCTTCAGCTCTATAACCAACTCAGGGCTAATGGGAAAGAGTAGAGCCCGGTCTGGTCTCCTTGTCCTGCCGGAGACTTCCTATCTAGGCCAAGGCCAGGAATCTCCCCCTCTTCACCCCCAAAGTACGCTGAAACAGCAGAAAGTAGCTTCCTGGGTGAGACTCAGAATCCTCTGAGCGTCCTGCTCCAGAGCTGGCCTGGGGTCAGCAGGAGGAAGCCTTCTGAAGAACAATCTCTCCCTCAACCAGCGCCACCATGGAGAAAACTCCATAACCTCAACAGCCCTGGTTTGGTGCTGGCCCAGAATAAGCATCTTCCTCCTGGGATCCCAGCCAGAGACACTCCAGGGAAAAGCTGCCTGCCTCCCTGGCCTCGCTCTGGGATGCTGGCTGGGAGATAGGGAAGGAAGGGTCCCCTCTTTCTCCTTGAGTCTGGGCTTGGAGGGAGCAGTCCAGGCTGAGGACCCCCCTTAGTCATAGGCGTGAATCTCCCCACCCAAAAAAGAGGGTCAGTGGGGCTGGGAGACACCTCAGAGCCCATCTTCTCCCAACCCCACAAGAGCCTGACCAGCCACAGAGCCTGGGCCTGCACGCTCCCTGGGACAGGGTGCACACTCGGCCACTGGGTGAGCCTAGACCTCTCTCTCTGGCCCTAGTTCCATCCCGAGGAGCCCCAGGAAATTCAGTCTGCATTTCTCTCTCCCATGGGACAGGCCTCTAGGCTCAAGAAAGAGATCTTCCTCCCTCTCCACCACCCTGCTCCCTCCAGGTGGACCTCCGATGCAGATGCGCTCTGCTATCCTCCAGACACTCTGCTCTCTCCTGTGATAGGGGCTGAGCTTTGGGTTTATTGCTCTTAAAGATAAATAAAGCACCTAAGGAGATCCACAGGCTTTTCCTCTTCTCTCCTCCTGCTAGAGAAGGGAGTGGGAGGGGGACCTTTCTCCCTCTCTGAAAACCCAGGCCCGCGGGGGTGGGAGACGAGCGGAGGCCAAGCACTGCTGCCTGTCTCCCTCAGGCTGGAGCACAAGCGGCAGCATCTTAACCTTTTCCAGCTCCCGGAGGAGAACATCCCAGAAGTGTGGTCTCTGCCAAGGGTTCTAAAGCCTTTAATTTGATTTTCCTCACATAGGCAATTGTTGTAATTATTCTGATTAGGAATCATTACCCAGCGCAGCCTCTGCACCCCTGACAGGCACGATGCATCCAGCGGCAAGCTGCAGTGGGGCAGGCGGGCCGGCCGCACCTCCTGGAGGAGCTGACAGCAAACAAAAGCCATCGATGGGGAGTTCTGCGTGAGTTAATGAAGTGCTCACATGCCACAGGAAGCCAACACTAAAGCTAAACAAAAACACCTCCAGTCCCCGGGGCCAGCCCGTAGTGCTGCAGCTTGGCTCCCCTACTCCCAGCCGCCCAGCGCGGGCTGCCCGAGCCGCCAGAGCCGCCAGCCAGCACAGCCATGGGCCGGGAGCTGGCGGAGCCTCCACCAACCCCCGGTGGCACTCGGACATCTTGTCAGTAACCCTGACGGGAACAGCTGGAGATGACAGATCAATGGTTCAATACTCTCAACAGCATGTCACTGATGTGACAGCAAATGTTATTCTAATCAAGCCATAATCATAGTCAAATTACACGGCTACATTCTCATGAGGGGAGGGAGAGGAAGGCAGCAGGAAGGGGTCAGAGGTCAGGAATTAAAGGTCACTCAACCTACCTCCAGCACTTGCTGCAGGCTTGGCTGACCATCCACCATGGCTTGAATAATCCCGGTGAGCTGAAAGAAAAGAGAAATAGCCGATGGGTGGGAAAACCAGGGCGCAGGGACTCAAAGCTGGACTGGATCCTTTCCTTTCTGTTTTTCTCCTTCTACCGTAAAAGACTCTGACCTGCACAGCTGTAGGCTCCGAACCTGACAGAAGCCTTGGGAATCAAGTTTCCCCACAAGTTCCTGCCCCGAGATGGGGGAACACATCCACATACGGACCACGGAGTGGGTCTCAGACCTGTTTCAGCTTTCATTTCGCAGAAAATTTGATTTTATGTGTCTTTTGAATTCAATAGGCTCAATAACTCCCCCCGAATTACAGTGAATTCACCTCCAAGCTTCTCAGAAGTTCCTGCAGAACTCGGGGAATGCTCACACGGGACCAGCACACTTGGTTCCAAGTCCACCCCTTCTCTGAGCGCCGGTGTCCAGCACTTCCCCCTCTGAAACCAGCAATGGGCCGGGGGAGCCCCCCAGGCATCCACCCTTCACCCCGCATACCTGGGCCCTCAATACCGGCTAGCCAAGCAGGAAACAGGCACCTTTAGCAGACAAAAAAGCCTACGAACCTAGTCTAGAGAATTTCTGACTCAAGGGCCTCCGCTCCACCCAGGTCAGGCCTAGGTTCAAACCAGCTTGTTGCTTTGTTTTGTTTTGAAGTGGAAAATATCCCTCAAGCGCAGACTAGATAGGCTGCCTGGAAGGCTTGTGGCAGGAGGCCCCCTGCACAGACGCGGGGCCAGCTGGAAATCACGGTGGCCAACATGCCCCCAGCCACTTCCAGACAGAGTAGCATCTCAGGCCTGCTTGGAAACTTTTTTTTTTTTTTTTTAAGTGCGGGGGGTGGGGATTAAACTCCAATTAAACTATAATTACATTTAATGAATACCAAATACCCAACTCACAGAAACCGCTGGCTCTAAGAGGGAAGGTTATTTTCTCATAGCGACTTACATGGAATGGTAATACACACCTTTTAGGGAAGAAATTTTCATTTTAAGAACGCTGAGTTCCTCTAGGTGGGTTTCTGTAGTTCATCAAGTCATTATTAGGTGGTATTTTAAGGAAGTGTAAGGACACAGCCACTCTATTTTATATTCCAGAAACTGTTTTTATATTAATCTGTATTTTAATTGGGTAACAGCTGCTGCCTACAGACTTCCCATGGTCTAAAAGGAAAATAAATTAGAAAGATTAACTACACTGTTGTTTCGCGAGGCTTTAACCCACAGCATGCCCACCCGGCTGGCACCTCCACACCCTTTCCTTGCTTGGGAGACCAAAGAACTGCCCAGCAGAGGGAGGGCCTGAGCCAAAGAGAAGAAAAGGTGGTCGGTCCCCTGAGGGCTGGGGGTGGGGATGGGGAAGAGCCCAGGGTCTGCAGCTTTCATCTTGGAGTGCTAAGACTCCTCCTTTTATTTAGTCAACATCTACTCCTGGAGAGGCTGGGGCCCATTCTGGGAAGCGGGGATCCAGCAGTGAAGAAAAGCGGGGAAACCCTGCCCTTGTGGAATCCGCGTTCTTCTTGGCAGCCCCGTCCTGGCCCAGTCCAGCCAGCACCCAGAGCCTGTCGGCCTTCCCGACCCACATACTGAGCAGGAAGAGCCCTGTGTTTTGTCTCATGCAGGGGCCGGAGTCCAGAGTAGGCCTGTTGCCAACTCCAGGTCCAATAGCCAGATGACTGGCTGGCACCCATGCACCCACCACTGCCCTTTCTCGCCCAGCTTCTCTCCTGCTCAGTTCTCCCAGGGCCGAGTCACATCCCCAAGCCTGGAGCTGGGGCTTTGGGTCAGGACTATCCTGGAAAAGAGGGCCCACAGCCATTCTTCTTGGAAAGCCCCAGGGTCTGTGTACAGTCTCATGTCCAGTCTGAGTTTCCTGGGGCAAGGTTAGGTCTACTCCTTCTCTTGGCTCCCACCAAGGGTCACTCAGATGAACACTGAAGGGCTTCCAGAAAGTCTCGCTTACACAGGAAACCAATGGCACCCTTGCCAAGAACCCTCCCTCCGTGGAGATGGGACTTAGGTCAGCACTTGTGTACAAGGTGCACAAGCACCTTCCCTGGGCCCCAGGAAAAGCACTACACTGAAAAGAAAAACCGGAGCACTGCTCTGCATGGTCTCTCACCACAGACTAGGCCCACCTCTTCCCACCCTGGGGTGTGGTGAGGGTGGGAGCCTCCCAGATCCTGGGGCTCTCTCACACTCCTCTCCAGGGCTCAGCAATCCCAGAATCATCAGCCTGGGAGGAGCCTAGTGAGCTCAGCTCCCTCCCTCTCCAGGCTTCCCAGACCGCCATGTCCAGCAGGACATGGCTTACGGCTTACAGCTGAAGGACTTGAACTCAACCCCCAGAGATACAGGGGCTGGAGATCCTTTCAGGGGCAGGCCTCACTCCCCCGCATTAATGCCTCCAACAATGGACCACATCTTATCAGCTCTGCCAAGGCACTGGATGAAGAGGGGGTGAAATCTTAAAAGTCAGTCCCTGTACCTGATACTGACGACCTATAAGACTTGTACCACAAACTGTGAGGAAGAGAGACAATATAATAAAATAAATACTGGGAAGTTATACCTTATGCCTAACCTAAATCTTTCATGCTGCTGTTTAAGCCCATTCCCACTTGGGTTAATATATGTTTGTAAAAAGCTTTCACAGCCTCACAATGAAAGGTACTAGAGCAAAGCCAAGTATTTATTAAGCTGAGAACCAGGGCTCACAGGCTAAACAGAGCTCAGAGACCTTAACCACTTAAAGCAGGAGAGGTGAGAGGAAGAATTAATGTGTGCTCTGTGGCTCCTTTCACTGAGGGATTACAGATTAACTCCCGCTTCTCCAGACTCAGAAACCACAAGGCGAGGGGCTTTTGACCCTGACTGATAACATGGCTGGTTACTGAGATCCCCTCCCGCACAAGGGCTTTGTCCAGGAACGAGCTGGCTTCCTCATAAAGACTGGCAACTACACGAAGCAGCCCAGGACACTCGGTGCCAATAGCATGTCAGCATCCAGTGCTTTCTCCCTTCACAGTTTATCTCCAGCACAATCGTATTCTGACACCAAGACAGTTTGTTGATTACATAAGCACTTGTCTCTGGTGTGCAATCTGATAATCAGACCCACTCTTTCTCCTCAGACAAAGAGACCAATAAATCTCACCCTTTATAAGTACAGGTGCAAGACAAAGCCCTTTACTGGCAGTTAGCAAAATGGGTATTTTTCCTAGTTTTTTTTTTTCACAATGACAACAACAACAAAAAAGACTGCACATGGGTCAGCCCAGCTGCTAGAGACAGAGATCTGATGAGTTGGAGCAGATTCTAGAGGTGGTAGGGAAAGGAAAGAAACACATCCCATCCTATCTCTGTCAGAACCATGTCTCCAGACCAACTATCAACTGGAACTAAGAAAGGACCTCAAGAAAGCTAACAACATGTTCATTACACAGAGCAGTAAGAGTGTCTACATGTGGGCTGCAGACTCACTCAAGGCAGAATCCCTCTTCCTGCTGCCCAGCACTGAGCCTGTCTCTCTCCCAACACAAGCATGTGCTTGTGCGTGTACACACACGGCCAGGGTTCTTAAAACACTTCTTGTGCAAGAGAGAAAATCCTACCAGAGGAGCTGCTTAGGAAAATCTGGAGGTTTTTGTTCCTCACACTTACTAATGAAAGTTTCCTTCTGGCCATAATGACCTCCCTCCCGACCCGCAAAGGCAACTACCACCAGATTGGATGAGGTCTGAGAATGACAGCCCCGTCCCGTGTCCATGCCTCTCTTTGCATTACAATCCATCTAGTATGAAGGTGGGGCAATATTTAGATGATCTGAGGTTTTACAAAGAAGACTTTACTTACTCAAAAGAGCAAGTCAGCAGTACAGTTACTCTGAGGGGAGGCAAGGTGTGGTTGAAAAACTCCTTGACAATATTCATTCAAGGAACATGTATTTTTACTTGGTGCCAGGCCCTAAAGATGGGACCGAGATGGATCAGATCTAGTTTCTGCCCTCAAGAAACTCACAATCTAGTGGGGAGATGGACAAATGACTGCAGTATAATGTATCTGATTGGTGCTACGCTGGGGTGAGCACAGCCCAGCCTGGGCTCAAGGAAGGCTTCCCAGAGAAGGGGACCCTGAGCAGGGTGCTGGAGGACAAGTAGGAGGGTGGGCGCAACACAGAGGCAGAAAGACCATCGCGTGCAGAGGCAGACCGAGGGAAGTGAGGGGGAGACGAAGCAGGGAGATCTGAGGCTGGATGCAAAGGCAGGGACCAGGCCAGGGAGAGTTCTGAGCTCTGGAAGCCTGAGACAAAATGGCAGAATCCATACCTACAGCACAGCCACAGCCTCACTTCAGAGCAGGCTTCGTAATGAGGATCCCACACCACCAAGCCTACTACCCTCCAAATTATGTATGTGTGTCCTTGGGTGAAACTTTCTACAAAAAGGAAACATCTTTCATCAAAGTCTCACAATCGGGACTTCCCTGGTGGCGCAGTGGTTAAGAATCCGCCTGCCAATGCAGGAGACACAGGTTCGAGCCCTGGTCCGGGAATATCTCACATGCCGCAGAGCAACTAAGTCCGTGCGCCACAACTACTGAGCCTACACTCTAGAGCCCGCGAGCCACAACTACTGAGCCCATGTGCCACAACTACTGAAGCCCGCACACCTAGAGCCCGTGCTCTGCAACAAGAGAAGCCACCGCAACGCCCCGCTTGCTGCAACTAAAGAAAGCCCGCACACAGCAACAAAGACCCAACGCAGCCAAAAATAAATAAATAAATAAATAAATTAATTAATTAAAAAAAAAAAAGTCTCACAATCCCTCCTCCCCTTCCCCAAAGAGAAGCAGCAGCAGCCCTGCTCTGAAAAAAAACCCTTTTCCCAATATTCTCAATCATCCATTCCTGCCCAGGGCTGAGTTCCAGCAGCGCTCTGTTCCATTCCTAAACAAGTAGCAACTTCCCCAAATTTAGGCCTGCCTGTCTATGCCAGGCAGCGAGCTGGAACTGGAGCCCCCAAGGGGGAGGCCACAGAGGAGGAGGAAGAAAAGGATAAGAGGACATTACACTTTCAGGCCAGTGGAGGGCTCAGGTATCTGGCTGGTTTAAGGAAAGTCTTCCCTTCCCTTCCCATAAGGAAGGGGATCTTCATCATCATTAAAATGATGATTTTTTTCAAAAGGGGCAAACAGGACAGATTAGCACCCCCTAGTGGTATAGGTAATTCCCAGGGGAAAGAGGGGGAAAAACAGTTGACCCCAGAAGAAGCAAGAGCCTCAACATCATTGGTTGGAACAACAAAAGGCTTGAGAGACTAGACACCTTGGCAGATGGATGCCTACAACAAAAGGCCCACCTGGGTCACTGGCATCCAGCCCTGGAGAGACCCTTAAGACTCATATTTGGGCTAAGTCAGTCTCAGAGCCCACTGAGCACCCCCAGCAGTGCAGGCAGGCCCTTCCCCAGCCCCTTCCACACCAAAGGGATTGTTTTGGGATTACTCAAGAACTTCTTTCCTCCTGTTTCGTTCATATGGAGAAAGTAGGTCTCTAAATGAAGGCACAAAGTCTCTAATGTACTCTCACCCCAAATGCTTAAGATTCCAAAAACGCTCATGTTTTCCCATCACCTCTGCCACACACACTTGACCGGTGATTCCACCACACAGCCTGTGGCTACCACAGAGTAAATAACACGATGCACCACAGAGAAAAGCAGCCATAGAAGGCCTCTCCATACAGTCCTGGGAGTCAAACTCTTCAGGGGCACCTCCTCTCTGCCGATGGCTCTTTGAGTCTCCAGCAAGCATCAAGATCTCAGTTAGTCCCAGTTTCACAATCTGTGAAATGGGGCCATACTGACCTGTTGGCAAGGTGGCCGGGTACAGAACCAGCCTAGGATAAGGATAAGGACATTTCAGCCTCAGCCAGGCTGTCCTCATACCCAACTTGGACTGCTCTTGTCTTTCCTCAGTGATAGCACTGTGCTTCCCACAAATTCAGCCAATGCTTCACACAGGACCACTTTGCTCAAGCACAGAAAAACATCACCAGAAAGCTAAGAAAGCCTGAACATAACCTCTGCTTCCAAGAAGCTGAAATCTTCACCTCTTGCCAAGGGCCCTAAGGGAAATGGAGCTGAAAAGAAGCTGAACCCCAGAGGCACCATCCTGCTCCTAAACTCCAAGTGCCTGGTCACCAAGAAGGGGAGGGATGACAAGGAAGGGAAGATGTTGGGGAAGCTGGGACAGATTGTGCCACTGCTCTCCCTGGGTCTCCTAATGACCACACTGGTCCAAGGGGAGTGGCAGGCTTTGTAAAAAGCTGACTGGGTCCAATGCACACCTGCCTTAACCACTGAAAAGACCTAAGCTTTCCCTAAGCAGCCCGTATAGAGCACCAGTGATCCCCAAGCTCCCATCCCAGCAACCCCTGCTGCCCAGCCAGGGCCCTTACCTCTGTACAGAAGGGAGTAAGCTGTGGATGGACTACGGGCTGGACATACATGTGAAAGGTAGACTCAATCTCCATGGTCCGGCCATTTAGCTTCAGGATGGGGAACTCGATGATTTCCTGGAACGGCAAAGGCACAGAAAAGGAGGAATGAGTTTTTTTTAACTAACCATTTCAAATAACTCAGAATCAAGAATGGGGGAGTGTTTTGGACTCATTAGCTCCTGCCAGGTCAAACCCAAGATTGAGTGAGATGGTGCCAGCTCAGTTATAATCCTAACCCTCCCGCTGGTAACATCCTCACAGGTTCCAGGGACTCGACACATATACCATTCCCACTGTCTCTGGAAAGGGGAGGGAAGACAGTGGGAACATCTGCCCTGATTTCCCCAACTGGTTCTCTAGCAGAGGCTTGCTCACTCGAGCTCCTAAAAGTAGGACCCCCTTCCTCTTGCCCAGGTCCCTGCGCTGGAATGGGCCTGGGTCTCCAGTCACATAAATAACCAGCCATCAGACTAATGCACAGACTTCCATATATGAAGTTTAAACAGAGCCGATGAGTTTCATTAGTTTTTACAAAAGGAAAAAAAAAGATAAATAATAAATAAAGCCAAAGGGGCCAAAGGGGATACTGAAGAGAAGGAGAAAACTGAATAAGAGTAATAAGAGTTAGTGCCCTCCCACCTTTCTTTCAGGCAGTACGCCCACCCCTCAGCTTCTCCCCCTGCCCCCCCCAACCCAATCACTTAGCCAGCCCTTCCCAGTCCACTGGAACGTAATGGAAGAGAAGGAGGAGGAGTGACAATTTGTTTGGTGTCTCTAAGATTAATTTGTCTCCGTTATTTAATAGAGATGCACAGCACCAAGGTCCTGGTGTGCAAACAGGCTTGCAGCACGCCGGCCGTGCAGCCTGCCTCATACATCGCTGCTGGGAAGGGAGGAACACGCCAGAGGGGGGAGAGGGCCGGAGAGAGCACGCACATGCTGGAGAGAAGAGGGAAAGCCAGGAGAGAGAATAAAAAAAATGAGTGCTTTTTAATATTCAAAAACAGTTTGCAAAATTTAATCAAAGCAGAGGAAAAGCTAACATTTTTACCACTTTGACATTTTTATTAGCGCTTTCATAAATTTTTAAAACATGAATGGAATTAGTTTACAACACAAAAAAACTGCCCTGAAAACATCTGGAAGAGACAAATAGGAAATAATAAAAATAAATAAATAAAAACAAAATCCTCCGAGTAAAATTAGCATGTGAAAAAGGCCTCCACTGCAGAGAGAGGAGGGGGGCTTTGCCCACTCAGTGGCCACCACAGTCAGCCCCAGTGGCATCCCTACCCCAGGTCCCCCGTTCTGGTGCGGACCTTTCCAGTATCACTAAAATCAAGGCAAATTGCTTCTCTCCAGGGACAGCCCGAAGAAGCAACACAGAAGCCGTTGACACCTGACTGCACTCAGGAAATGGAAGAGCGGGGAGAAAGAAGGAGAAACAGCCCACCTCCCTGATATTCCACGGCAGCCTGACGTCTCCCCACCAAACATACCTGCTCTGTTGGCCTCATTTTTAAAGCATCTTTATCCAACACATCACAGCAGGACTGAAGAACAAATCAAGGCAGCCAGATTTCATGACTGAGAAATTCAAAGGTTCTGATTGACTGGTCTCCCCGGAGTGCCCCCAAAGATGGGGAAGCTGACAGGAGCCCCCAGAGATAGGAAGGGCGGAAAGACTGCAAGACTGAGGCAGAAGGGAACAGAGAGGAAGCCCAGGCTGCTGCTTAAACTAGGTGATGCTTCTCTTCCCACCGCACTAGGAAGTAGGCCAGAGAGGAGAGTTTGGCTCTGAAAAACAGAACTGAGGCACACACACACAAAATACACACTGGTTCCCCAATGTGTATTTTGAAATCAGATACCCAAGATTTCCAAGTGCTAACACTGAGGTGGGGCTCATCTGAGTCAGGCTCATTTCTGATATACCCTCCCTCTACCGCTAAGTAGGAGAAACACTTCCCCAACAGAAAGACCTCCGTAGCCTGGTGAGTTTGGCTGCCCTGGCGTCTAAGGAAACAAATACAGCCAGCTCCTCACTAACAATGTTAGCTGGGCCCACAATGAAATTTAACCTGTGACACAACTGTACTTTTCATTTAAACTTTCATTTGGAGAGAAGCAGTGTTTGGAGACCTGCAGTTTGTCCTGCTAATAAAGACAAGTGTTGGGACCTTTAAGGATGCCATTCATCTCTGGCTTTTATTAAATTCAATTTTCTTAAGTCCACGATACATTATGAAATTAGGAGTTGACATTCCTCTTGGAAACAAAAATATCTATCAAACATAAATAGAAAAAAACCCCTCTGTTACCAAGAATTTATGGCTTAAAGTTGATCTCTTTCCACTTTTTTACAAGCACATGGTTTTAGAGATCTGAAATGTTATTATAGATCTAGAATTTTATTAGTATTTATTGTAAAATAGTAAGCGCTTCAGCTTCCACTCTGACCAGCACCAAGTCAGCATCCCCAACAGATACTCTTAACACTTGGCCTTTGGGTTTCCCTGCTGCAGCTCAATCTTTCCTGCTGCTGGCTTCCTCACCCCTGGGGAAATGGAGCCAACCTAAGTGCTCACACTAAGTATGACCCTCCCAGAGAGGGGGAACAAGCCAGCCTCGGCTCCATGTGAAGAGGAGTGACCCCTGAAATGCCTGGGGGCCAGAACACAGCAAATTGGACCTGTCCTGAACACCTCTCCAATGTTGCATGCCCATCAGCCAAGCCTTCCCTCCAAGACCAAGAACAGGGCCAGTCTCAGAACATGACTTTGCAGGGGCCCTTCCTCAGCACCACCATCAGCTGTTGTAACAATGACCTTACACACTGGCATATTCTTTTGAGCCACTGAGGATGGAAAAGAGGAACTTTTGATAGATGACCCTTTGGGGAGTCAGAAGAGTAAGGACCTCACTTAGATACTTCTAACCTTCCCATATTGCCCAGACAAGGCCAGAGCCTCAAAACACTGGCCCCAACAGCCCATTCATAGGAGAGGAGCCCCAATCTGTACCAGTTGACAAAACTCTGCAGCCAATACACCTTGGGTATGCCAAACACTTCAACAGTTTTCAGCTGATAATGAATCAGGGCGGGAACCCCAAAGCTCTAAGCTGATCACATTAATTCCACCCAAGAGCTTGTGCAGATGTGCCCTAAGTGCCAGCTTCTAGGGACAGGTGCTCGGATCATGAAACTGTTATTTCTGCCCTTCCTCCTTTGCCCTCCTTCTATTTCCTCATTCCCCTGGGAAGAAGTTTTTTTAAAGGAACATTTGAGCGTCTGCTTGTGTAAAGGTAGCACCATGAGGGAAAGAAGAACTGGTTTGTATTTACCAGCCCTCTTTCCCAACCCTAATAATAATTTCTCAATTCCTTACTTTTGTATGACATTTGCATTCAGTTAAACTACCTGAGCATCTACTCTGTGTAGGACACTGGACAGGTGTTGGAGTGGGATTCAGAGATAAGATGTAGTCTGCTTTGGAGAAGTACACGAACTAGAGGGTAGAAAAGATACGTGAGCAAGTGATGAACAATGCACTATGATAAATATCTTAGTGGAACGACATACCCAGTGTTATGCTTTTTATTACAGTGTGCTTTCAAATGTATTTTCTTATTTTACCCTTTTTAATCCTGGAAGATAAGTCATATCGTCATCACCATCAGGTCATAAACCAATACTATTAAGCACCTACTACCTACCAGGCAGGGGCTGGGTGTGGACACAGAGGCAAATACAATGAGATGTGGCTCCTCTGTCTGAGGTGCTCAGAGTCTGGGCACGGGGTAGAGAGGAGCTGGCCCCAAGACCCTCAGAGACACACACAAAATGGAATCATTTCATTCCTTCCATTTATTGTTAACTATGTGGCAGACACTCTGCTAAACGCTCAATAGGAATGACCGCACTGAATCTACCTAACAACTCATGAGATGGGAATCACTATTATCCCTATTTTACAGAACAACTAAGGCCCAAAAAGCAGTTGTCACTTACTCAAGGTTACACTGCTAGTAAGGGACAGAGTTGGGACTCCAAATAGGGAAAATGAGACTTAAAGAGAGTAGGACCAAAAGCTTTCAAAATCTGAAGGGTCAAGAAAGATCTGATTCTTTTAGTCTGAAAGGCTGTCTTTAAGGAGCTCAGACTCCTATCTCCCAGGAAGAAAGGCTGTTCTCGCGTTACAAGAGCGATGAATGTGGACCATCCTGGCAGAAAGTCCTGCAGGATTGCTACTGAAAAGCCTCCACTATGGCTGCAGGGACACAGATGACGCTGAGCTCTGGGCTCAGAGAGGGCAGAACTGTGAGCCTTCAGTCTGCATCTCTAGCACCCAGACCTCATTCTCTGCTTTTGGTGAGTAAACACATGAAGGGGCTGATAAATAAATAGCAAGACAGAAGCCAAGCGCATGGCTCTAACAGAAAATTCTCTGTTTTCCCAGAGTTCTCCACAGGACCAGAGAGGTGAAGTGATGGTTGGTGGTAGAGCCAGGATTCAAATGCAGATATATATCGCTCCAAAGTATTGATACTTTCTACTTTCTGCCTCTCATCTCTAAGTGGTCTCCCATCCTCCCTCAACTGCTACAAACCACCAACATCCCAGTTTTCTGTTTGCCTGGGACCGCAGTTTCCTGGAGCAGGAATTTGCTAAAATTGGGATAGCTTGGTCACCCTACACCATCCACCGCTACCTGCACTACTAGGTTGTCCAAGGGTAGAGCACCATAACCACAAAAGCTGGTCTGCTGATGGTTGATGGGAAGTGGCCACAACTTGATAACTAAGCACAAAAGCCTTGGAACTTGGATTTTTCAAAGTATCCATGGTTCTAAACCTATTGTATCTGCTGTCTCAATCAATAAAATGCTAGCTGCAAATTTGTTTTGAAAGGGAAGGGAAGACAGAGATTAAAAGGAAGCACCAAGCAAATATTCTTTTACCTTTTTAAGTGAGTAGAAGTTTCAGTTGGAGCAGAGATTTCAGATGCAGCTACTTTCTAAAATTGCTTAAGTAGGAACCCCAGTAATTCTCTTGATAAACTGAGGACAAAACTGCAACAGCATTTCAAATGAAATTTCACACGCAGGATCAGTAGACTACAAGAAATAAATGTGTAGGTCTCTTTCGGTGTATTCAGACTCCCTTAAGCTAAAGTGTCTGCAGTGATAAGATTATATTCGAAGATACAACAACAACAACAAAAGGATTTTAAGCAGAAGGGACTTGGGTTAGGCATTTCTTGACAATGGGCCAGAGGGTTTAACAGTGTAGCATTCTTACAGACCTTTTCTCCAAAGCACAGATTCTTCTTTGCCTGAGCCGATGTTTCTACGGTCCTGTCTAAAATGGGCAGATCATTCTTCATGGCTCCCCTCTCTCAGCCTAGGAACTGACATTCCCTCAATTTAGAGACCGTAACAACTAATCTATCCCTTCTCTACATCCACTGACTCTTAGTCCAAAAACTGTTTACCCCTGCAGAGAAAGGTTTGATAAAATCCAAAAGCAACATTATCACACGGCAAGGCAGAAAAAGCAGTACCTGGTGAAAACATGGGTTTTATCCAGACAATGATTTTTGGATAAAAGTTCCATGCAAAGGCAGGCCCTTTCTCCAAGGGATCAAAGAGGCTCTTGGCCACAGGGAAGAGGGGAAGTTGAGAGGGAGAAGTGAGGGCTGCACTGGGCAATGGAGGGAACATGGTTTGCTTAACAGTTTCTCCTTTGGAAAAAAAAAAAAAAAAGACATTTTATGCACAAGGAGCTTATTTCTTAAACAAACACTCGTGGTTTTGATTTACACCACAGCCTGCTCCTAAATAATTTATGGCGGGTTAAATTTATTGCCGAGCCCTGGCTGGCTGCAAATTCGAATTGCCAAATAATTAGATTTTAGGGCAAAGCTTATAAATTACCCGTCGATTTGTCCGGACTTGTTTGTCAGTTGCTTTGTGCTTCGGGTCATCTTTGGCATTTGGCTGTTTGGGTTTTAATTGCTGATTTACACTTTGACAGATGAGAGCTGATGCTCGAAGTTTCAGGACAAGGAAGGGTAAAAATTGGAGCTTTAAAAGGCTGATTTTTCACCTACGTGTCCGTCTTCACCCATTCCCATAGACCCCAGAGCAATTAAAATGTAGAAAAGAGGCTGAAAATAGACACTGCTATTCTTTATTGGGGGGGGGGGTGCAGAGTGAATTATAATTTACTTTTACTGAAATCTGAATTTTAAAAAAATATATAATACCAATAAATGAAGGAGACCAAAAGTCTTAGAAACTGCATCCTCACCCAGGGGTGTACGAGCCTGCGTCTACCTCTACACGCACATGACTCTGAATCAGCCTCAGTTCAAACACTTCTAGATACTCAACTGTAAATAACTTCTGATATTAGTGGCCTCTGTGAAGTTGACCCTTCAGGGCAGCAAACAACCAAATGATTTCTTTGTAGCTATCTGTTTACATACATTTGTCATGGAATTTAGTTAAACAAATCTCAGGTTCTGTGCAGGAGAGGTTCCCCAGAGGCAGCGCTATAGAAGGGCAGGGAAGTGGAGGGTGCGAAGTCCAACTTACCATCCCAGTGGAAGGAAAAAATCTCTTTGGATAGTGTTGCGTTCCCATCGACATGCTGATAGAGGGCCTGCAGGCTCCCTTTGTGCTCCCCAGAGAAGCAGGGCCTGCCTCCCAGCCACCTGCTGTATCCCAAAAGCTCACCATGAGGCCATGAGTGAAAATAATACTAGTAGTAATTCTACTAACAAGAGCTGATACATATAGCTATTACATGCCAGGCACTGTTCTAAGCTCTTACATTTTATCCTCCCAATAGTCCTATAAGATTGATACTATTATTAATCCCATTTTGCCAATAAGGCAACTGAGGCATAAAGAGTACAAGTAACTTGCTCAAGGCGAGTCATACTGCTAGTAGGTGGTAGAGACCAGACTCAGATCCAGAGGGTCCAGTCCAGTGGTTAGGAGTCCATTGCTTCTCATTAGAACAGCCTCTACCTGAGTTCCCCCTCACTTTGGAGGTTGAGAGTCCACATTCTGGGACCAGGGCACATGCAACCAAAGCCTGTTCAGTTAATCACTCAATAGGGTGGGGAAAGTTATGTAACATGCTCAGGATCACAAGATGAATCAGAGGCTTGGTTGGACAAAGACCATTTTTCCAATCAGTGCAAATACCGCACTGAAGATCCACTAGCCGGGGGTGAAGAGGTGGGGGTGAGTAACAGGTGATCAAGACAGACCACGCCCACTCAGGCAGACAGCGGGTTCTGGTCAGGCAACCTGGAGAGTAGCCCAGAGAGGCTGGCTGGGCTTTAGGAAGCCTTGCTCAGTAGTCCCCATCCACAGCCCCAGGGGCTGCTGGTCTCTTCACAGAAGACTGAATCCCCCTGGGATGCTTCATAGATTCCCTGCTCTCTGTGTGTACCTGGCGGCTAGAAGCCAGGACAGGGAAACAACTGTGCTGCCATGACGGCAGATTTTCAAAATCACTGACCAGTAAGCGAGCAACAAAGACTGACATCTTGCCCACACTGCCTGAACACTTCTCTCTCACACTGGCTCATCGGAACCCACATCTCTGTAAGAAAGGCAGGTATCACTGCCCGATTTTATACACGAGAAAGCTAAGGTGGTCAGTGGTTTAAAGCATGGTCCCTTACGGGCAGCATCCCATCTCCTGGGAACTTATGAGAAATGCAGATTCCTGGCCTCCACCTCAGACTTTCTGAATCAGAAACCCTGAGGGTGGGCACAGCAGCATGTTTTAAAAGGCTTCCAGCTGATACTGATACTTGCTGAAGCTTGAGAACCACTGGTCTAGAGTAGAGCAGTGCTTCTCAGACTTCAAATTACCTGAAGATCTTGTCAAATTACAGATCCCATTTAGCGCTGGAGTAGGGCCTGATATTCTGCGTTTCTAACAAGCTCCCAGGGATGCATCCCGGGGATGCTGTTGGTTCTCGGACCACACTTTGAATAGCAAAGGTGTAATCTAGAACATCTGTGTGACTAGCGCCTTATCACAGAGATACTGACGAGTGAGAATCAGAGCACAAGGTTCTCAGCTCTTCTCTCAGAACAAACCCTTGCTTGGCCCACTTTCAAGCCCCTTGAGTGAGCCCTTTAGATCTGCCAACCACTCCCGGCTCCTGCCATCAGACATTTCATTCTCCTGGCCGCCAAGATCCAGGGGAGGAAAAGCTGGCATCTCACATCCCAGAACTTTGTAGAGCAAGTTGACACATCTCTGTTAGGAAGCCAGCAAGAGGTCTTCCTGCCACGGCAATGCCTGCTCCCTTTAAGAATGCGGTCAAGACCCAGGGCATCAGCTACCCAACAGAGCACTCGTCATACTATTCTCTCCAAAAAAACACCTTCCTTCTGTACAAATGAACCAAAAAGCAGGATTGGATACCTAGGTCTCCTAGGAAGACCTCTCATTACAGACATAAGCCAGGAGCTATTTTTCTGCCCCTGGTCCTGAGAAAGGCCTAACACTGGCCACGGATGCAGAGCGGGATCACAGCAATTCCTACGATATCCTGAGGCCCCAAGCTGGAGATGCCTCACCACACTCCACACCATCGCCATGAACTTCCTTTAAGGCCTTCCCCTAGCACTGTCCCTCTAGTCATGTTAACTCTCTAGTGAAAGCAGACCTTATCAAAATGGCATGTTTCCTCCCACTCATCAGTCCCAGCCTCCTCCATCCCCAACTAACTACCAATCCCTTTCAGCTGAGCAGTTGGCCTTTCATTCACATCTGCGAGTGCTGGGGGTGGGGTGGGGGTGGACAGTGAAAAATACAGAGTCCCTGGACTCCATTTCAGACATCGCAATCTCAAACCATGGCCCTCAGTTTGTATCACACTTGTGGAGAGCAAGATTCCAAGTTTTTCAGCCAGTTATCGTCCTATCTACCCAACCATCACCACCTACCTCCCAAAGGCCAATGGCCAAACAGTTCATCAAACAGACCCTAGAAGAGTAACGGCCTACATCACCACTAAGGAGCTGACCTATGTCAGGTGTACCCAACATGGACCTTCAGTGCAGAGCACTTCACTTACGACAACCATAGGTTTCGCTCTTCACTGCTTACCAAATCTCTTAGCACCACTGACTACCAGAGCCCACAAGTACCCAAAAAAGCTATGAGCTACTTAAGAGCACAGTTCTCAAGCTTGTTTCTTTCCCAGCACATCTAAGGGCTACAACACGTAACTCCTCTCCATTCCCACCATCACCATCTTAGTCCAACCCACTAACCCACTTTCAAGTAATGCCTCCTAACCAGTTTCCCTCTGCCCACGTTTAACCCCTTGAACACTTTTCCCTCCATTCCCATGAACTCTGGCTTATGATATCTATTTCTGTTTCATCTCTTCCACTCAACAATACATTCACACTTCCTTTTCTGGGACGCCAATTTTGCCCCCAACCTTACCGTGGACTCTGCACTTCCTCTCCTTTCAGCAACATTGGCATCTTCCAGTGAGAGCCTCTGCCAGCATTTAGCCTTCAGACGAGCCCTTGGCTGGAAGGGCCTCCCCAGCACTAGACCATAGCACTGGAACAGAAGTGGAGCCCATACAACAGACGTTTGCTACCACAGACCAAGATCTCCCACTGGCCAGCTACAGGCAGGGGCAGGGCCTAAACAGCAGCCCGTTCCAAGGCACCTTCACTTCAGCTTAGGAGCTTCCCTGATGTTTGACTCCCCCTCCAGAGTCTACCTCCCTCCTTTCTGATTCTCCCAGCACCTAATTGGGCTTTGCCTGTGGTAGCACTCAACACACACAAACCTTCTCTGCCTGTCCTAGCCTGCTCACCCTTCTGCTGCAGACCTGCCAGCCTGGGGGGCTAGTGTCAATCTGGGAACACTCTTGTTTCAGGCTTTTAGGCAATGACTCAGTTTTCACAGCTAGGGCTCAAACCTCATCACATAAACGCATGACTGTGGGGGCTTTTTAAGGATTGTGAACACCCAGGATAAGGGAATAAAAAATAATCATTCCAATGGCATCTTAATCAAAATGATGCAGGATCCTTTTTCCCAACAAGACACAGAGATGGAGGAAGCATCTCCTAACATCAGTTTCCTCATGTCAGACAACTGATTTCAGTCTACAAAGTAAGAAATGTAATCAACAGAGGGGAGAGGAAAAACAAAACAGGATGGGGGCAGAAGTGAAGCCCACGGACCAACCCTAAACTCTCCTCTGGATTGCACTCCCCCTCCTCCCTTCCCGACCTAACTGGTTTTCTTTCTCTGGCTGTGTTACCTGTTGCTGCTGCTCCGAGGGAGAGCTCGTCCCCACCTCCCACCCCCTCTGGTCACCTCCACTGTAGCAAATCTCTTCTCATCCAGGCTCTCCTGCCTCTTCATTAATCCTTCCCTCCTTCCTTCTGTTTCTCAATGTTAGTCAGCAGGCCGTTTATCTGTTTGAAGGGTATAAACCTCCCTGATCTACGGAAGGAGGTCTTCCCAAGGGATGCCTAGCAGATCCAGATCCAAACTGCCAGTACTTGGCGGGTGGAGTGGTTGTCATATCATTCCCTAGCCCTTGCCTCTCCCTGGAGACCTCGAAGCCCAGCCCAGTGCTACCTTCAGGGGCAGCTCCCTGACAACGCCTCAGGGCCTCAGCTCACATATTTCTATCTTGATCCTCACCCTTTTGGTCCACACGTTACTGGCTAAAATTCTCTTAAACCTCTTGTAGCCTCTGTACTCCCACTTGCAGCATCCCAATAAGATGTTCTACTTGAACGTGAGAAATACCATATCACCGATATAGACAATCCTACTAGCCAAACAGTGAAATAATTTGCTGGGTTCTGAGAATTCCCCAGTGGTCCAGGGGTTAGGATTTGGCGCTTTCACTGCTGTGGGCCCGGGTTCGATCCCTGGTCTGGGAACTAAGATCCTGCAAGACGCTCGGCATGGCAAAAAAAAAAAAAAAAAAAATTGCCGGGTTCAAAGTCTTCATTCTCCCTCTTCCTCATTTTCAACGTTCGTGCACAAACAAGCTTGCAATGCAGGTCAGGTTTTTCAGACTTCATTCAGTTGGTCCTGGCTTACTCTGTGAGTGCCTTCTTTCATTCCTGCTGCAGCAGTTCTGAGAGCCCTCCAGCCCACTTGGCCCTCTCGGCCTCCTGACTTTCCCTTAACATGAAGCTGTGCAACCCCTCCCCCACCCGTGAGCAGGGCTGACCAGTCCCCTCCTCTATGCGCCCACTGTACTGAGTCCTCACCCAGGCCACGGTACTTATCACGCTGCTTCACAGCAGTTACGCGGCTGTCTACCCTCCTCGACTACGAGCTCCTTGAGGGTAGGGATCATTTCTTGTCTTTATGCCCCAGCATCTAACATAGAGCTTGAAGTTGTTATCCAAAGAGTAAGAGGAGGCCTTTTCGTTGCCTCTAAGGTGGCTACCATGAAGTCCTCCCCATTCCTTTACTGACCTGGTTGGTTTTGTCATGTCCAACAAAAACCTTAAAAGGCAGCTCAGTGTCACTGTTAGTTTAACAGTCCCTAATTTCATTCACCATTTATCAATGGCCCTATTCTTTAGAGCTCTTCCCCACCACCAACCTTAGCTCCGTGTCTAACAAAATCTGCATTCCAACAGCTGTCTCAGCCCTGGAGAGGCCACCGGACAATAAGAGGCTGGGGGAAATGTCTTCTGATTTGCACTAAATTACGTGGTGACTTTGTTACCAGTGACCCAGCGCTCCCCAAGGAAAGTTCCTTGGTCCCACCCCAAGGCAACTCCATAGCCTAACTACACACTATGGCAGCTTAAAGGTGTAAACCCTGGGGAAGGGAGAGAAGCAGACTGAATAGAGCAAATAAACCCACTTCAATCGTACCCCTGCTGTGCCAAACACACGCGGCAGCAACACCATGCACGAGTGCTCCGCTCCCCGAGATGTATATTTTACTTTTACATTGCTGTGTCTGCTCCAAATAAAGAAAGGCCGTTCGGCTTTCACACGAAGTTACAACAGGGTCAAGTTCCGGACACAGCAAATGGGGCAAATGCTTGTCCCACTCAGGGAGCACTAGTCAGGAGCCACAGTGAGAGCCAGGGGAGGCCCATCCCTATGAGGGACCACCAGGAAACTGCAGCCTGTGGAGGGGGGCTCAGGAAGGGGTGGGGGAGGCACCACATTTATGGAAGCAGCAACAAAAAGGACAAAAGGGCCTAGTGGGCTGCCCCATGCCCACCCATCACTGGCCACCACTAGAGGAATTCACTTACAGTGACCCTGAAAGAAGAGATGTGTTAAAGCAGAGATAAGAAAGGCAATAATTGGTCTGATGGGCAGGGGAAAAATTATTCCAGGAGTCGAGAGCCTATGCAAGAACACTTACGGCTCACACAGTCATCATAACTCAGCCCCCTCAAGCATTTTGTGCTCTGCTTATGGTGTTAACTTTAATGTCTTAACATATAACACCATCCACACTAACACAAAATACTACACACGCCAGATGAGGCTGAGTTATAGTTGCTGTGAGAAGCATAACTTTGAATTTCCTGATTTTGGTGCATTTAATCTCAACCATAATGTTACATTAACGTCAGTTTTGCATTTCATTTCCCAGTTTAGAAGAATAGCGTCAGCGCCTTTGCCTGTCTGTACAGAAAAAGGGGCGGGGCTGACTGGGGCCACAGGCAGATGGACCACCACCCAACAACTGGGTCCTCCGCTAAAAAGCCTGACCCGACCCCGACCCCTTGGAGGAACCTGGACCAGGACAAGTGAATGGGGAGGGAAGGGTGAGTTCTTTCTCTAGGGAATGGCCTTTCCATCCACTTGCAAAGTACAGGAACCAAGAGCAGAGGGGAAGAAGCCAAATATGGAGCAAGAGCAATGTGTGTGTATCAGGTGGGGGGAGAGTAGGGGGTAGGGGGCTCCTGCCTCTCAGCCTTGAAGGGAGGAGAAGGGAATCAATATAGTGTGATTTGTAGGGATCTTAACCAATTTCCTGTGAAGTTTTCCAAAATGTCTCTCTCACAAAAGACTAATAATGAGGAGCCAGAACCAGCTTCAAGTCATACTGAAATCCTCCAAATGCCTCTCTTCTATTTTATCCCTTCTCCTGTCACCATCAACCCTCCCCCCACCCTGCCCTCCCAAAATAACCCGGCATCTGGACAATTTTCTATAAAAAAGAAAACGCCTTTACTCATAGTTCTAACTCAAAATGCAGATGGAGTCTCTTCGAGGTTTCCTTAAAAAAAAAAAAAAAAAGCCCCTGTGGACAAAGACCAAACACTAGAAAACCTCAACCCCAAAGGTCATTTTTCTCCAAAGTTGTGGGCACTTAAATACAGATGAGAAGGAAAACAGTCACCGGGGCTGCTGCAGAGCAGTGAGAAAAAGGCTGTACCTCGGAGCCTGGTGGACGAACTCAGGGAGGGAGGGGAGGCGGCAGCCAGGACATGTGCTCCCAGACAGGAGCGCCGGGCCGCCCCTCCCTGGCCATCTGGACAGCTGAGGTTACTTCCTCCTCCCCGCATGCTGTGGCCTACACCTCATTTTCCTCACTTACATTTGCTTTGGTCTTTTCTGAACACTGAGGTGGTGAGAGAACTTGCCCCCAGGTTAAAGCTGCACAATTAAAGTTCCCACCAAAGCTTTCAGGCTGCTCCCTGGGCTTCGGGGTCACAGCCACCAGCGTTCGATGCACATCCACACCAAAATGAGCAACATGAACTCCTGCTGGCGAGGACAAAGCAGCCACGATTCTCCGAACCAGATAAAAACCTACTTCCATATCAAGAAACAATTCCTAAAGCAAGAAAGGAACTGTATTCCTCACATTTTGAGTCTCTAAAACATTTTAATCCACCTAAGTTAACATTTAAGTGAAAAAATATTTTCAAATGAAAAACAGTCTCATATTCAACCAATACCTATCATGTTAATCTGAATCAAAATGTATAAAACAAAATGAGTGCAAATACCAGAAAGGTGAAAGCCTGTTACTGGCAAAGCAACCACTCCAGTTTCAGTGAGCTGAACAGAGTACAAAAATAAACAGCAAAAATTATGACAAATGGGAAATACCAGATGTTTTACCATGTTTACAACCAATATTGTTACTCAAGTACAACAAAGCTTGCACCTGTCAGTTTGCATGGTGGCATTCCTTTTGGACAGTCCCAACAAGCTGACTCAGGGATTTCTGAATACCAGACACAGATGAGAGAAATGAACCCTATGCCGAGCCTCCAGAGAGGCCCTGGCCCAAAACTTGCTCCTGCCTCCTATGCAACTGAGGGGTATGACACACTCCCAAAAGAATCAGAAGTGCGCTGTGTTCAAGTGTTCAACTCTTGGGAGCCAGGCAGCAGGGGAGCCGGGGTGGTTCTGATTCACAGTCCAAGCACATCCCCAGGAGGCACACAGACCTTGTCCACAAAGTATCTCTGTCAAGTGGACAGCCACCAAGAGGTTCTGAGAGAGCTAGGTAGGGCTGATCTAACCTGCACACCATATTCTAGTCCTTTTACTGTCTCTTCTAGAAGTTCATTCTCATCCCAAATCTCAATCTTTCCTGCTTCCACTTATATTCTCTTTTTGTCCTTATTAAAATGAAGAGCAAGTTATCATCATACTCCTTGGAACAACTCCTTCCAAGTCTGGACAAGAAATCAGTCACTAAAACCATATTCAATTTCTCTTCTTTCTAAGTCTTATTTTTGTGCCTCTAATAATTTTTGTTCCTCCTTTTTTATTTTTTATTGGAGTAAAATTGCTTTACAATGTTGTGTTAGTTTCTGCTGTACAATGAAGTGAATCAGCTATATGTATACCTATATCCCCTCCCTCTTGGACCTCCCTCCCCCCCCTTCCCCCCCAATCTAAGTCATCACAGAGCACCAAGCTGAGGTCCCTAATTTTTGTTCCTCTTATCCTGAGCTTTTCCAATTTCTCCACTGCCCTTGTTGACCAAAAGATCTAAACAATACAGAGGCTATGATGAGAACCTGACCTATGAGGACCTCAGTGGAAGGACACTATCCTATCTGGGACCGACAACTTCTCCAATCCATCCTCCAACCTTTCTCTGAATCCTTTCAGGACCCTGCTACATGCAAACTTTAGGGAAGGTTTTTTTTTAAAAGAAAGTGGGGTTGTGGGGGGAGCTTTAAGCTGCCAATAACAATAAGTCTCAAGTCACTTCTAAGCTGCCCATCCCTTTCCTGAGAGTGGTCCAGGGGGTAGTTCAACAACAGAGCTGTCTGGCCCCAAACTCACCTTCTTACCTGTTGATCACAGCATTGTAAAGGCTTAATGAAGTAGAGATGCATTACATTTATCACTTGCCCTAGATCCACTCAAATCCATCACTATGTCACAGCAAGGAGTTAGATTGATCTGACAGGATTTGCTCTTCTTCACAAACCCATGTAAGTTATTACTCAGTACCCTATGCTCTTCTAGCTGTTTGCTGATTGATTATCTGACGATCAGGTCAAGTATCTTCTTTGGAATCACAGTAAACTAACGGGTCTATAATTTCCAAGATCATTCGTATTTGCCTTTTAAAGATAAGCAAGACAGCAAATGCTTCTTCCTGAGTTCTCTAAAGTAACAGCTAATGCTTTGCTAATAATGAACCAGGACAGCCAATTCCTTAAGTGCCCTTGGAATCACATCATCAGGGTTCATTGATTCTGGAGATAATCTTTAATCAGGCTCAGACCCTGGTAAAAAGCAGGAAGCCCAACCTCAGTCTAGGTCTAAAAGGCCCTGGTGCCTAAGTCTGGGAAGGAAGTTGGTGATACAAGTGATTTAAATCTGTACTGCATTATATCTTCAGCATTGCAATAGATAAATAAAAGGAACAAAAAATTAAAAGAACAATGCCCTTGAAAGAGAGATGAAAGGTCATACTAACAGACCAAACTGAGACATGAATCGAGTTTCACCTTCAGTAACATTGGCAGGACCCTCTGTAGGACAAGAGAACGGAGCTACATAATTATCTCAGCTTATAATCTAACTGAAAAGTTCAGAAACAAATATACATAGGCATGTGCCAGGAAGCAGAAAGCAGGAAATGTCATCAAGAAGGTGTCAAGCAATCATGAGGCTTCAGAAGAAGGATGAATCCTATGCAGTAGCAACGTGTTAGGTTTTAGACTCAGGTCCTACTAAGGCTTACTCAGCAACTGAAATCATCAGCAAGGGAAATAATATGGCATATTGGGGTATGGCTCCCTGATTCTCAACCCAAGAGAATCTACATAACCAAAACTCCCACCCACCACCCAGGTACACCCACCACAGAATCTCCAGTAGTTTGGGGAGGTGGAGAAGACGACCCTACAGCACAGGTAGGAGCAAGAGGCTGAGAAAGAAAGTGTGGCTCAGGCTGCCCCCAAGCCGTCTTCCCTTTCATGCGAAGTTCCTTCCCCTAGGAAGCTCTCCTCATCCAGCGCCTGTCTTCCCAAGCCTCAGCAGGCCTGATTCCAATCCTCCCCCAAAGGCAGACCACTACTTTGAGAATAGGAAACAAACAGGAAAGGAGAAAGGGAAAGGTAGAAGGGTTGTGGTATCTGCTTTACGGAAAATAATCTACTCTCCTAAAGACAGAACCCCTCCCTGGAAAAAAAACCAACCATGAGAAATGAACCCAGTTTACCTCTGAATGGACCTCCCTGTCTCCCAAGTGCCTGCTGCTACAATCCTCTTCTCCTCCTCTTACTACTGAAAGCTACTCCCAGACACACATGTCTACAAACCCCCAAATTACCCACCTGATAATCCAGCCCTACAGGGAAGAGTTCCAGTCCTAGAGTCAGGCATACCCAAGGCCCCCACACTACAATGCACTGCCACATTGGCCCCCAATCAGGCCCCCAAAGCAAACACCAAGCAATCTAATATCACCTAGCACACGTGTCTCTCTGCTGCTAATCCAAGCTTCTTAGCAGCACTACCTCAAAAGGTAAAAGATCTCCGAACACAGTTGGTAACTAAGAAAAAAATGCAAGCAAAGAAATTTTCCTTTCCAACAGACCAGCAATGGTTGTTCAGGTTATCTAATGCTGCATAACAAATCATCCCAAAACTTAGTGGCTTAAAACATCAATAATCATTTATTATCTCCCACAGCTTTGATGAGCCAGGAATTCAGGAGTGGCTCGGCTGGTCAGTCTGGCTCGGGGTCTCTCCTGAGGTTGAAGTCTGATGTCCACTGGGGCTGTAGTTATCCGAAGGCTTGACTGGGGGTAGCAGAGTCATCTCCAAGACAGTGCCAAGAAACATGACCAGCAAGTTGGTACTGGCTTTTAGCTAAGAGCCTCAGTTCCGGTACACATGTGCCTCTCGCCAGAGCTGCTTGAGTGTCCTCAAAGCATGGTGGCTGGCTTCTTCCATAGCAACTGATCCAAAAGGGCAAGTTGGACTGTGACGCTTTTTATGACTTAGCCTCAGAAGTCACGCAATGTCTCTTGCACTCTACTCTGTTGGTTATACAGGGCTAGCTCTCATTCATTGTAGGAGGGGGGAACTACCAAAGGTGGGAATATCAGGACGTAAGGATCGTTGGGGGCCATTCTGGAGGCTAACACAGTATTCCTTAAAAGAACATGCAGCAGTAGCAGGAGAAGGCAGGAGGGAAGGGAAAGGAGAGAGGAAGGATGGGACAGAAGGAAACATTTTGATTCCCAAAGGCTGAGACCAGAGAGAAACAGTGTGCCCAGTTCTCTACAAAGACCTCTCAGGTCTACCTTACCCTAGGATGCCTGAGTCAAGTCCTGCTTCTTAGGCAGGAACTCCAGATGAGTAGCTAAAAGCCAAGAAGACATGAGAAAGTTCCGCTGGGTCCCAGAAAGCAAGTCTATCCTCCCTCCCTCCTTGCCCACCCCACCTTTGCTGAAGCAATGATGCAACAGTTACCTGAGGATGAATCTGCGGCTTGTCACACGTGGCCTCAAAGTCCAGCACTAAAAAGTAGTGATACCTCTGGGGAGGGAAGGACATCATTGCCGCCATGGATGCGCCAAAGCTGTGGGCCGCCAGCTTTCTGGTGGATATGGAGCAGAACTCCGGAACACCACAGGGAGAAAATAAGTGGGAGCCCAGCACTTTTCTTGCTCTTGAAAGTAAATATGAAGAAAATCGAGCTGCTCCAGTCTGTAAAGGTGCTAGCATTGAACATCCAGAAGCATCTAAAACTTAGGGGAGGAAAGTTTAAAAGAAAAAAAAAAAAGAAAGAAAGAAAGAAAAAGAAAAAAAAAAAAAAAAAAAAAAAAGAACAGAGAGTCTGGGTTACTCCCTCCCACCGTGGCCCTGTTCCACCTGGTCTTCAGGAATAGTCACAGAACATGAACCACTCCCCAGTGTTTCTGTGCCCCTTTTCTAAATCCCAGTATTTGTTACTGAAGTTCAAGACCCTTAATACTGGCCCCCACAGCATTATGACAGCTCTGAGTCTCCCAGACCATTCTCAAAACAAGATGCAGCACTGGCCTTGATCTTTAAGTGGAGCTCTAAAGTTCAAAAGAGAGAGAGAAAAATTCTGTGTTCACTTCTCAGGTGGCAACAGTTAACATTAAAGCTAAGTTTCCCAAAGTAACCCAGGGTGCCCCGGTTGCACAATCAGTCTTGGGAGCTAAGTACACCCAGACAGACAGCAGGAAATGCCCAGGACTCTCTCCTCAGCTCCATTCCCAGCCATTGTCCCTGGCTTTCCTGTCTGTATCTTGATGTCTCCACATGCCCTCCTTCCTTCTCCCAACGGGAAAGGAGCAGAGCCCATCACAGGGAGCTTGCTCACCATACTCTGGTGATTCCCCAGCCCCCAGCCAGTAAGTGGCACCTGGGGGAATGAACGAAGCCTGCAGAGCACAGCTGCCAACAGCCTCGGGCCTTCCTCCGCTGCCTTTAGACTAACTCTCTACTAGAGGCCTTGAATGACTGCAGGACTTTTTTTAAATAGGGAAGAAAAAGAGAAAACCCAGATGTGGTGGTAATGGGAGCATTGCTAAAAGTCTAGTAAAGTTTTCTGAGTGTACACGTGCAAAAAAAAAAAAAAATCCAAATCACTTTTCAAGTTTTCCCTTTAAATTTGCAGAATGTCTGCTCCTTGGAGGACTAACGAAATATAAAAATCAAAGCCTAAGTTTTACTCACGAGTAACTCAAGCTTCCTTAAAAAAAAAAAAGAAACAGGAATAAAGCAGAAATTTTGTGTTTTTCCCATTTCATACCCAACACTCAAATTCCCTCAACTTTAATCCTCAAAGTCAAACAAGAAATCATGCTGCTCAATACGGAAATGGCCATAGTTTAAGCTTTCTGAAGCCCCAGTCTGACGGAGCCAAAAGCTTGCCTCTGAAAGACTGCAATGGGCACTCACTCCCTCCTGTAGCGTGGAGGAGGCTAGCAGCCTGGGAAGTCCAGAGCACACTAGAGGCAACAAGGTCACTACCACCTGAGCGGACATGGATCATGCCAAGTATCACTTCTCACCCCAGCTCTCGCGGGACTCAAGGAATGACCTACAGTAACTTGCCTGCATATTTATTAGGATACATGCTGGTGTGGGTCCTCAATTTCCCTATTCCTATAGTGAGGTTCCATGTGGAACAAAGACCAAGAAGTATTTTAAGTTCTTCATGATTCTAGCACAAGCGTAGTGCTTGTTTTCACCGTGGCCTACAGCCTCTCCAAAAATGCAGCCAAACTCCGTAGCCTGGGATAGACAAAGGCTGGCTTGAGTTTCATTATGGAATCCCTTGGAAAGGCAAACGGGCCAACATCCTTTTGAAAGCCGGAATCCAAAATAACTCTTCACGTCACCCACTCCTGAACAGTACTGGAAGCCTTGCTGACACAGGAGACACCAGTCTGCTCAGATTACACATTCTAGTTTGAATCCAAAGTCCCTCAGGGCCTTAGAACTTTTCTCTAACCTCTCAAAGTCAGGTCATGCATAAGGACTTCTGAAAGTCTTAATGTTTTCCAATGTGTATATATAGTGTATAAAGTGTTTTTAGTCAATCAGACTCCATCTGCCAAATACTACAGGCAATTAAGCATCATGATTAAGGAGGGCTTCTGGGTTTGAATCCTGGTTTTACCACTTATTTGCCATGGCACCTTGGGCAAGCTCTGTTCTTCAATTCCTCACCTGTAAAATGACAATAGCAGCTCCTACTCCTTAAGCGAGAGTGAAATGAGAGGACATATGTAAAGCACTAAGAGCAGGGTCTGGCACATAGGGCTCAATAAATATAAGCTTACTATTATTACTACTACTATCCTATTGGGCTATGCCCACCTGGCCAAGCCTGGACCCCCATACTTTGGGCCTATAAATCCAATGCATAAGGCAACCTCACAGAGTAACATAAATGTCTCCTGCACCCCCAGATTGCTCTAGACCCCCCATACTACATACTGTATATGCCCTATCCCCTCCCATGGACAACACACTGATGGCCAGAGGTCCTCACGCCTGCAGGCCTTGCTTTCTTATCTGATTTCACCCACATAAAAAAGCTTCTCTCTTGTAAAAAGTCTTGAGATCAGACATTAGGAGACCAGGCCTCCACATATCAGCAGTCACTGGGTTCCATACTTCCCTTACATTTAAAAAAACCAAGTTCAACTCAAGTCAAGAAACAGAGGGCAGCTCTTCTCCCCTTCCTGAAAATTCAATCTAATGGCTTTAGAGCCATTAGTTGTGGCAGAGGAGTAGGGTCTACATCAGTTGAAGTGGGAGGAGCAGAAGGGTCTGGGAGGGAGTATCAGAGCCCAAGCTGGGTGAGGAGGCATCCATACAGAGGCAGGAAGGTGTGATGCAGCATGCCACAGCCCTAGTGGGGTATGAAGGGCACCGCTGGCAGAGAAGGAGCAGCAGCCTGATGTGGGGATTCACAGGCAGGGTGAAAGAGTACCCAAGGGGGGAAAGGGCAGTGGCCACAACGGGAGATTAGTTACATACAGAGGGGTTGATTAAAAAAGGGCATATATTAAGGGTAATGGGACCAGGTTTCTCACTGTTAGAGGATGGAATTAAAACATGGAAAGGGAAAAACATCTGTGGTGTCAAATTGGAACTGGAGTGTGAACTCATGGTTTCTGATATATATATAATATATAAAATAAAGCTAGGGCTCCCCTGGTGGTGCAGTGGTTAAGAATCCACCTGCCTGGGGACATGGGTTTGAGCCCTGGTCCGGGAAGATCCCACATGCCGCGGAGCAACTAAGCCCGTGCGCCACAAACTACTGAGCCTGCGCTCTAGAGCCTGTGAGCCACAACTACTGAGCCTGCACTCTACAGCCTGCGAGCCACAACTACTGAGCCCGCATGCCACAAGTGCTCAGGCCTGTGCGCCTAGAGCCCGTGCTCCGCAACAAGAGAAGCCACCGTAATGAGAAGCCTGCGCACCGCAATGAAGAGTAGCCCCTGCTCGCCACAACTAGAGAAAGCCTGCACTCAGCAAGAAAGACCCAATGCAGCCAAAAATAAATAAATAAATTTAAATGAATAAAGCTAGATGTACATATGAAGATGAGTATACATCTATACACAAATATATAGACACATGTATATATATTTTCTAGCTCTGCTTACTGAAGGGCCAGGGAGCAGCAACACTCTGATAGCAATGTGCACATCTAGCACCTAGCTGCCTTCTAAACAACATCCTCCACTGAAAGAACTAGAGCTCTTTGGAGAACTGGCTGATTCCAGGGCTGTGGCAGAGAAAGTACTAGATGAGCCTAGAACATCCTGTTGTGCCAGAAAGCAAGGAAATGCTCAAAAGGACGCAGAAACCAGCTTGAAGGGGCTCCCACTGGCAAGTAAATAATGATATTAATGGATTATAATGCACTGAATAAAAAAAAGGAAACCATGAGGCCATAAAGATAAAAATAAATACATAAATAAGTAAATAAATTTTAAAAACTAAAGTTTGGTAAGGGATTTCACATAGTTTCAAAGTATCTCCCCACAGAATGCTTATTAATTATAACAGGGAATAAGTTTACAATGGAGAAGCCTGGAAGACATCACCTTAATCAAGTGAGCAAAATGAACATCATCAATAATGGGATTAATCAAAATTTTGCATCACATGATAGGATGCAATGAGAAAAACAAAGCATCATTTCTGTGATACTCCTGTCGAAGATGCATAACCTGAATCTAATCATGAGAAAATATCAGACAAACCCTGAATGAGGGACAGTCTACACAATAACCAGCCTGTAATCTTCAAAAGTATCAAGATCATGAATCTCAAGGAACGTTTACTGAGAAAAGTCTATAGGAGATGAGAGACTTGGTAACTAAATGTAATGCACGATTCTGAACTGGATCATTTTGCTGCAAAGAACATTACTGGGACAACTGGCAAAACTTGAATGGGGTTTGAGGATTAGATGGAGGTAACATATGAATGTTAATTTTGATGGTTGTGTTATGGTTAGGTAGGAAAATGTCCTTGCACATAGGAAATGCACGCAAAGTATTTAGGGTGATGGGGTGTTAGGTAGGCAACTTAACTCACAAATGGTTCAGGAAAAAAATTCTTTGTACCCTACTTCCAACTTTTATGTAAATTTGGCCTATTTCAAACTTAAAAAAAAATTTTTTTTTAACCACATGCAATGTTGTTTAAAAAAAAAAAGAAACAGAGAACAGTATGTGAGGGAGCCATCTCCCCGTACTGCCACAGAGGGTTGGCTGCACGCTCTCCTCTGGCAGCCCCCAAAGCACGGAGTCTCCATCCTAAGTGCCCCTGCCCAGTGCCCCCTCACTGGGCATCTCTGCCACCTCTAGAGCCTGCTCGGGAAATATCCCTGCACTCCCTGCAGAGGTGCTCCACTTGCCTGCCTACCCTCTGACATCTTAGAGATTGCCCCTTTCTGCTGATGTCATTATATTTTAGTCACTAGTTTGCAGAATATAAGTCTATAACTTATATCATCAGCCAGGACTTTGAGAATCTAGTTGAGGGGCAGAACTCAAAAGGAACAGTTTATGATTCTGTGTATATCTATCTCCTCACCAGCTTTCACCAGAGACGAAGATTTACACACATTTATTCTGACACCCATTTCCTTCTCCTAGCAAATTAAAGGTAGTAAGTAGCCTATGGCAAAGAGGAAAACGAATGATTCTCTCCTCAATATAAAGGGACCAGTCCCCCAGTGGGGCAGGGGAGAGGAAAACAGGGACTGCCACAGGGCCAGCCTGATTTGGAGGAGCAGGCCTGCACCACAGCCCCCGGAGGATGTGCACAGTATTTACACAACAGACACAATGGCTCCTCTGCAGCCATTACTGTCGGTCAGGTAAATAACGCATGTGCCAAAACACACATTTAATGAGGGAAATAATATGCCTTTATAAAAAGCCTCAATTTCTATTTACCTGAGAGACCAGGGAAGCACCAAATCACCAGATTAGTGGACCCACAGAGGAGTCATTCTGGCGTCTTAGGTAAATAGACATTTTATAGCCTTCCATTACTGGAGGGGGGAAGGAAGGGCGAAGGGAGGGGGCCATCCTTTAATATCCACATACAGGCCAGGGGAGTCTGGGGGAGAGAAAAGAAGAGAAGCCCATCATGAAATATGGGGTCCTCTCCCACCGCATCTCCCCATCCACATATACTTGGGATCTCTGGGGAGGGTATGGGTTTATACCATCCCTGGGTTCAATCCACTCCATAAAAAGCCAGACTGGGGAGTTCCCTGGAGGTCCAGTGGTTCGGACTCGGTGCTTTCACTGCCGCGGGCCTGGGTTCAATCCCTGGTCAGGGAACTAATATCCTGCAAGCCTCGTTGTGCGGCCAAAAACAAACAAACAAACAAAAGCGAGACTGGGAGGCAAGGGTGCATTCCAGAGAAACTTCAAGGCACTGAGGCAGGTTCTGGGTCCACACTAGAAGCACATGGGACAGCCACAGAGTACCCGGGTTCCCAGTCTCGGGGAAGTCCCTGTTCCAATCTGACCTGCAGGAGCACAAGTGCTCAGACACCTAAGCCACAGAGGCATCCACAGAGAACACGGTAACATCTGTCTGCAACTCGTTCAGTCACAGGCCCTGTCTCAGGCGGCTAAAAATAACCTGGGAAAAATATAAATAAACTGCATGCCTTCAAAAGTCATAATTTTCAATCTAATGAATGCATTCTTAACTGCCAGAGCACTTTCTGTGAAAATCATAGACTGTCAAAGGTGAAAGAAAACCTAAGAGAAGACGCAGTCCAGCAAGCCAGGGAAAATGAGCCCCAGAAAGAGAAAAGGACAGTCCAAGGTTCACAGAGCAAGTAAGGGTAAGAAGAGAACCCATGGCTCCCGACCCCCAGTTCAGAGCCTCCAGCCACTGCCCCAACACAAGGAGCAGACACCAGCATTTGTCCCCCAAGCTTTTCTGTAGCCTCACAAGTGGAGGCCAGGGGCCTGAGGGCTCGGCCTAAGGCAGAACAAAGCTTGACACCCCTACAAAAGCTTAGAACCTCTACACGACTTTCTGATGGCCCCGAAGTGGAATGCAAGCAGGAACTCTAAAGTTGGGTCCTCACCTCAACAAAACACTCTTCTCCTCTTTACACCCCATCACCTCCTAGACCTGTAGCTTCAGCTGCTTCTGCTCCAAGACAGGGCTAGGGAGAACTTGTCCAACATCAGAAGCAGCTGCTAATCCCAAACTATCAGAAGAGCTAAAGTCACTAAAGACCTTCAGGAATACCAAATTCTGAGGGCAACATCACAGGCCGTAGGAGGCTCGCTCTCCCCTTCAATTAGCCTGTCTCAGCAACTCAAGGCAGCACAGAAAAAGAAGTACCTGTTTGTGATTTGCCTGCTGTTTACTAACCCATCAGCCACATTCAGTAGCTTGGGCAAACTCCTTCAAGGGGCTAAGGATGGGAAACATCTCTTTGCAAAGACCTGCACGTCAGTTGTGACCCCACACACGAGAGGGAGCAAAGGCTAGTTTCCTAACACATGGTAAATAGGATAGAAATGGAGGAAGGGCAGGGTATGGTATGGTACTCTCATCCCTGTAAGCTCCTCCCACACTTGTAGACAGCGTCTGACCCCAGAGGGGAGGTACACAGAACCTGCTATACCCCTGCTTCCGAAAGGGAGAACTGGAGCAGAAACAAGGAGTCATACAGCTAGTTGTTAAAATGCCGTATTAGACAAGCACAGGTTCAAATCCTGCCTCCACCACATGCTCTTTGTAATAATAGCTGTAACAAAAATGCCTATCTCTTAGGGGTTCAATTAGACCATACAATATGTACAAAGTGCTTTGCACAATAGTAAGTTCTCAGCAAAAGGGAGCTATTGCTAATACATGAGAAAGAGGAAAGTGAAACACTATTTTGTGAAAATCTACTACAAGCCAGGCACTGTAGTTGTGACTTACATATTTCATCTCATTTAAGCCTCCCAACCATCAAGCAAAATAGGTAACAGTATTCCCATTTTACACATGAGAACACTAAGGCTCAGAGGCACTCAGCTCTTCAGGGCCCTGTTCTCCTCTCCCACATTTAAGGGCCCACTTTCTCCACTTGGCTGATTCTCCCATCAGCCATAGGGCTAACAATGCATATCAACTATAGTTTTTCTTTTGAGCTAAGGTATGACTTTAACTAAAATGAACTCAACCATAGCAATAATTAAGTCTGTCCAAATCACTCAAATTTGTTTCTAATAAGAAAAACAAATTGCAGCCTGGGTACAAAAGCGGAAACAGGGGGACTTCCCTGGTGGCACAGTGGTTAAGACTCTGCGCTCCCAATGCAGGGGCCCAAGTTCCATCCCTGGTCAGCGAACTAGATCCCACATGCATGCTGCAACTAAGAGTTCGCATGCCACAACTAAGGAGCCCGCATGCAGCAACTAAGGAGCCCATGTGCCGCAACTAAGGAGCCAGCGAGCCACAACTAAGGAGCCCAACTGCCACAAATCTTCCCCTTTTAGTAGCTTTCTCTGACACCTCATCAGAAAGTTAATTGCTTAAGTGATCCAGTAGCACAGTTTAACTTTTGTCTCACTATATTGTAAGATTTTAGTTATCTGTTTCTCCTCTTAGCAGTAATTTTCAGCAAGTCGGGTGAGAAGGATGGAAGATAGCAGGTGTAGGGGTGTATGTGTGTGTAAAAAGGCATATTTGAAGAGATCATTTCTTTTTTTCTTTGGCCGCGCAGCATGCGGGACCTTAGTTCCCCAACCAGGGATGAAACCGATGCCCGCTACAGTGGACACAGGGAGCCTCAACCACGGGACCGCCAGGGAAGTCCCTGAAGAGATCATTTCCTGTACTTGTTTTTTGTCAGACCCTTGAATCCAGTTTAAAATTTCAAGCAGCATTAAAGAAAAGTATAAGATTAGCTTTTTCCATCTAAGGAGTATATGAGTTTAAAAAGTCTGAGGAACACTGAGCTAAACATAGATCCTTAAGGGCAAGGACCACATTTTATTCATTTCTGTATCCCCAGCACAGGGCCAGGCACAAAGTAAGTGTGAGGCAATGTCTGCTGAATGAATTATGATGTCAACTGCTCTGGAATCAGAACATGGCAGAACAGAGCAGGGCCTAAGAAGCAGGAAAAGCTTCTTTTCTTTCTTTCTCTCTCCTTCTTCCTACCCACCTCCCCCCAATTCTGTCCTCCCCAGTTAGAGACAGAGAGTGAGCGAGCATTGCCTTGGTGCCAGAATACTATTAAAAGGATTAATTTAGGGACCGGTGTTTGGACTGTCACATCCAATCACTACCCACAGATCTACAGCTTCCCAAATCAGTCTCATGCAAAGAGGAATCAATTGCAAGGACACAGAGGGTCTGAACAGGCATACTAATGGCTTCCTGAGGTGCCAGCGGCCAGCTCTGACACTCCCATAAATTATCCGCCTTTTGATTTTACCTGTAGCTGTGGGGCACAAGGCACAATTTTGAACATATCAAAGCAATCTCTCGTCACCCAAGGCTCCCCCAAGAATGTCCCCAAAGGAGGATGGACTAAAAACAATGACCCAAAGGGAATCTGCTTCCCAGCAGGCCTGTTCCTAGCAGTCATCAATTAAAACCCAACAGGACCAAGTGGATAAAGGGACCCAGATCAAGACTAGGAGATATGGATAAGACATGCATCAGACTGCAGTTCTGTAATGACTATACATCTCTCACTCAAAGGAAGAGAAATCACAGCAATAAACTCACACAATTTCATCTGGGGGCAACTCTGCACCAGCTCTAACAGTACCTCGCAGCATGACCTCGGACAACACACTTAATCTTCCTGGGCCTCAGTTTCCTCACATGCGTAGCAGGGACAATAATGCTGACCACCTGACCCCCTTCCCAGAGTGGTGATGAAAAGTAATAAAAAGCATTCAAGAGGCACTTTACAAAGCCACAAGGGTTGCAACATTAATAAACGACCCCGACAGACCAGGAAAATGACTGGTCACACTTCGGTGAATTTCTTTCGGGTAGCTGCTCACTCAGTTCACTTCACTGATGGTGCTGGGGCTAAGGTCCACCCTGAAGAAAGTTCTGGAATTCCGAATGGGACTCCTGCTGTCTGAAGATTTTCCATTATGAAGAGCAGCATCTCGCTTTAGTTATAATTTCCTCCTGTTTGCTGGCTGCCTCTGCCAGGTGCTAGGTTTCTATCACATGGCCACAGTGACAATTGGGAGCACCCCAAATGTACTAAGCCAAAGGCCAAGTCACCCAATTGCTACCTGCTTTTTAAAAAATTGTGTAAAATACTGTTAGTAACAAAAGTTAAGGACACCTTGCTAAGAGTTTTACATCTCATTAAATCCTTTAACCAACCTATTAAGTTCCATTTTACAGATAGAAAAGCTAAACTCAGAGAGGTAAGTCATTTGCCCAAGGTCACATAAGCACTGTTATTAGAAACCTCTAGCAATGCACACCGGAGCTTGCAGGAAGAGGAAGACAATTCATCAGACACTCAACAAATACTTTATTTGATCCCTGTACCTGACACATACCATCATACTCAACTAGGAGACACTCTCAAAACCAGAAAAAGATCATCAGTTTCTTAGAAGCAAGCAAAGAAGAAGACTAAGTAGGACATACAGAGAATGAGGCAATTCCCTGGGAAGCTTAGGAAAATGGGTCCCCCCTCTGTGTGTACAGTTCAAGAAATTCAAAGCAACTAACATTAAGCTATGAGACCAAAGACCAAAATCTCTCCCCAGCTACATTTATTCACTACTACTTTCAATAGAAAAGAGTTCCCCCAAACTTCTCATTCACTCCACACCAACTTGTCCTTCCCACATCTTTTCTAGTCTGTGAAATAGGAGCTGGTATCGCCAACAATTTCTCTGGTAGACATCCTTAAAGCTCAAGTAGATGGCCAGGAAATTAGCAAAGAGAACCAGTATACACAAAGATGCAAAGATTCAGGTATACTCAATTTTTAATTGTCAAAACACTGCCTCAAAGGTGAAAATGTTACCCATGTAACTGCCACAGCCTCCTTACTGGTCTCTCTGTCTCAGGTACTATCCCCTTCAATCCATTCTTAACACTGAACATTGAAATTAAAGCAAACTTTCTAAAACACAAATCTAGTATCAGTCCACTTCTTAAAACCTTTCAATGGCTTCTCACGGCTTTTATGATGGTCTGATCTAGTGGTTGGTCCACAGGCCAAATCCAGCTGCCACCTGTTTTTATAAAGTTTACTGGAACACAGCCATGCTCACTCATTCTCCTACTATGGCTGCTTTCGTGCTATAGCAGCAGAGTAAACAGTTGTGACACAAACCCATAAAGACTAAATTATTCACTATCTGGTCCTTTACAGTAAAAGTTTGCTGACCTACTCTAACCTTTTTTTCTACCCACCATTTAATCCTAAGAGTTTATAAGGCCCTGGCTTCTGCTTACCTTTTCTCCTTAATTTCTCACTGTATTCTCCTGTCTCCTGCCCACTGAGTACTTTATGTTTCAATCACACTGAACTTCAGTTTCTCAAACTCAACAAAGCTCTGACCTTCACACTTGGTTCTTCACATCTTCATCTAATTCTAGCTGAGTAGTTTACTTCCTCTGAAAAGCCTTCCCTGAACCCACCAGTCTGGGCTGGAGATCCTTCTAAGTACTCTCAAGCACATATACTTACCTTGTTACAGCACTCTCAGAGGTCTTGTGACTGCTTCAATACTATCTGTCTCGCCCATGAACCTGTAAGCTCTTTGGTGTCAGGGATAGCAGCTGTCTTGCTCACCACCACAATCCCACCACCAAGCAAAACGCCTGGACCTCAGTTATTCAACAAACAGCATCTGACATCCTGGATATCAATCGTCAGAGTCTACCTTTTTAGCCAGCCCCGATCCTCGTAAAACGGAGACAGACTGGGATTAACCATCCACCCAAAGGTGACCCACAACCCAAATTTGATAAATGTATGTGACCAAGATCCCAAAGGCCTTGGTCAAATGCATTTATCAGAAGCCAAATAAATGTGATCCTTCCTATTGTCTTAAGATGTGTATTTCTCAGGATAAAGGATTATTCCGGCTCTATTCAACCTTCCTGAACTTCAAGTAGGTGCTCATGTAATGCCCACTGAGAAATCATGGCAGAACTTGAAAGTATGGATATCCCACCTTCAACTCTCACCACTTTATAGACTTTGGGTAAGTTTCAGTAGTCTTTTAGCATATGGTATCTTGTCAGAAAAAGCTACAGAAAAGTACAGTCTGCACCAGTCCCCACTCCCCACCCTCCAAGCCCAAATACTCATAAGGAAGAAGTCAAGCCAAACCTTGACCATGCAACAGGATTCTCACCTCTCCTTACTTCGAAGATGCCAAGACTGGCCGCTGGGGATGCTGAAGGTTCTGTGAGAGCTGGAAAGCCCCAATGCTGTGGATAAATACAGATCTCTGCAACAAGTCTATTTCAATACTGTCTGAAACAACTTAAAGATCACACTATACTTCAAACTCCTAAACTCAAACTACTTTGGGATAACAGTTATCTATGTGGAAGCACAGTGCCAGTACAGCGCTTTCAGAAGCTACTACTACTACAGTTGACCTTTGAACAACACAGGTTTGAACTGCGCAGGTCCACTTCTTATGTGCAGATGTTTCTCAATAAATAAATATATTGGGAGATTTTTTTGGAGATTTGTGACAATTTGAAAAAACCTGCAGATAAACCACATAGCCTAGAAATACCAAAAAAAATTAAGAAAAAGTTAGGATGTCATGAATGCATTAAATATAAGTAGATATACACATAACATACAAAATATGTGTTAATCAACTGCTTATGTTATCAGTAAGGCTTCTGGTCAACGCTATTAGTAGTTAAGTTTTTGGGGAGTCAAAAGTTATAAGCAGATTTTCAACTGTGTGGGGAGTCGGTTACCCTAACCTCTGCGTTTTTCAATGGTCAACAATATATACTTTTGCAATGATGAATTTCATCTTCTCTAGTGGCACACTTTTCTTCCTAAGGAGGTTTATCTCCTAGAAATACTAAACATTTACAATATCTGAGCTTGGACTGAGAGAGATGGCCATGAAGTCGTGGCTCTCTGGATAATCCCGAATCCTAGTCTAGCCAAGGAGGGGACACTAGTAAAGGCTGACAATATTCAAAACTCAGGAACTGAAGCAGGGATTGGGGGAAACACTGGTTGCCACAAAGCCACAGGCCATACTGCAAATGGCCACACAGACCAGGAAACACTTGCAGGATATATCCAGGTCTGCCTCAAGTTCTAAAAAAGTCAAGGTAATCAAACCCCAAATCAAATCATCAATGGACACCTATCATATTTATCACTTAATTCAGATTTTCCATACTCCGGTTTCTCTTCAGATAACTTAAATCTTGCACCTTTTACTCATCAGATCTTCCAAAGGATTAGAAGTTGCAGAGGTGCCCTTGTAAGCTAGCAACGCCCTTGCACAAAGAAACACCTAGGTTTGGAACCAATCTATTCCTGTCTACCACTCTACACATTTAACACTTTATTCTACTCAGATCCCCTGGGAAAATGCCACTCGCCAACCTACCCCACCACAAAGAAAACACTTTTCAAAATGAAAGGGAATAAAAGCACTTTTATTTGGAAATTTCAAGTTGCAAGGAGAGCTCTCAGCCAAGCTCTGTGACCTAGCTAGCCGATTATTTACAGGATCTTTGGGCAGGAATTGTTAATGAGCTTTTAATTTGGAGTGCTTAAGTTGCCAAAGTGCTCTGAGCTCCAGTGAAGCACCACAGAATCCATAAAGGAAACCTTATCAATCACTTCCCGGCAGCTACTTCCCCCAACCCCCCCCCCCCCACGAAAGGCAGCCAAGTGGGTTTCTAACCAAGATCACAGACACACACATTAGTGGAGTCACACTCCAAGTCCCTGTTTATAAATTGGCTTTCAAATGCTGGAGGATTCAGGTATAATATACTTAAGCTCCAGGCATGAACCCACCAAAACAAGGCATGCTGTGTATGATAAAGTCAGAATAAAGGAGAATTTGATGAAGCCAATTTCTGGTAGAAACTCTACAATCAAAAATCATTCAGCCAATCACAACCTACTATCGTTCAAATAGTGTACGGTCTTTAGCCAATGGGATTCCTGGTTTTTTGCCCTTCGCCTGGGAGACTGATAAAATGTCTGACAAGAACGAATACCAGAGAAGTGGCCAGAGACCTAGGGCAGAGGGAATGATGGGTACTATCAGTTTGCAAAATCCAGCCCTAAGGACAGAATCCAAACACCCAATGAGAAGCCACGTTCAGCATCTTCCAAGTCAACAAGGAGCAGTTATATTTTGCAAGAACTCGCAATCAAGCCCCAATCCAAGTTCATGCCTTTTTGTTTTAAGAAAACACCTGTTGCTGGAGCATTTGCAGGAAAAGCAAACAGAAAGCTAGCCAAGTTAGGCCCCTTATTCAATCCTTCCACCGTAACTACGACCACCGCTACAGATTTACAAAAAGAAGTAAACTGCTAAGCTTGTGTGCCTGTGTGTGTGTTGGGGAGCGGGTAAAGGGAATGTTCTCTCTACCATCTCCTTGCTAGTTTTCAATCCTCTTTGGTCAAAGCTCTCTTCCTCCTCCTAAGTAATCCCAGGTAGGAAGTCAGCATGCTTAATCACCTCACCCAGCCTGTCTTTCAAAGCCCTGCCCCTCTCCCTCTCCGCCAAAACGTTTCTCAGTAGACCATGCATCCAGGGTGAGCACATGGGCCAGCACCCCAGGCTGCACAAACTGCGCGCCGCGACCCTCACCCCGCATGCATTACCAGGGCCCAATCTGGGGGGGCCTCGCCGCATCACCCACCCCGGGGTGTTGCCCCCAACTCGGGCCCATCCAAGTCCAGGGGATTGTAAGGGGAGGAGCAGGGGGCCAGGAGACCAGCCCTCCTTCCCAGGGCCGCCCCCGCCCCCCGTCAGCAGCGGGAGAGGCTGTCGCCATGGCAACGCCCCCTCCTCGGGGCCAGCGCGGCAGGCTCCCTCCAGGTGCAGGCCCCGACTTCTCCCTCGGCCTGAGCAGGCGCTCAGGGCAGTTTACGGCGGCGGGCGCGGCCCGCGCCGACTGCGGCGCCGGCCAGGCAGAGGCAGGGCCAGCTCCGCCCGCTCCCCACCGCCCGTTCCCGGCCGCCTCAACAGCGGCAGCCAGCACCACGAGTCCACAACACACCGACTCACCTCCGCGCACTCTGACCCCGGCCGACGCGGCGGACGGGCGGGCGCGATGGCCAACCGCTGAGCCCGCCGCCGGCTCCTCCGACCAATGGGCTGCACGGGGGCGGGGCTTCTTCTCCCCAAAGGCTCGCTCTCCCGCCGACATGCGCGCGACGGTGCGCCAAGATGGTGACTCCCCACCGCAGGCCTTATGGGACTTGTAGTGTCGAGGTTGCACGTATTTAGAAGAAAGTGAAGGGGGGCCTCACTTCTGAGCTGTGAAAGAAATTTTTTACAAAAGGAAACTTTCTAAGGCCTAGAGAAACCCAGGTCCCCCACTTCCGTTTTCCCACCTTCCAATATACTCATGAGGTGAGTATAGGCTCATAAGGTGACATGTTGTATTTAGATGTCACCTTCTCATGATTAGTTCATTCAGCAAGCCATTACTATCATTTACTCTCTGAGGTCGGCCTGGGGGAAGACCTGAGAGGAGGGGGATTTTAGGCGAAGAAAAAAATGCTTAGATTTCTGAAGGGCCTTCCCAAGGAAGAGGGAACTAAGTTGTTAAGATCAGCTCCACAGGGAACTTCAGAGTTAAGGATTCTGGCCTCAGCTGTGGGGAGTTTCAGTAGTCAGTCTCTTCAGTCAACTGGAGAGAACTCTGGCCAAAGCCAGAGATGTATTTCTTCATCTTGGTTGTGCCTCTCTGGGAAGTCATGGGTACTAGGTTCTGAGCTGGGAAACCCCAGCCTTGTCCAAGCCAGTGATGGTTTTGACAGCCTCCCAGTCAGCCAGGAACCATCTTCTGTGCCCAGCTTAGGTCACCAAGCCCTCTGTCTGACATCTACATATTTTCACTTAAGAAAATGACGTCAGGGCTTCCCTGGTGGCACAGTGGTTGAGAATCTGCCTGCCAACGTAGGGGACACGGGTTCGAGCCCTGGTCTGGGAGGATCCCACATGCCGCGGAACAACTGGGCCCGTGAGCCACAATTACTGAGCCTGCGCGTCTGGAGCCTGTGCTCTGAAACAAGAGAGGCCGCGATAGTGAGAGGCCCGCGCACCGTGATGAAGAGTGGCCCCCACTTGCTGCAATTAGAGAAAGCCCTCGCACAGAAACGAACACCCAACACAGCCATAAATAAATAAATCAATAAATAAAACCAAAAGCCAACTAATTATTGCCAAAAAAAAAAAAAAAAGAAAAAAAGAAAATGACGTCAGTTCTGGGCCCTACCACCTCCGTGAGCTCTGACCTTAACATAATGAATGGTTCCCACCTGAGCTGGGAAAGCCTGGTAATCCCCCTTTTAAGGAATGCCTTCCTTAATCCCACATGATGGGTTAGGTGATTCTACTGTGCACCTACGGAATTTATTGCATTGTTTTATAATTGTCTCTTTCTTTGTTGTCTCTCCCCCAGGGCTGTAAACTCCTGTAAGGTAGGCATTATTTCTATATTGTTCATGCTGTAAAGTAATACCCAGCACAGTGCCAGGCATAAAGCAGGCACACAATAAATGTTTGTGAACAAATGAGGGAATAAACACCAGCAGGGACAGGTGTCACTTAACCAAAGGTCAGTAAAGTGGAGGCACATCTGCCTATCGCCTGATTCTTGGAGCTGGAATTGGGTCTTCCTCTTTCCATTAATGTTATCTAGATGTTAATCCCAGTTGATCATATCAGTCAACATATTTTATAGTGCCTCTGCTAAGTGTCAGGCACTGTTTCTGTTGCTGAGGATTCACTGGTGAAAAAGACACACAAAATCTGTGTCCTCAAGGAGCTTTTACATTGAGGAGGAGGAGGGGAGAGGAAGAACAGACAATAAACAAGTAAGTAAATAGATAAATAAAATTAGACCAGTATAAAATAGATAGCTAGTGGGAAGCAGCCACATAGCTCAGGGAGATCAGGTCGGTGCTTTGTGACCACCTAGAGGGGTGGGATAGGGAGGGAGGGAGGGAGACGCAAGAGGGAAGAGATATGGGGATATATGTATATGTATAGCTGATTCACTTTTTTATAAAGCAGGAACTAACACACCATTGTAAAGCAATTATACTCCAATAAAGACATTTAAAAAAAAAATTAGACCAATAAGAGGCCTTAGTATGGCCTCTCTTGTCTCTGGCTTTGTTATATCCTGAATCTGGCCTGAGAATATGGCATAGCCAGCCTTCTTGGCTGTAAGAATGAAGTAAACACACACTATGAGAATTGGAGGCTTTCCTTAAGGCCCAGCCCCAGTATCCTCCATGGAACCCTTGACTTCCCCAAAATGTGTTCTTTCCTCCTTGGTGCCCTAGAGCTCATCTGAACAACTTCCAGGGCCTCACCACATTGTAAGCTCTTTTTGGACAAAGACCAGGCAAAATGCACTCAAATTGTAGGACAGTTTAAGTACACTTGGTACCTTACACTGCTGCCTAACCCAGCATTTGGCTCCCTCAAGCCTTTGGCTGTGTTCTGGTTCCCTAGAAAACAGAGCCTGAGGCAAAGCTTATGTAGTAAGATTTCATTGGGAAATGTAATCCCAGGACAGCAAGGGTGAGGGGGAAAAGAGAAGTGAGGCAGGGAAGGAGGGAAAGAAAATATAAAGTAGTATTGTATGACCAAAGTTTAACAGAAAGCACAGCTAGTTGCTCTGTCCTACAGACCATGTAGAACCATCACTTCTCAGACAGGAAGAAAGGGAGGGTTGTGTTACCCCACCACTCCTGTAGCCACAGGGGGCGCCAGATCCCACACCCTAAAGCACAGTGGTTCATCTGAGACTAGAAAGGATGAGAGGAGCCTCTGGCTTGGTCAAAATAGGCCACTGCAGTCCCATCACAGTGGGCACATCGGAAGCTCTTTCAGAACCTAACCCTCCTCCCAGAGGGCGCTGAGACAACCAGATGTGTTAGTAAATGACGTGATAGCAGTGGCAGCTGGGTTGTCCATAAAACAGGTGGTCAAGGTCTGGGGTAGGGCAAGCAGATGGGGCGAGTGAATTTTCAGAGACAGATGAACTGAGTCCAATACAGGCACATATACACCCTGGGTAGACTGCCTGGCTGCTGGATTAAGTGACTGAACTAAAGTGAACACTGAGAGCAAGAACCAAAGAGGACCACATGGGTTCTTCTGCAGCCCTGTCAAACCACCAGGAAAAACCTCAAGATAGCCATCAAAGTTGGGACCTTAATCAGCAACTGAAGGGCAGAGAACCCAGGACCCAAGGACAGCGCATGGCAGCCCCCAAACTTGGCACAGCTGAGAGAACCCAGACTGGATCTGAAACCATTTTATCTGATAACTGGAGAAACTGCTTCTGCCATTCTCAGTCCCTGTAAGCTATGTAAGATAGCATAGTGCAGTTATAGGAAGTGTGCGTGAGCGTGGAGAGAGCCTGCTCAGGTTTGCATCCTGGCTCTATCTGTGACCTTAGGCAAGTCACATATTCTCTGAGGCTCAGTTTCTTCATCTCTCTAGTGTAGGTAATACTAGTACCTACTTGTTATTAGAATTAAACATGCTTAGCACAGTATCCTGCGTAAAGAGTGCAGTAAATATTGGCTGTTACTATTATTCTTGCCCCTCCCCCACCCCTCTTCCAACTCCTCTTCCCACCGTGACCACCACCATACCACCTCCTTGCTCCCCCACGCCCAGCCCCAGTCTTCTCTGCTCCAAGAGCAGTGGAGCCTAGACCTGGCCATGCCTTCTTCGTCCTGCTTTCCCCAGGGCTGTTCCCTATGAGCCTGAGCCATTCATCTCCCTGGTGACCTGAATCTGAACTAAGAGATGGATGTGGGGTGGCTGAGGCCAGGGTGGTAATGTGCTCCCTTATCTCTGTGCCCCTCACTGGGGCCTAGTTAATTTTCCCTTTGATTTTAATATAGATTTATTGAAAGTTTCAGTTATCAAAACAAACTGCAGCAGCAAATTGGTGTTCTTTGCTGGCCTACAAGTGCCTATAAAGCTGCCATGCTCGGGAACGAATGGCGCTCTCCGGGAGGTCAGTCATGGCAACAGGAGGTCCCTGGGGACATACACACTGCCGTTTAATATTTTTCTTATTAGCCTTTTTCTTCTTGGCTATCTAAGCCTCCCCTTTAAATTGGAAATCAAATGGAGCCACCTGCCCAGAGAGGCTCTCTTCCCCAAGCTGCTCCACTATTCCTTCTCCAGTCCTAGCCTCCCCACCTCTAATCTTCTGACTTCTCCCAGCCTCGCCCATTGTTCCAGAGAGAGTTGTGATTCACATGCCCCAGAGGTATGGCCCAATGCCCCGTCCCAACTGTGGAAGGTTGGCTTAGGCTATCCAGCCACTAGTCAGAAGCAAAGAATCCCTAGAAATGATTCGGGCCTCTTCCAGATCTGGTGCTCAGAAGGGAGGAAAAAACAAAGTTTTTAAAGCAAAAGAGTTGTTTTCCAAAGGGCAGACAGTCCTGTCAGGAGCTACTGAACTCAACAGAAACAAAAAAGAGATGATGATCCTAGAGATTGGGCAGATTTTCCTTCCAGCCCAAGAACTGATTTCATTCTCACATCCCCACTGCCATTCCCAATAAGGCCCCTCCTCTCAATCCCAGCTTGATTTTTGAGACCCTCCATTTTCTGGTACCAATCTGCCTCTCTAAGTGCAACCTGCTTTCTTGCTTGCCCCAGTGGCTCTTATAGGTAGAACCACTCACTGCCACCTCTAGGCTCTGGAATCAGTCCTGTCCTAGGGGAGAGGCTTCATGATCTGGTAACCTCTCCCGTCCCAGTCATCATCTCCCCTTCTGGGCCTGAGGTGCTGCTGGGTCACTTGTACATGCCGCATCCCAATTCCCAATGGCTTCTCCTTGCTGTTAAACATTCCCTGCCAGCAACAAGGGCTACTGCTCTTCCTCAGAACTCAGACTATGACTAAAGGTCCTGACAGCTGTAGCTGTGCAGCTAGAGTGGTGGAAGGTGCAAGGGTTTGGATCCAGAGAGCCCAGGAGTTGAACCTTGGCTCTGACACTTGCTGCCTCTGTGACTTGGGGAACTTCTCTGTGGTTTCATTGCATCTTGTGCTTGCATCTACTCTTTTCTAAGGACCACTCTATAATGAAACGACTTGTCTGTATTGCTCACCTACAATACTCTGAGATCCTCGAGGAAGAAGACTGTGTTTTAATGGTCTTTATATTCCAAATATGTCTATTTGATGAATCAGTAAAGTCTGTTTCCTCTACTATAAAATGGAGATAATACCTACATAAACAAGAAAGCACCTACCACAGTGCCGAACCAACATGAGGTAGGTGCTCAGTGAGTGAAGTTTCCTTCATCAATTTTCCCTTGAAGTTGGTCATCAGCCACCAGCACTCCCACTTTTTGCCTGTTCCCGTCTCGGCTTCAAGTTCAGCTCTTCTCTCCTGTTGCCTGCTGGAGCCCTTCCACCACAGTTCAAATGCCAGCATTCACCCTGGCCCCTTTAAAGTGGTGCCAACTTCTCCTCTCCTCTAGACCAGGCTCACTTCATTTCTCCAAATCTACTCACAAACTGCTGTCTCCTGGTGGCTCTATTCCCTGGACTACCTTGTAGTTCATCTATAGCAGTGCAGATGCTCCCTACCATCTATACCAGCTGGTGATACCAATAAATTTACATTAATGTTAGCACACCAATGTTGCTGATTCTAGGCCCTCACCCGCTCCTGTAGAAATATTGGTCCCCTGCAATGTTCCTTAAAAAAAGCCTCAATTGTGCCCATGGAGCAATACAAGCTACTATGATCCACTGGCTTCTGTCATTAAGTGCACCGTGGATGCTGGCCTGGAATGCCTCTGCCTGATGTGCTCAATTCTCATGGTACCATGACAGTGTGAGAGCATGGCACTCTCTCACGAAGTAAGAAGATGACTCCCTCCATATTACATGCAGCTAGGGGGATGTGAAGCCCCACAGCAGGGAGGTTTGAGCTCTTAAGTGTTTCAGAGGCAGGTCTTTCCACTTATTTAACCAGTCCTTTTTCTTCCCATTTTGTACATCTACTACCACCAGAGGAGCAAAAATAGGGTGAGTTTAATAAGAGCCATCATACTGAACCAGACCCACGATCCCTCTTCAACCCTTAGTCCTATTGTGGAAACTGGCTCATCTGCCAGACCCCCCTCTCCACTATCATTAGGTTTCTCTCTGGAGCTCTGCTGGCCCTTCCAGCAATATGGTGTCCATTGGGTTATCCAGTCATGCTGGTGTATACCTGATCCAGTTATGGGCTTGGTTCAAAATGTTTTTCCTCTGAGAGGATTTTCAGCCCCGTGTAAAACAGTGGATTCAAATAGATATTTGGGTCAGGGGATGTTGCCTGGCTTCCCACACTGGATGTAGCCAAGTATCAGCTCGAAATCCCGTAGGACCACCATTACACTAAATTTCCCCCCCCCCAGGATTTAGTGAATAAATTCCTTTTACTGCCTACCACCTTCTGTTACCTTCCCAGACTAGTGGGGCCTTGTCCTTACACTAGACCCCTTGTGGTTTCATAGCTCCTCCTTCCTGGTCTTGACTTGGTGTTCAAGTCCTCTACACTCAGGCTTCAACCTATGCTTCCAGCCTTATTTCCTAGTAGTTCTTTAACTCCCCTTCTCTTCCAGGCCAAAGGGACTGATTATTACGCATCGAGGAGCTTTGTATGTCTCTGCCTCCGAGACTTTGCTGGTGGTTCTCTCAACGGGGAGTGCCTTCCCCATTCCCATCTCTCAGCTGAACCCCGGAAGAAGCGTGCCCTGCTCCAGGAAGTATTTCCTGATCCCCAAGTGGCTATTCCTTCCCCTCTCCTGAGTCCCCAAACCCTATCTGCCTGTCACACCCTGCATGGTAGGCGGTAATGCACAGGCCAGAGGCTTGCTCAGCATTCTTGATCTCTAGGCACTGCCCAACCACAGCCCCCAGGACCTGAGAATGCTGCTGTAGAGCTTTTAAGAGGGCATCCAAGGCCTTCAGGGGATCTCCTCTGGCAGCCCCAGGTGAACTAAGAGCTTGTGTGTATACTTTTTTCAAGATGCAACAAACATTCTTTGAATATCTAGTTTGTGTTAGGCTCCTTGAAAACTCAGGACAGGAACATGAGCCACAGACACAGTTCTTACCCTCATAGAGCTTACACTCTACTGAAGGAGACACATGGGTAAGGAACCAAGTGTCACTCGGAGTGATAACTGTGATCGTAGAGACCAGTTGCCATGAAGGTTTTAGGATGAGGGGCCAATCACAGCTGGAAAGGTTTCTTAGAGCAGGTGACATTTAAGTCAAGTCTTAAAGGTTGAGCAGGACTTTCCCAGGCCCAGGAGGTGGGGAAGAAAAGAGTGAAGAGGGCAATACAGGCAAAGGGAATAACATGAGCAAAGGCTCAAGGCAAAGAAACGGCCCATGTGTGGATGGGAATAAAGCCAGTACTACTGGAGCAGAAAGCATGGCAAAGCGAGTGGTGAAAGAAGAGTTTGAAGAAGTAGGCAAGAGTTAAATTCATGTGTAGTCTTATAAGCAAGCCTTCCTAAGGTGTTTGGACTTGATCTTGAAGGCAATAGAGAGCCACCCAAGGGTTTAAAGCAGGGCAGTGACTAGGTCAGTTCGGTGTTAGGGTGGTACTGCTCAAGCTTTAATGTGCTTGCATTCCAAGCACCTGGAGATCTTGTTAAAATGCAAATTGTCACTCTGTGGTCCTGGGAAAGGCCTCAGATTCTGCATTTCTCGGAGTTCCCTGGTGACGCCGATGCTGCTGGTCCTCAGACCACGCAAGAAGTAGGCAGGTCTTAGTGCCATCTCTCTGGCCCAACTTCCCGCCTTCCCCAGTGCATCCACTCACAGAGCATTCTTCTTTTCACTGAAAACGGTTCAAGGCTGCTGTGGCTCTTCACTTTTATTTAGCATCTATATTTTAGAAGTTGTTCGTTGATAATTTGCTCCACGCCCAGCAAAGGATCAGGTGCAGAGGGTGCAGGGCTGGGGGAAAACAATAAGCAAGACATTTTCCTGCCCAAAAGTGTTCAGCGTCATCTGTGAAGGGGCAGTTTTCCCTGAGCTGCCCTCTGCCAGACTTGTCATAAACATGGTAAATGAGGCCTGTCTCAGTAGTGCTCCCTGGGGCCCCACCTCCTCGGCAGCCCCATCCAGAGATGAGCCTGTTTATCCCTAACGGTTGTCCGTGACCTCTAAATCAATTCCCTGTCTGATACAAAAACCCTGGTCCTCCCCAGTCCTCCTCCCAATTCCAGGCTATGTCAGTTTGTAAAATTGGAGGCACGTGTGATGACAGGCGTTGTAAGCGCAGGCTCTGAAGTCAGACTGCCTTGGTTCATAGCCCAACTCCACTACTTATTAGCTGGGTGACCTTGGGCAAGTGGCTTAAGTTCTCTAAGCCTCAGTCCTCTCATCTGTAAATTGGGGATAATAATTCTTCCTGTGTCATGGGTCTGTTTTGAGACTCAGATGTGGCAATGCCTATAAAGCACAGCCCCTGAAACAAGCAGACAGTACCCCATAACTGTTAGCTATTGTTTTTATAAATACAAAAAGCTATGTGTACAGGAGCTTACCAAAGCCCTGTTGAAAGCCTGTATAAGCGAAAATCCCTGTCATCCCCTCTCCACCTAGGACGGCTTTTTCTGCTTGTACCAACCCCTCCCTAATGCTGGGGAAACAGAACACAGCCCGAGGCCGGCAGTGCAGAGGTGCCCCGCTGGATGAGGCAGCCTTTGGAGAGCACTTACAGGGCAGGAGGCTTCAGCCTCCCAAAGCCGAGGCTCCGTGTTGGAGGGGGATGCTTTGTGGATTCCCTCCTACCTCCACGCATCCCCACAGGGTCCCCTGTGCCCCGGGTCACCCGGGCTGCCCCTCCTCTGGCTGCAGGGAGAGAGGCAGCTTCAATCATTCATCTTAATGTCTTTATTAAGCAGGGTTATGACCAGGATGAGACAAGAAACAAGGTCTTTTAGTGTAAAAACACGGGCTCCCTGGGCTTGGCCCCAGGGGACTCCTCCCCGGCATTGCTGCCGCTCCCAGCTACCGCTTCTGGAGGTCCAGGTCAGGCAAGATGATTCTGCCCTGCTTTCTCTCTCTCTCCCTGCTTCTTTGGAAACTTCTAAGGGCCCGCGCAGAGCTTTCATGTCCAAAGGGAAGAGCATGACTTGGCATTTGGTGGCAGCCACGGGGCCCTCAAGGCTGTCTGTGTTAGACTTGAGCCCTAACTTGGGATCACTATCCTCATCACATCATCACTCACCCCCATGTGCAGGCAGCGACAGCCTTAGCTGCTGAGGCCGGTGTGGGGTGGGGTGGGGTGGGGGGCACGATGGGGCCTGACATGGAGTCTGTGCTCAGAGCCTAGGCGATAACAGTATTCCTGATTATGGAAAGACTGAGGAGGATCCTAACAGGACCATTCCACAAGTCCCCATTACTCAGAGAAGTTTCCGGAGCCATCGTGGAGTCAGCATATGCTCAGACCCAGGCCTGGGCTCTAGGGCAGTAGCTGTTGGCCCATAGAGCCCATGGCTTACTGACTCTTACCCATCCCCATGCGAGGGCAGTGATTTGTGGGCGGCAGCAGGGCCAACCCCCTGACCTGGAGAGAAAGGCAGAGGCTCCGGGAGAACCAGAATCAAAAAGCCTCAACCCAGAACACACGAGAAGACCTCAAAGGGAGCCGTGTGCCCAGACCCACCCTTCAGAGGCATGGAAAGAGTCCCCAGATAACCGTTCCCACATTTTAGTAACATCACCCTGAGAACGCGAGTCCTTAGCTAACCGACATGGGAGGATGAGAACACGGAGCATGAAGAGGTCAAGGTTCAGAAGGAAGAGACGGGTCACCCAACACAGTTTGCTGACCAACAGCCCTGCTAATCATCAGGCCACTGACTTCTGTTTCCCACTGTGCTGCTGCCTTCTCAATGGCCCTGCTTTCTCCCTCTATTTCAAGACTTATCCTGAACGTGACCTTCTCACACGGGCTTCCCTGAGGCAGGCTGGCATAGAGGAAAAGCTCAAGCTGTGGAGTCACGTGGTAAAACTGGGTTCCCATCCTGGCTCTACCCACTTCAAGCCAAGCAACGCTGGGCAAGTCATTGCTGCTCCCTGAGGGTCAGTTCCCTCTTTTGTTCCTAAAGGTCTTGAGGGGTCACTGAGACAGTCTGTGTTCAGCTTAGAGTTGGACCTGGAACACAGCAGAGGAGAGAGGGATGGAGGAGGGAACTGGGGGTCTCAGTCCTTTTCATCACAGGAAGAACGCAGGGGTGTCCCCTACTCTCCTTCCTGCAGGCTGTGGGTGAGAGGCCTTGGCCAAGGAGGGCCGAGAGAGAGCAGGCGGGCTGTGGAGGGAATGCCTGAGCCGCTGAGGGCAGCACAAAGTCAGAGTGACTTAGCACTGGTCCCAGGGGCTGCATGAGCCAGGCAGGCTTTTACAGAGATATCCAGGGAACAAGAAATACCAGCAAGGAAGTTGCCCCATTAATAAATAAGAAGGCGGGAAATTAATGATGGTCTGAAAATGGCTGAGCTACTGAACTCGTTCTTTAAATCTGTCTTTAACAAGAAAAATAGAAAAGAGATTTGGCCAATTAGGAGGTAATGAAGACATTGTAAAAATAGCACCTGACAAAAAGCACACGTTGGTGGCGGGGGGAGGCACTGAGTGAACATCTAATGGCCTTGACCCTGCCCCTACCCCGACCCCAGAAGAAGGCTAACAACACAGGGGAGAACAGGGGATCATTACAGGGCCTGGGAAGGAGTAGGGAAGGAACCAGAATGGGGAAACTCCGATTTGGGCTTAATTGATGTTTTTTAAGAACCTATCGTGAGCCAGGCACACCTTCTCCAACATTGTCTCCTGTGAAGGCTGAAATGAAGGTGAGAATGGGGGCGAGGGGGGCAGATAAAAGGGAGCCAGAACGAGGGCACATGAGGTGATTGAAGGGTGCCCAGAGATGGGGCATCTCTAAGGGCAGGGAAAAAGCGGGACCCTGATTAGAACCACAAAAAGTCTAGGCCCCTGACATATTTGGGGTGGCCACTTTGGACCATATGCCTGTAAATAGCAGAAGGGAACAGGCGAGGAGGCATGGGAGGGAAGGAGAAATGTGTCAGAAGGAGAGACCTGGAGCCTAAAAGAGAGGGCGCAAAGTGCTTACATGGAGGAAGGAAAGTGAGAGATGGTATTTGGGTGGGGCTTAGGGAAGGAGCGTGGAGGGGTGGGGTGCGGGGCCCTTCTGCTAAGTTCTGGGAAAAGCACACTGCTCGCCAGCTCCAGCGCTCCACCGCGGCCCAGGTGACCCACCCACTGAACAGCATGGCAGCCTCAGTGACAGATGGCGTCGCAGGTTGAATGTAAGCGAAGGAGCTTGAAGAAATAAGAGAAGGGTGAGCTAGAAAGATGAGGGTGAGAAAGAAGTCCCAGAGAAGGCGTGACCTTGTAGGGCGAGCTACAGGGGTAGAGCCTGGATGCTGCTCTGCACACCCCACCACCCAGGTCACTGGTGCAGCGGCACTCGTCCCACCCACTCTCCCTGAGCAGCTGGGGACCGGGAGGGTGTCTGCGAGAGGAGCAGGGTCACAGAGGAGGAGATTTAAAGGTGGGCTCTTGGGCTTCCCTGGTGGCGCAGTGGTTAAGAATCTGCCTGCCAATGCAGGGGACACGGGTTCGATCCCTGGTCCGGGAAGATCCCACATGTCGCGGAGCAGCTAAGCCCGTGCTCCACAACTACTGAGCCTGCGCTCTAGAGCCCAAGAGTCACAACTACTGAGCCCATGTGCCACAATTACTGAAGCCCACGTGCCTAGAGTCCGTGCTCTGCAACAAGAGAAACCACCACAATGAGAAGCCCGCGCACCACAACGAAGAGTAGTCCCCGCCCGCCGCAACTAGAGAAAGCCCGCGCGCAGCAACAAAGACCCAGTGCAGCCAAAAATAAATAAATAAAATAAATAAATTTATAAAAAAAAATAAAGGTGGGCTCTTGGGAAGATCTAGGCAGGGAGGGAGGGGTGGGGCTTGAGGAAGAAAGTAAGGGAGGGAGGATGCAGGCCCACTCTACCCCCACCCGCGCCCCCTCTTATGCGCAATTGAACATGGTCCTATGGCTAGGAAGGGAGCCCATGCATCCTCACCCCTCTGCATCCTTTCCTAGGCCATGGTCCACCCTCTCCTGCAGTTCCTGGGTGCTGCCTTTGGGCTAACTGCCCAGGGAAGCCAAGGCCCACAGCTTTCCCCCGGGGACAGAGGTGGTCCAGGGTCCGTCCTGAAATCTGGTTCCAGGATTCAATCCAAAGTGGCTGGACCATAACAACACTGACATTGTCCACGTGGGGCATGGCGGGTACAGACAGTGACACCGCAGGAGAAAAGGAGGGCAGTCGGTGATGAATAGGGGCAGCCAGAGCCTCGTTAGAGGGGGTGTGGAGAGGATGGCCACTGCAGGGGTGAGCCCGGGGCCTGATTTATCATCTTCAGAGCTGATCTGAGCAAGAGGGGTTAAGTAGCAAGTTAATGAAATCTGCAGATGCTGCTAAATGGGGAGAGCTGGATGGCTAGAGGGGATACAGGAGGGAGGCAAGCAGGCAGGCTGGCCCCTGAAGAAGGAGACTCATGTGGAGGGGAGAGAAGATAGACGTAGCCCAGCTGAGAGGAATCCTGTCACATAGTCCCTGAAATCCGGTTTTGGCCAGCCAGGGAGAAAGAGGTTAGACAGACAGCAGGGAGGAAGGGAGAAGCCAGGTCCCGTCCCAAGGAGGTCCGCAGGGACAACAAGCTTCACATCTCCCTGGCCCCAATCCCAATGGGCTTCAGCAAACACTTACTGGGCAGCCCCTGAGCCCCAGTGACGAGCAGGTGGGTGGGCCAGACGGGGCCTCTGCCATCTCTTCCCCCAGGCTGAGTGGTGAAACAAGTAACTACAGTTCGCCGTGATAAGTGCTGTTGAGCAACACAAAGGAGGGAGCAATTAATTCTGACAGGGGAGGGCAGGGAGGTCAGGATGACATTAAAGCAAGCCTTGAAAATAAGGATTTTACCAGGCAGAAAAGGGAACAGAGCGATGCTAGGCAGAAGGAACAGCGCGAGCTGCTGCCAGGAAAAGCGCAAGGGAAGCAGAGGGAAAGGGAGCTGGCCCAGCAGAGACGCCTGTTCAGGGAAGGAAATGGGCCGGGGGAGACCAGCCAACAGCCCTGTGTGCTCCATCCACCACTGGGCTCAGCTGGGGGCACCGGGTGTTGTGTGAGACCAGAGCAGCCAGCCTAGGTCCTGTGGTGGTCGGCATGAGCAGGGCAGGCCCGTGGGCAGCAGGATCCTGGCCAAAAGAGCTGCTTCTGCATGCCAGCTGCACGCTCTACCTCTAACAGTAGACCAGGACCTCCATCATGGGGTTGACACAAGGATGAAATCAAAGCATCCACAGATCTTTTGGCACAAGGCCTGGCACACAGTAAGTGCTTACTAAATGTAAGTTATTATTATTTTGGTTGTTAATATTTCCAGGCTGAAGTTAAAAACCTGGGCCAAGGGTATGGCTGCAACTCCAAAATGCAACCAGGGAGCCAGCAGAAAAGTGGCTACTTAGTAAGTAGAAACTTGGGCTCATGAGACAGAAAGTAATTCGTCGCTCTAGTGATGAGGTGGGACAGGATGCTGGTGAGACATCAGGGCCCAGAGATCCCTGAGAAGCGGGAAGACTGACACCAGGCTATCGAAAGGAATGTTGAGGACCAGGCTGTCAGCACCTCTTCCCAGACCCGACAGGGGCAGCTCCTGGAAGCAGAGAAGGAGAGCAGTTTGCATCTGAAGGCTAAGCTGTCTGTTCCTTCCTCTAGCCCTCAGATCAGTCCTGGGAAGATGAGTGCAGCCCTTCCTACAGAGGCCCTCCCTTCTCTACTCTTGTCCTGAACAGTAACCCTCTCCCTGTAAAAGAAACTTCCCATAGGGAAGTAGCAAGGGTATAGTGGCAAGACATGTGTTTCACTCCTTTTTATTCTGTATTAACTAGGTATTCAGTGATTGTTTGTTGGATGAAGGACCAACTCAATATGTAAAAATTTTGAAGCTCTTCTGCATAACACATCATAATCATACTAGAAGAGCCTCCCTCAACCCCCTCTCCACACCTCTTTCCTCATTCCATCTCATGGCAGCTGGCATGAAGAGAATGGCTAATGGTGTGGCTAGTTAAAGAAAAGGCCTTGATACGATCCAGCAATTCCACTCTTGGGTATTTATCCAAAGAAAATGAAAACACTAATTCAGAAAGATATATGTACTCCTATGTTCATTGCAGCATTATTTACAATAGCAGAGATATGCAAGCAATCTAAGTATCTATCGATAGATGAATGGACAAAGAAGATGTGGTACATACATGCAATGGAATATTACTCAGCCATTAAAAAAAAAGAATGAATCTTGCCATTTGTGGCAACATGGATAGACGTGGAGGGTATTATGCTAAGTGAAATGTCAGAGAAAAACAAATATTGTGTGGTTTCCATTATACATGGAATCTAAAAAAACAAAACAAACAAAACAGATGCATAAATACAGAGAACAAACTGGTGGTTGGGAGTAGGAGCAGGGTGGGGGTGAAATGAAATAGGTGAAGGGGATTAAGAGGTACAGACTTCCAGCTATAAAATAAATGTCATGGATATGTAATGTACAGCGTAAGGAATATAGTCAATAATATTGTAACAACTGTGTATGTTGACAGATGGTTAACTAGACTACTTATTGTAGTGATCATTTCATAATGTATTAAAAAACGGAATCACTGTTGTACATCTGAAACTAATATAATATTGTATGTTAACTGTATTTCAGTTTGTTTTTTTGGTTTTTAAAAATTAATTAATTAATTAATTAATTTATGGCTGTGTTGGGTCTTCGTTTCTGTGTGAGGGCTTTCTCTGGTTGTGGCAAGTGGGGGCCACTCTTCATCGCGGTGCACGGGCCTTTCACTATCATGGCCTCTCTTGTTGCGGAGCACAGGCTCCAGACGCGCAAGCTCAGTAATTGTGGCTCACAGGCCCAGCTGCTCCGCGGCATGTGGGATCTTCCCAGACCAGGGCTCGAACCCGTGTCCCCTGCATTGGCAGGCAGATTCTCAACCACTGCGCCACCAGGGAAGCCCCAGTTTTTAAAATTAGATAGAAAATAAAATAAAGAAAAGGACCTGGAGTCAGACAGCCCTGAGATTCAGACTTTGCTCTACTACTCACCAACTCCATGCTCCTTAGGAAGTTACATACCCCCTTAAGTCTCAGTTTCCTCCTCTGTAAAATGGTTATAATAATAATAATACCTACTTCATAGGTTTTTTGGATTAAATTAATAATTCATAATAGTTTGTATAAATATTACAGTGTGCCTGGCACACAGAAATTGACTCTAGATGGGGTTGGATTCAATAAAATCAGAACAGTAGAGAAAATTGAAACAGTAGTATAGAAAACATCCTATTTCTCCCTTCACTTCCAACTTGTATCCCTTCAGAATTTCTCTAGGGGGCTGTTCTTTCCCTGTTGCTATATGGGTTTTTTTTAGTCAGGTCCTATAACTTTACTGTTTAATAAAAACTGGGCTTTTAGACCCACGAAGTCATAAGGTTGTGTAGGCCCAGTAACAATCCATCCTCAGATGGAAGAGACAGATGTGAGACTGAGCATAAGCAGGATTGGAGGGCACAAGCAACCTGCTGAGCAGGTATCCCAGACTCCCCTATCGTCCACCACTGGTGCACCAGTGCGTTTCCTCTGCTCACACCTATTTGCATGGAGGAATGACCAGGGAGTAGGAGGAAAAAGCCCTACCTTGGTTCTTGGTTGGATTGACTCAATACAGGGGACAAGCTGAAAATGGACAGTGGCTGCACTGAAAGACAGTGATGAGGGAAAGTGTTCCCAATGGGCAGAGCACTGGTCATCCACTTTGTGTGGAAAGAGAAGTGACTCAGGGATAGAATATATCTGGACTCATAGACAGTGGTTAATGACTGGACTGACTGATCACGGGCCTGGAAGGAGCAAGGTTAGAAGATCACAGACAAGACCAGGGACTGGACCTATGAGAATGGACACAGGGAGATTGGTTCAAGATGGCGGAGCAGAAGGACATGCTCTCACTCCCTCTTGTGAGAGCACCAGAATCACAACTAACTGCTGAACAATCATCGACAGGAAGACACTGGAACTCACCAAAAAAGATACCCCACATCCAAAGACAAAGGAGAAGCCGCAATGAGATGGTAGGAGGGGTGCAATCACAATAAAATCAAATCCCATAACTGCTGGGTGGGTGACTCACAAATTGGACCACAGAAGTCCACCCACTGGAGTGAAGGTTCTGAGCCCCACGTCAGGCTTCCCAACCTGCGAGTCTGGCAACGGGAGGAGGAATTCCCAGAGAATCAGATCTTGAAGTCTAGTGGGATTTGATTGCAGGACTTCAACAGGACTGGGGGAAAAAGAGACTCCACTCTTGGAGGGCACACAGAAAGTAGTGTGCACATCGGGACCCAGGGGAAGGAGCAGTGACCCCATAGGAGACTGAACCAGACCTACCTGCTAGGGTTGGAGCGTCTCCTGCAGAGGTGGGGGGTGGCTGTGTCTCACTGTGAGGACAAGGACACTGGCAGCAGAAGTTCTGGGAAGTACTCCTTGGTGTGAGCCCTCCCAGAGTCCGCCATTAACCCTACCAAAGAGCCCGAGCAGGCTCCAGTGTTGGGTCACCTCAGGCCAAAAAACCAACAGGGAGGGAACCCAGCCCCATCCATCAGCAGACAAGCGGATTAAAGTTTTACTGAGCTCTGCCCACCAGAGCAACAGCCAACTCAACCCACCACCAGTCCCTCCCATGAAGAAACTTGCACAAGCCTCTTAGATAGCCTCATCCACCAGAGGGCAGACAGCAGAAGCAAGAAGAACTACAATCCTGCAGCCTGTGGAACAAAAACCACATTCACAGAAAGATAGACAAGATGAAAAGGCAGAGGGCTATGTACCAGATGAAGGAACAAGATAAAACCTCAGAAAAACAACTAAATAAAGTGCAGATAAACAACCTTCCAGAAAAAGAATTCAGAATAATGATAGTGAAGATGATCCAGGACCTCAGAAAAAGAAGGGAGGCAAAGATCGAGAAGATGCAAGAAATGTTTAACAAAGACCTAGAGAATTAAAGAACAAACATCTAGAAGAATTAAAGAACAAACAAACAGAGATGAACAATACAATAACTGAAATGAAAAATACACTAGAAGGAATCAATAGCAGAATAACTGAGGCAGAAGAATGGATAAGTGACCTGGACGACAGAATGGTGGAATTAACTGCCGTGGAACAGAATAAAGAAAAAAGAATGAAAAGAAATGAAGGCAGCCTAAGAGACCTCTGGGACAACATTAAATGCAACAACATTCACAGAAGGAAAAGGAGAAGAGAGAGAGAAAGGACCCGAGATAATATTTGAAGAGATTATCGTCGAAAATTTCCCTCACATGGGAAAGGAAAATAACCACCCAAGTCCAGGAAGTGCAGAGAGTCCCAGGCAGGATAAACCCAAGGAGAAACACACTGAGACACATAGTAATCAAATTGACAACAATTAAAGACAAAGAAAAATTATTGAAAGCAACAAAGGAAAAATGACAAATAACATACAAGGGAACTCCCATAAGGTTAACAGCTGATTTCTCAGCAGAAACTCTACAAGCCAGAATGGAGTAGCATGACATATTTAAAGTGATGAAAGGGAAGAACCTACAACAAAGATTACTCTACCTGACAAGGATCCCATTCAGATTCGACAGAGAAATCAAAAGCTTTACAGACAAGCAAAAGCTAAGAGAATTCAGCACCACCAAACCAGCTCTACAACAAATGCTAAAGGAACTTCTCTAAGTGGGAAACACAAGAGAAGAAGAGGACCTACAAAAACAAACCCATAACAGTTAAGAAAATGGTAATAGGAACATACATATCGATAATTACCTTAAACGTGAATGGATTAAATGCTCCAACCAAAAGACACAGGCTCACTGAATGGATACAAAAGCAAGACCCATATATATGCTGTCTACAAGAGACCCACTTCAGACCTAGGGACACATACAGACTGAAAGTGAGGGGATGGAAAAAGATATGCCATGTAAATGGAAATCAAAAGAAAGCTGGAGTAGCAATACTCATATCAGATAAAATAGACTTTAAAATAAAGAATGTTACAAGAGACAAGGAAGGACACTACATAATGATCAAGAGATCAATCCAAGAAGAAGATATAACAATTATAAATATATATGCACCCAACATAGGAGCACCTCAATACATAAGGCAACTGCTAACAGCTCTAAAAGAGGAAATCAACAGTAACACAATAATAGTGGGGTACTTTAACACCTCACTTACACCAATGGACAGATCATCCAAGCAGAAAATTAATAAGGAAACACAAGCTTTAACTGACACAATAGACCAGATAGATTTAATTGATATTTACAGGACATTCCATCCAAAAACAGCAGATTACACTTTCTTCTCAAGTGCACATGGAACATTCTCCAGGATAGATTGCATCTTGGGTCACAAAACAAGCCTCAGTAAATTTAAGAAAATTGAAATCATATCAAGCATCTTCTCTGACCACAATGCTATGAGATTAGAAATCAATTACAGGGAACAAAACGTAAAAAACACAAACACATGGAGGCTAAACAATACGTTACTAAATAAGCAAGAGATCACTGAAGAAATCAAAGAGGAAATCAAAAAATACCTAGAGACAAATGACAACGAAAACACGACAATCCAAAACCTATAGGATGCAGCAAAAGCAGTTCTAAGAGGGAAGTTTATAGCAATACAAGCCTACCTCAAGAAAAAGAAAAATCTCACATAAACAATCTAACCTTACACCTAAAGGAACTAGAGAAAGAAGAGCAAACAAAACCCAAAGTTAGTAGAAGGAAAGAAATCATAAAGATCAGAGCAGAAATAAATGAAATAGAAACAAAGAAAACAATAGCAAAGATCAATAAAACTAAAAGCTGGTTCTTTGAGAAGATAAACAAAATTGATAAAACATTAGCCAGACTCATCACGAAAAAGAGGGAGAGGACTCAAATCATTACAATTAGAAATGAAAAAGGAGAAGTTACAACAGACACCACAGAAATACAAAGCATCCTAAGAGACTACTACAAGCAACTCTATGCCAATAAAATGGACAACCTGGAAGAAATGGACAAATTCTTAGAAAGGTATAACCTTCCAAGACTGAACCAGGAAGAAATAGAAAATATGAACAGACCAATCACAAGTGATGAAATTGAAACTGTGATTAAAAATCTTCCAACAAACAAAAGTCCAGGACCAGATGGCTTCACAGGTGAATTCTATCAAATATTTAGAGAAGAGCTAACACCCATCCTTCTCAAACTCTTCCAAAAAATTGCAGAGGAAGGAATACTCCTAAACTCATTCTAGGAGGCCACCATCACCCTGATACCCAAACCAGACAAAGATACTACAAAAAAAGAAAATTACAGACCAATGTTACTGATGAATATAGATGCAAAAGTCCTCAACAAAATACTAGCAAACAGAATCCAACAACACATTAAAAGGATCATACACCATGATCAAGTGGGATTTATCCCAGGGATGCAAGGATTCTTCAATATACGCAAATCAAACAATGCATAAACCATATTAACAAATTGAAGAAGAAAAACCAAATGATCACTCAATAGATGCAGAAAAAGCTTTTGACAAAATTCAACACCCATTTATGATAAAAACTCTCCAGAAAGTGGGCATAGAGGGAACCTACCTCAACATAATAAAGGCCAAGTACGACAAACCCACAGCAAACATCATTCTCAATGGTGAAAAACTGAAAGCATTTCCTCTAAGATCAGGAACAAGACAAGGATGTCCACTCTCACCACTCTTATTCAACATAGTTTTGGAAGTCCTAGCCACGGCAATCAGAGAAGAAAAAGAAATAAAAGGAATACAAATTGGAAAAGAAGGAGTAAAACTGTCACTGTCTGCAGGTGACATGATACTATACATAGAGAATCCTAAAGATGCCACCAGAAGACTACTAGAGCTAATCAATGAATTTGGTAAAGTTGCAGAATACAAAATTAATGCACAGAAATCTCTTGCATTCCTATATACTAATGATGAAAAATCTGAAAGAGAAATTAAGGAAACACTCCCATTTACCATTGCAACAAAAAGAATAAAAGACCTAGGAATAAACCTACCTAGGGAGACAAAAGACCTGTATGCAGAAAACTATAAGACACTGATGAAAGAAATTAAAGATGATACCAACAGATGGAGAGATATACCATGTTCTTGGATTGGAAGAATCAATATTGTGAAAATGACTATACTACCCAAAGCAATCTACAGATTCAGTGCAATCCCTATCAAATTACCAATGGCATTTTTTACAGAACTAGAACAAAAAAATCTTAAAATTTGTATGGCGACCCAAAAGACCCCAAATAGCCAAAGCAGTCTGGAGGGAAAAAAGCGGAGCTGGAAGAATTAGACTCCCTGACTTCAGACTATACTACAAAGCTACAGTAATCAAGACAATATTGTACTGGCACAAAAACAGAAATATAGATCAATGGAACAAGATAGAAAGCCCAGAGATAAACCCACACATCTATGGTCAGCTAATCTATGACAAAAGAGGCAAGGATATACAATGGAGAATAGACAGTCTCTTCAATAAGTGGTGCTGGGAAAACTGGACAGCTACATGTAAAAGAATGAAATTAGAACACTCCCTAACACCATACACAAAAATAAACTCAAAATGGATTAGAGACCTAAATGTAAGACCGGACACTATAAAACTCTTAGAGGAAAACATAGGAAGAACACTCTTGGACATAAATGACAGCACGATCTTTTTTGATCCACCTCCTAGAGTAATGGAAATAAAAACAAAAATAAACAAATGGGACCTAATGAAACTTCAAAGCTTTTGCACAGCAAAGGAAACCATAAACAAGACGAAAAGATAACCCTCAGAATGGGAGAAAATATTTGCAAACGAATCAACAGACGAAGGATTAATCTCCAAAATATATAAACAGCTTATGCAGCTCAATATTAAAAAAACAAACAACCCAATCCAAAAATGGGCAGAAGACCTAAATAGACATTTCTCCAAAGAAGACATACAGATGGCCCAGAAGCACATGAAAAGCTGCTCAACATCACTAATTATTAGAGAAATGCAAGTCAAAACTACAGTGAGGTATCACCTCACACCAGTTAGAATGGGCATCATCAGAAAATCTACAAACAACAAATGCTGGAGAGGGTGTGGAGAAAAGGGAACCCTCTTGCACTGTTGGTGGGAATGTAAATTGATACAGCCACTATGGAGAACAGTGTGGAGGTTCCTCAAAAAACTAAAAATAGAATTACCATATGATCCAGCAATCCCACTACTGAGTATATACCCAGAGAAAACCGTAATTCAAAAAGACACATGCACCCCAGTGCTCACTGCAGCACTATTTACAATAGCCAGGTCATGGAAGCAACCTAAATGACCATCGACAGACAAATGGATAAAGATGTGGTACATATATACAATGGAATATTAGCCATAAAAAGAACGAAACTGGGTCATTTTGTAGAGACGTGGATGGATCTAGAGACTGTCATACAGAGTGAAGTAAGTCAGAAAGGGAAAAACAAATATCATATATTAAAGCATATATGTGGAACCTAGAAAAATGGTACAGATGAACCGGTTTGCAGGGCAGAAATTGAGACACAGATGTAGAGAACAAATGTATGGACCCCAAGGGGGGAAAGTGGCGAGGGGTGGTGGTGGTGTGATGAATTGGGAGATTGGGATTGACATATATACACTAATATGTATAAAATGGATAACTAATAAGAACCTGCTGTATAAAAAAATAAATAAAATTAAATTAAAAACAAAAACAAACAAACAAACAAAAAGAATGGACACAAAGTGTGACGATTTTTGTATCACATGTTAATATCCACCAGAGAGTATCAAACATGGAAGGAGCACTAAACCATCAAGTAAACAAAATGACTCTGCTTGTTGACACCAGCCAGCCTCTGTCATCAGCTACCCCAACATCAACACAATGAATGCATGGATGAAGTAGCTATGATGGCAGGGATGGAGGGAAGTTATGCACAGGCCTAAAAGCATGGGTTGCTACTTACCAAGGCTAATCTAGCTACTGCCACTGCAGAATGTCCAACCTACCAGTAACAGAAACCCATGTTAAATCCAAGTATGGCACAATACATTTAGGAGATCAATCGGCCAACTGGTGGTAAGTTGACTATTTGGGGCCCTTTCCGTTCTAGAAGGAGCAGAAGTTCACTTTGACAGGAATAGTCCCACATTCCAGTTATGAGTTTGCCTTTTCTGTCTAAAGGGCTTTAGCTAGCACCACCAAGTGAAGGTTTACAAAGTGTTTGATCCCCAGCATAGAATCCCATATAAAATCCACCACGTGAGACCAAGGGACCCACTTCACAGCATAGGAGGTGCAAGAGTGAGACCATCACATAGGATCCGTTGGTTGTATCACACGCTCCAGCATCTAGAAGCTGCCAGCCTAGCTGAGCACTCTAATAAACCTCCTGCATGCTAAACTTTGTCTCAGAATGTGCTTTCTGGGGAACACAACTTATGACAGTCAAAAAACAAAATAAGATCCCTAGGGACTTCCCTGGTGGTCCAGTGGCTAAGACTCCGCGCTCCCAATGAAGGGGAGGCAGGTTTGATCCCTGATTAGGGAACTAGATCCCACATGCTGCAACTAAGAGTTTGCATGCCACAACTAAAGATCCTGCACACGGCAACGAAGATCCCACGTGCCGCAACTAAGACCCGTTGCAGCCAAATAAATAAATAAATATCTTTTAAAAATAAGATCTCTATCCATGTTGAGCTTACATTCTAGTGCGGGAAGCAAGCAAAAAACAATAAACATAATAAATAAGTAAATCATTAAGTATGTTGGAAGTTGTTAAGTATGATAAGCTCTAAGACATAAAGAAAAAGTAGAGCAGAGTAAGGAGATCAGTGGGGCCAGGGTGTAGGAGTTGGCAGATAGGATGCGATATTAAATCAGGTGTCAAAGTAGGCCTTAGTGAGAGATGAGATTTGAGCAAAACTTAAAGGAGTGGAGAGAGTTGAATAAGTGGATATCTGGAGACATCCCAATTAAAGAGAATAGCAAGAGCAAAGACCCTAAGTCAGGAGCCAGTGTGTTTCAGGAGCACCCAGGAGGCCAGTGAGGGTAGATTAGGGTGAGCAAAAGGAGAATACAATGACAGAAATAGAAATTGGAGAGGTAATGTGGGGCTAGAGGGTCAGATTACGTAGGGCCATTTTAAAGATGATGGCTTTTACTTTGAGTAAAATGAGGACTGTGTCTTATTCATGTTCCTCCAGGAAGCCTTCCCTGACTCTCTCTGGCTAGATGCACTCTCTCTGGTGCCTCCTCTGTGCTCTCACAGCCTCCTGGGCTTCTGCCATGGTTGCATTTATCACATTCTATTGTAACTGCCTCATTGTCTGTGTTACCCACTTTAATCGTGAGCTTTATGAGGACACACTGAGATTGCATTGGTCAAAGGGGGTCATTGTGAGGATATAGATGGAAATAAGGAAGTCAAGACATACAGCCACACAGTGAGACTTCACAGAGACTATAAGAACTTTGAGAACTGGAAGGTTATTCAGGATATAGCATAGTTCTAGAAAGTAGGTGTTTTCCTTGCTGCCTCTGAATGGGCATTCATTGAGCTCCGCTCTTATAGTTCACCATTATAGTCACGTACTACTCTGTCCTTGCACCTAACACTTCCAGCCAACATGAGTTTATATTTTCCAAGAAAATGGATCTAATTGGTTTGGCCACACCCAGTCAATAACTCTGTTGAGCAGAGCGTTCTTGCTGGACCACTTCATGGGCTCCTGGCCAGCCAATAGACTGGCTGCCTTTGGGTCAAGTGTCCATCCCTGATCCAGTTAGTTGTGGTCAGAGTAGTAAGATTGCTTGATACAAAGCATGGTCATCTATGCATATGGAAGCACCCAGAGCTCCTTCTCCTGACAAGGGGCAATAGATGTGACTGTTATTCACTCTCCAGTACAGACTCTCCTCTCCATTACAGCACAATGACTGGCAAATAGGGAAGATCAATCGATCAATCAATCAATCAATCTTGTATAAAGTCTACCCCTCCCAAGGGCTAGCACAATGGCTGGCACAAGATAGACAATAGTTATTTTGAAATGGAAGGCCAATGTATCCAAACAGCATTGTACAGAAGGAAAAAGTATAAAAGTAGTGGTTTTGCATGTGGATTCTTGCCCTAGACTGAGGTCAAATCCCAACTCTGCCACCCAGCAACCACATGACCACAAGCAAGATATATAACCTCTCTGAGACTTAGTTCTTGCCACAGATGGCTCTGATATCATAAAAGTGTTCGGTACATTAAATGAACAATATAATAAAGTACTTTTCTACAGTCCCTGGCAGGTGGTGATGCCTTAATAGAAAATGGTGTTATTTTCCTTTGTGAGACTCGTGCTAATGAGCACAGATCTCTAGGCTAAATCCTGGTTTGGAAGGCAGCAGTCATGTCCCACTTTCAACTGAGTAAGGCAGGGTCCTACCATGCAGAGAGCACACTGATGGCAGGGCCAGGTCAACTGGCTGGACCCACAGTCTTCCCTCTGCCCCCATCCACCAGGTTAAAATTTCATGGGTCATCCAGGCAGCTGTTGCTGACTTCAGCAAAGAAAACTACTATGAAGGACCCCCCAAAACCTTTCTGAGTCAGTAATAAATATATTATTCACTGGGCAAGCAGGCTGCTATACCCTTAATCTCCTGACATGAGGGGTGTCCAGCAGAGAATGGGGAAGGGAAGAGAGAGGAGGGAAAAAGAGAGAGAGCAAGAGCACATTGACCAGAGTCAAGGATTCTGTAAGCTATAACTCAGTATCTAGCCAAGCCCATCTAGCCTGGAGAAGACTTCTGGTCACCGCCTCTGGAAACACAGGGATCAATAAGAAGATCAAGATGGAGATAGCTGTCTGTGCATTTATGTGCATGCAGACACATTTGAGATTGGAAGCTCATTCAGGGCAGAGAAAAGCTTAGCTTTACACCCTCTTGAGCCCTGCTCCAGGCTGGCACACGGCCTGGGACTGAGAGCTGATGGAAGGTGAGGTTCTTCTCTGGGACCTACTTAACCAGGAAGGGCTCCTCATGGAAGAGATTGCAAGAAGGTTTGGGGAGAAGAATGCGAGTAGTCACCTTGGCTCAGGATATGTTGAGGAGGCACACAGGTAATGGGCAGGGAGAAGGAATAGAGACAGAGAGGGAGGCTGAGTCGCTGCTGCAAGCTGAGTCCTCAGCAGACCACACAAGGACCAAGGAGAGCCCCTTTCTCCATGGAGCACCGCCGTGGCCTGTGCTGTGGGCAGGAGTCTGCTGGCCCCAGCCTCCCTTTAGGACTTTCTGGGGCAATATGGATGCGCTTCTTGGTTCCCTCCAGGTGCTCCAACTGCTACAAAGCCTTCTGCTCTGCCAGCCCCCCCAAGGAGCCCCACACAGCAACGCCAACTCCCTCTTACTGTGCACAGCATCTGGTGACTTTGAGGTATACTTGTCAAGGGAGAAGTTTCTGTTAGGAGACCAGTTTTCTCTTTGCCCCACTCATTCATCTCTGAATTTCCTTTGAGGACTTGGTGGTGCCTGAGGCACCACCAGGGGGCACTCGGGCCTCTAGGCACCAAGGGCCAAGGAAAAGGAAATCCCCGAAGCATGGAGGCCCCAGGTGCAATTGCTGGGCCCCTGCAGCCCCCTCCGGCAGGACCTTGGCGCAGGAAATCAGGGAGACTGTGCTGGCTTATCTAACGAGAAATGAGAGGACTGGGCCAAAGAGCCCTATTTCTGTCCAGCCCTACACTACCTGCCATAAAATTAAATGATCACAATGAGTACATTAATTACCTGACATGAATGCTTTAACATAACAAAATTATTAGCCATTCTCGATTTAGTGTTTGTACAGCACTTTATATTTGCAAGGGCGTTGCAATAACTTACCCTGTTGAGGGTGCATTTCAGGCCCTGAACAACCTCCTAAAGGGTTTCCTCTGGCCAGCCAGCTGTCTGGCCTCTGCCACAGCTGGTCCCCTGTCCTTCTTGCCTTCACTGACTGCTTTTCTTCTTCTCCATCTGCCACCTGGCATCTCCTCCTGGCAGCCCCCTCATCTGTTCATCGAATCCCTTTTACTTCAGAGAGACGGTTTTTTCACTTGCGCCAGGTCACCTGATCCTGCATCAGAATGAAAGGGCTCAAGGGCGGCTGCCGTGGGCAGGGCTGGGGTCAGTGTCCGGCATGTCTCTCTCCAGGGCTGGCTGTGACTGCAAGTATGGACACGTGATGGGCCTGGCGCATAGCAGGAGCTTGGAGTGTGAGGCCTGATGGCCCCCCAACCTCTACAGGAGTTGACGTCATGTCCTGTCGTTTGCAGAATGTTCCGTGCACCCACGCTGCAGCAAACCCAGGGCCCTCGGGGGGGCATGGCATGAGGGGACTCACCTCTGTGCAGATTCAATTGCACACTGGATGGGATATCACAGGACACTTCACTAGGAAAACTTGTTGCGGTTGGCCTGGGTGTGAAATCTGCTTCCCGGGCAGAGAGATCAAAAGCCCCCTTGATGGATGGCTGTGTACCCAGCTCTCCTTGTTCACTTTCATCTTCCTTCCAGAAGGAGGAGTAAACATTCAGCTAGTGAGCACTGCAGGTGTTCCCTCGAGGAGTGGAAAGGAATATCATTGAGAGCAGACAGGACCACCAATGAAGGTGTCCACAGGGATATCAAGGGTCTCAAGAAGGAGCAGAATGAAGGGCACTGCAGCAGCAGTTCCAGAATTTCTACATAGGAAGGTCTCTGGGGCAGTGGCAGTTTGGCTGGAAGGCAGCTGGGGGGACTTACCTTGAAGCTGCATTTGTATAACTTGTATGGTACAGAGCAACGCTATTTCTTAACGTGCTTTCAGTCATACTTTACACAAGTGGAGAAAACATCCATTTTCTATATAAAGTGTATCTTAATGCACAGCACAGTGGCTAAGAACAGAACTCTGGAGCTGGATTGCTTGAGTTCAAATTCTAGCTTCGCCATTAACCAGTTAGGTGAACTCAGGCACGTGCTTTAGCTTCTCTGTGGTTGTTTCCTCATCTATAAAACGTGGGTAACTATAGTATCTACCTCTGGGACTTGCTGTGAGGATTAAAGGAGTTAATCCATTTGAAGCATTTAGCATATAGTAAGTGTTCATTAAGGGTTAGCTATTACTTATTGGCAAGAGACTTGGGAGGGCCTAGGATGCCTGTAGCACCCAAAGCGGGTATTGGGAAGTAAATTCCTAAGTCATTCAAAGTGAAGGGGAGGTGAGGAGAGGGAGTTGAGATTTAGGCTAGGAGTGGTATGTGCGGTGGGGTGCTGAGGAGACTCCTGGTAAAGTCCAGAGAATTCCACCTCCAAAGGGTCATGGGAGGGAGTGGCTGGGTTCCAGGTGATGGGAGGGTCTCAACCTTTTGTTGGGTATTAAGTGGTGGGGACTGCCTGACACCCCCATTAACTGGTCTAGATGTTTCACCTATGAGTAGTAGGGAGAATGTGGTATTCTCTTGCCTTTTGGAGCACAGGGTGTGCAGTGGAGGTGGAAGGTAGAGGCGGGATGTCTGTGCGGTGGGCAGGTGGCCCTGCACCCCTGGCTTGCCTCTGCCCTGTGCTGCGAATGGGCTAATCCCCAGGTTCCTGGCCCTAACCCAAAGTGGTAACATGATGGAGATAAGATAAGCCTGGCAGGCAAGGAGACTTGTCCCCTTTAGGTCACACAAAGCCCCAGGCCCACAGGATTGGGGGACATTGGGCACTTCGTCCCACATCTCCCTCTTCAATGAAACAAGGGGGTCTGACAAGTTTCTCTTAAAAACCTCCTCCATCAAAAGGCCCATTTGAAATTCCATGTCTTCTTGTGGTGGCCACCAGGAAAATGATGGAGCAGAGCTCAGTTCTAGGGTTTTGCTACCACTCTTCTGGGCTCTGGAACCTTAAAATTAAGATGACCAGGCCCAGTTCCCCTCCTCCCCACGCTCTAGGCAGAGTAGGCTCATCCACCATGAGGTGAACAAAGAGTCCCAGATACACATGTTTCTTCCTTGGAACCTCATTTTCAGGCAGACTCTGGATTGAGAATCAGAAAGCCGACTAGAAAACTTCTGACCTTGTTACTTGAGGAACCTTCTGTTCTATGGGTCTTCAAGGTCAGAAAGAAAATACTTGAACTACAGTTTATATGTATTTTTTATGTAAAGAAGAAAGAAATTTGGGCTTTGCTGATATTTGACATACACATTGAGACAGGCACCCTCACTTGGTGAGTCACTTGGTCACCTGTCATGTAGGGGACATGATGTATCCTGAGGGGAGATGGGGAATTCAACAATATGGGGTTGACGGGGTGCTTATGACATATTGCAGTTAACATGTGCCCACCTAAGGGATTTACTGATTATATTAGTTAGCTTTAGTTAAACATCTTCATAGAATGGACAGATGGTTTTAAAAGATTCCTGCAAAGAAAACATGACTTTTAAATAATACCAAAAAAATGCAGGCCCAAGCAATCATTTCTATTCCTAGTAGGAGTTCTTAGTCAGATTATTGGACAAAAACAATCACAAGCTTATCAGATCTGACAAGAAAGCAGCAAAAACTTTAAAAAATTATTTAGAAGAGTAGAAGAGTATGTGAAATACGGGTTTACATAATTATAACAAATTCTGCCCTATTGTACCGTGAGATATTAGCCAAGACTAGTAATTTAGAAATATATAAATATACATATATTGAGGGGGTGTGTGCATTTTTCCTAATAAGTATGCATGGTTAAAAAATTTGGAGATCACTATTTTAGCTTGTCTGTGGCTCAGGTTTTGTCAAAAATAATTATTGTTTTTCAGAACAGTGATAAGATAAAACTTCATTTCTCTTAATTTGTGATATGTATTTAGCATCTGGACAGTCATTTTCTATCTATGAAATCTCATACAAGTGTCTCAAAACTCTCTGACCTTTGCTTTGATTACCTGTAAATCATTATAGGGTTGTTTTAGGGATTATATAAAAATGTTTAAATGTCTGTCACATTGTGAGCCCTTGATAAATGGTTGACATTATTACAAAGAAAGATATTGCTAAACCAAATTAAGAGGATTAACAAATTAATAGGAGAAACAATATTTTGGCCAACATTTTTTTTTAAATTTATTTCATAGAAGTATAGTTGATTTACAATGCTGTGTTGATTTCTGCTATACAGCAAAGTGATTCAATTATACATATATATGTTCTTTTTCATATTCTTTTCCATTATGGTTTATTACAGAATATTGAATATAGTTCCCTGTGCTCTACAGTAGGACCTTGTTGTTTATCCATTCCATGTATAATAGTTTGCATTTGCTATTCCCAACTCCCAATCCATCCCTCCCTCACCTGCCTCCCCCTTGGCAACCACAAGTTTGTTCTCTATGTCTGTGAGTCTATTTCTGTTTCGTAGATAAGTTCATTTGGGTCATATTTTAGATTCCATATATAAGTGATCTCATATGGTATTTGTCTAATTTGGCATAGACCCTGTGGTCCAGAATTTGGAGCTGACCTTGTCTGGATTCCTGCAACAGCTCTCTGTCTAGTCTCCCTGCCTTCATTGTCCCCAAAGTTCCCTGGCTCCAGCTTCCCTTTTCATGTGACCGACAAACCAGTCCTCCTCATCACTTTCATCACTCATTTCCATGCTTACACACCTTCCATAATTCTCTTGTCCTAGACAATTCTCTATCTGTTATATACTGTCTCATATTGTTCAATAATTTTTCTTTGTTAGACTTCTCTTCCAGATAAAACTGTTGCAGTTAGTACTTAGAACTTACAAGTAAGGAAAATCAGGTTGCCCTTGAGAGAATTTAACTTAATCAGCAGGTGATGAAAGGAACCCAAGGTCTCCTAGGCCCTTGGGAACAGTTACTAGACAACTAATCAGTGGTATTAACACATCTAAGGAAAGAAACCTTCAGTATGGTCTACAATAGAGGAAAGAGAGGAAAGCCAGAGTTTATTAAACTTTAGCTGAATGCATCCAGCAAAGTCCATGGGAGAAAGTTACTGGACACAGGGGAACCTGAGCACTTCAATCATTTGTCTTCAGGGCTGCTACTTCCTCCACCAGGAGAGGTCCTGCTCCATTGTACCTTCTACTTCCCTAGGTAATATACCCAGCATTCTTCTCATCTTTGACCTCCTGGATGAAATATCCCTGTCTTTTAATTACAGTTGACCCTTGAACAACACAGGGATCTGGAGTACCGACCCTCCATGCAGTTGAAAACCTGTATATAACATAGCTGGCCCTCCAACTACATGGTTCTTCCATATCCGAGGTTCCACAGATTTAACCAACCGTGGATTCTATAGTATTTACTAGTGAAAAAAATCTGCATGTAAGTGGACCCGTGCAGTTCAAACCCATGTTGTTCAAGGGTCAACTGTACTAGTTCTGGGAATACAATCAGGGCACTGGTTTACTAATTCTGCTTCCCAAGTACATCCAGATGGAGATGGAGGCCTCTGTTAGGGGTTCAAGCATTCTGGTCAATGGAAAATTATATCTCCATTGTTTATGTGAGTCTGATAATCAAAGTTTGGTAATCTTAGTTTATGTGAAGCTGATAATTAGGTAAAGATCTAAGTGGAAAAGATGAAACTTACAGACCAGGAGAAAATAGAGCAGAACATTTTTTAAACTGTGTGGTTGAAATGTCCCTTTTAAGTACGACATAGCATCTAGAAGCTGTAAAGGAAAAAATTTAACTAAGGAAAAAAATTCAAACTTCTATACAAAGAAAAACTATAATTCGAAAGACATTATAGACTGGGATTACATATTTGCAACATATACAAGAAATAAAGGATGAATACCCACAAAATATGAAGAGAACCTAATGAATAAGGAAAAGATAATCCAATAAAAAAATGGGCAAAGGATATGAATTAGGAAAATCACAGAAAATATGTCCAATATCAATATGTTTCACACGTAGTTGAAAATGGTTCAAGCTCACTTTTAACTAAGGAAATGAAATTTAAAAAGCAGTGATACTCCCCTTCCATAAGATTGATATAATTTTTTAATAATATGTGAACATATTTATTTAGTCTATTTTTTTAAATTGAGGTATAATTGACATATAACAGCCTCAGATGTGCAACATAATAATTTGATATTTGTATATATTGTAAAATGATCACCACAATAAGTCTAGTTAACACCCATTGCCACACGTAGTTACATAATCTTTTTTTTTAATTTTTAAAGGTTTTTTAAAATTTTATTTATTTAATTTATTTATTTTTGGCTGCGTTGGGTCTTCGTTGCTGCACACAGGCTTTCTCTAGTTGCGGCAAGGGGCGCTTCTCTTCGTTGCAGTGTGCGGGCTTCTCATTGCGATGGCTCCTCTAGTTGCAGAGCACGGGCTCTCGGCACGGGGGCTTCAGTAGCTGTGGCACGCAGGCTCAGTAGTTGTGGCTCGCGGCCTCTAGAGCGCAGGCTCAGTAGTTGTGGCGCACGGGCTTAGTTGCTCCGCGGCATGTGGGATCTTCCCGGGTCGGGGCTCGAACCGGTGTCCCCTGCATCAGCTGGCGGATTCTCAACCACTGCACCACCAGGGAAGCCCCTTTAATTTTTATCAGAGTATAGTTGATTTAAAATGTTGTGTTAGTTTCTGCTGTACAGCAAAGTGAATCAGTTGTACATATACATATGTCTACTCTTTTTTAGATTCTTTTCCCATATAGGTCATAATATAATTTTTAAAAGATACATTAGAGGGGTGTATCACAGCTATTTAATTGAAAACTTGGTAGTGTCTTTAATGCAATTGATGAGGGTGTGCAGAAACAGATATTCTCAAAATACTGTTAATGGGATATCCCTTGGTAGAGCTTCTTTTGGAGGATCATTTGGAAGTATGTATTAAAATGTGACTCTTGTTATTATACTTGAAAGACAACTTGGCTAAGAATTGTTTGCATTTTTTTCCCCTCAGAACCTAAAGTCACTGCTCTATTGTTTTTCTGATGTTGAGTGTTGCTTTAGCTCTTTTACCCCAGTATTTTCATTCATCTCTTGATTGGTCTGATTTCATCTTAAGTTTTTGTTTTGTTTTTGTTTTCCTTTTCAGGAAGGCATCATATATTCTTTATTCCCTAAGTTCTTGCTTGTTTGAAAATGTCTGTCTTCAGCTTGTTTACTTAAATGACAAGTTGACCAGATGTAATGTTCTTGGGCTCACTTTATTTCCCTAGACACTTTGCAGCCACAGAATCTGGTGGAGAAGTCTGAGACCAGCCTGATTCTTCCTTCTTTTAAGTGACCTGCTTTTTCTGCCTAAATGACTGAGTAATTCCTTCTTCCTCCTGAAAACTGAAGGACTTAATCAAGATATATCTTGGTTTCAGTTGCTCACAATTGGTTTTTTTTGGAACACAGTATGTCCTTTTAATGAGTAGATTCAGTTCCCCATAGTTCATAACAGGAAAAATTTCTTCTGTTATACATTAAAACAGCTTTTCTTTTTAAATTGTTGCATTCTCTGAGAACATCAATTTTCCTTAGGTTGGATCATCTTTATGTGTCTTCCATATTTTTTAAAATCTTCTCTCAAATTTTTTAGAAAATTGGCTTTTTTCTCTGATTCACTAATATTAAACGAAGAATCATTTTGTTCCCTGTTGTTTTACTTAATTTATAAGTTATGCAAGTGTTCATTGAGTCTCTAATTCATTTTCTCTGCTCTATAATATCTCTTTTCATCTCATTCTATTGTTTTATCATGTTGTCTTTGGGTTCTTTTTTTTTTTTTTTTTAAATCTGAGGGTGAGATCCAGGTATCAGTAATTTTTTTTTAATTAATTAATTTATTTATTTTTGGCTGTGTTGGGTCTTCGTTTCTGTGCGAGGGCTTTCTCTAGTTGCGGCAAGCGGGGGCCACTCTTCATCGCGGTGCGCGCGCCTCTCACTATCGTGGCCTCTCTTGTTGTGGAGCACAGGCTCCAGACGCGCAGGCTCAGTAGTTATGGCTCACGGGCCTAGTTGCTCTGCAGCATGTGGGATCTTCCCAGACCAGGGCTTGAACCCGTATCCACTGCATTAGCAGGCAGATTCTCAACCACTGCGCCACCAGGGAAGCCCTGGGTTCTTTTACTTAATCCATGCTTTTAGAAATTTCTTCTGTAGCATGAACCATTCATGGACAATTTTCTTTTCCCCTGGTTATATTTTCCTCAACCGTACAGTCTTTATTTTTTGCATGCCATGTTCCTTTCTTTCTTTGTCTCTTTTTCTTTTTATTTGCCATGTTATAATTATACATTTATCATGGTGATATTGTGGAGGAATTCCTTCATGAGACCTATGCAACATTATTTAGTTCAAGGAGTGGGCCCATACACAAACAAGGCCAATCAGAATTCTAAGACAATTGGTAAATGGATGCCTCTTCTTTCTTTTTTATATTTTATTGCTTTGGTTTAGAATTACTATAAGAGTGTTTTATAAAATACTGAGGTTAATAGATAATATTTTATAATAACTATAAATGGAATATAACCTTTAAAAATTGTGAATCACTACATTGTATACTTGAAACTTATATAATATTGTACATCAACTATACTTCAATAAAAATAATAATTTCTAAAAGAGAAAAGAAAATACTTAGCAGTCATAGCAGCTAAGCATCCCTCACCCTCACTGTATGTTCTCAGGCTACAGATATGTAGATAGACTACCCTAGTCCACCCTCAAACTGTAGCTCTTAGGCAAAAACAAATCCCAATTCTAGCGTCACCTCCTCAGAGAGGTTTCCTCTGATTACCCTTTCTAAGGATATCCATGCTCTAGTTACTCCATCGAAGCACCTGGTTTTATGTCTTCAAAGTATTTGTCACTATCTGAAGTAGACTACAATGACCAATCAAGGTGAAGGTAGCAGGGGTTTTTTACTGAAGGGTGGAGAAGCAGTGGACTCTGAGTACCACTGAGGAGTATCCTCCTCTCCCAACACTACATAGGTATGAGAATATGAGCAGACTTTACTGGAGGGAGTTGCAGGGAAAGTAGCAAAAAGAGAGCCAGGTTTAGATAAGGCAAGAAGCAGAAGGAACATTCAAAGAAGTGATTGAAGGCATAGAGGAGGTGGAATTTCCAGAGGGCTAATGGAAAGTTTTGGCAGGGAAAAGAAAGCGATTTGATTAGGCTTAGGGAAGTATAGAGCATTTTAGGAATGACAGTTCCATAGAGGACAAATTTAGGAGGGGAGCAGATACTTATATTTGGTGCTTTGACCTATGACAATAGGAATGAAGCTTGGCAGGTTCAGTCACAACTGACCCATGGAAAACAGTGGACACAAGGGCTTAATAAAAGTCAACTGTGGTCTGGAATGTTCTGCAAGTATATGTTTTGATGCAGAGGTATGATTAGTCACAGCAGATGCAGCACAGGACAGTAGTGGGAGCAAAGAAGCTTGAAGTTCAAGGTTCTTTAAGGGGAGGGGTGAACAGTTGTCCTAAGAAGATTAAATTCTTAAGTTCAGTATCCACTGGTGTCCTGTTTAATAAGGTGTTGGAGGTCTTGGTTCTTGTAGCTTGGGATTGGATGTGAGGAATGAGGGACTTAGTAGTAGCCCAGGAACTGAGCATAGATCTCCAGGTGCAGATATAGATTTAGAACTTCCATTAGAGCACAATTTTTATTTTCATTCTCCACGTACAGAAATGATACCTAAACTATTATTTCAAAATATTTACACTTGTGGGCTTCCCTGGTGGTGCAGCGGTTGAGAATCTGCCTGCCAATGCAGGGGACACGGGTTCTAGCCCTGGTCTGGGAAGATCCCACATGTCGCGGAGCAACTAGGCCCGTGAGCCACAACTACTGAGCCTGCGCGTCTGGAGCTTGTGCTCCGCAACAAGAGAGGCCGTGACAGTGAGAGGCCCGCGCACCGCAATGAAGAGTGGCCCCCGCTTGCTGCAACTAAAGAAAGCCCTCGCACAGAAACGAAGACCCAACACAGCCAAAAATAAAAAAATATAAATAAATAAAAATTAAAAAAAAAATTTACACTTGCTCTTGCAGGTTCAAATTTTAAATGATTTGGGCCATTTCCCCCAAATTTCATTCTTATTTTAGCATATTATGTATTTGCTTAATTTTTAATTTACAAAATTTGGGGGGTTAAGTTAAATTTTCCAACATAAGAGAAATCATGGTTTCCAGTTGGTGTAATGATGGGGTTCAGAAGTCTTAACAAAACTTAAAGTTGTCACATTTAGGGACTTCCCTGGTGGTGCAGTGGTTAAGAATCTGCCTGCCAATGCAGGGGACACGGGTTCAAGCTCTGCTCTGGGAAGATCCCACATGCCATGGAGCAACTAAACCCGTGCGCCACAACTACTGAGCCTGTGCTCTAGAGCCCGTGTGCCACAACTACTGAAGCCTGCATACCTAGAGCCTGTACTCTGAAACAAGAGAAGCCACGGCAGTGAGAAACCCGCGCACCACAACAAAGAGTAGCCTCCGCTCACCACAACTAGAGAAAGCCCGCACGCAGCAACAAAGACCCAACGCAGCCCTAAATAAATAAATTAATTAATTAATTAATTATTTAAAAAATTTAAGTTGTCACATTTTAGGAGGGAAAGTATAAAGCTTAATTTTTAATTTATTCTTTTCTTTCCAGTGCCTTATAGAATCAACAGGAAATGCATTAGCAGAACCAGGCCAGAATTATACACAGTGAGGCTCCTTGCGACTTCTTGCTCCACTGAACTTCTGAGATCCTTTTGTCTCTAACACTCGGAGCTTTTTATGGGTATATTCCATTATTTTCTCACTGTGGAAGCTCTTCGTTTTCTACCCACATATAATCACTTCTAAGACACATATTTTTCCACATTTTAACAGCTCTGACATTGGGATGCTGCTTATAATCCAAACTATCTTTGATTAGATGAGATATAGCATTTTGTAGCACTCTCCCATATAACCTAACATAATTCCTGACACACAGTAAGCACTGAGCAAATGTTTGTTTATTATTTGACTAATACGTAATTGAAGAGGCCATTTAATTTGAATTACTTCTTAAATACAAACTTTAACTTGACCTCTGGCATTTCTTCAAACTCTTAAGGTCTCCAAGTCTTTATTCAATAAAACGTTAGATTCTTACAAAAAATAGAAGAAATGAGGAAAGTGTAATTAGTTACTGCTTTTACAGTGACTTTTAAATGGATTTAATACTTAAAAGGTGTTCCGCAGTAATACCTACTTTACTTTTGTGTAGAATTTGTCACCAAAAGCCCCCTGCAATACAGGTAGAAAAAAAAGACTAAACGAATAACAGAGAAAGTATAGGATTTGCCGAAGTTCCGCAGCTAGTCAAAGTCTTGCTTTCCTGGCTCACAGTACTTGTTCTTTTCACTGGGCTGTATTGTCCCATGGAAAGGCAAATGGACCAAAAGCATTCTTAAATGCAACCCATTTTTGCAAAGGTCGTCTTAAAATTGATTGCCATGAAGTGAAATTCAAACTACATATGTGCTGTTGCCTTCATCTCCTTCTAGTCTTCAAAAGAAAGGGTGGGAAAAGATACTGCAGAGCTAAAGCATAATTGCTTATTAGGCATCACTCAATGAGGGAGGCAGTAAGAAGCAAAACTACTATTATTGCATAGTAAAGAGCACCTTATTTAGCTCTTGGGAAAGATTGAAGAATATTTACTACTAAAATGCAATTTTCACTCACTTTGAAGGAATCATCACAAGTGTCAATTCATTTTCCAACTTAGAACCTTTAAGTCATGCTCATGAAATGTTTTTTTAATAAATTTATTTATTTATGTATTAATTTATTTATTTTTGGCTGCATTGGGTCTTTGTTGCTGCGCGTGGGCTTTCTCTAGTTGCGGTGAGCAGACACTACTCTTCATTGTGGTGCACGGGCTTCTCATTGCTGTGGCTTCTCTTGTTGCAGAGCACAGGCTCTAGGAGCATGGGCTTCACATCAGTAGTTGTGGCACTCGGGCTCAGTAGTTGTGGCACATGGGCTTAGCCGCTCGGAGGTATGTGGGGACTTCCTGGACCAGGGCTCGAACCTGTGTCCCCTGTATTGGCAGGCGGATTCTTAACCACTGCACCACCAGAGAAGTCACTCTTGAAATGTTTATATTCTTTTGTCTTGCGTGGCTCTTCTGCACAGTCCTCCATCGTGTCACTCCACTGCTTAGCTTCTATTCCACTTTTGGAATAGCTTTCACTTCTACACACACATTTCCAGGCTCTCCTTAGGTCATCGCTTTCCTGCTCTTGTGTTCATGGCAATGATGTCTTATCTGACATCCATTTTAGCCAAGATTAACTTCCATTTGGGCAGACAGCAGAAGCAAGAAGAACTGCAGTCCTGCAGCCTGTGGAACAAAAACCACATTCACAGAAAGTTAGAAAAGATGAAAAGGCAGAGGGCTATGTACCAGATGAAAGAACAAGATAAAACCCCAGAAAAACAACTAAATGAAGTGGAAATAGGCAACCTTCCAGAAAAAGAATTCAGAAGAATGTTAGTGAAGATGATCCAGGACCTCAGAAAAAGAATGGAAGCAGAGATCGAGAAGATGCAAGAAATGTTTAACAAAGACCTAGAAGAATTAAAGAACAAGCAAACAGAGATGAACAATACGATAACTGAAATGAAAAATACACTAGAAGGAATCAATAGCAGAATAACTGAGGCAGAAGAACGGATAAGTGACCTGGAAGACAGAATGGTGGAATTCACTGCTGTGGAACAGAATAAAGAAAAAAGAGTGAAAAGAAATGAAGACAGCCTAAGAGACCTCTGGGACAACATTAAATGCAACAACATTCTCATTATAGGGGTCCCAGAAGGAGAAGAGAGAGAGAAAGGACCCGAGAAAATATTTGAAGAGATTATAGTCAAAAACTTCTCTAACATGGGAAAGGAAATAGCCACCCAAGTACGAGAAGCAAATCAAGCCTCAGTAAATTTAAGAAAATTGAAATCATATCAAGCATCTTCTCTGACCACAACGCTATGAGATTAGAAGTGAATTACAGGGGAAAAAACATAAAGAACACAAACACATGGAGGCTAAACAATATGTTACTAAATAACCAAGAGATCACTGAAGAAATCAAAGAGGAAATCAAAAAATACCTAGAGACAAATGACAGTGAAAACATGATGATCCAAAAGCTATGGGATGCAGCAAAAGCAGTTCTAAGAGGGAAGTTTATAGCTATACAAGCCTACCTCAAGAACCAAGAAACATCTCACATAAACAATCTAACCTACACCTAAAGGAACTAGAGAAAGAAGAAGAACAAACAAAACCCAAAGTTAGCAGAAGGAAAGAAATCATAAAGATCAGAGCAGAAATAAATGAAATAGAAACAAAGAAAACAATAGCAAAGATCAATAAAACTAAAAGCCGGTTCTTTGAGAAGATAAACAAAATTGATAAAACATTAGCCAGACTCATCATGAAAAAGAGGGAGAGGATTCAAATCAATAAAATTAAAAATGAAAAAGGAAAAGTTACAACAGACACTGCAGAAATACAAAGCATCCTAAGAGACTACTACAAGCAACTCTATGCCAATAAAATGGACAACCTGGAAGAAATGGACAAATTCTTAGAAAGGTATAACCTTCCAAGACTAAACCAGGAAGAAATAGAAAATATGAACAGACCAATCACAAGTAATGAAATTGAAACTGAGATTAAAAATCTTCCAACAAACAAAAGTCCAGGACCAGATGGCTTCACAGGTGAATTCTATCAAACGTTTAGAGAAGAGCTAACACCCATCCTTCTCAAACTCTTCCAAAACATTGCAGAGGAAGGAACACTCCTAAACTCATTCTAGGAGGCCACCATCACCCTGATATCCAAACCAGACAAAGATACTACAAAAAAAGAAAATTACAGACCAATATCACTGATGAATATAGATGCAAAAATCCTCAACAAAATAATTAGCAAACAGAATCCAACAACACATTAAAAGGATCATACACCATGATCAAGTGGGATTTATCCCAGGGATGCAAGGATTCTTCAATATACACAAATCAGTGAATGTGATACAGCATATTAACAAACTGAAGAATAGAAACCATACGATCATCTCAATAGATGCAGAAGAAGCTTTTGACAAAATTCAACACCCATTTATGATAAAAACTCTCCAGAAAGTGGGCATAGAGGGAACCTACCTCAACATAATAAAGGCCATATACGACAAACCCACAGCCAACATCATTCTCAATGGTGAAAAACTGAAAGCATTTCCTCTAAGATCAGGAACAAGACAAGGATGTCCACTCTCACCACTCTTATTCAACATAGTTTTGGAAGTCCTAGCCACGGCAATCAGAGAAGAAAAAGAAATAAAAGGAATACAAATTGGAAAAGAAGAAGTACAACTGTCACTGTCTGCAGATGACATGATACTATACATAGAGAATCCTAAAGATGCCACCAGAAAACTACTAGAGCTAATCAATGAATTTGGTAAAGTTGCAGAATACAAAATTAATGCACAGAAATCTCTTGCATTCCTATATACTAATGATGAAAAATCTGAAAGAGAAATTAAGGAAACACTCCCATTTACCACTGCAACAAAAAGAATAAAATACCTAGGAATAAATCTACCTAGGGAGACAAAAGACCTGTATGCAGAAAGCTATAAGACACTGATGAAAGAAATTAAGGATGATACCAACAGATGGAGAGGTATACCATGTTCTTGGATTGGAAGAATCAATATTGTGAAAATGACTATACTATCCAAAGCAATCTACAGATTCAGTGCAATCCCTATCAAATTACCAATGGCATTTTTTACAGAACTAGAACAAAAAAATCTTAAAATTTGTATGGAGACCCAAAAGACCCCGAATAGCCAAAGCAGTCTTGAGGGAAAAAAGCTGAGCTGGAGGAATCAGACTCCCTGACTTCAGACGATACTACAAAGCTACAGTAATCAAGACAATATGGTACTGGCACAAAAACAGAAATATAGATCAATGGAACAGCATAGAAAACCCAGAGATAAACCCACACATCTATGGTCAACTAATCTATGACAAAGGAGGCAAGGATATACAATGGAGAAAAGACAGTCTCTTCAATAAGTGATGCTGAGAAAACTGGACAGCTACATGTAAAAGAATGAAATTAGAACACTCTCTAACACCATACACAAAAATAAACTCAAAATGGATTCAAGACCTAAATGTAAGACCGGACACTATAAAACTCTCAGAGGAAAACATAGGAAGAACACTCTTGGACATAAATCACAGCAAGATCTTTTTTGATCCACCTCCTAGAGTAATGGAAATAAAAACAAAAATAAACAAATGGGACCTAATGAAACTTCAAAACTTTTGCACAGCAAAGGAAACTATAAACAAGATGAAAAGACAACCCTCAGAATGGGAGAAAGTATTTGCAAACGAATCAACAGACAAAGGATTAATCTCCAAAATATATAAACAGCTCATGCAGCTCAATATTAAAAAAACAAACAACCCAATCCAAAAATGGGCAGAAGACCTAAATAGACATTTCTCCAAAGAAGACCTAAAGGTGGCGAAGAAGCACATGAAAAGCTGCTCAACATCACTAATTATTAGAGAAATGCAAATCAAAACTACAATGAGGTATCACCTCACACCAGTTAGAATGGGCATCATCAGAAAATCTACAAACAACAAATGTTGGAGAGGGTGGGGAGAAAAGGGAACCCTCTTGCACTGTTGGTGGGAATGTAAATTGAAGCAGCCACTATGGAGAACAGTATGGAGGTTCCTTAAAAAACTAAAAATAGAACTATCATATGATCCAGCAATCCCACTACTGGGCATATACCCAAAGAAAACCATAATTCAAAAAGACACATGCCCTCCAATGTTCACTGCAGCCCTATTTACAATAACCAGGTCATGGAAGCGGCCTAAATGCCCATCGACAGATGAATGGATAAAGAAGATGTGGTACATATATACAATGGAATATTACTCAGCCATAAAAAGGAACAAAATTGGGTCATTTGCTGAGACGTGGATGGATCTAGAGACTGTCATACAGAGTGAAGTAAGTCAGAAAGAGAAAAACAAATATCGTATATTAATGCATATATGTAGAACCTAGAAAAATGGTACAGATGAACCAGTTTGCAGGGCAGAAATTGAGACACAGATGTAGAGAACAAACATATGGACACCAAGGGGGGAAAGCGGCAGGGGATTGGGAGTGGTGGTGTGATTAATTGGGCGATTGGGATTGACATGTATACACTGATGTGTATAAAATTGATGACGAATAAGAACCTGCTGTATAAAAATTAATAATAATAGTAATGTTAGCTCTCGGTTTTTTGTGGATGCTCTTAGAAAGTTGAGGCAATTCCCCTCTATTCCTATTTTTATCATAAATGGGTACTAAATTTCATCAAATGGATTTTTTCTGCATCAGTTAATCTCATCATGTAATTTTTATTCTTTAGCTTGTTGATAGGTGGTTTGCATTGATTGTTTTTAAAATGTTGAACTAGTCTTGAATACCTGGAATAAATTCCACTTGGTCATGGTAAAAAAAAAAAGATTAACTTCCATTTGCTCCTGAATATTTGATTTTTCTCTACCTACAAGCTTGTTTTGAAGCCAGATGTGTCCCACTGTGGAAGGGTCTATTTTCCAATTTCACTGAAGTTACTTCTTGGAATTACTTCTCTCCTGGGAAAAGCCGGGTGCCTTGCAATGAAGATCACTACTCCAGAACATAATGGGCACTGATTTTACAGGTTAGAATGAAGGATCTTGAGAGTAGTGGTTGCCCTGCATTATGGGGAAAGTATCATATTGATGCCTTTTTTCTCCCTTTCTACCCAAACTGCTTGCAAGTTATCAGAGAGGGGACCTCCAGTGACTTCCAGGTATTTCCCCCTTTGACTTGTTTTTTCAATTTTTTGCTTATATTTAGTTAGTTAGTTTTACTTTATAGCTATGTTGTACTTTTTAGCTATGTTTTAGCTAACTTTGTGAGCAGATTACTTAATCTGAGCATCAATTATTTTAACCATAAAATGTAGATGAAAATGCCTACCTATCAGGGGTTTTGAAAGAGTTAAGTGACAGCGCTTATTTAAGAGTGGCTAGCTGTTTCATTTCATAGTTTTACCTCATCAAAAGTGTTACTCAGGTCAGTACTTTCCTTCACTATTTGCACCTTGAAATCACTCTAATCCCTTGCCATGCTCTTGTCCTAAATGTTCCTGCCCTGAACTACTTCAGCTTTTCCAAATTCATGTGGTCTTCTAGTAGGCTGACCATATAATTTATTTGGACACTTTTGAGAGTGTAAGGGGGCAGGAACCATCAATTATTATGCTATGACAACAAGTGTCAACTGGGACTGTTCTAGGCAAATTCGAAGGTATCCTACTCATTAGCCCTCTCCTGGCTACAGCAGACTGCTTCCTACCCTGGGAAATATCTTTATGTTGTCCTTTCAAGACTCAGTTGTTTCACTGACCTCCTTACTCAGTGTAAATTCTTCCCTCTGTCACCACTGCTATCAGTACCTATGTTCAGAACTGCATATGTTTATTTTCTAAACCACCCTCCTTTACCAACTTCTCCATTTCTGTTGAAGGCTAGACCACACTTCAGAGTTTATCTTTGACTTTCCATATTCCTTCATATCCAGCCAATTGACAGAGATTGTCAACTTCAATTTTATAAACACTTATTGAGCACTTACTTTGTTCCAGAGACTAAGTGAAGCGCTAGGGATAAAAAAATAAGATACAATCCTGATATACAAGAAGGCTCACATTAAATAATAAACATGCAACTAAATAATTGCAATTTAGTGTGTGAAGTGCAAACAGAGAGGTAGTGTTTTTGGTAAAGTGGTGATGTCGACATGGAAGTTATCAACTCTGCTTGGGTGGTTCAAAGAAGGATTTGCAGAAATAAAGATGAAGTTGACCTGTGGCTTATTATATGAATTAATTAATATTTCATTAACTACAGTTTACTAGACACTATGCTATGCACAGGGAATACACTGATAAGCATGACAGGTATGACCCTTGTCCTCTTGAAACTTATAGGCTATTAGGGAAGGCAGACAGTATAAAAGTGAGAAGTATTAGAAAAAAAGAGGGGGCATCATGTGAATACATAAAGGGAGAACTAACCAACTCTGCAACCAAGTCCATAACAATTAAGTTGAAATGTGAAAAGATGAATAGGAGTAGTTAGGTGAAGGGCAGAGATTGATAAGAGAGGGAAAGAGAGCAAGATCTTGAGGTGGAGAGAGTATGAGCTATTAAAACACTGAGAAGAGACCAATATGGCTGAAGAGGAAAGAGGAGTGGGGAAAGGGACATGGCATGAAGCTGGAAATGTAGGCAGGGGTCAGAACTTATAAGACCTTGTAGACCATATTAAGGACTGTGAACTTTACCTCAGGTCAATGGGCAGCCATAATTTAAGCATTGAAAGCAATGTAAACTGACTTGCTCCTTCTAGAAGGAGGCTGTTGCAGTAGCTTAGACAAGAGATGATGGTGGTAGAAATGGAGAAAATGATGATTTTTAGAAATACCTAGAAAGTATAATGACAAAATTGGTAATTGATTTGTAATGAATGGTAAAGAAGGAATGGTCAAGGATGGCTCCCAAAACAGCTGGTTCTGTTATTTACTGAATTACGGAACATCAGAGAAGGACCAGGTTTGGGACTGAAGATAACAGGTCCAGGTTTTGATATGCTGAGTTTGCAGTACCAGTGAAATATTCAGGTGGAGAACTTATGTAGGCAGTTGCATATGTTTGTCTGGAGCTACAGATTTGAGAGTTTTAGGTATATTAATGGTAATAAAGCCAAGGGAGTGAATGCATTTACCTCAGGAAAAATTCCAAGTGGGAAGAGACATTAGAATAGAATGTGCAAAACATTTAATGGTTGCATAAAAGAAGATCTGTCAAAGACGGTTAAGAGGAAGCAGCTAGAGAAGAAAGAAGAAAATCAGAAACGTGTGATGTCACAGAAGTCAAAGGAAGAAAGCGTTTCAAAGAGGGAATGGTCGTGTAAAATGAGAAATAAAAATGGATGATCTTACTGAGAACAGTTTTTGAGAAATGGCAGGCACAAAATCCAGATTAGTGGGTTTAGGACTAAGTGGGAGGTGAGAAAATAGAGGCAGAATATGTAGGTAACACTTGCCATAAGTTTGGGAAGGAGAGAGGGGAGAAAGAAGTGAGAGCTGAAGAAAGATGTGGATGAAGGACTGAGGGGGATCTTTCTTTTCCTTTCCTTTCCTATGAGAGCTTCTTGAGTACATTTAAATACTGAATAGAAAAGAACCATTAAAGAACAGTGGAGAGTAACTTTCCACACTGGAGAGTAATCAATAAGTGGTAGAAACAGGGTTCAAATTCAGATCTGTCTTCACTTATTCTTTTTTAAAGTTATACAGTATTTATTTATTTATTTATTTATTTATTTATTTATTTATTTATTTATTTATGGCTGCGTTGGGTCTTCGTTTCTGCGCGAGGGCCCTCTCTAGTTGCGGCAAGCGGGGGCCACTCCTCATCGCGGTGCGCGGGCCTCTCATTATTGCGGCCTCTCTTGTTGCAGAGCACAGGCTCCAGACGCGCAGGCTCAGTAATTGTGGCCCACGGGCCCAGTTGCTCCGCAGCACGTGGGATCCTCCCAGACCAGGGCTCGAATACGTGTCCCCCGCACTGGCAGGCAGACTCTCAACCACTGCGCCACCAGGGAAGCCCCTCTTCACTCATTCTTAACCGCGGCGCTCTACTTCCATCTCAAATTTTAATAACTCTTACCATTGCAAACACACTTTGTGGTGCAATCATGAGTAAATTGTTTCTTGACAAATAATGCCATGGGCATTATTTTTTTTTTTTAGAAATTTCATGTAATGTCTGAAACATTTATATTAACATATTTCCATACAAATAACCCAGTGAAAGTTTAGCATTAGTTGTTTTGTTTGTTTGTTTGTTTTATACTGCAGGTTCTTATTAGTCATCAATTTTATACACATCAGTGTATACATGTCAATCCCAATCGCCCAATTCAGCACACCACCATCCCCACCCCACCGCTGTTTTCCCCCCTTGGTGACCATACGTCTGTTCTCTACATCTGTGTCTCAACTTCTGCCCTGCAAACCAGCTCATCTGTACCACTTTTCTAGGTTCCACATACATGCGTTAATATACGATATTTGTTTTTCTCTTTCTGACTTACTTCACTCTGTATGACAGTCTCTAGATCCATCCACGTCTCAACAAATGACTCAATTTCATTCCTTTTTATGGCTGAGTAATATTCCATTGTATATATGTACCACAACTTCTTTATCCATTCGTCTGTCAGTGGGTATTTAGGTTGCTTCCATGACCTGGCTATTGTAAATAGTGCTGCAATGAACATTGGGGTGGTCATGGGCATTATTTTTGTGATATTTTCCATTCTTCAATATTCAAATCCTACCTCTTTAATGCCCTACTTAAATCCCACCTTCTCCCAAAACACTTCAGGACACCTCAAATCCTGATGGTCTCTCTGGCTTTTAAAATCCTGTGATAACCTGCCAGTGTTATTTGATAAATTTTATCTGCATTACAATTGAGTTGGATATTATTTCACTTTTCTTTGATTATCACTTAACATCACAAATCCATAAGCTTCTCAGAGGATAGGAAGTGCATCATATTTTTTTGTTTGTTTTTTGGGGTTTTTTTTTTGAACATCTTTTAAAACGTCATCCTAATGCCTTATCCATAGTATGTAGTCAATAAATATTTGTTGATTGATTGCTGGGTCAATCTCATCATTGATACTGGTTGAATATCTCTGAGAACTGTCTGCAACCACTTCAGAAAGTTTTCTGTTGATATCATTCTGAGAAATGGAGGAGTTCTTATTTCTGCTGTGGATTTATTTTTTCCTTTTTGGTTATAAAACTGGGAATCTCAAAAAGACTGTTGGCTTGTATGTGTGTGCGGGGCAGGGGGGGGGTCCTTTTGAAAGGGATTGTGGAAAAAAAGCAGACCTTTTATTTTGTAAAGGTTTTTTGAAGCTTACAAGTTCTCATAAGAAAAAGTCCAAACTGGTCGAACTTGAAGTTCCCCTCCTCCTTTCTCCTCCTGCAGAACCTTTTTCTAAACCTACTTCCCTTAAAATGACTTTTATTGATTTTCACTCAATGAGAGTTATTCTTCAGAACGAGGATGGAGGGGTCAGAGAGAGAAATTTACCCTGTGTTACCTGTGGAATAGGTGTACCTCCGTATCCAGTCTTGCTTTATTTGTTCTGTTTCCTGGATCCAGAAACCTGCACGCGGGGGATCATTAGGTCCTCTGTGTCTTGGTCGGAGCTTGAGTACAGTATACTAATAGATCAATTTATGTGTTCATTCATTCAGCAAACATTTATTGAGCAGGCATGTCCTAGGCATTGGAGATACTAAGATGAATAAGATGTAGTCGCTGCCCTCAGTGACCTCCAGATGTACACGAAGACACCAGCTTGCTGGGGGTTGGGGTCAGGGAAGGCTTCCTGAACGAGGTAACTGAATATCCTCCTTTGGGGAATCCTAAGAGAATGAAGAGATCAGCCTCGTAAAATAAATATAAACATCTAATCAAGTTAGCCAATTAGAAAGACATTTAGTAAGACAGTCTTTTACCAGTATGTCCGTTGTTTCTTTTGCAATTTTCCCCTGATTTCTTTGTTTCTAGTCTACATTTAAAATTGCCAGGACTTCCCTGGTGGCACAGTGGTTAAGAATCCACCTGCCAATGCAGGGGACACAGATTCGAGCCCTGGTCCGGGAAGAGCCCACACGCTGCAGAGCAACTAAGCCCGTGCGCCACAACTACTGAGCCTGCGCTGCAGAGCCCGTGAGCCACAACTACTGAGCCCACGTGCCACAGCTACTGAAGCCCGCGCGCCTAGAGCCCATGCTCCGCAACAAGAAAAGCCACCGCAGTGAGAAGCCCGTGCACCACAACGAAGAGTAGCCACCGCTCGCAGCAACTAGAGAAAAGCTTGTGCGCAGCAATGAAGACCCAACACAGCCAAAGATAAAATAAATAAATAAATTTATAAAAATAAAATAAAATAAAATTGCCTCCAATGTTATTTTTCTAAACCCTGATCTGATCCTGTCATTCTTGTCTTGAGAATTTTTAATGGCTACTCATTCATTCTGCATATTCATCCATCACCTACTGTGCTGTGTCAGGCAAATACCAACTGTTTGGGATGCAATGGTGAGCAAACAATTTCTCCCTTCAAGAAGCCTATAGTCTAGGGTTTCCCTGGTGGCACAGAGGTTAAGAATCTGCCTGCCAATGCAGGGGACATGGGTTCGAGCCCTGGTCCGGGAAGATCCCACACACCATGGAGCAACTAAGCCCGTGCACCACAACTACTGAGCCTGCATGCTGCAACTACTGAAGCCCGCATACCTAGAGGCCATGCTCTGCAACAAGAGAAGGCTCTGCAATGAGAAGCCCGCGCACCACAACAAAGAGTAGCCCCCCTTGTCACAACTAGAGAAAGCCAGCGTGCAGCAATGAAGACCCAACACAGCCAAAAATAAATAAATAAAATAAAATAAAAAAGAAACCTATAGTCTAGACCGAGAGACAGACAAGTAATCAGACAGTTTCTGTACAGTTTCATACTAGCTTTGACAGGGCATGCAGACAATTCTGTGGGTGTATACAGAGGCGTGCCTTGTCCGGTCTTGTGCTTCCTGAATCTCGTCCTCAGATTTAAATCAATGCAGTCCAACAGATACCAGTATCTATTGTGCTAAGTACTATGCAAAACAACTGCTTTTAAGCAGATCAAAGTCTAGTGGAGGAGCCTGAGAACTTAATCGATAATTCCTGCACAATGTGGTCCGTGGATAGATAAATGCATAGGATGCTAGGATAACAGGGGTTGAAGAGGAGAGAGGACTGGTAGGCGGCAAAGCTTTTGGAAGAGATCATGCCTAAGCCGAGTCTTGAAGTATGAACAGGAGTTAGCTAGACGCTGAAGCATCCAGTTCCTTAACGTGACAAACAAGATCCTTCACAATCCATTGCTCTACTTTGCCAGCGCACCCTTATGTCTTCTATATCTTTGTTTTTTAAATTAGGAACAAGGACCCCTGGATCATTTACTGTTACACATGGGATATGAGAAAGTACTGGATAAATGTGGTGCATCTTTCTTAAGCATCAGTTTTACCAGATGATAAATAGTATAAAACATTGTTTTATATTAAAGCACAATATATTTGTGGACTTGAAGGCAAAATTTGCATTGATTTTTTTTTCAAGATAAAACAGGATACATAAATTCCAAGCTAATGACAAGTCATTTGTGGCTCGCCCTTAGACACCGCCATCTACCACCACCCCTTTCTTGTGGAAAAGTTTGAAATGCACTAGCTGAATGCACCAGGAACTTTCAGGTCTCTGTGCCTTAGCATATGCTATTCCCTCATCCGGAGTGCTGTTCCTACTTTCTCCCTAGGTAAACTCTACTTATCCTTCAAAGCTAACTTAAGAGTCGTCCCATAAGAGGGGACAGTTAATTTAGCACAGTTAATTTCTTTGAACACCCACTTACATCTCTGCCTCCTTTCCCAATAGCGCCAGGCAGAGTTAGGACCACCTTCTTTTGTGTTCCCACAACACTTTACCCAGAGTTTCCATTACAGCACTGCTCACACTGTACAGCGAAGCTTACTGTCTGTTTCCTTATCCATTGCTGTTGCTGAACTGTAAGCTTCTCTAGGGCAGGGACTATTTTTAACTTTATTTTTGTGTCCTTAGGGACTGGCACTTGGTAGCCCCTCAGTCAATGTTTGTTGAATGTTGAGTTTATGGACCATCACTTACTCTGCATCCCTTCTGCTCTTACATTAAGTAATATCTCCTTTCCTTCTCATCTTCAGGGAGTGATGTGTTCCACAAAAGCCTATTTTCCAGACAAGTGAAATTTACTTCCTAAAGTATCAAAATCTGCTTTTGGTGGGAATTTACTTTTTTTAAAGTTTTTACACGCTTCCTCTCTTAAGTAAAATATACTAAGCATAATGTGTTCCTGATGACTTATCCCTGAAAGCACCAGCTTTATGCTGGCTTGGAATTCATGACATCCTCTGGGGACGCTGACGGGATAGGACTTTTTGCCTCCACACCAAATAACTCCATTCTCTTCTGGTTTGAGAGTTCTTGTGCTCGCTTCTTGTATTTTGGTCACCACTTCTTGGTGTCAGTGTGCTTGCTCTAACAACACTGCCTTTTGCTCCTGTTGTACGTCTTTTAATGGATATTAAAATCACAAAACTAATATATGTTCATTGACACACAAACAGACACACTTAAAGTCCAAGTCCTTCCTTGTTCCTGGCCCCCCACCGTCCCCCCCACATTCACACTCCCACTCTCTAGGCATAACCACTCTTAGCAGTGTAATGTACATCCCCACAGGCCATTTTCTGTTAACGTGTGTGTATACTTGTGTATATACAAATATCAAGTCATATTCTGCACACTGTTCTATGACTGGCTTTTCTTCCCACTTGACAATATACAATAGGTATTTTGCATGTCAGTACATCCAAGTCTATCTCATTCTTTTTAATGGCTGCCCCCCTTTTAATTTGACAATCTTAATCAGCTGTGAATGGGAAAGCCAAATAATCAAGCTTATTAGAATTGTACCTAAGAAAGAGTAAATCGGCTCTGAGTGAAGGCTTGAGGAATTCTCCTAGGAGTAAAATGTGTTAACTTTAGTGCATAGTCTTTGTAATGTTTATCTTGGCTACTCTGGGACCCCTTTTGCTTATTTCCTGGTTCATTGTGTTTTGGATAGCTGAGGTTGCTGGATATATGACCTGTGAATTAGTGAGGTATTACATATTCGATTTTGCATTATATGATTATGCTATGGTTTTGTGAGGGCTGTGCATTTAATTTTTAAATTTAGACTGTCTTTGTAGACAGTGATTATTTCTTCTAATCCTAAGTACTTGCATCATAGTGCAGACCATTGCATATGGTAGCAATTAGAATGTTTGGCTTGGTGATTGACATGGGGCTTCTTATCTATATCATCTACCTGTGAGATTGTGCACTGGATTTATGGGAACACTATAAGCTCATCTGAGGAAGTCTTTTACTACTAATGAACATTAAAGTACTGACAGCATCTTGTCCTATAAATAATAAAATCCTTTTTAGGATTTATATAGAGTTTTCTGCCTTCATCTACTATAGTAAGTGGCTAAATCCTGTTAATTCCACCTTTTAGATTTCACTGTAATGTGTCCCCTCTTCTCCATTCCCACTGCCCTAGTACCTTGGTTCAGACCCTATTATATCCCAACTGAATTACCTGTAATAGACTCCTTAATTAGTCTCCCTACCTCCAGTCAAAACTCCACACTGCTCACCCAGTAACTAGTGCTCTTTTTTTTTTTTGTACTTTTGCTCTTAGAATTGGCATTTTATTTTATTATTATTATTTTTTAATTTATTTTGGCTGCATTGGGTCTTCGTTGCTGTGCACGGGCTTTCTCTAGTTGCGGCGAGCGGGTGCTACTCTTCGTTGCGGTGCACGGGCTTCTCATTGTGGTGGCTTCTCTTGTTGTGGAGCACAGGCTCTATGTGCACGGGCTTCAGTAGTTGTGGCACGTGGGCTCAGTAGTTGTGGCTCGCAGGCTCTAGAGCACAGGCTCAGTAGTTGTGGCACACAGGCTTAGTTGCTCCGTGGCATGTGGGATCTTCCTGGACCAGGGCTCGAACCTGTGTCCCCTGCATTAGCAGGCAGATTCTTAACCACTGTACCACCAGGGAAGTCCCTAGTGCTCTTTTTAACACAGAAATTCTATCATGTCACACCCCTGAAAAACCCTCTAGGGGTTTCTCATCACCTGTAGAATAACGTCCACTTTCCTTAAATTAGTATATGTAACTTTTTAATGATTTGTCCCACTTCCCCTGATTTTCTCTTGCTACTCAATGCTCATACTTCAGTTTCTAGGGAAATCTAGTGGCTTGTAGTTTCTCCAACACGCCACACAAGAGAGTTCCCAATAAATGCTTGTTAATTGAATGAATGAAACACCTTATGTAGTTAGAGTGACCATTCAATATTCTTGGCTCAGAATGGTCCCTGTTTACACCTTCCACCCCAGCATAATTATTAATAGTGCTTCTTTTCACTATCAAACTTGTCTCAGGCCAAAAATTACATGGTTACCCTAATTATAGCAGTCATCAAATTGTTTTCTAACTCTAATCTCACCTACTAGATAATGAGCCCTTTGGGGGCAGAAATTTTGTTCATTTTACTTTTATATCCTCATTTATTCATTCAACTAAGAGATTGACACTGTTAGATGCTGAGGTATAATGCTGAATAAAGCAAACATGGTTCTTGCCTTCATGAAGCTTACAATCCAGCAGGAAAGAATAATCTAGCAGGAAGAACAGTGCCTAATACATTAAATGTCACTGTGTGAATGAATGACTCAACATGGAGATAAAGACTTAGAGGTTCCTTAACAACCCTGATCTCATGAATTACAGAGACAGAAATACTCATAAGCATAGACCTCTAGGTTGATCAAATTAACTATTTACTTAGAGTTGCTAACTAAAAATTTTAAATACACACAATGCATACAACACATGTACACCTAAACATACATAATATTTAGATGCTACCTTAATGTTAAACATAAGAAAAAAGGGGCCATGAAATAATAGCAAGAATGAGACTGTGAGGGCTCTATGTTTTTAGATAGACAATTTGTAATCCCACGTGGTTCTTTGGAGGGCAGATTATCAGTATGTACTCCCCACCCCACCCCACCCCCTTTTTTTTTGAGATGAGAAATCTGTGGTTTTAGAAACTGAGCCACAAAAGAAAGGAGCCTTTGTGACCACCTAGAGGGGTGGGATAGGGAGGGTGGGAGGGAGGGAGATGCAGGAGGGAAGAGATATGGGAACATATGTATATGTATAACTGATTCACTTTGTTATAAAGCAGAAACTAACACACCATTGTAAAGCAATTATACTTCAATAAAGATGTTTAAAAAAAAAAAAAAACAGAAAGGAGGGATTTCTTAAACCAGGATTAGATTTTGGTTGGGTTTCCCTTCCGGAGTTTGGAATACCTGCTACCCTAGAATAGTTAACCGTGTTCCCATGGGCAAGTTACAAAACCCTTTCAACCTCAGTTTCCTCTTCTATATATAAAATAGTGCTAATATTATCTCCAGAATTGATCTAAGGATAAATGGGATTATGTAAAGGCATTTAGTCCCATAACCCAGCTTCTAGAAGGCACTCAGGGAATGTTAGTTCTCCATCCATTTCCCTTATTTATCTTTCTATATGTGGTGAATTAAAGGATGATATAAAATTATTTGAAAGGAAAGAACTGTAAGTATAAACACCAATAACAATTTTTATCTCAAAAATGCATGCTGAACTAGGCCCTCTCCATCCCCTCTGCAAGTAACAGTTTTATTTATATTCATTTATTATCTTATTATTATAGGCAAAGACCCAGAGAAGCATTCCAGGAGCAAAGTGATAGGTAAGATTTTTCTGGGAAAAAGGCAGAGTTTATGAGGGAGCCAGGATTTGGGAGTCATTCAGCTGCAGTGGGTGTCAATATTAAAGATACCCATTTACTCTTGGTCGCTTTTGGTTCAAGAGAGGAAGAAGGACAGCAAACCACCTACTGAGATCTTTCAAGGGGCGTAAATGTGAACAAAACCAGGAGCTCTCTTCAGTTTCCACAACGTCTCGCAACCCCAAGACTTTCGAGCTCTTTCGCGAAGGCCAGCAGGTCTGTGCTCCAGGAGTGTCCTGGCTCTGGACTCCATTTCCCAGAGTCCCTTAGTGCCCTAATGTATTCAGTGCTCAGAGTGCCTGTATGTGTGTGAGTGTGAATGTGCGTGTGTGTGTGTGCGCGCGTGTGTGTGTCTCCGAGTCCCTGGGAGAGTGGAGGCTCATTCACTGATTAGAGCCAGCGCTGAGAGGCAGCACTGCTCCTTCTCTTACACCAACCGAGTCTCTTGATCTGTACATGCAATCCCAGGCAGCTCGCGAACACAAACCCGGGGCCAGCCGCCTACTGCTGCTACTGCTGCTGCTGCTGCTGCCGCTGCCGCCGCCGCCGCCGCCGCTGCCTCCGCCGGCTCTGCGCACCCGGGACTTTTCATGCACCACACTCACCGCCTCCTTCCCTCCGTGTCCTGAAAAGTGCGACCTTTCTCCCAAGGAATTTCCACGGCAAGTATGGAGACCAGAAAGGGGTGTGGATGCGTGTGCGTACATAAGAGGGGTGGGTGCGAAGGCGGCCGGCTGGCTCAGGAACCTGGCTAACTTTCCGGGTTCGTTTCCTAGGGATTCGGGCGGCTCCCCGCCCCCCCCCCTCCCCGACAGGGGAAGGGGCTGGGATCTGGACTGGCGCGTCTCAGATCTTCGCGACGGTGCCTCCCGGCATCGGTGCCCTGCGCACTCCGTGCGCTGCTTCAGTCAAACTTTCCGTCTTGAGTTTTCCTTAATGTGTTTTATTTGGGGGGTGCGAGGGGGAGGGACCAGACGCGGGAATTGGACAAGTAGGAAGGGTGAGGGGGCAGGGGCGGCGAGGGAAGGGAGCGGGACTCCTTTTCTCCATCTTTTAATAAGCCACATTCCCACTTTGTTTGGGTCGAACGCCAGAATGCCCTCTTGCCCGGCTCCCCAGTGGATCCCGCGGTGATTTCCGGCGGGGCCCGGGCCGGGTGGTACTCAGCGGGGAGCCCGAGGCTGCTGGCGGGATGGGGAAGGGGCGATCCGAATGAGAAAGGACCTCGACCGCCCCCACACAACACACGGCCTGCCCGGTGGGGTACCCGGGGAGAGGCTGGAAACCTGGGGCCTCCGGGGGCTCGGCTTACTTTCCTGGAGGGGGCGGGGGTGAAGGGCGTGGAGGAGGTGGAGGTGGGAGGGTGGGGGTGGGGGTGGGGGAAGCCCCCGCGGGCAGGAAGGAGGCAGGTGCTGGCCCAGAGGTGGACCGCTCGAAATGCAGCGGGTAAACTCCCCGCTCCGCTCGGCCCGCGGGCCTGGTCTCAGAGCAGCCCGACCCGTGAGGGGTCTCCCGGGATTTTCGGGGCCGGGACTCTCTCTCCCAGCGGTTCCACCGAGCGGGGCGGGAGGACCGCCTTACACACAGCGGCGCGGGGCTCTTTTTGTAGTTTTATTTTTATCTTAGACCTGCCTTAAACTGAGTAACAATTTCTCTTCTTCCGACTTGAGAACAAAACTTTTCAGCGAGCACGCCGGGCGCTGCAGTCCTGCGGCCACCGCAGCCGCGCTCGTCAGCCCCGGCGGAGCGACCTTCTCCGCCCGGAGCCAGGCCCGCCACCGCGCTCCCGAGCCTCTGGTCGCCCCTCTCCCCATCCCCGGGATTTTCAGGGCTCCGCCTGGGCGTTTCGCCTTTGTGCTTTGTAAGGGAAAGCCTTTTCTTCCAGGGCACAACAAACTTGGGCGGAGAGCTTCCGTGTGGCCCCCCGGGCGAGGCCGCCCACGGTGGTGAGGCCACCCGAGGGGATGCCCGGTCTGTCCTCCGCTCCAGGAGCTCGAGGTCCGGGTGGACGCCGGCCGGCCCAGCGCGCGGGAGCCCAGAAGTAGCGGGGACTCGGGCTGCTCGAAGGCAGGGGGAGACCTCTCGTTTCCCGATCAGAACGCGCTCTCTCGAGCCCGGCAGCGGCTCCAGCGGAGGGCCAGAGCCCGGGCCCCGAGCCGGGCGCGCGTCGCACCGGGCGGGTGTATGGGGCGGGGGCTCTCGGTTTGGGGCTCAGTCCTGCCAGGCCGGGCCAGGCCGGCAGTCTGGGGTCTCTGGCCCGCGCCGCCTCCTGCCCTGGAGCAGCTCAGAGGGAAGACTCGGGCACTCTCTGCCCACGATGCCCACCAGCCACGTCTCGCCTCTCGCCTCCGCACCAGACTCGGCTTGAGGGGCAAAGGGGAAAGAAAGGAAAAATAAAGAGAAAAAAAGGGCCGGCCGGGAGGAAGCGGCGAGTCAGGCAGGAGGGAACAGAGCGGCCAGGGGTGCCGGCCTCCTCCTCTGCGCGTCTCGGGCGGGGGTTCTTCCCGCAGATGGAAAATGAGCCGAGGTGGGAAAGGCAGAAAAAGCGTCGAGGAAAAGCGGTGAGGGCGTCTTCCGTGCCGATCCCTACCGGCTCGCGGAAACCCGGCGAAAGTGGCGTCAATTCTCTCGCCGTACTCCGGGGCGAGTGGGGGAAGGCCGAGGACAGGGCGGCGCCGCGCCGCCGGTGACAGACGGGGCCGGGTGCCGAGCGAGCGGGGACCACACACCTGTTCTGCGAGTCGCGTCGTGTGCGGCGGCCGAGCGGCCGCGGCGCGAGAGGCAGAGCCCTCCCTCCCGCACTCCAGGCCCGCTGTCCGAGAACCGGGAGGGCCCGGATCCCCCGCGCCGGCCCGCCTGTGCAGGAGCCCCGCAATCCAGGAGCCTGGTGGCTGCCCGCCGAAGCAGTGGCGCGCGGCGACAGGACCCGGGTGACCTGCGGGGCGGGGCTGTGCAGGGGCACGAGGTCCTTGGACTTTGATCGAAGGCAGCCTCCTCCGAGCTCCTGCCCCGCAGGTCATACCCGGCCGCGGGCGAGGGCCCGTCGCACTTAGCGGTTCTTGCCTGGCTGGAGCCCCTGTTCCCCAAAGTTACAAACAGATGTTTCGTGCGGAGGTTGTTGGGACCTAAAGTATTGTTTGTGCAAAGGCAGCCGAGAGCTGGAGGGAGAGGTCAGGCCGAGGAGTGGTGGGCTCGGCTCTGCGTTGGCCCTAAGTTTATGTAGGTTTCGCCTTCACCTCTTCTTCCTCCGTTTTCCCTAAAAGAGTTGGGTTTTTCCCGGTTTGAAGACTTAGAGGCTGAACTGTGCACCCGCTCGCTGAGCGGCAGCCCCGCGGCCCCGCACTCTCGGACAGGCCGGGTGGTCTCGGCTTCCCACCCGCTGGCCAAGCCGGGCCTGAGTCGGGGCCCAAACCTGGGACAGATACCAGGCCACGTGTGAATCGCAGGCGTTGGCCCCAGACATGGAACCGTATTAGCCTTCTGCTTCCTGAGCTCGTGCATATGGTGGTTAAATTTCTGCTAGAGCGGTGTTTCCAAATACCCCCGGGCATTTGGCGTTCGGGAATTCTCTTCAAGCGAAGAAGTCTGTGAACTTAAAAAAAAAAAAAAAAATCTTCCCTGAGTTCTTCACAAACCTCCACCGCCCTGGCCCCATTTCCCACTGTTCTTTGCTTTTTAAGATGCCTGTTAATTTTTTTAAGTTTATTTATGCCAAGGTAAAATATCGTTTAATTTGTTCTATTATTTTAATTCTTGGCTTTTGGAAACGGTTCAGAGACCACAAAAATGTCACCTGTTGTAATAAGCAGAGGGGGGTTGTGTGTGCGTTTTAATTACCAGCAGAGTCGTAGTTTGGTGGGCGTTCAGAGCTCGGGCTCCGGGAAAGAGGCTTTTGCAGCTTTCTTTGTGGCAGTCATTTGCAAGTGGGTTTGGCTCAGGGCAGCAGAAGCAGCCGCAGCTCAGCTTCCTTCTACGCCGATCCCCGGCGCGGGTCAGGAAAGACCCTGGACAGGGATGGTCAGAGGCTGGGGTGGGAGATTGCCCGCTCTCTGAGACTTTCTCTCTGGCTTTCGGTTTTTCAGTGGGAAAGTGGCTAGTTCGCGCCGGAGAGCGGGGAGCGCTGCGCATCAGCCCAGTTTCAGACATGTTCACGTTCCAAACGCCAGCTTCTTCGTTTCATTTGTCTTGGTTCTGGCATGTTTAACCACGCAATTAGTGATCTCACTAATTATTCAGTTAGCTGGCGTTTTGTAATCACTTTAAACCAGGGTCGGGTGTGTGATTTAGCAAACTGAACCAAACCCATCACGTCAAGGATTTGAAATTTTAAAAACTCAATATTTGTTGGTCCCTCCGTCCAACCTCACTGCCTGCCAGACAATTTATTTAGCTTCGTGGATTGATCCCTCCTCCTTGTTTAGTTAATTCAACAAAGACTTTTTGCAATCTGTTTGGAGTTTGTCTGATGCCGTGGAAAAGTAGCTGATGATTTATTTGGTTGCTTTTCGATTTCTGTCTTCAGCCCTTCTTTCTCCTCCTTTCAGCGGGGATGTCAGCTGTTATTACTTCCTATTGATCCCTTTGCAAAGTGAGAAGTGAACTAAAATTAATGTCAATTCCACTGCTCAGATCAATAGCTGGAGTTATTTTAATCTGGATTTGCACGAAGTGCTAAATTAAAAAAAATCAGCATAGAGGCAGAAAAGTAACAGTTACTTACTTTCCCTTTGGCCGGTTCTTTACAGTCACCCAAATGCTCCGTCAAGCTGATTATCTTACAATCCATATTTTTTTAATTAAGAGGGTCAGTTTTCTTATTTGGGGTTCTGTGTTTAAACCCATGACATTTTGACATTGGGAGTGTATTAACTATAGATTTTCATAATGACTGTGGTCTGCTGAAGCCTCATCTATACAAGTTGTTAATGTGAGGAGGGGGTAAGAAAGAAAAGGGAAAAGAAAAAAAGAACTCCCCCTTCCCCCACAGAGACCAACGCCCACACAGTGGAGTAAAAGAGATGTGGCCTGGGAAAATATTGTTGATTTATTTTCAGTATAATGAAGTTTTAAATGAATAACCAGGTTTGAGTGATTCACTGTGTTCTGTTGGAGTGTCCAGTGCTGTTGCCAGATTATTAATTTATTAAACTCATTTAAGATAATGAGGTGATCCAGGAAGTAAAAATAAAAAGCGAATCCTCTGGGTGATGGTTATTTTTGAGGGGGAAACATCCTTCCCCTCACCCCTAGTCTATTATGTTTGCCCTTTTCTCCAACTTGCCTCATATAGGATTGCTAGTTTGACAGACAAGTAGTTTGTTATTTCTGTTGCGAGGAGCTGCTTAGAACCCTTGGAACAGCCCTGGACCCACTTTCGGAGCATCCATGTTGTATGACCATTAATCTGACTTGAAAACAGCCAAGAACAGGATTCCCAGACTTGTCAGGCTAACTGGCTGTCCTTGGCAGATCATTCCCTGCACTGCTATAACTTGACAGGAAAGTTATTTAAAATTTGGGAGAGAGAAAAATCCGTTAATGTGAGATACATAATCTGGTAATTTAGCAATGATGTCTATAAGGAAAGATGCCAAATGAGGAAGCAGTCTGATGGTGTGCACTCATCTTCCCAATTAATAACAGTCATTGACATGTCTGCTACAGGATGAGAGAAGGAAATACTCTCTATGCACTGCATTAAGCTGGGAGGATTCATCTACTGCTTAACTGAGGTCTCTCTGTTTGAGGGAATATCAGAGATACTCCTTTATCTAGGTGGGGTTTTTTTTTTTTAAGGGAGGGGGTAAATTTTATTTGAGACATGACTCTCAATTTAGAGGTTACGATTTGTAGCAGATGGTGCTTTTTGGTTACACTTTGAGTTTCATTAAGTTTTTATTTAGTGTACATTTTTGAAGCTAATAAGTCCTAGTATTCATCTTATGTTATCCTGACTTTCATATACAGCCCTTCTCCCACCCCCTACTCAAAATAAATTTTGAAACAGAATCAGTGGCTATGAAAATGTACAACCTAAATTTAAAAGGGAAATTAAAAGAAGTCTTTCTGAACTACAATTTGTTCCAGGGGTCTTTAGCGGACATCAACTCTGACTGGGCCAATAAGCAGAGGAAAGTAAGTCAGAAATGTTGTTAACATTTTGCTCTAAATGTCAATGGCAAATTCAAGGCAGTTTACAAATCTACTTAAGAGTGAGTGCATTAGTAACTAAAATTACCAATCAGTTCTTTGCTGCCCCTGGAAGACAGACGCTTCCAGAGAACATGTGCCAAAGGCACCCGTTATGTTTTTAAATATTGCCAGAGACGCCAGGCACTTTATTGATGAAGGTTTTGTTCCTTCTCAGAAAAGAGAAAGCCTATATGATTAGGGAGGGGTGTGGATCAAAAATAATGCTGCTGTTGTTTCTTCACATAGTACTACTTTCTGGAAACAGTCTTAGATGATACCTGAAGATGTGTGTTTATGTATGTGCCAATGTGTGTGATTTATCCACATGTACAATTTGTACCAACTAACACGTGGAGGTGTTCATGATCTAGATGTGCTTGACTTAGGGATTTTTCAGTCTCAGGGCATTGTTAGGGAAGACGAAGAGAGGATGCGGATGCGGGGGGTCATATGGGTAGAACCTGGTCTCTGAACACCAGGCCTGCCATGAGCAGTGTATGCAGGTGCAGGCCCTTTAAAATATAGACCCCACCTAATCTACTGGGTGACTTGGCCTTCCAAAGCTCATTTGCTCAGGGAATATTGTATTTGGAGGTTTTATGATTTTTTTTCCTTTGCTGGGCTCAGGCGCATTTCACCCGGAACGTGTAGGGACCAAAGTCAGCTACGCGTACATCACAGTAAGTTGTCTATTGATTTTCCTGAATGAAAATGGTCTGATGCTACTGCCCACTGGCTCCTAAAGCCTGTGGTATCTCTTGCCCGAGCATCTGTAAGCCAGAAGGATGGTGTTTCGATCACTTGGGGTTTCCCTTTTCTTTCCTCGCCCTGACCTTCCTCCCCCCTCTTTCTTTCTCTTTGCTGTTTCCGCAGGTCTTAGAAGGGGATGATTCCCCAGTAATATTCCCTGCCCTGATCCCAGGTGCCACTCCCTCCCAGGGAAGACTACTTCTTGTGTGACGTTGGCCATAGAAAGAGACTCCGATGGACTTACACCGGGCAGCCTTCAAGATGGAGAACTCATCCTACCTCCCCAACCCGCTGGCATCCCCAGCACTGATGGTCCTGGCGTCCACGGCTGAGGCTAGCCGTGATGCTTCCATCCCTTGTCAGCAGCCACGACCCTTCGGTGTACCTGTCTCGGTAGACAAGGACGTGCATATTCCATTCACCAATGGTTCCTACACCTTTGCCTCTATGTACCATCGGCAAGGTGGGGTGCCGGGCACTTTTGCCAATCGTGATTTTCCCCCTTCTTTACTACACCTCCACCCGCAGTTCGCTCCCCCAAATCTAGATTGCACCCCAATCAGTATGCTGAATCATAGTGGAGTGGGGGCCTTCCGTCCCTTTGCTTCCACTGAGGACCGGGAGAGTTATCAGTCAGCCTTTACGCCGGCCAAGCGACTTAAAAACTGCCATGACACAGAGTCTCCCCACTTGCGCTTCTCAGATGCAGATGGCAAGGAATATGACTTTGGGACACAGCTGCCATCTAGCTCCCCCGGTTCACTTAAGGTTGACGACACTGGGAAGAAGATTTTTGCTGTCTCTGGCCTCATTTCGGATCGGGAAGCCTCATCTAGCCCAGAGGATCGGAATGACAGATGTAAGTACTTTGGTGCAGCCCTCCCCTAACCCCAGTAAGCCCTGCCTTACAATAGGATTCAACAGGTCGGTGGCATTTTTCATGCTCCTAGTAATGGGAAGGGCCGACTCCCTCCCATTCAATAGCTGTGGAGTGCTGACATTTACTTGTCTCTTGTCAATGAGCATTGATAGTTCTTGTAGGAAATGTTTTTCTGAAGGTAGCCAGAGGCACATTGGCCTGCACTGCCTTTCCCTCCAGGGCACGATTGGCTTATTCTCTGGGGACTCTGGAGTGGAGGGGGTGCCGTATATGGACCGGAGTGAATGTCATTTCATTAGTAAGCGTAGGTTCCTAGGGAATTTGGGGGGCTCCAAGAAACCGTCCATCCCTCCTCTCCTTGCTATTCTCATTATGTTTCTCTGATCTCGGTATTATTTTTTTAGTTTTTCCATTGTATCACATCCAGCAGACTCCACGTGATTTTATTTTTCACAACTCTCAGCCCTACTCCAAATCAGGCTATTTTTCAGAGAAGGACAAAGGTGTCGTCAATCACCATAAAGCATTTCAAACAGCTGTGTTTTCCTTGCAATGACAAGGCTAGAAAGCCGACTTGTCTTGGGATTTAACAGGTTTTCTGGGTGCTTATCCTGGGGCTCCCTTTTAGGACTAGACCCAGCTGGCCTGTGTGGCTGCTCTATATTTGATGCTCACAACTATTATTAATTTCTGCTTAGAGAACAGCTCTGTCATGTTCTCCAAGTGCCTTGCTGGGCTCCGGCTACACTCACTAATAGTTGGGGCTAAACCTTTACTTGGAACTGGTAGAGTAGGAGTGTTGAACCCTGCCATCTTCGCCTCTAATATAATCAGAAAATAATTGTGTTTTGAAGCTTCTGGACTATGGGTAGACCCCACAGAGCAGTTTTCTTCAAGCCTGGTGAGAATTTATGAACTGAGGGTGTTTTTCCACCCAATCCTTTGTTCTAAGATTTGCTTCATTTTATTTTCTTAAGAAAACTACATCTGAGGTTTGCTTTCCCCTCTTCTCTATTTTTTGTGCTCCCGTCCTCTCTATAACCACCACCACGAATGTCATTTTTTTCCTCTTCTCTTTATGATGCCGAGGAGAGTAATAGAGACGTTGCAGCTCTCTCCCCTGTCGGCACTGCTTCCTCAGGCTGTCTCCTTGAATTAGGCACTGTGTTAACTTTCCTGCGCTAAAAGGCATCTGCCTAAACCCAGCGTACCTTTTCAATAAAAGTCATCATAAAATCAACCTGCCTTGTAAATCCATCGCTCTTTGGTTTTGAAATATGTTGCGAGTGTGTCTTTTATGTCAGCGTCTGTAAGCCCAAGACCTCTCCACTTAAGGGAGAAGGCTGCTATCTGACAGCACAACTGCCCACGTTCTCTCTCTCTCTCTCTCTCTTTTGCTTTAGCTCCTATTCCACCTTTTCCCTTTCTGTACAGCTGATGTGCGAGTGTGTGTATGTGTGTGTGTGTGCTGATCCTGCTTTGGGAATATACTTGCTGAACACGGATTGGCGTTGTGTCGGTCTGTTTTAGTTTAGTGTAGTTTAGTTTTCATTTGTCGAAGTGCAAGTGATCAAGGCAAGCTCTAACCTGACCTCTGGCCAAAACTGTCCTGGGTTCGGGTGTGACAGATTCTGCTCCTTTTTTCTCCAAACACAAGTTGAAAATGAAATCCTCTTAAAACTAACATGCCACAGAGTAACACCTGGAGATCAAGATTCCTTTCTTCTCTCCTAACAAATCCAGCTTGTCTCCATTTTTCCATTTTTTAGCCCAAACCTGTCTCAGACCCCCAGAGCAGGAAGAAGCTTGTTAGTCAGGTCAGCACTCATAGATGTGGATATCCATTCCCCTCTGAGTGTCAAAGCCATAACTCTTCTGTTTGCCTGGTTTGCATTGTGTAGGGGTGCCATCCCCCATAGAGATGGATCCCTCACACAGGAATACGCCTGGGTGGAGAAAAATTAAATGAGTCTGTCTCCCAAAGTGAAATGGAGTTCTGACCTTGAAATTAATGAGATTCTGATCAGAAGGGTGGGGAAACTTCTTTATTTCAAAATGTAGTGTTGTATAAATTGGGGCCCTTTCCCCTTTTATTTGTTTAAAATATGCTTTAATGAGTATTTTGTGTTCTCTTTTTTCCCTTACACAAACGTTAGACCTGTAGGCGTGTCTGTGAGTGTAGACTGTCCACTCACATTATTATCTAGAGTTGCATTTGTGACTGATCTTAAATGAGAAATAAAGGTACAAAGTGAATAGGAGAATGTTACCCTGTGATAACCCTGGATTTGTGCTCCTTTCTCCTTTCCTTCCCTTGGGTGGGGTAGCAGCCTTCACAGGGTTGTACTGGGGGGCATTTGGTGCTTTTCATTTTGAGTTTTTGGAAGGCTGGGGAAACATTTTTCTGTAAGGAAGGGTCGAAGAGGCACCATGACAAAGTCTGCTGCAGCTTTCTTGGCTCCTGTCATATGCCGACGTGTGTCGGAATATTTATGGTCTGTTTTATGTAAATACATATTTAAGGGCCGTTAGAAGGCCTGATTATTCCCACTAGATGCCTTTCAGGTCCTCCCTACAGAACCGTTTTGAAATAAGTAATATTTCTCAGATAATCGAGTGACAGTATACAAGACTGCTTCCAAGGGGAGAGCTTGAGGGGCAGATGGGGCAGTGAGGGGGTGGGGAGGCAAGAAGAGAGAGGATAGAAAGTGTTCAAAAGAGCAAAGTGATAGGATACAGAGGCTTTTGCCCAGATTGCCAGAAATTAACCGTGTATATTTTAGGTTTTGTAATTCTTAAAATTTAGAGTTAATCTTTGATATGGTTGACTGATTTTTCAGTTTTCATATAAATAAAATTTTTTTCATAAAATGTAAGAAATGTTTTAATTAAATACAACAGTAAAACTCCTAAATAAGCATGTAGCTTTAGGGGTTTGCTGCGGGGTGGGATGAGTATGTGTGTGTGTGTCCCTTACTTAGAGTAGAAGTTTTATGACTGAGTTTTAAGTCAATGAAAAAAATCAGTTTTACAATGGAAACACTGACAGTTTTTACTCTCGCAGCCTCCCCCTGCTCACACACTGCATCCATATGCAGATATGTCCACATCTGAGAGCATTTGAAAGAGGGGCCTGCAGACATGGTGTAATGCACACGTGTTCTTTCCTTAAATCTGGGTACTGATAGGCAGGATTTCTTTTGTGATTAAATATGCGTTTTTGTAGAAAGAAATGTAGCTATTTGGGTAAAGTATTGTCTCTCCTAGTAGATGATTCCAGTTTGCTTGCCTGTTCATCTACTTGGCATCACAGGTGATTCCTGAGGTAGGTGTTGGGCTCTATGGAAAAAAGAAGCCTTTACTCAACAGGACTGACTTATGTGCCCTGGAAAAAGGGAGAAGTATTTTGTGAGAAGCCATTCGTGGAGGATGCATGATTCCCCAGGAAGGGGACTGAGGTAACTCCTGTTTATTGTCGTGCTCTGAACCCGTCTCCAAGGCTCCTTGTCCAGGGAAATGAGGTGAAAATTTATGGACCAATTACGAATAGTCCACGTGTGTCTTACATATGAAGTGTCTACAGATATGTTTCCCAGGGCTTTTAAAATAAACATTTCCTCATTAAGGAAACTTTACAACAAAAGGGAAAATAAGTATTCTCTGCTGCCTTGTGCTAGAATCTATACATTTATTACCCCCTTAGCACTCTGGCTCTTATCATGTGCATTTCCTGATTGTTGTCTGTAGACCACTCCTGTGCCCAGTTCCTGTCTGGGTGACACAGCAGTTGGAGTTGGCTAGGATGCATGCTCACCCTGGGGCTGAGAGGGATCAGAAATGCCCTTGGGAAGTGATGGCGGGCCCTGCCTTCTGGCTCACCTCAGAGATGGGCACTGGGCACTAACCCCAAGTGGCCCTCTTTCTTTGCCCTTCCCTGTGGTCAGGCAGATTCACAGGTAGGCAGGGAACCCTGTGGCTCACAGTAGTTCCCAGATGTTCTGCTTTGCTCTCGTCTTTGATATATTCGAAGTCATTCAAATTTGAAAAGCCCTGAGTAGGAGAGATGGTATTTTGACTCTGAGATGTGTCTTTACAAAGGCACGTATTCTTGAAGACCCTATGTCCTAGGAATCAAATCAGCTGAGCCCACATAGGCCCAGGGCAGCCTGGAATGAGCAGGGCTGGCCACATCGTGGGGGTGGTGTTAGGGGCGCTACTTCCCAAGGGCTCTGGGACTACCCAGGACTACCTCTGGGTAGCGACCTTGATCTGGGCTTTTAGGAGAATTGGTCTTGCTGGGAAGAATGTTTGGGGCGGTTCTCAGGTCACCAGGCTCAACTTCTGGATTGTAGCTGGAGCAGATGACCACCCTGAAAGGGTGCAGAAATCACCAGAAAGATGGGTCAGATGGTGCCCTCTGTACTGATTGCCCAGACCTAGCCCGGTTGTCGGCTCAGCTGCTCCCGGGGTTCTCGCGGAGTCCCTTTTCCCTCCCCATCTGGGGTGGGTCAGGGAGGAGGGGGCGAGAACTCCTGTGATGTGTGTGGTTGTTTCTGGTTGTTCACCCCCAACACAGTCATGGAGACTCCTTTTCATGCTGCTAGGTTTAATTGTCTTGTCGGGATAAAGAAATGTTTGCACAGCTAAAGTGGGGCCGGGCTGGACGGGAGCAGTCCCTGATGGCTGCAGAGCCATCTGGCCTGGCTTGGCTTGGCTCGGCGCGCCGCTGGCCCGCCCGGCGGCTGGGCTCGCTCCCGCTCCCGCTCCCGCTCTTCCCCTGCCTTCGCTCCACGCCGCGCCGCTCTGGTCGGCGGCTGCCTCCTCGCACGGCCGGAATGCCTAATCACCATGGTGAGAAAACGGACACCACAGCCGTCCTCCCTCCTTGCCTCGCGCCCTCCCTCCCATCAATTGTCATGCAGAAGTGATCCGGGCTGCTGTTTCCTCGCGGCCGCCAGCCAGCCCCTCGCCGCTCCCGGCAGAAGGGTGGCTAGTAATTGATCGTTTGGGGGAGGGGGCGCGGAGAGGCGCGAGGCCGGCGAGGGGGGAGGAAGGACCACAGAGTGGGCCCCGTTGGCTCACTTGAAAAGGACCCCCAGCCTCCGCCACGGAGATGGCGTTCAAGTGGTTTCAGAAATGTTGGTGACCTCGCCGTCGCTCGGCCGGACTCGGAGGCTGCGGGAGAACTCCGGGCGCTACCCCGGGGCCGGGCGAGCACCGCGCCGCCGCCGCCGCCCGCGGCCGGGACCCGAGGGCCGCCTGGTCCCCCACCCCCGCCCCGCCCCGCCCTCCACGCCCAGCGCCCCCAGGTCGCACTGAGAACCGAGCCCTGGGCCGGTTTCCTGTACGTCGTCCGAGCCGCAGAGAGATGGGGTCGGGGTGAGGGGGTGGGAGGGGTTGTGGCCGAGGAGGGGGCGCGCCCACGCGGAGGTCGGGGCGATCGGGGACCCGGCGGGAGGTGCAGATGGGCGGGTGGCGGAGTGAAGAGGCTAGGGGACACTGAGCGGGGAGGGAGAGCTTGGGGGGCGAGGCTGGGGGAAGGCGGGAGTGGGAGGAGGGAGCGCGGAGGGCGCCGGGGCGCGTCGAGCCGGGGGCATGGACGTGTGCACGCGCGCATCTGGATCTGGCGTCGCCACCGGCATCCGAGGACTTTGAGGTTTCTCACGTAGGTTCGAAATGTTTTCCCCGTCCGTCTTGCTTTTCAAGTCCGGGAAATGTTTCCCAAGTCCCGGGGTTCGTGAATCGGCAGGATGGCTGGTATTCGGGCGAGGCGAGTCGCGGTCACCTCTGACCGTCTGAGGCTCGCAGCCAGCACAGCGGGGCTCGTTAATGTCCGGGCAATTTCTGGAACTCTTCCCACGGGAAGTTTTCCGGGGCTGCCTTCCGGTCAGTGGCCCCAGGTTGATTATTTGGTGGCCCTTTTTTGTTTGAAAACAAAAAACACACATTGTATCCAAATAACAAAAGTTGCTTTCCCTCCCCACCCCTTTTCCTCATTAGGCAGGGAAGAGGAAACTAAAAAATAGAATTATATTTTTATATTGGTTTATCTTATTTTTAACCCTTATTAACTACACCCATCTGGTTAATAAATATTGGCACACTTTGAAATAGAGTCTTTGTAAATACTCCAGATTTGGAGTGACAATACACTTAATAGAGTTATATTTTTATGATGGATTTTCATATTTTTAACTCTTTTTAGCCACATCTCTCTGGTCAAAAAATATCAGAACACATGTTGGAATGTACTCTTTATAAATACTTGAGATTCGGAGTGATGTTACATTTTATTGTAAAACCCACACGATTTTAACACCAAAATAACAATAATTTTTGGATTTAAATATTCTCTTCACACAGTTCGGCAACATTTCCCAGTGCCATTTTACCCCTCCTGAAGAGAGATGAGCTGCAGACCTAAGGATGACGTATTGCTATATAGCAGCTAAAATGCCTTAAAATTTTTTTAAAATGCCATTTAAGTTGTGGCATTTGTGGTTGAAAAGAGTGTGTTTTTATCCTTTGGAACCTCAAAGTGTGTGCTACAGAGTGGAAATTTCTAAATATCTCTTTCTTTGGGGCAAGGAGGAGAATTTTCTGCCAAAGAACTTTCACCTACTTAGTCACTCTGTTGTGCCTTTTCCAGGAAGAGGTCCTGAGTTGGGGCTATGGGTTTAGACCTGGAGAAATGAGAGGCTGTGGTATGAATCAGTCAATCTGGTAGATGCTAAGTAAACAGGAGTAATTCATGCCCTTCCAGCCTTACCCAATGGATCAGACTTTTCTATTATCTCAGTCACATTTTAGTTTCAGTGTTAAAAATATTTTTAGCACTAAATCAGTACCAATCACAGCAAAGCGTTCAATAAGTGTTTGTTGAGTATTGAATAAATTGATGGCAGTGATTATAATCTAATTTTTACTTTAAGTTTTCATCAATTTGCCACTCTTCAGCCTTGCACTGGATAGTATCCATAAAACTGTGCTATCCCAAAGGTGTAGTGGTTTGAGGAAAGAAAGGAAGAATTTATATACCTTGAGTTTTGATGAGGAGGTAAGGAAGGAGTTTTTTAAGAGACGTGCAATTACCTTTCTCAAATACAGATTTATTGTGTTATTTTGGTTAAAAAACTTTCATAGCTTAAAAAATAATTTAAAATTTGCTTTTCTCTCCTAACTCTCTAGAAACCTAAGGTTGGAGTCTATCCCCTACCCAAATGTTTTCCCACAGCATTACATCTCCTATCATGGAGTCTACAAAAACAGATCTTCTTTGGGTGTGTATTTTAGGAAAAAAAGTTTCTGCCTAGATCCTGGTTGCAGCTGGAACCAGACAAGTGATGTGGGAGTTTTGTAGACACATACAACCATCTGGCAATTCAGACATTTGACTGGCAATTTTCTCTGTGGAATGTGTTCTGAGTGAAGATGACCTAGAGGAAACGAAAGTTGTGTTTCTGGGGGGAGACATGGTGCTGCATCCAGTACATTCTGTTCAGCAGACACAGAGCTTTAGGAAAGTCTAGAGCTGCATGGGTGAAGAAGGAACCTTTTGGTACAGTCTCATGAGAAATCAAGCCCGGTAAGCCTTAGTGTGACTCACCAGATGAGGGTTGTCTTTTTCCACTGAAATTCATTTGCAGGCTGAGACTTATGGCTTCGCATCCATCTTACAGCAGCAGACAGTCAGAAAGCTGTAGGGAGGGGGCAAGGGCCAGCCCTGGAGAGACCTTTGCTTTATATTCAGGTATATGATTTCCATTTAGGTGCTAGCTGATCCTATATTGCTCTCACTTGACCTTGCTTTTCAGAGTTTGATCTACACTGAGTCAGAATGGCCTAGCATAATAAATACCTGTTAGAGGGATAAATACTGTATTTGCCCCTTTGAGCCTCAACTTGAAGGTGTTTCACATCAAAGGTGGGGAGGCAATATAACATAGTGGCTATGAGTTCAGCCTCTGGAGTAAAATCATGACCCTTTAGCTTACTTGCTCTGTGACCTTGGGCAAATTGCTTAACCTCTCTGGGCCTCAGTACTCTCATCTGTAAAGTGGGAATTACACAACCTAAAAGGGTTGTTGTGAAGGACTGAATGAGATTAAGCACACTGATAATGCTTAGAACAGTTCCTCACACATACTAAGTGTGCAATACATAATGACTATTATTATTTTCAAGGACAATCTGGTGGTATAATCTTCCTTGTTAGAAGCACTGATGTAGACAAACACAGGGTCATTACTGACTAGCATGTATGTAGGATCCTTTCACGCACTCATGCCTTATGGTGATGTGGAAGAGGGAGGGAGAAAGGCTCAGAGCCCTTTTCTGTGATAGCAGCTGCTTCACCTCCCTGCATTATTATCCATCCACCAGGATTAGCCCTGGTGGCCCTCTGACCTCTTTCTTCCTTCATTTTATTAAGAAGCAAGGTAATATTATAGTTAAAGAAACTGAGTCTCTGAGTCAGGAAGGGACTTGACTAGGATTAGATATCTAGGCAGTGGCCCAGGTTAGAGAATCTGAATCTCATCATATCTTCTTATTCTGGAATTTTGTATTATCAGATATTATTTGAAATAAATGGGCCATTACAATTTGTGTGTGCTAGAAATTTGGGCCATATATAATAGGATTTGCTTTAATGGTATTTGACTAGTATTAGAATCCAGAGTCCCAGAGTTTCTAGTATGTCCTCAGATTTTAAGTTATACAGGCACTTTTCCCCTCTTGCCTATGTGAGAGAAATCTGTGAACCTTCCCCCATCTGTGTGTGTCACAGTCCCACAGCATGATGGATTGTCTCTGCTTGGGGGAGGCTTAGGAAGGGGCTTGAAGAGGCCTTGTAGGTCAGGAGAGAAATACAGCAGCAGGACTGAGCCTGGGGGGGCGGGTGGGTGGGCAGGGGGCTGCTGGGGAGAGATTAGCAGGGGAAGGGGAGGGCAGGGTTGGGCGGGGATAGGCCTCTTCCATAGTGTCTGTGTGCATTCTCCTAGGAGTAAAAGAGGGCTGTCCATTACCCTGAGCGCACAAATAAACTCAGTGTTTTTCTCTTTGTAGAAAGAAAGCCCCAGGGGGCTTGGGAACACCAGAGAATGACTGCACATCAGTAGGAGAGGTGGGGAGTAGGAGGATGGGAGTGGGAAAGACTGACCCTCTGCCTGAGGACCTTGGATTTGAGTCTGTTATTTAAATATAGGTTTCTCTTCACATATATACATAGCAGAAAATAGCCATTGGAGGCCAGTTGTCTGATACCTCAATCCCCATCCGTTCCTTCATGACTCCATTTAAGAGAAGGGGTTCAAGTCGCTCTGGGGGGCAAAATGTCTCTGTAGATCATAGAGCACCCACTCCTCTCTCCCAGTCCCCAGTCCTTTCCACAAACAGACACAGAAACGTATGGGATGTAGGAAGGGAAACGCTGAACATTCTTAATTTTGAGTTTTTAAAGAAGGGTGGGAAGTCTGGGATTTAGGCCCAAATACCACAGTCATAGGAAGGAACTCTAGGAAAGGAAAGAGTTGGGTCTGAGAGGTAGATAGTGAGGTAAAGGCAGCAGCGCATGCGAGGGTAAGTAATCAGCAGGACTGCAGTTAGGGCCTAGGCTTCAGCTTCCTTCCTGAGCAGTAAAATTAAAAAAAAAAAAAAAAAAAAAAAATCCTTAGAACAACAAAAGTCTGGACGCATGGGCTTCCTTCCTGACAGGCCAACCTGGTGGGGCTTCATTCAGCCTGAGCAGCAGTCAAGGCTGATTTACGGGTAAGAGGTCCCAGACAGACATGTGCTCTTAACCCTTTCCTAACTGCTGAGGTGCCTCCTTGCAAATGCTGCCCTCCTCTTCCAGTTTCCCATCATGGCGTGGGTAGCTTTTTATTGTGGTTGTTTCTTTATTCAAAGAGAGTACCTGCTGCTGAAGGACCTAATATCTTCTTCATGAAAAAGCTGGGTCTCTGGAAGTTGAATGACTTGAAATTTCGAGATCTTACCATCCAGTCTGTGATGGCTGGCATTGTGGCTTCTGGCTGGTATAACTCTCAGGCTCTTGGTGACATTACATTGACTTTGGAGTGTTGTGTCCATCTCAGATCATGGCAAGTGCCTCCTGGAATCTGTACTGGGGTGATCCTGTGAGCCTCCGATCTACATCTATAAAATACTGATACTGCAGAAGGAATGGTGCTGCTTCATCTTGGGTGTTTTTTGGTGGCGTTGTGGGTAAAACTGCAGCAGAGTACAGGAGGCATGGTTCAGTTTCCAACCTGATAGAAAGTATGATACACTCATCAATTCATTTAATCATTCAACCAGTATTTCCTAAGTACTTGTGTCCTTCCAGACACTGTGCTGGGTGCTGGGGATACGATGATGAGCAAGACAGATTAGAGTTGCTGCCTTACTGGAGGTGAAAGCTTAACAAGCAGTTGCAGGATGTTGTGAAAAGTACTCTAATAGGGGAAATATAAAACACCATGGGGTTAGAAGCAGGAGCACCTATCTTGTCTGTGAGTCAGGGATAGCTTTCTGGAGGGAGTGACCTTTAAGCTGATATCTGAGAATCAAGGAGTTACTCATTCAAAGAGGCTAGGTGTGGCAGTTTGCTTTTCTGGACCAAGTATTGCATCTGAATGCGGAAAAAAGAACTCCGGAGCTTCCAAGGATTGCTCATGATGGTGAGTAAGAATAGAATTTCTCTCTACCAGGGCCTCAGACCTGACCTTGGGTCTCCATTATATTTCATCCTATAGCCAGGCATTCTTGAGAATGTCCATTTGGTGCTTATATGGTTCTGAGGCCCAGCATCATGTAGGGTCTTGCTTTTAAAGTACCTTTCTAAAGATCAGTCACTATAAAATACTTTCTGATGACATATAATATCTTAAGACCCATGAGCACACAGAACCATGCTTGGGATGGAGTAGACACTCAGGAAATATTTGCTGAACACAGGAGGACCATGACCCTGCTGATGTTTAGTGGGATAGATTAAGTGCCCTAAGCTTTATACTAAAGTTCATGCTCAGCTATGTACTTTGCCCTGCATGGAGACCTGATGGATCTCAGGATCTAGAGTACTTCCTGGCCATTAAACTAAGCCACATCGCACCAAGGATTCTTGGCAGGATTTCTTGGCAAAGTTTCCTATGGGAGGTGCATTGCACAGACTTGACTTGCACGAGGGAGGTTAGGAGAGTAGTGCCAAGACTACCGAAGAAGGAAAAAAAGAAGGCGAAGCCAACTGTTGTCCCAGCCTGGCTCATGTAGGCATCCTAAAAACAGTTCCTTCCAGCCGGGGCCTCGGGACTCCGCCGTCTCTGCTGTGGTTTTCCTTCCCCCGGCCTCTTATCGCCATTGTCGTAGCTCTACATGCACAGCATTTCCTGAGCTCCTGTGTGTAGAGCCCTGGGCTCTGCGCTGTTTGCGGGGGAGTCAAAGAGTTAGGAGATGATACTTCCTCTTCTTGAGGGCCTTATGGTTAAGGTGAGTAGTTAGGATGTACATGTGAAAAAGAAACAATAATGTAAGATAACAGACAGATAGGACTCTGGGATTTCAGGAGAGGGAGTAATCCCCAAGGCTGGTTTCTCAAAATGTGATCTAAGGACCACCAGCATCCTGATCACTTGTGGTTGTGGTGGCGGAGGGGCTGGGTTGGGGATGGGGGAGAATGTTACTTATAATGCATATTCCCAGGGCCCACACCAGACCTCCTAATCAGAATCACAGGGAATGTGGCCTGGAAATCTGCATATTGAGCAAGCAGGTGGTTCTCCTTAAAGTTTATGACCCCCTCCTCTAGGGTGAGAGTCTCAGAGGGAAGCTCTGGCAGAGGAGTATGGCTTTGGAGGAAGGGGAGTCAGGACCAGGCAGTGGAGAGGGAGAGGCTGGGACTCCACTGAGGAGACCGGGGCTGGTAAGGGTGAAGGCTCAGGGCTTGCCCACGGCAGTACCTTCTCCAGTCTCCTGTCGTGGGTGGGATCTGGCCAGCTGCCTCTCCTTTCCCGCTTTGCCTTCACTCCTCCTCGTGTTGTTTCCCCCTCCCTCCCTTATTGCCGATCAGCTGACTGTATTGGCGCAGACCTCCCCTTTCTTGGTGCAGCATTGTAATTGAGGTGGCCCAGCGGACGGGTTCATGGTGCTTAGCCAGATGTGAGGGAGGCCAGTGAGCGCTTTGGTGCTCCTTGGGCTCCAGCCAGCTTGTCTTCTCACTGCTGTTATACTGCCGAGAAGGGGCTGGAGAGTATTTTTTGCCAGCCTCCTCTCTCCTCTTCCCCCTGAAGCTTCTGTTGCTGAAATGCTCATTTGGAAAGAAAGAAGGGTTAGAGGAATCTCACAGTGTCAGAATCGGTCACCAGCACCTGCAGGCTGGCTCTCTGCTTCAAGCTTTAACCCTTCTGGGGGCAGCTGCCAGTGGGCAGGAGGTTAAAAGAGCCACGAATAGGGGCCTGGTTCAAGGTTCGGGTGGCTGCAGACACCTGTACGCTAGTGGTTGCTCTTGTCAACCTTGCTAATGGACTTGGGCTGGTGTTCTTTTCCCAGCGTACTTGCCCCTTCTTAAACACTCATCACTTTGTATTGTAATTATTTGCTTAATTGTCCCACCTCCAAGGGCCCATGTCTGTCCCCTGTGTGACTCTATGCAGTATTTCTCCTCGTGTAGCGCCTGGCTCAATAAACATTTGTTGGGAGAGTAAGGGAACCCAGGACCACTGTTTCCTGGGCCAGGTTATGCTGAGCGTTGCCAGCTGGCCCTACCCACTGTGACCTAGTCTGAAGGACCACACAGGATCCACCAAGGGCTGGGCACCTCGTGGCACGTTTACAAGTGGGAAGCGATGACAAGGAATAGAGGCGTTGGGTACAGCTCAGCGATGGGGCAGGAGCATCGAGCCAGAAGCTCTGACTTGTTATTTGCTAGTTGTGTAACTTTGGGCAAGTTGCTTTGTTTCTCTGAGCCCCAGCTCCTCATGTATAAAACGGGAGGTAGCAGATAATCTTTGCCCTACCTGATAGGGTTCTTGGATCAGAAAAGATAATACAGATGTGTTTTGGTTATCTAAAAGTAACCATATAAAGGACACACTATATATATATATATATATATATATATATATATATATATATATATATATATATATATATATATATATATATATCTCCCCTTCCAGGAACATCTGTCTAAAGAGTAAACTGGTCTTAGGAGACTAAAGTCGTTTATGAAATACCTGAGTGTTCAACCTAGAGGGAGCCCTCTTACATGCTGTTTCATCCTTGAAGTTGGCTCCAGAAGAGAGGCTGCATTCCCTGACACTGGCTGCAGCTGTTTATTTTCCTAGAGAGTTTGGGACAAAAGTTGTGTAGACTTTTTGTGAACGTAGGTTGGCAGGCCCCTTTCTATAACAGATCTGTGACATCTCAGCTGAAATTTTATCTTGCCAGATTCCCACTGAAAGGAATGTACGCTCTGCCTTTCTTCTCAGCAAAGTTCAGAGCATCTTTATTTTTCGTTTTCCAGGGCCAGTGACTCTAATCCTACTTTGAGGAGGGAAATGTTTTGGCTCAGAGGCATAATGCTTCGGCCTAAGGAATGATAGGCAGAATCAAGGTGAAGAGGGCTTTCTGCCCTGGAGACCTTTCCTAGGCTGCGAGAATAGCCATGCTCTACAGGCGAGTAGGACAAGATGAAGAGGCCCTTGTCAGATTTGGAAGGATTTGGAAGGGCCTTCCCTTAGGGGAGAGCTTTAGAAGTCAGAGCTGGGCCAGGAGAATTGGAAAGAGCAAGCATTTGAAAAAGGCTTTACTTGTGCGGTAAACTTCACTGTGTGATTATTTAATAGACCATTAACAAGCAGATTCATTAACAAGATCTTAATTAACAAGTTCCAGGGTTATTCCTCCAACTTCCCAAGGGAACTGTTCTCCTCCTATTTAGTCCCAGAGACTTCCTATCCTCCTTAAACTAACCACACCAGATGCATTTAAATTCAGTCTTTTTATTGCGAGTGAAATGACTGTGGGCAAAGATAGGCACAGAGGCCGCTCCTAATAAGAATAGTAACACCTTTGGAGCACTTTCTAGGTGTCAGGCCCAATTCTGAGTGCTTTACAGGCAATCAGTTATTTAATCCTCATAACATTCCTGTGAGATAGGTATTGCCATTTCCATTTTACAGATGAGGAAACTGAGGCCCAGAGCGTTTTAGCAACACACTGTACTCATTGTCACAACAGCAGGAAATAGCAGAGATGAGATTCAAATCCAGGCAGTCTGGCTCCAGAGTCAATGGGAAGGAGGAAAACCCCAGGAGAGGGAGGCCTGTGGGTCAGATTCATGAGGAAATAAGAATAAGAATAATCCTTGTATCTGCTCATCTGTGCTGGACACAGTTCTCAGTACCACACATATGTATGTCAGGCTGCGTCCTTATGTGAAGTCTTCTGTAGTGAGCAGCTGTTAGGCACAATCTGTTGGCCGCTCACGAGCCCTTGTCACCCTGTCTCCACTGTGAGTTCTGTGAGGTGAGATCTGTGTCTTATTCATCTCTGTTCTCAGTACCTAGAGTGTTGCCTGGAACGTACTAGTTATGGTCTAAAATAAAACAAAACAAAACAAAAAACAGTTTGTCAAATGTACCCCTTGATGGAAGGGGAAAGATGCTTTAGCGTTTGCTAAGTCCTAGTGCTTCTCACGGTGCAGTGCCTGCCTTTGGGATACTTCGCACTTTACAGATACCACAATTCAGAAGACCTAACTCTGAGACAGGACAGCTTCATCTCATCTTTCTGTGCCTCAGTTTCCTCAGGATAAAGTAGAATTAGCACTAGTATCAATCTGCTAGGGTTGTTACAAGGATTAAATGTGTTCATATAAAATGCAAATCAAGTTATAAGAACAGGCCCTGGCACAAAGTAAGCCTTTAATATGAGTTAGCTACAATCACTATTACAGGGGCTTGGGCACAGATCTGAAGTCTCTTGAACCAGGATCTTCCCGTGACCCCCAACCTCTACTCTTGATAACATTACGGGGACAGTGAACTCTGGTGAGCCCTGATCTCTTATGGGTTTGTACAGTTTGTGACAGGTCTTTCTATAGCCAAAAGAATTCCCGATTGACATTAAGGAGCTGGTACCCACAATGTTGTCCTTCCTTCTTGGCTCCAGTTAAATGGGGCTGGGGCACGAAGGACTAGAACTCACCTGGTGACCCCCGTTTTTAACTGCCCTCAAAGGCATAGGGTGGAAATAACTAGAACTCTTACCCTGGAAAGGACAGTGAATCATCAGGACTTTCTTTTGGGATAAAGGGCTTGGTTAAGTCTTGTTGTTGGCCTCTGCCCTGCCAGCCACTCAAATAGCAAAGTCTGTGGGCCAGCTATATTGGGGAGAGGATGAGGGAGTGGCAGAATGCCTAGAATCATTGGGAAATTTGAGCTAGGAAGGAACTATTGCAGGTTGCTTTATTTTTCTTATTATTTAGTTACTTACCTGAAGCTTAAGACTGTGTTTTCCCCTTTATCCTAAGGGAAAAAAATTCCTTTTTCACTATCTAGATTCTCATCCCATTCTTACATTCTACAAAAACCCTTCTCCTAGGGCTTCCCTGGTGGCGCAGTGGTTGAGAATCCGCCTGCCAATGCAGGGGACACGGGTTCGAGCCCTGGTCTGGGAAGATCCCACATGCTGCGGAGCAACTTGGCCCGTGAGCCACAACTACTGAGCCTGTGCATCTGGAGCCTGTGCTCCGCAACAAGAGAGACTGCAATAGTGAGAGGCCCGTGCACCGCAATGAAGAGTGGCCCCTACTCGCCGCAACTAGAGAATGCCCTCGCACAGAAACGAAGACCCAACACAGCCAAAAATAAATAATTAATTAATTTAAAACAAAAAAACCCTTCTCCTCAATCTCAACTTGAAGACTTCCTAGAACACTTGTTCTCATGGCTGGCCACTTTTGCTCCCACTCCTGTATCCACCCCCTGCCCCATCATCTGTAGTTAACAATCGATTGATGCTCATAAACCCCCAAACTGGCCTCCCTCTTCCCAACTTAGCATCCTTGTGTTCTTTCTAAGTAGCATGGCCACAATATCACTTTCTTTAGCAGCATTCTAACTTCTAAGAAGCTTAATAGGCAAGGAGATTGTGGGCTCTTTGACTTTCTCTGAGCCTCAGCCCTAAGTGGTTTATTCTATTAAGCTGATTCTTGATGGTGCATAGAGCTTCGCTGGATAAGAAGTTGGGGGCTGTGGGGGTGGGGTGCAGTTAGAGGCATAGGATGCTCTCAGTCCCCCTTCCACTCTGCCCCTCCCTCCAAGCCATTCCTGCCCTGTGATTCTGTTTTCAGAGCTCAGGAATGAAGGGAGTGGTAATGGAGCTAAAGTAAAGAACATTTCTTAGCAGACTTAAGAAGTTGGCCTTTTTCCCTGAGCTGTGCTTTGCCCTCTCCCCACTATCCTTCCTGCCCATTTGTTCCTGCTCTTCAATCAACCACTTTGGGATTTTTTTCCTTTCTTTCCTTCCACCTTAACTTTTGCCTCCACTCCCATTATAGCCACACACACAAAAAACAGTAATGAATAAAAATTAAGAACTATTGATTCAAAGGCAGGAAATCCAGGTGTGGAATGTAGGAAAAAATAACAGATTCAGTTCTAACAAGGAAACAATGCAGAATTCTTCTTGATGTTTTTCCTCAGAGTTATGCCAAGATGAATTTCTTCCTTCTGCTATTTGGACCCAGATTAAAGATTTTCGGGTTTCCCTATTAACATTCTTTCTTGCTTCAGGAGGGCCAGCAGGTTGGAGAGCAGAAGAGTGTCTGTTTTTTACTGAATCACGGTCAGCTGCAGAGAAACTTTAAGGGAACTTTGTGAGCAGGAAAAATGGGGCTGTCGGAGAATTGAGGGAAGGGAATCACGAGTGTAAGTGTAGAAAAAGTACAGGACAGACTTCACAGAGGAGGCAGGAAGAAAACCAGAAGTGATCAGAAAGCTAAAAAGAAGGAAAGAAAACTTGAAGATGGAGGCAGGAAGACGATGGAAATTTTGAAGCATTTCAAGGAATTACACATATTTTGTTTGATAACAGCCATTGTTGGTGAAGGTATGGGGAGACAGGGTCCTGTACACATCATTGGTGGGAGCGTAAAGTGGTACAGTCTCTTTGGAGGGCAGGTTAGCACTATTTGCCTATGAAAGTTTTAAATGCAAATATCCTTTGATGAGATTCAACAATAAGAAATTATCCTACATATATTTGGTCGAGTACCTAAAGATGTATGTACTTTATAGGATTGTTTGTAATTTGAAAAAACAGAAGCAACCTAAATGTAGATTGATAGGGAATTGATAAAATAAATTATGATACATCTGTATAATAGAATATTAGGTAGTGGTTTTTAAAAATGAGTTAGAGCCATATGTGCTTATATGTAAAACAAGGTACAGAGAAGTATATGACCCCTTTGTATAGAGAAGAAGATACGTATATATCTTTATATTGATATTTGCATGCAGAACTTTTGAAAGGGTGCAAAATTAATTGTTGACAGTAGTTTCCTTTGAGGAGTATGACCGAGATGGAAAGTAGGAGTAGTACGTTTTTTTTTTTAAACTTTGAGTTTATTTATTTATTTACTTATTTAATTATGGCTGTGTTGGGTCTTCGTTTCTGTGCGAGGGCTTTCTCTAGTTGCGGCAAGCGGGGGCCACTCTTCATCGCGGTGCGCGGGCCTCTCACCATCGCGGCCTCTCTTGTTGCGGAGCACAGGCTCCAGACGCGCAGGCTCAGTAGTTGTGGCTCACGGGCTTAGTTGCTCCGCGGCATGTGGGATCTTCCCAGACCAGGGCTCGAACCCGTGTCCCCTGCATTGGCAGGCAGATTCTCAACCACTGCGCCACTAGGGAAGTCCAGGAGTAGTACTTTTTATTTTACGGTCTTCTGTGGGATTTGAATAGTTAGCATGTACATGTACTATTTTTATAATTTAAAAATCTGGTTTATAATTTAAAACAGATAACGTGGAAGTACTGGAGCAGAAAAAGGATGCTAGGTAAAAACTACAGAAATCCAAATAAAAAGTATGGACTTTGGTTAATAATAGTGTATCAATATTGGCTCGTTAGTTATGACGAAGTACCATACTAAAATAAGATGTTAATAATAGGGGAAACTGAGTGTGAGGAATATAGGAACTTTCTGTACTATCTTTGCAACTTTTCTGTAAATCTAAAAACTATTCTAAAAGATTTATTTTAAAAAAGACAATTTGGAAGACTATTTTATGGGAAAGGTCCATAGCCTAGCATCTAAAGATTAAATCTTAGAGAGATGAATTGATAAAATTGAATGATTCGTCTGGTTCTAGAACTAATTACTAATTGGCTCCATTTCTTTCAAACGGCCAAGTGGGATGAGATGTACAGTCACAATTGCTGGACAAGTGTCTGATTTCTTGTTGTTGTTTATTAAATTAATTTTCTTTTCTGAATTAGTTTGTAAAAAAGTTTAACTGATGGTTGTTTCAGTTTCAACGTCCAAAAAGTACAGACTGGTCCGGGAGCTATATGGTGAAGGAGTTTCAAAAATGAAGAGACTTAAAGGTGGTCAAAAGCTTGCTGCTTTCTTCAGATGAGCAGGGTGGGGTGGACAGAGTGCAGATGTGAAGGGTATGTGGATTCCCACTTAACTAGCTCCGTTTATGGCCATTTCTATGAGATTTGCCCCTCACGTCGGCACTGCAGCCAAGTAGAAGCAGTCCAGAAGACTCCATCCCTTGCCATCCTCTAAGTGGGGTCCCTTTCCTCCATGTACCATGAGGGCTAGTGGTGGCCACTGGCAGTTCTTTGCAGCATTAGGGTCTAGAAAACACAGACCTGCCATTGGCTCAATATATGTCCACATCTGTCTTTCTGCCACTGATGGTAAGAAATGGTTAAGACCACGTATAAGAAATGTTCCCTCTGAATTAGTTTACATGCCAGCCAGAGGAAGGAGGACTTGGTTTTACCTTTCCATGTAGTGGAAGGAGATCTCTAGGCCCTGCGCCCAGTTGACCTTGGCACCCAGTTCAGAGGAGGGATCCTCTGTAGTACTAGATACAACTGATGACTTCATCCTTCTGGGAATTCCCCTCCCTTGGCTTCTGGGACATGATACTCCCTTGGTTCTTTTTCTACTTCTTCAACCATGTTTTTGTTCCCATAATACCTGGTGTTTCCCCTTATTGCAGCACTTATTTTGTTTTATCATGATAGAGAGTGAAGTGTGCAGGTGAGGGGAGTAGGGTGCTATGTTACCCTGTAGAGGAATTTTAAAACAACAATCAACTAAAAGTTTGCTTGCTTTTAAATACCATCACATGCTGACAGTTTTAAACAACGTTGATTATAATATATTTCTCCCCGAAAATCTCTTTTGTTGGTCTAAGTTCTGAAAAATTGCTGTGGTTATTGAGTTTTAATAATACATATGTACGTTTCAAATTTACATCTTTTTTATTATTTATTCTTTAATAAACACTGCATTCTGTAAGGAAGAATTGGGAGAACTTCCAGTTACACTGTGGGCCACGACATCTGCAGACTCGCTTCAAGTGTAAGTGCCTAACAGCTCAGAAGCAACTGAGCTCACTTAGGACACAGTTTCTATCCGTATTCATATGCAGGAATATGCAGTACCCAAGTCCTGTAATACTGCATATTCCTGCATATGAACAGTAGATTCAAAGTGAACAATGAGAGCACATTAATTATAAAGAGGAGGAAGCATAAATTGAGTTATTTCAATTCTGCCATTCTTTGGGACTACTTGGAGTTCTTATTTATGTTTAAATTTTGGAACAGTGAAACAAGCTGTGAATGAGGGGTGGGACATTTCTGTTTGGTCTGTGCAAATTTTAGTTCACCTAGTAAATAGTTTACTAAACTAGAATATCTCTAAAAATAAAACATTCCTTTAATATTGTTAATCACTTATGTTAAAGCTGAAGAATTAATCAAGAAAATAGCTTTATGACTGATTATGTCATAAAAAATGTAAAAATGATATGCTGTGTCAAATATGCCTGGTATACCTCTGGAGGTGATGTCTGAATTGAAATATGAGTGATGAGCAGGTGACAACCACATAAGTGTTGGAAGAAGGGTGTGTTGGCACATTTAAAGAGCAGAGAGACGGTCTGAGGGCTTGGATGGGGTGAACTTGGGGGGATGCAGCAAGAGATGAAATGGAGTGGGGCTAGACCTCCGCGAATCTTTAGGGTCACAGAGAGTTTGGATTTTATTCTAGATGCAACAGGAGGCCGCAGAGTGTTTAAACAGGGAGATGTACCGTGTTGTCATTTATCATTTAAAAAGATTACTCGGGCTGCTATGTGAATAACCGACTGAAGGAGGGTAAGTGTCAGTAAAAGAGGACCACTGTAAAAAGGCCATTGCAGTGTCACAGTGAGAGAGGGGGAAGGAAGCATGTCTGTCTTACACTTCTTGAAATATCCACAATGCCTTTCCCATAGTAGGTACTTAATAAATACTACATAAATAAATTTATAAAGCACTAAGTGTCTTAAAACAAAACAAAACAAAACCAAAACTGCAACAGGACAGATGCTGAGTAACATGGTGTTAAACCAAGAACCACTGACTTTGATGCTCAACAGATTGGATTTTAGTCACAGCTCAAGCACTTATTAGCTGAGCTGCTTTGGGGCAGGTCATTTAAACTTTTCTGAGCCTCAGTTTTCGTGTCTGCAAAATGGGAGTGAGCTGACTCACCTTTTTGTTTTATTGAACAAATTAAATGAGATAATGTGTTTATAGCATGGTGCCTGATCTGCGGTAGCCACTCAATAAATAGTGACTATTATGGTTAGCAGGGCATGAGATAGTGGTCACTGGGGCTTTGATGTGATTCCAGCCATGGGGACAGGGCATCTGAGACTCCTTAGGGTGTGAGGAACACTTTGGATCTTTTCACAATTGATATTCTGTCTCGTGAATCTAAACTTTCACTGGCTCTTGAGTAACTGGATTTTCAAGTCTAATGAGGAAAAATCAGAAGAGAACTCTGGAAAGAGAAAGTTAGGGTTAGATTATTCTCTCAGCTCAGTTCTTCCCTTTGATTTTAGGAGGAGTCATATCTCCTGTCCCTTCATTTCCAAGTGGAACAGTGAAGGCCTAAGGTATGTGCTTCCTTCCACGCAAAGTAGCTACTCCCCAAAGCAAGTTTCCAGTTTTCTCTGCAAAAGCTCCACGGAGCACAGGGAGCTCTAGTCTTGTACCTAGTTAAATGCCTCACTTAAGGATGCAATCATAGCTGTTTGGCTCTGTAAATCATTTCACCCTCACGTAGAGCATTCCAGGCCTCTGGGACTGCAGCAATGGCCATTCAGAATCTTTGAGGGCAGGGTGGAGCTGGAGACAGCATTTATCCTCAGAGAGGAGAGAGCCACCTCTTTGGGGGTGATATATTTTTTCTTTCTCTTAAGGTTTTCTTGCCAAGATATGTGTGTATGTGTGTGTGTGTGTGCGTGTGTGTGAGAGAGAGAGAGAGAGAGAAAGAGAGAGAGGAAAAAGGCCCAACAGTGTAGAGAAACTGTTAGCACAAAGGCCAGGGGGAGGGACTTGCCAGGGAAGACAAGGAAGTGATTTTGCCCCGTTTAAATCCCACTTGAACCGTGTGGTTTCTGAGTCCTGAACCTTTTGAGGTTCAAGTTGAGTGCACTCTCGACAAAACGTGATTTTCTGGTTCACATCAAAAAGGCTTTAAAAGACTTCGAAGTCTTTTCCTTGGGACATCAAACAGCCCTCCACAAAGCAGGGTGCTGATGAGATGCCTGCAAATGAACAGATTCAACTCTCCCGTGAGGATTAGATTCTCCTTAAGAAGCATGTGAAGTTGGAAACACGGGAGAAGGGGCTACACCAAATATACTCCCACACGGGGACCCCGGCGTCCTCGCGCCTGTTTACCCTCAGTACCTTCCGGGCCTGGAAGCTGACCTTATTTGTTATAAGGTTCACATCGGAGTACCCAGGGAATTAGAAGCCGAAAACAAACTCTTCTGTATTCTCTACCTTGCCTAAGGCAACACTTATGTCCCCCAATAAAAGGTGTAAATTAACTTAGAAAAGATAGGTCATTCCTTTGAAAAATTGTCAGTTGTCTAGGTGGCTTAGAGCAGAATTTTGCTTATTGAACCAGCCTCAATCTTTAGAGAAATAAGGACTTAAATATCTGCTCTCTTAAGGTAAGTGGACTAGCCGACTTTGAGTTTGGGGTAGGAAACCAACCAACGCAGTAGACTCTGTTTCAGAGCCAGCAGCAGATGCTAACTGCAGACACGGCTCTGGGTAGGTCTACGGCATGTACACAGTCTCTATGCTGAGCAGCTGAAATATTAATGATTAGCTTTAAGGTGAAGCAACTCTCCTGAAGAAACCATAATTAGCAATTAAAGTATATTTAAAAAACTGTTCCAACCAGCAGCTTCTAAATAAATAATTGTCACTGCTGATTGAACCTGTTTTCTTTCCCTGTGTTTCTTATCTTGTTCCTCCCTTGCATAACTTACAACCCTGTAAATGCTCAGTAGCTTTTAATATGATTCTGTCAATACGTTTACCATGGTGACTTGGGCCGTATTTGGCGAGCATTTGAAGAAATCAGTCACTGGTTGGAGGGAGGAAAGACAAGCTGTCGATATCCAGGGAGAAATGCTAATAACCCTGGTGACAAATCATCCTCTGGATTCTCCAAGGGTTAAGAAAAAGCACCTCTTAGACATGGGAGCTCAGGGCTAAGTGGTGGTGACTTGTTAGGAAGCACAGACGTTAGCTGTCACAGACCTGCAATGTCCTTTTCATTGTCTTACTTTGTACCTCTCAAAGCCACAGACGAGTTTTGGAGACAAATGGGCCTGGATTTGGGTCCCGATTCTCCTGCTTTTTAACTGTGTGACCTTGAGCAACGCCAAACCTTCATTTTCTCGTCTGTGAGTTAGAGATTGTAATACCTAGCCTCAGAAGGGTGTGGAAAAGGCCTTGCACAAAGATATTATTCACTGCTTCTCAGACTCTTCTGGGAAAGGACACAAATGATAGAAGAAAATAAACTTCTGGCCCCAGCATCATAATGGTGAATAGAGAGTATAACGTATTTAGGAATCTTACATTATCTAAACTTTTTGTGAATTTTGCATTCTGGGTTTAATTTATCAAAATAATGTTTAAATATGCTTTATCATTAATAGAATTGGTGCTCTGATATGATACATTAATTCAACACATATTTATTGAATGCCTACTACGTGCCAGGCAGTTATAGACACAAAGGACACAGCAGTGAATAAAATAGGTAAAGTCTGGACTACCAGTGAGTCTACGACTGCATCAATCAGGAAACCTAGTACTGGCTATCTCTGAGGTCCTCTGTGACCCACTTGAGGGGACATCAAACCCTACGCCAGAGAATCCTGGGGAGGACTGGCTAGTTGCCATGATTTTAAGCAGGGAAAGATAGTGAAACATCTACCCAGAGAGAACTATTAATATTTTGGCATATATCCTTCAAAATTCTTTTTATGAGTAGATAGGTAAGTTGACAAAAATTTTATAAAAGTAGGATTATGTTAACATGCTAGCTTGTGACTTTCTTTTTCACTTTTTCATTTATTATAGATAGTGCTCTGTGTCAGTAAATATAGATCCATAGCACCACTTTGAATAGCTACTTAGTATTCCATTGCAGGGATGTATCATATTTTATTTAACCAACCTCTGGTTGTCTAATTAGATCGTTTCCAGCTTTTCAGTATTATAAACAACACTTACAGAGAACATCTTTATAAATTCACCTTTGTCAAGTGTCTGATCATTTTCTTAGGATATATTCCTAAAAGTAGAATCACTGGATAAAAAGTATGCATATTTCAATTTTTATGCTTATTGCCAGATTACTTATTTCTTCATGCTCTTATCAACACATTAGGATGAAACTTTTTAATCTTTGCCAATTTAATAAGCAAAATTGTATTATGTTAATTTAATCTGCATTTATTTAGTTACTAGTGAAGTTAAACATTTTTTAATATTTTCTGAGATTAGTTTATCTTCTTTTTTGAAATGCCTGTTCATTTCTTTTATCCACGTGGTGTCCACCTTTCTCTTATTGATTTTAAGTACTCTTTTTATTAATCCTTTTTCATCTATAATTTATGTTGTATATTTTTTTCCAGTTTATCATTTGTCTTGATATATTGGTGGGGTGTTATTGTTGTTGTTTTTTTTTGTTTTTTGTTTTTGGCTGCACTGGGTCCTTGTTGCAGCTCTTTGTTGCAGTGGGCTTCTCTCTAGTTGTGGTGTGAGGGCTTAGTTGCCCCTTAGCGTGTGGGATCTCAGTTTCCCAACCAGGGATCGCACCCACATCCCCTGCATTGGAAGGTGGATTCTTAACCACTGGACCACCAGGGAAGTCCCTGTTGTTGTTTATTTTGCATATAGAAGTTTTTAATTTAATGAGGCATTTTATTATTCCTTTCCTTTTTAGTTTCTGACTTTTAGCTTATCCTTAGAAAGGTATAAGGCCACTCCTAATCAATCCCTAAAGCTTCCAATGTGCAAAAGTTACCTCAAAGATAATAGTCCCCAACTTGGAAAAAACCTAAATCCTAAGATCCTCTGGATGTCCACTCAAAGGGAAGAAAAGAAGTATCCATACCTGAGAGAGGAAGTCTGTAGGGCCCCAAGAACACCAATGAAGTTTACACCCTAATGGAAAATACAAAGCAGTAATTTTAAAAAAAATGTGATGAGTGATATTATAGGAGAAGGCTAGAGGATGCTATGGAAGGTAACAAGGAAAAAACCTAACTGAGTCCAAGGTCTCAGGATATGCATCCTGGAAGAATAGATATTCAAGTTGAGATTTTAAGACTGAGTAGAAGAGTGGGGAAATACATTTCCATGCAAGGAAATGGCAAATGCAAAGACTTACAGTCTAGAACTGTAAATTATGGTAGCCACTAGCCTTGTGGGGTTATTTAAATTTAAATTAATTAAAATTAAAGAAGATTAAAATTTGATCTCCTTGGTCCCACTAGCTACAATTCAAGTGCTGACTACCCACATGTGGCTAGTGGCTATTATAGTGGACAGCTATAATATGGAACTTTTTCATCATTGCAGAAAGTTCTATTAGACAGTTTCTGTGGAGAAAGAGCTTGATGTATTCAGGGAACTGACAAGAGTTTACTCCAGCAGGTACATTTTTTTTTTAATTAATTAATTAATTAATTAATTAATTATGGTTGTGCTGGGTCTTCGTTTCTGTGCGAGGGCTTTCTCTAGTTGCAGCAAGTGGGAGCCCCTCTTCATCGTGGTGCAAGGGCCTCTCACCATCGCGGCCTCTCTTGTTGCGGAGCACAGGCTCCAGATGCGCAGGTTCAGTAATTGTGGCTCACAGGCCTAGTTGTTCCGCAGCATGGGGGATCTTCCCGGATCAGGGCTCGAACCCGTGTCCCCTGCACCAGCAGGCAGACTCTCAACCACTGCGCCACCAGGGAAGCCCAGCAGGTACATATTGTGCAAGGGAGGGGAGGGGCAAAAGATGAAGAGGACATAGCAAAGAATGGAGGGACTTAGTCAAAGCTGACCCTGGGATTGGGACTGATGTTCCCAGCCTGTTATAGAGGAAGTAAAAGGGAAACCGGGAAATAAGTTTAAGATTTATTATACAACAACCCTTCAGGTAGATATCATCTCCATTTTCTAGTCTCAGAGGATTTAAGACATTGACCAACACACAGCTAGTTAGTGGCAGAGCTGGGATTCAAAGCCAGACCTGTCTGATGCCAAAAACTTGTGCTCTTTCCCTGTATCACTGCAATAGATTGCAGAAATCTCTACCAAATGATTTCTTCAGTCAGGATAGAAGGGATTCTGACTTAGAAGAGACTGCTTCTCAACTTGGTCCTTCTTCTGTTGGGGGAATGTTAATCATGGGTGAGCTTGGGACCCCACCTGGAGGTACAAGTGAGAGCTTAGAGGTAGAACTTTCTTTGGAGCCTTACGCCTCCTGTTCCCTGAGTCTCAAAGAGAAACTCCTTCAGGTACCTTAGAGACCTTGATATTAGCCAAATTCAAGCGGGAGATCTCCTCAGGGCCTGGCCCTCAGAACCAGGACTGCATTGTCAAGGAGAGCAGCCAGCTTGAAGCAAACCATCTGAAACCTGGCAGTGGTACTCCTATGTATCAGAATGTGTCCCGTGATTCATCCCCTGACCTAGAACCTGTTGCGGTGGCCACTTCCAAGGTACTATCTTTAGAAAGAAAGAGTGCCGGTCCCCCGTTAAAGGGGAATTCCTTGCCCTAGTACAATCCCATCTCATCCAGCAGTTGAGAGAAGTGTCAGGCCGTGCCTGCCCCAGCCCTAAGCAGCCATGGGGACCGAGGCTTTTAGTTTGCTGTCACAACTCCAGGCCTTTTCTGAGCCTGTGAAAGTCATGCATGGCAGGATATTAAAGAGAATTACCATCAGGATGTGAATTCTAGATTAGTCTGTTTCCCTAAGTACAGTATCTATTATTTTCTAGGGTGAACATGGTACCTTCACATTCTCTGAGCTGGTATGAATGAATGAGGGGAAGATAAAATGTAGAATCATTCAGAACAGGAATAATGAAGGATGCAAATCTGGGGAAGAAATACGAGATACGGTCAAGGTGATAGATGAAAGGATTAGCCTTGGAGATGAGCAGTTATTCTAAGAGGAGTGAAAGAAGAGAAAAATTTTAATTGATGGGGAGAAAGATTCTAGTGGCCTCTACCTTTAAAGTAGGAAGTGGAGAACTGTAGAGGAAAGGACAGAGTAGCAGCTGAAAACTTAATGCATGGAGAAGGTTTGTGATCTCCGTTGAAAGTAGTGCATAGATTACTCAAGACATGATTATAAGAAGAGTAAGCAACATTTCTTCATTCATTCATTCATTCCACAAATTTATTGAGTACCTACTATATACTGTGAACTATTAGGTCATAAGAATCCAGTGTAAACAAGACTCAGCTTTCCTTCAAGCAGCTTACAGTTGTAGAGAACACAGATATATAAACAGCCAAATACATTACATTGCAGCAAGTATTTTAAGACAGATAAGTACATGGTATAGTTCACAGGACTGGTACCCAACCTAGAATTAGGTCAAGGAATTTTTTTTCTTCAGTTTTATAACTTTATTTGACCATCAGCTGTAAGTTCTCATCCAGATTTTTGAAAGCAGTGACAGGTACATAGGTATACAGCGTATAGAGCTTGTTTCGTGGACCTTCATCCTCAGTACGTTTTCTGGACAACCACACCTGGACGGATACAGTATGGGGCATTCCTTATTCCTTTGGCCCAGACAGCTTTGTTGAGCCTGGTGTCAATGCACTCAGCTGGAGTTCCCATTTTTTTCATGGCAAATTTCCAGATCTCTTTGAGTGCCCGAGGGGCATACTTCTTGAACTCTACTCCATGGATGTTCATGTAAATGTTGATGGTGTATTTTCTGGTCACTACCTCATTGATTTCAGAACAGTCCTTCTTCTTGCCACCTTTTTTTGTGGGACCCAGGTTGGAAAGCAGGGGATCCTTTATGTTTCAATTCACATGTATATATCTCCTATGTGAAACCTTTTCTGATTTCTTTTTAATTTTCAACAAAACAGCTTTTCACTTATAAACACATCTAGCAGTACATAGTTGTTAATGTACTTTTTGTTTTTTCCCTAAGTACATTAATTTTTTCTTTTATATTGTGAAATATAGCATACCTAGAGAAAGGTGCACAAACTATATGTGTACAGTTAAGCAAATAATTGAACCCTCATGAAACCACAGCCAGCCCAAGAAACAGAACATTTCCAGCATCCTACTAATCCTTTGTATACTTCTCCCTGGTCACAACCCATCTCTCCCTTACTTGGATAATCACTCCCTTGACTTTTATGATGATTACTTTCCAGCTTTTCTTTATAATTTTATTACCTATGTCTGTATCCCTAAACAATATAGTTTAATTTAGCATTTTTGGATCTTTATATGGGTAAAATCATGTTTTTGTACTGTTTGGGTCTTGTTTCTTTTGTTCATCATTAAGAGTTTAGGATTCATCCATATTATTGCGTGTACTTGGAGTTCATTCATTTTTATTGCTGTATTATAGTCCATTGTATGAATACACCCTGATTCATGTATCCATTCCAATGATGATTCATATTTAGGTTATTTCCAATTTTTTTCTTATGGAAAATGCTACCATAAACATTTTTTATAAGTGTCCTGGTGTACAGGACACAAGTCTCATTAGGGTAGAGATCTGGAACTAGAATTGCTGGGTCCTGAGATAAGTGCTTCTTCAACTTTACTAACTAACATCAAACTGTTTCCAAAGAGGTTCTGCCAGTTTGTTCTACTACCAGCATGTAGAATTTTTGTTGTTCCACATTCGTACCAATACTTGGTATTGTGAGACCTTTTCATTTTTGCCAGCCTTGTGGATATATAACAATTTCTCAGTGTGGTTCTTACTTAAATTTCCCTGGTTACTGGGTAGAGTACGTTTTCATGTGTTTATTAGCCATGATTTTTCTTTTTTTGTGAAGTACCTTTTCAGAGTTCTGCTGATTTTTTATTGGGTTGTCTCTAACCTGATTTCTTCATGTAGACATAGCATTTCTCCTTCTAGTCAACCTATTCTCCTTATGAGTATCTCCTACAAATATACTCTTTTTTTGTTGTTGTTGGCTGCGCCACATGGCTTGTGGGATCTCAGCTCCCCAGCCAGGGACTGAACCCAGGCCGCGGCAGTGAAAGCCTAGAATCCTAACCACTGGACCACCATGGAATTCCCATCCTACACATATATTCTGTATTTTCTAACTGCTCTCCTTATCTCTAAACTCCATCCTCTTCATAGCTACCAGAGTTCTGTTTCTAAGACAAGCCCTGTTCTTGTAACTCCCATGCCTGGAACCCTTTGGTGACCCCCATGGCCTCACAGACAGCACAGCGTGGAAGGCCCTCCATCATCTGCCCTCTGCCCAACAAGCCTCAGCTCTTACTGGATCCTCCCAACTCCTCCTCCCTCCTTTTTTACTGTAACCTCCATCTCTACCAAACTGCTTGCAGTTCCCTGAACACATAAAATTGTTTTACACCTGTTTTGCTAGTTATCCTTTTTCTTCCTTTTGCCCTTAATTTGGAAAATACTCATCTTTTTAAAACTCGGTTCAAAGGTCACTGCCTCTATGAAACCTTTCCAGCTTGCCTTCTCATCTCTCATTAACCTCTCCATCTCTTGTCCTTCTACTAAGCACACTATTGTTATTTCTAGCAGGGCATTTGTTTACTCTATTGCATGTATTGGTCCATATACCTGCCTCCCCCATCAGACTGTACATAAACCCTCTGAAGGCATGGGAAGCCCCTGAATGTAGGGAAATTTCTTATTCCTCTTCTCATTCCTAAGGCCTAGCACAGTGTCTGGTACAGAGCAGGTGGTGATAAATAGCACAAATTGTTATTAATGTTATAACTATCATTAGGAGTACTCGTCTATCTGTTTTCCTTATTAGATTGTGAATTCCTTGAGGGGCCTGCTACTTGGGTGGCATGCAGTGATATTTGTCTAATGAATGAATAACTTATAAAAACTTCTGAAAACAACGATTGCTCTAAAGCAATATATGGAGTAGGAATATAGAAGTCATGAGTATTAAATTTGCAGAGAAACAAAACTGATTTACATCCATCTCATGAGGATGAAATTTTAGGCCCAAACTAATTCAAAGCAAAATTTTATTAAAAGAATTGTAAAATGTTATGCTTGGGTTAAAATTTTTTAAGGATTTATGCCATAAGTTTATTTACAAACATATCTAGGATGTTGAGTTCAATCCTTTTTTCAAAGAGATTGCACCTCTTAAAATGCTCCTCTTCATTTCTGTCTCATGGATTATTATTATTTTTTTATATTTATTTGGCTGCATTGGGTCTTAGTTGTGGCACGCGGGATCTTTGTTGTGGCATGTGGGATCTTTTTTTTTAGTTGTGGCACACAGGATCTTTTAGTTGCGGCATGCGAGCTCTTAGTTGTGGGAAGTGGGATCTAGTTCCCTGACCAGGGATCGAACCCAGGTCCCCTGCATTGGGAGCGTGGAGTCTTAGCCACTGGACCACCAGGGAAGTCCCTCATGGATTATTTTTTAAGCAGTTGTTGTCTTACTATAAAGAAAGGTGCAGCAAATCCAGACCCAAAGTACAAAGTCATCATAGCTAATAACCACCACTTGTTTTCCACTGAAAATGGTAAATTATTCCCTGGACCTTCCTCATAGTGGCTCTTACAGACCATAGAGGTTGTGAACCTCTCCGGATGCTCTGTCCCAACATAGTGCTGTTGGGAGCTGTTGGGAGCTCTGCGAAAGGCACAGAGACTGAAGGTAGAAGAAATGGCGGCAGCACCTTGGTTAAAATATTAAGCTGTAAAAGTAGGAAAAACTTAACTTGTTGGTTCATATGGAAAAGGAGTTCAAATTTGTTAGATGATATTGTCCTCCATCTAAAACAGTTAAGTTTCTGCAGTGGATTATAATTTGCATGTGACTGGAAAGATGAAAATCTAAGGAACACAGTGTCAGGAGATTATCCGTTGGTTAACACCTATGTCTGCTGTCTGAAGAGCTTGTCACTGTCACAGTGAAAGCTTGTACATGGCCCAGCTAAGACTTTCTTTGCTCAACAAGAGTGCCTGTTCCTCGGAGTAACCATTCTGAAACTGTTTCCAAGATGAAACAATGGATGAATTTCACATGCATGGTACTCTGTCATAGACAAACCTACGATGAATGATGTACAATATCTGATCCACGAGCTCTGCTTCCACCTCTTTCTCTCCCGCCCCCAAGAAAGCATATCATAATGGAAGTGAGCAGTAGTGACATTATTTGTTATAGTGATAACCTTGATCTGTTCCAAGTTATATTTTCTAAAAACTCAATCATTTCTCTAAACTTCAGTACTTTGTTAGTGGTAAGAAATTACTATACTCCTCACAATTGACATCTTGGTTAAGAACCAAGGTATGTACAGAGGTATATTTGTAGGAAGAAGAGAGATTTTGGAATCACACCAACTATAATTCATATTGCAGTTCAGTCACTGCCGTGTGATCCTCAGCTAGTTGCTTAATATCTCTGACTTTTATCTGAAAAATGGGCTACTTTATAAGTTGCTGTCAGGACTATAAATAATTATGTAAAACACTCAGCATAGTGCCTGCCTCCTAAATATCTTTCAGATCTGTATATATATATCTCTCTCCCAGCTCCCCACCTCTCCGAGGCTGCATCCCTGTTTTAAGCCACTAACATCTGTGTTCTGGATTACTGCAGCATTGTTCGTACTGGTCTTTTGCCCCCATCCTTTCTTGCCCTGTTTTATTCAGAGCAAAGGATATTCTGCAAGGCTGACTTGAACCCTTAACCCCTAACATATGGAGACGGATATGTAGCTACCATTTACTGAGCGCCGATCACATGAAAGGAGCTGGTCTAGCATTTTATGCATCATCTCATTGAGTCCTCACAATAAGCCTGTGAAGTAGGTATCGTCACTCACCTTTAAAGAACTAGAGGTTGCAGAGATTGAATGACTTGCCCACAGCCACTCTGCTAGGAAGTAAGGGGCGCTGTGTGTGTCCAGGTTTCTCTGGTTTCAGAGTATGTGCTTTGTTCCTGTTTCATGCCGCCTTTGCATCAGGCTCAGAGACTGGTGTTGTTAAACCTCCTAATCCTGTGACTAACTCCCTGTGTGCTGATTCTGGGCTTACCACATGGTCTCCTAGGAATCTGGCTTTGCACATCAATTGGCTACAGGGAGATGATGATGGAGGCAAATATCTGGTCATATATTAATAACTGACACTCTAGTTTTATACTTCAGTTTTTTATGACTTAGTGAACATGCGTAAAGCTCCCTGGGTTCTCTCAACTCTGACAGGATTGAGTGTCTAGACGAGTAAGACTGAGGGCCAGACTCTGGACTTTGATAAATTTGCCAAGGGAAATACCACCTGGTATGGGTCTTCTGGCAGCCAGCCTGCTGCTTCAAGTTACAATTTTCTGATGCCTACAATTAACCTTGATGACATTGATGAAAAATCTTATATTTGGTTTGAGACTTGACTGCTTTTACAGAATTTTAGCTGGTAACAGAGATGCAGACACTCTCTGCACTTGGTTTCCTGAGACTTAGGCTAGTCTTTGTGAATGGCTGCTCATTTCTTAATGTTTTCTCAAGCATTCAATCAACAAACATGTTTAGAGCCCTGTAACAAGGGGGAATACAAAGAAATTTAGTAGTTTAAGATACTTACAGTGTAATGGGGATCATTAGACATGAAAAAAAGAAATGACCAACTATTAAAAATACAAGATCCCAGTACTTTCACATGATAAGCATTCTGTGAATCAAATGGGTTTGAAGTGAGTGTTTGATGTAACATGTGCCTGGAGCTTATGTGGGAGCTCAATAAATATTTGTTGAATGATTGTTGAATGTTGACCTTCTAGATGCCACTCTCGTAGACAACTTCTAATCCATACCTCTAGCCCTGACGTCTCTAACAAGCTGTAGACTCTCCACTGGACTGGTTAACCTCAGTGAATAGCCCATGAGCACCTCAATCACAGCATATCAAAACTGATTTTATTAACTTTCCCTCTTTGGAGAAGCAGTATAACCTCGGGATTAAGAGCACAGAGTCTGGGATATTGGCTGTACTTATGGCTAAGTGACCTTGGGAAAGTCTCTTAGCTCTTCTTTCCTCGTGTGAGGGAAATATAAGGTTTTTCTTCGGATTCAATGAGATAATGGATACAAAGCATTTAGCATAGTACCTGCACATAGTAATCATTAAATGTTAGCTATTGTCATAATTTCCCCCAAACTTCCTGTTTTCCTTATTTGGTAATGATATCATTATCCACTCCAACCCTCTCCTTCACCCCTCGCATCTAATTAGTTACCAAAAACTGTGTGTTCTACCTTTTTACTATCTTTATGATTCATTCAACATATACTTACTCAACATCTGCTGAATGCCAAGCACATTGCCAGGCACAAAAGACACAGAGATGAATATTTACCAGTTTCTGTGTTTGCAGAGGCAGATGCATACATAGTTGCAGCCTTCAGATGATCCACATAATGGAAATGCACAAAGTGTGTTAAAAAGAGCCTGGAAGAGATAGCTCTTCCGCCTTTCAAAACCAATGCTCTCACTTAAGCCTGCATCACCTCTTACTGTAGATATTGCAGGAGGTTTTTTTTTCCTTCTTCTTTTGATTGATTTTGAAAAATTACAGGTAAAACAGAAATACTTGCTATAATAAATTACAGAACATTAATTACAAAGTAAAAGTCTCTTTTACTCTACTTTTTTTTTTTAAATATTCACTTTTTAAAAATAATTAATTAATTAATTAATTTTTGGCTGTGTTGGGTCTTCGTTTCTGTGCGAGGGCTTTCTCTAGTTGCGGCGAGCGGGGACCACTCTTCATCGCGGTGCGCGGGCCTCTCACTATCGCGGCCTCTCTTGTTGCGGAGCACAGGCTCCAGACGCGCAGGCTCAGTAGCTGTGGTGCACGGGCTCAGCTGCTCCGCGGCATGTGGG